>NC_137454.1:158450223-159844552 GCF_964235325.1 Thermobia domestica
GCGTGTTGTCAATGAGTGCCATATACAGGGTTTTCATAAAGTCTGGACGGATTTAATTTGCTTAAAATTTTCATAAAAATGCTCATAATGAAATCAAATAAAGTGCAAACAGTAGCGGAAGGATTAAATTTTTACTTGGCAACACTGTTAGATAAGCGGCAACTCTAAACACGTTGAGAGAGGGAGAGGGAGGCCAAGGGTCAGTTTCTTACCAAATTCCATCCATTGTTGTTTTCAGTGTTGTTTCAATGTTGACTGTTAAAAGTAAGTTGTAAGTTGTATTGGTGTGTGTGTCTTTTAAAGAAATATATAAATGAAAAACTCCTCTGAGAAGACTATCTTTTTTACCGTATCAAAGATGGCGTCGGTGAAAGAGAGAGCGCAATGTGTTCTGTGGTACGCAGAGCTAAAATCACCAATTCTGGTGTGTCGAAAGTTCCCCAAAGAGTTCAAAAAGCCGGCACCGACTGAGAGTGCAATCCGAAAGTGGCATGCTAAGTTCTTGGAGACAGGAAGCGTCCTGGACCGTCCTCGAAGTAGGAGGCCGCCAACATCGCCTGCAACAGTGAGCAGGGTAAGGGAAAGCATCATCAACAGCCCACAGAAGTCGATTCCTAGACGGTCCATGGAACTCGGAATTCCACAGACAACCGTGTTTAAGATAGCCAAGAAGACGATCAAGGCCAAAGGTTACAAAATCAAGATAGTCCAGGATCTGCATGATGAAGATTTGGACATCCGGTTCAACTTCTGTGACGCCATGCTCAAGCAGTTGGAACATGGCGACGTTCTCCTTTCAGCCATCATGTTCTCAGATTAGGCAACCTTAAATGTCTCCGGGAAGGTTAACCGACACAACTGTCGCGTTTGGGGCACGGAAAACCCAAAGGAATTTGAGACACATGAGAGAGAGATAGCCCTAAAGTGAATAGTCTGGTGCGCTGTGTCCTATGATCATCTGATTGGACCGTTCTTTTTTGAAGAGGAGGCCGTGAATGGAGATTCGTACCTGGATATGTTGCAGAAATACCTCATTCCGGAACTGGAGGCACGTGGAATCCAGAACGACATCGTGTTCCAACAGGACGGGGCACTCCCTCACTATGCAATCAAGGTGAGACAGTTCCTTGACGAAAAATTCCCTAACCGATGGATTGGCCGCGGTGGCCCGACCGCTTGGCCGCCAAGATCACCCGACCTTACCCCCTGCGACTTCTGGCTATGGGGTCATGTGAAAACGGAAGTTTATGCAAAGAAGCCAAGTGGTTTGGAGAACTTAAAGGACAAAATCAGGGCGTCTGTGGCTGGCATTTCGGATCAAACACGGCGGAAGTAGATATCCCCTCCTATAGATGGCCGAGTCAGGATTATCTTGTTTTCCTAGAAATCGATATAATTTCCTGGAATTGGGAGGCAAGTTTCGACAAGCCTTTAGTTGTTATGTTCATAGCCTTTTACGGCTACCACAGAAGCGCGTGGGAAAATGTTGATTTGTGAGAACAGCCTGTTGCTATGCTCATAGTCTTGGACGCCTATGTTCATGTACAAAGAAGATGAAACATGTCTTTTTCGGCCTTTTAGGGTTACCATCAGCTATAGGTTCATGAAAAAACATGCCTTTTCTAGTCGTCTTGTATTGGTTAGCTAATTTGGATTCCCAAGCCCCGCCCCCTCCCGCAAAGACTCTTGGACGGCTACAGGATCTTCATCAGAGTCCTTTCAGTTATCACGAATGAAGCCTACCAATTGATTGTGTTTTCATCCTAAAAGTGTAGTGTGTGTTTTGTGATGCTGGTCGGTCTTATTAAATAGGTAAGTAAATATATATATATGTTCTTTCTTCATTTAGTTATAAAGGCAGTTGAAAGAACAAGTGTATTTATTCATAGCTCCGTTGAGGTTCTAACATTAAAAAAAACACACAGACACATACATACATATATGTGAATGTCTGTTTTGCTAGTCTCTTTCTTTCTCTGTTTGCTAGCACATTAAACTCCATCTTAAAATGGTTTAGTTTCAAGAGCAACAGATAAGATAACATTGTCAAATGTTTTGATGATTCGTATTGCAACTAGTTAACAGACTGACCTACAGCCCTGCTAAACGAATGATAAAAGGTACAGTGCATTTAATTGTATGTTAAATAATATTATGTCTTAAAATGTTATATGTGTCTGTAGTATGTGCTTGGGGGAGCCCCCCTGGAACATCGAACCACTTCACCTTTAAGTAATGATAATAGAATAAAAAATGTGGAACGAGAGAAAAAAAAGAAATGAAATCTATGAGTTTTAGTCCTATAGTTATGACTACTAGACTAGTGGAGAGGGAAAGTGATGATGAGAAATGATGAAGTGAAGAAAATGGGAGAAAACGGGAGAACTCCCAAGGAAATCCATTCATACGGTGTTTGTCCACCATAAAGTTCATTTGTCTGGAGCAGAATTTGAACACGGTGCCTCACGCATCACAGGTGAACGCTCCGGGAGAACCCAGAGGAAATCCACGTACACTGTGTTTGTCCATCATAAAGTTCATCTGGTGGGAACAGGATATTGAACCTGGGACCACCCATGCACCAGAAGTGAACGCTTTATCAGTGAGCCACCGTGGACCCTGATGAAAAAAAAGTATAAAAATATGGTAAGAAACACGTCCACCGAGCTAAGATGCCCTCCAGACAATGTATTTGCTTTGTGTTTCCGTGTTTAATAGAGATGAAGTTCTAACGTTAAAAGCACATACATATAGTAAGCGAGTTTGTATGATGCTTCTTTCTGTTCGCTGCACGTTGATTTCTGAGAAAATGACAAGATGGAATTCTTGAATGTTTTCTGACTCGCATTGCAATTAGGTATCAGCTGACGTAAGAAAATGTCTGGTGTTTTAATTTTGATAATATCATGTCTTCCTGTCTGTTTGTTTATCTGTATGTAATATGTGCTCGGGGCCAGCAAACATTAAAAGCGTGAACAATGAAATCTTTGAGTTTTACGTCCATCGATTATGCCAGCTAGGCTAGGCGTGAACAATGAAATGGAATCTTTGAGTTTTACGTCCCACAATTATGCAAGATAGGCTAATGGGAAATCTTTGAATTTTACGTTTCATGGTTTGAAATCTTTGAGTTTTACGACCCACATCTATGTCTGCTAAGTTAATGAAAACGGTGATGATGAGAAATGAATGAAATGTTGGAATGAAGAAAGTGGAAGGAAACGGGAGAACTCTGAGGAAATTCACGTACACGGCGTTTGTCCACAATAAAGTTCACTTGGCTGAAACAGGATTTTGAACCTGGGACCCGATTAGAATAATGGAAAATCTTTTAAGTTTTACGTCCTACAGTTATGTCGGGAGTTCAACCCTGGACCCATGCATCATAGGTGAACGCTCTACCACTGAGTCACCGACATACCCTGATGAAAAGGTATCAAAATGAGATCAGAAACACCACACCCCCAACCCCACAAGAATGAAATAAAATCTGAGTTTTACGTCCCACGTTTATGACGATTAGAATAATGGGAAATCTTTTAAGTTTTACGTCCCACAGTTATGTCGGGAGTTCAACCCTGGACCCATGCATCATAGGTGAACGCTCTACCACTGAGCCACCGACACTCCCTGATGAAAAGATGTCAAAATGAGATCAGAAACACCACACCCCCAACCCCACAAGAATGAAATAAAATCTGAGTTTTACGTCCCACGTTTATGACGATTAGGATAATGGAAAATATTTTAAATTTTACGTACGTCCTACAGTTATGTCGGGAGTTCAACCCTGGACCCATGCATTATAGGTGAACGCTCTACCACTGAGCCACCGACACCCCATGATGAAAAGGTATCAAAATGAGGTCAGAAACATCACAACCCCAACGCCACAAGAATGAAATAAAATCTGAGTTTTACGTCCCACGTTTATGACGATTAGAATAATGGGAAATCTTTTAAGTTTTACGTCCCACAGTTATGTCGGGAGTTCAACCCTGGACCCATGCATCATAGGTGAACGCTCTACCACTGAGCCACCGACACTCCCTGATGAAAAGATGTCAAAATGAGATCAGAAACACCACACCCCCAACCCCACAAGAATGAAATAAAATCTGAGTTTTACGTCCCACGTTTATGACGATTAGGATAATGGAAAATCTTTTAAGTTTTACCTCCCAGAGTTATGTCGGTTATGCTAATGGAGACGGTGATGATGAGAAATAAATGAAATGTTGGAACGGAGAAAGTGGGAGGAAATTCACGTCCACGGTGTTTGTCTACCACAAAGTTCACTTGATTGGAACAGGATTTTGAGCCTGTGACCCCCACGCTCTATCATCAAACAACCGAGATCCATAAAACGAGAGAGAGAGAGGTCAAACCACAACACTCATGCAGGGTCGCTGTGTTCAATGATGATATTCTGAACTGAATAACACATCATCTAAGGGGTTAAAGTTGGGGGAGTCTCCAGGGTTGATATCGAGACACGTAAAAATAATTTAAAATGAACAATATTACAAGACTATTCTATATAAGGCTAGGGTCAGACACGCCTCTTTTTTTGCCGTGGAAGCAGTGGTCAAACTATGACGTCACATGGCGACAACTAAAGGGACAAACACACACACATACACAAATACAAAATAATGGGAAACATGTGTGGCTGAAAAGAAGAATTTGAGAAGCATTTCTGTTAGAAATTAGTTTGTTTTGTGATTGTGTTGTGAGCTGTGTTTTGTTGTATTTTTCCATTATTATCACATATTCGTGTGTTAATGCTGACTGAGTAAGCGCATGTCTAATATCTAAAGAAAATGCCGTCTGAGTGTGATGTTTCAACTTGTAAGAACAACAGCAGAAGTTGCAATAAAGACATTATTTTTCATCGTTTCCCAAAGGATTCTGCGGTCTCTGCGGTGTGGACAGTGAGGTGCAAACGAAAAGACAGTTTTAAGCCCGAAAATAGTAGAATTTGTTCTACGCATTTTTGTAGTGATGATTATGAGCGTGACTTGGAACATGAATTATTAGGCCTCCCTCGCAGAAAACGTCTTAAACAAGATGCAGTACCCAAAATAAGTTTACCGTCTAATTTTTCTCCCCAAAAATCAGAACGAGGTGATCGACAGTTAGTAAGAGAGAGGAAACGACAAATAGCGAGCATACTACAAGAATCACCATCATCTCCTAAGAAGAAGTGGAAAAGTGTACTGAGTGATAATGTATGTGATAATGATAATGTTCTCCAAAATAACTTAGTAAAAGAAAACGAAGAATTACGTGCACAGCTAAATAATTTAAAGAATCAACTAGAAACCGAAAAAAGCCGCAACAGAGCTTATCAAGCTCAAATTTCGAATTTGCGTAAAAAATTAAATCCCAGTAGGCAGCGCAGATTCGTTGCGAGTGAACTTCGAAGAATTTTACAAACGTCATTCACTGATAGCCAAATTGATTGCCTACTCAATCAGAAAACGAGAACTAAGTGGCAACAAGAAGATATGACGATGTGTTTGTCTCTTTGGACTTTGTCAAAGAAAACATACATGTTCTTGCGTGAAAAGTGCCATTTTCCACCGCCGAGTGTAAGTACCATTCGCCGTTGGTTTCGTTCAATAAAATGTGAACCAGGTCTTCTGAAGCAAGTCATATGCATATTGAAGGCCAAAGGTGAAGATCTATCTGCTTCAGAAAAATTGTGTGTGATCTCGTTTGATGAAATGAACATTCTACAAAAAGCTTGTTATGACAAACGGACTGATACTGTATATGAACCTTCTAAAGAGGTGTTAGTGGTGATGGTTCGAGGATTAGTGGGTAAATGGAAACAACTAATATATTTTGATTTTGATATTAGGTTTACAAAAACATTATTTGACACAATTGTCCAAGCTCTAGAAGAAATGGGTATCCTGTGGTTGCTGCAGTATCAGATCTTGGAGGATCAAATAGGCGTCTTTGGAAAGAGTTAGGGATAACAATGAATAACACGTCATATCGCAATCCTTTCGACACCGAAAGAAATATATTCTTTTTTGCCGATATTCCTCACATGATTAAGTTATTAAGGAATCATTTCTTAGATGAAGGCTATGTATCACCATCAGGAGAGAGAATTTCAAAATTCCCATTAGTAGCTCTTTCGAAATATGACTGTAATGAAATTAAAATATCTCCCAAGCTTCGTGACATTCATATTAACGTTCATGGAACAAACAGACAGTGCGTGAAATATGCAACAGAACTTTTTTCGGAAAGTGTTGCAAAGGCAGTGCGGTATGTGTATCCAAAGGAAGAAACATTATCGAACTTCATTTTGGCTATAGATAAATTTTTTGATGTTTTTAATTCGCGCCTACCTTTCGATTTTAGAAAGCCCTTAAGAAGTGCTTTTGGAAATTCTATTCAATCCCAATTAAGTATTTTGTTGCAAATGCTAAATCTTACCTTAGGTATAAGAAAAGTGGGAAGCAAAAATATTTTGCCATTTCAGGAAGGTATTGCAGTATCTATTAAATCTTTAATATCTTTATTCGAATATGTCAAAAGTAAATATGGTATACAATATATATTAACGAGTAGACTTAATCAGGATTGCTTAGAGAATCTCTTTTCGCAGCTACGCTTTGCTGGTGGACAGTATGATCATCCTACACCAGTTGATGTTAAGTATCGATTAAGGAAACTAATTTTAAGTCGCAATGTTTCCGCTGTAAGTTCAAATTTGAATGTGAGTAAAGACAGTGACGAACCGTATGTTTCCTCCGAGTTTTATGTATCACTATTGAAAGAATCACAGAGTATAGTTGAGAACCTCGAACATAAAACTGGTGAATGTTCAAGTAGTAATTATGCAATTGAACATGAAGGGCTTCATCGGAACTCTGTACACGAAACGCTGAAGGAAAATAGAGATGAGAACATAAACACGTCAAACGAAGGTTTGTTGTATATAGCTGGATATATAGCTTTCAAAGGTAAAAAATATCCAGAATTATGCACAGAGAACAAGAAAATAATAGATGGAAAAGTTTCATGGTTGTCGTTTCTCTCTAGAGGTAGTCTTGTGCACCCGTCGAATAAATTTTATGAAGATGTGATGTTCATGAACAGAGAATTTTTGAAGTTTCATGGTTCAACATCATTTCGACAAAGGGCAAAAGTTGTGAAAACCCTATCCGAATTGATATCGCGCAAGATACCACATGTGCCTCTTAGTGTAATCGAAAGATTTATAAGGTTAAGAACTATTATTAGGATTAGACATATAAACAACGTTAGTTCACCAAGTCACGCTCAACAAAAGAAAATGAAAAAGTTAGTGAAGTAATCACAATGAAGCTTAACGTATCGATATAGCGCCGAAGGAAATGAAATGAAATCTTTAAGTTTTACGTCCCACGGTTATGCCGGTTAGGCTAAAGAAGACGGTGATGATGAGAGATGAGTGAAATGGTGGAATGAAGAAAGTGGGAGGAAACGGGAGAACCCCGAGAAAACCCACGAGCACGGTGTTTGTCCACCACAAAGTTCACTTGGCGGGGGCTGGGATCGAACCCGGGACCCCAAGCACCAGAGGTGAACGCTCTACCACTGAGCCACCGCGCCCCCATAGCGCCGAAGGAGAGGGTAAGTTATTCATTTTATATTTCTCGCAAAAAAAAGTCTTTTTGTAGAATAGTTTTAACCTTATGCATTTTTTTGTAAATATAGCAAGTCGATTCAAATTTCTTACGCAAATTACTTTTTTAGGGATTTGTTAATTACTTCTTATTTACTCGTTTGATATTTATTCTGTTAGTTACTTAATTTCGGTGTTTGTGCGTGTGTCAGGGGGGAGTAGACTGTTGCAACTTCTAAAGTTACTGTGAAAAATGCTATTTGTAGGTAGCAATTTTCGTTTCACCTTAATTTTCGGGGGAATCTACACTCCACGGACTATTCTCTGGCTACCTCCCTGTCACTAAGATACAAATAGAATTGCTTAGATACCTGAAGGAAGGGAGTGATCCCCGTCCCCAGTATTTTGCATCTAATTTTTAATAATAGAAATGTAACTAAATGTGGTGATTTGGGCAAATATTGTAAAGTTAACGTACTCCAAACTAGGAAATTATTTATATTTTTTTCCTATTTCGTTTCTTTCATCCGAGATTTTTGTGCTATTATCCTCTTTCAATGGAATTTACACGGTGGTAAAATCTCCGTATTTCAATAGACGCGGGAAATATCTTCCGCAAGCTCTGCGGGTCTCCTAGCTTGATTCTTGTCGCCACTCAATGTCACGAATACGTCACAGATCACGTGACAGAGTACGGCCCCAGCCTTATATAGAACAGTCGTGCAATATTAGTGTCAAATACATAGTTTTCGGGGTCGCTGTGTTCAATGATGATACTCTGAACTCAATAACACATCATCTAAGGGGGTTGATGTTGGGTGGTCTTCAGGGTTGATATCGAGACACGTAAAAATAATTTAAAATGAACAATATTAGTATCAAATATATAGTTTTCGGGGCCGCTGTGTTCAATGATGATACTCTGAACTCAATAACACATCATCTAAGGGGGTTAAAGTTGGGGGGTCTCCAGGGTTGATATCGAGACATGTAAAAATAATTTAAAATGAACAATATTAGTGTCAAATACATAGTTTTCGGGCTCGCTGTGTTCAATGATGATACTCTGAACTCAATAACACATCATCTAAGGGGGTTGATGTTGGGGGTCTTCAGGGTTGATATCAAGACACGTAAAAATAATTTAAAATGAACAATATTAGTGTCAAATACATAGTTTTCGGGGTCCTGTGTTCTATGATGATACTCTGAACTGAATAACACATCATCTAAGGGGTTAAAGTTGGGGGAGTCTCCAGGATTGATATCGAGACACGTAAAAATAATTTTAAATGAACAATATTAGTGTCAAATACATAGTTTTCGGGGTCGCTGTGTTCAATGATGATACTCTGAACTCAATAACACATCATCTAAGGGGGTTGATGTTGGGGGGTCTTCAGGGTTGATATCAAGACACGTAAAAATAATTTAAAATGAACAATATTAGTGTCAAATACATAGTTTTCGGGGTCGCTGTGTTCAATGATGATACTCTGAACTCAATAACACATCATCTAAAGGGGTTAAAGTTGGGGGGTCTCCAGGGGAATAAGTATAAAATTCACGTACAGAACGTTTATACATTAGACAATACACTTGAATCAAACTGTGAACATACATTTGTTTCACTCCCCATGGAATACGCAAAAACAGTTACAATTCATTTTAACTACTTAAAAGGTATGCTATTTTTTCCCTTGAAATTTCTGCTTTTTCCGTTTAATGAATTGAAATTTATGTGTATATATACTGTTTATATTTATTTGGAATATAGTTATAAGTAACCAGTTCATTTGTCTTTTTATTTTAGGTTGAATACAAATAAAGATAAGTGTATCAAACTTTCCTTATCCTTACCAATATTATTATTCCATTGTTAATAACTTATATATAGCACTTTTTTTTATTTATTCATATATTCTTTTAAAGCGCTTTTATTTATATTCTATTTGAAATAATACTTATATATCCACTATTTACATATACATATTGGAAAATTTTTGTTTTGCATTACGTATATACATCCGGGGAGTAAAAATGGAAAACAAGCGTACGCAAGAATTATTAAAAGAGATTACCGCATTTATTAAAGACATAGAAGAAGAAGAAGAGGTGATCGAAGTAAATTTAGAGACGCAAGTTCTTCTAAGAGAAATAGATGCCGTAATCGGAATAGAAGAAGAAGATCATCATGAAAGGAAGGAAGAAGATTATGAAATGAAGAAAGGTACACAAAAGGAGGAAGAACTCATAGAAGAAGAAGAAAAAGAAGAGATGATCATCAATACCGAAGAAAAAGAAGAAAAAAGAGATGCAGCTAGTGAAATTCAAATTGCAGAAGAAAAAGAAGAATATGAAGAACAACTATTAGAAATATTGGAAAGTGCAGGTAATAGAATGATAACAGAAGAAGAGGCGGAAACTTCCGAACGTATTGCCCAAATTAAAAAATGGTTACAAGAAGGAGCAAAAGAAGAAGAAAACGTCGAAGAAAGAACAAAAGAAGAAGAAGAAGAATTAGTAAATCTAACGTTCTCCCAAATAATAGGAGAGACTTACAATGAGGAAGAGAAGAAGAAGACAGAAGAAGATGAATTCTACGAAACTGAGCTAGAAAAATGGATTACCAATTTATTTCCCAATCCTGAAAATGAAGAAGAAGATCAGCAAGAAGTAATATATCCATCAATTATGGAAATATTAGCTGAGGCTAATACAGAACATACAGAAATAGAAATCGATTTAGACGAAATAGAAAAAAGAATGGACGAGTTGCTATCCGTATTTGCAGCAGAACGAAACTCAAATGTGCAAGTAGGATTTGGAAATAACAGACGTAATGATGAAAACAATAGATTTCATATAATAGAAAAACGCAGAAGACAATACAAAAGATACAATATGGAGGGTACAATGTTAAGATTCCGCCTAGCCCCCGTGCGTGCAGGTAAAAATCCTTTTACTGCAATTGAAACAAGTCTACGGGCTTTAATAGATTATCTGCTACGTAATGTGGACCAGCATGATTACGTAGGAATAACAATCACAAATGAAAGAAAAGACATCGCCCTTTTTGGTTATTTCAGAGAAGCAAGAAATCTCTCAGCAGAAGTTCTATGGACAAGTTATGAAAAAGTACTGCAAAGTAATGCGGCTTTTCTTCTAAATGAAGATTGCATCGTAAATTTTCATCATGTACGCATGCCGAGAGGACAAGGTCCTTTGAAACAATATGTTATGAATACTGAGGAATATGTGAAGGTAAAACGTGGTATTATCACAATTAAGAATAAAGGCACAAGATGTTTAGCACATGCAATCGTCGTTGCCATAGGACTGAAAGAATACAAGGGAAGAAATCAAACTGAATACATTTGATATGTAAAAAATCAAAGTAAATATATCATAGAAAAAAGCAGAACTGTGTGAAGCTGCCGATGTAGATCTTAGTCATGGTGGTGAAATTCCTGAAATTCGTAAATTTCAGGAATATTTAAAGGATTATAAAATCACAGTATATAGGGGTTTTTCAGGAAATGATGTTATGTTTGAAGCACCACCAAGCGATAATGAGAGAACTTCTTTAAACTTACTCTTCATAGATAACCATTACAACGTCATTGAAAGCTTGGCAGCATGTTTTAGCTGTAAGTTTTATTGCGAAAGCTGTCATAAGAAATATGAAAAAAGCATGAACATTTGAAACATTGTACAGCTGTATGTTTTCGTTGTCAGCAGAAGCCACCATGTGACTTTAAATAAACCCATATTACATGCAATGATTGTAATCGAGAATTTTATGGTCAGTCACGCTATGATTATCACAAGTCAGCGTCGTATCAAAATGGAAAGCCTTTATGTTCCATTGTGAAATGTTGTGTCCAGTGTTTGAAAATTTATGTAGTAAAAGAAAAAGGTTCTCACGTATGTGGAGAAACTTATTGCAACATTTGCTATGCTATAGTACCACCCAATCATGAATGTTACATGAAAGTGAATGAAAGAAGAAAATCAAAAAAAGCCAATGAAAAAAATATCGTGGAGAAGAAAGCTATGATTGTGTTTTATGATATTGAATACACACAAGATACGAAAATAGAAGAGAGAACGCAAACATATATGAGCATATACCTAATGTCTTGGTTAGTCAGCATACATGTTACAGATGTTATGAAGACAACGACATCAAAAATAATTGTATCGTTTGTGGAAAACGAGAAAATATATTTGACGGAGAAAATGTAATAGAAGACTTTCTAAAACATCTTCAGCAACGTCGTCCAAACATTAAATCAGTAACATGTGTAGCCCATAATTCTAAGGGCTATGATGCACATTTCATCATTAAGACCATGGTTGAGAAGATGAATTGGACTCCAGAAGTAATCATGAATTGAGTGAAAATTCTATCTCTTAAAACAGGGAACGTAACATTCATTGATTCAGTAAGCTTTCTTCCTATGCCCTTAAGTAAATTAAGTGGTGCATTTGGTCTTCAATCGTGCAAAGGATATTTCCCACACTTTTTCAATCGACGTGAGAACCAAACATATGAAGGTACACTTCCAGACATTAGATATTATGGAGCAGATACCATGAAAGTAGACGAAAGACGCAAATTTCTCCAACGGTATACTGAACATCGAAACGATACCTTTAAAATGAAAGAAGAACTCATCAAATATTGTGTACAGGATGTTGAAGTATTACGCCAAGAATGTATTTCCTTTATGAATACATTTGAATCTGAAACAAATGTAAATCCCTTACTTGAATGCATTACAATCGCCAGTGCATGTAATTTGGTATATCGTAGAAATTTCTTAAAGGAAAATACGATTGGTATCATACCAAAGAACGGGTATCGATGGAGAGATGTCCAATCTGTTGAAGCAGTACAATCGATAACTTGGGAAGAAAAAACAACATACAAATTACCAATGCTGCACGTAGTAAGGAAAAACGAATTGCATCAATGAAAGTAGATGATGTATGGACAGATCCAAATATAGGAAGAATACACGTGTGGGAATATGAAGGCGATTTCACACATGGTTGTATCTACTGTTACCCTAACGACAGAGATAAACCCATCTATAACAATGCTACAGATACCATGGAATTTCGATATGAAGCAACAAAGAAGAAAATTCAAAAATTAAATGACTGGCTGTGAAGTGCATGAAATATGGGGCTGCGAATTTAAAAAACAATTGGCAGGAAATGAAGAGATGAAGAAGTATGTTATTAATCATCCGTATACAAAGAAAACACCATTAAATCCTCGTGATGCTTTTTATGAAGGACGTGTGAATGTCATACGTTTGTATCATAAAGCGCAAGAATCTGAAGGAGAAACAATTCAATACAAAGATGTTATTTCGCTTTATCCGCATATTTGTAAGACTAAGAAGTTTCCAATTCGTCATCCTACTATCTATCTGCCTGGAGATTCAAATATTCCCACCATTGAAGAAGTTGAAGGATTAGTTAAACTAAGTATTCTACCTCCAAATATCTCTTACACCCAGTTCTTCCTTACAAGTCAAATGATAGATTGATGTTTCCACTTCGTCGTACATGTTGTGATGAATTAAACCAGTCATCTTGTAATCAGAGCGATGAAGACCGAGTTCTACATGGTACATGGGTAGCAGATGAAGTAAGAAAAGCATTAGAAAAAGGATACAAAATAATAGATATTCATGAAATTTGGGCATATGATGTTGTTCAATATGATGAAGAAACAAAAAGTGGCGGCTTATTTGCAGAGTACATAAACACCTTCCTGAAAGCAAAAACGGAAGCTAGTGAATGGCTATCATGGTGTGAAACAGATGAGCTAAAGGAGAAATTCATTCAGCAATTTTATGAAAAAGAAGGAATACGTCTTGATGAAAATAAAATTCAACATAATCCAGCACTTAGGAGTTTAGCTAAATTAATGCTATATTCATTTTGGGGAAAATTTGGACAACGTGAGAATATGGGTCATGTAAGCATTATTAATGATCCAAAGGAATTATATGAGGAATTAACATCTCATGATATGGACGTTCATCAAATATTTCCAGTAAATGATGATATGATATATGTATATTGGCAATACACAGATGAAGTTCCTGTTTCACTACCAACAGTAAATGTCGTCATAGCCGCATACACAACAGCTAAAGCAAGATTAAAATTGTACAAGTATTTAGAACAACTGCAAGAAAGAGTATTGTATTTTGATACAGATTCAGTCATTTATACGCAAAAACCTGGTGAAACTACAATTCCAACTGGTGACTTTTTAGGCGATTTAACAAATGAAGTACTCGAGTATGGTAAAGAGGCCTATATTTCAGAATACGTCTCGGCTGGACCCAAGAACTATGGATTACGTATTTTTGATCCCAGTACGAAGAAGGAGTTTCAAGTATGCAAGATACGGGGCTTTTCATTAAACTATGAATCTTCAAAACACCTAAATTTTGATGTAATGAAGAAAATGATAGTAGATAGTGAAGAGGATGCGGAAGAAGAAGAAGAATAATCTCGTCCCACGGAAGTCAAAATTACCAATGAGAAAAAAATTTGCCGTAGGAAAGACCATACTATCGTCAGCATGCCCGAAACAAAAATTTATAAGATAAATTATATAAGACGACGTAGAATACCCAATTCATATGATACTCTTCCATATGGCTACACTACTTCCAACAAAAGAAGAAGAGAAATGCAATAAGGCCCTTTATAAATATACGTATGAAGAAAGAATGATCATACTCTTTAACATGGACACGACGTGGAAACATCCCTTTTCATGTATTGTTGCCGGACCAAGTGGATGTGGAAAAACTTCCTTTGTAATACGATTCCTGTCCAATTTATCACGTATGGTTAATACATCGTTTCGTCATATTTATTGGTACTATGCAGAATGGCAAAATGCATACAGAGAAATTTCGACAAAAGTACAATTTATTGAAGGATTACCTCGAACAAAAGACTTTTTACCTGAAATTGGACCACATATTATTATTGATGATCAAATGTGTGAAGTGAACCGCAATATAGTTGATTTCTTTACAAAGGATTCTCATCATAGAAATCTTAGTGTACTATTTATTACACAAAACATATTTCATCAGGGAAAAGGAAGCAGAGATATGAGCTTGAATTGTTCTTATCTCGTATTATTTAAAAATCCAAGAGATAAATCACAAATTAAACATTTGAGTTATCAACTAACTCCTGAGAATCCAAAATTTCTTCAAGAATGTTTCAAAGACGCAACAAAGTTACCATATGTATATTTGTTTATTGATTTAAAACAGGATACGCCAGACGAACTTCGATTTCAAACAAATATTTTTCCTGATGATATTTATCATTACGTTTATGTTCCAACGAAATAGAAGATGTGCTTATAATGTTTGTTTTAAACTGTTTCTTCATTCTGACAATATGTCTCCAAGAGTCAAACACGGAGATCTTCGTACGCTTAGCAAAGCAAATCCTAAATTACGTAAAGCTATACTGGCCAATGCAGACTCTTCAATGATTCGAAGTATTTGCGAATGTTGTTATAATGTATTAAAAGGGAATGTACCTCTTACAAAGACACAGAAAGCAAGATTAAAGCGATACAAGAGGACGCTTCGATATCTTGTGAAGAAAGGAAACTCCATCCAAAAGAAGAAGAAGCATTTATTAGTGCAGCAGCAGGGTGCATTCCTACCGGCTTTATTAGCTCCTATTTTAACTGGTGCATTATCAAGTTTACTATTCCGTTAGTACAAAGGAACACGCAAAGAAAATGATTTTAGTTCCACCTGAAGTTCTGAATCGTATACAAACACCATCATCATCAGCAGCAGCAGCCCTGGAGAAACGTGAAACTAATTTGGATCAAGAAATGCAAAAGATTTTACAGTTATAATCGCTTAGTGATGAAGAAAAGTGGAATCAGTATAATAATATTCTTCAAAAATATTTACATTTAATACGAAAACAAGAAGAACCTGTGACATTTTCGATTACGTCAACTAAATCAGAGAAGCCTGAAGTAGAAGAAGAAATATTATTATCTATACCCAAAATGTTTCGTAAAAGAGCTGAATTACTACTACATAGAATGAAACATGATGATAATATCACGTGGGATAATAAAGGAACTGTTTACATCAGAGGTAATAAACTAGAAGGATCTAACATTGTAGATTTAATTTCTGATGTGTCGCGACCCCGGAAACACACAAATCCACCGGGATGGGAAAAATTTTGTAATTATTTATCTTCTAATAACACACCTCAAAAACTTATTGGAAATCCAAAACGTTTGTCATATATTTTACGACGAACTAAAGCATCACCAACAGCATCATCGTCAAGGGAAAAATACCTCTGAAATCGTTTCCAGAAGACGACGAAGAAGAAGAAGAAGAAAAGGAAAAAGTAGTATCTCCTATAAGGAAAAGGAAACGTGCCTGTAAACATCCAGTATGGTCAAGGTGGAAACCGTAAACAAAGAGTTAAGCAAGATTTACTACAACCCTTCACATCCTGCCTCGTTTTCAACTGTTAAAAAATTGTGGATAGCTACAAAGAAGAAAATTCCTATACATTGTATAAGATGGTTACTGCAACAAACAACATATACGTTACACAAACCTTACGTCGTCGTTTTAAAAGAGATTTCTATGTAGTGAATAACATTGATGATGAGAGGGAAAGTGATATTAATGATCTTCAATCTCTTCATAAATTTAATGATGGATATCGTTATATTGTTACAGTGATAGATGTGTTCAGTCGATATGCATGGGCTGTGCCATTAAAATCTAAAAGTACAAATGATGTCTTAAAAGCATTGAAACTTGTGTTCAAAGACAGAAAACCAATTACATTCCGAACAGACAAAGGAAGTGAGTTTACTAATAAAACAATACAGAAGTACTTAGAGGACAACAAAATAAAACATATTACAACTAAAAATCCTGATATAAAAGCTAGTATTGTAGAACGTTTTAACAGAACTCTAAAAGAAAAAATGTGGAAGTATTTTACAAAGTATCAAACGTATAATTATTTAAATGTATTACCTCTTCTTATGAAATCATACAATGAAGGTTATCATTCAAGCATAAAGATGTCACCTGCAAATGTTTCTCAAAATAACCTATTACAAGTATGGCATTATCAATATGATAATAAAATAAAGAAGAAGAAGAAGAATCCAAATTTCTCAAAACATCTTAAGATTGGTGATACAGTACGAATTAGTAAAACTAAACGTACATTTGATAAAGGATATATGCAAAATTGGACTTGGGAAATATTTAAAGTGAAGAAGATAATACCAAGAGATCCACCTGTTTATGAAATTGAAGATTTAAACAAGGAACCACTGGATGGATTATTTTACAGAGAAGAATTACAACCTGTGACGTTATCAAAGACATTTACATAGATAAAATCATACGTACAAGAAGAAAAGGCAGCAGAAAAAAAATCTTGTTTATTGGAAAGGATATTTTTCTTCTTTCGATTCTTGGGTACCTGCATCATCCGTAAAGAAGATCGAGAAGTACAATGGAACCTGATGGAGATTTTTACGTTACGCTTCCCAGTAATAGTTCTATGGAATATTTTCCTGACAACACCTTAACATCATACACTACGAAACTTCATCAAAGAATGGAATTCCATGAAAAGTAGGAAGTGGCTATTGTTGAAATTCATTATCCTCATTCAATATTAAATATTAATGAAGAAAATAATAAAATTTTTTACAAACCTGCAAAAAGTGATGAATGGAAATTTATAACTACTCCTGTACGTTATTACACTGACATATCAGAATTGATAAAGATAATAAATACGTACAACAGATTCAAAAATTTACATATTTCTTATACTCGTGAGAGTAATACCTGTTTTATACGACGTCTTCATAAAGACATAGATGTAGACGTTGCATTATCACCAAGTGTTAGTGCGATGTTGGGGTTTGATCCAAACGTTGATTTAAAGGATATGCAACAAGGCCAAAGCATTCCAAATTTACGTTTAGGACTTCCATCTACAATGTATGTGTATTGTGATATAATTCAATCTGTATTTGTTGGAGATACAGTAGCACCATTATTACGTATCATAAATATGAATCCTGTGAATCATACATTTGGAAGTAGTGTTATAGAAATTTTTAATCCTCCACATTATGTGCCTATACAGAAGATGCATTTTGAACACATCAAAATAGATATAAGAGATAGTACATGCTCTCCACTGGCATTCACTTTCGGAACTGTATGCGTTAAACTACATTTTCGACCAGTGCGTCAACATCGACAAATATGAATAATCCATATTTACAATATTATCAAAAACAAGCTCTTTCTGGAACTGGAAACGTTTATGTTGGATCCCCTTATCAAGTTGGACATGGTATTGGAAGTTTCCTTGGAGGATTATTTCGTTCTGTCATGCCACTAGTAAAACAAGGACCTAAAACAGTAGGAAAGGAATTATTGAAATCTGGAGCAAACGTTATTACTGATGTCATCATCGATAATCAACCTATTAACGAATCCTTTCATCAACGAATGGGTGAAGCGAGATCCGTCTTGCAAGACAAAGCAAAAAATAAACTGAAATCTGTGCTAGGTTCTGGATATCAACGAAGGAAAAGAAGAATTACACATCATTCCATCTTTTTAACCCTGCATCATTACATATCATCAATCGCAAGAAGAAGAAGGGCAAGAGGAAACGTACGCAGAAAACAAAGAAAAATCAGTCTTATAAGAAGAGGAAGTTATCACACGATATCTTTGATTAAATCATCACCATCATGGCTTTCTTACATCATCAATCCTGCGAGTGTGTAAAAAGTGAACTAGATATTTTTTGTACAAAACCAACGCAAACAAGTATATTGGATAATCATGTTGTTACATACAAACCAATCAGTTCACTAGCTGATAATGCTCCTATAGAGTTTGTCATCCCAGGAACAAGTGATGAATACATAGATCTACCACATTCTCTTCTTTACATCGAAGCTCAAATCGTTAAGCCTGATGGATCAGCATTTGTTGAAAGTGATAAAGCTGTGGCTCCTATTAATGACTTTTTAAATTCTATGTTCAGTGAAGTGGAAGTGTAATTAAATAACAAACTGATTTCATTTTCATCTCATAATCATCCATATCGATCATACATTGAAAAACTGTTAAATTATGATGATTCTGCTAAAAATACTCATCTTGAATGTGCATTCTGGTTTCAAGATACTGCTGGACATATGGACGCAACATCTAGTGGTAATAGAGGATTTCAACAACGTTATGAATTAACAAAAAAGTGCAAAATTCGACATGCTTGGACATCTTCATTGTGATATTTTTAATCAAGATAAATTTTTAATCCAAGGAGTAGAATTACGTCTCAAGTTAATTCCTGCAAAGCCAAGCTTTTGTCTCATCGCTAGTGATTCGTCTGTTGAGGCTAAAGTGAATATTTTAGACGCTGCTTTACATATTAAAAAGATTAATGTTAGTCCTACAATAAAACTAGCACATAACAAGCTTCTACAATCAACAACAGCCAAATATCCTATCACAAGAGTTTAAATGAAGTCATTCGTCATTCCAAAGGATCTTCAATCAAAAACAATTGATTATTTATGGGAGTATTACCAACTCGAGTGATAGTGGCGTTTACACAAAATGATGCCTATACAGGAACAATAACTTCAAATCCATTTCATTTCAAACATTTTGACATCAATTTCTTCTCTCTATACATTGATGGAAAACGTGTACCTTCAAAACCATTACAGCCAAATTTCGAAAACAACCTCTATGTTTCCTCATATCATACCTTATTCTGTGGATCAGGTATTCACTTTTCCAATCATGGTAACAATATTCCTCGCCTTTCCTTTCCTCAAGGATACACTATCTTTGTTTTCGACATTACTCAAGATGGAGAAGCAAGCGCTGTGCAGCATTGGAACCTTATACGTCACGGATGAGTTCGTCTGGAAGTTCATTTTACGAAGCCTCTACCAGCACCTGTCTCATGCATAACGTATGGAGAATTCCAATCTCTCTTAGAAGTGGATCATCAGAGGAACATCATCATGGATTTTTGAAGGTACGTTATTTAAATATCATATCATATGTCTGCATTTTTATACATGATGTCCTCTACACTAGATTTATTGAATGCTTTGCAAACAAATTCTTTATTTCACAATCATTTCGTTGGCGTATATGCAGCCAACCAATTACCAACACAAGTTCCACTACCTGCAGCTATCATCATAAATACAGATCCCTCGAACAAACTTGGCACACACTGGATTTCCGTATATATTCATACTGACGGACGTGCCCACTACTTCGATACATTTGGATTTCCTCCATACGTAATGCAACATATTCAATTTCTACGTAGAAATTCCACTTCTTATACATTTAATAATAAACAAATTCAAAGTGTGAAATCGTCCCTATGTGGGCATTATTCATATCTTTTCCTATGCTTCAAAGCTAAAGGAAAGTCCTTAAATGAATTTCATTACACTTTCTCATCAACTCTAGAAAAAAATGATCGTCGCTTGCTGAATTTACTTTTACAGGTAATCATGTCTTCATTCTTCTTCTTCGTTTGTTTTCATTACTTTTTTTCATATTATTGGAGGTAGTCTTTTCTTCTTCTTTATTATAATGTGTTTGTATATATTATCATTTGTTATTTTATTTGTTCATGAATATAGATAAAATAAATTTTAAGTTATGTTTTTCAATTTTTTTCATTTCAGAGAGTAAAACATCGTCATCGTGTGTATGGACATCATCATTGTACAGTATGACTTCTATCTACGTTTCATCACCATCATCAGCAGCAGTAGTATCATTAATTGAACTGTATATAGACAGCATCAGTGAATAGTATATGGCAGCTGTGAAGTTATCATCACCTGAACAATGAAAAAAATCTAACGTTCTTTTTTTTTAAAAAATGTACTATACTTACCGTCGTTTTAATTGTGTAAATAGTTTCATCATCAATAAATACTTTGTATTCTTTTTTCTCTTTGAAAACAAATGTTTTATTTCTTATTTTCTCCGTTTCCTAATAAATAAATATGTTTTATGATCAATTATGTAATTAAATACACATATCATAAAACATATTTTTAAGTCATTGAATTAAAGAATTTCATAGTGGTTTTTTAAAAAGATTCTAAAACTGTTTTTTTAATTCAATGATGTCATCACATAACTACATAATAATAATAAATTCAAATACTTAACCAGTTATTCTTTCGTAAATTAAACCAAGTATGTGAATTCAATATTATTATTATGATAGGACTTTTGATTTTAAAATTTAATATTAATTATTTTAGTTCCTTTTTTTCAAAAAATAAAAAAGTCCTATCATACTTAAGACAAAGTTGTATAATAATAATAATAATAATAATTTCAAATACTAATTTTTATTTTAACATTCATTTCAAGAATTTGAATTCATTATGGTTATTATTATTATTATTATTATTATACTATCACTTATAATATACGAGGAAAAAAATATGTTAGGAATTTTTCTTATAAAAAATTAAAAATCCTATCATATTGAGGTGTATGAAACGAACACAAAACACACACAAATAAAACATTTCACTTTCACTATATATTTTATTACATTTGATATTACGTTGTTTAGTATACGTGAAAAAAACAAATCAATTTTCTTCTTTATGAAGAGACGTTCACTTCATTGATACCCTCCGAAGGTTGAGTATCGGTTTTCCCCCACCATGGCTGTGTCGGTACACTATCAAATAAATCAGCCGTAATTGAATCTATGAGTTTTTGTTTGCAAAATACTTTCATTTCCAATTTTAATCCTTCACCATCAATGTTCACATCACTGTTCTTATCAAGAGAGACACTTGGAAAACTGATGTTCATACCATTAATAATACTCTGTTCGTCTACACAGGTATGTATTCCGGCAAGTTCTCTGCATGTAAGACACTGCAATTGTACATGATTACGAATAGTATCTGTACACAAGTCAAAATATTCACGTAGCACAACACTGCAAACTTTACTGTTTTTCACAGCATGTTCAATACACGGTAATATTTCCAAGAAATAAAGCCAATCACTTGAAGTTAAGTACACAGTGTTTCGAGGAGCATGAAGTGTTCCTTTCTTCTCTAACATCACTAATTTTTCATCCATTAGTTTTCGCGCCACCAGTTCGTTTTTTCGACCAAGAGATTTTATAAATGTAATTTCCGCTTGAGAATTTAAATAGTCCGTAACAAATGTGGTCAAATGTACAAGTTTCTCCCACTCTGCCAAATTTAACTCCACTCCAAACACAAGTCCTTTGCCAACACGAATCACTGGTTCAAATGTATCACTATCCAGCCCAATACAAATTAATTTCGTTTTCATTGAATTAAGTCCATATTCAACATTTAACAAGTACTCTTTCTTTGTATTCATAGTTGATGCACAAGCACTCAAAGACATGTTACTCCAGTCGCTGCCCAGCACAGAATACCCACTATGCATACAGATGACTGTGTATGCATGAAGAGGAGGGACGAAGAGGAAAATTCATGTTTCATCTTGTTTGTACACGCTACCATACACTTACGATGAGTATACCAGTTCAGTAAATTCAAGATCGTGCATGTTACGCCCAGATACATTAATCTTCACTCTTTTATATATTAAACAGACATTCCCACTTTGTAAATACGTTAATAATGCACCATTATCTGCTTCCAATTTTTCAGTACAACGTCCAGGTAAAATCACTTTATCGCCTCCTTCAAATGTCACACATGCCTTCCTGCCATATACCGTTGTAATTATCTCACAGTTTACAATACGAAATGGTACTCCAATCTCCAAATCTCGCATTTTTGTAAAGGGTACCATTGATGGCTTATTAAGCTTATCTAATAAACTCATTGACGATGACATCTTTAAATTTTGACGTTTCTTCCTTTGCAACAGCTGCTAACAGAATGATCTACACAAACACATACGTTCCGCTTACGTTCTTTGCAGGAGGGGTGGGTGGTGGGGGTTTCAAATTATTAGCCAATACACGACAAGAACACGAGAAAGGCATGTTTCATCTTGTTTCTACATGAACATAGGCGTCCAAGACTATGAGCATAGCAACAGGTTGTTCTCACAAATCAACATTTTCCCACGCGCTTCTGTGGTAGCCGTAAAAGGCTATGAACATAACAACTAAAGGCTTGTCGAAACTTGCCTCCCAATTCCAGGAAATGATATCGATTTCTAGGAAAACAAGATAATTTTTTGCTGACTCGGCCATCGATAGGAGGGGATATCTACTGCGGAACGCTGTGAGTGGATTCCAGCGCCGCCTACGCAAATGTGTGGACGTAAATGGTGCCCAGTTGGAGGTGTGGCGGTGAATGAACTAAGCTGGTGCAGATTACAAGTAAATATTTAATCCTTCCGCTATGGTTTGCACTTTATTTAATTTCAATATGAGCATTTTTATGTAAATTATAAGCGAAATAAATCCGTCCAGACTTTATGAAAACCCTGTATAACAATGACTTTATAATTTATTGTGAAGATAATGTATTATTTAACTATATTCTGGATGTGAGAAGGAAAAAGACACTAATCATATATCAGTTAGTAAATGGTTAAAATTCACTAAAAATATCAAATCAGGAACGATTGAAGGAAGTAAACTCGATTTATGGACCTACTCCAATTCACTATGATACGAACATCTCTTCCCTTCTCTATAGGAGAAGATCTTGCATATCACACAGAGTATGGATTGAAATTGAAGACTTTGGGACAAAAACCCGTCAAGTCCAAAAAGTGAAAGTGTAAAAGAGATAGCTTCACAAGGGTTTCTCTTCATCCGATTTTCTTCAAACTTGGCACATATATACTAGACCGAAAATAAAGCGACTCATATTTTTTTGTTTCTTTCGGAAAATAGATTTAGGGGGCAAAGGGCACCCTTTAAAAACAGCCCCCTTACCTAAAATGGCCACTTTAAAGAAATGAAACTCTGCCGATGCAAAGATGACTTCAAAGTAGGAAATACGGGTTTTGTCGTTTCTGCGAGAAAAAGGTACCAGGGGTCAATGCCTCCTTCGAAATAGCAAAGGACCCCGCACAATCCTTACGGAAATTGGATTCGGTGGAATTGCTTGAAACCGTTAATATGTTGTAGACATTGTGTTGCTGAGGAAAAAGTCTCAATGGGCACAACCACAAATCACTGACCGTTTGGACACTACAGGGACATTAAAAAAACAGCCGAAGATAACGACATTCTGGATTTCGGTAAAAATGAATGAAACCGTGATATGTTGTAGATATTGTAATCCTGAGAAAGTTTTAATGGGAATAACCACCAATTAGTGATCGTTTGGCCACTACGGGCCACTTTTTTTTTTAAAGCAGCCGAAGCTAGTGATATTCTGGATTTCGATGAAAATGACTGAAGCTGTGATATGTTGTAGACGTTGTGATCCTGAGAAAAAGTCTCAATAGGCACAACCATAACCAACCACGAAATCACTGACCGTTTTGCCACTACAGGGGCACATTTTTTAAAACAGCAGAAGGTAACGTTATTATGGATTTCGGTGGAATTTTCTTGAAACCGTGATATGTTGTAGAACCGTGTTCTGTTGCTCAACACGCACAGCCACCAATCAATGACCATTTGACCACTATAGGGTCACTTTTTTAAAACGAGCAGGAGGTAACAGTATTGTGGATTTCGGAGTAATTGCTTGGAACTGTGATATGTTGTAGATTTTGTGATCCTGAGAAAGAGTCTCAACGGACTCAACCACCAATCAGGGACCATTTGGCAACTACAGGGCCACATTTTTTAAGACAGAAGGTAAGGTTACTCTGGAATTTTGGTGCAATTGTATGAAACTCTGAAAAGTCCTCTCACAATCTGGAAGAGATGGGGAAAGTAGTGGCCAACATCATTTAAGCATAGACAACATTCAGATGTTCATCTTGCGGGACAAAGGAAAACCCTGGAAAGACCTAGATTATTTTTTTCAAGATCAAGACATCTACAACATATCACAATTCCATTCATGTGCTCCGAAATAAAATATCGTTACACCCGGCTATTTTTAAAAATCTGGACTGTAGTGGTCAAACGGTTATAATTCGATGGTTGTGTCCATTAAGACTTTTCTCATGATAAGATCTTCAACATGTGGTAAGATCACTCTTACCGAAATCCAGAACATCGTTATACTCGGCTGTTTTCAAGAAAGTAGCCGTGTAGTGACCAAACGATTATGATTTGTGGTTGTGTCCATTGAGACTTTTTCGCAGGATGACAATATCTATAGCATGTCACTTTTTCTGTAATTTTGACCGAAATTCAGAATATCACTATCTCCGGCTCGGCTGCTTTCAAAAAAGTTGCCTCGTAGTGGCCAAATGGTCAGTGAATAGTGGTTGTTCCCATTAAGACCTTTTCTTAGGATCATAATATCTACAACATATCACAGTTTCAATCATGTTTACCGAAATCCAGAACATCACTATCTTCGGTTGCTTTCAAAAAAGTGGATTCGTAGTCGCCAAATGGTCAGTGAGTTGTAGTTGTGTCCATTAAGACTTTTCCTCAGCGTCACAATATCTACAATATATCACAGTTTCAAGCAATTCCACCGAAATCCAGAATACCGTTACCTTCAGCATTAAAAAAGAAAGTAGTCCTGTAGTGATCAAATGGTCAGTGACGGACAGTTGTGCAAATTGAGACTTTTCTCAGAACCACAACTTCTACAACATATCACGGTTTCAAGCAATCTCACCGAAATCCAGAATAACGTTACTTTCTGTTTCCAAAAAAGCCGCCAAGTAGTAGCCAAACGGTCAGTGATTGGTGGTTGTGCCTATTGAGACGTTTTGTCAGGATCACAACGTCTACAACATATCACAGTTTCAGTCATTTTCATCGAAATCCAGAATATCACTATATTCTGCTGTTTTCAAGAAAGTGGCCCTGTAGTGGCCAAATGATTACTAATTGGTAATTATACCCATTAAGACTTTTTCTCAGGATCACAATATCTACAACATACCATGGTTTCAGTCATTTTTACCGAAATCCAGAATGTCGTTATCTTCGGCTGTTTTCAAAAAAGTGGTCCTGTAGTGGCCAAACTGTCAGTGATTTGTGGTTGTGCCCATTGAGACTTTTTCTTAGAAACACGATACCTGTAACATGTCACGGTTTCAAGCAATTCCACCGAAATACAATTTCCGTAAGGATTGTGCGGAGTCATTTGTAATTTTGAAGGGGGTCGTTGCCCCCTGCAACCCTTTTCTCGCAGAAACGACAAAACTCGTATTTCCCACTTTGAAGTCATCTTTGCATCGGCAGAGTTTCGTTTCTTTAAAGTGACCTTTTTAATCAAGGGGACCCTTTCTTTGAAAAGGGACCCTTTTCCCCCTTAATCTGTTTTCCTAAAGAAACAAAAAAATATATATGTCGATTTATTTTCGCTCTAGTATATATGTACCAAGTTTAAAAAACTCGGATGAAGAGAAACCCTTGTGAAGCTATCTCCTTTACACTTTCACTTTTTAGACTTGTCGTTTTTTTTTTAGCTCCAAAGTCTTCAATTGAAGCACGTTAAACATAAAAAATAAAGCACCACTTATAATGACTCTCTAAAATTTAGCTTGACAATTTTATAATGATCGTTTAAAAAATAATACTGTACTATGAGGGTATGCTAAAGACTTGCTTTAAATAAATATAAACACCTGACATTATTATTATTATTATTATTATTATTATTATTATTATTATTATTATTATTATTATTATTATCATTATTATATTTCACAATTCATTTCTGCTAGTAGCTTTCGCCCCCTTACTCCCTCTTCATGCTTAACCAGGAGGAAGCTGCGCGTCCTCAGGTTAAGAACCACTGCTTCCATTTGACAGCCTGTAGAAATTTGCATTGTGATTCGTATTAGCAATAACAGTAAAGTGGATTTTTCTGTTTCTACTGTGCATCATCGGCATCATGATATCAGAAGTATTCCGTTATTACCAGCGGGTCACTTACCGCGACTGAGAAACTGCCATGCTCCACGATCTTCTATTAACCTTTCCATCTTCACATACGATTTTTCTGTTTTGATATCGCCAATAGCCTAATTCTGTTCCTATATAGTCTAATTAATACTTTCTCTCTCTTTCCTGCCACCATACCGTCTAGCACATCCCTCATGATACAGTTCCTTCTTAACCAATATCCCAACCAGGTTTTCTTCCTCTTCTTAAAAATGTGTTTCTACTTCCATTTCTAACACCCTCTCATTTGTTTTCCTATCGACCCAGCTATTTCTCTCCACTCTTCTCCACGCACATATTTCGAAAGCCTTCAATTGTTTCTCATCATTTTTGCATAATGTCCATGATTCTGCCTTATAAATACAGTAAAATACAGTACACGAAGCATTTTATGAGTCTTTTTTCAACTCTATTCAGGGTCCCACAAAATAGTATTTTCTTCATCCTAAAGTCTTCTTTCGCCATTTCTATCCTTGCTTTTATTTCACGTTCGCATATCATATCATCACTAATAATACTACTCAGATATCGAAAACTAGTCATTTGTTATTTTCTTCCGCTCCTTCGAGACTCTATTTGACACTAGTATTTGACACCGATCGCTTCGTTTCAATCACCTTGAATTTTGTTTTTCTAACATTTATTTTCATCGCATATTCTTGACAAGCCTTTCTCAAGTTTTCTACATCTTATTAATTTTCTTTTTAGATTCTGCAACAACAACTATATCAACCCCAAACCGTATACACCTCATCATTTCATCTCGTACCGAAATTCCATCTTCATTAGGTAGACTCGTTTTCGCTATCTATTCTATATAGCTATTAAATAATGTCGGCGAAATACATAATCTCTGTTGAACTCACCTTCCAATTACACTGTCCGTCTACTGTGCATGCACCAGCGAATTTCCATGAAAGATCATGAATAATTCTGATACTTTATATAGTATTTATGGACGAATACGTAATAGAACCTATATAAATAACATATATCGTTCCTCAAAGTAACGAATACGGCAAACATAAAAACATCAATAGACATATTACATCAGGGCGAAATAGGCATAAATTTCACACACTTCAAAACAGATTTCATTCATTCTTGCCGCTGGTCTAGTGGCTAGCACATGTACCTTTGGTGTACGAGGTCACCGGTTCGATTCCCGGTGGGGGAATTTTAATTGACCTAAATGTTTTTGCATTCGTGTTTCTGTCGTTCAAGCTTAAATGAAGTGATTGTAAAACGTGTATAACCGAGTAGAAAATAAAGACAACTTACTGAGATACGTTCAGTGAATCAGTTAACTTAAAGACAAGAAACAAAGTGTCTAAGGCATTTGTAACTTGAAAGGAACTCTTAAAGGTTAGTTCCAGTCCCACCAAAGTAACATTTTTCTTTTACCTGTTCTCGAAGTTTCTCTTTGCATTTCTATCGGATTCGAATAAATAGAACTTCGAATAGAGACCACGTTGAATTCATTTATTGAGTAAGCCTGAAATTCTTATAAGATAAGGCTATGATTTTATTATTATTATTATTATTATTATTATTATTATTATTATTATTATTATTATTATTATTATTATTATTATTATTATTATTATTATTATTATTATTATTATTATTAGTTAAAGTACGAAGTTTCAAATCAGGCGATGCAGCATTTACGTAAACTAAATGATAATTTATTTGATAACATTCACTAGTTCACTATACATTTGCGAGGTTTTGCTTTGGGAAATGAAGTGTATACGACATTGAATAGTAAAAATATTATAATAAAAATATATTATTAAAAATATTAAGTAATTGGAGTTAAACATGCTTTCCAGTAAGAATTATATATAGAGAGGATTTACTTTAAATTGCGACGCAAACGAATATTCTAGTTTTAATCCGATTAGTGTTGAGTTGAGTTGAATTGATTTTAGTTTAGCGTCCCTTGCAGCAGCGAGGCTATATGAGACGTGGACCTACTGATTAACGTGGAATCCGAACCACATGAGCTCTCGCCGGTAATCAAACACGGGTCTCCCACGCCAAAGGCGCGTACGCTAACCGCTTAGCCACGGATGAGCTCTTAATCCGATTAGAAACCGATAACTTACACAATACTATATACTGCATTAGTTCTATAAACCTTTATGCTTATCGTATTATAATTATCTTTAAAATTATGATTTTGTCATTTCAAAACGTAGAACGAGTAATATTCTACCTGGGTATTTGTTAAGGAAACCTATGAACAGTGATCAATTCAGGGCATGACCTGTGGGAGAATTTGAGACCCTGTCGACATAAATTCGTGGCCATATCTTCGATCATGCTTAAAGTGGACTAATAATGTTCTATCAATTTCCCCTCATTCATATATTGACCATTACCCGGGGAGAATCTTCTGAAAGCATCAATGCTTATAATTAGTTTTTCATTACAAATCAAAGAATAATAATGAAATATTGAACATACTTAATATTTTGTTTTCAGTTTTGGATTTTAGATTTGTAATTCATATAATGTTCCCTTCTAATCGAATTTGAGAGAAACGTGGTTGCCAAAGATTTATTCAACGAAATTTTTTCAGTCCTCTGATGAAAATAAGGAACACACTTTTAAGGGAAAAAAAAGCAAAACGAATACTTCCTACAGGATTTGAACACATAAACTTATGATTGATAGACTATTGTCCCCAACCGCTCAACCAGTTCGTACATCTTCACTGAGCTTCTTTAGACTTTTGTGTAAAGTAGTTTCCTGCTCCACTTTTTTTTTTTTTTTTTTTGTTTATGTCTATACCACTATAAGTTTGTGGTGAATATTTGGGCGTTACAGGTCTTGCAATGCATAAAGGTCTTTTTCGTATAAACTACATTCAATTTTACGTCCTAATAACTTATAAGCAACAGGTTGAATCTGTGAAATGATTGGGGTTGGATTGATCGTAAATGTTTGCATAGTTAGGAGCCTGGATATGCAAACCCGCTTAACGCGGGACTTTACTATTGTGAAATTTGGTACCAGAAGCTCATCTCAAAGCTCTATTACGTCTGTGGCTTCCCGCTCTTCAATTAAGCAAAGTTATTCTAACCGTTGCAATTCTCACCACCTGCAAAGAAAACACACACTACACCAGACAGAGTGGAGAACACCACGGACATGGAAACAGATTCTACTGCGGATCCAGCTTTACCTCGCTCTTCGTCTCCATCAATTTACTCGTTTCTGTTGACCAATTTCGATTCACGTTTCTCGACTGAGAAACAAGTTGCTCTACAACTGCGCAAGTACCTTCCTCGTGCTTCACTCAAAGAAATAGTCAAGACTAGGAACGACTTCATTTTCAAAACAGAAGATGCAAACTTGCTTAGCACTATAAAGAACAAAGTACCTATAGATACCTTCGGCAAAGATGCTAAACTTACTGACCTTAATGCATCTCAACGCAAGCAAATACCACAATCTCGCCGTCCTCCGCTCCTTTCCGTGGTGATTCGCGGTGTTAAACCTTCTTATAGCGATGAAGAGATTCAGGAGGAACTTATCTACGAAGGACTCACACTCCAGAAGGTTATGCGAATTAGAAACGCTGCAGGCCTCACGTACATTGTTCTAGTACTAACTCCTTCTCAAACCACCATCGATTCTCTTCTGACTAATGGAGCATACATTTATAACAGAAGACACAGAGTTGAACTTTCACGGTCACCAGCACCACTACCACTTCGATGCGAGAAATGCCAGAAATCAACACTCTACCGCAACATGCCCAAATACTACTGTTTGGGGCTACTGTTCTGGTGAACACTCCACTCGTACATGTCCAAATCTACAACAATCACCGAATTGTCACACTTGCCACGAACAACATCCGACATATAGTTACAAGTGCAAGGGCAAACCTGCCCCTACCGAGGCTCACCCTGAGTACGTGGCACCATTACGTATATATAACTATTCTACAAACGTTCCACAATCACTGGACTCTTCTATAACAGTGCGCAATATGCTTGCTTTTCTAACGCTCACTCTTCAAAATATCCAACCATTTCATCGTTCGCATGTCTTAAAACAAATCACCCACGCAGCGAAAGAAATATTCTATGTTACATTTCATGCTACTTATTCTGGTCAAAATGTCTATTTTCATACAGCGCCTTTGGAAACTACTGTCTAACCTACTCATCATGGATATAGTCTTTATATTTCTCAATATTAGATCCATTTGGCAGAATAAATCTTTATTCGAAACGCTGTTACTGGAGGAAAGAGCTGCAGTGTTTATCATTAACGAAACCTTTCTCAGTCCCTCTATGACTTGTCACTTTTCTGGATATACACTAATTCGACAAGATAGCACCCTTCCTAGGAGGCGTGCAAATGGAGGAACAGCCATGGGATTTTCTCCACGTATCCCATCACGTCGACACTTTTATAGGCTGCCAGATCTCCCTGAATATCTCATAATTACTTTATACTTCCGTAATATAGCCATAACTGTTGCTACTGTTTATATCAGACCTGGAAAGCCGCTACCTATTGCATTCGTGCAACACATTTCCGATAATTATAAGAGATTCATAATTATGGCCGACTTCAACATGTACAGCAGATCACAAAGAGACAGATCTACATTTCAAACCTTTATCACAACTCAAACGACTGGTATCATTCATGATCTTCCAAAACCCACTAGGCCTGTATCACAAAGCACACCAGATATTGTCATTACTTCTGCTAATCTCGTTTCACAAATCCATATTGATGTTCTCGATCCATTAGGAAGTGACCATGTTCCGATCAAACTGCACCTCCGTACTCATCCTACGTCTCCCTCTCCAGAATTTCAGAGAACTAGCGTCCGTTTTGATAAAGCCAACTGGGAGCAATACCGAACATATCTATCGGCAGAAATAGAGCCATTAAAACCTCCTACATCAGAAGTCGAACTGTATCATGACATCCATACCATCACAACTTCAATCCAAGAAGCAAGTTCACTTTACATACCAGTAACTACATCAACGCCTTATCGACCAACATTGCCACCAGAATCTCACATTCATCACTCCCTCTCGACAGTTTTATCGTGACTATCAACGTACAAAAAATCCAGAATCACTCCGTCATCACCGGCAACTTCAGAGGATGGTCAAGACTTACATTTGTGCTTACAAGCTACGGTGTTGGGTTAAAACCTGTAATTCCCTCTCTGACGTCACTTATCCTAGCAAGTACTGGAAACGTTTTAATGCTCTTTATGGAAAACATACTAAAACTCCATATCCATTATAAAATTGTGACTTACCTATACAAACAGATTCCGCCAAAGCTGACGCTTTTGCTGATTTTCTCCAAGACATCTTCACACCACTCAGTTCCACATATTCATATAGACATCCAGCTGACACAGTCAATCCATCTTCTCCTTCATTACAACCTCATGCCCTTCATACTCTTCCACAAAATGAACCTCTAACAGAGCCAATCACAGTTCAAGATATCAGTACAGTTGTTCGCAACAAAAGGAATAGTGCATCTGGCTTTGATACAATAACCTATCGCCATATAAAAGAAAGCCCGCTTATATTGCTTACTTTGTTAGTCACGATTTTTACTTTTATTCTGCGAACTGGCTATTTTCCTGTCACCTGGAAAACTTCTAAGACGTTAATGTTTCCAAAACCAAAGAAACCTTCTGCTAACTTATCATCCTACCGCCCAATTCAATTAACGTCTACTTTTAGTAAAATCCTAGAACGTATTCTAGTAAGACGTCTGCATGCATACATAGAAAGACGCCAGATACTTCCCATACATCAAGCAGGATTTCGCCCAGGTTATTCGATCAACGATCAACTACTTCGTTTAACCACCATGGTTACACAACACTATAACTCGGTCAAACCATCATGTCTTGTATTATTTGACCTCGAGAAAGCATTTGACAGGGTATGGCACATAACACTTATATACAAATTAACTCATATTCGATTTCCTGTTCCATATATAAGACTAATATACAACTTTTTAATCGGCCGTCTGTCATATGTTTCAATAAATAACTGGCTTTCACATCCTATTTTCCTTCACTGTGGAGTACCTCAAGGATCGGCTCTGTTACCACTTCTCTATCTTCTCTATGTTGCCGATATGTCTCCACTTCCTGATAGAATTCACCTCCCCTGCTCCCGCCAAGTGAACTTTGTGGTGGACAAACACCGTGTGCGTGGGTTTTCTCGGGGCTCTCCCGTTTCCTCCCACTTTCTTCATTCCACCATTTCATTCATTACTCATTATCACCGTCTCCTTTAGCCCAACCGGCATAACCGTGGGACGTAAAACTCAAAATTTCATTTCATTTTCATTTCATTTTCAGAATTCCCCTCTTTCAATATGCCGACGACACTGCCTTTCTTGCCTTAGGATCTACTATCCAATCCATCAACACTGCTCTACAGTTAGCAATTAACAATTTTCTTCGCTGGTGCGGCAAATGGCAGCTAACGATCAACGCCACAAAAACGCAGGCCATTGTCTTCATTCCTCCGAAACGAACATCAAGAGTCAGAAGAAATCCTAAACGCCTTTCACTACAAGTAGACCAAACTCCCATCCAGGCACGTTCAACTGTAACTTACTTGGGGCTCACATTCGATAAACATCTCACTTAAAAACAACATCTTCAAACAGTCACAACTAAAGCCTACAATAGACTTAACTTATTAAAAAGGCTCACTGGAACGTCCTGGGGACTAAAACCGAACACAATTCTGAACACATACAAGGCCTTTTTACGGCCTGTGCTGACTTACGGAAACGTTGCATGGATTGCGGCCACCCGCAAAATTTACGAAAAGTTATTAGTGTTAGAACGACATGCTTTCCGCATTGCATATCGAGTCAAACTGCCTAGTCCCACAGCAGACTTGTACGACCGAATTCAGTTTCCTACACTTCAGTTTCATCTTGAAACTTTACGTCTCACATACATATGCTCTCGTTATAAAACCCAACACCCTTTACTTCTGAATACTATGCACCACTTAGCTCTCCATCCTTCTCCATCTCGATATTACCCCCCACCGCTATCGTTACTCTATACTCTCTACTGCTACACTCTACCCCCTGACGCCTTAGACCAGAAGCTCCTCACAGACTATCAAGTTCATGATCATCTTCCACTCATATTTCCATCATTTGCACGCTAAATCCATCTGCTACTAACAGGGCTCCCATTGTCTACATTGAAGCCTAGAGCAGCCCCTAGGCGAGAAGATAACTTCGTCTGTCTGACTAACACTTTTAGTGTTGTGATATGATAGCACACCTCACCTCATTCTTCATGCTCATCATTCACAATCTATATAAATATGATATGCCTTATCACTAGGTACCCATTATTAGTTTCATATTTCTGCTGTTCCAGTTCTGTACAATATTAAATTAACTGCAATTTCCTCGTCAATTTCCTACCAAATGTTAAGGATTGGAAAGTTCCTTAAGATCTTAGCAATTATTATAATAAAGAACTTCTATGAGATCCTCACAAAATCCCTTAAATCTTCTATTTACGTAATACTGTTCCCTAAGAGAGGGCGTAACCCTCTAAAAGGGTGCTAGTCATTATGACTAGCTATGAACGAACGAACGCGATTTTAATTGCTATTATAGCATTTTAATAGATAGACAAATCATGTCAATGCGCGATATATCTTTTAGGCCACATAAATGATGTTAGGTGATTCATTTCTAACATTGACACGCATTCTCGCGCCACACATGCGTTCCATCTTCCATCAGTGTAAGATGAACTAATCTCTATTTCTATTTGAAAATGATTGCTGAATATTTCTTCAAATAACGTTCTGAAAAAAATATCTCCAACAAATCAAGAAAATTGCAACTGTTTCGAACAGCTTATGGTATATATACAGGGTTTTCATAAAGTATGGACGGATTTAATTCGCTTATAATTTACATAAAAATGCTCATATTGAAATCAAATAAAGTGCAAACGGTAGCGGAAGGATTAAATTTTTACCTGTAATCTGCACCAGCTCAGTTCATTCACCGCCACACCTCCAACTGGGCGCCATTTACATCCACACATTCGCGTAGGCGGCGCTGGAATCCACTCACAGCGTTCCGCCGTGTTTGACCCGAAATGCCAGCCAGAGACGCCCTGATATTATCCTTTAAGTTCTCCAAACCACTTGGCTTCTTTGCATAAACTTCCGTTTTCACATGACCCCAAAGCCAGAAGTCGCAGGGGGTAAGGTCGGGTGATCTTGGCGGCCAAGCGGTCAAGCCACCGCGGCCAATCCATCGGTTAGGGAATTTCTCGTCAAGGAACTGTCTCACCTTGATTGCATAGTGAGGGGGTGCCCCGTCCTGTTGGAACACGATGTCGTTCTGGATTCCACGTGCCTCCAGTTCCGGAATGAGGTATTTCTGCAACATATCCAGGTACGAATCTCCATTCACGGTCTCCTCTTCAAAAAAGAACGGTCCCTTGCCCTCCCTGACCCTTGCCCTCCCTCTCCCTCTCTCAACGTGTTCAGAGTTGCCGCTTATCTAACAGTGTTGCCAAGTAAAAATTTAATCCTTCCGCTACCGTTTGCACTTTATTTGATTTCATTATGAGCATTTTTATGAAAATTATAAGCAAATTAAATCCGTCCAGACTTTATGAAAACCCTGTATATAAAAAGCTCAATTCGAGCTTTCTAAGTAATTAGTAGAATATAGATTAATAATTCACTTTGTTACTCTCAAATGTCGAACTGAATGCACACAGTTGCTAATGCATTACTTTAGTATTGCATAAAAGTGTGAGTTTAATTTAATTTTTAGAGTTTTTTTTCTTTTAATACATAATTTGTATTCATATAAATGCAATGTCAAACAAGCGGACTTCCATAAACAATTTTGTTTGCTGTATTTCCTACAACCTGTGATTCTAACTTCACACTATCGAGACCCATATTAAAATAAGGCTTTCCTTGTTTAGCCCATTCATCATTAAGTTGAACCTATTCCTTAGTGATATCTGGTTTCTGAAGATTAAGTTTGTTAACAACCTTCGGGAATATCATGGAATAAAATCAACTGGACATTTTATGTTCTCTTTATGTTATTTAACCAAATTAAGATTATACCAATAACTGCTTGTGTACTAAATTATCTTGTTTTTTTTTTTTTCAATATAGTCCACATGAAACAGAGTTGTAAAGTGAAAAAAAATCAAATAGCTACATGGAATAGGAACGAATCGAATCCTTGCCTTCTACGGATCAATATTTGTCAGTGAACAAAGGATTTCTCAACTAAACCTAAAATAGCCAAATGGGTGTTGATATATATATATATATATATATATATATATATATATATATATATATATATAGAGAGAGAGAGAGAGAGAGAGAGAGAGAGAGAGAGAGAGAGAGAGAGAGAGAGAGAGAGGCGCGGATCCAAGGGGGAGCTATAGGGGCTTTGAGGCTTATACACTGGATAAAATGGGCTTGAATCCTGCTTTACACTGGATAAAGCGGCAAACTATGGTTTAGCCCCTCCCTTGATCATATCCTGGATCCGCCACTGTACATATACCCAATCAACCAATTATCTTGTAGATATTATAAATTAAAAATCTTTGACGACATCTAGAAATGTTTGTTATTCCGCCATTGATTTGTATCTTCAGACAGTCAATTACAAACTAATAATAAAAATTTTAGTTGTTTTAGTTTCCTAAGACATGTTACAGAGATAAGAAAAACTGATGTCCAAAGTAAATACACAATAAAGCAACTGTTTGTACCTAAGTCAAACCAGAGACCTGGCTTCAATTAAATGCCAATATAACGATAGTATTTTCAATATTTTGTACCCTCTAATAACCAAATAACGTAGATTACAATACTTAGCTGTTATGAAACAACTTCATATTTCAAGATAGTAGTGGTTGTCGAAATGCATGTTATAACGTATTTTGGTGGCGTAATTTAACGTTGTAACTGCAAGGTATAACGTAGTTTTATTCTTAAACAAGAAGAAGCCAGTGTACATCCTTAAAGTCATTAACAAATTAGATTTGAAATTTGATTGAAATTTGATTGAAATTTATTGAAATTTGACTGAAAAGATGGCTGTATGCATTGACAGTTTGAAAACTGAGACAAGACGATTTTATCGACATTTACCCGAACTATTAAACTTCAGGATATATTCCTATAATTTTCTAGCTCCAAATACTTCCTAGAAAGTATATTTATTCTATACAACAACAATTTCTTTCGTTTCAGAAAACCATACGTTGTGCGATGAGAAAGGAAGAGAATGCATAAAAAGCATAGCAGGTAGGTAAATAATTAAATTGATAAATTCCAACGTTAGCAATGGTTGCAGTTTCATGTTAGTTGCCTGCTAAACTTCCTGCGGGCAATTGACCAAACAACATCACATTTTTTAGCAATCTTTAAGGAAGAATCAATGTATGCCAACTTGGGATAAATTACATAAAATGAATATCATAACCTGAATAAATACATTTTAGTTTAAATTTCATTTTCTTCTCGTAGATAACTAGTAAGTATGAAAGTTGTGAAACCGCTTACAATCTGAGATTGCTGGCATCAAGTGCAACTCTATTGAATATTCGAGCTCCTTCGTGGCTACGCGGTTACACTGAGAAAAATCCGTTCTCTGGACAGCGGTATATTGCACAAATATATGGAATCCTCTTGCTTACTACAGAAATCAGTATGGAGCATACGTTATCCATATGCTACATACGCACTGCCCTTAGGGTAGGGACATGTCGAAGATACCTCGCGATCGAGGTCGAGGTTTAAGTCGCGGTCGCTACCTCGATGTCAAGCTCGCGATGGATGAAGGGCGCACATAGCGAGGAGGTCGCACCCTCGCTGTTAAGTTCTCAGTTTGAGGAGAAACATTGCTGTGACGCGTGTGAAATTATTCCGTGCGTGTTTTGTTGTCCAGTTGATTTTGTAAATTCAAGCGCTGTCTTGTCTTGTCGTAGACCATACCGGTCAAATAGGCAGGTGCACAAGCTCGCTAGTCATGTGTGCTACCAATGCAATATGGTCAAATGTGTACCTCACACGGAGGACTTATGATTCAGGAACAAAATTGAATAAAATACAGGACACAATTGGGAAGAAAGGACACAATCGGGAAAAAGGTCAAAGTCAGGAAAAGGTCAAAATCGGGAAAGAAGTTCAGACAGTGAAAGAGAGCTGAAAGCTAAGTTGAACAGGGCAAAAAGTTAGAGGAAAGTGGGAAGTGTAAAATAAAAAAAGAACAAAGAGTAGAAAAAAGAAGGGGATGTATGTACGTGTATATGTAAAAGAAAGTGTAAGTGTAGCGTATTATAGGGAGCTAGCTTTAATGCGAGGCTGAGGAATTCAGAGTTGATTGGCAAGTTCCCCGCCCCGTCGCCAAGAAACGGTCACTCGACGGTCTTGGGCAGGGTTGCCAGTGCGTTGTCAAAAAATTCAGCTAATACTCACTTAATTCAAAGAGTTTATTCAATTATGCAATCCCTATCGAAGATACCTGTATACGTAGACACACGCAAATTAGACTGTGACAACAAATACTTCAGTTTTTTCTCCCTCGCTTCTTCGTCGCACTGCACTATGGCCTTCCTTATTACTTCTCTAGCTTCGCTGTGTATAGTTTGCCCTCTCTTACGCTGTGAAGCCATTGTCAAATGAATAATAAGCAACAAAACCGCTACCACAACAGCACACAACAAATAACCAACTCACACTCTCTTCAGAATGACATTCATGTGACAAATGTTTAACCCTGGCAACGCTGACATATAGAAGGAGGGTAAGGGAGTATTGCAAGAGTCAGGCAGAAAAATTGTTGAAATTCCCCCCCCCTCAGCCCCCGCTAGTAAACAAGCTAGCTCCCTATAATAGATGTATAGGAGATCCCACTTAACTCTCTTCCTCACAGACTACACCACACACGAGGCACTCGCCGTAACGGCCACTGTCGAACTCCCCAAAAATGCAAGCGTTGCTAAACCATTTACTCCAATGACAGTGAAGATTATGATTCTATGTCTACAATTACAAAATTTTGGTTACTTTCAAATATTCAGAACAGACGTTATGGTGCTCATTCTATTAATAAGAGGAGACAAGATTTAGGCGAATATCATAATTTATTTCCGGAACTGAAACAGCATGCAGATAAGTTTCATGAATATATGAGAATGTCTATTGAAACTTTCGACTAGGCCTACATTTTAAATAAAATTAAGCAAAACATAAAGAAACTGTTCTTCATGCATTAAAACACTCCCACTACAAAATAAGTGACATACGTATTCGTATTTCCATCTGCAAAAAATCAACAAAACTATGTTATTGTTAAAAAAAGAAGAAGAAGTTTTCAAATCAAAGGGTAAATTGTTTTGCATGTAATCTTATCACACAAAGCTTGAATTATTTTTTTTTCTTTCATTTCCTTTGAGGATCTAGACAACAGACACACACAATACACAATCACTTACCCTGCTTCCCCACTCACTGTCACAAACACATATAAATATAAATCACAAATACCAAATGCGTGTTCAATGTTTCCTATTTTTACACGCAGAAATTACATGACTTTATTTTGTCGTATAGATATGTGCCTGTACAGCTATTTATTTGTCTTATACCAGTAATGAATTTGGAGGAAATTCTTTTTTATTAATTTCGGAATTTTAGGGGGGGAGGGTCTTGAAGTTTCTAAGCATAAATATGATTAACACTACCTTCTTTTCTCTTTACAAATTATGGAATTTGGGGTATTCAGCCCCAAAGTATTCCCTCCCCGTTCCTGCCACCGCCTTATATAATAATAAGCTACAGTATAATTATCACATAAATATCAATAGCTTACCTGACATTCCAATAATCCAATAAAAACATCCAAATAGGACAACTAAAATTTATACCACACTGCTTCTTTCTCGTCTTCTTCATGCGCGGCGCGCATATGCCTATATAGCGTCATTTGTTTCCCAGTATAGTTTGAATTACGAATTTTCTACACAAAGTTCGTAGCGTTATGCGGTGCAACGTCATAGAAATGAATGTTCAACAGCATTTTTTAAGAGTCCAATACACAATATGAGTAACGTGAGATGTAAGAAAAGTCTTACTGTCACTTTTGAAAATGTGACAAGTATTTGTTAAATGGTGCTGAATTGGGTAGAATTGTACCAACTTTTTCACAAAAAGGGCTGACAATGCCAGCGTGGTACCAACGGGCCGATGAATGATAAAAGAGGCTGAATTTGGTACAATTGTACCAAGTATGGCAACACTGCACACAATCCTCTGCAGACGAAATTCGAAACAAATGAAGACTTTATTCCATGCAGCGCTTCAGGGAGAGCCAATGAGAACACGAGCCACAGCGATGCTTCCGCTGAACATCGATGTAAAAACAAACTCAGTTGTTCATCATCGCGACCACTAATTCACCCTCGCGGTCGACCTCTAGGTCGCGATGTAGCGTGCATCTTCGGCATGCGCTTACTCATTTGAATCCATGGGTTTGTGCCAGTACCGAGGATACGACCGCGACTTAAACCACGACCTCGATCGCGATGTATCTTTGGCATGTCCCTACCCTTAGATGTTACATCATGCCGTTGCAGGATGTCTGACATCTAACAGTTTTCCGTGTATCACATGCATATACTTATATTACATTCCTCAGCTATGTGTTATATACGTCCATTTGCATGTGAGATCCTGACCGCCTATAGTCTTTCATACGGAAATTACGTATAGACGGAACACTTATACGGAAAGTATTATAAAACATGCGTTTTCAGTTATACATCTGTTGTACGCTAAGTCCAAAAACTACAGGAATTACGCATGTACGTAATCTACCTTTTTTAAGTACGCCACCTACATTTTTTTCTCAGTGTAGCGAACGCGCCTTTGGCGTGGGAGACCCGGGTTCGATTTCGAGCGGTTCGATTCATATTATTAATAAAAAATCAAATGCAATATCGTGGACGTGCAGTAAAGTGTGTCGTCAATTAAAAAAGGTTGGGAACCACTCTATTAAGGAGTAATTTTGGAAAAGTCCTACCGGGTTTAAGAATTGAAAGGCAACAGTTATAGACAATATACCAATTAAATTACTGTAATTAAAAATATACGAGAAGAAGGGAAGAAAATGAACTGAGAATGGTTCAATCTGTTTGAAGTGAAACTTGAACCACTACTCGAGATTGTCTTCGAGGCAAATGTACCCACTTCGAATCGAAATGAAATCTTTAAGTTTTAAGTCCCACGATTATGCCGACTAGGTTAAATAAGATGGTGATGAAGAGAAATGTTTATTCACCACATAGCTCACTTAGCGGGAGCTGGGATCGAACCAAGGATCCCATGCACCCGAGGTGGATACTCTACCACTGAGCCACCGTAGCCCCACACGTCGAATCGAATCCAGCACCATTTTCTCTCAGCTGCAATTAATGAACGCCATAGTCATCTGAGCTATAGGAATAAAGCAAGGGTTTACGAAATCTCTGCTCTGTTGTCAGATTCTTCTGATTTCAACTGGTATCTGATCATTATTTTTCAATTTCGATATTAATTCGTATGTTACTGGAATTTGTCTGCCTACTTGTTTGAAAGAGTGACTGGTGAGTTCATTTCGTAGTATTTATTTGCATATTGGTGTGTACCAGGTTGCCAAGCATGTCTACGTGAACGTGATCACAGTGGGAATCACTTTCAATCTCATGATTTTAAATTGTAAGACCTGTTAGTATATTTCTGTCAGGTTTTGTGTTGCTCCGATTTAAGAATTGTTAGAATTAAGCTGTAATTAAAGTACATCTCACATATAATGTAATTCATAAAGTGATGCAAGCTGTTGAATTAGAATGTCTGTCTAAATACACAATGCAACAATCATAATAAATCTATAATATAGTGTGCGAATACATAATGTAAAGAACACCTAAATACTTTTATATTAATTATCATTTTGTTAAAAGTGGTCTCTGCTATTATATTTTAGATCAATTAGAACCTGTGAACACATTCGAAGAAAAGGCTATTGGCCTTAATTGCAACTGCATGCTTTCGTGTGTTGCGGAGGATGCAACTATGGTTACCAGCTTTGAGTAAGTATAAAACGTAGTGGACACGGAAACATAAAAACAAACCTAATGACAGAAAGCGTATATTAAGTTCTAATTCTAAATGTACACAAAAACATAAAAAAAGACGAATGAATATCAATCAGATTTGCGTTTTATGTACAGTACAAATTGTACTTCAATTATTGACATCAGCGATCAGACATAGTTTGAGAACGGTCACCTGCTGCTTGTCCGCAGTTAGTTTCAACTGCGAGACACAAAAGGCTGTAATTAAACTGACCTTCACATTCCCTTGATTTAATACGTTTCGAGTTTTACTTGTATGGAGCGAAAAGGAAACCAATTACACTTGCAGAAATTCGGAAAGCAATTGAAATACCATGAGCAACAGTCTCAGTGAGTAGTGTCGTTCAAGCAGTACTTCGCCCTATACAAAAGAATATGGATACTGATAGTCAACAGTTTTAAAAAATGAAATATTTCAGTTTAACGTCCCACGACTATGTCCTTTCGGCTAAGGGAGACGACGATTAAGGCAAGTGAATGATGATGGAAGCAGTGGTGGAATGAGAAAGGTGAGGAAACGGGAGCACCCCGAGAAAACCCACGGACACGATGTTGTTTACCCCAAATTTACCTGGTCGGGAATTTTTGTAGTTAAAAATACAAACGTGATTTGTATTCATCTTTTGACGTTTAATTGGGGGCGGGGCAAGGTGGTGGCTCAGTGGTAGAGTACTTGCCTCTGATGCGTGGGGTCCCTGATTCGATCCCTGGTCAAGTAAGTTTGTGGCGGGCAACATCGTGTCCGTGGGTTTTTTTCACGATGCTATCTTTTCCTCCCATATTCTCATTCTACCAATTCTTCCGTCATCATTCATTTGCCTTAATCATCTTCTCTCATACCCTAAAGGGCTTAATCGAAGAACGTTAAGGTTGGTTTAAAGGGACAAGTTTTGCCGATAGATGTCACTACATTCTTCGTATCTCTCTCATGTATTTTTTAACTTTCACAAAAATGCACGATTTCTCTTATAAATTTCAACTTAGAGACTTCAAATTTTTAGAGAAGGAACTTCATAACCTATCGAAGGCAACAACCCGTGCCGATTTTTTATTTAGAATTTTCTTCATTGTTAAAATGGCTTGATTGTTGAAATGGATATCCAAACCTTTAATAATATAACTATTTCAACAATGAATAAAATTCTAAGTAAAAAAATCGGCAGGGACTGTTGTCTTCAATAGGTTATGAAGTTTCTCCTGTAAAAATTTGAAGTCTCTAGGTCGAAATTTGTAAGAGAAATCGTGAATTTTCATGAAAGGTAAAAAATACATAAGAGAGATACGAAGACTGTAGTGACATCTACCAGCAAAGCTTGTCCCTTTACACCAACCTTAAACTGAAAGATTTCATTTCATTTGGTTTTGATGATGTTTTTTTTACATTAACAATTGAATACTTTTTTTTTTTTGCTTCAAGTATGGACAGTTGTGGCCCTTAACTAAATCGAGCATGACTCGAGCACAAAGTGAAATAACTAATTTCTTGGACACACCCAATCATATAATTTCTAACTGACTGCATAATTAATAGGATATTCTCGTGTCCTATTGAGTTGGGATAGGCAAAATTAGTGTATGTTTAGGGTACTTTGATACATACGAATAATCATTAAAGTGCTACCAATATGCGTTGTTACATATTCGACGGCTTATCTTTAGCACTTTCTAGATATATCCGTTATAGAAAAAATCGCAAATTGTGCGATTGCAAGGAAAAATTGCACGATTTTCGCAAAATCTAGTTCAACGTATTTCCATTCGGTCGCAGAGAGGCCCAAACAATTCGAAATATTAATGAATGTGTGGGGTAAATTAAGACAAAATGAGCGAATATGCAATACAGTGTTGGTTTCAATCCGAAACTTATGTCGTGGTGACATGCTTGAAGGATGAGAGAGATCGTTTGAACTGCAGCAAGTATTTACAGAAACTAGAAGAGATGAAAATATGAATAAGTTGACCGAGAAACATAAAAATCACGGCATGAATTCTGCTCTACGCTGCTGCTTCTGCACTACGAAAGGGATCCATTTCTCGAACACACACACATATGTAAGAAAAATTCAGTCTCTACTCAATCCAAGCGAGTCTATCACGGCTAAGAACTCAGAAATTGACGAAACGCGCGAAACACTAGAATGTTGGACATTGGTCAATAGAAGAAATTTAATCATGTTACACAAAACAATGTTCATACAATGCTGTATAAATAACATGGATTGCGTTAGGCAACGCTGATCTATTCACTTTTCAACATCTGAACATATACTTGAAGAGACTTGGCTTGAACCAAAACAGTATGGCTTGGAAGACTTCATCAGCTCCAGAATACCAATCGCTGGGGATCAGTAGACAAACCTATGTAGATAATGGTTTGTGTTCCTTTTAATTCCATTTTGACTTCAAGCTTGTCCTGGCAGTTTAAACTAAATGTTAAAACCCTATATTAATTTCACAGTAGCCCAATATGACAGGATTTGTCAACTTTTTGTAATCTGAGCCCACTCTCGACCTTCAAGGAACCAAGAAGAATAACGAAATTTCTTATGACACTATTTCGGTATCAAATATTTTTATACTGAAGAAATGAATCTAGAAAATGAACTGCACTTTTTTTTTTTTTCAGAAGTCGAGAAAATTGTGCTCAGTGACACTTAAATAACTCCTAATTTTAATAAGGAGCACGTTAGATCTGTAGTGGAGCCCTCACTTGTGGTGCAAAAGGTCAGTGTCTGATTTGAGCTTGTAGTGGACAACATTGTGACCATGGGTTTGTCGATATTCTCCCGTTTCCTCCAACACCCTCATTCTAACAATTATTTCATAATCCTTCCCTTTCATTATTCATCCGTCTTCTTTAATCGGAAAGGGGATAATCATGGGGTGTGTGAAATTATAAATTTCCTTTCATTTTACGTCTTTTAATTCTAAAAATGTGTAAAGTTTCGTTTTTACATGAATTGAAAATCACTATCCTGTTGCACCCAATCATATACACTAAGTGGTGAAGAGTCACATGCACTACTTAACGCCTAATTCGAAATTGTAGAATATTTGTTCCTTACACCCTTAAAAATTATTAAATTATATGTAACAGTTCACTCTTATACAAGAATCTCGCGGCTCATAAGTTTACTCAGGGCTTATCAGTGGATCGCGAACCATAGATTGAGATTCGTTGTTACATAGGCCTGTATTAATTTGTCATTTGACAAGTTGATGTACACCCAACGCTAAAGAATAAGTATCTGTCACAAATCCGTAAATCAAATTGCAAATCAACTTTAACACGTTAGCTGCCATGTGGGTCCGATCGGATCTACTGGAGTGATCTAAGAAAATGTTCTTGTAGGTCCGATCGGACCCACAATTTCTAATTCGTCGAATTGACGTTAGAGTACTTGTATTGTAAAATCCTGTCTCTACTGTTAATGAAATGTAGTGTTTAATTACACATGTAGGTTTCCGTCTTTGATATTGATTATTAACGCCGCTAGAGGCTCTAAATACCAAGTAACAAGCATTTGCTGCTTTTGTAGACCCGATCGGACTTAGAATATGTGTTGTTTTTTTCAATGACATGTTAAAAAGTTTAACAATGGATTCATTGTTTATTCTAATTTATTTTCACAAGATATCAGTGTCCCTGTCATTTGCTGAATTTTCAGAAAAGTCTAGATCACTACACTGCTATTACTAATGAGATCGAGTTTTGCGCATATTTCTTCGTTTTTCATTGCACGAAAATATTACTTATTAACACTAAAAGGAAGATTAATATATCCACACTTCTCACTTCTGCACATGTAGTAATAAACAAATAACTTTCTAACAGAGTTGCCAGTTCAACTGTAATTTATCCCCTTGCCCATAAACAAAATATACACACGTAGGTCCGATCGGACCCCCAACTTTTATGCACGCGGATTCAATACTTTGCCTTAGATTATGTTTCAATATTAATATTATGTTTTAAAAATATGAACAAAACAAGAATAATATAAGTAAGTACGCTTGGCACTCTACCGGTGAACAAAAAAATTCACCATTAGCAGCTAACGTGTTAAAATAACACACTTGTCTTCTGCTCATATCAACGTATGTAACCAACTAACCCGCTTTGCGAGCATTTTTCAAAGAGCGTTGAACATATGTGTTTCAAGCTGATGAAATGCAACAAGATCTATAGGGCTTTTAAGATAATCCATTATGTAGAGTAGACATACGTACGTACTTGTATAATGATTGACAAATGGCAAAACAGCTAGAATATAGCTATTGCTAAATAACAACCTCACTGGCATCGTAATGGCTAGAACAAACTGAGAACACTGATTTTTGAGCTGAAGTGCAGAAGATTTTGTAATGATATCCAAACTGCAGAATGGCAAAACCTATGAAGTTGAGTTATGAGTCACATGGTTGTACTTTTAATGGCAACCCGTTCCAAACCTGCCACATCCCAATATCACGCAACTCTGAAGGAAATTATTTATCGCATACTAGGAAATATAAAATCATCATTTAGAACAGTGCTATTCAACCAGGGGTACTTAATTCTAAAATAAGCATATTTCCAATTAGTATATTCTTGAATGATCATAGTTGGAGATTTTTGTTTTCTTTCTAATGGACGATTTTCAAGATGACGTTACTTGCGTCTAATGTTTCCAATAATCAGTTAACATTTATTGCATACGGTCTTATCAGTGACAGTGCTATTTCACAACTTCTTTCATTTCCATCAACATAAGTTCTACTTGTATGAACAGTGTTTCTCTGCATTAACATCAATAAAAACGAAGCACGGAAATTGCTTGAATCCAGAATCAACTCTGATTCTCGAACTCACGAACATTCAACCAAGAATCGAGGAGTTGGTGTCCCGGAAACAAGCTCAGTCATCTCTTGAATTTTTAACATTGTCCTCAGTGTGCGAATTACCAGGGTGAATGAGGAGGAAATTCCCCTCAGTAGAACTGGATGTCTCCCATATACTTTGAAATTTCCCATGTTAATTTTTTTTCGGATATGCACTTTATCCCCCTGTAAACAGTCTTTTGATTGGTACACTGATTGTCCTTTTGTCGTGTCTCTATTTGCCCCCTTTTTAATCAGCAGAACATGTGATTTACGTTTAATAAGTTAATTTCGATTTAATTTCTTTTAAACATCTTCAGGGATACACAATTGGATGGCGAACTGTGTCTAGGGGTACGCGAAAAAAAAAAAAAAAAAAGCTTGAATTAAAGCAGTATAAGAGAAAGTGTTGCCTTGGTGACATAAGATTGGCTGAAAATCGACAAGAAAAATATCATGTTTTGAAATTTATATGATTCTAAAATTAAAAAGCATTTATAAAAATTAACTGCATTCTTTTAAGAAATTGCAATGACCCGACGAGTCAGTCGCGTTAATATAATACCGCTAATGAGTACGGATGTTTTTATTATTATTATTATTATTATTATTATTATTATTATTATTATTATTATTATTATTATTATTATTATTATTATTATTATTATTATTATTATTATTATTTTGTCATATCTCCTATATTACACTTAAACTTCAACGTAGTGCGTAATTCGTTTTATTAATGCATGTATTTTGGATTATTTCTTAGTCTGTGTGTGTGTTCTTCGAAATAAAGATATTTTTCGTTTATAATAATTTTCCTCTTCTTTTCGTTTATTTTTAGTGACGGCGAGATACAACTCGGGGATTATGCTAAACTGGTTATAACTGTAAAAATGGCAAAAACTAGAAGGCGAATGAGAGTTGCAAGGAACTTACTGGATATTGCAGGTACGTAAATCAATGTTTTGAAGTATAATCTGGCTGTGAAGATATAGTAGATATGTCTAGAAATCTTCAATCAAAGTGACTAATGGATTATGGTTAATCTTTCAATTTCTGCAGTAAAAATAAACAGTTTAAAGACTGCAATCTTTACCACTCAATTATCTCTGTTTGAAAACCTATTTGTTCATTCCCATACACATAGAGCCCGAAGTGTGTTGATATGGCATAAAAATATGTGTCAACCCTGTCTGTAATAGGGCACACACACATGTCGTAATGATATTAAACACACTGCCAACAACGTGAATAATACTGTCATTAAACACACTGCAAGGAGACGCTAGAAATATTAATTTTAGTGGAAATAGTGCTAGTTTAGTCACTAGATATCATTTAAAGGTGTTAAATTTCTATTCTAACAATGCTAAATGAACCAATTGTTTTTGATAAAAAAATATCCTTAAAAATTTCTAGATCAAGCGACAAAGTGCAACATCTGTAACACTGATAACAAGAGACAAACGACAACCGCCTCACGCAGTGATGCCAATTGAAGGTAAATTTCCCTTGGCGCAGGGAAATATTGAGTAAATTTTGGAGAAAAGGGAAAAAGGGAAATTGCTTGTAATCTCTCAATATTGCATGGAAATTTGAACCTCTCTTCAATCATTTATAGATTGAATGTATTTACTTATCTGATTAATCTAATTAAAATTCAGTATACATTCAACGTCAAATTTATTCCAAACATAATCCGTTGCACATATTTCATATAAATTCTCACAAGTTATCTTGCTTTGCATTCGTTAATATTTACCAACATTACACATCGATCAACATATTCAGTTAAATTCGAAACATTACAACAATGTTTATTTAAAATCTTTTATCAAAATTAAATGCAATGCAATAAGATGAAATATTTCTCAATTAAATTATCACTCCAACTATTGTAACAGTTTGGTTTTCCCAATCAGAAGATGTTTTTCCCAACCAGAAAATTGATTGTGAAGAGGATTAATCGATGTAAGAGAAGAAAATCTGCGTGTCGTGAATGTAAATATGTATACATGGGAGAATACTGGGTCATTAGTGTGTGTGTGTTTGGGTAAGTTTACAAATTTTATGGTAACTGTGCGCACAGAATTATAAATTCTTAAGAATTATGCATCTCTAAACTTTAATTTAGTTTGTATTGTGGTTACGAACATTCCTCGTGTACAGCCAAAGACAGTAGCAGCTCCAGTTTTCTTTGTAACTGTTCGTATTCGTTTCAGTAAATATGGGAGTGCTGTTCTTAAGTAAGTACATACCAAATATATACTTAATATACATACCAAATAATGTACCTTAGGTTACATTAATATTAAAATCTATCATAATATCTAGGATAGAATTAAATTTACATAATATTTTTTTTAATATTCTTTATGATTTATTTAGGTTGTCCGTCCTGACCGAGGTATTTATAGGGTTTTTCCTCAGTCACACCAGGCAAATGCAGAGATTGCACCTTTAACATAGGTCCTAGCCTACACCTTTCCATATTCTTCCCCCTCCTCTATCGCGACGCCTTAGATCCCTAAACAACAAATCAAGTTCAAATTCTGCGTAAGCTCAAAGGAAGGCTGTCAGGTCTGCTTGTATGTGGTTATAAGATTGGGGTGAGGGGGTGGAAGCGAAAACGATTAAAAATACGTTTACTAAATACAGTACTTGAACGGTTTGGATGAAGGGAAATTTTGTCCGCAAATGGGAAATTCTGAAGCTTGTGAAGGGAAAACGGCTCTGAAGGAATTGGCATCACTGGCCTCACGTTTCCGCGCATGTGTATAAATTTTTGACGTACAAGTATATCATCTCAAACATTGCCCCAATGATCAAAACATAACATACTAATCCGTCAAAACTAATGAAAACAAAGCAGTAGATCATTTTGACATGCTATAGTTGCTTCAATTTTTTATGTTCATGGCGGACATATCCGTAATGTCAAAAAATCGACATATTTCCTTATGTCCACCATTAGAAGGCAATTCATTTGTACACATTAAAGTATGTCCAAATTTGAAGACATGCATTTTTGTGTCGTTTTGAGTCGTTTCGGGCTGTGTGTGTAGTGGTCAATCCATATGAACGAACTGATCCAATGATGGTTGCTTGACTATTTTTAATTTCTAATTTTTTTATATATATATATACGTAGGTACTATTGCCATATGCAATGGCAACACAAAAGTTTCCAGCCCGTTTTAGAGTGGCGGCCATTATTTCTGTTGAGCCGCACATGTTAATTACTGGCTTTAAAGACGTTAGCGTAAACTTATATATCTTAGGACTGGATTATTTAAAACCTTGATAGAATACTGCTTCTCCTCAGCAAAGTCACATTCTTATGAAGCCGTTACGGTTGAGTAGATCATTCAAATAAGATTATTCCTCATTTTGTTAGGGATTTTAGGACGGTTAATTTCGGACCGAGTAATCGATAGTCGAGACCGCATTTACTGTTATCATAATTCTATTATTGAAAACGAGAAGTGAGTCGAGTTAGGAAATAGTTTTTTTTTTTTTTTTAATTATATACGAGACGAGATAGATGACAATTTTCGTTTTGTTTTTGGCGCGGATCCAAGGGGGCCTATAGGGACTATAGCTAGGGTTCCAGATTTGTAAAATAAAAAAGGAGGACACTTTGATTTTTAAAAAATCATTTAAAAAATTGCGTTTACCGAAACTTAAGCTTGCTTCCATATTATATCAAACAACACATTTTAAAGAAAAAGAAAAAAATAATATAGAAAATAACAGATTATTAAAGTAAACTAATACAAAAAGTACAACTACAAAATGACTGATTAGCAGGCAGCAATACTAATAATATTTTAAGTCGTAGTATTTAATAACGTCATAGTACTAACAACTTATTTATCCTATTTCCATTCTGGCAATATTTTTAGCATCTTGAAAACCTGTTTCATTGATTCATCTCCTAAATCTTCTCTGTTTCATTAATTAGTCTCCAAACTCGAAAAGGAGGACAAAAGCACGTCCGGCTTGAGTACAAAGCCGGACATCAATTTTTATGCCCAAAAGCCGGACGTCTGGCAACCCCACCCCACCCTTCACGCTCAGGTATACACTGGATAAAATGGGCTTCAATCCTGCTTTACACTGGATAAAACGGCAAACTATGGTTTAGCCCCTCCCTTGATGAAGTGATTGCAAGAACACAATGAAGAGAATTTATCAAGGTTTAAAAGTATGCAAGTCATTACACAGTATATTCTAATAATAAATATGATGTAAATGTTGTTATCAGAGTTGGCGTGGGTCAATGAAAACTTGACCCACGACCCACTGACCCACCACCCACCGTGACCCACGACCCACTGACTCACCACCCACCGTGACCCACTCTGACCCACCACCCACCGTGACCCACTCTGACCCACCACCCACCGTGACCCACCACCCACCATGAATCACTCTCATCCACTGTGACCTACTCTGACTAACCAAAATACATCGTCATCAACTCTGAACACGATCCACGGCGTCTTCTGTACTGACTAAAGAGTTTACACTTGTAATAAAACAAGACTGTGAAATTGTCACTAATCGAAGTTTGAATTTCTAGTCAATCCCTCAACCACCACTCTGTTAGAATAACGGTGGATCTGACCTTTATGATATAAAATGGTAAAGTGTTTGTCAGTGAGGAAATTGAAACAGTTTGAGTGGGGGGAAATTAGCGTGTGCCTAAAATATACTTGTACTAAGAGAGTATTCTTGCAAGTGTTAATTTCTGAACGCATTCAAAAAAAAAAAAAAAAAAAAAAACTTCTATTCGTAGGAAAATACCCCTGTACAATATGGAAAAGGTTATGGTTTCTCAGTTCACAGTATTTTTCTCACTAAAAACTTGAAAAATCAGTTTTTCATAGTTTATAAAGGTGCTCGGGTACCCTATGTGAGAGCATCTCCATAAAGTAAGCTCATAATTGTAATTTGTGTAATCACTAAAACACCACGTTAAATTTAAGTTACAAATACGCATAATTGCAATTATTATGAATATTTATTCAAAGTAGTTTACCTAAAGCATAGAAGAGACTTACTAAAAAATAGGTACAAAGTTGAATAACACAAATAAGCCATTACTAATACAAGTATACATTTTCTATAACTCGTAATTTTCCACTTAAAACAAATCTGAAATCGGGTTTATTTCCTGTTGGTAACTTTTTCGTGGTAAATCATCCGCAGCGGAATGATGTCCATCCTTCAGCCAAGAAATAACTAGCTCGTCTACTTTGAGCTTGTCTAGCGGTGGGCCATTAACATTGATGAACAACAAGTTAGACAATGTTTGAGCACTTAGTCTATTTATAATATGTCATCTGTAAATTCATAAGGGGAAATCCCCGTTCGCACTCTGTCGTGGAAATTGATAATACTTCTACCGGATTTCTGCAACTACTCATCGACAATCTGCTTGTTAGATTTAAGTCTGATAACGATTTTTCTTAGTCAGTTTTGAAATACTGAGCAAGAAGTATCATCTCTCTATCACCATACAACATCTTTTCCATATCGACCATGTCAGTTGGCAAATGTCGACTCATGGAGAACAGAAACTTCATCTACCACGCCTTCGATAAGGAATCTTGTGAATAAATTATCAATTAAAGCCTGTTAAACTGATGATTTCTTATTTGTTTATAAATTTAATTTTTGCAATTACACATGAAAGTTTGATGCCATTACCAAGTTCCCTCCCCCGTCTAGAAAGCGAAAGAGAACGAGGTTCCTGGAATGTTCAGAAGTGAATAGGAATTTCCCTCCTTCTTCCCCTTCAACTACCACACTGCTGCTTGACATGTGCCAAATTACGATGAATTTCAATTAAATTATCATAGTATAATTATTTCCTTGTTGAATTATCAATACTTTTCAGTGGAAAAAAGGATGAAATTTCAAAGTTCCAAATCAAAGTAAGTAGACCAACGTAAAGGGAAAAAAGTGTAAAATTTTCCATATAATTATGCGTACAATCCAAACTTAAAATGTCAGTATAATTAAGCTTATAGTACAAATTTTATGCCTATTTTAGTCACAAGTTTTTGGGTTGATTGCCCTGTGCTGAAAGCGCTTCATATAATAAACATAAGCTTCAGCAATTATTATACTGTAGTAGAAAGCAATGGATATATGAAGCCAAGCACTGTATTTTTTGTTTCTGATTTTTTTTCTTAAATAACATCGATCGTTTTCAATCATTTTTACAAACCAACTCACTACCAATTTTCCATATATAGAAAGTGCCCCCTCCCTCCACACACATAAAGGAGAATTTAAAAAAATGCTAGGACACATTCTGAATTTCAGCTCCGTAAGTTTAACGGTTTGTGAGATACTTTTTTTTATTATTATTTTGCAAAAATTCGGATCTCCTCTATCTCCTTAGGATATTATGCATTATAATAAAAGCAAAACATCCCAGTTTGGATTAAGGCCTAACTATATACCACAAGTAATTTCATTTGACTTTGCAATTTGACCGTGATGATCAGGCACACATAGTTACATTAAATTTTTATATAATAATTTATATATTACAGTAATTCAAAAATGTATTTTTTCCAGTAGTTAGCTCCTCTAAAAACTCACAGATCTCGAAAGCCAAGTAGTAGTAAAGTTCTATTGCTATTATTACAATTAAAAATATCAATATCCAAAAGTCTTGAAGTTCTTTTTTCACTTGGTTAGATATACTCACCTCAGGTAAATAGACAGAAACAAGTGGAAAAGGAAAGGAAATGAAGGCCTTGAAAGTAAAACGAAAACAAATTTACCAGTCTTCAGAAGATACTGTCTACAATGCAGTGAGCAGATGGGGTCAGTAGATCATACTGAGTCGGTGGGTCGCAGTGGGTCATGGTGGGTGGTGGGTCGCAGTGGGTCACGGTGGGTGGTGGGTCACAGTGGGTCACATGCTGTTGACCCACGACCCACTGACCCACTCAGAAAACTTGACCCACTTGACCCACTGACCCACTCCATCTCTGGTTGTTATATGACATCCTTCGTGGACCTCTCGTGATGCAGAAAGACTCTGATAGCTCCTAGATGAAATTAAGGGGGAAAAATCAGGGCGTAAATGTTGCACGTAAATTTACAAAACCAGACGTGAAAAAAAATGGACACGAAACCTTATTTCTCGTTTCATGGCTGACACTATAAGTATTAAATGTTCAGTTTTCAAAATTATCCGATTGTGCCTTGTCAATGATGAGTTATTATGAGATCTAGTGTTGTTAGAAAGTGCAACGAACGCACAATGATTGAATAGAATTGTGTGTGATTTTTTCGCTCGAGTTCGAGAACGCGGCGCATAAGCACCTGCAAATAATGTGTCAGTTGGCCCTAAGGCGAGTTTGGGTTCGTAAGTAGTGTAACTGAAAGTAAATAGCGTCTAGCGATCCTTATCTTTCATTAATCTAATAACATTTTAAAATAATATCTCTCCTTGGAACTGAAACTGTAATACACAAACACTTGATATAGTTACGATTCTTTATCAATAAGATATAGTGAATATCAACATTCTTATTTTCACCTTGTGTTAGCTAAACGAGTTTCCTGCTCATTATCGGCAAGTATTGCATGTCACATGGGAATGCGACGAAGACTACATTTTCAGACCCTGATCGAAGTACACAGTCTGAAGGATGATATGTTTCTCAATGATTTAAGTGTTGTTGCTAGTCTTTCGAACGCAATTACGATGTGTGTGTTAATTTCAAATATAACATTGCGTGGGAGACCCGGGTTTGATTCCCGGCGGGAGCTCATGTGGATACCACGTTAATCAGTAAGTTCATGTCTCTTATAGCCTCGCTGCTGAACGGGACGTTAAACTCAAAATTAACTCAACTCGAATATAATGGTACTGTGGATATTGTAAATTTATGGTATTAACTGTCCAAAAAAAATGGGGAAAATAAAAAAACGTAATGTTTATTAGTTTATTAACTTTAATATTTAAGTAAGAAAGATGTTTTATGTATTCCAGTTATAATGTGTCTTGCCGACCCTAACCGGGTTGCTTCCTCATTAATTTCCACAGTACTTGCCGATAATGTATCGCGCTTTCCGGCTTGTGCAGAAGAAAAAGCACAAGGCATATAAGCTTAATTGCGATTAGTGATACAGAAGAATGTCTTATGTTATAATAAGTTTTCAATTATGACGATATGTTTTGAGTTTAATATTTCTACTAGTCATACTTTTTAACTTAATATTATTGACTAATATTTATTTATTCACTTTCCTTTTACAGTCTCTGTTGGAGGCGTGTTGGGTCTTTTCCTTGGAGCTAGCCTGATGAGTGTGGTAGAAATTATGTACTTTCTTCTCGTTCGACCAGTTTTTCTTTACTTGAAATTAAGATCTGAAAGAAGAACATATTAAGTAAACTATTGTTTCAGAAGAAAGAGTAAATAAATGTTAACTTGTGGCAGATATGAAACTAAGTAATGGTCAAAGCAGGCTTTGAAGGCCCACAGGTTGTGTTTAGAGGTAACGGCTCCAACACAATCTTCGCTTAGGCACTTACGAAGGTGATGTAGAGCACCATACTGCGGCCCCTGTAATTTACCAGGTTGTTCCAAGTACCCAATTAAAGGCGCTGTGGGTGAATCTCAGAGCCGCACTGAAGCGAGGATAGGACGAGAAAAACTTTCCGCCATCACTGAGAATTGAATCCGAGCCGCCTATCTGGCAGGTAGACAGACACCTTACTGTCTACGCTACTGCGGCTCTTATTTTACCAACGAACGTCTAATTTTCAATAGATCCTAAGATCAGCTGTTTGCAACAGGCGCGTGAAGTTTAGTCATCACTGCAAATCCTTATTATAAAGGGAGCTGTCTCAGTCTGTGAATTCCTAATATTTAACAGTTGCCGTTCCGTTCCGTTTGCTGCCTGCCTCTTTTTGTTAGAAATAATGATGTTTTGCTGTTTACTAAGACGATGACGGCTCTATTACCGGTATAAGTAACTAAAGTTGTAATTAGAGTTAACATCTTTGATAACTTTAAAGCAGGACACACTTATCGAACTTCTACAAATCGGCTGTTTCTCATGCCCAAAGTTGTACGTACATGGAGTAATTGATTAAGAATAATATAAAAAAATCCATATATTCATAAATGAAAATTTAATTCCATAAAAGTACACAAAACAGAAAACTAGCAACACCAGCTTATTGGAGATTACTTAAACAAAAGTTATGAAGCATTGACCCGGTACAAGCAAATAATATGATTTCACGGTTGCCAACATGAAAAATTTAACGAAGAACCATATTGATATCTTGATAGATATAAGTACACATAGGGATGTGCACGAGACGAGTCGAGACAGAATTTTCCTGACAACATTCGAGTCGAGACACTGCTCTTCCAATAGAGAAAAATACATTTTTCGAGTCGAGACATCACTTTTACAGCACATTTTCGAGACAAGACAGCCTCAAATCTTGTCTCGTGCGCATCCCTAAATACACATCGTGTATCAAAATTTATAAATGTCACTAAGACTTTATGTCTCAAATTTTTTAAATGTTTTGGATAGTTTAGCATTCCGCCATATAATGGGTCCTTAATTTATAAATATCACTAGGAATTTCTGCCTCAAATTTTTCAAATGTTTTGGATAGTTTAGCGTTCCGCCATATAATGGGTCCCTAATTTATAAAGGTCACTAAGAATTTATATCTCAAATTTTGCAAGTGTTTTGGATAGTTTAGCATCCCGCCATATAATGCGTCCATTTAGGCGTTATTCGAGACTCTGGGAATTTACTGAAAATTCAGAACATTCCATCTAATTTGGGACAGGTGACAACTCTAGTTGTAATTACTTATATGTAATCCACAAGTATTTATTTCATGTTAAGCATAACATAATTTAGCAACTGCGCATTTCAAACAATGAACACACCATAGAAACTACAGACAGTTGTTAACAGTTGACCTTTAGAGCAGTGCAATATTTAACAAGCTTTACCGCCAATCAACATGAAGCATATAACAAGCCATAACCATATATTTTTAAAAAAATTTAAAGTACTATTGAGGTTAAGCAATGCCTCCAGATTTCATTTTAAATTAAGGGGAAAACCCAAATTACACCTCCTCGTGGGAGAAAGCGAGCAACGCCTTAAACGGTGTTCGCTGTAGATGGAGACCAATTGACTCCCGTGGTAATGACTCTACCAAGTTCCAACTGCCTCTTTCGAGGTAGATAAGGGGGTAGAGGTCAGGGCACCATCTTGTCTTTAGAACAGGAAACTGTTCTAAAAGCCGAATATACCACAAGATGGTGATCGGCATGGAGATGTGTGAGAAAGAAAAAGGCCACTGAAGACGACGATACATCAGAGGGCTTAGAGATACTGCAATGAAAGTACTCACTTCATTTATTAATAAAATATACCCGAGAGGAAAATGGCTGAAAGATTCTTTACATGTTACAATGGTTCCATTACCTGAGAAATAGCAAGCAAAGAAGTCCAGCGATTACAGAACTATAGTCTTATTTTCCACACTGGAAAGATTATTGCGCGCATACTGAACAGGCAGCTGGAAATAAGATAGAAATGTTAGAGGAAGATCAATTTCAATTCCCCCAGCCCCCGCCAAGTGACCTCTGTGGTCGACAAACATCGTGTACGTGGGTTTTCTCGGGGTTCTCCCGTTTCCTCCCACTTTCTTCATTCCATCATTTCATTCATTACTCATCATCGCCGTCTCCTTTAGCCTAACCGGCATAATCGTGAGACGTAAAACTCAAAGATTTCATTTTTTCATTTCAATTTCAATTCCGGAAAGGGAGAGGTATCAAAGATGCTATTTGGTAGATGAGAATTATTCCAGAATGAGTTCTTCACGTAAAGAAAGAGTTATGATTGTGCTTCATCGATTGGCCTAAAGCTATCAACAAGTCAATTGAACCAAACTTCTGGAAAAAATACTTCAAGGAACTGGAGTAAAATGGAGAGGTCGTCAATTCATTCTCAATCTGTACACAGGACATAGAGTGAACTTGCGCCGGAATCAAAGAAAAATCTAGAGTTTGGAGGTTGGGAGAGAAATTGGACAAGGCCGTTGTAGGTCACTTTAATTTTTCAACATTTACAGTAAATGTTTAATGAAGGAAGCAATAATGAAAATAGAAGTTTTTAAGATTAGGGGATAGATCAGTGGCAAGTTGAGGTTTACGAACGACAGTTATTGTAGCTAGTACCGAGAAAGAACTACAAGAGGTGATGGACAGAATAGTTAACACTGGGAAACAATATGGAATGCAAATCAACATCAAAGAAGTCGAAAGTCATAAGAAATTAAATTCGCTCTTACGAATCAGAATAGGACAAACAGATCTTGAAAATATCGATAATTTCAAATACCTAGGAAGAATTTTGACGAGAGACACTTACTGCACCAAAGAGATCAGGTCAAGAATTGCCATGGCAAAAGAAACATTCAACAAAAAAATATCACTCCTAAGTAGTAGGCTTAAATATTGGACTGCGGAAGAAGCTGATGAAGTGCTACATATGCAGCATGGAATTGTATGGTAGGAGGCTTGGACATCACGGAAGTTAGAGAAGAAATATTTAGATAACTTCGAAATGTGATGTTTTAGGAAGATAGAAATGATAAATTGGAAGGAGATAGTAACAAATGAAGATGTTTTAAAACGAGTAGTAGAGTAAAGGGCGCTCTTAAACAGGATCCTTTGTAGGAAGACCAACTGGATTGGACCATCTTGCGAAGAAAGTGCCTCTTCCTACCGCCATAGTGAGAAAGATGGAAGTAAAGCGAAGAATAATAATAAGAAAGACACAGCTTATCTATGATTTGAAAAATAGAAGAAAATATTGATAGTTAAAGAAGGAAGCCGAAAATCGAGAAACGTAAAAGAAACATTTTTAGACCCTAACCTAAGCGAGAGAGAACCTCCTCTTAGTTCCAGGACCAGTCAACAGGTAGAATATTTATTAATATTAATAATCATATTTACATTTGAGCATTAATATTTGTGAATTCACAAATTAGTTAGATGGCAACCAGCTTGCAGACCAGAAGAAAAAAAAGGAAACAATTAGAACCTTAAATTAAGCTCGATTTTAGCCTAGCATGCAGTGGTAGGAGGAAAGAACAATTTCGTTAATGATAATTATGAAAGAAAAATTAATGGCAGTGTAATACCTGTAAGGCAATCGTTTGTCTTACAGATTGTTGAGATAGTTCGTGTGAGGACTGTTATGCTAAAATCCGTCAAGTCAGTTTTCTCTTAACCAGCTTTATTTTTCGTTAAAATGGACTTTGAGATTACTGCTATCTATGGCTAAAACAGTATCGTCTAACCACCATTGGATCAAGGTGAAAAATGAGACTCCGACCAAGCATTGAGGTTGAAGTACCATAACTCAGTCATCTTTAATGAAGCTGCTTCGAGATCTAGTTCCTCTTTGGATCAGCATTATGACAACGATTATCCTGAGGAAAATATCGAAATTTGAATACGTTGTACAGCTTTTGCTAATAAAAGTCCTAATATTTATGAAAGAAAAATAAATGGCAATATAGTGCCTATAATGTTTAAAATTGAATTAGATTTGTAAATCCAATTTACCGGATCTTATTTTTTTTTATTTTAACATCGAAACAAGTTGGGAGAAGTATAGGGGCCTATGCTAAAATCCGGGAAGTCCAATGCAATGTATTAATTTTCCCGTATTTCACTAAAATTCAAACGGTAAATGAAAGCAATTTTGACTTTATTTCTCTCTCTCTAAAATTTTTCAAAGTGGACTTAACAGGGTTTAGCATAACAGTCCTCATATATTGATTGTTTATAAATACAATAGCAGAACTGAACAAATTATATTACGAAATCATTTTACAGTGATCAATTGTCTAAAGTTTGTGCAGCGAGGCCTGGCAACAACTATTCGTATAATCTTTCATCGTGACGGAGCTATTGCTCGTTACTGCAAACTATTTATTTTTTTTTTTTAAAGTTTTATTTGGACGAGAAGTAAACCGTATCTTGCGTCTACTTTAGTGTACAATGCGCAGCGCAGTCACGGAACAAGCTCTTTTGAGAAATTTGTTTTTTAACGTTGTAAGAGGTAAATAATGCTTTTGTATCGGAGGAATATTAGTTAACATTGGACACTTAAGAGCCAGATAGTTTGTAGGTGTACTATCGAGTTTCATACACAAAACAATGTGTTCCACGTCCTTGGAAACAGCAGAGGCACTTTTAGTTTAATAATGCAAAAGGGCATTGAAGATGAATACACAATTGTTCGTTTGTAATGTATTAACGTACAGGAACTCTGTCCGTAATAACTGACTCTCCAAAGAACTGTCCAGTACACAATGAGATTAGGATTTCTTGGTGGTCACGACAACAAAACAAGTGGTTTTTAACAGACTTAAAAAAAAGGAGGTTATCGAGTTAACGTGTATGTATGTAATATTATTGGAAATGTGTAATATTCTAATGCGTTAGTGTATGTGGGTATCTAAACAAATGCACCAAATTTCGTGAATGTATGTATGTATAACATATATATTTGTTCACGTATTTCTCAGAAATTACAAATCTGATTATGATAATTCTTTTTGTAGTGGTTTTGGTATCTTTCAATTTGGCACCGACCTAGAAAAAAATTAGTATACGTACTTCTTCATTTATATTTAGATCTTAAAATAGGCGTAATTTATTTCTTGTATGTTTCTTATTTTTTATCTCGTTATTTTAAATATTTGCCGTCTATAAGTTATACGTTTCGAAGTCGGTTTAAATTATAGTTCCAAGACTTCTGATTCAACAAAACTGTGGACAAAAGGTACAAAGTAAGTGGATTAGACATTTTGTCACATTCATACTCATTCCATGAGATCCTTCCCTTTAGCCGTTAAGTTCATGAAGCCATTAAGTAAGCTGCCAGGTTAAAAAAGAACTTTTCTAAATAATAGACATCAGATATCATCTCAGTCCATGTTATGACGTGGTAGTTTAATGTTTCACTTTCACAGTGTTTCACTTTCATAAGAAGTACTGTGTCATCTCGATCACTTCCTATTTTGCATTATGGAACAAGCTGTTAAATACAATATGTCCCTTTGTTATATTCAACTTTGAAACACCTCTACCTCCAAATCAGCGGTTTACTTGGACTTTTAAATTAGAAAAGCCGATATTACAACATAGGTCTATATAATATTTCTTCGGGACTTCCCTACGAAATAGCTTATTTGAGTCGGCAAGTTACAACATAAATGATTATTTTAGTTTATGGTCATTCGTCTACTGAAGTACTTGATTTGTAATTTTAAGATAATTGCTTGTTCAGAAGCACAATACTGTAAGTGAATTTTTATTAATTTTGCCATAAATGTATAATATAATATTTTTCTCTTATTATTTCAAGATTACTGTATTTCTCAATCTTGTACTTCTTGATAAAAACATATGCTTTGTTCTTAATGTGATGACTTTTAAAAACTTTCCTTAATTTATTAGATTTCATTTGATTTTTGTTCTTGTGCTTGTGACGTATAGTGTAAAACATTGTAATGAAATTGTAAATACTTAGTGTTAATAAGATTTCTATTATATTTTTTTATTGTAAATATGTATTTTTAAGGTACAGGTAACACTTGTTTATGAGACGTTTTATATATTAATATGCATTTTGAAAAAAAAAAATGGATACAAAAACTTCTAATCGTTTTGAATTCTTTGTAATATGTGGTTTCATGAATTCAAGTTGCAATAAATAAAAAAATAATAATTTACTTTATGCATATTTTTCTGTAGTTTACAATGAAAAATCTATTTTGGCTTTTACATGACTTGAAATTATAATAATTATTTTAATATATTACTTTATCCAATTTTAAGGAGATTCAGTTCTAGGAATCAAATCTATTCCTAAAGTTGGATTCGGAGACGTGGTAGCTTAGTAGTAGAATACTTACCTCTGACGCGCGGGGTTACTGGTTCGATTCCAGCTCCTGCCAAGTGGAATTTGTAATAGACAACCACCGTGTGCGTGGGTTTTCTCGAGATTCTTCTGTTTCCTTGCACTTCCTTCATCCACCATTCGCATCCATTTCATCATCACTGTCCCTTAACTTTGGTGCATAATCGCAGGACGTTAAACTAAAGAAGGAAAAGAAGTAAAATTAAATTCGAAGCAAGCTCAAATCCAAGTGTCAATGAGTAGAAAGGAATATGTTAATACAATATGTGGATCAGGGACGACCACAAGAAGTAATGACCCAAAGTATATGATTGAAATTTTATAGCGGATTGCTAAAAATAGTTAAAATTTTTATTGAAGATATCACCTAAACATTTTTATAAAGTGTATTATATTTATAAAAACTGCCTGAAATACCCACTTTCTGCCCGGAGAGATTAGATTTATGGAAATTATTTGAGCTCTCCCCCCGTTAGGATACATATTTAGGATGAAAGTGTAATAATTAAAAAATGAAATGAAATGAAATCTTTGAGTTTTACGTCCCACGATTATACCGGTTAGGCTAAAGGAGACGGTGATGATGAGTAATAAATGAAATGGTGGAATGAAGAAACTGGGAGGAAACGAGAGAACCCTGAGAAAACCCACACACACGGTGTTTGTCCACCACAAAGTTCACTGGAATGGTGTTTTAGAAAGAATGTACCCTTTTTTAAAAAATAAAATATTCTCGGACCCCTTAATGTGATATTAGAATCCTTTATATACCAAAAACAAGGTAATATATGAAAGTTTTTTTTTTTTTTTTACCTACCTTACGAAGATTCAATATGGGCACCCTTTGTGACAAGGTAGATATCTAGTCGATAGTCCATTTTCTCTTTCGAGTACATGTCTCCTGTAACGGCAGCAAAGACTTCTGTAATCCGCTCTCACAGCTCTGTCAGATCTCGAGGCAATGATGGGATGCAGACGTGGCCTTTGACGAAGTCACATAAAAAGAAGTCGCATGGTGTCATGTCTGGAGACCTCGGGGGGCATCTCAACAACAGTTCATCATCTATCCAACACTGTGAGAGATGTTCATTCAGATACCCTCTCACGTTATTATGGAAGTAGGGTGGACTATATCCTGTTGGAAAATTAAATCTAGGGAGAGTCCTCTTCAACTTGTGGTATCAATTTATAACGGAATTTTCTATAACGGTTAAAAAATTAGGTTTCTGTTCGGAGCTCCAAACTTTGTATAAAGGTTATGAATGAGTGGGGTGTTGCGTTCGTCTTCCGTCTGCCACAATTTACCTTATGTGCACCACCGTTGAAGTCACCGTTCCCGGAACTAAGATAGTTTATGACTCGATACGCCACTGTATCCGATCTGGGCATGACGCCACACATGTAAATTAAATGGAAGAACACAAATGAGGATGTATTCCTCTATGCTAATTAACCAAAAAGTGTGAGCTACATGAATGACCGGGCATCTAAAAAAAATAGTTTTTACATGGAATAATGAGATCTCGATAGGAAAAGTGATCTATTTGGGTTTCGAACCCATGACCCTGATAATTATTAAATGTTAATTAATAAAATAAAAAAATAATGAAGACTGATTTCACGGTAATGGCATCCTATCTTCCCGCGATATTCCAGGGCTTTAGGAAAATAAAATCCCCCTAAACCGTGAAAGCAAAAAAAAAAAAAAAAAAAATACTTATTTTACTCTTGTAGCGTATTTATATGATCACATGATGCAATGCTGAAAAAGAATTAGACTCTGTTTGATGTATGACTGACGAATTGTAAACACGAATTAGACTGACCTTCACTTTCCTTGAAAATTGGAATAAAAGAATTTTGAAATAAGTAGACAAATTTCCTGGATTCAAATTTTGACTGAAAGTCCTGAAAATCAGTTGAATTTCGTCCGTGATAGATTGCACTAGAAATTTACTGCATTTCCTAACATCTTGACCTATCAACCCCTTATAGAAACGCTATTATTATTATTACTGAGGTGAGGGATACAATAAGTGGCTGGTAAAAGAAAAGTTTACAAATTTAGGTTAACAGTGAATAAAAGCTTTAATGATTAAAAATAAATGTTTAAAAAAAAGTCAAGTACAACGAAAGAATAACAATGAATTTTAAAAGTATAATAACAAGTAAAAAAAAAAAGAGAGAGAGAGAGAGAGTCAAAAATGATTTAAGACTATAATATGATGAATGATATAATATGATATTTGTTTCTGTTTTAAATACACGTATTATATTTCTAATTGTCAGTCTCCGCGTTAACAAGTTTCGCTTAATACCAGTTTTACAGAGGTTGTTCAGTCTACATTTGGCCAATTTCGACTTACCTAAAAATTTAGAAGAATCCATGGCGCCCGGTCCGTAAGTGCTCGATGTGTTTTCCTTGGTTCCTAACAATAGCCCGACAGCGTAATTTCCACTGTAATAGGCTTCTCTGAAGAACTGAGAGGGGAATCTTGTCCCATTCCCTTTGCACAGCTTTCCAAAGTCCTTCCACAGTTGGCACACGCCGTTTTCCCAAAGCCTGCTTCAGCAATCCAAATCCGCAATAGTCCATAGGACTTCCATCTGGAGATTTAACAGGTACCTCATTGAATGGTATCACCTGTATACCACTTGCCTCCTCCATCTCCCTGTAGAATGCGAGGGACGATCGTGAGGTATGTGATGAGGTCTTGTCCATGTGAATGCGCACTAGATTGGCGTCATTTCCGTACATTGTTGGAGTCTCATGCTCGTAGATCGGCCGCATGATCTGCTCCTGAAAATACTGCGAATTTATTTTGCAGTTCTTCGCCACCCTACCAATCTTCAATTTACCTCGGTAACAGTAGCCAGTAACGACCATGAACCCTTTTGGGAAGGATTCATTACAGACACAGACCCACCTTCTAAAGTTCTTGGCGCCTTTCCCTCGGTACATGATGGCTCTTGGTTTGCCGCAGTCGGAAAGGTAAATCCATGCTTCATCGAGTGTTACGACGTACATTCACCTTTGTTTTGCCAGATCCGTTCGTATAGCTTCCGGGCGTTACACTTTCGTTCTTTCTGGTGGACACCCGGGAGAAGATGGCCGCGAGATTTCATGACTTTTTCCAGCTTGAGTTGATGGTGTAACGTCCGGCTCACAGTCCCGAAAGACATGTCAAGACGATTAGCCATACACCTTTGTGTTGGCGGATTTTCTTGCATTGTCATTTTGCGAAATTTCCGCTGCATGGTGGAGGTGGCCTTGGTGCATTCCCGCTTCCTAGGCAACTTCGTTGGTGATCCAAATGGTGGAGCTTCGTTGCTCTTGTACTTTTTAATAACATTTTTTATTCCACTTAAACTGATGTTGCAACCATTCTTCTTGCACTGTTTTCTAATGACAGAAACACTAAAGTGGGCATCATAAAGAGCCACAACATAGCCTTCCCAAAACCGGCTTAGTTTGGGCGGCATTTTGGTCACAGAGCGAAAACCCACACACTTGGAAACAAATTTAACACAACGCTCACAACAATGGCCCTGTTTTGTGCGTTGTTGTCGTCCGCACGGAAAAACAACTCCGTTCCCAGGAAGCCACTGCACAACACTGCAAGACGCCACGAGCCAGGTCGGGTGAGTCCATTCTTCCCGGGAGGGGGAAGGAACAAAATCGGCCGAACGTAGGCTGAACAACCTCCGTATTTTATAGAATTATTCACAAACATTCCCGACGCCACATTATAAAAATAAATTTTATGCTGTCGAAAACGCTTATAGATCTGGACTTTGCACTACATATTTTATTTTTTTATTTATTTATTATCATAAAGCCTTTAATAATAAGTTAAGAAATCAATTTTGAGACAGATTGTACCAGTCTACACCGGTAAAGGCAGCACCAATGTTTAATTCTAAGCTTACCTAACATGTGCCGCTATATAATGGGCAATCAGTGAAGTGAGCCATCAGTCCGAATAGGTTGGGAAGCACTATCTTATTACATAGAAACACAGACGCACAACTTACAGCTCATTGTAGGCATTGGAGGTATTCACCAGCTTCCTTAAACATCAAACGATGACTTTACAAACATCTGTACAAATTGATGTGGACAATCGTGTGATGACGTGCTAATCTGCAATATGAATTCATCTACTAAGGTTTTGTTGAGCTCAATTCCTTCAGCCAACTTAAAAATCTTTTTTTTTTCTTAAAAAAAAAAAACAATATCAGTTTAATTTTATTCGCACTTATGGTTTAATAGTTCTGATGCTCCAAATTTCGGGTTGCGCGACTTTACTGACAGCCTGTAGTTCCGAAGACTACCGTTAGATCCTTATGAAGTTCATATGCAGCCATAAAAAATGAATACCCTTTCAAACGAAAGGTAAATTATCAAAATCAGTGGCCCTATGTCAAAGTGATATAAATGTGATCATACACAAAATTAATAATGAACGCTATCAGCTATTGAGAAGTTTCATGGTCTAGCGAAGAAAACTATTCTTAGATCCTTATGAAGTTTATTTGGGACTACAAAGAAAGGATACTGTTTCAAACAAAATGGTAACCCAAAAAAAAAAACATCAAAATCAGTGCACCTTAGTCGAATTTATGCATGATGATACAGTGGATACACACAACTATGATATGAATATTGTCAGCCATTGAGGAGTTTCATAGACTAGCTCCGAGGACTATTCTTAGATCCTTATGAAGTTTTCATGAAATCACAAGCAAAGAATACTTTTAACCAGGAAAAGAATGATCAAAATCGATGCATCTGTGCCGAAGTTATGTATGAACATAGAAAGAATATATATATATATATATATATATATATATATATATATATATATATATATATATATATATATATATGTGTGTGTGTGTGTGTGTGTGTGTGTGTGTGTGTGTGTTAAAATGCATGACATGCTAAAAAGAGTTCAGATCCATTTACAATTTCATTCGTGGGGCTCTCATCATTCCATCCAGTGTCTGGAAACATCTTATCCAATCAGTCATGCAAGTGCAAAGTGAGTCGGTGGCCCGTCTTTCATGGAGACGAAATTACCGTAATTTTACGGTTAGATACGATAAACCACAGATATTTTATTTATTTATTTTTTATCGTATCGCTGTTGTTGGAATTCAAGATGGTATGCAGTTGATACAACCGAATAGGCATCATTAAGTTCTACACTAAATTCTACACTGGATTATTTTTTTTTTTTATCTCATCACAATCGCTTTGGGATTCTGTGGGGCCGAAGAATGGCCACTGTGTTGATTCACAAAATCGTCGACATGCAAACGGCTCTATCGCTCCAGAATACGTTTTCAAACGGTTATGCAATTGAACATCAACTTCAAAACATTCATTCTGCTGTCAATTTTCCGGTATCCACTCTTGCACCAGGATTTTCACAGGGGAAACATTTTCTTGAACATCGTAATGTACCGTGTATCTCGACAGTCCGCTTTCACTGGTAGAGCGCTGATTGGCGATGAATCGATGACTACATCTTCTTCTTATATGTGAAAAATGAAATGAAATCTTTGAGTTTTACGTCCCACGCTTATGCCGGTTAGGCCAAAGGAGACGGTGATGATGAGTAATGAATGAAATGGTGGAATGAAGAAAGTGGGAGGAAACGGGAGAACCCCGAGAAAACCCACGCACACGGTGTTTGTCCACCACAAAGTTCACTTGACGGGGGCTGGGATCGAACCCGGAAACCCAAGCACCAGCGGTGAACGCTCTACCACTGAGCTACCGCGGCCCCTTCTTATATGTGAAGAAGGTATTCTATTGAACAAAAACATGACAATTACGAAAAATCTACTAAAAACGAATTATGACATTCAAAATGTGAATGTGGAAATCGATGGAGGAAATTAGGGAAGTAGGTTAGGTTAGGTTATGGATAGTATTGGAAGAAAAAGAATAAATTATAAACAGAATTAGGCAATTATAACAGGAGGCAATTATAAACAGAAGAAGAGAAAATGGTTGGCTTGGAACATGGTTTAGAAGAATTTATATTTGCAGGGACGTAATAGAAGGTAAGACAAAGACGAAAGACGTGCACGAAGAAAAGAAGTGCTGTGTAATTTTCCTAATTGCGAATACTTTACCCCTAATTGATTTTTAAGCAAATCTGTATTACAATTGTTTTGCGAAAATTTCACCGAGGTTCAAACCCCAAATTTGATTACCCATAAATCGGCAACTAGGAATCTGCAGACCATAATATTTAAGAAGGTCAAAGTCTATCGTCAAGCCAAGATTCATCTACGTTCGAAATGGAATTCGAATACTACTCGGATTATTCGGGAATCGAGTTCGTGACCATGCTGATGTCCTCCCATCTTGCCTAACGATTTATCAGCCACGGATGTCTCCAAGATAAAAATGTCCGCCATTTTAGGCGAGATGGGAATTCCCATCTTGCCTAATCCCATCTCGAATAAAATGTCTGCAAGATGCAAGGAGGGAGTTTCTGCACTAAACAGGAAATTCCCGTACTAGTAATTTAAAAACCAACACTAAGAAATTGTGAAATCATACGCACATTTCAGAAAAGAAATATGTACTATATGTAACAAATTAATAACCTAGTTTCAGTGTGTTTTAATCAATATTGGAGATCTCTGCTTTCTATTCTGTTAACTTCCTACGACGTATACTATGCAAGTCACAGTCATGTTTAAAACAATTTCATAAAGAATATCTGCTACTGTCATATATCAGCAACACAATTCATTAAAAGTACACGGAATGTTTCAAAACAACACCGACAATGTTTGGGAACTGATTTCCGACACTAAGATAAAACAAAAAGTATATACCAACCTGGGTGCACAAATGCTTCCAGCCGAAAATCTGTCTGAAAAATGCAAAAACAACAATAAATCGAGAGCAAAATGTCGGATCGAAGTCTAGTAAAAAGAAAAGTTCATTATTTTATGTCGTAGATTCCATTAATGCACAATTCGATGCGGTGCAGAGGCGGTGCAAGAGTGATCCCAAAACAAAATGCAGAATTCCTGATATATTTTATCAAAAGTTGACTGAAGAAAATTGGCTAAAATCAAGTACACTACGTCAACGAACAAAAATCATGCTACATTGTTCGTTAGAAGAACGCTGTTAAAATTCATAAAAAGATTAGATGCATATGTTTGATTAGTCTAGTTTACCTCAGAACAGAATAAATTTTCCGAGGGGGAACTGTCCTTCCGATAGACATATTCTCTGAGTGTATGACTTATCGTTTTTGGAAAATACTGAAATATGTATGTTACATGGGAGAGCACAGTTTTCGTAAGTGTAATTATTAAGAATGCGTTGCATTTTATAACCAATCCATTACTTTAATCTCTATCTTTATCTTTCTTTTTCTTTTTCTTTTTCTTTTTTTTTTAAATTTTAGAATATATCCTTAGTGTTTTTACATTCCTGAACTAATTCACTATTGAACTTATTATCATACAAACTTTAAATTTATTATATGCTATCTGACTGTCTTTGCCGTCTTAGTCTTACAAGTTCTCCTAGTAGAAGTTTCATACACACGTTTCGTTTGCGGTGCCGTTCTTCTTTCATGCCCTAATACGTTTGCGATATCCCAAATTAAGTAAAAGTTAAGAATTAGTGACAACACCAGAGAGAAATAGATGAACGAGCGTCCGTCCCCGGTGACGATGCCTGAACCCCGCAGACAAATTGTATTATGATATAGGTGAAGTAATATAAAATTACTCTTTCCATATAAACAAAAATTTGTTGTCTCCCAATTTTTTCTGTCCCCCCACTTACTTATCTCTACCCTATTAATTAAAACTGGCGTCGTCGCTGTTAAGAATCTTTCAGTGAGTTCCTGTATCAATTTCATCCCAACTTAGAATACTTTTCACTGAATATTTTATAGGTTAAGAAATAGTTACTGACTCAATGAAGCAATCGATGTAATTTAGTTCACTATTGTTGACTACTTAGGCCTTGAAACGCCTATTTAATCGTAATGTGAAATATCATAATATGAAGGGTGCTCAATACATATCCTCACATACTAATATCTAGACTTTATCAAATATGAATTGAAGTAAACTGTGCTTTTTTTTTTCGACGCATTATCCTGCCGCTACGTTTTTTCACCTGGCTATTAGCCTCTTTACTGAGTCATTGTAGAATTATTATCCCCGTTTCTCCATCAATAGAAAATTGTCTGAACTATTTTTTGTCCATAATACGGCTAATAATGCCAAAGAACTCACAAATCGAACTTAGCTCGTACCTTTAGCATTTCTTACAATCAACCTACAAATGTAGTTCTCAGCCTTTCGAAAATTATGAGCCCCATTAACTCCTTCTTCCTTACAAATAATAGCAACAATAATACAACGTATTAAAAACTATTTTAACGGTGACCCATTGACAAACTGTAAGCAACCCCTGAAAATTAAATAAAATATTTCAGTTTAGCGATCCACGATTATGCTCTTTAGACTAGGGGAGACAATGATTAAAACAATTGAATAATGATGGAAGATACGGGGGAATGAGAATGTAGAAGGAAATTGGAGTATTCCGAGAAAACCCACAGACACGATACGATGGTGTCTTCACGATAACACAAAGTTACTTGGTTGGGGATCGAACCAGGGATCCCACGTACCAGAGGCAAGCTGTTTACCACTGAGTTACTGCCCCCCCCCCCCAATCCCTGAGAGACGTGGGCAATCAGTTAAGAATAACTGACTTAGAAAAACGTGCTTACCGCTTCCGAACGAAGGAAGCTCTACGAATTCCACATTGTGATCGATTGTACTTCTTGTATATTGGTTTATTAATACACAATATTTCCTAGACCGATACATCTGTCAGAATCGTAGTGTTTCCTCCAAAGTAGGGGCACGGTGACTTAGTGATAGAGCGCTTACTTCTGGTGCAGAATGGACCTCGTTCGATCTAGACTATAAAATGTACGGATACTATCGTACCCGTGAGTATTCTTGGGATTATCCTGTTTTCTTCTACATTCGCATTTCACGAGTTATTTTCAAATAATTAGCTTCCACCTACTATCTGTCTCTATTATTGGATCTAATTTGAGTTTAGCATCCCTTCGGTAGCAAAGTTATATGAGACATGGAACTACGGATTAACGTGAGATCCGAACCGCTTGCCCTCCTGCCGGGAATGGAACCCGGGTCTCCTATGCCAAAGTCGCATACGCTACCCTCATAGCCATGAATGATCTCTCTGTCTTCATTAGCCTAGAAGGCATAACATTTAAGCGTTATGAACTTCAAATAATTTTACTTCTTCCTCGATAGCCAATTCTGTACTGATACAAAAAGTAGATCAATCAAATATGTATATCTTTCCTTTTTCGAATTCTAAGAATGTTCTTTAACTTGGACCACGGTCTAAGACTTTTGTTAGTTGAAATATCGTATTTAATTGTAGTTAATTTGTCTCAGTCAACGTTTGATAAAATATCCCACGAATTTTTCAGTTTCTTTAGGGTGACTCTTGCGCCGCCCCTGTACCACATCGAATTGAGCATTAATTGAAGCTACGGCTAAAAATAATAGACATTCCCTATCTCCTGACTTTGATCCGACATTTTGTTCTTGAGTTATTGCTTTTTTTTCATTTTTCGGACAGATTTTCGGCACCTAGGTTGGTTTATATTTTTTGTGATATCCTGGTGTCAGGAATCAGCTCCCAAACGTTGTTGGTGTTGTTTTGAAACACCCTATATATTTCTAATCTGTTTCTGATTAGCTCTTGTCTGCCAATCACCTTCCAGTATTCCTAAAACAAACCAAAAGTGAACTAAATTCACTAAATCGCCTTTCCCTATGTTCTCTTGTTGTATAATACTTGTTATATACTTATATTGTAGTTCACAGAGATTGTCAATATTGATTGAAACATCTTGTTAAAATGCTAGTAAAGGAATTCCCTCCTTGCATCTTACGCCATTTTAGGTGAGATGGGGTTAGGCAAAATGGGAATTTACATGGTGCCTAAAAAGGCTGGCATTCTTATCTTGGAGAGATCAGTGGCTGACAAATCATCAGGCGCGGTGGGATTAGGCGAAATTTGATGGAATCACCACGCCAGGACCCTAGCTAGGGAGTGGTTAGAGGGCTAAGCTCCGCCCCTTGTGACCAACTTCGGCTCTCTAAATCTTTCAGTTGATTGTTAGTATGTATGTATGAAAGTAAAGTGAACTAAAGTTAGTCCTAGTCCTTGGTTCGATCCCAGCTCGCGCCAAGTGAGTTTTGTAGTGGACGAACACCATGTGCGTAGGTTTTCTCGTTCTCCCGTTTCCCCCAACTTTCTTAATTTCACTATTTCATTCGTTTCTCATTATCACCGTCTCCTTTAGTTTAGCCGGTATATCCGTAGGACGTAAAACTTAAAGAATTCGTTTATTTTTTCCAAGTCAATTTCCAAAAAAATTATCTCGACTCCTTTGTCTTAATGTTCTAACTACGGTCCTATACTACACGCAGAGAAACATGCGCTACAGCTACTTAGACCTTTAAAGAGGTGTCAGTATTATGTACAGGGGAGGTGAATCAACAAATAACTTCAAGAAAGATTCTGTATATAGAAATTAAAGTATTTTAGAAGTTGTTTTATATATAGAAAATGCTTGCTGTTATATGAAAATTAGCGAGAATTTGTTGTAGAAAGGAGCTCCAAGCTATAATAATAATAATAATAATAATAATAATAATAATAATAATAATAATAATAATAATAATAATAATAATAATAATAATAATAATAATAATAATAATAATAACAATAATAATAATAATAATAACAATAATAATAATAATAATAATAATAATAATAATAATAATAATAATAATAATAATAATAAAAAGGCTGCTCTAAATCCATCTAAAAAATAATATAGTTATACTGTGTTAAAGCTTGTTATTTTAATTAAAGTATTAATTGACTAATAAAAATGTTAATTAAACAGTGCGATAAGTGTTTATGAACGTAGAATTTGATTACTCAATGCTAAATTCTGCTCCTCCAAACTGAGGGAAAGAAAAAAAGTAATTGTGCAAAATCTATTGTGAATAATTTCGTGCTGCGTGAAAACGCGATCTGAAATAATCGAGATGGAACCATGAAACAACCAGAAATGGAATATTCAGAATGTAAACGAAAGCGGGATATTAACAAATGACTGCTGTTTGGGAGCTTTAGTTAGCGTGCTTGTTGACAATTACACAATTAAATCACAATTGGATTAAACGACTGTGAACAGCGTGTTCTCGCACAACATATACAAATAGTTTAGCGTACGCTCACTAGTTGGCGCTAACGGTATAATTTCAACCTGCATGTACTATAGTGCCATCTTTCGGTGGTTAGCGGAATCTACATCGGTTGGTTTCTGAATGGATATCGTAGGAACAAATTCATTCAACAGATGTCGTCTAGTATATCTTCTTAAAAATATGTATATTCCTTTGCCAGCAAGTAATAAATTCAAAGCAGGTGTTTAATTCCATCAATGCACAGGATATGGTGTATATATACAGTATGCAGACTTTTGTCTGTTTTTTTTCTTTCTTTATTGCTATTCACACTAGTTTTGCAACACCATCATTTTCATTCTTTTACCTCGTATGCTCTGGTGTCTTGTATAGAAAATTTATTACATAGCTTTTGTAGGCGGTAGGCGTTCCGAATAGAATAAAGAAAAGATTTTTATTTATTGCCGTGTCTAAATTACTGCAGTGAATATTAAAATAACTGTTAAAAGTCATAAGAGTAATACGATGAGAGGAAGTAAGTCTAAAAATTACGGTAGTTACTTAGGCTTAAAAGAGCCGAAAGGTTTTTGAGATTGCCCAAGATCACCGCTAGGAGCGTGACAGTTTGTTTCATTCCTTTTTTTTTTTAGCTGATTATTTTAATGCAAAATGCAATTACAAGATAAAAGTAATCTATTTCAAAGAGAAACAACTATGCTGTATCTATAATTAACTCACAAACGAATATATTATGAATTTGTCATGCTGTTTCCACAGTGAAAAAAAGCTGCTTTCTTAGTACTAATTAGATAAGTTCTAGTTTGCAGCTGTATACATATTTAATTGCGATAGTGTTTTCTTTGCATTTCAATGTATAATTTACCTTGCCTTCTTGTATCTTACCAAACTAGTTTTAATAATATAGATGCAGGTTTGCTGTTGCTTGTATTTTGAGATAATAATATTAAAATAAGTCGAAAACATTATCTCAAGAATGAATCATTTTACTGCATACATTCGATAAAACTGCAATTTGTTACAACTTCTGTCTTTAAACTGTGGATGCTTAATGAGCCCTATAAGAAGTCTTCTGTCGAGTTACCCTGATAGATGGCAGATCATGTGACAGACACGTTGCATAGAGATATAATTGAATCTAATAAATTAATATATCAAGAACGTTTCGGCATATAGCTTTTCAACTGATTTTTGAACAGTTTCCTATGTTTACGCAGGGGCGGCTCTATATGTAGTCACAACCTCACGTGCCTCCCCAATTAATACGAAGGGAAATATGGATATTTATCCCTATATAGGAATGAGGAACGACTGAAGAAAAAATTTAGTTATTTTAATATTGAGTATGTAACCTTATCGGTATCTATGAGAGAATTGGCAATGTGCTTAATGTCACCCTCTGTTCACATGTTTTGACTTGGCTTTTTTTTTAGCGATCGCCTGCTTCACAGAGCAGTCCTTTAAACGCTTATCCTAACGTACAACGTAATCACACATTTTTCGTGACTGAAGAAGAAAATTCATCTCGATCGACAGACGCGAAGTCTGAGCTTTGTGGCTGTGCTGATGCACTCAACCTGAGCGACGTGCAATGACTGTTCCACTTCTTGCGCGCACACAACGGAATGACTCATATTTTATCAAATACAAGAAGAATCCACAGTGTAATTCCAATCATTCATTGCGACGCTCATATTCACATTATTATGAAGGAAAAAATAAGAACTTATTTTAGTATAGTTTACAATTTCGGAATTTAATAACACTTGATGTACCGGTATGTTTATGTAACTTATTACCTAGGTATTATTATTATTATTTTGTAAGCAGTTGGGAAATGAATGAATATTCTTGAACTATATTTTAAATTGATTCACCACTGAAGCGTTCGTGTGAGGAAGGAAAACATGAAAATCACACTTGTAATTCAAAATTATAACATAAAAGTAGAAAATAGTCAGTTGTCAAGTTGTGTATGGTAGCTTTAAGGTGCACAACACTCATGAGGGCTAAGCAAATTCGGTTTCCAGCACACTTATGGAACTTCATGCATATTTTGAAGCTTCTTCAGGTGTATATGAAGTGGCGCTTTTAGCGGGTAGGCCGGGTAGGCACAGGCCTACCCAAAATTTTTGAAAAAATATATAAATAGTAAAAGATACAATAAAGAGTAAACGTATTTTCCACTATTTGTATTAATGGTAGACAATTATTTAACAAATAGCATCAACTACTAGTATAAAAGTAATTTCCTACTGCCATTAATCAATCAAATGTGTATATGTATTAGTGCTCTCAAACGGGTCGGGTTGACCCGACCCGAGTCGGGTCGGGTCAGCTCGGGTCGGGTTACGGGTCGGGTCAGGTCAACTCGGGTCGGGTTATCGGGTCGGGTCGGGTCAGGTCAACTCGGGTCGGGTTATCGGGTCGGGTCAGGTCAACTCGGGTCGGGTTATCGGGTCGGGTCGGGTCAGGTCAACTCGGGTCGGGTTATCGGGTCGGGTCAGTTGGATCAGCTCGGGTCGGGTTGTCGGGTCAGGCTAATCGGGTCGGGTTATCCGGTCGGGTCAATCGGGTCAGCTTGGGTCGGGTTATTCGGGTCGGGTTGTCGGGTCGGGTCAATCTGGTCAACTCGGGTCGGGTTGTCGGGTCGGGTTGTCGGGTCGGGTTATTCGGGTCGGGTTGTCGGGTCGGGTCAATCGGGTCAGCTCGGGTCGGGTTGTCGGGTCGGGTTATTCGGGTCGGGTTATTCGGGTCGGGTTGTCGGGTCGGGTCAATCGGGTCAACCCGACCCGACCCGACCCGTTGAGAGCACTAATATGTATCCATAAGTGAGGGAACGGGCCTACCTGAGGGAACGTTCCTATCAAGAATCCTAAAGCCACCCCTGTGTATATGCTTTGCAAACGCGTCTTCGGCATAAGCTATAAAGGTTCGATTCTTGATAGGAACACGTGCGATTCAGAGTCTACGTTAAACAGTTGCTCTACGTCTTGGTGCTGAAAATAAATGGTTGATTTAATTACTCATTTGCTTTAGAAAGATCGAAATTGAACGCATACTTGTGTCTCTATTTTATAAGTAAATAAAAAAAATACGATAAATGTAGTTAACTTTTCACCATTACTAATACTTGTATCCGTTTCAAAATACACCCTTAAGTATGTATGTTAATGGATATGTAACAGAATATCTTTTAGAGAATCCATTGAGAGGGAGCATAGTAGCTCAGTGGTAAAGCGCTCCCTCTAGTGCAAGAGGTCCCCAGTTTTATCCCCGCCCACGGAAGTTTGTGGTGAAAAACATTCTGTCCGTGGGCTTTTTTCAAGTTCTCCCGTTTCCTCCCACATTCTCACCCTATCAATGATTTCATAATTCACTTTCATTAATGCATCTGTCTCTTTCAGCCTAAAGGGCAGTAGCATGGAACGTACAATCTGAGATTACATTTCATTTACAGAATCGCTTGAGAAAATTCAATTGAAGAAATAAGTTGAGTAATGTTGGCAGCATCGTTTTTTTTTTTTTTTTTTTTTTTTTTTAACTTCTTGGATAACTTGAATTCTTTGTGGTGAACAGAGTGTGTCAAGTTAAGTTAGGTTATTCTGTATATAAGACGTAGGTCTATATATTGGACTTATACAATAGAAATTTTTTCTGCAATATTTCTACTTAATATCAGAATTTAAAAAATGCCTTCAAAGTACAAAACATCACTGCAAACACCAAAACCAAACGATGATTTTGCAACGCGGGGCAGGGGTTAGTGGTGCAAAGCCACTTTCACTGCCATTGCCGATGTAACAGTGTTGCCACAGTCCTAGCTCTGGAATGTGCTGAAAAATAGTACCAAATTGAAACAAAAAGGGCTGAATGCATTATTTTATACCAATCTAATAAATGACTCTATAACACGAAACTAAAAGAGGTAAAGTTCTTGAACCCCCTTCTCTTTCAAGAGTTCAAATCAAGAAAATGCTCTATTTAAAAATTACTTTTTAAAAACATGCAGATAGAAGGTCCCCGAACAACCGTGGAAGTAGATGAAACTTTTCTCGCGTGTAGGAAATATAACAGAGGCCGCAAATAACAAGAAAACAGTTATCATCTTCGGTATGTATTGTAAGGAAACCAAACGCGCCTTCATTTCAAAGTGACCAATAAACCAAAACGGTATTATGGTCATGTATGAAAAAATACATAAAACGAGTAACAAATCAATCATCTCCGAGTTCGTGTATAAACAGAACCTTATAATAAAATATTAAAATATAAATTATTGCTCTTTATTCTTGCTTACTTCACGACCAGAGAAAGATAATAGGTTGTAATATTTGTTAAGTGGTGCTGAATTGGGTATAATTGTACCAACTTTTTTCACAAAAGAGGCTGAAAATGCCAGCGTGGTACCAACTGGCCGATGAATGACAAAAAGGGCTGAATTTGGTACGATTGTACCAAGTGTGGCAACACTGCGATGTGACTTCTCTGTTGTAGAAATCTAGAGACAATAGTGGTTGTACAATGAAGTAATGACTTCTTTGAACATAATTAGACCTATATTGTACCACAACTAGGAAAGGTATACGAGGAACATACCCTTGGATCTGTTTTGGAAAGAAACGTTAAGAGAGTTGAGTTGAGTTGATTTTGAGCTAAACGTCCCTTTCAGCAGCGAGGCTATATGAGACGGTACCTACTGATTAACGTGGAATCCGAACCACATGAGCTCCCGCCAGGAATCGAACCCAGGTCTCCCACGCAAAGGGCGCGTACGCTAACCGCTTAGCACGAAGGAGCTCAGGAACGTTTAAAGAAGAGGGACTGTGGAGGCGGAATTTTAACAAATATCATAATTTTAAACTAAAGATGGAAGCGAGATCGACCGGAGATTTATATCTGGAGACGAAGTCGAGAGATCAACACTTGCATACCGAGAAGAGTCGTGGCCAGTGTCGGAAGTCCCATTTCGAATATTGATATAAAATATTGAAATTATATTAACTAATATATAATAAGTTACATAATTAATCAAGGATAGCGTGTCAAACAAGTGGGATAAATGCAACTAGTTGTCACGTGGCATACCTAAGTTTCTCGCTTTTTTTTTTTAATATTTCAATTTTAGTGAAGAGATGACAATACGTTGTACTATTATAACACGAGAAAATATTTAAGTAAATTTACTTAATTTGGAAGAGAAAATCTTGAAAAAATGTAAGAATAAAAAATATTTCATGGGATATAAAAAAGAACAATAATTTCAGGCATAATCAAAAAAATGGATCAAAAAATTGCGATCTTGGCCAAGAATTTTAGGAATGATCCAAAAAAGCATCCTACTGAGTTAAGTGACAGTTTGGGTTTGGCTACACTATATGTAGTTCTCTAGATGTAAGGCGTACATCTGGAGAAAGAAAAGATTGATAAGAAAATTTTTGATTCAAAATATTGGATCTTTTGATCCAAAAAGTACACACAGAATTTTCCAGTTCCAACGATTCTTTTACAGAGCTCTTAGATTAACATTCAACGACAAAAATCTTTTAGTAAAATGTTTAATAGTGGTAGCAATAACTCTTCTAAAAATGTGGTAAATTTCGTGGATCAATATTATCGTCTAAAATTTATGAATAAACTAAACTTTTTGCAACTGTGCATAAAATTTATTGAGGCAACTAAAATTCGAGATATACACTTAAAACGGTATGCAGAAGTTTCTTATTTCAGAAAACTTGACACGATATAACAGTACAGAAAGAAGGAATAATAAATAACGATGCTAATCGTATTGTGAAAATCTGATGAAGACGTAGTTAGTGTGATGAAATTATATATATTATATTGTTATTGAAATTGTTATATATATATATATATATATATATATATATATATATATATATATATATATATATATATATATATATATACACTGAGCAGAACAACACACTGAGCAGGGCTTTGTGATATATATATATATATATATATATATATATATATATATATATATATATATATATATATATATATATATATATATATATATATATATATCACAAAGCCCTGCTCAGTGTGCTGTTATGCTTAGTTTGACCCCATAATTTTAAAATGTTCGTATTTTTAACAATAATAATTTCTTTAAAATTTCTATTGTAACCAATAATAATTCCGAATAGGGAGGGTTAAATGAATATTTATAAGGACAGTTCATGTATCATTATCATTACAGCCAGTTACAGTGATGAGAATGGGAAATTTAAAGTATTTTTTCCTGTCTTCTGAGAATAATATCCATCTTCGTATCACTTTTCCGTATCTAACCTATTAAGCAGACTCAATTGGAAATACAGTATGTGTTAGAAGTTTGAATGTGTGTGTATGTGTTACTTTTCATACAGAAAACATTAAAACAGCCACACCTTTTCAACATATTACCTCTTGTACTTGCTACCATCAGATAGCTATATGTAGTCTACAACAGACTGTTTTGCATTTTTTTTTTTTTTTTTTTTTTGCCTTTCTTTGCATAAAAAAGAACAAAGGGAAAAAAGATGGTGTGCTAGTTCCCTTTTATGTTGCATGATTTGTCTAATGGTATTCGTAGTTTGGTCCTTCTTTAAAAAAAGAAGAAGAAAAGAAGAAGACAAATCTCCTCCCATTTGTGAGTCATTCTACAAGACTGTCTTCAGCATATTGTTCACAGTCCTGTTCTTAAAAATTCTCATTGGCAATAATTCTCACAAATTGTGATTTCAGTTGACAGAGAGCAGAACTGTTTTCATTTTTTAGCTTCAAATTTAGACTAATGTTCAGTTAGTGTCAAATATATTTCCAAATAACTTAAAAATTACATTTGAAGTAATAGTCATATTACATTTAACTCTATTGCAATAATTTAAAAAAAATAAATTAGCTTAATTGAAGAGCGTTTCTCAAATTTTCCACTGCTTGATAATAGAAAATTAATTTTCTTTATAAATTCTTCATGTCACTGCAGGAAAAAATCAGTTTTACAATAAACATTAACGAGCTGAAAAAAACTAAACAGTTTGCAACACAATGTAAATCGGTATTTATAAAACTTAAAGAATCACAGATTATTGAATTAGATAGAAACAAAACTAGTTCTACCTTCATATCTTGTTCTATCACAAAAGAAATTAAACATTTATATGTAATAATATTTATATGCAAAAACAACTCTGTATTTGAACATGATTTGAACTTCTTTTCTACTTTTAGAAATGGCTTGTGAACATTGTTTAACACGTTCAGAAATTGTTCTGAAGTGTCCTATCAGTGAACAAAAATTGTATAGAGTGCCTTCTAATACTGGTTAATAAAAACTATTCTAAGAGTATTCAAAATGTACCTGAACATTTTATGCATCCAATGAGTATGAATCAGAAATGACCTTTAAAGAGTGTTAGAAATCCTTAAAGACGCTTTATACATTTACAAGTCGTTTCTGACTGTGTACTCTTTGGATACATCTGAATTTCAGGTGGATTTTAAACACTCACAAGACAGTTCATATTAACACTGTTCGGATGCATTCTAGCCATTTTTTGATCAGTGATCAGTGGCGGCGTAAGAGGGGACTAGCGGTGTTCCTGTCCCGAGGGCCTTGGCCAAGGACCTTCTGAAGGGCCTTGGCGGTAGCCAACGCAAAAGACGTGGACTCGTCTTCAACTGCTAGAAATTATGCCACCGAAAATGAATCGACTTACCTGGAAACTATTAGAAGCCAGTACGTTCCAGATGTTGCATTTCATGACATTGTATTTTCTAAAATCCCGATTTTTGTTACATGTCGCTAATTAATGGTTGAGGTCGGTCCGAAAGAATGTGTTTTCCAAAAGATAGTTCAGATATCGATAGACTGGTTTGAAAGAAAAATGGCAAATTGTCAAACCATTTTCAAAACTTGGTTGTTCAACTCCCAACAGAAGCAAAGATCCTTTTGTTCTGATCCGGCGACTGACCTCACCATTTATGTTTGTCGTATAGCAGATTCATTATCCATCAGAAGTGAAAATCCCATGCATAAAGCGTTTCTGGTTATTCCGTATACTCAGTGAACTGCTCACTTCCAGATGGCAATACCTGTTGGCCGGGGGATACGGACAAAATCTCGCGGCCGAAACCTCGCCGCCCAAAATTTCGCGTGGCCAAAACCTCGCCGCCCAAAACCTCGCGGGACAAAATCTCGCCGGGCCAAAACCTCGCCGCCCAAAACCTCGCGGGACAAAATCTCGCCGGGGCAAAACCTCGCCGCCCAAAATCTCGCCGGGCCAAAACCTCGCCTGCAGCTTAATAAAAATTCAGTGTAGTATAACTATATCTGCTGCTTTTCTTATAAGTAAAAAAGAAAAAAAGAAGGAAGAGCTTGGTGTGGTGAGAATAGAGGCGCCGAATTCCACTTCGCCCCGGGCGCCGAAATCTCTAGCTACGGCTCTGCACTCCCCCTCCCTTTTGTTGTGCCGACAAAGTGAAATTATAAAAGACATCCTAGGCTCGAACTTCATATATCTTGAAAATTTGATTGAGATCGGTAGGATGGCTCAAGAGGTATAATGTAACAAACATAGTCATTTAATTTATATATATATATATAGATTTCCAAAGCATGCATTAGAATTTTTCTTGTCATTATTTTAATGTACTTATGTGTTATTACTAAATATATACATATAGTAATATATAGAACATTCTACATTGAAGAAATCGTCGTCAAGAGGTTTTATCCTGACGACATTTCTTCCCAGGCGACACTACGTCTCGCTTAATTTAGGCCAGGCGAGATTCTGTGTCATGATATCATTACAACGAGGTTTTGATAAGGCGAGATTTTGGGTATGGCGATGTTTTGGGGCGCAAGGTTTTGGGCGGCGAGGTTTCGGCCCGGCGAGATTTTGGGCCGCGAGGTTTTGGGAGGTGATGTTTTGGCCAGGTGGAGGTTTTGGCCCCGCGAGATTTTGTCCCGCGACGTTTTGGGCGGCGAGGTTTTGGCCAGGCGAGGTTTTGGCCCCGCGAGATTTTGGCCCGCGACGTTTTGGGCGGCGAGGTTTTGGCCAGGCGAGGTTTCGGCCCGGCGAGATTTTGGGCCGCGAGGTTTTGGGAGGCGAGGTTTGGCCAGGCGAGGTTTTGGTCCGCGAGGTTGTCGCAACGAGGTTCTGGCCGCGAGGTTTTGTACCCAAACCGTTGGTCGGTGACGACTCATATGGCACTCAAGAGCTAACTCTTCCCCCCTTACCGATTGCGCGTAGCAACTGAAAGCCGTATGGTGTGTACTTAGTTTGTCTCCAATTGCATAAACACTGTTTGGAAGATCAGATGCAACGGTATTCCTGGAAAGGTCGTTAGAAGAAGCTGTTGGTCAGTAACTGTAGGACTGATTTTTCAATCTTGAATCAATGACACAAAATTACACAAAGGAACGATTTATAGTCACTACTACTCTTAGCCCAAGTGCACTGTTGCTATTTTTCGTAGCTAAATATGTAGAGTAACTAACTAACTAACTAACTCTATGACCTATGGAACCCAGAGGTTCAATGCCACGCTCACAAAAGCTCTCCATCGACTTTTACTCTTAGCCAACTCTATCCAGTCTCTACTTTGTATTCCTATTTTTGAGAAATCCATCTTGATATTGTCCTCCCGTCTACGCCTAAGTCTTCTTAATGGTCGTTTTTCAATTGAACTTTCAGTTAAAACTTTGAAAGCATTCCTATTTTCTTCCATTCTGGTTACATGGCCTGCCATCTGAGCCTCCTAGATTTGATAACCCTAACCATGTTCGGTAATCGGTATAAATATGTAGAGTATCCTAGTTTAAACTCGTAAAAGCAAATCAGTCTGAATTGTCTTCTCCATGTTACACTTTCACACGATTCTGTTCAACAACATGGCTCGACAGAGTTTGTGACTTCGATCTATCCATTGGTAACGTTACAGAGTTATTTTCCACCAGACATAGTACTTAGAAATTTCAATCCACGAACCAATTAAAGTTACTAAAACTGCAATTTATGAAAATTTTATTCAGAGCTAATTCTTATTTCTATTTGATAGTCGTTCTCCCTAACGTTTTAGGCTCTAGAACCACCAAATGAATATTATATGCTACACTAAACGAAAAGCTAAATTGTTTGTATATGAATGGAGATATCTTTGTACATGCATCTATTGAATATTTCATTAACATAACGGTTTAAATGACGGTCTCTTTTCTGAGTAACGGAGTGTTGGTTTGGCTCCTCATTCAGTGACCCAGTCATGTCTTGTATTGATACATATCAGAGAATGAAACGAGTTTCCTTTCTCTCCCTCTCTCTGTCTCTCTTCTATTTTGAAACACATCAGATAGTGAAAAATGTCTTAGTGAGAACAATAGACGCTTGTATACATAACATACTCAATTGTTTACAAACTTTTAAGTGGACTACTCGTGTTTCATTTGAAAGTAAACAAACACATGTCTTTCCCTGTCTTTATCTATTTATTTATTTATTTATTTATTTATTCATTTATTTTAACTGAAAAACTTTGTAAGATTTAATGACTTAATATTGTAATTATCATTAAATGTAGTACATACACACGAAACAAATTTTTAACTCAAATGATGTGTTAATACGTATATGCACAGTGGCAGGTTTTGAGTAACAAAACTAATTGAAACTATTATTTATATATTTTTTAAACTTTATATTAAGTGTTTCCTTTTATTCTTTATTGGAATTTTTTTTGAAACATTAGATATAGTTTTAGTTGCAGTTTTTCTGTTATACAATGTGTAAAACAACAGACCCTACCTTAATGTCCACAATGTTAACATTCAACCTAGCCATAATATCCATCGGGAGAGAGTTAAGTTGGAAACTTGTACAGGATCCATGAAAAATCGTAAATCAATTTGCAAACACAGGCCATCGACATATTACTTCTGGAATGGATCACGATTATGTGATGTGCCACTGTGTACTGCTAATAAAATATAAGAAAATAAAGGTAAATAGCACACTAGGAAGATGTGTGCTTCCTCTTATTTTACACGAGAAGCAAAAATTAATTGTTACATTTTTTTGCTATTCCTTTGAAAGTTTTGCTGAATAATACACATTATTCATAATCGGAAAAAAGAGTATTCGTATAAAATTAATATCCATGATTCTAAATATTCACAAAATTGTAACTTCTTTGATTGTTTCCTGCCATATTTTTCATAGCACGAAAAGAAAGCTTTTGAATTGAAGGGCTAATTTTAAAACCCAAGCAAATCTAAAAAAAAAAAAAAAAAAAAAAAAAAAAAAACTATTCGAGATGCAGTCATACAGTAGAGTAGCATTTTGTCTAGCTTCACCTGGTGGCATTACTCAACTGCTCAAACAACAGTTAAGTTGGGAGATATACATAAAGGGGAAATAAAAGTGATTTGCGTAAACTCATAATATACCTACCATAACGTGCGTTCTGGCTGCCCCTCCCCCAGTTTTTATCTTCTAGACCCGCCACTGTATATGCAGTAAGATCTTTCATTAGTTCGTACTGGTTCCTTAAAATTATCTCTCCACCTCGAGATCCAGATCTCCATAAACAGGAAGCAGCGTCACGTGTACCCCATACTAAGGAGTCTGATTTATATTGCGTGATATTTTTCAATATTGAAACCACAAATGGAAGTAGATTTCTATCAATTTTGGTGTTAGCAGAAATATTCGTGTTAGAGTGAAGATAGAATATAATCTTGGGACTCATGAGTCCAACATTTTTCTTTTACCGATTGCATGTGCAGAATGTACCGGTTCGAATTCGCTAAGGAAAATAGTCTGAATTATGTTTCCTTCACGTTGCATTTTCACACGAACTCTATTCAACACCATGCTGCTTAAATGATGACGGCCTGTTTTTTGAACATGTACGGAGTTTGTGACCTCGATCAATCCATTTGTTCGTTACAAAGAGTGGTTTCCCACTAGCCTCAGAATTGGACATTTCAATTGTCCCAAACCAATCTCTCTCTCTCTCTCTCTCTCTCTCTCTCTATATATATATATATATATATATATATATATATATATATATATATATGACGGACGGCCAAGCCGGGAGACATTTTCTCTAATATTGGGAAGACTGGTAATTCTAACCTAACATGTTTCTAATAGTAGTTAAATCTCCATGAAACACTCTGTGTAAGCTACCGAGATAGTTCCAACAGGTTCTTCGCTATATTATTAATAAATTAATCTAATTGATTCTCGTATTAGTAACAGATTGTTCCCATTAGTTCTTCACGGAATTAAAAATAGACTGTTTCAAGTTACTTTTCATTTAATTGAAAAGTGTTTGAATTAAGTTCTGCACTATTAAAATAATCAAAATAAAGACATTAAGGGAAACTGCACTTGTTTATCACTACAAGTTGGCTATTAAGTTTAAATTCCGAAGTTCATTGGTTTATACGTTAATGTATATTACTTTGTTTAACTTCAACATAACATAGCCTCTTTATATTTTGACCCCTTCTTGAAATCTCCGTATCTAAGCTTCGTAACTAATCATGTCGTTTTTTTATTTTCTGAGGCCTAATCACTGCGAAATAAAAGAAAAAAATACCGCTAATTTTACAGCAATTATGTGATATCTTCAAATAGATAAAAGATAATCGAAATGTGGAACAAGAGTGCGCTAGACAATATTTTGCATGAGGCATCGTTATCACGGGTCACCCTAGAAATGCGAAAATAAAAACGGATTTTCTAAATGGCGGGAAATCGAAAGCAGATAAGTGAAGTCGTGGTAACAATACATATCTCATGTAAAATAATATTATCTAGCGAGCTCTTGTTCCACTTTTCGATTATCTTTTATCTACATTTGGAAATATTACATAATTAGTGTAAAATTAGCGGTATTTTAATTTCATCGTGATGGGGCCTCTTAAGTGTTTATAGTCATTTTCTTACTTCCTAATCTCAAAAATAAGATTTTTTCAACGCCTTTGTTTCACGAACAAAACTGAACTTACTTAATTTAAATTTTGTTATTATTTCAATGTATTCGCTAAACCCTCGTCACGATAGACGAATACAGAATTTCATATAGCTGGTGTAGAAAGGATAAATCCTAAGAAAATTCGTTTTCCTTGCTCTCAAGTATTATGTGAGTGTTAATTTAGAATTATCACATGAAAAAAAAAAGAAAAAGAAAAAAGAAAAATTTCATAAGTGTATTGGCTTGGTAGAATACATAACGTGATTGGTTTTTATATATATACGGTATTGTGTATGAAAAAGCTTTTATATGTATATACATCCTATTCGAAACGCGATCTGTAACAAAACCTTGAACAAAGAAAAAGAAGTTGTTGTTACTGGATGGAAGTAGGTGAAACGATTGCTTGTTAACGTATGAATAGGACGTATAATGAACTCAGCAGAAAGGAAAATATATATGAAGCTACTATTGGACTAGAATTCCAATGGAAGTTAATTTCACAGATGATTTCAGATTCATTTTTCTTTCTTTCTTTCTTTCTTTTCGTTCAAGCTGTGGAAGTTAGTTGTATGTATGTTGACTTAATATATTGCACGAGAACACTGTGCTTCCAATTTATTGCTAGCTTATGATCTTTAAATTGCATGTATAAATTGTTAGAAATGTGACAAGTATGATGATATCAAATCAATCACCGCCTCGCACTTTCGGTTCACTCGTGACTTTTATAAATAAGTCACATAAACTAACTGAAAGCTAGTTGCTAACTCCAATATTTAATAATGTTGTGTATATATAATCCTCTATTTGTACATTCATTCACATATACATAAACCGGAGGAGCAAGAAATATTACTATACTAACTCTTTTGAGGGATATCATACAGTCATTTTCCCTGTTTGGATAAATAAGTAGGTTACCAATGCAAACAACTTGAAGTACGAAACATTCACATAGAAAATAGTACAATATAATTTTACATCTCGGGCTGCAGCTGCTCAATGGTAGAGCGTTCATCTCTGGTGCATCGGGGTCTCTGGTTCGATTCCAGCTCGAGTCAAGTAAATTTTGTGGTGGACAAATACCACGTGCATGGGTTTTATCAAGGTTCTCCCGTTTCCTCCCACTTTATTCATTTCTTCGGGCCTAGGACAAATCTGCCAATGACCAAATGCGCCAATCGTGAAAATGGACAAATCTGCCAATTGACAAATCCGCCAATGGACAAATCTGTCAATTACCAAATGCGCCAAACGCGAAAATGACCAAATGCGCCAATTGTGAAAATGGACAAATCTGCCAATTACCAAATCTGCCAATTACCAAATGCGCCAAACGCAAAAATGACCAAATGCGCCAATTGCGAAAATGGACAAATCAGCCAATTGACAAATCTGCCAATTACCAAATCTGCCAACTACCATATCTGCCAATTACCAAATCTGCCAATTACCAAATGCGCCAAACGCGAAAATGACCAAATGCGCCAATCGTGAGAATGGACAAATCTGCCAATTGACAAATCCGCCAATTACCAAATCTGCCAATTACCAAATGCGCCAATTGTGAAAATGGACAAATCTGCCAATTGACAAATCCGCCAATTACCAAATCTGCCAATGGATAAGTCACCGAACTATCATTTTACTTTAGATGTATTCTTCAATCATCGTCCCACAGTATTACAAAGAAGAAGAAGAGGAAGGAGAATTTATGAAAGAGCGGAAAAGGGTATTTTAATTTTAATGTGTGTTACTTTTATAAATTCGCAATTATGTTTCAAAATGAATGTTTAGTGTTGGTTGTTGGAGTTTAGTATATGAGACTTGACGTAACACGTTTGAATTTTAATGCCCTCTCACTGGGAATCGAACCCGAAAAGACTAATGTTTGTTGTAATTATTGGATAGCCAACAAGCCTATTTGGTCTTTCACTTAAGTAGCTATTGCTTCAATTCTGTTCATCCGATTATCTTGGTTCATATGCCATTCACTTCAGAATATACCAAGCTTGCAAATGGTACTATGCGCATGTGTACATGATGTATAAGAAGAAGGAAATTCAAGGTAAAATTGGGAATTTCCCGTCCAAAAGTCCCTTTGTTCAAATGTAGCACCCCCTGGTACGACCCCAACTAAAGGCACCCAAATATAATATACCTTTAAAACTACTGTAGTTTATAAATAATATATGTGCCAAGTTCCATTGTAATACCTGCAATAGTTGTGACGGAAAAAATATTTCTCAGTTCTGCTAGACAATACGAAATTTCATATAGGAAGAAAGTGAGATAACTATAAAATCAAAATAATCCGAACAGTATTATTTATTTGAAATGAAATGGAATCTGAGTTTTACGTCCAACGGTTATGCCGGTAAGGCTAAAGGAGACGGTAATGATGAGTAATGAAAAAATGGTAGAATGAAGAAAGTGGGAGGAAACTGGAGAAACCCGAGGAAACTCACGCACACGGTGTTTGTCCACCACAAAGTTCACTTGGCGGGGACTGGGATCGAACCCGGGACCCCAAGCACCAGATGTGAACGCTTCACCACTGAGCCACTGCGGCCCTATTATTTATTTGAGTATCATGACTTATACGTCATTCTCTTCAGAATAAAACAGGCTTTCAAATGATATCATGATAATATGTGTGTGTGTATTGTACGAGAAAAGGGGAAATTAGGGTAAAATTGGGAATTTTCCGTCCAACAACAATCGGCAAGAGCAGAGTTGCTCCAGTAGCCCTGATATCGTTTCTCCATCATAGATATAACTTGGTAGAAATGTTTCCCATGTTCATCAATGACTGCTCCGCAATTTTCTGGGAAGAAATCTATGTGGGAGTGCAACATATGTATTTTTAGTGATACATTACACCCTATTGCTTGGTAGAAGGTATTAGGTGCAACTCTACTTTCTTATAGTTCTGAGACCGCTCGTTTTCCAAAACATTCGTCACCACTTTTCGGAAAGAATCTCATGCAATCATCTCTTCATTTTCTAACACTGCATCAAATTCAGGATCATTGAGGAGGCGAATTTGAGTGCCAATAAGGATTCATACCTGATTTTAGTTTCAGCAATTTGTGGAAGTTTACGCAGAATATATTTGAAGAATGTTTTCATGCGTCTATGAATAACTGCCATTCATTGAGATTATCGTCTATGTTAAGTTTACTCATAAGACCAGTTAGGCCTACATAGTTACAACGTAATATGTCACTTTCCACTGAAAATACTGCTTGGAGATTCTGACCTGTTCAAAACACGAACACTTTTAGATCTTCAGAATAAGCTCCCCACTTCTTGAGTTTGGATGCCAGCAGTTCTGCGCCACTTTTTGAAAACCCCAGGTAATTTAATTCAGGTTGAGTATCATATGGTGAATAGATAATGATATTTTGGTTTTGTGAGATTAGGATCGTTGGAAGACGATGAATCTGCAGCAGAATTTGACAATGTGGGTCGACATTGTTCACCTTTTGTTCTTCATCGGGTAAATCACTGGAGTAAGGTACGAGAAGTTGTGGAACCTTTAGTTCTTCAGAGTGTGGCTCAGTGATGAACATTTCAAGGAATATTTGAATTGAATAAGTAGCAGTCCACTTTTTTTCTTTTTTGGATATACCTTTAATTGGAAGAACTATGCAAAAATAGCAGTTTGAAGTATGATCTGTCGGTTCTCTCCATATCATTGGAACTGCAAATGGCACGCATGGCCTTTTTCCGTGTAGCCAGTCCCGCAAATTTGTAGAACAAGTATTACAACATATATGTGGTGCTCAGTTCTTGTCCACATCTCCCACTTTACAGCCAAAGTACAAGTGATAGGCTTTCTTTATGATAGGAGCGAAATACCACTTTTCGCTTCACTTCGTTAAAAACAACAATTTGCTCTTCACTGCAAACACATTTACGCGACATGTTTCTGCTTAGTATAGTCATAGAAAGATCAATAATAATAATAATAATAATAATAATAATAATAATAATAATAATAATAATAATAATAATAATAATAATAATAATAATAATAATAATAATAATAATAATAGCAGCACCCACCCACCCGCCCAATATACCACCACCACTACGTCCGAGATGGCAAATTGTAACTACAAAATAACGTTACACAACATGTTTTCTCTGTCAAACTCTTCAATACAAACTAAACCGTGAAGTGGTTGATATTTCTTTGTCAGCGATGAAGTGCGAGCAATATGAATAGCCAGAGACTACACAGGAATTTATTTCGGGAGGGGCCCTAAGTTTTTCGGGGGTCCAAATACAATTTGAAGCTAATGTGAAAATTAATGTGAAATTTAATGTTTAAAATTAACGCCATATAAAAATTAATTGGTTATTGCAATTATTATGGAAATTAAATATTGAATTGAAATAAAAAAAAAATTTGAAGCTAAATTATATTAAAATTTGTAAAATTTAACCTGAAATTAGACTAAATTTACAAACAAGTCGGGGTGTCAAGACCCACAGGACCCACCTCTGCGTATGTCCCTGAGGGTAGCAATGAAACTAACCGTCAAACAATGGAAGTTTATTGAAATAAGTAGACAGCTTCTGTTGCTACGAACCCTTAATTTGCCCAGCAGAGCACATCGGATGATAACGTATTTCTTTGAAACCCGAACCAATATTCAAAAACTAATTTCATATTCGTTATCAGCACCCTAAAATTAGTAAGAATTGATTAGATTTTATCTCCGAAGCATTTTCACTGTTGACCAGTGTTTTCAGAGCAAGTTTCTCTTTATGTAGTTAATGCGTTTAATGTGGATTAAATATGATCCAAGATCAGTTGATATAAAAGGAAAATTAGTATAATTGAGTTAACTTTTCATCTATTAGTAAATACACATTAGCAACTAGTGTTTTGTAACTTGTATGCTTAGTGCATAAAATAATTTTGTGATCTTGATAACAGATCCCTAAAGTGAAAAATATTAACTGTTAACAATCGGATTGTACCTTTTGTTGCTTGATTTCTCTTAACACTGACACACATATTTCCAAGAATGATACGCGTAGTCCTTCCTAACAGTCTTCCAATGACGAGACATATATCATTCCATTCATAATATTGAGGTAAACAAAATGCCATGTAAAAACCCGTGTAAACTTTTCTAGAACATGTACTAAAATATCCTATTCGTAGATATGAAAATTGATGCTTTGTTACAGCTACTTATTGATATAAAAGTGAAACTGAATTATATCGTCATTAACCATGCGCGCTGATCTTGGGGATCGGCCTCCCTGGATGTAGATATCTTTATTCGAATTTGTGACAACGAACTACACATATTTCAATGCCTCCCCAAAGTTATATAGAAGTCGTCGTCTCTGTCATTAAGATCTTTATTACACCAATTCTAAGACTACATTACTCAGTTAATGAAATATAGTCCAGAATGTTGATTGATTTTCTTCCTTTAAAAATAGGCCTAATATAGCTATATATATGTCAAACACATTATATATGTAAAATCAATAAATCACGTCGAACCAATTAAAGTGAGATGCTCGAGTACAAGTTTACATGTTTAGTTTATTTAAAAAAAAAAATATGCTGCACTAACAACTGAATCTTTCGTTGCCAATAATCAGTGACAGCTTTCATTCATTGTCCTGGCAGTAGCGAACTAGCAGCTTGCTTGTCTTTTCGTAAGGTGACACACATATACTTTTTCGAACATGCTAGTTGTAATCGTAGGTAATAACAATCAAGTTAATTAAGAAGTCTTGGTAATAAGTAGTTTCAAATTGGTTAAAATGAATCCGAACCTGTTTTCGGGACGGGTAATTTGAATAGGGACATCAAAATATAAGCCGTCACTTTAGAATCTTTTTAAAGAAAATTACAAAAGTGTTTACTTAAAATATTTACTTTATTTATTATTTATAAGGCTATGAAAAAATATTTATTCACATTCTTTCAAATATTCACAACTTTCACAATTACAAATTAGAATTTCTCACTAAGTACAAGGTCGTACAAAAAATAAATACCAAAATTTATAGTTGTAAAACAATTTCTTCTATTATAACTTTCGGTTTTAAATTTCAAGACTGTAAATCAGGTCAAGAGGACAACAGTTACTTGTAACATGGGCAAAGTTCCTACAGTCTAAGAACCCAGCAAAGCTGACTCTCAGTGAACTAAAGAAGCTGCTGGATGTATAAACTAACGTCTTATGATAATGTAGCCAACTACGAGTGGTGGTGAAGCTAGAATTAGAATCACAATGTTGAAATTCTTTCTTCTTCTTTTTTTTTTAAAAAAAGAAAAATATTAGGAAAAGTGCTTCGTAGTTTACCGTACTTAGTACAGCATTACATAAATTGTGTTGCATTAACTGGAATTTTTCATGTTACAGAAATAAAAGTATACTGTCACTCACGTGTGCCCGAAGGAGGGGCAGGGGGTCGCTCCCCTAGTTAACGAAAACGTATTAAATTTCTAAATACAAATAAAAAATATCAAATGTAATAGGGTATATAGTAACCAGGGAGATGAGTTCCCTAGAAAATTTTCATCGGGCGCCCATGCTGTCATTATTTTTTCTGGATTAATGAATTGTTAGATTTGAAAAATATTTCTGTAAATATTTTTATCTTTAATTTTGTTCTGAGTACCTATAATCTGATCTGGTGTCTTGTTAATACATTTGAGCGTTTAATAAACATGCAAAAGTTCGATACTCTGGAAGTTTTTTTTTTTTTTTTTTTAAGCATTGATGCCATTGTTACATAATTATGCAAACACGTATTTATTAATTTGGGATAGCGGATACTGGATACTGTAGGCAATGTTGTGAGAAGTCATATGGTTTTACACTTGTTTAGTCATGGTTCTGGCCATTCTAAGCTATGTTGTCGGGTGCCTGCTTGGTTATCTGAAACCGTAATAATGCGACTAATCGAATGAATCGCTGATTAGAATATTTGAGGTCTATTAGTCTACTGGTACTCATAGCGAAAATACATGCGATAAAGCTAGTCTTAACACTGCAACAGAATATCGATTTATGAATATCTTAAAAGGACATGGATGTTTGTTCCAACTACAGTTTCAAAGCGTGCGAAAGCTCAGCTATAAAATTCAAGAAGTAGTTTTTTTTTTTTTTTTTTTTTTTTGTATGTAATATCGAATCCTCTTCTGGTGTTTTGTTCAATACATGACAAAATTGGTAATTTTGAAAAGAAAAATCAATGTATGTTCAAGATGATATCAGAACAAGGGTTCGATATTACAAACTAAGAATTAATTTCAATTTTATTCTTATGGATATTATGCACGTCGTAGGTGCAACGCTTCTTTCATTCACTTTTGTGTTTTCTTTAGTTAAGTAGTCTTTAACACCAGTGGACCAGCGTGCACTCTAGTTGCATCCATCCAGGAAAAATTATTGCTAGCTAGTGTGTGTACTGATACAGTTTCCAGCAATTCGATGAAACTTGGGTCAATATATATTGCCCAGCAAGAATTCTTACTGGATCTAGCAAGAGGGCACGCTGGACCGGCAAGGACCTCTAGATAGGGAATCGGTGTGATAATTACCGTAAATCTTGTACGGTAATAACACACCTGCGCTTTAAAAAAAAAAAAAATTCGTTTTTAACAGTTATAAATTCATCAAAATTAACACATAATTACAAGCAAATTATCTCTCATTGCCTTAGAGCATGTACGATTTATTGAACTTTTACATCATATGTCTCTCCGGTCTTCACAAAATAACCAACTTTTTAAACATATAGGGGAGACCGGGGCTGGTTGGCGAACTTTTCATTCTTTATTTTTTTATGAGCAGATTGTGCACTGTATTGCAATGTAATGGCTGTGTACGAACAGACCAATGTTTCCTCTAATAAATTCCATTTTTGTTTTTGTTTTCTTGCTTACAGTTTTCGAGAAATAATTTTTCTTTCTTTTAAAACGGAGTATGCCAACCGACCCCTACTGAGGGTCTGGTTGGCTGATAGCGTGGGGCTAGTTGGCATTCTTTTTAAATATAGCAAAGCACACAAAAAATTGGATTTATTAGAAATATACGTTATTTTTCTGAATTCTATTATATATCTTGCAATGAAGTAGGCTATTTGAAGTTTGAAATTACTTTTATTCACAACATTTAAAAGAATCAGCATTATGAAATATGAAAACTTCTTTCTTTCATTCTAGCTTGGTTGTCATGACATTGAAAGCTACAAGATTATCAAACCACATCAGTTTTAATATGATTTGGTGTAGGTTAATTCTTCATATTATTTCAAAATGTAATTAAAATAACTGAACTATCAAGAAAGGTAGTTTATTTCCCACTGTTCACAAAGTAGCTAAGAGAAACTAAGATATGTTTTAGCTGAATTATCAAGAAATGCAATTTATTTCCTACTTTCCACAAAGAAAAAAAAGCAATAGCTAGGCCTCTATTTTTGTAACAAAAGAGCACATGCAAAATATTCTTGATCCTGAGAATTAGGCCTATTCAGAAAATTCAGAGTCCGGCATACAGTCTTATCTCGATTTCTAAATTTTGACAGCAATCCAATACCTGCATGCTATTCTATAACATTGAAGTAAAAGATTGGTAGAACTGTAAACTATATAACAATAAAACAAACAATGTAACAATAAAAATAAAATGAAATAAAATTTCACATGAGGTTGTTTGGCGCACTTGCCAACCAACCCCAAATGCTATACGCCAACTAACCCCAAGCCCATTTTGTGCAACAAAGTCGTAATTACTCAGCAATTGTTTGGCATTTTCCGTTTTATTGTTTGAATATCCATAAAAACAAAGTTCAGATGTAACTAATGCTATATTACTTACCTCTGTACCCCAAGTAGTGACGATTCTGTGATGTTGTAACAGAGAACTGAAAAAAATACTTCAGACTGGCAAAAACACTCTTTATCTAATAGACACCATAATCCGCAAGTTACAAATTCCATATAAAGGTGGCAGCTGCATCCATAGGTCGCTCTTTTATGACAGTAGCAACAGCTCATTATGTTAATTAATGAAGGAGTTATATGCAGTTCGTCAACCAGCCCCGGTCTCCCCCAATAAGTAAATGTTAATGCTATTGTAAATGGTTACCTTGTTCAAATCCTCAAATATTTGGACGATGATTTGATTACTTTCTCTTAATTACTCTTAGTTTCTTGCTTGTTATTCATAAATACTTTCTTTCTTTATGTTTTTACTAGATTATCCAGTTATTTGATGATAATACAAACAGAGTTGGGTGTTTTCCGTTTGGCAGAATTGTCAATTGGAAGATTTGTCCATTTTCACGATTGGCGCATTTGGTAATTGGCAGATTTGGTAATTGGCAGGTTTGGTAATTGGCGGATTTGTCAATTGGCAGATTTGTCCATTGGCAGATTTGGTAATTGGCCCATTTGTCCATTCCCACGATTGGCGCATTTGGTCATTTTCGCGTTTGGCAGATTTGGTAATTGGCAGATTTGGTAATTGGCAGGTTTGGTAGTTGGCGGATTTGTCAATTGGCAGATTTGTCCATTGGCAGATTTGTCCATTCTCGCGATTGGCGCATTTGGTCATTTTCGCGTTTGGCGCATTTGGTAATTGGCAGATTTGGTAATTGGCAGATTTGTCCATTGGCTGATTTGTCCATTTTCACAATTGGCACATTTGGTCATTTTCGCGTTTGGCGCATTTGGTAATTGGCAGATTTGTCCGGGTCCCATTTCTTCAATGCATTCACTTGTCATCACCGTCTCCTTTAGCCAAGCCAACATAACCCTGGGACGTAAAACTATAAACGTAATCAAGACAGTTTTTGTCGCTTTTTGTGGAGGTCTGGGTTCCATTGGCCCTCACACCGAGTTGAATACGAATGGAGATAAGGAAAAGGTCAGTTGTTGGTGTAGGTATGTCCAACATACCACCTGGTTTTGACAGTTCAGTTACACCGTGACTTGTGTAAGGACAAAGTGAACATGATACCTCCACAGAGCGTCATGAACCGGTTCCAAAACAGTAAAAACCAAACTGCACCAGAAGAAGACCCTCCTATGTGTTTGGTGGACTGCTCGTGGCATCGTGCATCGGAAACTGCTACCAGCTACCAATGCAACTGTGTACTGTCAGCAGTTGAACAGTATATAAGAAAAACTCAAAACTCTGAAACCAGTACTTCTGAATCGCAAAGGGGCTTCCTGCTACAAGGAAATACTAAGCCCCACGTGGCTAGGATGATCCGGAACAACATTCTATACCATGGATGGGAAACACTATTGCATCCGCCATACTCCCCGAACATTACACCGTCCGATTATTACCTGTTCATTTCCTTGCACAATCACCTTAGAGGACGCCAGTTCAAATCCCTAGTAGAGATGCAAAATGTACTTAATACCTTCTTCGCTTCACGGCCTACCAAGTTCTACAGCGATGGAATCCATGGCCTTCCAGAACGTTGGCAAAAGATCGTCGATGCTGATGGGGACTAGTTTTGATCTTACAGGTACGTCTTAGGTGGGATATCGAAGTTCGAAGGTGTAGGTTAAAAAGCGACAGACCTTCTCGGTTACCTTTATAAAAGTTTTCATTTCAATTTTACATCTTTACACCTTAGTATTACAACGATATTGTATATCTATTTTGTAATTTCTTCTATTTTTATATCTTGATTTTGGGCAACGGTGCATAAAACTACACAATTTGTCGTGCAGAAGAAGAAGAAGAAGAAGAAGAAAAAGAATATATATGTTATTGATTCTAAACATAAAGAAATAAGATTTAATCTCAGTAGTTAAAGTATATGTTGGTTTTATAAGTGTAATCTGCATTTATAATTATCATAACAGCAGATAGTTACTTGTTTAAAAGGTTGCTATGACAACCGAAAGAAAAAGTATAATTAATAAAATTTTGGAATATAAAGGTAATAGTGATATAATTTGTTGTGCCTGATTTAATGTGATTGGATCATTTTGACATTTTTTTTTAATTTACATGGACTGTGGGCTAGAATGTAACGTAAAATATATGTATAATATAAATTAATCATTACATTTTAAATGGTGGTTCCCAATATACGTTACATTTATAGATGGTGTTTCCGCCCGGGACGTTACATTTTAGATGGTGGTTTACCGACCAGGACATTGAGATTGGTTTGAAGTTTAGTAAAGCAGTCTCAGCATAGTGATCAACACGGAATATACTTTACTCAGAAGTGGGGAAAAAATATAGAAACATAAAACTGAGTGTTTCTGGAAATCAAAATATGCATGAAGAAGGTGGTGCTGTAGAGCTACCAGGTACGAATTCATCAACGAACGTGGCTGATCTTATAAGACAGCTTGGTCAGCAAATATCGCAGCAACAGCAAAGAATGAATACTCAGCTAAAGCAAATGTCCCATCAAATAACTTAATCCATAAGACATCAATTAGCGCAACAAATGGACACTAAATTTGAACAAAAATTTCAGAAAATGGATACTCGATTTCAACAAATAGGTACTAGATCTGAACACGGGCTGTGGGCTAGAATGTAACATAAAATATATGTTAATCATTACATTTTAAATGGTGGTTCCCAATATAGGTTACAGTATCGCTATCATCATTTGGGGAAGGGATCAGAAAACACTATATACCACCCTCTTACATGAATGCAGATTTTTAAATTGATAAAAAAAATAAGGGAAAAATATTAACACACGAATAACTGAACATTAAGGAATGTTTGTATGTTGGTATTAAATTTAATTATTCTGTTGTCACTCTCATGAAACTGATAAATAATCTTAGAAGCATAAACCTATTAAATATATATATATAACAAAACAAGTTTCTCAACAGTTACTCTCAACTTTAAAAAAATCGAACAAACCTTGCGTGTGTTTATCATTTTCTTTCAGTCCATAAAGAAGAAGGAAAGATTGTATGCACAAAGGAAATAAAAAATAACTCTTAATTAATTATTTCTTGTTTCTCACTGTAATTATATATATATGTTCGACTATAAAAACAATATTTTCTTTTGCACATTAATTCGAATTGCCAATAAACAGTTATTTTGTACAAGATAAAACATTAACCTACCTCAATTGATATAAGTTATTTTCTAGTGTTTGTGTGTGTGTGTTTGTGTGCAAGGTTCACAGATTACACGCGAATTTCACTCCATAAAACAAACTATATCCTTTCATGCAAAGGATTTTTTTATTATTATTATTTCAAACCAGCTGTCAAGTTTTAACGTAATTAATTGCTCACAAGTCTTTATTTAACTATGCATGATGTAGGATTCTATTATTCAATATAAAAGAAACTCGTCGAAAAAAAAGTTCAGTGTTTAAAAGAGCAGATAAATAATAGACAGGAAAAAATGTATTTTGGAATGCTGTAAATTATAATGTAAATATCTCTTAATGAACGCATGGATAAGCAAATACAATTATACATAGAACTACTTAAAGAAGACAATCTGTTGAAGTTGCCAGCTTCTTTTTTTTTTTTTTTTAATTATGATCATTACGTTGATTTGCAAAATTGATAAGAGAATACTTCCTGACTAACGCTTAACCTACACTTAGTATCGTATTTTCCGATGGTATATGGATGAATATGAGAAACTTCTGTCCTAATCTTTACATAAGAATGCCATTGAATTCATATTTTTTATGTTGCTTAACTTAGTTTAGTTAAAGTGCTGCCTACTAACAAAGGAATATCTCAAATTTATTTTCTAAAATTAAATATATATATATATATATATATATATATATATATATATATATATATATATATATATATATATATATCGGAATTGTCTTTTAAATTACAGTTTAAGTTGAAGGTAATAAAATCATCAGTATGGTTGCGAAAATCAGAAACCGGAATATTTAATACTTTCTAATTATTACTATTAAGTATTCTGCCTTTTGGTAAGCCCTAGGGCTAATGAGGCATTTTATTTATTTATTTATTTATTTAGGTTTAGACCTGGAAATGTTCATTTCACGTTTCTCGATCTTCAACTTCATCTTCAACTCCCATTATTTTCTTCTATTCTTCAAATCATCGATCAGTTGTGTTCTTCTTCCTATTCTTTGTTTTCCTTTTATCTTTCCTTTTATGGATGTATGAACAAGACAATTTCTTCGCAATATATGTCCAATCCAATTGGCCTTCCTACGAAGGATGATGGCTAAAAGCATCCTCTTCTCTCCTATTCATTTTAAAACATCTTCGTTTGTTGCTCTTTTTGTCCATTTTATCTTTTCCATTTCCTTCCAACCCCACATTTCGAAGGTCTCTAAATATTTCTTCCTTAACTTCCATAATGTTGAAGTTTCTGAACCATGAATTCCAATACTCCATATATAGCATCTGACTTCCTTAGTCCAATATTAAACCTGCTAATTAAGAGTGATCGTTTCTTGTTGAATGCTTTTTTAACTATGGCAATTCTGGATTTTTTTTTTTTTTTGCAGTAAGCGTCTTTTGTCAAAATACTCAGCAAATACTTGAAATTATCGACTTGTTCTACCTTGACCTGTAAGGGCGCGTTTCCACGGGATATTCTAATTATCTACAGCTAATTATTATTATTATTATTATTATTATTATTATTATTATTATTATTATTATTATTATTATTATTATTATTATTATTATTATTATTATTATTATTATTATTATTAGCAAATTTCTACTGTTCCATTCTATTTAAAATCTGAGTAAAGTGACTTATTCTTTTTTTTATTTTTATCGAGAACTAATAAAAGTTATAACAACATATATTTACTTTTTCATTACGTACCTTTATATACAGAGCAAGTAAAAATAATGGACCCGATTTCAGAAATTTATTCTGTGAAATCTAATAAATATATGTTATTGTGAGACATACGCTTCGAAAGATTAACTTTCATAGTTTAATTCCCACGCAGTGTTTCCACTTTCTATCGCTAAGAGTCAGTAGCAAGCATGAAATGAATTGCTGAAATTGAACGCAACATGCTACAAAAGGTTTGGTGGGAATCAGACTATCGGCTTTATGTGTACCATATCATGCGAGGTAGCACACATAGAACACTTGAGATACATTTGAAGCAAACTTAGATAGCTTACCTTTCTTAGCACATGTCTCACAAAAACATATATTTATTACATTTCCAAACAATATTTCTGAAATCTGGTCCATCATTTTGACTTGTCCTGTATAACAATATCAGTATGTTCACCACGTGAAGGAGTTTGGTTTGATTTTTGGTAAATCAAACTCGCTAACAAGATAAATATCAACCCTAGCCTTAAATATAGCATTTTACCTCAAATTAAATTAAGTATAGTTTAAGATGTTCAATATTTGAAAATAGAAGATATTTAGACCTTTTGATTTGTCGAGTAGAAAGCCATTTAGCTTCATTTTAGAGTTGCATTCCGCGGATAGTTGAGTATCATAAGCATTATACTAGCCTGCTGGTACCAACAGCACTGCAGTTAGTCCATTAAGCAGGTATGATATCAAGGGCGCCAATCAGGGAAGGGCAAGGTGGGGCGCTCGCCCCCCCCCTTCTTTAGAGGAAAATGTGCTTCGGAAGATCGAAAACCCAATAGATATTTTAGAATAGTTACCGTAAAATTTGAGACTACATTTGAAATGTCGCTTATACTTGTCCCTCCTTGGAAGCCACAACATGGGCGCCCTTGTATGATATCCATATTCACACCGAGAAAAATAAGCGGTAACCTAGTGGAGGTTAATGGACAATTTGTCTGGTAGAACCAGTTAATGATTTGCAACAACCCTTGTGAGACAAAAAAGGTTAATTTTACGAGGTCACCGGTAATCAATCGAAAAAGGTTACTGAAAAATGCGTAGAAACAATCCAGTGTTTGGTTGCTATTAATTATAAAGTAGGTTAGAAGAAGGTAACCAATTCAAGAAGGTTAATTTAATTTAAAACACTCTGTTGCTATCAACCGATTTTCACACAGGGCAAATTTAACCCTCCAGAACTTGTTTACTGGTAACACTGCATCACTAGAAGCACAAACAGCAAAGTCGCCATTTTGAATTTTAAAAACGAAAAGTTTTAAGAATTATGAATACATTCGAATGAATAGGAAAACAGTTATTAAAATATGGATTCTACATAAATTAATAGAGAAATGCAAAGAAAGGTTTATTTACGGAGGTTTATACATTTTTTGAGATTTAAATGAATAAAATGTTATGAGACATGTTTCTAGTACAAATAACCACACTAGATGGTAGCACTACTAATCATGTAACTGTCGTCAAATAATTCATACACTCGTAACAATAATTTTGTTATGGTTACAGGAAAGATAATACATTGTACGTTGCTTTACGGTAAGAATACGGAAAACCTTTTACGTCATTGCTTATAGGAAAGAGTAACATCCAAACAATTTCTCACTGTTAGATATGAGATACTTCTGATATGAGAAGCGTACAAAGGTAATTCAATAGAACTGGCCACCTGAAATCTCTAACCAGGTAAAAAAAAATAGGGTATCCGTAGCTGGCGGAGAAAAATAAGCGAGTCACTGAATTATCCATCCCCATTGGTTGAATCGCGAACTCCTGAAATACGGTTGGATTACTTACCTCTCTGAGGATTAAGGAAACAACCGTCGAATTGGTTTAAACCTCTACGGAGGCTAACACATCTAATTGACTTTACTGTTGACAAACTTGCAATTCTCTTGGGCTAACGATTTGTTTTTGATATTCTCCTCTTCGGAGGCCTATATCACCGAAACTAATTGACGACATTGGCACCTCCACCGGATACCGATTTTATTAGTGCTTCCTCTTCGGCTTTGGCCCTAAGACTTCTCATCCCTATGTCGGACTCTGGCAATGCTTCCGGTCCATCGACTCTTGTTCAAACAACTCCATTGAACATTGGCCCACATGGTCGGCAAAAAACGCAACCGCGTATTGTTACCGGCACTACACGGCTAGTACCAACTACCACCACGGTTCCTACCACTTATGCAAACTGTGTCACTACCGGACAACGAATTCGATCCAGATCTCTTTCTGACGGCGAACAAACCTTAGATCCCAAGAAACAACGGCTTACACCAAGAACAGATCCTACTGCTACTAATGTCAGCAACAATATGGATTGGGCATCTACTTCCACTGGAAATCAATCAACTTTACACCAAGAAACAATTTATAACTTCCTACTAACTAATTTCGATCCAAAATACGACACAGTGCGCGCTGTCTTTCAACAACTAGTAAAGTATGTTCCTCGTCCAGAAATACGAGAAATCATCAAGACGCGCCGGGGTATCATTCTGAAATCGACAAATCCGAACTTCGCTACACATGTCCGCAACAAAGCTACTTTCGAAATTTTTGGGTTAAAAGCAAAAATATCAACTTTAAGTTCCAGCGGACGAAAAACACCACCTCTACCACGGCGTCCTCCAATGTTATCTGTCGTCATACGGGGAGTGGAACCTGAATTCACTGATGAGGAAATTTACTCCGAATTACACCAAGAAGGACTATCTGTCAAGCGTTGTATACGTATCAAGAATAACCAGGGTCCAACATACTTAGTCCGCGTTCTTACTGATCAACAACAACTGATCGACCAACTGCTTCTCCACGGTGCATATATATACCGACGTCGTTACAAGGTGGAACCATCTCGCACACCAGCACCTCTGCCTGTTAGATGCGAGAAATGCCAACAATACAATTCCCATCCGACATCTGAGTGTCCGAACACCATCAAATGTGGCTACTGTTCACTTGACCATCCCACAAAAAGCTGCCCTAATCTTAAGGAGCCACCACATTGCGTTCGATGTTCTGAGGGACACCCTACCTATAGCTACAAGTGTAAAGCTAAACCTAAACCCGATCCAGCTAAGCCAGAACTCGTTGTACCCATACGCTCTGTTGACACTCCAACACCGCCAGCAAATTCGCTGCGCCATCCAATAACTGTTGAAGACCTATTACGCTTCCTCACTATTTCCCTACAAAATATCCATCCTTTTGATCGCAATCATATCCTGAATCAGATCATGTATGCAGCCAAATTACTGTTTAACTTACAACTTCATGCTACATATTCCGGACCTACAGTTCACTTTCAAATTCAACCACTCGAAGTCTACGTTTAATATGGGTACTTCTGCATACGCTAGAATAATACGTATCATTATGGCTTATAACTTACTTTTTCTTAACATTCGATCAGTCTTAACACATCATGTGCTCTTTACACAACTTCTTCAAGAAGAACAAATTGCAGCCTTTGCACTTAACGAAACGTACCTCGCACCACATTTGAACTGTTACTTTCCGAAATATCACTTGCTCCGACATGATGCTCCATCTGGTCCAAGAGTCTACGGAGGTACAGCTATAGGTGTTAGCGAACGCCTTCCTTATAGAGCAGTCACGGTTCCACTTCCGCTCACACTCCACCTTCCTGAGCATAATGTCACGACTATTTATTTTCGAGGCCGCACTGTTACCTTCGTTACCATATATTTTCGACCAGGCAAACCAATCAACTACGAATTCTTTCGATACATCGATTCTACCTTTCGGCACTACGTTATCATGGCGGATCTCAACATTCATAGTCGGTCACAGCGGGACAAAACTAACTTTTTAGACTTTCTTCACACTGAAACAGTTGCTGAGTTCCATGTTCTACCGAAACCTACACGCCCCGTCAGCAATACTACTCCTGATGTTGTCATCACATCAACATCTCTCTCGCAGAGTATTCATATCGATGTGCTTGATTCAATTGGTAGTGATCATGTGCCTATCAAACTTACACTTCACTGTTCTCCTCGCTCTCAATCTAACATACCTCCTCAGAAAGTATTCTGTTACAAACGAGCCAATTGGGAACAATATCGCTCCGATCTGGACACTGCTATTAATAACTTGCCCATGCCTACTACACAATACGATCTTGATCACACAATTGTTAATCTTACTGAATATATTCAAGAAGCAGCACAACGCTCCATACCAACAACAGAAATACAATTGCATAAACCAAAATTGCCTCCTCATTATTTACCTTTCATATCCGCTTCTCGTAGAGCACATCACGAGTATCTCGCTACAGGTAATCTTGAAGCGCTTCGGCTTCATCGCCAATACCTTAGGATTACGCATAACTATATTGTTGCATATAAGAAACGCCATTGGATTCAGACTTGTAACACACTTGCAAGTGAATCACACCCTAATAAATATTGGCGCAAATTTCATCAACTCACAGGGACAGTTTCTCGCACACCATACCCCATTGTTCAAAATAATCAGGCAGTCATCACTGATAGGGATAAAGCTAATACGTTTGCTTCATTTTTTCAAGATATTTTTACACCTCTACCAGGTTGGCATACATCGCAACGCCTACAAAAGTCAATAAACCGACTTACAGATCCCTCTTCTGCTTTTCTGCGCCCATCTATCAACCACTCTTTGGAACCCAATAATCAACTTACTACTCCGATCCAACCACACGACATTCGCCAAACATTATTCCGTAAACGCAACACTGCCCCAGGATTTGATTCTGTTACGTATGTACTCATCAGGCAAGTTCCACATTCTTTTCTTCTTTTTCTCAGCACCATATATACTTTCATTCTCCGAACTGGATTTTTTCCAATCGACTGGAAATACTCAAAAGTTCTTCTCTTCCCGAAACCTAAGAAACCTCCGTCTGACGTCCAGTCTTATCGCCCTATTCACCTCACTAGTTGCATCTGTAAAATTTTGGAACGAATTCTAGTCCGCCGCATGCACGATCCCCTTGCAACTCATAACCTAGTTCCTATTCACCAAGCCGGTTTTCGACCTCATTTTAGTACGCTGGATCAACTATTACGACTATCCACGGCTATTTATAATCAATACAACACAGGTTTTCCTTCTTGTCTGGTAGCGTTTGATCTAGAGAAAGCATTCGATAAAGTCTGGCACCCTGGTTTACTTTACAAACTCCATAATTATCTCCTACCATCTTCATATATCAGGTTCATACATTCCTTCTTATTAGGGAGGCTAGCATATATCTCTATTAACGGAACACTCTCTCATCCGATCTTCCTACAATCCGGCGTTCCTCAAGGTTCCTCACTGTCTCCTCTATTATACTTATTCTATGTTGCCGACCTTGTTGTCCCACACAACATAAGCATATTTCAGTTTGCTGACGACACCGCCTTCTTCACGGCGGCCCGCACAGTGCAATCAATCAGTAAAACCATGCAAACGGCAATTGACGCATTCGTTCACTGGTGTAATATATGGCGGTTAAGTATTAATTCTACGAAAACTCATGCTATTGTTTTCCTGCCACGTAGACGCCGTTCACGAATATACAGGAATCCAAGTCGATTAAACCTTCACGTAGATCATACACCTGTACTGGCGTCAAATACTCTGACTTATCTTGGTGTAATCTTTGACGCCAAACTTACCTGGAATCCACATCTCACCAAGATCGTACACCAAGCACAAAATCGGCTCAACCTACTCAAGCGCTTAGTTGGTACAACCTGGGGGCTAAAAGCTTTAACAGTACTTAATACTTACAGGGCCTTTATGCGCAGCATATTAACATATGGACACACTGCCTGGACATCCGCCCCGCCAAAATTTTATCAGAAATTGGCAATCCTAGAACGTCATGCTCTACGCCTAGCGCATCGCATCACCTTACCGCATCCGACACGGTTACTTTACGAGCTGATTGATTTTCCACCTTTATTGCATCATCTCGAACAGCTTCGTACTCGGTACGTTTGCAAGCGAATTGACCAGCAGCATCCCATGTTACTTGACATCCTACGGTACGATCGGGATCACGACGCACCTCCAACTTACGTCGATACTCCTCTCCAGCATTTCATGACTTTCTATCATTTACAACTAGATGATGCTGCAGTGGATCCCGAAATCTTTCACATTTATGAACCACGTGAGCTCTCATCATTCATCTACCCATCATATGCACCGTAACTACCTATTAACATGGGCTTCTTCTATTTCCATCAGTTCCTGAATCACCCCAGGACCAGAAGATAAGTTGCATTCGTCAGTACTAACATAACCCTGTGTGTGGCGTTCAGAGCACTGCATTCCATCTTCATCTACTTCTCTGCCCACTGCATCCTGCACTACAATCATTCAGTTTTGCTTCGCCATAATTCATCACGATATGCTAATAAATGTATTATTTTCTACAGTATTTTTGTGGCACACTTGGCCTCCCATCATATTATGTTTGATTTTCATTATATATTATTTTTCACTCTTCAATCACCTCTCTGTATGTATGTGTACTCAATAAATGAATAAATATTAAATATGTACAACTCTTAGACCAACCACATTAAAGTGCAATCAACCTTTCTATTCATGAAGCACGTACCCGAAGAAAGGGCAAAACCCTTTAAACGGGACGACGGACAAAAAAAAAAGTAATTGAATACGAAAAATTGACAATAAATTTGGATAGTTGTTACCTATTTTAGCATTGCATTTTTTATGTTGTCATATCATCAGAGATGTAATTGAAATAATAATATCAATTACTGTAATTAACTAAGTATGTTATATTAATCACAATACGCGGTTAGAAAGTTGTTGCACCGTGTTTCGTTTAAGAGCAGTCGGTTGTTCTAACATGCTAACTAGGTTACTAGTTATACAGGCTATGATCGGTAGTGGTAACTGCGTGATCGGTTAGCGTATCCCTGTGAGTTATTACACTGTAACCTAGCAATATTAACCTGTAACGGAAAGTTACGATCACCGTCTCTCGTTAACCTTTTTGCTTGGCTGCTGGGACACACGGCTTTGTTGTCTCTATATTGACAAACTAACTTGGTTACTCTCCACCTTTTTCTTGTTTACTAGTAACCTTTCTTTCTTTTTTTCTTTTCTTTTTTTCTTTTTTCTTTTCTTTTTTCTTTTTCTTTTTTTTTGCGTGCACTCCCATAAGGATATATAGGAAACTTTGATTGTCCATATCTGGGGATCAACTGAATCGATCATCTACAACAACAAACTGGACTCCTATCTATCGACCATACTATTCAGTAGATACAGTAGATTTTCGAGTATCCGGACTCCGTACTATTCGTCCTACTTCCCAAAAAATTCTCTGTAATAAAATTAGGATTCCCTTTAACGATCTACTCGACTTGTAAAACCTTCATAAAAATGTAACTTTGATAAACAGGAGTCATCTGTCAAGGATTTTTCAAAAACTAAAATCTGTAAATTTTGACTCATTTTTTCTTAGGCCTACGTTTTCTTACACTTGTGGAATCATTTAACATTGAACAATAAATTAAGTTTAAATCTTTTTAAAAAGAATTATGCCTACTTTTTACGTTGATTTGTTTATTTTAAAATTGTATGTACCTACTGGGTGTTCTTTTTGTTTCGTGTAATGAAGTTATTCATAAAATTTATTTTAAAATGTGTACAATATTTTTTCGACTCTTTTTCCTGCAATAAATGTTTAAAACGTACAAAACAGTATATAATGAATGTTTATGAAGTGCTAGGCTGTACTAAAGTGGTCAGAAAATATAAGAGCGGGTTTTTGATTTAATTAGTGTGCTTTAAATGGTATAGGGAGGGGCAGGAATTGTCGATTATAGAACTTCGGCTAATCCTTTTTATTTATTTATTTTTTATTTATTTATTGTGATTCGGCCTGCTCATCTGCCACATCTTGTGGGATAATTGGGATTCTACTGCAGTTATATTTAAAAAGTACTGTATTTGATTTTTTGATGTCATAAGAACAAACCAATTATATCTTTTCCTAAATTTTGATCTCCATTGATGAACCTAATGGTAGGGCCGGATTTAGGGGAGTGCACCGGAGCGCATGCACCCCCTTCACTGTAAATATACACTATCTAAAATGAGAATCTAGCAATGAAAAAGCAACATTTTCCGAAACCTTCTGCTGTCACGTGTCCATTTGAGGCTCAAAAGAAAACTTAATTTTGCAAAAGTAATAATTTCTGAAGTTGATTTTCTGAAGTCGATTTTCTGAAGGTTGAAGAAAAAGTATTCACTGAACAAAGTACTATTCATCATTCACACAACAGATGCTTAAAGAAATTTAAAAACTTAAAAATTTAAATCAAATGTAGTGGTAGTTATTGGTGCACCCCTTCAAGAAATCCTGGATCCGGCCCTGCCCAAAGGTGTTTGCTGCAGCACATAAATAGGACGGGTGCGTGACCATAATATGCCTATTTCATTGAACGGTACTGTATGTTTAATACGTGTTTGAAACCCTTTTATATCAGTAGCATGTAGGTAGGCAATCATGAACTTAATGTCATTGAACGCTACTGTATATTTAACATGTGTTTGAAGATCTGTTTATTGTATCAGTGGCATTAGCATCTAGGTAGTCAATTATGAACTTACGTCATCGAACGCTAATTTAACAAGTGTTTGAAAGTCCGTGTATATCAGTAGCATGTAGGTAAGCAATCATGAACTCATGATTCACCCTGGAATAATATATTCCTATTATCGTATTTCATTGCATATTAAATATCACGGTAGTTTACGTTCCAATATATCATATCAAACATAATATTATTTATACATATATTCATTAACTACTAGAAATCCTTCTGGAAAAGATATATTGCGCAAGTGTAATTGCGTGGTTAATTATCTTATTAGGGAATAGTTCTAAGTTCTACTACACTTTATTAGTGTAAAAAAAAAAAAGTAGCAATATATTATTCGGTCGTTAAGAGTTTAACAGTAATTTAATTAATTTCTACTGCAATTAAAAATACGTTTTAAAAAAAGGAGGGAATTCTAAATGGAGAAAGAAACAAGAACTTGATAGCAAATGTTGATAAGGCAAGCGAGAATTTCTCTACACTGTCTCTCCAACTGAGAAACATTAGTTTTAAAGTAATATGTTTCTTATTCAGTGGCATTCACCATCTCTCATTGTGACGAAGCGGTTATACAGAACAGCTTAAAAAACACGTTGTTCATTAAAATGGCATGACATAGCCATAAGTTTCATACAATATTTATAGAGTAATGTTACCACTTTGTTTCTGTCTCTCTCTCTTGTTTCCAAAGTGTTACTTGTTAGCGAAGCAACAAAACCTCTTTTGACATACAGCCAGTTAACTTACTATTGCCTATATATGTAAAGACTCAATAGTACGTACATACATGTCATCGCTAGTGCTGGATTTACAATGAATAGGCCAGGATACTGAATGGAAGTTACGTACAAGAACCAGTTTCTTTTTAGAGGATTGGAATTTGATTTATGGAAAAAAATTCGCAATTTAATAAAATATAGTTTCAAATGGTTTACGAAGGTTGAATGAATGAATGAATGAAAGTAATTTTTTAGATAGTTGATTGGAAGTACTTACACTTTAATTGATTGATAAATAAACATGAAGAATGTTCAGGTATCCGGAAGTCTTCATGGGTAGTGTTTCATGGTCCTGTCATTGTGCTTATTTAAGAACCTACTACGAGTGAAACAAGTTTCTTTTCCTTCTATGTTCATTAAAATAATGCCTTATATCTAAATGTCTAAAGACTAAAGAGCTGTAGAAGGTATAAAGAGAGAACACACTATGCACTATATCTGCAAATATAAAACTGAAGTATATCTAAAATTATCTATCCAATTTCCAAATTCAATATGATAAAGTTTTCTAACCTAAGAGAATTTGAATAAGAAGGCTCTTGAACTGGCATATTTTTCTTCAACTATTTTCACTATAAGATTATGTATATTATTATTATTATTATTATTATTATTATTATTATTATTATTATTATTATTATTATTATTATTATTATTATTATTATTATTATTGAATTAAAGATTAGAAGGAAGGAAAATGCAAAGATAGAGAAATAAACGAAGAAATACAAGAGTTAATAAACGTAGAACTTAACAACAAACTACCAATTACCGTACGAATAATCAATATATCAAAGATGAGAAGCTCGTGTAAGTGTTATGGGACATAGAACTAGGAAATAGTTTTAATTACAGGGCTCTGTGATAATAGAATATAAGTGTTTGTTTACATTTACGTGTACTTATGATGGAACATTTATTCTATTCATTTGGTTACTAAAATAAACGTATTTGTTTACAAAGGCATTCGTGTTTGACCAACATCTTTGTCTCTAGAGTTTAACGTCCCGCAATAATACACCGTGACTAAGCGAGATCAATGATAATGCTGGAATGAAAGAAATGGCAGGAAAAGGGAGAACACCGAGAAATCCACGCACACGGTGTTTGCACACCACAGAGTTCACTCGGTGAGGACTGTGATCGAACTAGGGACCTTAAGCACCAGAGGTGAATGCTCTCCCACTAAGCTTCGACAATCTTTAGTTACAATCACTTACTTTAGTGCCCTGAGGAATACACTTTCCACACTATATAGGCCTAACATTGTGCTATGAAAGAATATAGATCAATATTGAAAACATTTAGAAACAAAACCATAATCTGGTAACATAATAATGTACATAAAATTGTAAATCCTTAGAAGTGGAATGAAGTCACTGTTAGGAGTTAAACATGGTTACTTTCTCTTTCCCGCCTTCACGATTCTGAGTTCACATTTGTGAAACGAAGAATATTGGGTAATCCTTCTCCTTGAGTGTTGTTGTGGTGTCTTCAATACTGGTATCAGTTGGAAGGTGGTTGAATAACTCCTTTGGTGGTCTCAGTTTTCTTCTTGATTTCGGTGACATATTGTAGTTTGTTGTAGGAACAAATGTTTTGCACGACTTCGTAATCTTCTTGAAGCTCGCACTTAAGTTTTGTGTATCCTTACATGAATAGTTTTGTGTATCCTTCCTGTAACTCCATAAAAAATGAGAAAGTTACAAATGAGAATTTATCCTAAGATATGTGATTTTGTTCAGCTCGGTATGATCTATCGATTAGTGATGAGCGCAAGAGTCTTGATCTGGCAGGAATCCCGATGCAAGACCAAGACCAAGACCATACCTGCAAGACCAAGACCATACCTGCAAGACCAAGACTCTTGCGCAAGAGTCTTGCACAAGTATGGTACTACTTGATTTTTTATAGAATGTAAAAAGGAAGGGGAAATATCATTACATCTTTCACGTGAACTTCTTGGCTCCAGTAAAAATACCGCCGGAGTGAATGTATTCCCAGTAGTTTATGCAATCCATGTGAGTCGATCTGCTCCTGTAACATATAGCTACAGTATGTCGTTTTTTGTCGTTGTAGCATAATTCTATGAATTGTTACAAGCTATAATAACTTCAGTGTCTGATTTACTTTGGTCATCATTTGATCATTCACTACGGTCCATGATTGGATTTGGGGAAATCATACGAAGAATAGTTGTGTCCATAAGAAGTGGATAAGCAAAAATAAACTAGAGCACGTTATGGACACGGTAGCTCAGTGGCAGAGCGTGCACCTCTGGTACATAGGGCCCTGGTTCGATCGCAGCTTGCGCTATGTGAGCTTCTTTGGTGAACAAACACCCTGTGCGTGGGTTTTCCCGTTTCCTCGTACTTTCTTCATTCCACCATTTCTCATCATCACTGTTTCCCTTAGCCTCACTGTAATAATCGTGGGACGTTAAAGTAGATATTTCATTTCATTTCAAAACATATTAATGGTGTTCTTCTTCCAAAACTAAAGAAATGTAGTATTGAACATCGGCAATTCCGTACACCATAGATGTCGACTACATGGGTATGGCATTGGCTCTGAGGTTCAAGCATCCGTTGGAAGTTTTTAATGTGCACTTATAAAATTAATATTGAAATAACATTTTCATGACATTGACAAAAATTTAGCGCATGTGGCCGCAAGTTTGATTTCATAGGCGGATGCTTATACGTTGAATAATTGTTTACCAATATAACTTATAGCCCCCGTAGGTATACGGCATATCTAGGATTCAACGATATAACATTATACAACAATAAATAATCTATATTCACAACTGAGAGTGATTTCGTACTTATTTCAAATAACTTGAAGTTTGATGCCGTTGTTATGTATTTCTAATGTAGGTCAAAAGTATTTATATAAATTGAGTTTACACAAAAGACATAGACAGTTGAGTCGTTTTCAGTTTTCACTCAAATTATTTTAAAATATTGGGGTCGCGGTGGCTCAATGGTAGAGCGTTCAGCTCTGGTGTTTGGGGTCCCGCGTTCGATCCCAGCCCCCGCCAAGTGAACTTTGTGGTGGACAAACACCGTGTGCGTGGGTTTCCTCGGCGTTCTCCCGTTTCCTCCCACTTTCTTCTTTCCACCATTTTCATTCATTTTCATTATCACAGTCTCCTTTAGCCTAGCCGGCATAATCGTGGGACGTAAAACTCACAAATTTAATTTCATTTCATATTCTAAAACATTAAGAGGTTTAATTATTATTATTTTAATTTTTTTTCTCTATTTTGGTCAATATTGCAAAACATATCATCATCGTCATAATAATAGCTATTCTGCCATTATTGGCAGGTCACTTGCTGCAGCTGAGAAGCTTCGATGACTGTGGTCCTCAGCTAGTCTCTTCGTCTTAACGTAGCAATTTTCTGTCTTAATATCTTTCTTCAACTACAATCTCCTTCGCCCCCTCCCTCTAGCACGTCCCTCATAATACAGTTCCTCCTCAGCCAATGTCCTCCTCTTCATTACATCCATAATTCTTCTTTTCTCCCCTACTGCTACTATTTCTAAAACCTTCGCATTCGTTGTCCGTTCAACCCAGCTGATTCTCTCCTTTTTTCTCCATGCCCACATTTCGAAAGTCTAACTGTTTCATCGTTTTTGCGTAATGTCCTTGTTTCTGCCCCATACAGTACATATTAGAATCAGTAAAACTAAATTTCAATACTTAATTGGGAGTTTGTTCAATACAAAGATGAGCTAATCGTGGTTAGAAAGAAAAAAATCTGACGCCTTTAGAGTGTAAAAATAATTTTGCAATTTATGGTATTTGAGCAATCTGTGCCGTCTTGGTTTTCTTTCATGCGTCTCACTGTCAGGGGTAGCCTCCCCAGTTTGGGAACCAGTGGAGTATTGGATCTGTTAAAACATATAAAAATATTAAGAAATGTTGTGATTTATCTTATAAGTAGTGAAGCGTGATCACCCATTGAAAAAAAAAAAAGTAAAGGTCATCGCCTATGTTGTACAGTATCATCACACTTACACGAAGGTAAAATATATTACATTTAGAAACATACATTGTATTTCCCTCACTATTGACGCAATGTAGGATTTATTATCCCTTATATCCAGAGTAAAATTTACTTATGAAAATCATAGATTTCTTAAAAGCAAAACTTGCAAGACGCTTGCAAGCAAGACCAAGACTGGGTGTGCAAGACCAAGACCAAAACCAGACCGAGGGTTCCAGTGCAAGACCAAGACCAAGACCACCCGGGTCTTGGTCTTGGTCTTGCATTTGCTCATCACTACTATCGATGGATATATGTCTTATCTTTGGATAATATTAAAGTTATACAAAAATTAAAGTTTGAGAAAAATAATCATAACTTCGGGAAATATTTCATTAACCATATTATATAGATACTGTCGTCTTGCTACTATCATAATGAAGCGTTTGATTAGTGTATACTGTAAAATTCTCTATTTATGTAGAGTAGAACAAAACATGGTACACGGGAGTTTGGCCTTTATCATCACCTTCTTATTATAAAAGATCCTCTTGAGTACAGAAATATATTACAATAAGTAGTTTCCTCTAATATTTTAGGTAAAAAAGTGGAAGAAACCCAATGACCAGGCGTCTTAGAGCTTTAGTAAGTGAGGTTACTCTTTTTGATCAGGCGTCGTGAGAGGGAATGAGAGTTTGTTTGATTAGGTGTCTCTCGGTTGTACAGCTACTCTGGCGACTTTAGCTATAGTCGCCATTTCACTGTACTGCTTACAATCTTGGCTGTGATTAGCAGTTCTTGTACAGTATCGAAAAGGTATGCACTGCGTGCAGATTGTGTAGATATTCTGAATATCTTATTTAGTCATTATTGTTGGGATATATTATCTTCACATAGACGCGTCTCGTTGTTATTTGAGAATTCCTCGTATTGTAATATCACAACAATAATAATTAAATTGTAATCCAAACGTTGGAATCGTTGGAAAATGTTGGCCCATTGGGCAGTCGCAATCCCACTTGCGGGAAAATTCCTGAAGGTCTAAGGTGTAAGATAATGAGACGAACAAGAGCTTGGAGAAATAATCGAACAAGGTTAAATACAAGAAGATATGAAACATTGCCACAAAGAATATGGATAAGCATCAATCTATCTTAAAATATAAAATTCGAAATCTAAGAACTAAAATTCCAAATTAACAGATTTAATCTAATTGTTTTAATGATACTCTACTACATACATCAGATAACAGGTAAGGAAACAATTTCTTTGTCATAAAACTTTTAGTATCGATATATTTTATACATATGTATATATGTATTCATGGATTCTCTTTTCTTTCAGATATGCGAAGTCGGTACACCGCGCTGTCGGATCCAGATGGTATCAAAGGATTTAAATTGTATTTCTTTTCTTTTCTTTCCTTTCCTTTCCTTTTTCCTTCTTTTTTAAATATGTAGTATAACTTTCATTTATATATATTCTTTCACTTTACATCTACATCATTATATATATATATATATATTTATATATATATATATATCCATTATATGTATTTATCATCTTTTCATTACTTAATTAATTATATATATATATATATATATATATATATATATATATATATATATATATATATATATATATATATATATATTCTTTTATTTCAGATTTCTAACTTCCACCTGAACCATTTATCGACTCCGATCAAGACACGAGCGAATGTCGCATTGGATATTTGCATCTTTGTAACATATTCCATAGAATCCATCATTTAATGCTATCTCAGCCATGTAAACTGAACTTAACCTCTCAACGATTTGTACTACAGCCTGCTAAAGCTTGATATATAGTATCTATTCCATTGTATAACGTTTGATTGTGAAATATATATATGGAAGATTTAGAATAGCAAGTAAAACTTCTGTAACTTAGAATTTTGATCCATTAATTTAAATTTCTATTATTTATTATTTCATTTAAGACGTGTAGATAGATTTGAAGGGAGGGAGAAGTCTCCCCCAAACATATTTTATTTAGCAATTTATTTTTATTTCGTTGCTATCTCACCAACAAAACAATTATTTACTTTTATAGAAATGTTTACTTTCTGCCTCACAACGATTTATACATAACACACTAAGGAACTATTTAATCTTCTTTCAGATAATACTTGTATCTTCTAAATTTATTTAGTTACATATCACTTTAAAATTGCCATTTATTACATTTTAACGGATATTGTCATTTATTGATCGTATTACTTATTTCAATATGTATAATATATTCTTGTTTGAATTTTAAAAATTGTTACACTCTTTATTCTTAAGAGTTATTCGTTCTCCAATTATATTGCTATACATTGCAAAGCAATTATTTGTACCAACACTCAGTGATTTGAGTCATTCAGACTTACATTTGCTCCTGAAGATATATAATCTGGGTTTAAAATTCCCATATGGAGAAAACGCTTGACATAAATTGGTATTATAAAGCAACTTATCCACCATTTTGACACAAACAGTTGTTTCATTCATATAGCAGATCATTTCATCAGGCTTCACCAGTGTATAACCCAACTGAACAGTCTGAACCGGTCTGTACTAAACTGTCTTTAACGTAGTGTTTATGGAGAATATAATTATCAATTAACATATATTATTGTGATAAGCTTTGCAACAGCACTTTCAAACTTTCGCCGAGATGATTACAGAAAAAAGACTTCCTCCAGTTCCTCACCAGAGGGCAGCGTTCCCAAAACTGATGCAACGTTCCCTCTTTGTACTGCCATACTGATGCATTGCAGTAGAAAAGAGGTTGCTCTAGCATCTCCTGACGATAAATAAATGCAGTGTCCGACTTCTTTTATAAAGTTAAGGCCTCCAGGAACCACCTGATTCTATAGCTATAGTGACAAAATGATATTTGTCGAGCAAATTGCTGTACTCCTTGAGATTTTGGTTTCACGGCGAGCAGCCACGTTGCCAGCTTGTGCTGAAGAAGAATGTAGATTTTGAAGGGGCGAAGGTATCGGAACAAGTAAAATCCCATAGAAGTGCTTTTTCCTTTCCTTTTTTCCACGGTATTAGGGTCATACTATCTGGCCTCTTGCCGTCTGCACGATTGCATCCCAACTGTTCGCGTATAGAGGGAACGCCTGCTGAAATTAGTGCCCTCATGATAATGTCGTTGACGCTGGAGTGGCGTGAATGTCTGCCCGCACTATTGGCACAGGAGAGTCCGTGAAGGCCCTTCTTGTTTGCGACACTTCTACAGGCAGGACGTCTGTGTTGCTCGCAAACACCTGCTCCCAAACGCAGTCCACTGGCGATTCGAAAATTGTCATTGGGGAGATGCAATACTAAAGAAGGTGACGGGATAGCATGGAGCCAAGCACCTGCTTCTGGAGATGATGTAGCTAGGAGTCTGGCCTTATCTTCTGGGTTATCGGATGACTGAAGTAGAGAAGAAAAGTGATGATTTATAAGAGGATCGTCCCAAGAGGATTGTAGTCCTCTCTTATCAAGATCAGGGTGATCTGATCCCACGATAGATGACCACTTAGAAATGCTGTCTTTGACATCCGAATCCGTTACTAGGCTAAGATCTTGTTGAAGAATGGTCTCGATCAATGGCTTAGCGTCATAGAATGAAGACAGAAAGGATGAAATAACCAAGTCCATGGCGTGGCAAATGCCGAGACCTCCGTGGTTAACAGGGAGGGACGCCTGCAACCAAGAGTTATTGTTGAGTGAACAATTCAGGATAGATTCTACACCGGATTTCAAGGTGTCATAGCATTCCAGAAGATCAGCATCCCGCCAAGATGGAGCACAGCTAAGAAAGTATGGCAGCCTTGGCATGGACAGTGAGGTACGTAGTAGGTAAAAGGCAGAGTGAGTTGAAATCAAGGAAAGCCGTGTAAAGAAGAATTCTAATTTAGAAATTTTGTCTTTTAATGTTGTTCGTCTTGCGTCATTAGATGCTGCTCCTAATAAGCTGGCGTCATCTGTCAAAATTCTTTGAATCCCAGGCACGGCTTCGTCAAACAGCTTGAAGAGGTTATTAGACTGCTCATTGGAGACTCCGAGAAAGCTGATCTCACCTTTGGAGAAATTCATTTGCAATCCGATCTTCTTAGCCCGTCTACGGATCATTTCTAATGTCTCTAGTACTGTATCCTTGTCTCCAGCTATAGTCCCGTCATCCAAATACCATATGTTCAGTTCCGTATTGATACTGTTAACGATGGATTGTAAAGTTAGTGCGAACAAACAAGGGCCAAGAGGGTCGCCTTATTGTACGCCACGCTGAGAGAGAATTATTTCGTCTCCTAAGTATAAGTTGCTCGGTTGCGAGTAGCAGTGATGGACGTATCGATAAATTGATGGAAAACTGTTTTTTACCTGTATGAGCATAGAGTCACGATTCAACTTATTAAATGCGTTTCTGAAGTCTATTTTCAGAAACACTTTCTCCTGGTGGTGTGGAAAAGAGTAGTACATATGAGCAGCGTGGGCTGCTGCTTCTGCTTCATGTGGGACGCAAATTCCCAGTTGGTGTGGGGATAGAAAATGTGTTAGAGGTTCTCATATTTTATGGCAAATGATTTTGGCTGATAATCTCCTCCATACATTGCCTATTGCGATGGGACGAATGCCGCCACTTTTCTTCCTCAAAGCTATTAGTGATGCTCCAAAGAAAATAGGTCTAATTTCCGTGGGCACATCACCCGAAATAATCAGTTGGAGAAAATCGCAGATGGCGTTATTCAGGTGGTCTTTAGTTTTGCAGTCTTGGGAGAGTAGGAGGTCCTTTAATATTGAAGGACGGAGACTGTCCATGCCTCCTGATGACCCGGAAGGAAAGGATTTAAGTGTCTTCGTAAACTCGTCAGCTGATACTCTAGGCGCTACAATACTGGGCTCAATGAGATCGGGAGTTTCAAAAAGGTGGGTGTGAGCCGGATGTTTCTCTTTTAATGCTTCCAATACAGATTCATTCGGAGAAACTAATAGTATCTTCTGAGATGAGAAGCCGTACTGCGCTGCGGATATCATCGTCTACTAATTTGTTCTCGACACTCTTGATGTTAAAAGTGGAATTTGCTGGTCGTCGAGCTTTGAAGGATTTTTTAGTATGGTAAGGAAGGGCTTCGCAGTGAGAATCAGACCAACATCGCACTCTTTGTTTAACCCATGATGTTAAATTATTCACTTTGTCGGCTTTTGATGGAACGCACAGTGTAACGTAAGGGAAAAAGAAGAGATCCATCCAAGCTTCTGAGTCGTTTGTATGTACTATCTGTTGCAATACCTCGCAAAGAGAGTCTGCCACTGTAGCTCTAGTCCCTCGAGGTACCCTGCGGAACATTGGAGTAGAAGACTTTAATCTTGCTAGAAGCTTATTGCATTTGGAGGTCAAAGTCTATAATTATATTTTATATATTTTTCGAATCGAAAGTTACATATATATATCCTGTGGTACAGACCAATAAACGTATCACCGGTTCCTACATATCTTGTAATGCGCTATGGTACAGATTCAAAATAGCGTCGCATTACACGGTGACCGGGCGTCGTAAGGGAGAAAAGGGAACCCAATGACCAGGCGTCTTAGGGCTTATAGGAAAGGTTCCTCTCTATTGACCAGGCATCGTGAAAAGGGGTAAGGTGTTCCCAATGGCCAGGCGCTTTAGGGCTTTTGGTAGTTTGATCAACCGCGAAAGATTGATGCTGCTTGAGGTGTGCTGTCGTCTTTTATCCTAAAATGTCGGCTACCTTCGCTGATCTCTGTCCTGCCGACTGTTGGCGATGGTAGGCAAATCCTCTTCGTTACTGTCGTCTGCGTTGTGTTTGTTTATTGCAAACACGTGCAGTACACACATGGTCATAGCATGATGTGAAGACATGCGGAACCTTATAATACTTTAGTGTTGACTTCACATGAATAGTGGCGACGTAGTTATCGAGCATCAATTTCTAGGTTTACAAGAAGTTTGATTTTTTTTGGGGGGGGGGAATCGTACACGAGGATTTACACCCATCCATACCATTGTGTTCAGCTCAATAAGATCGATTGATTGATATATACATTATGTTTCGACTTTTGCCTCCATTAAACGTTACTAATATTGTAAAATTTAAATAGTAACCCATGTAAAGGTTAATTTGCTTTCAAAAAATAACGAATTTTACGTTTCGAAAACCATGAGTTCCAAAAGTGTGAAAAGCACAAAAAAAACTGTATAGTTTTATTGACTTAGCATAACAGCCCCACCCAAGGGCGCCCATATTCTGGTTTCCAAGGGGGGCAAGTACACGCGACATTTCAAATATAGGTTCAAATTTTGCTGTAATTAATGTAAAAAATCAATTGGGTTTTCGATATTCCGAAGTACGATTTCCTCTAGGGGGCGAGCGCCCCACCTTGCCTCCCCTGATGGGCGCCCTTGGCCCCCACCTTCCAGAGATTATTTTTATTTATTTATTCTTCCAAGTTGCAATGAATCTACTGTTTCATGTGTGGAAGTCTTAGATAAGATATCACTATAATAAAGCCTTACAATTAACCTTCATCAGCGCGATAGTTTTATATGCTCTTCTCAGTTCTTGTATGTGTGTAGGCCGTTAATAAACCTCTCTGTTATTCACGCGCATCGTTTCTTTTCGGCAGCTCTTGACTTATACTGTAAGTACTTGAGTTAGAACAGGTTGCTTAAAGTCATTAGTGCGTTGGAAATTTATCTGAGGCGCAGTTCTTTTTCTAAATGTGTAACGAATTCTGCCCATTTGACGCCTTCAAGCGTGCAATCCCGAAGACAATGAATTATTTGTTTCTCGTTCAGGGGTGACCCCATTAGCTCAAAAGACCATCAGTCATCCTGAAGAGTTCTTCGTTACCTGGCGGCCTACCTTCTATTACTAAACCCTCCAACAGGCAAAAAAAACATTAGTTTTCATTGATTGAGGGGAGGAGGAAAGAAAGAGATTAAACGTATCATCGTGAATCAGCATCTTGACCTTTTCTGGAAAAAGATCCCTCACAGCAGCAGCATCTGTTATGTACGTATACTTACATGCTTTTTGCAAACTGTCTTCAAAACCAGTTCTTCTATCAGCGTGGCCAACCTAACTTTTATTCTCAAAATGCATTCAATATTTTAAGAATTATATTATTATTATTATTATTATTATTATTATTATTATTATTATTATTATTATTATTATTATTATTATTATTATTAAATGTTTCTTCCACGTGTCTCGATCTTCAGCTTCCACTTTTAACTCCGAATATTTTCTTCTATTTTTCAAATCATCTATCAGTTGTGTTCTTTTTCTTCCTATTCTTCGCTTTCCTTCCATCTTTTCTTCTATGGCGGTATGAACAAGACAATTTCTTAGCAAGATATATCCAATCCAATTGGCCTTCCTGCGAAGGATGCTGGCTAAAAGCGTCCTCTTCTCTCCTATCCGTTACAGTATTTTATTTATTTATTTATTTATGACTTCTTTTACGTAGCAAAGTTAAGGCTCTGCAGTCTACGTCAAACATTTAACCACGTACATACATTGTTTTTTTTAACGCAAATACACAAAAAACACAAACAATTACAAAAGAAAATATTTCAAACTCACAAAAAAGAATATGCTACTTAAGCAAAAAAATATGATAATTAAATACCGTACTACAAAACAAAAAATGAAATAAAATACAAGAGAAGAAACAAAAAAGATATCTATGTACGAAGAATACAATCCAAAATACAAAGAACATGGAGAAACATGAATTAAATATCGTATATAGCGGTAGCTTATATACTGTAATTATAAGCTGTAGAATTTAATAAGGGTTACTAATTGGATATGTGTTCGTACATACGTAATTAATAATTTGATAAGACGAAGAAGCCTCAAGTGCTACTCATATATTTATCGTTGCTTAAGTGTGTTATTCTCATTGATCGTATAATTTATTCAATACGCATTGTAAGAAGAAAGTAAATATATTTACTAAGACCACAGGAGAGTGTTCTTTTCATAACATTATTACACAGGATGAAACAGCTGTGCAAGGGAAGAGGAAAACTGAAGAAGTTTGTGCTCACCAAAGATGAGACTAATCGCACTCAACCTCACGCTCACGCTATCAATTCGACATCAGCTCACTCGACTTCCCACTTCATCAACAACCCAACGCTATGCTCACATCATTTAGACATCACACTCACTCCACTTCATCTTCACTCAATCTCAAGCTCACACATTATCATTCCCACATCACGCTCACTCGACCTCACACTCACATCATTTTGACATCACGTTCATTCAACCTCACGCTCAAATGATCAACCAACATCATCTCACTCGACCTTGTACTAACATCATTACTTAAAACGTGCGCTCACTCAACTTCATTCTCATTTCGTCAAAGTGAGAGCAAGTGAATGTTAATTCCAAACTTGTGATTGACAACCTCATGAGTTCAGGCATTTTTGTTGCTGACATTAATGTTAATATTGAAATTGAGTAGCAACTGGAGTCAGTGAATGCAATAGCGTGTGTTTTCAGGTAGATCCGTTAGCGCCCAAAGAAGTGAAAGTGTGCATTCATGGTATATAAAATATATCAGCATCGCACAACATCCAACCTTGGATTTTGCCACATTCTAATTTTTGAGAAATATAGATAATAGGTTGTTTCTGTTGCATAAAAAGTCAAAAATATTAATTCTGCAGCGACACATTGTCTGCTGTATGATACGAAATTCGTTATGAAATATTGGAAAGCGTACTGCGTTTGGCAGCTGCTGCCTAATCATTTTGTTTGTACTTTTGAATACGTCCTGTAAAGTTCTTTTCTTTATTTCTTCTTCTTTTTAAAGTTTTTCCGAGTCAACAATATGAAAGCAAACACGTGAAACGCAATACGTTGACTTATCTCTAAGTTATGTTTTTATTTTCCAGTGCGAAATTGACGGAACATGTGCCCAGTGAGCACATTAATACCCTTGGCCAAGTATGTTTGTCTTAATTCCATTCCATTCGCGTCCCTTATAGAAAATGAATTTCATGTCCGATGTGTGTCATTTATTCTGTTTGCAATTCACGAGAGACTGTGTATATGGTATAATGGAAGGAGGTGAATAATACTTTTAAAACGAAAAGTCAGTCTATTAGTCCCCCCCCCCCAAAAAAAAAAAAATAATGTTGCACCACCACAATGGATTTTGTGCACTCGCGATATATTTGTTTATACAATGATCATACACAACTTCTTGTTTCGCGCTCCTGGCCTATCAAAGTGTTCTGTAGAGAAGTTAATTGAAATCAGGTCCATCGTATCAGTGCAGTACCCATTCAGGACCAGTTGGACATCAACGTCTAAGCAGGACAGTTAATTCATGAATGGAAGGAAAAAAGGAGTGAGGGAAGGTAGAAAGCGCCCTGGGACCTGTAACTTGGATAACATTCCGACATTGTCTGACGTGGATGAGGAAAATCCAGGAAAACCCTCACTTAGGATAGCTGGCTTGAAAAAGCTGTTAACGCCTTTCCGACCGGGAACGTATTACTATAGTGCTATAATTATAATACTTTCAATAAAAGTAGTTTAATGCTAAAATTATAGTATGAATCACTTAAGTTCTAGTTAAAACAATCTGAGTCCAGGAGGATAGATATTCAACCATGTGCTGCTCCAAAGTGGTCACTGTTTGTATATCAAGGAGAAACAGAATACAGCACTATGTAGACAATGTTACAGTTTTAAAAAGAGTAATCATATTAGTGCTGCAAAAATTCGAATAGTTAATTATTCGAATATATTAATAATAGACTTCTCAAATATTCGTTATTCGAACAAAATTTGGATAACAAATAATTATTCGACTCTTTAATTATCAAAAGTATTATTCTTACATGTTAGAAAACATATCCCAAAATTGTCACAATGTAATTATTATACTATGAATATTTGCAATATGCATTATGTTGAACACATTTGATAGTATTTCTATAATGTATGCAAGGATACATGTTCTTTAGCTCAACACTATAAACCTAATATCTTAATTGATTAAGTAATCTGTTCGTTTTACAGTGTTCTGATAGTTCAGCAAGTCAAAAGGTATCCACCTTCTTCAGACACAGCAAAGTAAGTATAAGATAATGAATTATTATTATTATTATTATTATTATTATTATTATTATTATTATTATTATTATTATTATTATTATTATTATTATTATTATTATTATTATTTGGAGAGTAGCTTACAACAAGTTAGATTAAATTAGATTTGGGAAGTTGTTTTATGTGTTGATAAAATGTTATTTTTGGCTTTCTTCAAAGAAAATTATTATCAAAATGGGACCAAAAAAGTCACCTAGTTATTTTTGTTATGGAGGTACGGTGGCTTAGTGGTAGAGCGCCCACGTCTAGTGCGTGGTGGGGTCCCTGGTTCGATTCACGGCTAAATAAGTTTGTGGAGGGCAACATCGTATACATGGTTTTCTCGGGATACTCTCGTTTCCTCCCACCTTCTTATTCCACCATTTCTTTCATCATAATTCACTTACTTTAATCATTGTATCCCTTACCCTAAAGGGTATAATCGTGGGACGTTAAAGTGAAGGATTTCATTTCAAAATTATAATTTATGTTCAAAATTATAAGTAAAGGGACATTTTGCCTTACTCTACAAATAAAAATTCACGCCTACGTAGAAAAATGTTAAATCATACAAATAATTCTTGAAACAAACCTAATTTCACATCCAACAAACTTGAATGAAGTCTGTGATCTCAATAATTATTATTAAAGTGAAGGGGGCGTTAAAGTGAAGGGTTTCATTTCAAAATTATAACTTATGTTCAAAATTATAAGTAAAGGAACATTTTGCCTTACTCTACATATAAAAATTTACTCCTACGTAGAAAAATATTAAATCATACAAATAATTCTTGAAACAAACTTAATTTCATATCCAACAAACTTGAATGAACTCTGTTATCTCAATAATGAATAACGCTCTTGAAGTCTTAAGTAAGGAGGCAGTTACATAAACTAATACAAGTAAGATCTAATTCTGAGCAGGTAGAATTGATTCACTCTGTAAAAGGATTTTTATGATAATTGACCAACAGTAAATGATGGCTTATGTGATTTGCTGACGTTAACGGTAGAAGAACAGTCATCCTTGTTTAGAATTTTTCAATTCCTCTGTACAATAATTTAATTTGCTTTGAGCAATCTTCAACGACAACAAAGTTATACATTCACATGATTTGTACACTCACGTATATCAGTATGAACGAGTTCTTGTTGACTGGTTCTTGTGCCAAACATCTGCAATATCATTCACAGTCAACTTAGTTACTGGTTATCAGGAGATGAGATACATACAAATGGTTATTTTATACCGTATGCATGCATACATACACACACTTACGCACAGGCAAGCTCTATACTTACTTACTAAAGGATTTAAATTGGCATTCATAAAGTATATGCTAGTAACCTGTCAATTGCTTCTTATTGATTGTAGATAATCTTTCTTGATAATCAGCTCTCCTTTCTATGTATGTATTAGAAGGGTTGGTTTATTTTTCATTTTAGCAGAAGAGAGTGTTCCGCTGCAAACACTAAATTAACACTTGAAAGAACTTACTAGGCGACTCGTAATTAACAACAAACCTCATATCCAAAAGGAAGAAAAAGATACGCGCAGATCCCTTTCCAACCAGCTGTTGAAATCTCTTTAGGTTGTTTTTGTTTGAAAAGAATCACTATCCACCTTCTGGCGAGCCCACAAGACCAATGTTAACGACGACCAGATAAACCGGTTGCTCCTCTCACTAATGGTCTGTAGATTAATAAAGGAATCATGAGGTAGGCAGGTTCTGTTCTTTGTTTTTGTTATGTTTCTTTTCTACCTCTCTTCCTTCCTGTTGCTTTATACCACAGTTTTCCATCATCGATTTGTGGTAGTTTCGATGCTTCTTCTCTCTTTCTTTTCACAAACACATTTATTTTCTTTGCATACCATCTCGTACCGAATCAGTCAACCATTTATATTGCTATATTCTCCTACTTTAGTTCTCTGCCAGTGTTGCCATACCAATTTACTTCGCACACTAAGGAAAAACTTATGGCAGAAAATAAACAAGTTTTACCATAGCTACTATCTTTATATTAAACTAGCAGAATATCTGTTCTTTGCACAGGAACAATTAGGTCTAGGGTACAAGTATAGGTGGAGAACAATATTTCTTTCAAATTTTCAAGGTTCTAGGCCTAATGCTTTCGGAAATCTATTAATGACTGGACCAGTGAGTGATTAAGTGGGTGGGATTTATTTTTCATACATAGAGATAGATAAACACATTTTTTTAAAAAAGAAAAACAAGTGGACGATAACAAAATCAACTCATATCAATTATATTAACTAAACTATTCTAATGTTTTAGTAAACTGTTATAAACCAGTACAATTGACGATTCGATGTAATAAGAGCGTAAGCGAGTTTACGGTCTTTTTTGCCTCAAATGCATTTGTAGCTTTTGCCATGCTTGTTTAGCCTCCTGCTAACATTTCAATTCAATATCGGAATAAAATGCTGCATTCTACATTGTTTTATGTAAGAAGAAAACACTATTTAAATTTTCAACATCGTTTTTCTCCAACTGCATGTTTCAGACTTACGCCCTTATTTCATGAAACTCTTCAATTATCAACTGAGCTTTTTATTTAATATCACTCACAGAACTTAACCTATGCATTTATAAAAAAAATAGAGTTGTATTAGTTTCCTAAGAGATGTTACAATAAAAAGGAAGAATTTTAGAAAATCAATATTTTCGTCTGAAAATTTACTCAGTAAAAACAAAACGTTTTTCCACGAAGTATTTTACAAAGTCAATCATTCACAAAGAGAATAATGTTCATAGATGAATAAGTGAAATGTGATAAGGAGAAGAACATAACCATAAATATGAAAAATACTAGCTGCTTCAAAACGCTTCCTTAGGGTGCTCCAGAAAGAACGAAGGCTTAAGAAAAAGGGTTTTTGGAAGGAAAAACTATATCGACACATAGTTATTAAGTAGAGAAATGTGTTTAACGTTAAAATATGTTTTAAAAATTGCGTTTTTCACTTTGAGTATCTACACCATCTATATTTTTTTGCCCGTTGATTTATATGAAGACTTACTCTTTTATTTGAAACTGTTTACTTTTTTTCATTATGAATGAACTATGGTTATATGTCTCCTGTGTATGCACATTCATTGGTGCTACTTCGCTCAAATTTCAAGTGCTAGATTGCATGATTAGTTCATTGGATTAGGGTTTAGAGCTCATTTGAGTATCGAGGGTATATGAGACGTTGACGTGCAGCATAAAATGGTATCCAAACCACATAAGATTCCACCGTGAATCGAATCCGGATTTTCCGTGCCAAAGAGGCATTTGCTAATCATATAATCACGACTGAACTGCACGATTGCATTGCTTTCGTCACAGGGGAAGGTTACTTTACATGTGTTGAAGGCAGCTGCATTCATGTTTATACTGTTGAGAATGGAAGCGAGCTATTTAAAGAATGAACAGATTTTGGAACTTCTTCACGAGGATTCCGGTTCTAATTTTGAAATTAGGGACGATTTTGATTCTCAAAAGTAGGTGGAAGACATACAAAGTGGGTTTTCTTTTTTTCTTTATAAATATGTAATTCTTTTTGGTGCATCAGGAAACGTATATGAAAATATGATGTCTCGTCTTGAGAACTAATGGTTATATAAATAACGAGTAACTTTACCATTTCTTCACAATACAAATTCACTTGCAGACAGGTTTATTTTCTGTTCGTAGGCTGCCTTCATAATACATACTAGTAATGCTAGTAAAATACTTATTCGGATCAGTTTCTGCAAGCAAAATTTTCTCTTTTGCTTTCTTGAACAAATATTGTTTTCTAATAAACTATAAAAGTTATATTCATTATCTTATAATATATTGCATAAATTATTTATGTATTACTTATACGTGTCAATATGTGTACAATTAGTTCTAATGCACGTTTTTTTTTTTTTTTCAAAAAGAGTTAACGAAAGACATTTCCAAGCATAAGAACATTTTTTTTATAACAAGTTATATATCTTTTAAAAGAGCAAGCTTTGTTATTTTCAGAAATGCGTTTCAGATATAAAACAATTGTTTATGAATTTTTGAAGAATGCGAGAAAAAGTGCATCTGTTTATTAAAAGACACGATATTTTAAAGTACGTAACGCGTAAAAGTCCCTGTTTGTTTCAAACAAAAAAGAAAAATGATTCCTTATATGAATCTATGGACTATAAAAATCTACAATATTATTGGCATTTAACGGGGAAAAGGTTATCAAAAATGAGGCATATACCATTCAATAGATCTTAAAAGGAAAATGTTGTTTCATGAAGATGGTGCACCAGTTCATACATCCGTTATTGCGATGGACAAAATCTATAAGTTCAAGTTTGAATTGCTTCCTGACGCACCTTGTTCGCCAGATTTAGCTCCCTTGGGTTATTTTCTCCTTCCAAACTTGAGAAAATGGCTCGATGATAAAAGATTTTGTCAACGGTAAAGAAATGAAGTCTTTCGGCAGACCGACAGTCCACACTATGACAGAATATCGAAACTATTGAACAGCGCTGGCAAAAGCATATCGAGCTGAAAAATTATGTTGAGAAATAAAAATAGTTTTCCCCAATTTTTTGTGTTTTCTTCGTTAGGTCGGATACTTTGGGGACTATCCTCGTAAATACATGCAAGTTTACGAAGTTTTTAGGTCATAATTTAGAAATCCGACCTCTAATCATCACCGTCTCCTTTAGCCTGGAGCATAATCCTGGAACGTTAAACTAAATATTATATATATGGGTGTTTCAGAAATGGCTCCCACGGACAACAGAGCGCTAATCTACAGTTCAAAATATATTATTGGGCACAAAACAATTATCCAAACTTGGAAATATTTTTAATGCATTTTAAATACCTAAAATCAAGCAAACACAACTTCTGTATGTGAAGAAATTAACACCCAAAGAATTTCGTAATCCAGTATGGCAAATAAATAAAGGACATTTACTCATACATATATTAAGCCACGCATATAGAAAACATATAAGTACGGTACCACATGCACTGAATAACTGATTAACACACGAAAACGCATACACGAGTAATAATCTTAGTTATTTCTTCACACTTAATTATCTGTTCGTGATTTTGTTTTACTTTGATTTGATTGTATTAAGACGGTCAATAAAATCTTCAAATATATTTATTGTGTGAATTACATTGTTAGTGAGATGTGCTTGATATTCCATAAATCTTAAATTTTCAACCATTTTGATAGTTTCAGTTTAGTTTAGTACACGCTCTTTCTTTACTTCAGACACGTAGTCAAGGGGGGAGTCCGGGGGCCCGGACCCCCCTTCGAGACCAGAAATGAAAAAAAATTAAGGAAGGATGAAACAAAATGAAATGAGAAAAAGAAGGATCAGTGTTAAAAGTAAATTACAGGAAACTTTTGGTTACTCTTTCTTATAAGGAAATTTGTATTACTTGCAATACATGGTTGCGAGGTGAGCGATATATCCTGGAGGAGTCAGGGAATTTGAAATTTCTAGAAAAGTTGCGGAATTCTCAGAATTTCTGCTACTAGTCAGGGAGATTTCAAACTTCCGAAAGCATAGTGCCGTTCTGCAACAGCGTGGACATTTTTTATCATAATTTTTCGTCATCGCATCCGTGCAATATCAAACATATTATTTCAAAACAATTTTCTACTACTCCTTTAACCTGTCATTTGAAACAGACAGTAGTTGACGGAATAATAAAAACAAAAATATATGTGGAAAGAAAGTTTGTACAACATAAAAAGGAACGCAGATATTGCAAAATATTTTACAAGATATTATTGAGTATGTACTTTTTATAATAGTGAATATGTACTTTTTATAATAGTTGAGGTAATAATGAAAGGAAAATTGTTATATTTGAATGAACATAGGAAGGATGTAAATATTGTAAAATCTTTTTCAATACGTTTTTTTTTTTTTTTTTTTAATTTTACTCGATTCTTCATAGTTTCTTAAAACACTTACCAACATATACTCACAAACCAATGTATGTTGATAGTAAAGTAATTTAGATTGATCGAGCTCCTGGGACTTCAGAATTTCATGTCACGCCCCCACCTCACCCCCCGTTACGAAATCCTGGCTAAACGAACCAATATATGTTCCAGTAAAAATTTTTTTAGAATGATCGAGCCCCTGGTGTGATGACCATAGTATTTCATGTCACGGACCCCCCCCCCCTTCACGCAATCCTGGCTACGTGCCTGTTTACTTCACTCTTCCCTGCAGCTTCCTTCAGATAACTGAAAAACAGTTGAACTGAATTCTCCTGTTTGCATTCTGTCCAACAATAAAAATTCTAGTACCGTATTTACTTCGAGTTCTCTAAAGAGAGGTTCAGAAGTTCGATTTACCCACGATATTGGTTTTAATACAGTTTCCAAGGTTAATTAACTTTTGTTCGAGTTATTCCATATTTTGAATTATCCAGATTCGAATTAAAGAGAGTTTGTTGTGTGTATGTATATACAATGAGTTCCTTAAGGTTCTGTATTATACATAGCTACCCAGAGATATCTTAAACAGAGGATTTGATTTGATTGATTTTGAGTTGAGCGCCCCTTTCAGCAGCTAGGTTACATGAGTCGTGGACTTACAGCTTGAAATCCGAACCATATAGTACCTACCGGGAATCGAATCCAGATCTCTCACGCTGAAGGTTTGTACATTTACCTCTTAGCCAGGAGAGGGCTCACAAAGGCTTTTCAGCTAGAACTTTACTATATACTCCCTGCGCAAGTATTTTTCATACGAGCAACATGTTCAGCTCACCTTACACTGTTAAAAGTTTTGACCTAGCAACTCTCTTGATATGCTGTGACTTTTCCACAATTAATATCACTAACATCTAATTAATAAAGTAAAAGTTAAGTAACAATTCTCGGCATAATATATATATATATATATATATATATATATATATATATATATATATATATATATATATATATATATATATATATATATATATATATATATTTACGATTTACTTCATTCATTCTAAACTAATAAATAACACTATATAAATGTTCGTTCAAAGCAATAAATATTTTCATCTTACATTATTAACACTGTACTAATACATAAGAATGTAAGAATAGCATTACCAAGGTGATTTGTTTCTATAGTATGTTAAATATATGATAACTGTAATAATGGTGACCGAAAATCATTGTGTAGTGGAAAAGATTTAAGTAACGTTATAATGTAGTTCTAATTTTACTTATTGTTACAATTCTTGCTGTAGCAATGCTGACGCTATTCCTTAAAGTGCTGAAGCATGTCTGGGTGCAACGGTGAATATCAATGAAAACTTTGGGTAACGCAAGTGATTTATGAAATGAATTGGTTAATTGCCGTCTTCAGCTTCTCCAAGGCATGTGAATAATGCTGGTACAGGATGATTCTGCAATGCAATCCAGAGCTATAAATCCGAAACGATAAGGTTCATAGACCTAGCACTCCAGATTCTAATTCAAAGTTGGGGCCGCGGTGGCTCAGTGGTAGAGCGTTCACCTCTGGTGCTTGGGGTCCCGGGTTCAATCCCAGCCACCGCCAAGTGAACTTTGTGGTGGACAAACACCGCGTGCGTGGGTTTTCTCGGGGTTCTCCCGTTTCCTCCCACTTTTCTCATTCCACCATTTCATTCATTACTCATCATCACCGTCTCCTTTAGCCTAGCAGGCATAACCGTGGGACGTAAAACTCAAAGGTTTCATTTCATTTTTCTAATTCAAAGTTATGCGCTTGACGCTGTTCCAAAAACTGTATATGTTGTTACCTAGTCAAATTGGAACAAGTTTGGTTCAAGTTCGAAAGTCAGGTAATGATCTGCGTTTATACTTCAATAACACAAGTACAAATTAACCCACACTGTACCCCGGTTATGTAGAAATTTCCTTACAATTCGTGAGGATAGTTCCCAATATTCCTTAGGGTGTTTTGATTCCTGGTGGGAGCTCATGTGGTTCGGGTCACGTAAATCTCTTAGTCCACGTCTCATATAGCCCTGTTGCTGAAAGGGAATTATTTAAATTCAATCCAATGAACGATCATTTGGTTATTCACGTAAGAAGAAATCATGTCTCATCGAGAGGGGAAAATTGTAATCTGAACTTATAATTGTACCACCTGTTACAGCCATTACTACAATTTCTACTAGCGTTCACCTCCGGTGCTTGGGGTCCCTGGTTCGATTCCAGCTCGCGCCGTGTGGACTTTGTGGTGGACAAACACCGTGCTCGTGGGTTTTCTCGGTTCTCCCGTTTCCTCCCAATTTCTTCATTCCACCATTTCACTCATCTCTCATCATCACCGTCTCCTTTAGCCTAACCGGCATAACCGTGGGACGTAAAACTTAAAGATTTCATTTCATTTTACAATTTCTAGTATACCTCGATACATTATCTTTCTGGTGAAAATGATTACACCAAAGGTATTGTTTTCTTTGACCAGATGTGTTCTCTAAATTCAATAGGAGTAGAGCGCGGAACTATAGATCTTTCAGATGGAGCGCTTGGACATTTTATATGCAGTAGAAACAGCTTCAACTTCCGCAGAATATGCTGTTATGTATCTCTGACACATGAAACTGTTATGAAATTGTCTTACAAATTTCTTCGCGCTCTTCAGCACAATATTTTGTATCTCAATACATGTTTCTTCTGAAGTTAAGAATGTATCAATTCGGCAATCTATCTATCCCTTTCTTGAAATTTGACTTGATTTTTCGTAAATGATTGCAATAGAGTATTTGAACAACTAAAAGTTATTGGAAAATGTCTAAATTTACACATGAATTTCTTTCCGTTATGCAACACATGGTTCCACCAGGTACTTTAAAGTCGAATAGTCAAAATCACTATCATTTTGTTAATACGAGTAAAAACAGTCAGTCAACTAAGTACGAGTAATGTGTGCAAGCACTAATGCAATCTATCGCAAAATGTAGCACCGGAAGTAACACCTATGCAAATACCTCACTCTAATAGTTGCAAGTCATTTAAATTTTCTCAATGTACTGTATAGTAGCTTTGCGGGCAAGGCCAGATTTAATACTAGGTCCATTAGACCCGAGCCTGGTTTTTAAGACAAGAATGTTACGGTTACGCACCCTAGTTTCTAAATGGGGACGTATCCTATCTGCTAAAGGGTGCAAATCTTATTATTGAAATCTTAAATTAAAATTCTATATTCAGTAGACTAATATGCTGACAATTTACATATCTTGGTTGCTTAGATGATTAAAATAAACAATGATTAAAGTCCTAAATTCAGATCAGTGGTTTCACAACGTATAGCAGAACGTATAGTAAAATGTAGATTTCAGTTAGCCTGGGGTTCGATTCTAATAAAATAATTAAAGGCCTTATCCTGCTATTGAGACAGGATGGAGGAGGTAATTGATTTAAAATGTAGAGGCGAGTTTGAGAAGCTCAGGCCTTAATATTTCAATATCTCTTCAGTAAGACATGATTTATGATTTACTTTAAGCATAGGATCGAGAAAGTTTAGAGCGAAGGCTTATTATTAAGTGGATTCTATTATGAAATGACTCTAATCGTGCATACTTAATTGATTTCTTGTACTTTCTCTCCCCAACATTTTGAGTAACTACTTTAAAACAAGTCTATTGAAGTTTTCTTTCATTTCTCGTTGGCAATACAACGAAATAGTTTCTTCAAGAACTACAAAACATGAAATTCACCGGAAAACAAAAGCTATATATTCTTCAAATAAGACAGATGCCTTAGAATAACGAGGAAAGAGACATACATTTCTCACATTATTAGTTCATAAATATCGTTTCGCCATAACAGGATATTCAAACAAAGTTAATTGTCGTATTATGTATGTAATTCATTACTGTCAGATCGCCTGCAGAGATCTTTTGCATTGCAGTGAGTGACTTCGTGTACTTCAACAAAAGAAAACAGCGAGGCGTTTTGTTCTGGAAGGAAGGCAATGGAGGAGGGGAATTGTGACTACATATCAAGAAATACTGTAGAAGATGTAGACAGAGACAGTGAAAGTTATAAAGGAACAGCTGTGTGAATTTAGTTCCGGAAGCTCGAAGCAAATCATAAAGCAATGCCTGATAAAGCCTTTCAACAGACTTCAAGTTGGAAGATAAGATTTGTATCGTTGTCAGCGTGGTCAACAGGACAATATATCAGTGTTCACAGTGTAATTAGTCAGTTATTCAAGTACTGTAAACCATCTCATGTTATAGTTCTCTAACATTTTATTAGGGAAGAATTATTACCAACGCTTCGCGCTGTAAAACACATGTTAAGTTAGCATAAATATAATAAATGATACTTGTTTTTAAGTACGTAATATTTTTTTTTTTTATTGTTGTTGTTGGTAGAAAGTGTAAAGTTTCTTCACCTACTCTTTTCTCGGCGTTGTCTCAGGTTTCTACGTCATCAGATCAACTTCATTATATGTTCTAATATGTGCAATGTAGTTTACAATTATCTCATTTCACTTACGATACCTATAGAAATTGCCACTTATGAAACGGTATCTTCCATTGAAGCTTAATTAAGCTTTTTTCTTGTGATGGTAGCTGTTGAAAATTAGAACTACACAAAGATCATGAAACCAATTAACACCGGTACACATCAATGTTTCAATTACTAACAATCGGTTGACCTTTACTTCTCGTATTCATCTCATTGAAATTCATTTATGTATACTAGTTGTTGCGCTAAAATCTTCAGTCCTTTGATACTATAGGCTAAAATCGTACTTATTAAAATGCTCTCATTGATTACTTCTCCTTGTAATAAATAGCAAGGCATATTCATGTTCAGTATTATCATTATCCATTTTCAAGTCATTAAATTGAAACAAACAATTTAAATTCAAATCAAATCGTTAGTACTGTCGAATTATACTTCAGTAAATTATGCAGCTTTAGAGAGACACAAACATTAATGCTAACATCTAAATATGGTTACACCCATATATGCATATTTTGAAATAAATAAATTGAAACAAAGATAGCTTTTAATTGCAATCAAATCGTGAAAAATAGTTTTAAATCTGCAAATTGCTATATACTAGAGACATCTGTTTGCATCGACTATTTCCCATATACATGTACATGTCAAAATCCTTCCCAGATGCGCAAAAGTGCCATGGGCGATGAAATGACATATTTTGATATTGATAACAGTTTTCCCACTTCCGTACATGTTTAATAACTCACACTGTTTCTGTGCGTTTTTAATAAAGTTTGACCAGAGGAGGATATGGAATTGCATGCCCAAGGAAATACGAAAAGATGCATACATGCTTTCCATACTGTTGTAAGTTTCTTTTTTTCGACTCAACTCTTCACGTTGAATTCAAATTCGACCAATGTATTTCCGAAATGAGTGAGATATGAATTCACAAATCACATCAAAGGAATACACAGGTCGGCTTTTAAAAAGAGTCTTCGTCGAACTAATATCTGGATCAGGAGCGGTCTGGCATCTCTGGGGGCCCTCGGCTGCAGGAAGCTAGAGGTGCCCCTTTAAAAAAATGTCCACTTGCATATGTTACTAAATTGTATTATTATTGGACCATTTAAGTAAAATTACCTACCGCATTGTTTTATAAGAGCTTTATTTTAATAGCAAACCTCTACAGTATGCTTACATGTTCTAATTACGTAAATTCTACCATAATATTCTTTAAAAACAAATTTTCAATACCTTGATGAATCATATAAGGTAAATAACCAATAAATACTACCAGGAATACTTTATTCTTTTCATACTTTATTACATGAAACTTACAATATGTTGGTTACTTCAAACTTCAAACTTCAAAATAATGATTTTCCATAGGCGTATAAAAATCTACATAAAAATCATATAAAATCAAATAAATATACTATACAAATTGTGTACGTATTGTACTTAGATTCGCTCATAAAAAGAAAATTTCAAACTATCAACCTGTAAAATTATGTTTGAATATCTAATACTGTATTCTGTTGATGATGAAGATATTGGCATATTATGAATACAACATTTACTAATAGAGAAAAGAAGTCTCCTTCTACCTAGATCAGGTCTGTAGGCCTAATGTCTAAATGCTTCATTAAGCTAATAACTTTTTCCTAAGTTTCTCACTCGTTATTGCTGCTTCATCTATAATCAAATTTTTATCTAAATTTACGAACAAGTCACGTTCTACATTTATAAAAAGTAGCTTAGACATTAAATCTTGGTTTAGCGCAGAAATTCTATTTTAATCTATTCCTAAAAATTTTAAGTTTGAAAAGGTCCTTCCGCAGGTTAGCTGCGTACAAATCAGAGTTAATATAAACTATAAATAACACTATGTCGATTAAACACTGTATAACCAATCTTCTGATCTGAGTTTCTGCTTCTCTCTTTTTTATCTGATTGGAAGCTAATAATGTTGAAATATCATGTCCGCTTTGGCTTTCGAAAGCTGCCATCGCCACGAGGATGCGAAATCAGTGCAACGACACCCGAAGTCCTTAATGTCGGCTTTCTAGACCAGAGTCCGTTACCTCTTAATTCTGGTAGCTCTTCAATTGTCCTTACGATGTTGGTCAATACTGAAATTTTTAGTGTCCCCATAGGGAATCGAACTCGACACCATGAGCATCGTAGGCACGTGCGCTAACCATTTAGCTAAACGCAATACTAATCAGCGAAAATATTTTTAATTTCCAACGTCACTTGTATTTTGACAATTCAAAGCGGGCCCTCAAAACAGAAAAAGATGATACCAAAATTGCTAGTAATCTAAAATTTCACAATAATTCTTTTTCACACATAAGAAACGAATAACAATATAAATATTAAGTACGAAATAATAAACGGGTTGAGCGGGGGCGCCGGTGCGTTAAAATGCTTGCACTGTCGCTATTCTTTACTGAGTACCACTAAGTTATACAAGTTTCATATTTTAGGTCTAAATTTCAGCAGCCCACCAGGTTTGCTTTCTTTAAGAATTTCAACCAAATTTGTGTACTGCAAGGTAAGTTTATATTAATGCTTATTGCAAACATGAGTTAGTGCGAACGAGGCATGGCCCTACAGCTTTGAAGTAATTTTCACACATCCTATGCTTGAATGCGATGGAGTAGTACCTAAATGTATGTAAACGTTTTTAATACCAACCAAAAATTTATCGTTTTGTTCTTAGGGGTCCCACAGCTCCGGGGTCCTCGCCGATTGTCGACCTGCCGGCCTGGTCAGACCGCCCCTGATCTGGATCTTCTATGATCTTGGTGCATGTGCCGTTCCCGTTGTTAACACCACCTATAAGTAATGCTTATCAATATATATAAGCTTTCTTTTCAAACTGCATATATACTTTCTTCTTTTACCTTGCAAGCTGAGATACTTTCTGTCGTAAGCATGGTCACTTCTCCTGGCTTCTAACTTGAGAAAACGGGCTAATTCGATGACATGAGGATTTTGCTTGCTTAGCAGAGTATTTAATCTATTATCCCAATCCTCAGTGGTATTATTTGTTCTATGGCGTTTTTCATTACAGTTGCACATGCTTATTGGAACTGTAGAATTTTCTAGCTACTGGTAAATGAAATATCCATAGAACTGCTCAAGCTTAGGGGATGTCTTCTTGAATAAACAGTCAACCACTGTCGGCTATTTCTGACGGAAGAAAAGCTAATGACGCAAACATTCGAACCTGAAGTCTTTTATCATCATTCTTTTTGTAGTCCATAACCACGACCAAATCCTGTATGTTACGCCAAAAACACAGGTTAAAGTGAAAATTGCACCCACTCATGGAAGCTGAAGGGAAAATTGTCCTAAAAGAATTTATTACTGCTTCCTTGAAATCTACCATTACAACTTCAGTATTCCAATTCAGGACTTCAACCTTTCATATATATGCTTTCTCTTGTTCGGGAGAAGGCTAAAAACCACTGGAATCATATTATTTTCCTCTATTAAACTTCCAATATCTGCATGAATTACAAAAATTTGATATAAACTAATTATTTGCTGAGCAAAACTATATATTTTCATTAAAATTGAACACGTGTTACAGTTTCGCCAACTAACTCTTTGGCTTCATCAGACACTATGTGATACAGGATAACTGTACAATCGTATATACATACAAAAGCTAAAACATCTTTCTTCTGATTCTTATTTTAATAGAACAAAAATTTGGGAGAAAAGTTTGCTGTAGCTCTTAAATGTGCCATCAATAAGGAAGGTCGCGCTGGCCTGCAAAATGAAACTATTCAGGGACTCTTATTCGCTATGGCTGCTTCTCGAAACGAAAGCTTAAGATTTCATATCCCCCTCTACTCAAAAAATAATAAACATTCACAGAAATAGTACCAGCTATTGAACCTGTACGCAAATAACAATTCTTATCTCGCTATTAAATCATGACATTTCATTGCATCTGGCACTTGTACGCAACTGGGTACGCAGATTTTGACATGTACGCAAATGGGAATGTGCGCAAGTGGGAGGACACCTTTGCATCAAGCAGGTAGGTAGCGTACCTGGCGCCACCTATTAGCTTAACTGTGTATTATTAAGAATTTGCGTTACGCACAGACTTACTTTTTTCTATTATCAATAGGATACCTAATAAAAGTGAAGGACTTGAATGAACAAACATTAACAAATAATAACAAAAAATATTATATTTTTAGTATATCATCGTGAGTAAGATCTATAGACGTTTCATGCAATATAATACAGTAATTTTTAACTTTTATAATAGGAAAATTAGGTTAAAGGTATGATGCAAAAAATGTCATACCAAATTGTGTTAAGACTAGTAATTCTTGTTTGTACAGAAATATTCTGTATATGTATCAAAAAATAAGATATTGATACGGTCAATTTAGCAGCATGACGTTTTAAATGCAGAAACAGAAAATACGTATTGTCCTTTGGTTTGGTAAGGACTTAATACGAAAAGCAGAGAATGAAGAAGGGTACAAAAGTTAATTATTATTGCAATTACTAATTTGATTCAAAATCGAGAAAAGGGCGAGATAAAATTTTATAAAAACACTAATTTTATGCAAAAATGAAAAAAAAAACTAAATAAATCAAATAATTACTCTAAATTTTGGAGATTGTAAGATAGTTATTGAATGAAAAACTACGACCATTAATTTTAAAGTGGGAAAAAGAACAACGCTTAGAATGACTAATCTGGCAATTATTGTATAAAAAGCCATTTATATCCATTTCCAGTCTATTAAATGGAGAGGAAGTGTGCTTTTGGAGATGATTATCAGTCTTGATTCCTTGAAAAGTATGATCACACGCTTCTACTCATTAAAGACAATCAGACAGAGCGGTAGTTGGTGAACTGAAACAGTGAAGAAACTGGTTTAACCACTTCGTTTAAAAATATACGTATATATATATTCTTTGAAAAAGCATCAAACGATTCTTGATGTCCAATTCTGGAAGCATTAGCGTTGAATGTTTTCTTAAAATGAAGCTCTTCCAGTGTACCTGACACTTTAAGCTTACTTTTCATCAACTACCTAGCATTAGCGTGGATATATATATGAACCAGTTATAACACGTATTACTAGTGTGCTACTAACTAACTAGATATCACCTATACACTCTGACTTCATGTATTTTTATCCTTACATTTTAAGAGTTAATAATGTTCTAGGTGTAGTGTTGCAACCTCAAAATTTTTACATTAATATATAATTATGAGCAAGGGCGCTTGTCTATTAATGTGTAACATTATGTCTAATTAGTGTAATATAAGGACGAATTTTTCAGGAATGTCTATAGATTTATAATACAAAATAAAGTTTGAGTAGCTTCCACTTTTTTCTCTCTGTATAGTTTTCTGTTTCCCATCGCTAGATTTGCTATCGGTAAGATTTGTCTAAAGTTGGCCCAAGCTCTTTTATTTTGCTAAAGATAATTTGGGGTTTTGACCTTAGTGAAAATGGCTAAACTGCTCTTGTAGAGCAACCTGTAAAACAAAAAACTATAAATAATAAATTGAGTTTTTGTTTTTCTTTTTTGACTTGTAAGATATATTATTTGAAGACCTCATGTTTGTAACTATTTTCTCATAATTGCTGGGACGTATTTTGGATGTATCTCATAAATTGAGTGGCCTACATTATATATTGCACATCTGATATATAGGGTTGTCAATCGTGTGAAAACGATGAAATAAATTTAGAACACTACCAAAACTATGAAATCGAGGTTTGTTGGTGTGAGGCATAGCAGAGTGAAAATATTCCATATTAAATGAGAGCTTCTGCGGCCATTTTGGAAGATGTCATACTGGATTTTAATTAAATCAGTCAAATGGGATACGATAATATTTTTACGATGCGATACTATTTTTGAAATAGGGTGTGATTTCGTAAAGACATTGGTATGGTAGTTTTCTCTCTGCTTGTTTGCATCCTGAACGAAATTATGATCATGAATTTACAATGACAAGCTTTTTATATGTTCTAGACCTATGTGATCAAAATTTTGTTAACAAAGAACATAGGAAACAATCTTATTAATGCCTTTAGGGAATCACACTTTATTTCAAAAATAGTAGCAAATCGTAAAGTCCATAACTCAAATCCAGTATAGCACCTTCCAAAATAGTCGGAGAGGCTCTCCTGTAATATGGAATATTTCCACTCTGTCCTGCATCACATCAAAAACCTCGATTACATATTTTTATTAGTGTTCTAAATTTATTTCAACGTTTCCATACTCTTGGAAATCCTGTATATCTTAAGGGATATGCAACCAGCGATACAAACCACTGTTTCAATTAATGCATACATATTCTTCAGTAGGAGACCAAAAAAAAAAAAAAAAATGCATAACATTTTGTGATTTCAGCAAAACGTTTACGCGTATAATGATTTTTATGCACACAAGTTCATCAGTTATACACCGTTTTTTTTTTATTATTATGCATTTAGCTGCATCCTTAAAAATTGTGCACCTAAACGTTTTGCTGAAATCACAAAAGTTATGCGTTTCTTGTGTCAACTAACGCGTCTGTGGTTTTGTGTGTATGAACCAATACAACTTAGCAATATTCTTCTTACATACCTAATTTGAGGTATTTTGTTTTAATGTGGTGCAGATCTTTTGTCTGTTTTCGCTAATGAAACTGAGTAATGTTTTTAAGTATTCTTTGGCTATAAGTAGTGTTGTAAATATATCAAATTTCTTATTTATATTTGCTTATGTTCCAGTTAATTGTCTCATTCATGAGCTGTATAATATTTAAACAAATCCACATTGAAGACTGAAATTTTGTTCACTTCACGATTAAATAGAAATAATAAGAGAACGGGGCCACCTGAGGACAACCAGGTTTGCCCGTACCTTAAAACGGCACTGTACATAGTTATTAGAACTCTTGATGAGGAAGCATGAGGGCAATATTTAATTTTATTTTTGTTTTTATCCTAACCGAAGCACTTTACACGTTAATCACCTGAAAGTGATGCATTTAGAAGATCTAAATGATATGCCAGCAGTAATTAATAATTTGAAATATAAGTACAATTTTAATTATTATATAGTATGGGAAAATAAAGAATAATTGAGAAGAGACAATACAATATTTACTAAACGCTGGGAAATTAAACGTCAGAATCGATAACAAAAGTATTATCAATATCAGAATGATTAGTCATTATATTACTGCATCAAAAATAGATCCATTATTATATTAGTACTTAGAGGTATAGTTGCCATAACTACAGTTGTGCACGATAAATAATTAATTTCCATTTAACTAATAATTCAGATATTAATTTGACGGAAATTATCCTATTAATTATTCTCATTATGATCATCTTGACCAGTGCAGTATCTATATTATCCGAATTGCAAAGGATACTCAATAGCCATGCCATTACGTCATCCAATATAGCCACAACACATTTTTTCACATTATTATTATTTTTCATTTTCAATACCAGCTAGTACGAAATACTAATAGTAATAATAACAACAGATTATAATAATAAAAAATCAGAAATGTCAAAAAAGTAACATGAAAATGTTTATATTTTTAAAAAAATATATATGTATACATATAAATAGATATATTTGAAATTAACTTGCCGAAAGCGTTTTATACCTCGCAGCATTATTTGTCACCCTATTCAATTAGCAATGAAAACATGAATTTCTATTATATTTAATTGAATATACATATACTTTTTTGTATACAGAAAGCAAGAAAAAGAATATGATATTTCACAAAGTTAAATTTTTATTAAAAGAGGACAATAAAAATATCACGAATGAAATATTAACAAAAGGTTGGCGTCATAACTCTCTGGTACCTGTTAACAAGAATATATATATATATATATATGGAAATAAATGCGGTAATTGCATTTCTTCCCTCAATTTTTCCCCGTCAATTTTTGTGGTCTGAAATGATCACCAACTCCTCATCAGCATTATTCAGGTCATTTTATCCACCCCTCTTTCCCCGTTTGTCTCTTGTCATGTCCATATACACAATTTCCTGTATCAACCGAATTCTCCCTCTTTCTCTTCTCTGTCTCTCTCTCTGAAATTGTTTGTGTTTGTTTTTGTTTGGTCCCTCGTAATCTACTATCACTTTTTTTTTAATCATCCTCTACCAATACCGTTGAAATGCTGCTTCCCTATTGACCCCCTACCCTCACGCTCCGCCACTAAGCACCGCAAATGTTGCTGCTGCTGCTGCTGCTGTTCCTAGTAACTGCACCGAGAGCGCCTCCCCCGACCGCCTCAACTCTTAACTCCCTCTACCCGCCCATTAGGCTTTCAATTGATCGAAAACCCTGGCACCACTTACGGAACACTGACAATCGACTCAATTCATAATTGAGAACCACTGATTGCTCTGTGACGAGTCTCTGTTAGTTTCAGTAATGGACGCTAGGCGGTACTCATTACACCCCTAGTTCTGTAATCAGAGTCCCACAATGCCTCGCAGTTGGAAAAGCTTTTCAGTGCTGCAACATCCTAGCAGTTAGACTCAACCGAGTAATATCCACTTACTAGTTACGGTTGTTAGTTTCCATCCATACACACACACATATATATACCATATATAGATAGATATTTGCTGTATAATGTTTGTACGTTCACGTTATGAGGTTGATCACAAACATAGAGGTTTAATAATGACACCTCTCTGTATGACTTTCTCCCTTCACTAAAGATTACGTCATTCCAGTTATGTTAACTCCTATTTGACAAATGACGGATACAATCTTTTCTACTTTATTTATTTCTCGAATCAAAGGTGTTTTATTTATTATTTATCACCGCAACTCTTGTCATCTAAATGGAAATGAAGCCTGCTTTCAAACAAACTCTAAATATAGGTATAAGTGGCACCTAACTAACTACGGGACTTACAAATTCATTGGTGCAGACAGTGGCGTAGGGAAGGGGGGGGCCCGGAGGGGCCGGGCCCCCCCCAAAGAGGTCCGACAATGTACTTTAGTACTTTGATGTATGTAATTTTTTATATATTTTTATGTTTATATATTTTTTTGTTTGTAATTTTTCTATATGTACCTATAACAGCACTTGGGCCCCCCCCAAACACACCTCCTGGCTACGCTACTGGGTGCAGAAACGAAAACTTGCCACTGCATCACTAAACAGTCCAATCAGAATTATTGCTATCCATTTCCCAAAATTATTGCTATCCATTTTTTCACATCGTAGAATTTTCTTCTTTTACTGCCATCGGTCCATTTTGCATCATCCTATGCACGTATCTTCTTACAACTGCTCATTACACGTATCAAAAGCCCATTTGGAGAAAATGATATTGATATTTTAAATTTCAAAAAAATCTTACAATTTAAATTTTTCTTTTTCTTTTTGAACCCAAAGTCAAGTAAGAAATAAATACAAAGCATATACTTCATACTTTTAAAAATGTTCATACCCGATTAACTGCCGGATATACAGTACTCTTAATTATAGCCAACTTTATATATATATATATATATATATATATATATATATATATATATATATATATATATATATATATATATATATATATATATATATATATATATATATATATATATATATATATTAGGGTGTCCCTTACTTAAGGTAATTTCGTGTTACGATATGCACACCCGCTAAATGTATTCTGTTACCGTAAACACGCATTAGTGAAATAGCAGCTCCCTACGAGAAAGTTAACCGAACGACAACGCCGACTTGAAAAAGTCATGAAATGGTGAAATACATTTCCAAATAATTTAGAATGTCCAACAGTGATAACGAAGAAACCAAGAGAGACAGGGAAACGAAACTTTGCACGAAGCAACTAGAAAAAGGAAGACACCTGCCCATGTATTGAAGAACATCACCGGATAAACAGTGTCGCCAATAGGGATGCGCACGAGACAAGATTTGTGACTGTCTCGACTCGAAAAAGTGCCGTAAAAGTGATGTCTCGACTCGAAAAATGTATATTTCTCTATTGGAAGAGCCGTGTCTCGACTCGAATTTTGTCAGGAAAATCCTGTCTCCATTCGTCTCGTGCGCATCCCTAGTTGCCAATTCTCTTGGAAAAAATATTTTTTCCCAAGAGAATGTTATGTTCTTGTAAATCGAAAAACTTAAACTGAATATCATCATTGTAAGCAACAATAAAAATAAAGACAAAAGAGATGGTAAACACAGATCAGTGTTGCAAACTTCTCGAGAAATAACGTGAAACGTGTGTTAAATGCAAACGCCATTGGCGCACACAGGGAGTGAAATACTAACGTTTTGTTCATCTTAAATTAAATATTGACAAGAACTGTTTACGCTGACTCCAAGTCTAGAAGGATCCGTTGAAGAGTGTTGCCATCAGCATAAGAGAAGCGTTGGGTTTAGAAAAGGTACAGTAACTCGGAAAAGGTCATGAGGAACAGTACACTGTGGTTTTGTGAAATCTATAAGTTACGTACTGACTGAGATATTTAGTATCTTGTTAAAGCTAAGAAGTGTGGTTTGTAAAAGATGGCAACGCTGCGTATGCCAACAGCGTTTGCATGCAGCATGTGTTTCACGTTATTTCTCGAAACGTTTGCAACAGTGATCTGCGTTTACCATCTCTTTTGTCTTTATTTTCATTGTTGCTTACAATGATGTTATCCAATTTAGGTCATTTGATTTACAAAAACATAACTTCCTCTTGGATTGACAACATAGTCCATCCAGTGATGTTCATCAATACACGGACAGGTGTCCTCCTTTTTTTAGTTGCTTCGTGCAAAGTTTCGTTTCTCTGTCTCTTTTGAATTCTCCGTTATCACGGTTGGATATTCTACATTATATTGTAATATGGAAACGTCATTTCATAATTTTGTCGACAAGTTAGCACAGGTTAACTTTCTCGTACGAAGCTGCTATTTCACTAATGCGTGTTTACGGCCACGTAGAATACATCTACTTTCTTCTTCTCTTGTTCTAGTTTTTATGTCATTTAGTTCTTTAGTAAGACTATTCATGGCTTTGGATTAATTGTTTTAACAAAAAAGACACTGACCAAAGCTTAAAACTTTACTTTATTTTAAATTATAATTTGTAACTGTTTCGGATATCTAACATATCCTTCTTCAGACACGATCGAAATTAATGAAAATACAGACATATATATAAATGTTGTTATAACAGAGTTTAAATTCTTTAACCGTCATATATATATTCATTGTTATAAAAAATTTTAAAATTCTTTTAACAGTCATATATAGAGTCATTGTTGTACTTTTTTATTTTTATTTATTTATTTATTTTTCTTATTTACCGAGGCCTTCAGCCCATCCTATAAGTCTTCGTGTTCACTTTCCAATTAATCACTTCCTTTACTTTTGGTTCTTATAAGGGCCTTTTATTTTTATTTTTTTAATTTTTATTTATTTTTTTTCTCTCTATGTTATTCAAACTTCCTTACCATGATTCATTAATTGGTAAGCCCCCTGTCCAGTTCATCAGTTTATCTCTTCCTACCTTCTTTATCCAATCCGCTTCTTTCCACTTCCTTATTATCATTCTTTTCTCCATCTCCAATACTTCCGTCTTATCCCAATTAATTGCGTGATTCGTCTCCTTAACATGTTTGTATATGGCATTGGTATCTTTTTTCTTCCTAACATCATCTTCATGTTGTTTTATCCTTTCTTTCATTCTCTTTTCTGTCTCTCCTATATATGACATATCGCAGTCCTCACACCATACCCTGTAAATGACCCCTTCTTCCTCTTCATTAATCTTTTTAGTTCCTTTTCTATTATTCTTCTTTATTGATCTTAATAAAGTTTCTCCACTCTTTCTATAAGTTCTGACCCCTCCTTTCTTCAATAAATTCTTCAGTTTCTCCGTTTCTTCTCCCATTTATTTATCCTCTGTTATATTTATACTCTGTTATAACAACATTTATATATATGTCTGTATTTTCATTAATTTCGATCGTGTCTGAAGAAGGATATGTTAGATATCCGAAACAGTTACAAATTATAATTTAAAATAAAGTAAAGTTTTAAGCTTTGGTCAGTGTCTCTTTTGTTAAAACATTTAGTTCTTATATTGTTTTTTCTTTCAGGACAACACCTTTCTCTCTCCTTCTAATTCCTTATTTTCTAAAGTTATTTTCCCTTTATCTGACGATGTACTTCTCCCCTCTTCTACCTAGGTAGTTCTTTATTCCGTTTAGTTGGTATATTTCTTGACGGTCAAATTCTCTCTTCCCCTAATTTCCTGTGTCCTTTAGTTGGTACATACTTCTTTTGGTACGACGATAAACATATTTCTCCTCACATTCTAGTTGTTTACGTCGCTTAATTGGCCCGCAACCAGAGGGGAGCTAAAGAGGCCTGGACCCTCCTAAACTTTTCGTGGCCAATCCAGACCTCAATAAAAATTGCACAATTTAGATATTTGTAAGAGAATTTTTAATGACTTGCCTCCCCTAACAAATTCACGCCCCACTCCAAACAACTGTGGCTGGTTTCGGGCCTGAATTGGTGTGTTCATTTTTGCCTGGGAGTCAATGTCTTCCTCTCTCGTTCTAGTTTTAAATATCGTTCAGTTGTTATATTTCCTTTTGTCTAATAATGAATTCTTCCTTTCACGTTCTAGTTCTTCGTGCCGTTCAATTTGTTAGTTGGTATATTTCTATGAATATTCCGTTGAACGATGAATAGTTTCATCTCTCTTGTTTTAAGTCTTTATGGTTTAGTTGGTATATTGCATATTTGTTTTGCGAGAAACTTCTTTCTATCTCCTCCTCCTTCCTTATTTCGTTTACTTAGTATTTATCTTTTGTGTGCTGATAAACTACTTCGTCTCTCGTTCCAACATTTATGTCATTTAGTTGATATATTTCTGTCTCGCAAGTAGCTTCTTACTCTCATTCTCGTTCTACTTTTTTAATGTTGTTCAGTTGGTATATTTCTTTCCACCTAACAATGACATTCTTCCTCTCCCGTTCTACTTCTTTTTTCCATTTAGTTGGTATTTTCTTTTTATCAAGTAATAAACTTTTTTCTCTCTGGTTCTAATTCTTTATGTCCTTAGCAGTGCCTGGCTACACTTTCAATGAAATTGTTGAAATATTCTTTCAATATCATGATTACTGCAATTTTAGCGTCGTTCGAATCTATTTTCAGAGGGTGTAGATGAGACGTTTGCTGTCCCCTTACAGTATCCCATATGAGAGTGAACATACAATGTACGGAACAATCTACTTAAACAACATCCTAATTTTCCAATACTGCATCACGTAGAGTAAAATATTACCATTATCGTAAATAGTGTCTGACAAAATGCTACCTCAGAAAGTCACATCGAAAAAGATTATCTTAATACAGCAACGTATACTGATTACTGTACTGCCTTTCTATATCAAAATGTATGGAGTTCCATATGTCTTTCTAACATACCATCTCAGCCAAGAACAATAAATACTACGAGTATCATATCGATTTTCTTTAATCATGATCCCGGATGTAGTATATTCTCAGATTACACTTAGGTGATCAAAATAACAAGTTTATCCCACTCTCATCAATAATAAAACACCACACTTCGTTGCTATGTTTTCCAGTTTTATAGGTAGTCCTGCATAGCGTAGTCGCTGACGCTTTCGTCTTTGGTGCGAGCTGTCTCGGGTTCGATTCTCGGTGGGGACACTCGAGCGAAAATATGGAAAAACCATCTTCAGGCCAGACGTTCTGAGTGAGGTTTTCCCCATTTAGTACTAATTGTCAAACTGTGAGTATACAGTCACACTAAACTCTAACTACTTCGGCTCCTAAATGCTTCCTCGACCGTTAACTACTGTCAACTTGTGCTAAGACTGATTTACATAATTCTCGAGACTTCATGTAGAAATTCACTTGTTGTTGTATCAAGTAGTGCTCTCAAACGGGTCGGGTCGGTTCAACTCGGGTCGGGTCGGGTCAGGTCAACTCGGGTCGGGTCAGGTCAACTCGGGTCGGGTTGTCGGGTCGGGTCAGTCGGGTCAGCTCGGGTCGGGTTGTCGAGTCAGGCTACTCGGGTCGGGTCAATCGGGTCAGATCTGGTCGGGTTGTCGGGTCAGGTCAACTCGGGTCGGGTTGTCGGGTCGGGTCAGTCGGGTCAGCTCGGGTCGGGTTGTTGGGTCGGGTCAGTTGGGTCAGCTTGGGTCGGGTTGTCGGGTCAGGCTACTCGGGTAGGGTAGTCGGGTCGGGTCAATCGGGTCAGCTCGGGTCGGGTTGTCGGGTCGGGTCAGTCGGGTCAGTTCACTTTGGTCAACTGAGTTTACGTTGAGTTTAAACTCGGCTGGAGTCGAAAGCTGCTGTTTTTCACTAGCTGCCTAATTAAAAATAGCAATTTTTAATTGATTTTATAGAAACCATAAATCTATTTTGAACACTTGCAGCTAGTGTTTTTATGGTAAATGCTTATTTTTGTATTTGTGTGTACTTTAATTTTTAAATGTGGAAGATTGATTTTACCAATCGACTGTAATATTAATATCTACGCCAATATGGAGTCTGAATTTAGAACAAAACTAGAAGTTGTTTAAGCAACACCAAAAGAGATATTGGATATGGACAACCAAGCCCAAGCAGGGCCGCTGTGGCTCAGTGGTAGAGAATTCATCTCTGGTGCATGATGTCCAGTAGCGTAGGTAGAGTTTTTTTCAGGGGTCAATGAAGGGCCCAAGAGGATTTTGAGGGAGCCATCTCCAATATATATATATATATATATATATATATATATATATATATATATATATATATATATATATATATATATATATATATATATATATATATGTGTGTGTGTGTGTGTGTGTGTGTGTGTGTATTCAAGGTGAATGTTTCCATCTTTGTTGTTCATGATTTTACTCTTTGGAAAAATATACGAATTTAGTACCTCAAACAACTACGATTCATTAATGCAATTGATTTCTAATATAAGTAAATAGTTATTTAATCATGGCGTTTAAAAATATGTGTAGCTGGTTGACTTAAGTGGAAGCAAACACACATTTACAGGTAAAGAAAATAACTTATAGGTTCATGCCTCTACTTGAAGAGGATCTTTCTATTCGTGTGAGCAACAGCAAACATATCCACAACTTGTTAAAGATCTAACGATTTAGCAATTTTCTTCTCAATATAAAGTAACACTAAGTTTTTCAACCTATCATGAGTCATTGAATTGCGTATACAAGTCTTTAATCTTTTCAAAGAAGAGAATGACCTTTCACATGTAGCACTAGAAACTTATATAATCACAGAGATGATACCTAGCTTGTAGGTTTCTAGGAATGCGCTTTTGTAGACACAAAGAAGATCAACGAAATTCGTTAAGGAATTAGCTTTGGTTTCCTTCTCGTCTTCATACAACTTAATTGTTAGAGCAACCCCCATTATGCTTTATTTCTTGTTTAATTACGCTTTTTTTAAAATTATGCTTTATTGTTAATTTCAATGATTGTTTTACATTAATCGTGTATAATGTATAATATTTATTATACATTAAATATTCTAAATATCTTGATCTACTTATTGTTATTTTTTTGCAACTAGTTTCTCTCATATTTAATGAACTTTGTACTTAATTCATTGTAAAGAGATGTGCTTTGCTCGAATAATTTTTTTCTATCATTTGCGTGCGCCTTACAGGTACATATATACAGAAAGGAAAAGGAAAAGATGCCAGCAAAAAGTAGAGAAAGTGTTTAAGTTCAAAAAGTCAACATAACAATATAGTATGGAGTTCTTGCATACTATTCATTGTTGGCGGAAAAATTTCTTCTTTTACTTTTTTTCTTTTCTCCACATCAAAGGATTACACCGAAAAGTTTACAGAAATGAAAATACGCTTTTCATTGTTGCATTGTTATGTTCTCAATGATTTTGCATTGTAAATATTGGTTTTAAAAAATATTAACACAGTATGTTAAACTTTTAGTTAAAGAGAATTTTCCAAGAATTGTGCTATATATTTTAAATTAGGCTTTATGCTTTATTTTCTAAAATTATGCTTTTAAAAATAGTTTCTTCTGGACCTTAGACAATCACAATAATGTTGAAGGTACCAATCATATGTGTAAATTGCTGTTATGCTTTATATGCTTTTTATGCTTTTGGGTTGCTCTATTAAGTGTGTTTGGGAGGATTTTGAGTTCTCACTTTAATGTTTGCAGATCACTCCATAATGCTGGGTTATAGGCTCGACAATGTTGTAATTTAAAAAAGTTTTTGTTTTTTGAATGTAGAGTGGTGATTGATCTGATGATTTTGCAACATGAAACAAAGCGGTTTTCCATATCAGAGATTGTCTATCAATAGTAGGGAGAAAAATTTCTCTTGATAGATATATTATCTTTAGAAAATTCGTTTTCTGCATCCAATGAAGGAAAAGATTCATCCAAAATGAATTTGTGATATTTCGATGGCGGATGTTTAGTTCGTTTCCACGAGGAAACCCTATATTCTATTTGTTTCCGGCTCTGGAATTCGAGACCATTTTCTTTGCACATCTCCAAACATTCTTGATAAATTTGTTCGAATATTGTTCGTTGAGAGTCATAGTTACCAGACCTCATCTTGGACAGCGTTTGAACTAGTGTATCTACAAGATCAAACCTTCTGACACGTCTGCATCTACTTGAGATAAGGCGAAACTCAAAGTTATAGCATGGCACCAGTAATCTTAATTTTAGCAGCCCGAAAACATTCCCTCGTGTACAGATCACACTAATTTTCCGGATGGAATGATGGAGGTAAATAAATATCAGAAGTTCCAGATTTGTTTTAATACCGCATGATAATATAATGTGTTGAAAACAGATTTTATGAAAAAAAAAAAGGATAAATGGATATGATAATTTGTAAAAAAAAAAAAAGTGATAGTGCTTAAGTGAATTATAAGAAAAAGCCTTGAAAAGTAATCAAGAGGAACCATTAATATGTTTTTCCTTTGTTATAATAACTTGTCCTAAGGGACAACGGTGATAGAAACTAACGAGACTTTATAATTGCAAAAAAATCATAAAGCACTTAATTTGAAATTAAAGATTGATAACATTTGGTAATATAATGGGGATTCAGGCTGGCAGAGGGGGAGAGTGAAAACAGAGGCAACAGAGACGTTCTTTTTTTTTTTTTTTTTTTTTAGCCATGTGCAAAGAGATTAACCTTGGACTTCGGGTGAGAGGTTACCATATACTCATGTGAGTTTCAATTACTACCACTTGTAAAAGTTAGCTAAGAAAGACAGTTTGAGTATAGTTTTAGTTTCTTAGCGTAATTAGTTTTTGTGACAAGTAACTCGTATATGCAAATAGCATCGTTAATATCATCTTGTATGTTAGAATTGTCTTTGTGTAAATAAAATTGTAATTAAGCATTTCGAGGTAAAACAGGTTCTCTCAAACGGGTCGGGTTGACCCGACCCGACCCGTGACCCGACCCGACTCGGATCGGGTTAGTTCGGGTCGGGTTACGGATCGGGTCAGTCGGGCCAGCTCGGGTCGGGTTGTCGGGTCGGGTCAACCGGGTCAGCTCGGGTCGGGTTATCGGGTCAGGTCAATCAGATCGGATCACGGTTCGGGTCACGGGTCGGGTCGGGTCGGTCTTCAACCCGACCCGTTGAGAGCACTCAAGTTCACAGACTTATTCGAGCCGACCAATAAAACTCTTAATACCTCGAACTACACGTTTACGTCATTCTAAATTATCAATACTTCCTTATTCGAATCTCTCCTCGTGTTTTTTGAGACATAATTTAACGCCTCATTCATCGGCGTGCGAGTGCTATAGTCTATTGAAGAAAGCAGACGACCTGTGGAGTGAAATCCCGTTGGATGCCATTCTGTCTGGGTGGTGAGTTCTACCATTCGTCTCACCTCTATTCCAACATATTCGATCCAGGAGAAGACCAGCCTGTGCGAAGTTCCAATATTCCGAAGACCTTTAATCCTGTACGAAGCCCAGAGACGACATCATCCTGTACGAAGTCCTGGTCATCGTCCGTCCATCCTGCTGTTGTGTTTCAACATCTCGAAATACAAGTGATTAATTATAACAACAGTGTGCTTTAGTGTGTTAAGTGAAATGTGCTATCTGGTGTGTACGAAATGTCTATGGCAACGCCGGTGGCAGGCCCGTAGTCAAGGGGGGGCTAGGGCGGGCTCAGCCCCCCCCCCTAAATTTTTTGCAGCCCCCTACTAAAGTCATAGTTCAAATTAACGGGGGATGCCGGGGAAATTCCCCTTCGGTAAAAATGTATGTCCGGCTCGTATCACAGAAGTAACATAACATCCATTTCTGGGATAAATTTTCGCCTTCTACATTTACAGCAACAATACATAAACATAACCCTCTCGTTCGAAAGTTTAATTCGAACCCTGACTGAAATGTTGGAAGAAATTGTATTTCCAAATGTACTTTAGAGTGCTAAATTAAAATTTACTTTTATTATCCTCATTTAAAGTATTGGCCTATTTATGCGCTACGCTTCTTTGAATTATTATAATATTTCTTTGAGCGTGAGACTGGTTTATTTATCTTTTTTTTTTTTTTTTAATGCTTCGTGTGCAAACGACCCTTGCTGCAGGAGAAAAATAATTTATGGTTTTTCTATCGGCAAACATGCATTTGTGTTCAGAAACAACATAGTTTTACCTTAATCTGCGGGCGAAGAGTTTACTCATAGACGGTTATGGTTTACTTCTTCCTGTCCTTCTTGGAATTTGCAACTGAAAACATCCTTTTGCTGTGAGTCATTGGCTTTCGGTCAATATGCGAGAGATTGAAAAGACAGCATCCCTCAACAGGGGGATGCAACTGCTTCGTTCTAATCATCACATAGGTGTATGGGTTTGTTTTGTGTATATTGGACATGGAGAGAAAGGGGGGAATTTTGACTACGTTTTATGTCACGTGATAACGGAGTAAGAAAAGTTTCCTTTTCTGAATTGTGTTTACTCTTGTTGTGTTTTTGAACATGGCTGTAATTGAAAGTTGATCCATACAGGTTTCTGAAGATGCACCGAAGTTGACTTGAAGAATGAGAATTGTAGTGTATCAGCAACTTTACTATTTGTTAAATAACTTGGAATAGATAAATAATACTTTTAATATATCTTTAAACTAAAGATAAGTTCGATTCACTTAATCTTTCTCGAGGATGAATTATTAGACACTTTATTAAAATAATTTAATAATTGTTGCCAATCTTTGGTGCCAGAATCAAATGTTATGCAGATAATCAGACGTAAACCTAATCATCCAAAGTTACTATTTTGTAAAAGAATACCTTGCAATCTTCTGGTATGTAAACAAAAAATGTAGCAAACTAAACGGAGGTAGTAGTTGCACTTATAGGAAAAACAGAATTTTCAATTAAAAATTGAACCTTATTGGATGATAATTGAGCTGAGCGAAGCGAAGCTCTTATACTCGGGTTAGCCGTTTGGTTGTCCGCGAACTCCTCCTAGACCGTTTGGCCGATCTCAACCAAACTTAGCACGCTGATAGAGTATGTCGTGCTGAGTGACAACATAGGTCGAAATCAAAAATCGGATGTATCATCGAGGAATAATCACCGAAAAACGCTTCCTCCTAGACCGTTTGGCCGATCTCAACCAAACTTAGCACGCTGATAGAGTATGTCGTGCTGAGTGACAACATAGGTCGAAATCAAAAATCCGATGTACCATCGAGGAATAATCACCGAAAAACGCTTGCATAGACTTAACATGGGGAAAAAGTTTTCACGCGATTTTTTTGTCAACAATTAAAAATGGCATTTATTATTGCATAATGGCCAGGAATGATTACGTAGTTTAAGCTCGCTCAGCTCACTTCATTGCAATCGGGTACATCCATTGCATTCCTAGTATGTATAATGCTTTATAAATTTGAAATTTGACCTTTGACTTAAAACAGGGTGCGTTGGGGAGTTTTGCGTCCCTCTTCAGCAGGGAGACTATGTAGACACGGGACCTATAGCTTAAAGTAACATCCAAATCACTATCGGTTTGAATCCGAGGACTCCCAGTACGGTTTGAACCCGAAACCGGACGCGCCAAAGGCGAGCGCTGTACGCATGAGGCTACGGGGTAGCCCACAAAAGTAACAATTTGCTAATGTAGTTTCATTTTGAAGAAGAGATATCTTCAATAGAAATAAGTATATAGCTGTTTAAATCATTAGTTCTTAACTTAAATTTTTTAGTACCTACGAAAGCAACTGATGTCGAATTCTTATTTGTACAATGTAAAGAAGAATTTCATGTATACTTTGATATGAATTGTACTATACAAAGAAAATTTAATGAATTGTTACTTCTCTCGTCAATTTCGTTTCGAGAAAGAAGGTAACTGCGCTAGAACAGGGAACTTTTTTGGAGTTATTTCTTATTTGAATGCTCGAGTACCAAAACATAACATATTATTTTTACTTAAACATGACTTTAGTAGCAATCGTCCTAAATGATTATTGATAGTATGTTCCAAAGAGTCTAGAGCAGTGGTTTTTAAACTGCAGTTGTACATTAACTGCACCGTGCCGATCTTGTTTTGTTGAGTTACAACAATGACATCACCAGAAATCTCGATCTGGACACAATTGTTCTAAGATTGGCAGCATCCAAAACAAGGAGACATATTGTGATTGTGTTGTTAGTGATTGTTCAAATGTTCAACTTGTTTCTACTATACTGTGCCAACATGAGGTGTTGTGTTTGTGTTTCTTAATCTTATAAAATTTATAAATTTGTAGATAGCAAAAACCCATAAACATATCATTATTTCTTTCGAACATCACCATAAAAAACTGATCAAAAAATGTTTAGAAGTACAAGTGTAAAATAAAGCCCGTAATATTTGAAGAAATGTAAAGTTTCGTATCTAAGGACATGTAAATAATAATACAGGTAAGATGTTAATTTCATTTTTTCCAATATGCATATATTTGTTTAGGCCACATGTATTTCAAAATATTGATTTAAGATTTTGAGACCCTCCTCTGTAGAATCTCTTTGAAGATAGTATTAAATCTTATTACTTTCTAGATGTTTTCGAGTTTCACAAATATTTTTTCAGTCCATCAAAAATTTTAAAACGTATTTCCTGTACTAATTCTTTGGAAATTTTAATGATTGGTTCGTTCGGCCAACTATTTTTTTTAATTTTTTTTTATTTCCTTGAAGATAAGAAAACGGAAGAAATATTTTGTTGCCATAACAAGAAATAAAAAGGAAACACATAGTATTCTAGCTTTCAGGTACAATTGTACTAACGCTATAGAGGAAAATTTTAATAGTAATTCCTTCAGGCTGTAGTTTTAGTTTTAAGAGGATAAGAAATTATTCATCATCACACACAGAGACAGACATTCTATATATATATATATATATATATATATATATATATATATATATATATATATATATATATATAGATAGATATGTGTGTGTGTGTGTATGTGTGTGTGTGTGCCCACCCTAATTTACATTTAGCCCCCCCTAAATTTCGAGGCTGGCTACGGGCCTGGCCGGTGGTAACCCAAGGAGTTTCCACATCTCGACTTCAGAGTGCCGGGAGGTAGGACCACGGACCTCAGGTGGGTTACATCAGTTTCTTTAATATTTCATGTACCTATCGCTTGTATTTCCTTTTCCATCAAGTCACCTAACTGTAAAGGGGATCACCTCCCAAGTAGTTTCAAAATTACTTTGAAACCTTTTATTGTTTTGATAACGTATGTGAATGTTGATAGAGCGAATCCTAAGTGCTCCTCTCTTTTGGTAAATTGTTAATTTAGATTTGATTTCGAAGATCTCTTTTGCTAACGAGCGCCAATTGTTTAATGGTAGCTATATGAGGCATTTTGATATGATAATTGTTCAGTAGTCTAAACTGGCTGATAGCAGTGGTATTCCAACTCGCTGAAGCCTACCACGAGTATTAACTGTGCTACGAGATCTATTTTGACATATTGTTTAAACGTTAACTTATATTAGTATTAATCATTCATTCTTTTGCGTACTAACTCCGCTCGTCTGACTTCTAACGAGATCGCCGCATTCTAGTTATTTGTATTGATTTGGGACCCGAACTCCGTTCCCCTTGACGAGTGGCCATAGCCCTGTTGCTTGAGATGTACATCTGCGCCCTTGCGCCTTGACTTAAGTGCTATTGAAATTGTGTGCTAATAAATCATCTACCACTCAAGATGCATAGCACGCCTTAGATACGGACTAATTTAAAGTCCCTATATAAACAGCCTTTTTCAAGGCTACCCCTTATTCTTGAATATTGTTATTTTGTTGTGTACGAACCACTACCTTGACATAAATTGGTGGCCGACAGTCTATCCGAGACTGCTTATTCTCATGCTATTGCGCCCGATGGGCCCTGATATGATTTATGACTCTCCAGTGTGGTAAGTTGTTGTGAATCGTGCTTATTATGTGATATTTATGATCTGGTGGTATATAAATATCTGGCGGTATATCTGGTGGTGTCTGTTGTTCTTGACTATCGTTCTCTGTCGGTGTCTTAACATCCTGTTAGTACGCCCATAAATTAGTTAAGCGCTCGTGTATGCTTAAATCGAAATTTGTGGATTCTACCAAAGCTTACTTGGGAGCGTGAACAAACTATTCGCTATTCTTTGAATGCAAGTGATAGAAGCTGTGTTCTCATAATTTCAAAACATTGAAAATTCTACCAGTCGGCCACAAAGGTCTATGTCCCCTTGTGACCGTTCGTGGGCGCGACACGGTAAACAAATAGAAAAATAATGACCTTGAAGCATTAATTGCCATAGATACAGCACAGATGACTACTTCTCAACGTTTTCATCATCAGGATTCAGACACTTGTCATATCGTTGGATCAGTTTTTTGTATTACGATGCCGTAAGAATCAGCCACCTGGGAATGGAACCAGTGCAAGACTGTCATCTTCAATTCTTCATCACTATCAGAGTGCTTACTGGATAGGGAATTTCTTGAGGTGAAATATGACCTTACAGCAGCTTGAAACAAGACCTGAATTATATGATGTGTGGTCAAATCGTCCCAGTGAAAGACTGCGAAAGTTCGGTTGTTACCCGTCGTACAGTCAAGAACTAACTCCGAAGGGTTTCTATATCTTCTTACACCTCACGACATCCGTAAGCATTTTGGTAGTGATGAACCATTGCAAATGTCTGACATATACTGGCTATACTCCCAATCAGCTGACGTTTATGACATTGGAATACAGAAGTTGATACCACGATATGAACTGTCTGAATTCCGGTGTGAATATGTTGAAGTGTAGTGTTACCCTGTGCTGTATCTGTGGCAATAAATATTTCAAAGTCGCTGTGTTTTATTTGTTTTCTGCTTTGTGTGTATGCTTTGTGTCTACCACCCTAGGGACTTTTACTTCCTGGATGCGCCTCGTACAAAAAATCTATCCCCAAAATGTCTCTACACCTCCACCTGTCCCTTACCGGGAAATTAAACTTGATGTTGTCAACGCTACTGGGCACAATAACTTCCACTCCTTTATAGACAGAGTTTGAGGAGAAAACAAGGATGTATTGCGATGGTAGTAAAAAAAAATATAAGCGGAAAGATGGTAAGCGAGAGGAGTGAAGTCTTGTAAGATAGAATTAATATGTTGACGACTTATATGAAAGTGGGGATAAATCGCGTGGTCTAGTTGTTGAAGCATAAAATTAAGTACGGGTGATAAAAGGTGATAAAGGGTATAATATTGTTTGAGATGAAATTAAAAATCCTTTATCCGAGATTGGAAACGGAAAAACAACCGGGATAGATAATATGGAATTCACTAAGAATATGGAAAACCAAAGTAAGAAACGATCCGATTCTACAACGAAATATATGAAACAGGAGAGTGACCAAAATACCGGTATATTCTGAAAACCATACCACCATACCATCGGCTAAGAAGTCGAACTCAGAAAGATTTGAGGATGACAAAACTATTAATGTCATATCACATGCATCAAAATTATGCTTCAAATACTGAACATATGGTTGTATGGAAGAAGATGAGGAGGAAATGAACAAGATGAGAAGGAGTAGTTCGTGTTTAGAAGGGGTAAGAGAACAAAGAATCCAATTGTCAGACAATGGAAGGTGAAAGGTGTATAGAGAAAGGAAAAGAAAATTATGTTGTACTTATTGATCTGAAAAGGATTTTCGTCCGGGTGAACTGAGAACTGTTGATGGGAGCTGTAAAGAAGATTGGGTTGGGATGGAATAATTATAAATTCATAGGAAACCTATATATGAACCAGCAAGTGAGTGTTAGAATAAGATAATAAATGGCAGAGAAGAGTTTAATTGGAAGAGGAGTTCTACAGGGATGTCTCTCGCCGAAGGTATTTAACTTTTTTTCGAAAAGAGATACCAAAGAAGCGCCTACGTAATGAAGATGCTATTTCGGTAGAATGATTAGATGTATACAATTTGCAGATGACATGGAGCTTGTTGCGGAGTCTGAATAGAAAATTAATAACATGTTGGAAAACTTGAGGAAAGTCTGTAAAGAATATGGTATAAAACTAAATGCCATGGTGAACGGAACAAAGAGTCGGTGAATACAAATACACAAGTAAGAGGAGAGAACATTGAACAGGTGACTAGTTTTTGATACTTTCGTAGTATTATAAGTGAGGACCTGAAGTGTGAATGTGAAGCAAAAGCAAGGATAGGAATGGCGGAAGAAGCATTTAGGAGGAAGTAAAGTCTATTTTGTGGATAATTGAATAAAGAGTTAAGAAAAAGACTCATAAAATGTATCGTGTCGAGTATTGTACTGTATGGGTATAGAAATATGAACATTACGCAAAAACGAATGGAAGATTTCGAAATGAGGTTGTGGAGAAGAATGAGAGAATTAGGTGGTTCGAGCGGAAAACAAATGAAGAAATGTTAGGAATAGTAGGAGAAAAAGAACGATTTTATGTATAATTGAAAAGAGGGAAAGAAAATGGCACACTTGGCAAAAAGGAACTGTATATTGAGGGATATGCTGAAGTGTATGGTGGCAAGAGAAACAGGAAGGGGCGATAGAGTATACAGTTGATGGACGGTATTAAAACAGAAAAATCATACTTGAAGACAAAGAAGTTAACTAAAGACTGTGGTGGGATACAAGCTTCTCAGTTCGGTCAAGTGACTTGTCAATAATGGCAGAAAACCGATGATGATGGTCAGTACACCCTACCAATGAGAGAGAGAACTTCAATAGGAGATTATGTTTTATGACAAAAGATTTGATTTTGAGTGTATTTATTTATTTATTTATATGTCATCAACACAACAGGCATGAGCCCAATTACACTGTTGGTGTATTACATAACAAATTTACAATAGTTTTCTTAAACATACAGTATTACGTATGTCAGTTCCTTTGTGTTTGATACATATTTTGTTATAAGAAGAGCAAATTATCCAGATTGGCGATTTCAATAATACGTTGGTCCTTGCTTCTTTGCCATAGATCAGCATGAGTTTTAAGTGTCGGGACATGAACATTTAGTGCTGATATGAGATCCGTACAATTAAACTCGTTTTGTACTATTTTATAGAGAAAAATCAGATCCATGACGTTTCGCTTTTTGTTCAAATGTAGAGATACAGAATTTGTCTATTAATGTTACATAATTTTCATAATATGGATAGATTCCAGTTCTCTCGTACGACAAGTATTTGATAAATTTAGATTGGACCTTTTCCAGTTGGTATCGATGTTGCTGTTGTGATGGGTTCCAGATCACAGCAGGATATTCCAGTTTTGATCGGACATGGGAATAATACATTTTTATTAGTGTTGTCATATTGTTAAATTCCTTTCCAGTTCTAATCATGAACCCTAATATCTCGAGAGATCCATTAACTATGTTCGCTATATGGTTATTAAATGACAGTTTCGTTTCAAATATAACTCGCAGATCTTTGACTGAATTTAATCTATTTAGTAAGATCTGATTCATTGAATAATTAAACTTTATGTGACTTTTATTTCCGGTAAACCATAAAATGTTTCATTTGTTTATGTTTACCTTAAGTTTGTTAAGAGAACACCAATTAGCAATATTTTCCATGTCACGTTGTAAATTGAGACAGTCATGGATGGTCTTTATCCTACCGTATATTTTGAGGTCATATGAATAAAGCAATTTTTCACTTAATAATATATGATCAGGGAGATAGTTAATGAATAATAGGAGCAATAACGGACCCGAACGTAGCGTCCCTTTCAGCAGTGAAGCTATATGAGACGTGGACCTACAGCATAAGTGATATCCGAACCACAGGAGCTTCCGCCGGGAAGCGAACCAAAGTCTCCCACGCCATATATGACAAAAGATGCATATGTATTGAAACCAACCAACACCCTTTCATTAAACTAAGGTGAATAATGTTCAGTAGTGTTGTAGTATAAGCCTATAATGACAGGAAACTACAAGTCGGTGTTTAAATGTGGATTCCAATGACACCCTATGACGCTCGGACCATTCACAACTTCTTACGACCGAAATGACAGCTCTCCATTTGTTCATTTTAAATTGGACAATGAAAAGATTCCGTTTGAATTTTGGAATATCTTTCTCTCCAAAGCTGGAAACACTGCAGAGGTCCATAGACCCAGAAGTGTCGGATAGTTGGAGGTAGATCCGAGTCCTGTGTGAGAGTGAGTGAGTGTGTGTGTGTTTCCCTGGTAGATGGTGGATGGAGAGTGTAAATTGGTGTGGGCAAAATGGGTCGACAGGTAAAAACAGTTCATCAATAACAACAACATAGGGTCGTCCACTGAACCATCAACAACGAAAACCATGAGAATCATGAGCGCTGAAACCTCTCCCGGTTTTCCATCAAATCGGTGAAAAATTCAACCACGTAGAAACCAAATTGACGTCAATTAACGAATGGCATTGGCAGTGTGGGTTGAAAACAGGGAGGTCGGTAGCAGGTAGTGGGCACTTGGGGGGATGAGGATGTGATGGCATTTCAGAGCCACCTGACGGAAGGAATGCTAAATACATGTACGAACACAAAATACATGCACGCAAAGTACCATTAGCAAATGATGAAACTACTATACCATTGATTTCAATCCCCGATGATTCCTCTCACACCCAACCCCTTCAAGGCTTGCGCACTATCAAACTTCCGTTTTCTGTAGTGATGTATGGAATGGATTTTGATCGTCAATGACTGTCATGTACGATAATAAACATAAAGTTTAATTTAACAGATTGCTCATTCTCTTTCTCTCTCTCTCCTTTCCCTAGTTAATTCTCTAAAATCGAAAAATTGGAAAATTATTACTGGTAAAAAAATCAAAAAAGAGTGTATGTAAATTGTTATTGCCTCTAAGTTACTTCATTTCCTTTTCTCTGTTTTACTAGAGGACACGAGTTCGATATTTGCTGATAGGAAATGAAAAAATATACTGATAGAAAATGGAAGTACAATCAACAAAAGAAGGTATGAAGAATCGATAAGCATAATATGATGCACTGCAGTACAAAACGGTACTACTAGTCCACTAATCTTAGAGGTCTACACATCCTTTCTATGGTCGACGACGTACCGCCCTGGGGGGGGGGAACTCCAATTAAGGTTATCTTGAACATTTAAATAGTTTGTTTCCAGTTCAATGGATGGCGCCAGCGTCACCAATGCTACTGTATGGGATTAATTACATGAAAAACAAAATGAAATCTTTCAGTTTTACGTCCCACGATTGTGCCGAATAGGTTAAAGGAGATGATCATGATGAGAAATGAATACATTGGTGGAATGAATAAAGTGGGAGGAAACGGAAGAACTCCGAGGAAACCCACGAACACGGTGTTTGTCCACTACAAAGCGAGCTGGGATCGAACCAGGAACCGCATGCACCTCCAAAAATAAACGCTCTGCTACATAAAAACAATCATAAAAATAGCGAACAAATAAAGAATTCAGTTAAGACCAATTAACTAAGCAAAATGAACATAGTGATACCTGGAGAATTGTATTTTGTCAATTTTTTATACTGTTGATCCTGCTATTGGTGGAGGCAAGAAATGTTTATGAATCAATTAATTATAGTTCGACCATTCAAAAATCAACTGAACTTTGTACTAGAACTCACTACAAACATATCTAGGGAACTAAACAGATGGAATTTCAACATTTTGCTTCTGACCATTGTTACAAACAGATCATTGTCGCGAAACAGGATCTAACTACTATCTCAGAGTTAGGTTACAATGAAAAACAAAAGTTCCAATACTTTCAGAGCAAGTAATTGAAAAGTTTTCAAAGCGTTTCTAATTATACACTTCTCCTAGCTATTATCTACAAACCACTGTTGCAAAGTAACGACAAAATACGCAATAGAACCACGTACAAAATATTTCTACGAATATGTCAAGCATTTTCTCGTAGAAATTTTTTACAGTATATGTATCTAGGGAAGAATTTTCAAAGTTTGCTTTGTGAGCATTATTGGATTCTGCTCATTGTTACCAAACAGTTAAGCTCTCTTCAACTGATTTAACTTACAATAAAAAGGTTTCAATAAATTAATGAAAAACGACAATTTTCCAATGTCTTTCTATTCATCGTACTCTTCGTCGCTATTATCGAAAAGTCATTCTTGCAAGAAAATAACAAAATGAAAGAATAAACTAAGTGTACTATATATATACTTTACTATATATATAACTTATACTATATATAGTATATATATAGTATATATAGTATATATACCAGTGGCGGCTGGTACTATATGTTGCATGGTTGTGCAACCGGATATTTCTTTAATACTAAAGATATTTTTAAGTATTAAAGTAGTGTATCAGTAAAAAATAAACCTTTGCTCTTGAGTGCAAAACAGTATTGATGCATTTCTTTAAAAAAAAATTAAAAAACTGAAAGAAAGAGAGTGATATACAAATCCAGTGGCAGCGAGCGTTGCCACTGGAAGCAGTAACATTGAGCATATGGCAGCGAGCTCCTATCTCTTAACATGAGGAAGTAGATTTATTCTTACATCGCTGCTATCCTCCCGTATTACGCTTTTCCAGTTGCTACTTCATTCGCAACTGGTATATAGGCAGCTTCTGTAGTAGTTACGAATTCCTCCGTTTGGCAGCGCTTGACTCAATTGATAGGTTGAGTGAGATATGGACGCTTGGAAGAAAGAAGTTAGTCACCAAACAGAAACTCACAAAGAGCAAATACGCGTCTGATGGTAGCAGGGGCGGATAAAAGCTGAATATTTGCGGGAGGGCGGTCGTTCGAAGTCAATAGATTTTATTTTACATTTATAATACACTGCTCCACAAAACTTAAGCAACTCGAAGAAAGTGGCAGAAAATAAAGCTACACCAAGTATAATGAACAAACAGACGGTCCAGATGCACAATACAACACAAGTGAAGACGAACAATACAGTTAGGATGTACAGAATGACCAAAAAGTTCAGCACAACGATACCTCAACAGGTGAAGCTGGATTGTGCGAGGGCATAGGCAGTCAATATGGCGTGTGACCACCACGAACAGTTATACAGGCACGACATCTGCCTCCATGCTGCAAATCAAAGTGTTGATCAAGTCTTCCGGCAGATGGTGTCACTCCTCGAGGAGAGCTGTTTGCAGGTCGGAGAGTGCATGCTGGTGTACTGCGCTGCGCTATACGCCGCCCAAGAGCATCCCACACATGCTCGATGGGATTCAAGTCCGGCTCAAGCCCTGCTCTATTGAGCCACCGACGAAGAGTTTCACGACTCACGCGTTGTCCTGTAGCCTGAACCATCTTATTGGCCAGTTGAGAGCATGAAGCTTGACGATTACGTTTGGCAGAAATTGTGAGAAATCGGTCGTGGACGGCCGATATCTTTTTCGGAAGGCCTCATCCATGACGTCTACTGACTTCACCTCCATTTTGGAAGCGACTCCACAGCCTCGACACAACACTTTTGTTCACGTTTAATTCATGCGCCACTTCCACTTGCGATCGGCCCAATTCCAACTGCCCAATTATTCGCCCGCGATCAAAGTAACTCAAATGTCGTCTACCAGCCATTGCAAGGTGTGTACCCCACACAAGAACCACTAACTCAATGCTGGGAGCCTCGGACACTACTGGGCTGTGGTGTACGCCTCATGGCATAAGTTGTTCACCGCGCTTACAACGGTGCTGATTATGCGATAGAGTGGGTGCTCGCCTTGCCTGCGTGTCTCTGTGTATGTGCATACCACTAACCAGTGTTGAATGGGCCCCACACGTCACCTACACCACGTTCTCTCGGGTTGCTTAAGTTTTGTGGAGCAGTGTACAAAGGTAAAAATTCTTGGAATAGATTTTATTTTTAAAATAAAAAATATCCTATAATATGGGGGGGGGGGCGATCGAGACTCGAAGAAGAGAATGTCTTACCACTGGTCTAATTCCTAGCTGTGTGTCGCTTGTGTACATGATTCCGTGTTCGATTTACGGCGGAGAGCATAAAAAATTAATCTCAAATCATTCACTTTCAATACTCATCTGTCTTCTTTAGCCTAAATTGCTCGAATGTTAAACTATTTTTTTCATTTTCCAAGGAAAAAATCTTATATTTCGTGCTTCTTTATAATAGAACAGCAGACAAGAATACGTAGTTACTGAAAATAAACTCTTTGTCCCTTATATCCATACAAAGAAATGCTAACAAAATGCATATTGTCGAAGGAGAGAGGTGTTTCTGTGCCTTAAAGAAAATAAAGCGGAAAATATTTGCAGTAGCAATGCTTTCTATTCAGAAAAACTTGGCGAGCATCATTTCAGATTTCAATGAAGTCATAGAAAAATTTGAAGCTCGAAAAGAACGAAGAAAGACCTTCCATTTTAAAATAATGCATAGTTTACTAAATTAAATAATTTTGTTTAACTGTGTGCATGAATATATGCAATTTTCTTGCTTTTTTCTTCTTTTTGGGTTAACGATATCATTCATGGCTTGCAGCACATGCTATATATTCGATTTATCTCTTGTTCAATAACATGAACGTAGAAGTTTTTGTATATAAATAGTGTATAAACGTACATTGATAGCGGTTGTTTGAAAAAAAGGAAATAACTTATATATTAAATCAATATTAGAGAATACACTTTAATCAATAAATATACAAATGGAGCTTATATCGACTTTCCTCTTCATATTTCCTGAATATCTTTTGGATAAGACTCAAGAATGCTGGGGGGAGGGAACACTTGCACGTAACTACATACTTTTGATATTGCAACATTGCAACCGGTACTTCTACAGGCCACAAACCGCTACTGATATATACTATATATATCGGGTATTGCAAAATAAGTGTTACAACCCTTGGGAGGTGATTCCTACCACTGAGACAAGAAAAAAGTTCTCTTGAACTTCGGCTATCGGACATAATTTCGGATCTAAAAGATACCGAAAACGTGGGAAAATGACTTTCGGACGCCAATAGTTCGGAAACTATTCAACGTAAAGAGGGCGGGTAAAAAATTAACTGAAGAAGTCATACCTACTGTATTCAATATTGCATGTTTCACAATCCTACCATGCACGCGCAAGGGATTCCCCAAAGGAACGTAGGGAGACCCGGATAATCTGCCAAATGAAGATTGGTCTAAACGGATATGAATTGATAAGGTTTCTATCAGGTAACAATATCGTCGATAAGTCGATATCTGGAACAAATACAAAATGGCGGACACCTTCATTCCCGTTGTGTGTGGTTGCATAATCGTCAGGTACGGATGCTGGCCAACAGTGACGTTCTGAGTATTAAGTGTAGCGAATTTGTACTCAAATGCTCTAGAAAGACGTCTGGAGTGTCGGTAGAGCACAACAAATGATGCAGGGTGATTCACATGTGTGGAAACACTTAACGGAAAATGCCCAGAAATGCACTCATTCTCAGTAAACGTGAGTTCAAAGCGTCAGAAATGTACTGATTAGCGTCAAGAACATGAAACAAATTGCCAATTCACCAATAATATTCCATCAAACCGATGCAATATGATGTTCACGGTTGCATACCAATAAGGATGCAACAACATAGACCAAGTTGAAATTGTGCAAGGGGACTCACTAAGAAACTGGGTAAGCTAAAGGAATGTCACTAGTTGGATCGCATGATCGATATTGAAACGTTGCCAATGAGTGTGTTCATATCGACATGTAGCCAATGGACAATGTCAACATGTCCCACTACTGCTGGCACACCGTCCCACGTGCGAAAAATAGGAAAATAAATACTCGGGTCTTGAATCTGAGGCCATGGGCTCCCAGTAGGATTGGAAACTGCGAGCACGCGAGCGAAAGCGAGCGCTCTAGCCCTGAGGTTCCAGGGAGCCTCACTTTCTCTGTATTAATTTCTTTGAGGAGTACCCATTTTGTTTGGCAAGCGCTCTTGTGCAGCCTCCCGACATGCTTATGTGTTTCATTTAGTTAGTCCTACTGCACAGTTGTAAACAATCAGAGCTTTAAGACGTTTCTTCCTATTTCTCATGTCGTTTTATTTTCCATATGTATGGTTTTCCAGCTGTAGTGTTACATGTGCCAAATTGGTTCATTTTCGTATTTGATGAGTTGAGTTGATTTTAACGTCCTGTTCAGCAGCGAGGCTATATGAGACGTGGACCTATTGATTAACGTGGAATCCGAAACAGATGAGCTCCCGCCGGGAATCGAAGTCGGGCCTCCCACGCCAAAATCGCGTACGCTAAACGCTTAGCCACGGAGGAGCTCTATTTTCGTATTTGTCTTGGTATGTGCACTGTGTGTAAGATACGAATTTCTGGAGGTATTTTCCTATATTTCGAGTACGTCATATGTCCTAGAATACGTGGGACATGATACAAGTTTGTTATCTTCACGCTATATCAGAATTTGAACCATGGATTAAGATATTTCTTTTCATATGTGAAAATATTCTGAAGGCCCAGGAGCTTGATCAATCTAAACTACTTTACTATCAACATATATTGGTTTGTTAGGAGAATAAAATGAGGATATGTTGGCAAGTATTTTAATAAAAAAAACTATGAAGGAATCTCGAGTAAAATAATAATAATAAAAAAACGTATTGAAGATTTTACAATATTTATGTTCTTCCTCAGTTTATTCAAATATAACAATTTTCCTTTCATTATGACCCCAACTATTATAAAAAGTACATATTCATTATTATAAAAACTACATACTCAATAATGTCTTGTAAACTATTTTAAAATATCTGTGTTCCTTTCTCTGTTGAATCAAATGCTAACAGAACATTCCACACAAAAAATTTGGTTTTTATTATTCCGCGAACTACTGTCTGTTCCAAATGACAGATTAAAGGAGCAGTTGAAAATTTTTCTTGAAATAACATGTTTGATACTGCAAGGATGCGATGACGAAAAATTATGATAAAAAATGTCCACACTTACACAACAATACTATGCTTTCGGAAGCTTGAAATCTCCCTGAATAGTAGCATAAATTCTGAGAACTCCGTAACTTTTCTAGAAATTTCGAATTCCCTGACTCTTCCAGGATATCTCGCTTAGCTCGCCACCATGTATTGCAAATAATACAAATCCCCTCATAAGAAAGAGTAACCAAAGGCTTCCTTTTGTTTTTTTTTATTATTTTTAACGTTGATCTTTCTTTTTCTCATTTTATTTTGTTTAATCCTTTCTTAATTTTTTTCATTTCTGGTCTCGAAGGGGGGGTCCGGACCCCCTGGACCCCCCCTTGGCTACGTGCCTGCAAAGGGATGAAATTTTATAAAATTATTCCCACTTCTACTGAACGAAATATTTGAATTTCGATTGTTTGTGACCATTGTTTAAGCTTGCCTTATTTTTTCATGAGAATACGGGACACCTTTGATCTCTTCCCCTCCCTCCATCAAACATCCCAACACAATCCAATGATCTGTAGCTCTGGTTATGAACAACAGAATAATAGGCGAAAGTTCCCTAATCTGCTTTCTCTTCTTATTCCCTACAATTAATTGTACGGAGTGAAGATATTTACAATCCAATACAGAAGAATCGCCTTAAAAACTCAAGATGACGTCTTATAAAAGTACTTTACAGGAAAACAATATGCAGATAATCTCGCTATCTTCAATATTGTTCGCGCGATTAGCAATATTTATATATTTGTCAAAATTACATTTGACAGTTTAATGGGATGAAAATTTAGCTGATTTTTTTTCGTCGTGTGTAATTGTCAGGGTTGAATTTACATATTTCTAAATCCTAGACCAAAGCACAAGGTGCCTCTAGCCTCTCAGAAAGATTATTTATATATCATTCTTGTTAATTTATCTAATGTCTTGCTCGAGAAAAAATCACAACTTTAGTGTGCTTGTAGATGTAGTAGCACTAGAAGCCATCTTAAGTTTCCTTGTTTGTTGGTGTTCGAGAGTATCCAAATTTCCACCAGGTGCAATGAAGAAAAGAGGGATTGCAACTTTTGCAGTCAACTTCATAGTTCAACTTCGTTGCTTTCAGAAACAGGTACTTCTTCAAATTGGAAGAAAACGTGCACTTCAGTTTAGGCATTCTTGTTGGTACAAAACTTGTAATGTGCTATCAATGGCAACTCAGGTCATGCACTTCATGAAAGATTGCAGATCTCCTTAACTGCTAACGGACAATTGCAACTCTATGCTGCAAGTCTGTTCGCTTTCTCGCTATCAAATCGGAGAGGGTTGTGTGATAACTTGCTCGAAGCTGTTACATTTATTACAGCTTATTGTTCATTCACATAATTCCTAGCCAGTCAGAATTTTTGATTTTTTTCAGTTTTCGGAGAAACTGATATTGATAGCAGAAATGGGACAGGATTAAAGTACGGGACATTTACCCGCCCCAACTAAATTTACGGGGATTCGGGACACGGGCCCAAAATTGGGACTGTCCCATTTTTACGGGACATGCGGCAGGCTTGCCGTTGTTGAAAGCTGATCATTGTTGTCAAATGAGTCTTATCTTTGTCTGTTATCAATAAATAAATAAATACTTTCAGAGGTATTAATTGAAGAGTTTCCAAAACCTTTTTAATCATTGTACACTCTTTGTACCCATTATAGAAGGCATTTTTACTAAACAATGACAAAACACAAGACGCAACTACATATAAACATTTTAAACTGAATATAATATTTCACCGATTCTCCCGTAAGAAATGGTTATTTTTTAATGATGTTCCCAATAAAGATATATAAGAAATTGAATACATAAAATTTTAATATTTTTTGTGACTACTGTTGGTGTCAAAAGGGTTCAAACTATCTCAACGTTAGGGTTAGCATAGCTATAATTTTACGAAAAGATTTCAATTCTTTCAGAACAATTAATTCAAGGGTTTCCAAAGCGTTTCTAATCATTAAAAACTCTTTGTTGCTATTATCTAAAAACTATTGTTCTGACAAAGTAGGCTTATAAGATTGAACTACGTAGGGACATTTTAAACGAGATACCGTAACTCGTCTAACGTGAACTTACCAGGATTTTGCTCGTGATCATTGTTTAAAAGTAGGTCATTGTTCCCAAACAAGATCAACCTATCCAGAGATATTATTTGGGAAGGGCAGGAGGGGCAACATTCTATTAGCAAGATTGGCTCCATATAATGAAATTATTAGAGATTGTTAGTACAGAATTAGGCGAAATCGATCAACTATCGACTAAATATTTACCAATCAACAAATACTCGAAAAGAAATGGGAATACTTATCCTGGTACATAAATTATTTATTGATTTTAGAAAAGCCTACGACTTGATTAGGAAGGAAACTGTACAACATTCTTACTGAATTTGAAATACAGAAACAGCTAGTTAGACTAATTGTTCGTAAGATGAATGAATCCGAAAGTAAAGTCCGAGTGGGAAAATACGAGGGGCATACTGAAAGTCGTAAGCAACATGTTTTCACAACCGTAATATTTAGCTGTGAGTGAAACCAAATATCTCAATCTACAGACCTTTCTTTCGAGACTTTGACGCTGTTTGTTGCTAGCACGTGACCACAGGCGAGATTTCCAAAATGGCTGGCAGCGATGTTTCGTTTCGACAGCGTGTTGTGATTGAATTCCTTGTTAAAGAGGACCAATCTGCTTCTGAAATTCACCCGCAGACAGCACCTTACCTATGGAGATGTGTGCATGGATGCTAGCAGTGTTAGGAGGTGGGTGAAATATTTTAAGGATGGGAACACGAGCACCGAAGATGAGCCTCGCAGCGGGCGCCTCGAACTGCATCCACGGAACACAACAAGGTAAGGGTTGATGCACTGATTCTGAAAAACGAATTTGGGCGTGATAACTAAACTTGTCACGGTTCGCCACTTCTGAAAACGTAAATTTATTTTAGGGCGTGTGACAACTAACATCGTGGTTGAAGGAGGAGTCGCCTGAACTTAGCAAAGAGTGATAATGAAATATCTACTACTAATTGAAACTGTAAAAATTTTCTAGTAAAGTAAATTTTGAATAAATTATATTATTATTTTTAGTCTCTGTACATATTCATTTTAGAGGTAATTATCCCAAATCGGACTTCCGAAGAAACTTATCGAATCGAATTTTTTGACCGTGCTGATAGCGACTACTCCCAGTCACGACCTAATTAGTTTTTCAGTTTTGTTAGAAATAAGAAAAGAAAGAGTGAGAAGGGAAAGGAGGGGAGAGAAGTAGAAAGAAATAAGAAAAGAAAAGGAAAAGGAGAGGGAAAAGGAAAGATTGAGGATTTTAAAGGAGAATGGATTACTGGATGATTTAGGAGATATAGTAATGAATTCGAATGGTTATTATCCGGTAAATCGTTACAAATACTATTAGTGGAGAATCAATTTTGAAGTGATGTGGAATAGACACATGTTCCCTCATACCACCCAGACCTAGCTCCAGGCACCACGTTCGTGGGGTTGCCCAGACCTAGACCTGGAAATGAGAAAAGTGAAATTTAATTCTTTGTAATTTAATCTCAAACCATAATTGATAACTATCCAATATCTGAACTCCATGATCTGAGATCGACCACACATATGAATTAGTTAAGAGAAAGAAAAAAAAAATATAAACTCAATATAAAATTTATGTATCGTCTCAACAAGAGTTTCAACTTCCTGGAAGAAAGATGTCGTATTTAGGCTCATCCCGTTATTTCCGTCTCACTCCTAGAGCCGACTTTAAATTTGTTAGTGGCGGTCTTTCATGACCTAGGTTATTTACCTTAACACACATATATTAAAACATGACACATATATTATAGATGTTAATATGACAAATGATATTACTAAAATTACTTAAATTAAATCTATCATGCATTCACTCGCTCACTCACTCAGGACAGTGTATATATGTTTAAAGGAAAACCAACTAGCTACAAGGGTACAAATAGTTTATTACATTCATAGTGAAAAGGAAAAATAATTACAAAGAAAATCTTAAAAGCACAAGTTCTTGGTTATATATTAATAGAATACATAGTGTTATATTTTAGTAAATTTTTATATATTCAATCATCTTGACAAAAAAAAAATAATTACATATAATATATCTTAGGCATGCTAAAGCAAATTATGATTTGCGACATACGCAAAGAAGACACTTATTTCACTTAAAAAAAATATGGACAAAGAGGAAAGAAAAGAAAAAAAAACTTTTAGGTGTATTAGAACTTATGAGTCTCTACCTCAGGTCGAGCAATAAAATATTAATAATTCTGAGCGTTCAAATTACAAATCACGCACTACTAGTAGTGTCCAAAACATTTCGCTCCATTTAACTTAGTTTGTATATATATATATATATATATATATATATATATATATATATATATATATATATATATATATGACTATTGGTTTATAAAACCATTCATCAACTATTTTCAGTTTGTGACAGTACTCGCATACTACAACGTTTATACCCATCTAGGGATTTCACCAACAACATTTGGTCAGAGGAGAATTCTCCTCTCGGTTCAGTCCATTCCAGGTTACTAGTTAGTCATTCATCACTGGGACACATCATAACACTTTATTTGTGAATTACTTATAACTTTTATTCATAGTATTTATATTTGAGGAGATCTTCACTAGTTGGGAGGATTGTGGTGATTTATATCGTGGTAAAACACTGGTTAAGTCATAGGATACACATTGGAAAACAGGGGGGATTCTAGGTACACTTTCAAAAAAAAAGAATTTCTGGTTGATCACTAAAGGATAATATTTGTCGAGGGATTGGATTATGGTTTAGACCTGCCGTTATTTCGAAATGCATGCCATTGAAACTGTTTACATTATTGATTACTAATTACATTTATGCAGAACAAAAAGAAATTATTTAAGTTCGCGGCGGTATTCCTTAAAAAAAATTAGACTACAACATTCCATTCGTCGGAAAACATTACTTAAAACCCATGGCAACCAATAAACGTATGGGGCAGATGCGGTGCTCTTACATATATCCATATTATAAATTTAACATTTTACATTTCACTTTAATATTCTACATTTCATACATATTTACATTTCGACGACTCTCTCTCTATATATATATATTTAATACACGCGCACACATTTAATTACATAACCCCAACACTAATTTGTCCAAGAAGGTTGCAACATTACACCAAGAAACAAAACTTCCGAAGTATCATCATAAAATATTATTTTCATTTATACCGCGCGTCTAGTAATTTTAAATTTTCACGTATCCAATTGGAGAGTAGATCAAGGAAAGAAAAACTTGTAAGGCAGGCACGTAACACAGAACATTCTTAAATACATGAACATGTATAAACAAAACAATTTTTATCTTAACTTTGGGCCCAATATTACAACATTCACGGAAATCAAATAAACTAAATGGAAAGTGACCACTGGATAAAAAAAAATCCCAGACGGACAATGGTGAAGGAATGAAAGTGGAAAATTAAGGTGTACCGAATCGTTACTCACCCCGTCGATGGGTCAAATATAATGTAAACCCAGTCCCTAACTATTTCATCAAACGAATCGTGTCTTGAGATGTCTCAGCTGGTCATTTCGGTTAGAAAAAAAAATATTATACATTAATTCATTGATATATCATACTTTCAAAATCGGGGGGGAAGGTTGAAAATTAAAAAAAAATCTCGAAGTAAGAAGGAAGAGACAAGAGAGAGAAAGCGGCGCCAACGAAAGAAGAAAGATTAAAGTACTACTCACTACACAGAAGGGTGATCGAATTTAAATATATAACAACTCATAGCCAAAAATATTCACATATGCCGAAAAAGGGTGGTTTACTTAAATACGTAAACTAGGAGGGAGTCCTGCTGCCAAGGATGCAAGTTCCTTGTCCATCAGATCCCAATCCCACAAGAGTTTGCTTGTAAGATTGAAATCCGAGCCCCGTATCCGGCCCAGACCAGCAGGATAAAAGGAGAGGGGGAAGGGACCAGGTAACTGCGTCCCCAATTTTGAAATCTCTAAGAAAAAAAATATTCGACCCCTCAGAAGAACTAAGAAGGTTCTAGGACAGTAATGAAACTAGAGTAAAAGTATTAGCTAAGATATCCCTAACTAATGATTTGCCGAAATAATAAAAAAAATTAAATAAACTGAATTTTGGATCGGTGATTTCTATTACCAAACTTCACCGATAGCTCCCCTTCGCAGAATGCGCTAAATTCTGAGGCATCGATTAATTTCCATCACTATGTAGTTTGGAAACTAAGAAAAGAAAACGAAAATATTCAAGGGGGGAGGGGTCGATGCCCGGGTACGGAATAATAAATTCCAATAACTAATTGTTTTAATTCTGTAACCCTGTCAGAGCTGTCGCCTCCATGAATATTGTAAACTAGCCCGAGTAGGTAACGTGAAAAAAAATCTCAGAGTCATAGGATATTCTCTTTCATAACCGACTGTAAACACAATTCACAACAGCCCAACACCAACTATTTGGTATCATGATCGATGAACAATTACATTCAGTTAGCCATTACATGATGCTATCCCTACCCTGCTGTCAGACGAGATTGTTACAAATAAATACAACTGTTATGGCTCAACTGCGAAGTAATAATACATTCTGATATATAACTCGCCTATTCTGTCGAGTGATGTCTCGGCGTGGAGGTCAGACCTCGAAACGATTCTCACCACACATTTACGTTTCATCTATATATATATGTCATCATATAGCTAAAATACACCGGGCCCATGTACACACTATACGGGTGTCCTATCATCTATTCACTTTTACTACAATATTCATATTCATATTCAAATAAATATTCATATATTCATATCATCATCTTTTTCCGTTTACTACGACGTTATATTTTAAAACACCCTGTCTCCTCTATCTACGCCCAGCCTACATACACATTTCATCATAATACTTAAAAAAATCTATAAATCGCGTCCCGACCAACACGCAAGAAACATTACTCGAACCCAAGACTTCTTTGCCACACAAACCATCCTATATCTTACTTCGCAGCTGTTTTAAAACAATTCTCTGTATAGAAATATTTACAAAAAAATAAAATATGTGCGATAATATTGCTGAATGTGATAGCATTCTGACAGCAACAATGAAAATTATTCTGCAACTACAAGAAAAGAATTGGAATTCAATATCTTAATTTCAGAACGGAAATAGCATCACATTGGCTGACTTCGGTTAAGAATCTATGCATAGTTTATTTACTTAAATATTTTCATTACTGGATTACACAGAATGTTGTAGTTTTCAGAATATTAAAGTGTCAAATCACATTATCCAACTATCTGTTCATATGGGCCGGAAATTGTGTTTACTCGGTTTTAAATCGAAAATAAAGGTCAATTTTGTGAAATCTAAATCACTAACTGGGTTTGATGGTAACATATGCACGACTGATAGTACGGAATTTCGACACAAGGGCGCTAGTAACTATTTGTTCGAACTGTAAACCACGAAATGTGACCTTGTACTCAGGATTATTGTACTATATTACGTTCACTTTCAAATATTGTTTATAAGTTCATTTAATGACGGAATATGAAATCGCATGGTAAATACTACACTGTCCATATTTAATTATCTCACACTCCCAATCACTCACTACCACAATTACTACTACAAGAAAATGTTTACTACATTACGAATATCTACATGCCACATCTATACTACACACTACATTAATACATGTTATACTAATAAATGTACACAAACAACCTTCAAATTTTTACCATTTTAATTCGGCTCTATCGGTTCACGAAAGGAAAGGGAAAGAAAGGAACAGGGCCAATTGGCCCTTGTATTCCCTAAATCACATTCTTAATGCAAACTGTTCAGTTAATACCCAAACTATTTATTGGAAAATATATATAGGCCCCTTTCCTGAAGGGAAAGAACCTTATGATAACTATGCTTTCAACCCATCCCTGCTGGAAGCTATCCCAATTCGGGATGAAAACAGGAGCCCTGAGAGTTAACCTAAGCCATCATTCTAATGTTACCAAGATTGCAAAACTCAAAATACTGCCATGTGGGTTAGTAAAAAAAAATCACTATCTATATTAATAAATTACTACACGGACAGGTCTTGACTGTAAATGATATTGGGAGGGGTGAAAAGGATAATCACTGAATTGAATTTACTGAGTCAAAGCAAATGAAGATTTTATCACACCAAATTAACCGCACTTAAATGTAGAACCTGTCCACACTAAATATTTACATCCGGCATGGCGTCCTATGTATCCGGCTACATTTCACTAAGATTTTATCCTGTTTTAACTGTTAAAATTTTCTAAATTTGAGCTCCTGTGCTTCCTGGTAGTGTAGTTTTTTTACCTGGATATACTATTTACCTATCTCACACGGTTTTACTGTTAAATTTCTTTCATATCTGCTATCCGATCGAACGCACAGCTTTCTTCCTTCGGTCGACGAGGTAGAGTGAAGATGATCGCGCCTTAATCTGTAGCGTGGGTAACTGCACCAATCAAAGTAAAGCTTTTTTGGCGGTGGAGTATTTAAAACGAATAAAAAATGGTAAAATCTGGATTGAACCGGATCTTTAGATGAACATTGGTACCAAAAGAGGGGTGAGGAGAGTCCAAAATATTGTGCCAAAATTTAGATTGGCTAATTATTCTAAACTTCCATCCAATGGTGGGACTCTATTTCCGAATAGCACTGACACCGTGAGATTTGTAATCGTCCATTTAAAATATGCATATATAAGATTTATAATTAGTTAATAGATAAATAAAGATATGAATCCCCAAAATACGATTCCTAAACAATTTTTTACCGTCTTCCATGTTAATTTGGAATAAAATAACGAACAAATAAATAATTTATATGGATCGAAAGAAATTTTTGCTAAATAGGAAGTACAGTCGGTGCAAAAATTTCTGGGACCCTCCCATCAAAAATATCATTACATTAAATTGTAATGTTCCATTACAATTCCCCGGCGTCATTAAAAAAATTTTGTTAGGATAACAAAATTTTGGTTGGAGAGGATTAACATGTATTAATAATAATGAACTAACTACTCATTCATACACTCAAGCATTCACTTAAATAAGAACAGTGTTAACATTTACTTTGGGTACTGTGACAAAAGTTCCTTTTTCTTATCATCAGTGCAATTGAAGAGTTTGAGATTTTGAAAATTGTGAGTTCCGATACTTTCACCTATTAAGTTATGTAATACTGCACAATTTTTCAATAATTTTACTACAGTGGTGTTCGCATAGGAATAGAACGACAAAAGTTCCAGCTGAGAGATCAAGAGACACAACTCGTAGGTTTCACTCGCCGACTGGCGTATCTGACGACATTAGGATCTAGTTTCTCGACTATTACTCCCTTCATTTGTTAGAATTCTATTTCCGCCATTATTCTGTATTTGCGATGGGGCCGGATTCTGAGGTCTATTTCCACTATTGTTATTATTATTATTGTTACCGCCTTGGCCGTTACCACTTTCTCTTCTCCAATACCCCCCGTTAAAGCTCCTCCGGTTATCGTCCCTATTAGGGTTGGATTCTCCAGCAGTACGGTCATAGGGGCGATAACCTCGGCGATTATTAAACGTAGGCCGGTTACGGTACGGACGCCGACCATAATTTTGGTTGTTTTCCAAGCCACGCCCACTTGGATAACGAGATCCAGCCTGGGTGTAACTCAGAAAATCTGTTTGGCAGCTGGCCGTTGCCTTATTCTTAGTAGGTTTTAAGATTTTAGCTTGCCGGGCGAAATACCTCCTTGGTGGGCCGCCAGTTACTTTCCCACACAGAGCAGCTAAACGTGAAGTCACTTCTCGCACAGTTTGGCATAAGTGGGAAGCTATAGCCCGCGACTCATCCGGTGGAAGAGCATTTATGATGATATCCACGAGTTCAGCTTGTGACGGATTTTCTGCAATTTGGTAGTATAATTCAATGATTTTCCAGGCATAGTCCAGAAGGGACCCATACTTAGCTCGGTCGTACCTTAAGGATTGGAGGGTACGTTTCTGAAGCCTTTCGATATGTTCATTACAATATTCCTCTTTAAAAAGGATCAGAAAGTCGTTGTATGTATGGATTCTATATTTGACGGATGCAAACCATGCGCCTGAAGCTGCAACTAGACGCTTCTCTACTATCTGTAAGCGTTCTCTGTCCGTTAACCGATACATTTCCAGACACTGCTGTAGTCTTCGTAGGAAGACACGAGGTAATCCATTAGTGATATTTTCGTCAAAGGTAGGGAAACGTTCGATATCCCTTAATGAAACTTTGGAACTCATACTACTATCGGTAAAAGAATAATTTAATGGCATGAAAGCATTATCTTGGCTAAACGGAGTAGTCACCGGGTTCGCCACTGACGACGTTGTAGCAGTGCTATATGTACCTCTGTAACTAAAGGGGACTCTGTTAGTCGAGTCGACTATGTGGGGTTCCATCTTCGGACCAACCGCGTTCGCGAGCAACGACTCAGCACGGCACCCTTCCCCTCTTCCCGGCAACACACTATATGACGGTATACCTCCCAGCAAAGAGGGCGCATTAACACTAGTAACAGTAGTTGTCACAACACTTGTCTGAGCAGGCATGTTATGGCTTTCTGACCAAGGTTTTAACCTTGACTGATGCGGAGGATAGTGCATTGCAGTACCCCATGCATCAGCTGACACCTGATTTTCATTCTCAGTACTAAATGTGATTTTTCTCCCGGGTAATGTATTCGGAGAATCGTTACCGGGGAAAGGGTAGGATACATCTAACTTCTCCCGACTCGGCCTCCCTATTTTCTCTTGCATATTATCTATTTCATCCTGAATTGCCGTAATTTTTTGATCTGTCACTTCCATTTTAGTTTCCAATGATAAGTGAGACAAAGTAGACTTCAAATCATTGATTTCAGCCTGCTGTAATTCTAGTTTCTGATCTACTTCTTGAAATTTGGTGTTTACCTTCTCTAACTCTGAATCTACTTTATTAAATCTACCCTCAGTTTCCTGTTGGAGTTGCTCTACTGTTTGTTGAGCCTCGCATCTGACCAGGTCAATTTCAGTAGACATTTGCTCTCTCAATGTGGTTATTGAGGAAGCAAAGTCCCAACATATGTTGTCTATTTTCTGAGTTAGTACCTCGAATCGAGATTCGGTTTCTCGGTTCGAGGTGTCAAATTTCTCATTTATTTCGCGTCTCATTTCCCGGCTATTTTCATTCATTTCTCGTATTAGATTCTGATTCATTTGTGTCATATTTTTATTTATTTGTTCAGCGAACTGCTGAAATAAGACAAACATATCAGACCCGCCCGATGATGCAATATCCTTTGGGTTTGTTGTCTGATCGCGATTCAAATTACTTTGAGAATCACCAATGTGATCCCTATTCTTTTCATCATCATCGAGGTCAGATATCTCTAATGGAGATATTTGGCCTCGGTCTTTCGGAGTACTATACCCACGTTCTCCATCTGAGTCTGGGTGCTCAATTTCTTTAGAATGGGTTGGATTCATTATTTCCCGAGACTGGCAGAGTTTCCCTTCACATTCGTCACAATATTTAATTATCTCCCCAGTACGGATCTTTTCTTCATTCTCAACTGAGTCAACTAAATTAATACAGGTAAAATGAATCCATTTTTTCCCGCATCCGTGAGACCTCACTAATCTACGAGGGACGCGAGCCTTTTTCTCCTTATCATTTAGTGTACATTGTGTACACGAAACTTCAACCTCGTCTTGCGTGACGATTACTTTCTTATTGGTTGCCATAGTTTTTTTTACATACAACATATACGAGACAGATACACATGCAATATAACACTTACAAACTAACAAAATAGACTTGTTCTACAGATACTATTCATAAATTAAAGGGCTCCCATTTTTTCCCTCCTTGAACCAGCTTCCAGCTTTTTTTTTATTTAATTTAGAAAATTTTGTAGTTCCTTCCATTTCTTATCCTTTCTACACAGAGAAGCAAAAATAACGGAAAAGCCGAACGACTATAATTGTCTAACTTCACAAAGACTTTTCTATTAATTGCATTCTTGTGGCCAATTCCATATGTGCTCGATCTCAATAAATACTCAATAAATAATTTTAAATCTGTTACCAGGGAAAGACAATTGTCTCCATAGTGACTGTCTTGAATCATCAGTCGTGCTATAATACCGAAAATAAACTATTTGCCATTTCTGAGATCCGTTGTCATAGAAACAACCGTTTCCATGACAAAAATCCTGTCACGTGTCGCCAATTCTGAAAAACGAATTTGGGCGTGATAACTAAACTTGTTGTCACGGTTCGCCACTTCTGAAAACGTAAATTTATTTTAGGGCGTGTGACAACTAACATCGTGGTTGAAGGAGGAGTCGCCTGAACTTAGCAAAGAGTGATAATGAAATATCTACTACTAATTGAAACTGTAAAAATTTTCTAGTAAAGTAAATTTTGAATAAATTATATTATTATTTTTAGTCTCTGTACATATTCATTTTAGAGGTAATTATCCCAAATCGGACTTCCGAAGAAACTTATCGAATCGAATTTTTTGACCGTGCTGATAGCGACTACTCCCAGTCACGACCTAATTAGTTTTTCAGTTTTGTTAGAAATAAGAAAAGAAAGAGTGAGAAGGGAAAGGAGGGGAGAGAAGTAGAAAGAAATAAGAAAAGAAAAGGAAAAGGAGAGGGAAAAGGAAAGATTGAGGATTTTAAAGGAGAATGGATTACTGGATGATTTAGGAGATATAGTAATGAATTCGAATGGTTATTATCCGGTAAATCGTTACAAATACTATTAGTGGAGAATCAATTTTGAAGTGATGTGGAATAGACACATGTTCCCTCATACCACCCAGACCTAGATCCAGGCACCACGTTCGTGAGGTTGCCCAGACCTAGACCTGGAAATGAGAAAAATGAAATTTAATTCTTTGTAATTTAATCTCAAACCATAATTGATAACTATCCAATATCTGAACTCCATGATCTGAGATCGACCACACATATGAATTAGTTAAGAGAAAGAAAAAAAATATAAACTCAATATAAAATTTATGTATCGTCTCAACAAGAGTTTCAACTTCCTGGAAGAAAGATGTCGTATTTAGGCTCATCCCGTTATTTCCGTCTCACTCCTAGAGCCGACTTTAAATTTGTTAGTGGCGGTCTTTCATGACCTAGGTTATTTACCTTAACACATATATTAAAACATGACACATATATTATAGATGTTAATATGACAAATGATATTACTAAAATTACTTAAATTAAATCTATCATGCATTCACTCGCTCACTCACTCAGGACAGTGTATATATGTTTAAAGGAAAACCAACTAGCTACAAGGGTACAAATAGTTTATTACATTCATAGTGAAAAGGAAAAATAATTACAAAGAAAATCTTAAAAGCACAAGTTCTTGGTTATATATTAATAGAATACATAGAGTTATATTTTAGTAAATTTTTATATATTCAATCATCTTGACAAAAAAAAATAATTACATATAATATATCTTAGGCATGCTAAAGCAAATTATGATTTGCGACATACGCAAAGAAGACACTTATTTCACTTAAAAAAAATATGGACAAAGAGGAAAGAAAAGAAAAAAATTTTAGGTGTATTAGAACTTATGAGTCTCTACCTCACGTCGAGCAATAAAATATTAATAATTCTGAGCGTTCAAATTACAAATCACGCACTACTAGTAGTGTCCAAAACATTTCGCTCCATTTAACTTAGTTTGTGTATATATCTATATATATATATATATATATGACTATTGGTTTATAAAACCATTCATCAACTATTTTCAGTTTGTGACAGTACTCGCATACTACAACGTTTATACCCATCTAGGGATTTCACCAACAACATTTGGTCAGAGGAGAATTCTCCTCTCGGTTCAGTCCATTCCAGGTTACTAGTTAGTCATTCATCACTGGGACACATCATAACACTTTATTTGTGAATTACTTATAACTTTTATTCATAGTATTTATATTTGAGGAGATCTTCACTAGTTGGGAGGATTGTGGTGATTTATATCGTGGTAAAACACTGGTTAAGTCATAGGATACACATTGGAAAACAGGGGGGATTCTAGGTACACTTTCAAAAAAAAAAAAAAGAATTTCTGGTTGATCACTAAAGGATAATATTTGTCGAGGGATTGGATTATGGTTTAGACCTGCCGTTATTTCGAAATGCATGCCATTAAAACTGTTTACATTATTGATTACTAATTACATTTATGCAGAACAAAAAGAAATTATTTAAGTTCGCGGCGGTATTCCTTAAAAAAAATTAGACTACATCATTCCATTCGTCGGAAAACATTACTTAAAACCCATGGCAACCAATAAACGTATGGGGCAGATGCGGTGCTCTTACATATATCCATATTATAAATTTAACATTTTACATTTCACTTTAATATTCTACATTTCATACATATTTACATTTCGACGACTCTCTCTCTATATATATATATTTAATACACGCGCACACATTTAATTACATAACCCCAACACTAATTTGTCCAAGAAGGTTGCAACATTACACCAAGAAACAAAACTTCCGACGTATCATCATAAAATATTATTTTCATTTATACCGCGCGTCTAGTAATTTTAAATTTTCACGTATCCAATTGGAGAGTAGATCAAGGAAAGAAAAACTTGTAAGGCAGGCACGTAACACAGAACATTCTTAAATACATGAACATGTATAAACAAAACAATTTTTATCTTAACTTTGGGCCCAATATTACAACAACATTCACGGAAATCAAATAAACTAAATGGAAAGTGACCACTGGATAAAAAAAATCCCAGACGGACAATGGTGAAGGAATGAAAGTGGAAAATTAAGGTGTACCGAATCGTTACTCACCCCGTCGATGGGTCAAATATAATGTAAACCCAGTCCCTAACTATTTCATCAAACGAATCGTGTCTTGAGATGTCTCAGCTGGTCATTTCGGTTAGAAAAAAAATATTATACATTAATTCATTGATATATCATACTTTCAAAATCGGGGGGGGGAAGGTTGAAAATTAAAAAAAAATCTCGAAGTAAGAAGGAAGAGACAAGAGAGAGAAAGCGGCGCCAACGAAAGAAGAAAGATTAAAGTACTATCACTACACAGAAGAGTGATCGAAATTAAATACATAACAACTCATAGCCAAAAATATTCACATATGCCGAAAAAGGGTGGTTTACTTAAATACGTAAACTAGGAGGGAGTCCTGCTGCCAAGGATGCAAGTTCTGTGTCCATCAGATTCCAATCCCACAAGAGTTTGCTTGTAAGATTGAAATCCGAGCCCCGTATCCGGCCCAGACCAGCAGGATAAAAGGAGAGGGGGAAGGGACCAGGTAACTGCGTCCCCAATTTTGAAATCTCTAAGAAAAAAATATTCGACCCCTCAGAAGAACTAAGAAGGTTCTAGGACAGTAATGAAACTAGAGTAAAAGTATTAGCTAAGATATCCCTAACTAATGATTTGCCGAAATAATAAAAAAAATTAAATAAACTGAATTTTGGATCGGTGATTTCTATTACCAAACTTCACCGATAGCTCCCCTTCGCAGAATGCGCTAAATTCTGAGGCATCGATTAATTTCCATCACTATCTAGTTTGGAAACTAAGAAAAAAATGAAATGAAATCTTTGAGTTTTACGTCCCACGGTTATGCCGGTTAGGCTAAAGGAGACGGTGATGATGAGTAATGAATGAAATGGTGGAATGAAGGAAGTGGGAGGAAACGGGAGAACCCCGAGAAAACCCACGCACACGGTGTTTGTCCACCACAAAGTTCACTTGGCGGGGGCTGGGATCGAACCCGGGACCCCAAGCACCAGAGGTGAACGCTCTACCACTGAGCCACCGCGGCCCCGGAAACTAAGAAAAGAAAACGAAAATATTCAAGGGGGGGGGGGTCGATGCCCGGGTACGGAATAATAAATTCCAATAACTAATTGTTTTAATTCTGTAACCCTGTCAGAGCTGTCGCCTCCATGAAAATTGTAAACTAGCCCGAGTAGGTAACGTGGAAAAAAAATCTCAGAGTCATAGGATATTCTCTTTCATAACCGACTGTAAACACAATTCACAACAGCCCAACACCAACTATTTGGTATCATGATCGATGAACAATTACATTCAGTTAGCCATTACATGATGCTATCCCTACCCTGCTGTCAGACGAGATTGTTATAAATAAATACTACTGTTATGGCTCAACTGCGAAGTAATAATACATTCTGATATATAACTCGCCTACCTTGTCGAGTGATGTCTCGGCGTGGAGGTCAGAACTCGAAACAATTCTCACCACACATTTACGTTTCATCTATATATATATCATCATATGGCTAAAATACACCGGGCCCATGTACACACTATACGGGTGTCCTATCATCTATTCACTTTTACTACAATATTCATATTCATATTCAAATAAATATTCATATATTCATATCATCATCTTTTTCCGTTTACTACGACGTTATATTTTAAAACACCCTGTCTCCTCTATCTACGCCCAGCCTACATACACATTTCATGATAATACTTAAAAAAATCAATAAATCGCGTCCCGACCAACACGCAAGAAACATTACTCGAACCCAAGACTTCTTTGCCACATAAACCATCCTATATCTTACTTCGCAGCTGTTTTAAAACAATTCTCTGTATAGAAATATTCACAAAAAAATAAAATATGTGCGATAAAATTGCTGAATGTGATAGCATTCTGACAGCAACAATGAAAATTATTCTGCAACTACAAGAAAAGAATTGGAATTCAATATCTTAATTTCAGAACGGAAATAGCATCACATTGGCTGACTTTGGTTAAGAATCTATGCATAGTTTATTTACTTAAATATTTTCATTACTGGATTACACAGAATGTTGTAGTTTTCAGAATATTAAAGTGTCAAATCACATTATCCAACTATCTGTTCATATGGGCCGGAAATTGTGTTTACTCGGTTTTAAATCGAAAATAAAGGTCAATTTTGTGAAATCTAAATCACTAACTGGGTTTGATGGTAACATATGCACGACTGATAGTACGGAATTTCGACACAAGGGCGCTAGTAACTATTTGTTCGAACTGTAAACCACGAAATGTGACCTTGTACTCAGGATTATTGTACTATATTACGTTCACTTTCAAATATTGTTTATAAGTTCATTTAATGACGGAATATGAAATCGCATGGTAAATACTACACTGTCCATATTTAATTATCTCACACTCCCAATCACTCACTACCACAATTACTACTACAAGAAAATGTTTACTACATTACGAATATCTACATGCCACATCTATACTACACACTACATTAATACATGTTATACTAATAAATGTACACAAACAACCTTCAAATTTTTACCATTTTAATTCGGCTCTATCGGTTCACGAAAGGAAAGGGAAAGAAAGGAACAGGGCCAATTGGCCCTTGTATTCCCTAAATCACATTCTTAATGCAAACTGTTCAGTTAATACCCAAACTATTTATTGGAAAATATATATAGGCCCCTTTCCTGAAGGGAAAGAACCTTATGATAACTATGCTTTCAACCCATCCCTGCTGGAAGCTATCCCAATTCGGGATGAAAACAGGAGCCCTGAGAGTTAACCTAAGCCATCATTCTAATGTTACCAAGATTGCAAAACTCAAAATACTGCCATGTGGGTTAGTAAAAAAAAATCACTATCTATATTAATAAATTACTACACGGACAGGTCTTGACTGTAAATGATATTGGGAGGGGTGAAAAGGATAATCACTGAATTGAATTTACTGAGTCAAAGCAAATGAAGATTTTATCACACCAAATTAACCGCACTTAAATGTAGAACCTGTCCACACTAAATATTTACATCCGGCATGGCGTCCTATGTATCCGGCTACATTTCACTAAGATTTTATCCTGTTTTAACTGTTAAAATTTTCTAAATTTGAGCTCCTGTGCTTCCTGGTAGTGTAGTTTTTTACCTGGATATACTATTTACCTATCTCACACGGTTTTACTGTTAAATTTCTTTCATATCTGCTATCCGATCGAACGCACAGCTTTCTTCCTTCGGTCGACGAGGTAGAGTGAAGATGATCGCGCCTTAATCTGTAGCGTGGGTAACTGCACCAATCAAAGTAAAGCTTTTTTGGCGGTGGAGTATTTAAAACGAATAAAAAATGGTAAAATCTGGATTGAACCGGATCTTTAGATGAACATTGGTACCAAAAGAGGGGTGAGGAGAGTCCAAAATATTGTGCCAAAATTTAGATTGGCTAATTATTCTAAACTTCCATCCAATGGTGGGACTCTATTTCCGAATAGCACTGACACCGTGAGATTTGTAATCGTCCATTTAAAATATGCATATATAAGATTTATAATTAGTTAATAGATAAATAAAGATATGAATCCCCAAAATACGATTCCTAAACAATTTTTTACCGTCTTCCATGTTAATTTGGAATAAAATAACGAACAAATAAATAATTTATATGGATCGAAAGAAATTTTTGCTAAATAGGAAGTACAGTCGGTGCAAAAATTTCTGGGACCCTCCCATCAAAAATATCATTACATTAAATTGTAATGTTCCATTACAATTAGGGAGATAGGCGTATCATTGTGAATGAAATCGCTGCAAAACTTGGTGTTGGACATAGTGCGGTGCAAAAAATGATTCATAGCTTAGGTTATTGGAAGGTTGGTGCCCTTTGGGTCCCACGTTTATTAACCGAGGACTACAAACGTCAGAGACTAACCATTGCCCAAACCCTTCTTCAGACATTTCGATATGAAGATGACTTTTTGACGAGTATTGTGACTGGAGATGAAAGCTGGTTCCATCATTATGAACTTGAAACAAAACAGCAGAGTGTGGAATGGCACCACTTGAATTCACCACCGAAGAAGAAAGTGAAGACAGTGCAATCGGTAGGGAAAGTTACGCGGAGCGTCTTGTGGGGTGCACAGGGTTGCATTCTGGATGACTTTCTTGAGCCTGGACAAATCATAAATTCTGACCTTTACATCCAGACACTTTTGAAGTTCCGTCGTGCCTTGCGTGATAAACGTCCTAGAAAGAAGATCATCCTTCAACAGGATAATACGCGTTCGCATACTGCACGTGTCACTATGGAGCAGATCAAGAGATTTGGGTGGGAAACACTTCCACATCCTCCCTATAACCCCGACATGGCACTCTCCGACTACCATCTTTTCGGTTTTGTGAAGGAACAGGTGCGAGACCATCGTTACGATTGGTGCTCTCAAACGGGTCGGGTCAGCTCGAGTCGGGTTACGGGTCGGGTCGGGTCAACTCGGGTCGGGTTGTCCGGTCGGGTCAATCGGGTCAGCTCGGGTCGGGTTGTCGGGTCAGGCAACTCGGGTCGGGTTGTCGGTTGGGTCAGCTCGGGTCGGGTTATTCGGGTCAATCGGATCAGCTCGGGTCGGGTCAGTTCACTTTGGTCACCTGAGTTTAGGTTGAGTTTAAACTCGGTTGCAGTCGAAAGCTGCTGTTTTTCACTAGCTGCCTAATTAAAAATAGCAATTTTCAATTGATTTTATAGAAGCCATAAATCTATTTTGAACACTTGCAGCTAGTGTTTTTATGGTAAATGCTTATTTTTGTACTTGTGTGTACTTTAATTTTTAAATGTGGAAGATTGATTTTACCAATCGACTGTAATATTAATATCTACGCCAATATGGAGTCTGGATTTAGAACAAAAGTAGAAGTTGTTTAAGCAAGGGCCAAAGAAAGATTGGATATGGATGACCAAGCCCAAGCAGGGCCATGGTAGCTCAGTGGTAGAGAATTCATCTCTGATGCATGGTGTCCGTGGTTCGATCCCAGCTTGTGCTAAGTGGGCTTTGTGGTGGAGAAACGCCGTGTAATGGGTTTTCTCGAGGTTCTCCTGTTTTCTCCCACTTTCTTCATTCCACCATTTGATTCATTTCTCATGGTCACCATATCCCTTAGCCTCGGTGCAGAATCGAGGGACCTTAAACTGAATATTTCATTTTATTTCACCAAGCCCAAGAACGTCGATACAAGAATAAGATAAAGATTGGATATGCAAGACGAAGTGCATAGTAATCTTGCTCTTGGCCATGTTTTGGTGATCACGAAGTAGCGATGAGCATATTTTCTTGCTTTCCGTATAGTATGAAAGACCATAATCAAAATCACACTTGGTCTTAATTTGTACCGATGAGGCGAGCATTCTTGGCTCTTGTATAGCATGAAAGACCACCAAGACTACGAAATGCAGGACCAAGACTTGACTGTGCAAGACAAAGAATAAGACGCAGTATTGATGACCAAGACTCAGTGTGCGAATTGTTTGAATTTCATTTGTTGGGCTGAAAGTGATGAAATGAAATTAGTACTTTAAAATTAATTATCATACTGTATTTTTAAATTTTAAATTACAAAATTCATATTATGTATCTTCTTACTTGCAACTATATATACTGTAAAATACGTTTTAATTACCTAGAAAGAAAAGTCAAAGTGGCGCGGGTCCCGGAATCATAAGAACCTATTTTGGAATGAAAGTTGTGAAGGGTTGGAAAAAATCACAGGTGTTCTCCCCTTTCCTCAACCCTTACCATTGTAGTTAAACGATTTCCTTTTGTCTCCCCCAAGAGACTCTTGCTACTGCCTTCCGAGAAGACCCCCTGCCGTCCGAGCAGGTGAGAACACTGACCTTGAATAAAAAATTTCGTCACATAGAACTAAAGCAAGAAAAAAATAAATTTCTTCCACGTCGGACACTGGTATCAGTTATAAAAAGAAATAACCAAACCCCAAAGTGCCAAATATTCATTATGATGCATATACAAATCCCCCGCTTAATCTAGCTAGTGGTTAACGTGTAAGACTTCGGTACACGTGGTCCGGATTTAATTCCCAATGGGGGTGCATTTTGGCGTTCACCCAGTGTCGTGACCATAGTGTTCTCAAACGGGTCAGCTCGGGTCGGGTCGGGTCAACCGGGTCAGCTCGGGTCGGGTTGTCATGTCGGGTCAATCGGGTCAGCTCGGGTCCGGTTGTCGGGTCAGGTTAATCGGATCGGATCACAGGTCAGGTCATCGGGTCAGGTCACGGGTCGGTCTTCAACCCGACCCGACCCGACCCGTTGAGAGCACTAGTTACGACACACTGGAAGATACTCGGCAAGCAGTGCGTCAGTGTCTACGGGCAGCTGGAACAGAATTCTATCGCAAAGATATTTTCAAACTATTCTATCGCAGATTCTATAACAAGGACGTATTGCAAGAAACAGATAAAGGCTACCATTAAAAATACTAAGGCTATACCAAGAAACTATTTTGTCAGCTACCATGGCGTACGCATCCAGTGTTTGAATTGATAGACTGTTAAGAAATAAGACCTACAAAAACCAAATCAATAGACCACAATGAAACCTACTAATCAGAATGTCTGGAGTCTTCAACACTACTTCGCATAGTGCACTCTGTAAAATCCTTGGTATCCAACCAATGAACTATGGTATTGCAAAGGGCAACTTATTACTGGTTAAGAAAAGAAGAAAAAAGGAAAATTAGAGAAACTTCTAACAGGTATCTAAAAGATGAGAAAGAAATTAATGACAACATAATACAACTATGGGATAAAAAATGGCTGGAATACAGTGGAGGGCAACGATTACATAGAATCTTTCTAGCATCGTCGACAGACTAAAAATAAATCACTTAAATCCAACATATGGATTGGTTGTTCTATCAGGTCATGGACCATACGAACAACGCCTCCATAAAATCAAGTTAAAACCCAGCCCAATGTGTGAATGCGGAGAAGGAACTCCTGAGCACCAAGTCATCTAGTGTCCATAATTAGAAGAAATTTTAGAACTAAAAACTCAAATAAGAGTAAAACCGATGAAAGAAATAATAGAAGTAGAAGATGACTACAAAATATTGAAATTTGACAAATGAATACTCCGAACTAAGACGAAAAACTTACAGAAGAAGAATAGAAGGACGAGTGCAAGTGGAAGAATGTGCGAGGAAGTCCTCGGACAGGAGAAAAGACTCCTGGAACCAGCAACTGGTTTACCGTGCTTTCGCCGAGGACCAGGATGCGTGCTGCAGTTCCAGCTTCTCGGTTCGGAAAGGAACTCCGGTGCAAGAGCGAATGTTGCGTGAGTGCACGAGTAGAGGTGAAGCGAGGATAGTGTCTCAGAAACAAAACATAGAGCAACTCTCGCCAATATGACGGCCCATCCCGGGCGTGCCGGCCGAAGGATAAAAAGGACCAAGGTCTGCACTAAATGCTCTGAGTGGGCCCTGGACCTCAAGCCAGCACAAATGGGTGGAAACTGGCATTGATACGCAACTGAGAACACTAAAGCACCAAAGCAAAAGTAACAGGAAACGCTTATATAGAAGCTTAAGAAAATTAAAACTTTGAAAAAGTGAAAATTTAGATAAAAATAAGTGTAGTGTATGTGTTTCTAGTGTAAGCATTAGTTGGTGAAGGTTAGTGATTTTATCAGAACCAGCCAGTGTCAGTGTCTTTAGTGAGTGTAGTGTAGTGTTGATGTAGGATAGTGAAAAGAGGTAAAATATACGGGTGAAAGGCCAGTGTAAATAGTGCAAATGTGAAATAAAACACACAGTAGAGAAATGCAGGCAGAAACCAGAGAAACCAAACATACCAAGTGAAAACCTGAAGAAAAAGAAATAAGATGATGAGCGAAAGGTAAACACCAAAACAAAAAACATACGACATACAAAACAACACACACACAAGAAACTCAATAAAACACAAAACACAAAATCTCACAAGACTAGAAATGAGAGTAGAGTTAAGCAAATGTTGTTTAATTATTTTTGTTTCTTTTTTGTTCTTTTTTTTCGATCTTTTGTTTTGTTGTCCAACCCAGTAGTAATGGCGTGACCTGAGGACACTTTTGGCCCCTGGGTCCCTGCCTCAGGACCTATGGTCCCTGGCCCGGAGTCAATGACCTAGGGGTACATAGGACCACACCCTCTAAATTTTGGCAGGGGTACATAGGACCACCCCCCTTAAATTTTGGAAATTGCCAAATCTAAAAATTTGGTATGGTAAACTAGGACCACAGTATGTACCTCTATCAGTATTGGGGGTCTACGTCGTTCCCTTTCATGGGTAAAAATTTGCCAAAAATTCAAATTTCGGAGGTTTTTAACCTAATTTATCCCCTTTGATGAGGTGATATTACACTATATAGTTATAAGGGCGTATACAGGGGCCCATTCCCTTTTATAAGACATGGGTATATTAATGCACCCCTTGAAAATTTTGGGAGGGGTACCTTGACCCACCCCTTAAATTTTGGAAATTGCCCAATTTAAACATTTGGTATTATAGTATAGGACCCTAATATGTATTATGATAAATTTGGGTGGTCCACCTCGTTCCGTTTTAGGGGTACAAAATTGCCAAAATATAAACGCAAGCAATACGTTGTACCACGTGCTTGTTTTTTTGGCCCAATTTATTTCCTTGGATGAGGTCCTATTACCTTATATGGTTATAAGGTTATGTATAGGGGTATATTCCCTATCATAAGACATAGGTACATTTGCACCCCTTTAAAAATTTGGGAGGTGCACCTTGGCCCACCCCTTAAATTTTTAGAAATTGCCCATTTTTACACATTTGGCATTTATAATGGCATTTTTACGCATTTATAATAGTATAGGACCCTAATATATATTACTAAAAATTTGGGTGGTCCACGTCGTTCCCTTTCATGGGTACAAAATTGCCAAATTTTAGTACAACCACGTGTTTTGTTTTTGACCTAATTTATTAGCTTGGATGAGGTCCTATTACCTTATATGGTTACATGGTCATGTATAGGGGTCCATTACCTATCACAAGACATAGGTACTTTTGTGCACCCGTTTAAATTTTTCGGATGGGGTACCTTGGCCCACCCCTTAAATTTTGGAAATTATTCATTTTATATATTTGGTATTATAGTATAGGACCCTAATAGAGATTACTATAAATTTGGTTAGTTCACCTCGTTCCCTTTCATGGGTACGAAATTGCAAAATTTTAATACAATCACGTGTTTGGCTTTTGACTCAATTTATCCCCTTGGATGAGGTCCTATTACTTTATATGGTTACATAGTCATGTATACTCGTCCATTTCCTATTATAAGACATGGGTATATTGATGGACCCCTTTAAATTTCGATTTAAGCATTCGGTATTATAGTAGAAGACCCTAACATGTATTATAATAAATTTGGGTGGTCCACATCGTTGACTTTCATGGGTAAAAAAATTGCCAAAATATAAACGTAAGCAATACGTTGTACAACGTGTTTGGTCTTTTGGCCCAATTTATCCTCTTTGATGAGGTCCTATTACCTTATATGGTTATATGGTTATGTATAGGGGTCTATTCCCTATCATAAGACATAGGTACATTTGTGCACCCTTTAAAAATTTGGAAGGGGTATCTTGGCTCATCCACTGAGTTTTAGAAATTGTTTAATATAAGCATTTGGTATCTCCGTACAGGTCTTCAATACGTACCACTATAAATTTGGATGGTCCACCTCGTTCCCTTTCATGGGTAAAGAACTACCAAAAATCAAATTTCGGAGGTTATTGACCCCTTTGATGAGGGTTTAACACGTTACATCGGTATGTACAGAGGTTTATTACCTTCATTTGTTTATGTGCCCTTTTAAATTTGGGAATTATCAAATAACAAAATTCGATAAACGGTTTCTAGGACCCATTGGTGTTCCTCTTATAGCCAAATACTCAAATTTTTGATGATTATTGACCTATTTTTGATACGGCTTTATTATTGAATAAGTACAGGATTTATTACCTTTTTGTAAGACACAGGTGTATTTGTGTACCAATCTTAAATTTTGGGATGGGTACATTTCTTATTGTCATATCAATAATTGGTAATTGTTCTTAGAATTGGGTGGTATCTTTTTCTGTGGGTAAATCATTGTCAAATATTAGTATGATCACGTGATCAGTTATTGACCTATGATGGGATCAGGAGTCCAGGACATTGGTACATTGAAATTTTGTAGGATAATTTGAAAATTGTCAAATGAAATTGCGTCATTGGTTTTGATTATTCCAGCCTATGGACCAAATATAAACGTAAGCAATACGATGTACCACGTGATTGACCTTGATGAGGTAGTGTACAGGGATTCATTTCCTTTGTTGTGGTACTTCTTAAGTTTGAGTACACAGTTGGTTCTACTCAGGGAAACAAATGACGGACATTATTGACCTTATTGAACATATAATGATACGATTAATTCTAAGACAGGTATATCGAGAGAACAATTCTTTAAATTTGGGAATTGTGATAAACAGAACTTTAACATAAGGCGCAAAATTTGAAACAATACTTTGAACTTTAGTCACAGCTCATAGTCTAAGATCATTTGTGGTGATTGATTTGACCTTGAGCTTTAGAAATCTGATAGCTAACCTTATTGAATCTTATGACTCATAGTCTTAAGGGAATACATGCTACAACACTGAAATTTAGTCACAAGGTGATGTAATCTGACACTGGCAAAGTTATTGTTGATGCAATTTGATTGGTTGGTCACTATCTTTCGTGCAACCTGATTGGCTGATCACTATCTTTCGTGCAATCTGTTTGGTTGATGAGTTTCAAATCTTTGATGCATTCAGTTTTAACATTTAAAAAGTTTTTGAAATTTTTGTTTGAAAATTTTATTTGAAACTTTGGTTTGACATTTTTCGTTTGATATTTTTAGTTTAAAAATTTTTGTTTCGAAAATTTTGTTTAAAAAAATTTTGAAATTTTTGTTTCAAATTTTTTTGAAATTTTTGTTTCAAATTTTTTTGTTTGAAATTTTTAGTTTGAAAATTTTTGTTTCGAAATTTTTGTTTGAAAAATTTTTGTTTGAATTTTGTTTGTAAATTTTTTGTTTAAAAATTGTGAAATTTTTTCGTTTCAAATTTTTTGTTTAAAATTTTTTTTCAAAACTGAAATTTTTTTGTTTGAAATTTTAGTTTAAAAAGTGTTCGAATTTTTTTCTGTTTAAAAATTTTTGTTTGAACATCTTTGTTTCAAACTTTTTGTTTGGAAAATTTTGGTTTGAAATTTTTAAGTTTGTGCACTCATTGTAAAGAACCAGAACTGTTTAGAACAAAAACATCTGGCATCATTGTTTATCATGGTGCAATAGTAGACGTCAGAACATGGGTTGTACTTGAAATGAAAAAACACAATTCATTGAAATGGATCATTTTATTACACTCCACATACATCCATACCAGATATAGGATCTGGATATTGTCGATACAATGTATTTTGAACTTCTTGCACTAGTTTGTCTCTAGCATATAATTTTAATTTCTATTGAAGTCTTTTAAGGTCTATTGCAATATCAATTGGTGGAAACTCAATGTCCATTTGATCACAAATAAACTGTTTATCAATACAGGTATGCACCCACGAACGATGTTGACAACCATCACAAAATCTAGATACATGTTGTACAATATGCACGACACATTTTTCAAAATAGTACTTTTTCAAGAATATACTCGTTTTGTTGCACACTTCCACTGCATGCTTTACACACTGGAATACGTTGATGAATTTGTTCCATTCCGTTTGCGTTAGATACACCATGTTGCGAGGGACATGCAATGTACTCTTTTTACGTAACAGCACCATCTTCTCTTCAAAGACTGTACGTAGCACCACTTCATGATTTGAGCCTAATGATTTGACTGTGGTCACATTTAGCTCATCATGAAAATAATCATTCATTTGGTCGATTCGTGAACATAATATTTGCCATTCTCCACAGGTCAGTTGTACACCAAATTGTTCTGCTTTGCCCAATCGAATCACAGGTTCAAATGTTCTAGCACTGATACCAATCATCACATGTTTTGTTTGAAATATATTTATTGGATAATAGCTTGCGAAGAGGAATTCTTTATCTTTAGAACTACACATCTTTCCTGCTGAAACGCACTTGCTCAAATGATTTCATGGGATGACACTGTATTTGCTGATTTATAGAACTACAGCTAACGTCATTGGAAAGAAATGTGCTGACGTTTGAATTCATGATTTCATCACAGTTGCTGACGTCATGCTGACCAACCAAATTCATAGATCGCATTCAGCATACAACTACGTCTGATGTCAAAGGAATGTGCTGTCGTTTGAATTCATGATTTCATCACAATTGCTGACGAAACTGGCTGTGTACTAAATTCAAATTGATGACTTCGACTCAAGAATCCTTTGTAACATAAAGATATAGATCCAGTAATTAAGAAACGCAGCAGTTCTTCTTGTTTTATAAATATCTTGCTGGTAAAATTATATTCTTATCATTTTCAAGCTTCACTACGATTCTTATCCAAACTTTCTAGGGGTTTTTTGGCTAGCTAAGATTCTATAAGGTACATTCTGTTGTAAATCAGTAATCTTGGTAAATGATTTCATCACATCACGTGTGTTTAGAAACTGCAGACAAGTAGCCATGATGATATCATGAATACTAACGCGAACGATACTTATATATGATGCAAAACTGACGACGTTGCATTATCATGTTCTGACGTGTACTATTGCACCATGATAAACAATGATGCCTGATGTTTTTGTTCTAAACAGTTCCGGTTCTTTACTAATGAGTGCACAACTTAAAAAAATATCAAACCAAAATTTTGAAAAAAAATTCAAACAAAAAATTTTCAAACAAAAATTTCGAAACAAAAATTTTCAAACAAAAAAATTCAAACCAAACTTTCTTCTAAACAGTTCCGGTTCTTTACTAATGAGTGCACAAACTTAAAAGTTTGAAACCAAAATTTTTCAAACAAAAATTTTGAAACAAAAATTTTCAAACTAAAAATTTCAAACGAAAAAATTTCAAAAAAAAAATTTTAAACAAAAATTTCAAAAAAAATTTTAAACAAAAATTTTTAAACTAAAAATATCAAACGAAAAATGTCAAACCAAAGTTTCAAATAAAATTTTCAAACAAAAATTTCAAAAACTTTTTAAATGTTAAAACTGAATGCATCAAAGATTTGAAACTCATCAACCAAACAGATTGCACGAAAGATAGTGATCAGCCAATCAGGTTGCACGAAAGATAGTGACCAACCAATCAAATTGCATCAACAATAACTTTGCCAGTGTCAGATTACATCACCTTGTGACTAAATTTCAGTGTTGTAGCATGTATTCCCTTAAGACTACGAGTCATAAGATTCAATAAGGTTAGCTATCAGATTTCTAAAGCTCAAGGTCAAATCAATCACCACAAATGATCTTAGACTATGAGCTGTGACTAAAGTTCAAAGTATTGTTTCAAATTTTGCGCCTTATGTTAAAGTTCTGTTTATCACAATTCCCAAATTTAAAGAATTGTTCTCTCGATATACCTGTCTTAGAATTAATCGTATCATTATATGTTCAATAAGGTCAATAATGTCCGTCATTTGTTTCCCTGAGTAGAACCAACTGTGTACTCAAACTTAAGAAGTACCACAACAAAGGAAATGAATCCCTGTACACTACCTCATCAAGGTCAATCACGTGGTACATCGTATTGCTTACGTTTATATTTGGTCCATAGGCTGGAATAATCAAAACCAATGACGCAATTTCATTTGACAATTTTCAAATTATCCTACAAAATTTCAATGTACCAATGTCCTGGACTCCTGATCCCATCATAGGTCAATAACTGATCACGTGATCATACTAATATTTGACAATGATTTACCCACAGAAAAAGATACCACCCAATTCTAAGAACAATTACCAATTATTGATATGACAATAAGAAATGTACCCATCCCAAAATTTAAGATTGGTACACAAATACACCTGTGTCTTACAAAAAAGTAATAAATCCTGTACTTATTCAATAATAAAGCCGTATCAAAAATAGGTCAATAATCATCAAAAATTTGAGTATTTGGCTATAAGAGGAACACCAATGGGTCCTAGAAACCGTTTATCGAATTTTGTTATTTGATAATTCCCAAATTTAAAAGGGCACATAAACAAATGAAGGTAATAAACCTCTGTACATACCGATGTAACGTGTTAAACCCTCATCAAAGGGGTCAATAACCTCCGAAATTTGATTTTTGGTAGTTCTTTACCCATGAAAGGGAACGAGGTGGACCATCCAAATTTATAGTGGTACGTATTGAAGACCTGTACGGAGATACCAAATGCTTATATTAAACAATTTCTAAAACTCAGTGGATGAGCCAAGATACCCCTTCCAAATTTTTAAAGGGTGCACAAATGTACCTATGTCTTATGATAGGGAATAGACCCCTATACATAACCATATAACCATATAAGGTAATAGGACCTCATCAAAGAGGATAAATTGGGCCAAAAGACCAAACACGTTGTACAACGTATTGCTTACGTTTATATTTTGGCAATTTTTTTACCCATGAAAGTCAACGATGTGGACCACCCAAATTTATTATAATACATGTTAGGGTCTTCTACTATAATACCGAATGCTTAAATCGAAATTTAAAGGGGTCCATCAATATACCCATGTCTTATAATAGGAAATGGACCAGTATACATGACCATATAACCATATAAGGTAATAGGACCTCATCCAAGGGGATAAATTGAGTCAAAAGCCAAACACATGATTGTATTAAAATTTTGCAATTTCGTACCCATGATATGGAACGAGGTGGACCACCCAAATTTATCATAATACATATTAGGGTCCTATACTAAAATACCAAATGTTTAAATTGGGCAATTTCCAAAATTTAAGGGGTGGGTCAAGGTACCTCTCCCAAAACTTTCAAGGGGTTCATTAATATACCCATGTCTTATAAAAGGGAATGGGCCCCTGTATATGCCCATATAACTATATAGGATAATAACACCTCATCAAAGGGAATAAATTAGGTTAAAAACCTCCGAAATTGAATTTTTGGCAAATTTTTACCCATGAAAGGGAACGACATAGACCCCCAATACTGATAGAGGTACATACTATGGTCCTAGTCTACCATACCAAATTTTTAGATTTGGCAATTTCCAAAAGTTAAGGGGGTGGTCCTATGTACCCCTGCCAAAATTTAGAGGGTGTGGTCCTATGTACCCCAAGGTCATTGACCCCGGCCAGTGACCATGGGTACTGAGGCAGGGACCCAGGGGCCAAAAGTGCCCTCAGGTCACGCCATTACTACTAACCCTTTGTTTTGGTTTCACGTCCTTTTCCCCCTTCCCTTTCCTTCTTCAAAATTATGAAATAAATAAACCAAAAAGAGAAATCATTCGCAATGATAATACTTCGCCGGTTTTGAATGCTCTAGGCACCGGCTGACAGTAACGCGGCTGAGCGAATGAAAAAAAAATAAATAAACTAACATAACGATGAGGAAAATGTGCGCAAAAAATGGAGACCACGTGGAAAAGTGAAAGAAAGGTCTGTAAATTGAGGTGATATATTTGATTTCACTTACAAATAAAGATTACGGTTGTGAAGAAATTTTGCTCACGACTTTCAGTATGCCCCTCGTATTTGTCCATAAGCTTTCACATCGAGAAAAGCTGAAACATAGGTCCGCAACCAGAGAGGGGCTGGGGGCTTGGCCCCTCCAGATCTCAATAGAAAATTCACAATTTAGATATTTGTAAGATACTTTTTAATGACTTGGCCCCCCTAACATATTCATGTCACCACCAAACCTCTGTGGCTGGTTTCGGGCCAGCTGAAACAGAGAGATGGGTTGTCTATTGGGGACAATCCTAACTTACCTGTACCAAAAAGTCATACGATCAGACTCTGTGCCTCTTTTGGAGAAGAGATTGCTTCCCTCATTGTAAGAAATTTGACCATTGCTCGCAAGTTTAGGGTTTCTTCCGTATTGAGACAATTCACAGCCACAAAACTCGTATTGTCCTTGACTTTTTGCTGCACAAGCACATCGAATCTCTAAGATCTTGCTCCCAGTGACTTTTCTGTTTCCTAATCTCAAAGATTCCTTGCGAGACAGACTTTTATCATCCAGAAGTTCCCTCGGAAGTATCGTATACTAGTATCACAAGCATATACCCCAAAATGACTTCGTAGATACTTTTGAAAGGTAGATACATATATTACGACAGTGTGTGGAAGTAGAAGATTACGTTGAAAAGTAACGGTAAGGCATCACCCAAATATAAAATATATGCAGCGCTGTAACTTATTTTTCTGGGGGACAAGCATAAATACGCGTAGTCGGGCCCCCTAGAAAAAGTTTTGCCTAATTCTTGGGCCTCTCTTTCCATCTTTCTCTTATTCTTTATGCCCCCCGGAACCCGTGGGCCCTTCCACACTTCCAGGTATGCGGGGCCGTAAGTTACGTTCCTGGGATTGTTCCATACATGACAAATTAATTAAGGGAACAATATTGACAAATCTCAAACAATACGAATAAATATTATTTCTAGGGCCCCTAATATATATCGAAATGGATCTACGATTTATTTTTGTTTTATTTAAGTTTTGTGTGCTGTTTTGTTTATGTAATGTAGTCAACCTGTTTGATGCTTCATTTATGATTTCATGTTCGAATCGTATAAACAAAGAGCAAGAAAATTTTGTCTTAAAATGGGCCCCTCGAACGGCGGGAAGCTTCCCTGGGAGGAGCAGTTGCCCCCAGGGTAGTCGCGTGAGTTGTAAGCGCCCAGGGTGATAGTTTCCAGGCGCCCTCCCTTCCCGAACTGTGTTACGAAAAATAACCAGAGTTTATTCTGTACTCCTAGATTTAATAATAGCATAGAATATACAAATAAGGACACAAATATTACAGCACAATGTGTAAGTGTTAAGAAAAAAACTTTGTAGTTTTCTGACTTTCGCTAAAATCCAACAAAATATCATAATTTTTCTTGCGATCAACAAAATTTTTCAGTAAATTTATCATAGCATTGGATAATTAAAGTAACTTTCTCAGGTGACGTTTGTAATTGTTTGTGAGTATTTCCTTCAATTCAATCCTACAATTATAATTTACGTTCAAAATCAAAATGTGCAGCTTGTTAATGTTTGTTCTGCAAGACGATGTTGATACGTTGTTCCAAAACATGTATTGTAAAGATCATATAATGATAACATAAAAATACTAATAAATTACGATAGAAGTGAGAAAAATTAACTGCATAATGACATATACATACTATAGTCAAACACTAAATGGCATTCTTCTGACTTTTCTGTGAGAAAATGTGGACAATGTCTCCTTGAAATCTAAGTTTCTGGTTTCATCGTTTTCAATAGTTAGTACGGCAAATGTAAGTTTTTCCCTGCGCCATTTTTGAGCGTAATATGTCTGTTATTTGAGCGTTTCTTGAACGGAATAGGAATTTTAAGAAAATATTGAATTCTACCGAAGTTTCTTCAGTTTGTACCAAACTGTCTTGCAGATAAGAAGTAAGTAGCAGCAGATCTCGGTCAGTTTTCCAAGACAATACTCTTCTCACTCTTCAACACTCACAGAGGGCTGAAGAGAGTTCCAGTTTAATAATCCTAGACGATGTTTTACATTAATGGTAATTTTACTTAGCCGTGGCCTCATCATTAATAAAATATCTAAATTAACATTAATTTTAAAAAAATCATTTACTAAGATGACAGAAGAATCTGAATTACTTGGATTTTGTTTATTTGTTGTCCCGGCGCCCCCTTGGTCGCGGCGCCCGGGCGATCGCCCCGGTCGCACTGCCCACGCGACGGTCCTGGTTGCCCCCTGCCCGCCCACAAGTTACGGTCCTGGTTATATGTAAACAGCACATACTTTTCACACGCACCTCGTACAAACACTACACGTGTCTCAAAGAGACATGACCTTCGATATTTGACCTTTTCTTGATGAAATTCTGTGTACATCAGTACTACCAACTGTGCAACTAGAGTTGATCTGATAGCTTTACACAACACAAATACTGGTGGTTGAATTAAACACAAACTGTTTGGTGAGCAAAACAATATAGGGTGGTTGTGCCAGTCTTCGACCACCCCCTAGTTACCGACCACTTTTCACTTGAAAACCATATATTAGGCTTATTTTCCGATAAAAAAGCATGCTTTTCCGTTATAATTGAATTGCAGCTTATTCTGAACCAATCACAAAGATACTGTCAAAATAGACAATCACATGCATTCGGTAATAGACAATCAAATGTGTGTCTACGGAAGACGCACTGAGTTTTCGACAACTTTAATCTGTTGCAAATGGGAACTACAGCGTCCTGTTTTTCGTGCTTTTCCATAGTTTTATCTCACCAGGTAAGAAATGCAATATTATTCTGTTACATGGAACTGTAGAGCACATTTTAATAATTAAATTTTAGTGGTAACTGTAAGGTATGAAGAATAAATCAATAAAATGTAGTGGTCGGACAATGACTTACGAAATATTCTTTGTTAACTAGTGTTCGACCACAGGGTAGTCGAGCACTGAAAAATTGTAGAAATATCAATAACGACTAACTTTCGACTCATCTGCATGAAATGAGTACCTAGTTACCAATTCTGAAGTTATAATGGAATACCAAAACATTTACTAGTGTTCGACCACTACTTTTCGTAATACATTTGTACTGGTCGAAGATTAGCTGTTTCTTTCTCAGTGTCCGACCATGCTTTGCGTTTGTATTTTCTCGCAGAATTTCTTGATTCAAACACTAATTCAGTGATCAATTTACATTTGTATAATCATCTGCTGAGTCCTACCGTTAATACATGAATATTCACCGAATGGCCGTGGCTCAGTGGTAATGGTGAAGAGGCAATCCACTGAGGGTTCGAATCCCTCTCAAGAGCAAAGGTATTTTTAATTGTCCTCGATATTTCTGTGTTCGGGTCCCTGTCAGGATTGGATTACCTCCAATTGGCTCGAGGAGCATTCAGGCTTAATGTCTCGGCTGAGACGAACTTTGAAAAAAATAGTAAAGCATTGACTTAGCATTCGGAAGGTCCTCGGTTCGATCCCAGCGGTCGACCATCTTGACTGAGTTTTTTCGGGTTTTTCCTCAGTCACACCAGGCAAATGCTGGGATGGTATCTTCAAAATAGGCCCTGGCCGTCAAACTTCTAACATCCTCTCCCCCACCCTATCCCGGTCGGAACCGTAGATGCCTAAGGCCATAAAATAAATTCAAATTCAAGTAACTGAATATTCATGTAGTTTCCCAACATTTCCATGGAAAATTAACGGCATTGTTAGGATATGGCATTTAATTTGAATAATAAATTTATTATATTTGGTCTAATTCGTTTAATACTGAACTACACTATTCTCGCTTCGTCGTGCAACGCATTCAATATTGTTAGCGGAATAGCTACTATCAGCTTACGTCTGGAATACATCTGTTTTCCTTGCATGTCCTTAAGAATTTTTGTTTCTTTCATGGATAATGAGTGAGTAGGCCTCAGCTTAAACTGCCAGCTTTAGTGATGAGCAAATGCAAGACCAAGACCAAGACCGGGGTGGTCTTGGTCTTGGTCTTGGTCTTGCACATTCAGTCTTGGTCTTGGTCTTGCACTGGAACCCATGGTCTTGGTCTTGGTCTTGGTCTTGCACACCCAGTCTTGGTCTTGGTCTTGGTCTTGCATGCAAGAGTCTTGCAAGTCTTGCATTTAAGAAATCTCAAGCTTTTCATAGGTAAATTTTACTATGGATATAAGGGACAATAAACTCTACAATGCGCCAATAATAACGGAAATACAATGAATGTTCCTAAATGTAATATAGTTTAAGTTTGTGTAAGCATCATGATAATGTATAACATAGGTGATGACCTTTCCTTTTTTAATGGGTGCCCACGCTTCACTACTTGTAAGATATGCCTAAATCACAACGTTTCGTAATCTATTTATATTTTTTAACAGATCCAACACTCCACTGGTTCCCAAACTGGGGAGGCTACTCCTGAGACGCATGAAAGAAAATCAAGACGGCACAGATTATTGAAATACCATGAATTGCAAAATTATTTTTACACTCTAAAGGCGTCAGGTTTTTCTTTTCAACCACGATTAGCTAATAGTTATATTAATCAAACTTCCAATTAAATATCGAGATTTTGTTTTTCTGATTCCAATATTTACTCTGTGGGGCAGAAACATTGACATTACGCAAAAGTGATGAAAAATTGCAGGCTTTCGATACATGGGCATGGAGGAAAAAGGAGATAATTAGCTGTGTTGAACGGACAACGAATGAGAAGGTAGTCAAAAAATTAGCAGTAGGGGGGAAATAGAAGAATTTTAGATATTGTTAAGAGGAGGAAGAGGAACTGGTTAGGATATTGGCCGAGGAGGAACTGTATTATGAGAGACGTGCTGGAAGGTATTGTGGAAGGAAAGAGATGGAGGGAGTGAAGGAGACTACTTGAAGGAAGGTATTAAAACAAAAAATTGCTACGTCAAGACGAAGAGGCTAGCTAAGGACCACCGAACGTCGAAGCTTCTCAGTTGCAGCAAGTAACCTGCCAATAATGGCAGAATAACTATTATGAAGATGATGATATATTTTGCAATATTAATTAAAAAAAGAGAGAGAAAATTAAAATAATAATTATTATTATCAAACCTCTTAATATTTTAGAATAATTTGAGTGAAAACTGAAAACGATTCAACTGTCTATGTCTTTTGTGTAAATCTATATATATAAAAGAGAACGCACAAATCCTTTGTCCGCTCATCACGCTAATACGGCTGAACCGATTTCTTTCATTTTTGGGGGGTTCTTAGGATTTGGACTCTAGATGGTTTTTATCATATCACTTTAATTTTTAATTACCAGTGTCTTGAGATAATGGACCATTCAAGTGTCCATCCTTTGTTAGTTATTCATCATAGGTAAAAATAAACGTATTTATATGCAACCCGCATGACCCTGTGACTCGGCGGGTTAACATAAATGACAGGCGTTATAATGGTTTTTATCATATCACTTGAAAGCGAAAAAGTAAAAATTATCTAATTAACAAAGTTTATTGCGTTCGGGGGTGACCGCAGCGAAGCGGGGCGGGTTAACATAAATGACAGGCGATATAATGTTAACATTTACTGCAATCTTCTATGGTTTTTATCATATCACTTGAAAGCGAAAAAGTAAAAATTATCTAAGTAACAAAGTTTATTGCGTTCCGGGGTGACCGCAGCGAAGCGGGGTGAACGCTGCTAGTTCAATCTATATAAATATTTTTGACCTGTATTGGAAATACAAAATAACGGCATCAAACTCAAAGTTATTTGAAGTTTCACTTGTGAATATGGATTACTAGCATCAATTACCCACTTCGTTCGGTTAAACTTAAAAAAATAATAATATATTTCGTTAGTCAGTCACTTTTTACTATTAGTAAAGCGCTCTCTGATATCGGTCATTTTCGATTATTTCTATATTTCTCTCCCCAAGTTGCGGGGCTGAATATGAATTTAAACGGCATCAGAAGTGTCACTGTTCGTCTCAGAGACACCACAAACTAAGGATTCGGCACTAATATCGGTAATTTTCAATGAACTTATATATCTACTTCACCCCAATGTTGCGACGTGCTGCATCAGAAGTGTCATTGTTCATCTCAATGACCTCGAAAGCCATGAGTTCGACATTGATAATGGTAATTTTTGATAATTTTATATATGTTGTTCCTCACCCAAGTTGCGGTGCTGAATTTGCATTTAAACGGGATCGGAAGTATCACTGTTCACCTTAGCGACGCCGAAAACAATGGATTCGACACCAATATTTGGTCATTTTTGATCATTATTATGTATCTCCCTCTCCCCAAGTTACAAGGCTGAATTTCTTCGTAACGGCATCGAAAATGTCAGTACTCAACTCAGCGAACTGGAAAATATGGATTCGGTTGTCATTTTCGATCGTTTTTATATATCTTCTCTTCCCTCCGCCAAGCTACGGGGCTGAACTTGGATTTAAATAGCATCAGAAGTGTCACTGTTTATCTCAGAGACCCCTAAAACTATAGACTCCATTTTAATATCGGTCATTTTCGATCATTTTTAAATATCTTTCATTCCCTCCCCCCTCACCGTCAAAGTGATATAACAGAAATCACCTCAGGTCCGATCCTCATCTATGTTAAAATGAGATCGAGTTCGGTCGGGTGATTCACGAGTTATTAAATTTTATTTATTTTTGTACATTTTCCATCCCCACCTCCTACCCTAAGTTCTACCGTCAAAGTGATTTGATTAAAAAAAAAAAAACACCCCAAGTCAGAACCGCATCTATGTTGAAAATTTGATCGAGATCTGTCGGCTGGTTCAAGAGATTAGGAGTCACAAAAATAGTCACTTTCAATTTTATAATATACATTTGTTGTTGTAGTATAATGTTATATCGTTCAATCATCGATGTGCCGTATACCTAAGGAGGCTAAAAGTTATATTAATAAACAATTGTTCAATGTATAAGCATCCACCTATGAAATCAAACTTGCGGACACATGCACTAAGTTTTTGTCAATGTCATGAAAATGTTATTTCGATATTAGTTTTAAGAGCACACATTGAAAATTTACAACAGATGCTTGAGTCTCAGAGCCAAGCCCATACCCATGTAGTTGACACCTATGGTGTACGGTATTACCTATGTTCAATGCTACATTTGTCTTTAGTTTTGGGAGAACAACACTAATATACTTTGAAATGAAATGAAGTATCTAGTTTAACGTCCCAAGATTGTACACCAAGGCTAAGGGAGACAGTGATGAAGAGAAATGACTGAAATGGTGGAATGAAGAAAGTAGTAGGAAACGAAAAAAATACCGAGAAAACGCACGCACACAGTGCTTGTCCAACAAAAAAAGCTCACACGGTGCGAGATGACATCTGTGTGGCTTGAAATCGAGTAATATTTACAGAAAACACGAACAACCAATTCAGAAAACGACATACTGTTGCTATAAGCTACAGGGGCAGATCGACTCACACGGATTGCATAAACTACTGGGAACACATTCACTCCAGCTGCATTTTTACTGAAGCCAAGAAGTTCAAGTGATAGATGTAATTATATTTTCCCTTCCTTTTTACATTCTATAAAAATTTTAGTAGTACCGGTACTTGTGCAAGACTCTTGCGCAAGAGTCTTGGTCTTGGTCTTGGTCTTGCAGGTATGGTCTTGGTCTTGGTCTTGGTCTTGCACCATTGGTCTTGGTCTTGGTCTTGCATCGGGATTGCTGGTCTTGGTCTTGGTCTTGGTCTTGGTCTTGCATGCAAGACTCTTGCAAAAACTGCAAGACCAAGACTCTTGCGCTCATCACTAGCCAGCTTATTCAAACGAGGATCTACAAAAAGCTCTGGAGGCTTGTCGAAAAAAAAAAAAACGCTCCATACGAAAGGCATCAGCAATCTATGGAATTCCTCGGGTAACGCTGATGGATAAATTTCATGGTTACAGTCCCAAAAAGCGAAAAATAGATCTAGAACCATATCTAACACAGAAAGGAGAAGAGGGATCAGCAAACTGGCTCCTTAATGTGAGCAAAAGGAACAGTGTTAAAAAATTGTCGATTCAGAAAAACGCAAAACGCCGTTCAAAGACAATCGAGCTGGTGAAACCTGGTACTACACTTACTTGAGGAGACACCCACAAATTGTGTCCCTAAGCTTTGAACAGCTCTAACGAGGAAAACATTCGCTTGTGGTTTTAAGATCTTGAGAAATACTTGAAACAAACGGGACAATCTGATATTCTAAATGATTCTGATCGAATATTTAATGCTAATGAATCCAGCTTTCAACTGTGTTACAAATCCGGAAAGGCGTTGGAGTCCAAAGCGTGGAAAAATATGTACGAGGTGAAGGGCAACGAGAAAGAAACATTAACACTGCTTTGCACTTTTTCCGCAGCAGGAGAAATTGTATCCCCGATGGTCGTATATCTGTATGTCAGACATCTTCCAAAAGACGTCATCAGTGGAGTTTCTTCAGAGATATTCGTAGGCAGGTCAGGTCAGATAGCGGCTGGGTGCGAAGTGAAACACTACGAATGGATAGCAAACGGCTTCCTAAAATGGGTGAATGATCCCTCTATTAAGAAACCAGTCCTTCTGCTAATCGACGGTCACAAGATTCACTTGGCAATGGAAGTCAGCGAATTTTGTTCCAGTAGTACTCTACTGCCTTTCACCAAACAGCACACATATTCTTCAACCCTGCGACGTATCAGTGTTCAAATCGTTTTCGAGAGTTCTACATGGAAACTGAGTAAAATGTTACACGTGTCATTTCTGCACCACTAATTAAAAGAGTGATATACAAAGTAGCAACACAATTAGTAATTAAAAACTAATTTAGAAGATGGGATTTATACCCCTTCAACCCAGAGAAGACGAAGCATGTTTGGTGCTGCATTCCACTGAACCTTAAATGAATTTGGTGGTCCCTTTCTTGACAAAACTATCACAAAATTACTTAATCTCAGCGGCTATTGTGCGAAACTGCGAAGTGATACCTGAAAAACTAATGATGTAACATCTACAGATGCTATTAGTTTGGTAAAGTTATGCTTTGGCCTTCATACTGTAATTAAAAGCACATTAACCGAGTAGTGGTCGATGACTAAACAGTGGGCGGTCGAACATTAACGAAAAATGGTCGAACACTAAAAGAAATCAGTTACTGGTGTTTCTCCGACTAATATTACATAAATGGAATAAGTTATCTCAGTTTTGGATAAAGTATAGATAAAATATAGTTTTAGGAACACATGTGAGCTACTTGCATCCTCCTAAGTTGTTCCATTGAGTGAAAAACGATTAAGGACCATAAGAAATGAGTTAGGTGGTCGAGGACTGGCACATTTACCCTATTCACATTAAAAAACTTTATACGTGTGACAGTTTCGCCAACTAACACTTTGCCTTCATCAGACACTATCAGACATCAGAGATAGCGTCTGATGAAACCAAAGTGTTAGTTGGCGAAATTGTCACACGTATGTGGTTTTTAATGTGAATATAAAGTTTGCTCAGCAGATAGTTTGTGTTTACTTAATATACAAAACAAAGCTACTACTTATGGAAAATATTACAGTTGGTGGTTCAAGTATTCGTTTGATGCATTTATTTATGTAGCACTTAGCTACATGACTTGACTGATGATATTCAAAGTAGATATATTTTCTTCAAAATTAATTGTAACTACGGAGAGTTAAAAATTCACAAACAAGACAATAAATATTAATTTAACTCTTGTAACAAACTATGTAATAATAAACAGATAAATTATATTGTGTTGGCAACATTGAAGATTCTAAACATCGTCTAGAATCTTTCAAGGCTGTAATGCATATGTCATAGTTACTTGTATTCACTGTCAATCAATTCTTTAAGCCTTCAACAAAGGTATTTTTATATATGATATAAAAATCCAAAACAAAAAAATGACTATATAAACATACAGATAGACTTGAATGTACTACTTTGCTATATAGTCTGCATTTTCAAAAACCGCTATTGAATGAAAAGAAACATTTTGACGTTAATCTCCGAACAGTCAGAGAGAAAAAAAGGTAACAATAAACAGAAAAATAAAAAAAATAAAAAGTTTTATCTCTAAAAATGTTTGAAGTATCAAGGTTTCCAGAATGTGTGTTTATCTCAAGAGACAACGCAAGACTAGGCTGAAAAAAAAATATATATTAAACTTCTTTTGAACAAAACTCGACAGATAGAGTAAAGGGGGTTAAGAAGAGGGGAAAAATGAAAACATTTGATTTTTTTTTTGTTAACTTTTATCCTGTAAATAGAAGCTTCAAGGAAATGCGTTTTTTTTTTTATCTTGAGGAGTCATTTTCTTTTCTTTTTCTCTTTATATTATTTTTAATGTTCACTCCAGAACTTTCTTCATGTCGTCATAGTATGTTTTTTCTTTCATGTTCTTACTTCCTCTTCTACGTCCAAATGATTTCCTAGTTAGTTTCATTCCTATTATTCTTTTCTTGCTTTTCAGAAACATGATCAAGTTTTAATTTGCTAGTTACTATTTTATCAGCGGATGGTACAAACGACGAACTTCTATTCAATTTTCTTTCACATGAGATATCTTTCAGAAGTTTCTAAATCTGATGAGCATACCTGGGATGTAGTTACGAACCATTGCGGCCAGGCCCCCCAAATGATTTCCTGGACCCCCCCTCAAATGACCAGTTTTTAAAACATCATCGTAAGATCACCTCGCTTCAGTCATTTAAAAATAACAGTTTGCAATATGATAAAAAACAAAAAATACGGTAAATTGTTTACCAATCCTTACCGATCGAAAAATAGTATGATATCTCTTCGGTGTAAGGAATGACCAAATGCTCAGCTTGCTACCACATCTGCTACAATCGATTGATCTAGTGCTTCTGTGCGTATCATTTCCAATATGAAGCATGAACATATTTTATATAGGGCTCATTTTAAAATAATTATTTTAAATTATTTAATGGAGCTATATTATTCCACACAATTTATAATTTTTTGTATGTAATTCTTCTTTAGATCTGTGTCATCATAAACCGCATAATAAACAAACGGACTTTGAAAAATACGTTTTTCTTTTCGTGACAGCAGGTGACACAATTTACTGTGAAGTTCTATTTGACTTTCTGTACTGGAAAAAAAATATTGAATCATCCTTGTACTTCTACTAGATGGTACGTCTAGTTTTGAAACAATCTAAGGGATGTGGATTGTGTGCATACAGTAGTTTATAAATTATTTTTTGTTGGGATATTTTCTTTCACATCGATGCATTCTGTTGTTATTTGGAAATTTCTCGTGTTATAATATCACAATAATAATATATAAATTGTAATTCAAACGTTGGAATCGATTGAGAGTGTTGGCCCATTGCGCAGTCGCCATACCACTTGCGGGAAAATTCCTAAAGGTTCAAAGTGATAAGAAGAACGATTCCTTGGAGAAGTAAAATTTGAACAACGTGATATGTTAAGACACTGCATCACACAATATAGAATCTGTGTTACCATATATATATATCCTAGACTAAAACAAAAAAAAAATGAAATCTACAAATTAAAATTGGCATAGGTAAAGTGATATAAAGTAAAGTAAGTTGGATTTTCGCAACGCATTTAACGAGCTTCGCCGGGATTCCATGCTCACTATAGTGTTGAATGAATTTCCTTCAATCTATCCATATGTTTACCAATGTTACGCTCAACCCAGTGATCTATTCTTAGGTCAAGACACTATTTCATCCCAGAAAGGAGTACAACAAGGCGATCCCCTGGGCCCAGCACTTTTTGCTATAACCATTTATTCCTTAGTGAAATCAATCAACACTGAATTAAACATTTCGTATTTGGATGATGGAACTATCGCTGATGAACCTGAAGTAGTTCTTTCGACTCTAGCACAAATAAATGAGAAGGCATCTGCATTTGGCCTATATTTAAATTTTTCAAAGTGTGAAGGTTTTCTTGGGTCAGACGAAGCCAAGTTCGACATATTATTTTAAAAAAATTGAAGAAACTGCCCTAGGAATACGTCTCCTAACTAACCAGGATGCTTGTCTTCTAGGTGCCGCTCTCACAAAGGAAGCTTTTATCAATGTCCTGTTAAGCAAAATATGGAAGTTAGAATTTTTTTTTTTTTTTTTGTCTCGACTCGCCTCGATTTATGTCCATGCAGCTTTCTTTCTTCTACGTGCCTCTTTGTCGATCCCTCGTTTAAACTACTTCTTACGATACTTTCCATCTTGGAATGAGACTCCACTACTGGAGAAATATGATCATATCCTTAAAATGGGTCTGGAGTCAATTTTAAACTGCTCCTTAAGTGACGAATCTTGGATTCATGCATCCTTACCTGTAAGATTAGGGGGTCTTGGTATTCGGCGATCCGTGGATATGGCGATTCCTTCCTTTTTAGCGTCCTACCACGGATCTCTTCGTTTAGTCGAGGCTCTTCTTCCGCAAGGTTACCACCTAGACCCAGATGGCACAGTTCAAGAAGGATCTACCAAATGGAAAAATTTAACATATACAGATCTTCCAGAAATTAACAAAAGAGGTTCTCAGGCATCTTGGTACACACCAATTGCAGCGCATTTTCATGAATTTCTCTTACAGTCAGTTATTGCTATAGAGGATAAAGCCAGGATTCGTACTGCCTCATCCCTACATGCTGGGGCATGGTTGAATGCAATACCCTCCCCACCATTAGGTCTTCATATGACTAATGAGGCATTTCGAATCTCAGTCGCCTTAAGATTAGGTGCAGATATTTGTGAGTCACATCGCTGTCCAGCTTGCGGGGATCAAGTAAACCAACGTGGCCTGCATGGCCTTTCATGCATGAAGAGCATGGGTAGACACGCTAGACACTCCTCTGTGAATGATATAATTTTACGAGCCCTTACCACAGCTGGAATTCCTTCAATACGTGAACCTTCAGGATGTCGGTTCTTGTCGTGAACGTGTCGTCGGTTCTTGGCACCTTACCACATGGAAAAGAACTAGATGAGGTATTTCTTCTCTAACACAAAGGACAACACTGAACATTTATACAACTGGACGACATACTATATAAATAAGGTGTAATATCATTGGATGGCGTAGAAAAGCATACAGTAACACTAGATATGATGCCGTTGATAGGTGGTTTTCTACCCCTTCCTTTGGTTCAACTATAAAAATACATTTCCTGTTGACTTAATTACTTTTTCTTAAGTGTTTCGTAAATTTATTTAATGCAATTGTTACAATTTTATTCAAATTATTATATTTTTCTGTTATTCTGTTAGCAATTATTATTGTTCCATTCCTCATTTATGTCTGTTGTTATTTTAGTTGAATGTCGAATAATTTTGAATTGTAATAAATTTGTTGGTAAACTGTAAAAAACTAAAATAAAATATAATATAAATATAATATAAAAAATTTGTTTTAAATCTTGTAATATTGTTTACTTCATTGTAGATATGGTGATAGACATTGAGGGAGAGAAAGTCTCCCCGAATCTGCTTTTATTTAGCAATGCATATAATTATCTTCTAAAACTCACTATCTTGTAGGCATATATTCCGAAGTTGGGCGTCCGCTTTCGTCAAGTTTTTTTTTCTGTTATCTCCTTTCCACACTTTCTGCAATTTGTTATTAGGTTCATTAATCCGTGCTCTTCACAAACTTTTAAAAGATTTTGCTCGTTATCAATGTATTCCTTCACAAATGTTAAAACTGCTAGTTCATTGCCCTTGTACATTCGCCATGTTGGTAACATAAATGCTCGTTTCTTTCCCACAATGCAACTGTTCGGTTACCTTGCGCCAAGTAGTTCCCTCCGCTCACCATATAGTCCCATGTTTATAACCGCTTATATATAACGAATAAACAGATTTTTCGAGACTCTTATATATTATCAGCACACAAACGATCAAATTATCCATATGTTTCCTGTAAATTTTAAAAATTTCGCTGGAAACGGACGCCCAACTTTGGAATTTAACCCATCTTGTATTTCAATTATAACACCATTTTATTTATTTTTATTTATCTTTTCGATTCGAAAAAAATATATATTTTAAAAGTTTATATCTTTAGATGCGGACCAAAATCCTTAGTGCCAATTTACATATCGTGTAATGCGCTAAAAGACTAGAATAGCGGCGCATTACAAGTTTGAAGACAAACGTTTTAACAGAAAAAAACTATAAATACTGCATAAAACAATGGTATTAAACTGATTTGTAAGCACATTATATTTTTAATACGCTGTAACTAGTGGTTTAAAAACATTTTTCGTCATATGGAAAATTTAATGAAATACGTTTTAATTCAGTTTTTCATTTGGATTTCATTCTCTTATTTTCTTCTTGGTGAAAACAAGAAGTGAAATATAACTGTTAATAAACTAATTATGTTTTTAGTCATGAATAATAAATAAATATTTTTGTCACGAAATCTTAAAGAAATTAAGTGAAATTTCAAAGAAAATCAGTCTTATGTAGATAGGTTCTGTGTACAAGGGCTTAAATTGAAATAGTTATGCACAACGTTTGGTCTGGGGCATTGGTTAAGCATAATAATAACTCATGTCCGGATTTGTATGTAATCACATATTTTTTTCCTTCATTTGTAGGTTTGTCAAATCCTTAAATGTTTGTGATTCACGCCTGTAGGGTGCTTCAACTCAAGTTTCATATTACATATTTTTACATATTTTGACCAATATTAAATATTTCTATGGTTTCTACATATTTTTTACATAAAACTGTCTTAAAATTTTGCGTTTACTGAAATTTTAATTTAAAATAAAAAAATAAACTCTTCAACTGTGCAAGGCTTGCGTCTTAAGATTCAATTTTGTCATGTCTATCTTTTGGTTTCTTTACCGAAAGAGAAATATTTCTCTTTCTTTTATTTGTCAATCCGTTTCGCAGAATTTTCGCCGATAACAAAAGAAATATAAGAAGAAACAAGTAAAAATCCTCCCTTCAGGGTACATTAGCGGCGCCCTTTATTCTCAACTCTGGACGAAGACAGATCACCTGCCTGACAGGCGACTGGCCAGGAAATTCCTAAAATAAAGTCTATTTGATTGCTATCGGAGGTCGGACAGGAAAAAAGATTAAAGCAAATCCTGCAATTCAAGTTAAAACTGTATGCTAGTGTGCTTCCAGGAATTTACTGCAAGAGTTCGTTTCAAGAAGCTGGTGACAATGGCATTATCATAGCAGGTACCCTAAGCTTTCAAAGAACTTCACTTGTTCAACTGAATGACAGGAGGACAGTACTCAAGTATTGCAGTTGCAAAACGCACGTGTTCTGTATTGACCGTCGAAGTTAGAAATGGCTCCGTTGCCTCAACTTTATCCGTGAAATTGCGGTCGTGGGTGACTATCGATGATGCGTTTATTACAGACGGTAAAGTGGTGTTGTGCCAAGTGTGTGATAAAAAAAATTGGATGTTCAATGAAATCTCAGTTAGAACAACATGTACGAAGTGCACTCCATGCAAGAAATAAACATTTGCGAACTGCAAAAAAACAAGTACTCTTGACACAAATGCATCAAGATACTTCAGTGAGTGAGTTTTTCAAAGACTTGTGCCAAGCAATGATAGCAACAAACATTCCTTGGAACAAAGTTCAAGTGCTAAAATACCGTGCTTTTCTGGAGAAGTACTGCGGGCGTCGAATTCCTGACGAATCATCTCTTCGAAAGTGTTATCTCGAAGTTTGTTATAGGGAAGCTATAGATACCATTAGGGCAGAAAGAGGTACTTCATATATTTGGATTTCTGTGGACGAAACAACAGACGTTTCGGGACGTTATGTAGCAAATTTAGTGATTGGAAAGTTAAGTGAAAATGCTCCATCTAAATCCTATCTTATTGCTGGAACGCACGATTCATTCCACTATTGCTCGCTTTGTAAACAATGGTCTTAAAGTGTTGTGGCCGGGAGGAGCTCAGGAAGAAAAAGTCCTTGTTCTCTATACAGACAGTGCAGCGTACATGTTAAAAGCGGCTAGAGCACTTACAGTTTTTTTACCCTCTCTTAATTCATTTCACCTGTATGGCCCATGATCTTCAGCGTGTTGCTGAAGAGGTGAGAGAAAACTTTTGCGAAGTAAATCAACTAGTTTCTTCCACCAAAAAAATGTTTAAGGCGCCACAACGTGTTCAAGTTTACAGAGATCAACTGCCAGACCTGCCACTTCCTCCGGAGCCTGTGCTAAGGCGATGGGGTACTTGGATACAGGCAGTACATTTCTACAATGAACATTTTCAAAAAATTAAGCCTGTTGTTCATTCATTTCCATCGGAGTCTGCTGTGTCAGTTGGCATTGCTCAGAAACTGTTTAATGACTCAAAAGTAGCGCGTGATATCGCATACATAGACAGCAATTTTGGTTGGCTACCTACAAGCATTAAAAAGCTAGAGACTGTTGGGCGGCTTCTTCCGGAATCCATGGAAATCATAGAGGATGCAAAGAGACTGCTGCAAGGTGTCTGTGTGTGGAGATGTAGGAGAAAAAGTTCGAAAGAAACTAAATGCAGTGCTGGAAAGAAACCCGGGTTACGACAGCCTATTAGCAGTGTGTGAGATTCTCAGTGGTGAAACAAGAACCCCCCTGAAGATATTTCCTCCAACTACATCCCCCTGTTGAAATACGCTCCTGTTACCTCGTGATGTGGAGAGATCATTCTCTGCATACAAGAATATTTTATCCGATCGCCGATAAAATTTTACTTCTGATTATTTGGAAATGTACCTTGTAACCCATTATGCAACAACACACAGTTGAACTGCAGGCACGTTCATTAGTGGAAATATTCTTCAATCTTAGTTCAGCTGGTATTGTTTAAAAGATATAGGACTTCCTTTCCCTGCATGAAATAAATATATATATATAAAACAATACATTTCGTCTTAAGTTGCTTTTAGTATTTAAATTCTTATATTGCGTATAATTCATTACAAGATTGGGCCGTGGTGACGGAAGCGCATTTAGTGTAAAAGGTTCTAGATTTGAAACGGGACCACCACACCACATAAGATTTCTGACGTGCAAATACCGTATGCATTGCTTTTCTCGGGACTGTCCTGTTTCCCTCTAGCCGATTCACATCTTCCTTCATTCGCGTCTGATTTTTATTATCCTGCAATCAGTCACGTCAGTGACGTATGGCTGTCTCAGCTGTTCAAGCGTTTCACTTCACTAGGGGACTTGCATTAAGCAGGATAAAATGTCGTAGATTTTCCTTTTTATTTTCATAATTCGTTTAAATGTTGCATACTCATACGCGTGTTAATATTACATTTTCATAAATATGTAATATTACATATTCTTATATAATATTACATATTTCTTACATTTTAAGCGATTTTTGTTACATATTTAGGGGGTTGATATTACATAAAAATCTGGACTGTAATAATAACTGCCTCGTACATAATATTTATGGAGAAAAAACAAAAAAGCTTTAAAAAAAAACAGTGTGTCAATATGCACAGCAGGGCATGGCAGCCAAGTTCTGCGAAGAAAATTCGTCGAAAATGAAAACTAATCTGCCATACCGTAAGCATGTTATACACGAACAAGAGTTTTGGGTAAATTCGCCGATTTCGAAGCTCTGTAAAAATGATTCTACTAAGGGTAGAAATATGAGATTTAGAATTTAAGGAGATATGCTCATATTCCAAATCTCAACTTCCTAGCTTCAATCATATTCGAGTACTGGACCCCTAATATATGCAGTTTTCAGGCTCACTGACTCACTTATCAAATTGATATGGTACTTCCCAGTGAGAGAGAGACGTAAAACTTTGTATAAAGGTACTTTATAATGACTTAAGTATGAAAAATATCCAAAATGCGAGGAATGTGCTATGGGATTTTTTTAATGGCCGAAAAACTGTCCACAGTCAAGCTGAAATCGGTTCATTCAATCACTCATCACATTGATTTAGTACTTCTTAATGAGATAGAGACTTGAAACTCTGCATAAAGGTACCTTAAAATGACTTGAATATAAAAAATGTCCGAAACGTGAGGAATGTGCTATGGAATAATTTATGGGCGAAAAATTGTTCTTATTCAAACAAAGATGGGTTCATTGACTCATTCAACATTGATTAGGTACTTCTCAATGAAACTCTCCATAAAGGTACCTTAAAACGTCTTAAATATGAAATTTGAGAAATTTGCTATGGGAAAGTTTTAATGGTCAAAAAACTGTCCTTACAATCAGAAATCGGGAACGGATTCCATTATTCAACACATCATGTGCATAGTGGTAATGTCAATCGTCCGAGTGGTCGCGTGGGCTAAGGCGCGTACATACTGCAGTGAGTTTGGTGATTGGAAACCCAGACAAGGAAAGCTAATATTTTTCTTCGGTGAATATTTTTCCTTTATCGCAGTCATTGGTATTAAATAGATATTGAAATTAAATTGATAAGTTAAAGAATGTAGAGGTGGGAATATTTAGAATTAATAAAGTTTTCCAAGAAATGAGAAATCCAATTGTTCGATTTTTATATGATATGTTGGTGACAAATATCATTAAGTTTACAAACTATTTAAAAGGTCAGTATATCGTTGGAAGGAAAACTCGAGGCAGTACGAAACCGCACAATATGCGCGTCAAGTAATAAACTCCTTAATTTCGCAATGTGAAAGGAAAGAGAACAACTAACAAGAAGACTTACGGAAGTGTCACTCGTCGATTTAAATTAAACTTGCACACTTTAGAACATCGAAAAATAATCGACATGTTTTTTATTATTATTATTATTATTATTATTATTATTATTTCGGCAATGGTGCGGGTTTAAGTGTAGAAACCACCCTTTGAACGTTAGGGGTTTCTCGAAGCATATACAGAAAACAATCATTTAATCTAGAAGTAAACATAATGCCAGGGGGATTCAAAATCTGACGTCAAATTTACACAACAGAAAATGGCGGATCCAATATAGCGATTAAAATTACAAAAATTCTTCTAGTTTGAAATTTTGTGCAGTTAGCCAAGAACAATTATAGTTGGCAAGGGTTACTGCGAGAAGGTTACAGAAAGATTTGAAAGCTCTTTCTGTACTTATTTTAACATGATATTTGATTAAAGTGAGTCTCTGTACCTCTCACTATTCGGGGTGCTTATGGGAGGAGTTAGGAATTGGTTGCTGGGGGGCAGAACTTTTTCTGCTGGGGGGCACGGTTAATACAAATGAGAATATTAGGATCTTATAAATGACATTTTTATTTGTTGTCAAAAAGTTGGCGGGGAGCAATGCCCCGCTATGTCCGCCCATGGAGGTGCTTATATATAATGAGTCCCCTCGCCTCTCCTTATGTCAGAACTTCATACAGTCTCAATTGTTATAATTAGAGACCGGATGTTTAGGCACTAAAAACCTGGAAAATAGGCAGGCAAATAGGCACTTAAAATTTAAAAAATAGGCAGTAAAATAGGCACTAAAATGTAACTCGAAATAATGAAGGTAAATACTCAATACCATTAAAAAATAGATTCAAGTCATGGACAATGTTCAAAGAATATAGAAACATACTTGTTTGTTAAATAATATCTTCTTTTACTGTATATGCAAAAACGAGGTATGTTATGCATTGCACATACTGGGTGAATCTGAAAGATGTGCACATACTTCGGGAGGTGATTCGTGACATGAAAAGAAGACAAAAAGTGCTGTTGCATGTTGTCGAATTCTGCGTCGTGTTCGAGTGACAGGTGTGCCAAATTGGAATCGAAATCGAATCCTGACAATTGGAACGGGACATAAAGGTGCGCACATACTTCAGATGATGATTTGTGAAATTCAAGAGGACTTTAATCTTCTTTTCATGTCACGAATCACCTCCCGAAGTATGTAAACATCTTTGAAGTTCATCCTGTATATATATTGTAATGTACCACGAGCTTGTGTTTACAAACATATAATATAAGTAAATATGTGTGTATTATGTTACGTAAATTATATATTTTCCCAATGAAGGCTTATTTTGAAGAAAATGCATTGAATAGGCAATATTAGACACTAACGCAATTATTTAGGCAGTAAAGGTCGAAATAGGCAAAATAGGCAAAATAAAATTGGCTTAAATCGAAACTATAACGCCCCATATAAACTTTAAAACGTCATTTTTGATCATATCTTTAATATTAAAGAATAGGCATTTTGCCTAACATCCGGTCTCTAGTTGTAATTATGAATTTATTGAGAAAACATGTTGCAGTAATGATATTCCGTTTTAAAAAAGTGTGTGATGCATAAACATTGTTTATACCACACACACTTATTACGGCAATAACTGCTGCACAATCTTTGCACAATCTTTGTACAATCTTTGAAACAAAATGTTACGTGATTTTCAAATGCAGGTGATTTTTCTTCCAAATAACTGCTTTTGTACCACGCCTACCTAATAAGATTTGCAATTCTAAGAGAAGAATACTGACTATCAATTAGTGATTGTATCTTACCCGTTAGTTATATTATTACGGAGATGTAAATTAATGTTATAGTTGTAGAAAAGACAATGTCAGAAAAGTGTCTCAAGAAGTTTTTTTCTATAGTCTATAGAGGCCGAATCCTACTAGTTATTCTTGCACAAAAGGTTTCTTTTTTGGGTACTCTTTTGTTCTTAAAATAGGTTCAAAAGTTAATGAATTGTGACCACTCCACGAATCTAATAACAAAATCGACTTTGCATTTGACGCAGGAATAAGCATCCGGAACAGTAAGAGGAGAGGGGACTAACTTTAAATAAGCACCCCAAATAGTAAGAGGAGAGGGGATCACTTTAAATATGCACCCCGTCTAATGAGAGGGGAGGGGAGTCACTTTCAATAAGCACCCCGAATAGTGATAGGAAAGCGGACTCACTTTAAATACGCACCGTGAATAGTGAAGGTGCAGAGACACACTTTAATCAAGCGTCTCGTTAAAATAACTACAGAAAGAGGTTTCAAATTGGTCTCCAAACTCCACGCAGTAAACCCTGCCAATTATGATTTCCTCGGTTAAATGTACAACATTTCAAACTAGAAGACATTTTGTAATTGTAATCGCCATATTGGATTGCCATTTTTAATTTTGTAATTTTGACGTAAGATTCTGAATCAGGAGCCAAAAACCCCATGGTAATATGTTTTCTTCTAGATTAAATGATTTTCTGTCTATGCTTCGATACCACCCCTAACGTTCAAAGGGTGGTTTCTACCCTTAAACCTGCACCATTGCCGAAATAAAAAAAAATAGGTGTTGATTATTTTTCGATAAGTGTGCAAAGCTTCATTCAAATCTGTGAGTGACACTTCCGTAAGTCTCCTTGTAAGTATATTGAAACACCAGCCATGTCTAGTGACGTAGCATTGAAGATTCAGCATCAAGGGTTTAGGAGCCGTGTTGATACTCTTCGTATTTAGGTAATGAAAAATGAGATATTAGCGATCGTGATTTTGTAGCTTGGGTAAATGAATTAGAATCTCGTTTGGACATAGCTCTGTGACAGATATTTAATAGAAGAAACCCTCCCCCTTGGTCTAGTGGCTAGCATGTGTACTTTTGTTGTACGGGATCCTGGGAATATGGTGAGCTATAAAAATAAGTGAAATCTGAACAAAAACAACAGAGGTGCAAAAAGTGCAGCCGAGTTCGTCAGCTTCAAAAAGTGTTGAGATGAGAATGAATGAGCCAGGTTCCTTGAACACTGCATCTGAAGCGAACATTCGAACTTGGCGCTAGGTGTCTATTCGACTACACCAAGATGTCTACTCCTAGTTTCACGGCCGGGACATTTCAGCCCTAAGGCTGGTTGTGGCCCCAAATCCACCACGCTCACAAGCACCATCTCTAAGGCTCGTTAACATAATTTTCCTTATCTGGGTTTCGAACCACCAATCTTACTGCAGTAATGTGCCTTAGCGTATTAGCGAAGTTGATATTCCTAAGATTAGTAGCTCCAAAGCCACCATGCCCACCACCACTATCCCTAAGGCTCTTTAACATCATTTTCCTTGACATCTCGCGCTAAGTTCCAGTGTTCGTTTCAGATGCAGTGGCCAAGTAACTTGGCTCATCCATCCTCATCTCAACACTTTTTGAGGCTGAGAACTTGGCTGCACTTTTTGGACGTGTGTTGTTTTTGTCCAGATTTAGTTTTACGGACGGAAACCAACATTCTCCGATTTCTTCAGACCTCAAAATCGCTAGCGGTAACACCTTTTTTTTTTTTTTTTTTTTTTTTGGCTTTGTACATTGTAGCTGCACCCCTGGAGCATACTCACAAGAAATGTATATCATCCTTGATTAAAAGGTGGAAATTTTATAAGGAAGTTCAGTGATATTCAAAAATAGATTTACGCAGGAAATGGATTAATGTAATTCGTATCTCATCTTAAACAGAGGCTAAACCCTATGAGATCCAACCCTACCCATATTCTTAATGTCAATAACCTGTCGTTGAACTTCAATAAAGTTGAGGTTGCCTGAAGTGGAGAGATCTAGACTGAAGGAAACCAAGGTAGATTACTATGGTAAAATAGCAAGAGGTGAATTACATCAAACAGTAAACTGGTGATGTCTGAAAAGGGAGGAGGGAAAACAGAAACACAAAGAGGTTAAAATGAACCTCTTCGAGCTTAAGAAAAACAAGTCAGAAACACAAGTGATTTTTTGTAGGTAGGAAATTTGTAGTTGGCGCTATTGTATAAGTGTGATACCATAAATAGACGAAAAGAAAGATTAACGAAGAATTCAAAGTTTATGTGTACAGTAAAAGCTCCTTATTCGCGCTTCCTTCATTCGCGTTCTCACTATTCACGGATTTAAAAAATGCGACCCAATTCCTATATTCGTGGCAAAAAATTTCTTTATTCGCGGATCTAATCAGTACGTACATACATAATAATAAAAGGATTCCAATAGGTATCCAACCCAATATCCTTTGTAAACGCCATCAAATGGACTAATAAAATGTAAAATAGACCTTATTACAACTTTGCCTAAAGTATGTTGTTAAATGATATCGCCGCTGTATTGGTTCGGACTTTTTCATAAGCCGCCTTCGCCGCGATCGGTGTTTTTGAAAATGTAAACAAACAGAATGAAAGCAACCTTATTACTCAATGAATAAAGTATATTTTTAAATGCCGCCACATTATTAGACGTTCCGTCCTTTGGTAAGAGCCGCTTGGCGTGTTTTATTGTTTCGTCTTTCCATTTGTTACAAAAATTGTGATCGAGTAACACGTCTCTACCGCTGTCTTCCTAATTTATACAGTAATGTCAACTAAAAAAATGAGAAACGAGTTTCGACACGAAAAAAATCTGTGTTACCGCTTAAAGTGAAAATAGAAATGGTTGATCGTTTACGCCTAGGAGAGTCATTTGCATCCATATCACGCTCATTCAATGTCAATGAATCAACTGTACGATCGATAAAAAAAAAATCCGAAGATAAAATAAGGTCGTCTGTAGCTTCAACTTCACTGTCAGCGAAAATTGTTCGTGATCGAGCAATAGAAAAAATGGAAGTGGAGTTGTCATTATGGATCGAAGACCGAAACCAAAAAAGGGTGCCCCTGAGTGGTCCAATGGTCTGGGAGAAGGCAAAACGTCTTTACGCTCATTTTAAAGAACCTGATAGTAGTTGTAGTGGTGAATGTACAGATGGAGGATTTCAAGCATCGGAAGGTTGGTTCAATAAATTTAAGGTGAAACAATCATTGCATAACATTAAAATCGTTGGAGAAGCTGCATCTGCCGACACTGCTGCAGCAGAACGATATCCAGAAGAATTTGCAAACTTAGTAGCTGATGGAGAATACAAACCTGAGCAAGTATTTAATGCAGACGAAACTGCACTGTTTTGGAAGAGAATGCCAAACAAACCATTCATTTCTAAAAGCGAAAAGTCTGCTCCTAGATTTAAGGCAGCAAAGGATTGAGTTACACTGTTGCTATGTTCTAATGCATTTGGAGACTGTGTCATTAAACCACTGATGCTTTACAGATCGTTAAATCCTCGGGCTTTAAAAAATCAAAACAAGGACGACCTGCCAGTGTTTTGGCGTGCTAATAAGAAAGCGTGGGTTACAAGTGCTATTTTTTGTGACTGGTTCCGGAATTGTTTTGTTTCTGAAGTTGAAACTTATTTAAAGAAACAGAATTTAGACTTTAAAGCAGTTCTAGTTTTGGACAATGCACCAGGTCATCCTCGCGAACTTGAAACTATGCATCCAAATATAAAAGTGACATTTTTACCTCCCAACACGATGGCTTTGCTTCAACCTATGGACCAAGAAATAATCCAGGCCTTTAAGCTCTATTACATTAGACGAACCTTCAAAATCGTATTGGATAATATGGAATGTAATCCTGATATGAATGTTATGGAATGCTGGAAGAAATTTGACATAGCAAAATGTATCGTAAACATAAAAGAATCATTGGAAGAACTGAAGCCACACACATTGAAGTCATGCTGAGAAAAACTGTGGCCTGCTCTGACTGCGGAAAATGACGAAGAATATGTGCAAATTCAAACTTTGATTCCAAACATGGCCGAAATTGCGAATAGAATAGGACGAGATGGGTTCGAACAAATAGAATCAAGTGACATTCAGGAATTGCTTGAATCGCAAGATGAAGATTTGACTGAAACTGACTTGGAGGAAATGTTAAATTCACAGCCCATTGAAGAAGAGGCTCCAACAAGCACTGGAAACGTGACATTTAATTTGAAAAATCTTAGTGAAGGTTTAAGAATGGCAAATGAGCTTTGTGATTTCTTTATGAAAATTGATCCGTCTATGGAACGAAGTCTTATTTTTAAGAAGCAAACTGCTAATGCCACTGCTGAATATCGGTCTGAATTGAAGGAGCTTTTAAAAACTGCCAAGCAAGAAAAAATTACAAAATTCTTCAAACCATTGCCTAAGCCTGAAGATAATAATTAATCAATATGGTCAAAAACTTCAATTACAGTAAATTGAGTTTTTTTTTATATATAAACCTATATATTTGTTTTTTTTTATTTTGTCACCTAGGAACGTATCCCCTATAATCCCATATAAATTACCATTCCGTATTCACAGTTTCTGTATTCGCGGCATATTTATGGAACATATACCCCGCGAATAAAGAGCTTTTACTGTATTTAAATTTTGTAAATTGGAAGGGAAATTTTATTATATGTTATAAGTTATAAGGATCGATAATTATCACATGTTGTAAGTAATTGTTGGTGATTTATCAGACGAACTGTAACATTCCGTATTAAAGGAAGGTCCTGTTCAGAATGTAATAAGTTGTGTTTAGTTAACTTGAAGCGTGCAATGAAGAACTAGATTAGTCTTTCATAGTATGTATTATTGAAAATTATTTGACCATTTCCATAGATTAAAAATTAAAAAGAAAATGTTTTAGCGATAATTAAGCGGATGAGAGGATTGTCTCGAGAACGGGTGATAACCCGTAAAAATGGGTCATCTCAAAACTCGACTGAAATTTATCCTAGATAATACCTCTTATCGTGAAGGATGTAACTAACAAATATCAGCTTAGGACTGCATTTTAACTATATTTAGTTTATTGGTGTTCAGTTTTGAAATAATTTTCCTTCCCTTCAGGTATCCATTCACCTTAAGTTAATAGATTATTAAGTGACTTCGAGTTTAAGAACTCAGCTACAAATAGCTACCACTCTGGTGAGGCAATGGCAATGTACGATCATGTAAAACCTCAAGATCTTTATGTCAAATATTTAACAGAGATTGAACAGAATTCAAATTCCGAAATTACTTAATCACGCAAATTCTACCTAAGTTAACCATAACTTCAATTTGTTTCATTCCTCTTTTACACTGGTCTATTTTGTGGTTTACTCCGTAAATAGAAGAATCATGTTTGCCATAGTTATTAGCGAAGAAGAACTAATAATTATTATCATTGAACTATTTAAAATAAATAAATTATTCTGACATGAAATTACACAAATTAAACACATTGAAATCATACATATGCTTACTCGCCTAACGTAACTATCCTCATAACGTTACTTCTACGTCAACGCAAAAATATAAATAACTAACTTAAAGTATCTAAAACGTAGACAAAGAACATTCTTGCAGCAAAACGAGATACATATCAAGGTTTGACATACGTTATTAATGAAATATAAGTGTAATAAAAATTACAGAACTTTTTGATTTTCTAGTAAATCAAACGTCTTATTGATTTTACTTTCAGATTCCACAATAATCAACAAATCATCTACAAACTGTTGCATTGACTTACACAAACTGGGGTTTAGGGGGTTTTAATTCATCTTGAGCAAGATATTATGAAAAAATAAGCATTTGCTATATTAAGATATGTATACAAACACCTGAGATTATATGAGCTTGGGAGCTTGAACCCTTCCCTTGACTAACATCTTCGTACGCCACTGATAAACCGTGCAAACTTAATCATTCTACCTTGTACCGAAACACTATATTCTTATCTTTTCTACATAGATATTAAATAACTTTGGTGAGGCAACATTCTCGACGAATTCGCCTTTCAATTGTATTCTCCTCTGTCACTTTTACTTTATTCTAACACTTTCGTGTTCGTTCATATATGTCTCTTATAACTACATAAATATCCGCCGTCAACAAACATACACTTTTTCCATCGTTCAGCCCATGGTTGGATTCCATGGCGAAAGTAATCTGGAATGTGTGACATAAAGAAATCCTCAACCGCACGATGCACCACCCGATCATCAGGGAAAGTCTTCCCTTCCAAGAATTAATCCAGATGCCGGAGGTGGTAATCAGTGGGAGAGATATCGAGGTGGGTTACGAAGTATTTCATACTTCTACTCATGGAGAGCCTGTAGTATCTTTTGCACTACATGTGGACGAGCATTTGTCGTGCAACACATCATGTCTGCCGACCATTGATGGATCCTTGCGAAAAATTTTGCTGTGCATTTCATGGGGTCCAGCATTGTAACGACCAGCATTGATGGATTAACCTCTCCTGTGATAACATAATGGATCACCGTCACCATACACCACCATTACAGCAGCAACAACTCAAATTTTGTTTAAAAACCTATCTGGATGTTCATTAGGATCCAACAATTGTCCTGACCGTTCACAATTGTCATAGCAAACCCATTTCTTATCTATGATTATTTACACTCAGAGAACTTAACATCTCCAGACGGTGATTCTTATTGGTCAGTGTCATTTTATGTGGTACGAACTTCTTCACCTCACCAATTGCACGGAGTTATTGAACGGTAGTGCCTAATTCGTCTACAATATTTTTGGTCTAGGAATTAATTCGTGCGGTTGGTACGCACACATTGAAGCTGTAGTACAAACACAAAATACATAAATACCTTAAGAAAAATATTGTCCATCGCTAGCCACCACTTTCGCCCATCTGTCAGGCAATGTACGGATTCCGTGGCGAAAGAAGTCCTCATCCTTGGAAGCGATCCAGTCAGAGACCCATGTTTCGATATCTTCTGAAGAAGTAAACCGCTGTCCAATCAAATCGTTGTTCATGCAATCGAACAAGTAGTAGTCCGAAGGAGCAACGTCTGGTGAATACAGCGGGTGGGGTAAAACTTCCCATCCGACATTTTCTAAATAGGTTTTGACCGGTTTTGCGACATGTGGGCGAGCGTTATCATGTTGAACAATAAGTTTATCATGTCTGTTCTCCCATTCTGGTCGTGTTCTGGCCAGAGCTTGCTTCAAACGCATTAATTGTCGTCGATAACGTTCTCCATTCATAGTTTCACCCGGTTGCAGCAGCTCATAGTACACCACACCTTTCATATCCCACCATATGCACAGCATAACCTTTGCACAGTGAATATCTCGTTTTGGTTGTGATGAACCTGGTTCACCTGGTTTCACCCAGGCCTTTTTTCGTTTAGGGTTCTCGTAATGGATCCACTTCTCATCACCCGTAATAATTCGATGCAGAAACCCCTTTCTGCTCTGTCGTTGAAGCAGCAATTCACAAATGGTTTTTCGTCTTTCAACGTCTCTGTCTTTCAATTCATGTGGAACCCAATGTGACATCTTTTGAATCATTCCCATGGCTTTCAAGCGTTTGGAGACTGTTGTTTGATCAACGCCTAATGCTGCTGCAAGTTGTTCCTGCGTTTGACACGAATCCTGCTCGAGCAATGCTGTCAATTCTTCGTCTTGAAATTCTTTTGGCTGTCCAGCTCGCTCTTGGTCTGCCAAGCCGAAATCACCACTTCTAAACCGTGCAAACCACTTCTGACACGTTCGCTCAGCTAGAGCATGGTCACCATACACTTCCACCAAAATACGATGACTTTCAGTCGCACTTTTCTGCATGTTAAAGTAATGCAGCAGGACACCCCGCAAAAACACTTTATCAGGCACAAATTGCGCCATGTTCACTTAACTACAAACTGGTGTTGTTGACGCTTTAATCCACTGCCCTATACTACGAACGATACGCGATGACAGGGGTTTGCAACACATGTGTGGATACACGGAACTGTGGGACGCTCCGTTCGTTGCGCCATCTCTTGTCCACCCGCACGAATTAATTCCTAGGCCAAATAGAATGAACGCCTTCCTGAGGGTGTGTTTCCATAATATTCCTCAAATGCTCATCCGAACGTGATGTTGGTCGGCGTCCACGAAGTCGTCACGGAATGAAATTTGCCAAACCAATGTTCATTCGCCACTTCTGACCCAAGTGAACTGTTAATGTTTTTCCGGCTTGCTATGAAGTTTGAATTCGTAAAGAAAAATTGTTACGATTTTGAGTTCTCCATAGTGCACTTTCATACGATCCTCTTCAACAGTTCATTGCCCCCTGACTGTGTGGATACCCCAACCTACACTGCTCCACAAAACTTAAGCAACCCGAGAGAACATGGTATAAGTGACGTGTGGGGCCCATTCAACACTGGTCAGTGGCATGCACATACACAGAGACACACAGCCAAGGCGAGCACCCACTCTATCGCATAAGCATCACCGTTGCAAGCGCGGTGAACAACTTATGCCATGAGGCGTGCACCACAGCCCAGTAGTGTCCGAGGCTCCAAGCATTGAGTTAGTGGTTCTTATGTGGGGTACACACTTTGCAATGGCTGGTAGACGACATTTGAGTGACTTTGACCGCGGGCGAATAATTGGGCGGTTGGAATTGGTTCGATCGCAAGTGGAGTGGCGCAGGAATTCAATGTGAATAGAAGTGTTGTGTTGAGGCTGTGGAGTCGCTTCCAAAATGGAGGTGAAGTCAGTAGACGTCATGGAGGAGGGCGTCCGAAAAAGACATCGGCCGTCGAGGACCGATTAATCACAATTTCTGCCAAACGTAACCGTCAAGCTTCATGCTTTCAACTGGCCAATGAGTTGTTTCAGGCTACAGGACAACTCGTGAGTCGTGAAACTGTTCGTTGGCAGCTCAATAGAGCAGGACTGTATGCAAGAAGGCCTGTGTTATGTGTACCATTGAAACTGGAGCACAAACGTGTGCGTTACACATGGTGTCAGGAACATGTTGCATGGGGGAAACATCAGTGGGCGCTTGTCATGTTTTCCGATGAGCCGAGATTCATCCTGTCGTCTGATTTTGGTTGACTTTAGTGTGGAGTGAGCCAAGAACACGCTATCATCCAAACTTCATTGCTGAACGGCCGTCCTATGGCGGTGGTTCCATTATGGTGTGAGGTGGAATTATGATGGATGGGAAAACGGACCTCCATATTGTGCAGCATGGCACTTTGACAGCACAACGGTACCGGGATGAAATTCTCAATACACATGTGCGCAATTTCCGCGGAGAATTTGGCACAGACTTCCTGTTCATGGATGACACTGCCCGCCCACACCGTGCACATCTTGTGTCCAAGTATCTGGAGAGCTAAGACATTACGCGTATTGCACGGCCTGCATATTCGCCGGACTTGAATCCCATCGAGCATGTGTGGGATGCTCTTGGGTGGCGAATAGCGCAGCGCAGTCAACCAGCACGTACTCTCCCTGACCTGCAAACAGTTCTTCTCGAGGAGTGGTGCCATCTGTCGCAAGACTTGATCAACACTCTGATTTGCAGCATGGAGGCCAGATGTCGTGCCTGTATAGCTGTTCGTGGTGGTCACATGCCATATTGACTGCCTATGTCCTCGCACAATCCAGCTTCATCTGTTGAGGTATCGTTGTGCTGAACTTTTTGGTCACTCTGTACATCCTAACTGTATTGTTCGTCTTCACTTATGTTGCGTTGTGCATCTGGACCGTCTGTTTGCTCATTATACTTGGTGCAGTGATCGTGTCAGTTTATTTTCTGCCACTTTCTTCGAGTTGCTTAAGTTTTGTGGAGCAGTGTATTTGCCGGACGTGTACAAAGTTTACGACGTTAGTTCATCCTTGTGTTGTATTGCTAAAGTGAGTTTCTCACAAGACGTTAAAGCGAATATTACATACCCACCAACCATTATTATAAGTTCTGTGACATTTTCGTGTATATGCAAATCGTCGGGATTAATCATGATAGCTGACATACAAGCTAAAACCTTCAGTGAAGTTCAAAACCTTTTTGAACTTTCATTTCCTTCTTTACTGTTCTGTTTAATGTTGTTATACACGAAAAAAAGGAAAAGCATATATTAGATCATGGTCACATCGAGATAGTAATCTAAACGTATTGTGAATGATTCAAGTATCTCGGGACGAATTGAAATATTGTTACTTATGTTGTTTGTGTATTTCTTTCATCGTATGGATATTTTGAAAATAGTCCATATACCTCCACATATCAAAATATAACAGGGGGTATGATTAACTAAGAATCCTCGATCCAAGAATTTAATGACGAGCTAAAATTATGCTGTAGCTATCAGTAGATTATGATAAAAAGTATTTTAGCTTTCAATTCTCCTTTTTTTCAACAATCCAAACTATTGCTGATGACACAATAAGTAAGGCTGACTGTTAATATGGTTGGTCTACATGATTTACATATGAAGTGAATATTCTAAATGGTAACTGCAGTTGATTGTATCTTGTACAAATTTGATATTGGTACAACTCCGATATATAATGATCCGAAGCAGTCTAAGAGAGACGATTATCATAATAATGAACGAAATGGTAAAATGAAGAAATTGTGAAAGAAAACGGGAGAACCCACGCACTAGGTGTTTGTCCACCACAAAGCTCACTTGGCGAGAGCTTCGATCGAACCAGGAACATCACTCACCAGAGGTGAGCGCTGTACCACCGAGCAACAGCGGTCCCTAAAATGAATATGATGAACAATTGAGTTTATAGTGTAGCTTAATGTTAATGACTATGTATTATGATTGTGATTAGGTTTTCTACAAATAATACTGTAAATATATATACAGTGACTAACAAAAGTATCGTACATCAATTCTGACATCTAATTGCTATAACCTTTGTGCAGATTATGTTCAATGTTTCTATACTATGATCACTTGAAAATGATGTCTCACTCGTGATCAATCTGTGTATAACATACTTTTCAACTTTTGTTTATAATCTGATGTTCATACCTGCGTTTAATCGATGAATTCGATATTCTTTTGGTACTGCAAGTGAATAAATTATTGAATTACTTAAAATTTATTATATATGTAAATATTTTCTTGAATTAATGTTGATTTGCAAATTGCTTTTGTCGTTGGGAGGAATATCTTCATTCACAACCATCTCTCATCTTCGACCGAAGTCCGAAAATTCATTTAGCCAGCAACTTATTGAAAACCATCTCAAATGATCCTAATAACACAAGAGAAGGCTTTATTAGATATATTTCAATACCTTCTTCAAAACTTCTATCAACAATTGGCAGTTCGTTCGATCAAAAGCCTTTTCTAGACCAATAAACAAAACATATATCACTTTACATTTTTTATAAACCTTTCATCTAATAATCTTAATAAGTTAAAAGCATTTCTTGCACCTTTACCCAGTGTTCGAAGTGGAAAAAAAGCAGAGGCGGTATGCGTTGTTACGATTTTGACTCTACATACCGGGTATCCAAATGTTGAAATGCAGTGAGGGTATGTTGCCTAAAAGATTGCATTTCTATTTACATAATGACTCAAAAACCATTGGAAAGCTTCACGGAGATAGTTTGGTTTTCCGTCAACAACTTTCTAAAAAAAATAATAAAAATATCCCCTTATCTTGTAGAGAATTATACACAAAAATGTTCAAAAACCGAATGAGGATATTAACAATTTCGTTCAGAACACAGGAAATGACATGCGATCTGATGCCATACACGTTGAGATTTTGACTCTAGGACAAATCGTAAGAGATTTCCTAGGATCTATCCTATAGTGTATAGCGCGCCTTATATGCATTAAGGCAAGAACACACACACACCTACATAACAAAGAAACAATTCAACATGGTACATCAAAATATAAACTAGGTGAAATTCTTTGAAGACATTTTAAAAACAAAAGGTAGGAAAAAGGTAACAAAAATGCAGTCTTGTAAAGTAACGTAACGTAAGTAACGCGTTACTTTTTAAGTAATGTTTCCTAGTAACGCGTTACATTTTTCCAAAGTAACTGTTAGGGTAACGCGTTACAAATTTTTAGGTAACGTACATAGTTTATGTTACATTTCGGATGAGTAACTACAATGTATGTATATTTTTTCAGAAACAAGTGTCTTTTTCCTATAAGTAAATTTTTCAAAGTTGAGCAAAGGAGCATAAAGTATGTCAGTGACCGACGGTCAGTCCTCCGATACACAGAGAAACAGATAAGATCTTAGTGCCACTTACTATTTTTGGAAGATGAGTACAGCCTCAGGAAAATCACATGTACTGATTGCAAGCATCTAGAATATTTTGTCATAGATTTCCACAGCACCAAATCAATACATTCAGTGTGTGAACTGTGGGTGCAATGGTAGTCTAGTTTACTTTGATTGGTGTTGTTTTTATAAAGATGGAGAACGAAAATATTTTACCGTTCGAACACTTGAAAGCACTGGCGTAGCAATACGGTAGGCAGGGTAGGCATTGCCTACGAGCGCAGGGTGTTTCGGTATATTAGGGAGCGCCCCAGGTTTTTAATAAGATAAAGCAAATTATATAAATGAAGCCCCAAGTTTTCGCGGTCTTCATTTCCGAACATGGTAAGAAGAATAGAAATTCCTGCTCACTTCGCTCGCAGTTTATTACATTTGTGTATCAAATTATTGGCATTACTTTAAACGTGTCGAAGTTACAGCGTGATTAAGAAATTAATCCTCCTGTATTAATACGATATCAATTCTATATTATATGTATTGAGCTTACTAACTTTAAATAAGATTTCCCTGTGCAACATTCTTCCAACAAATGACAAATTCAATAACCTATAAGATATGGATTAAAATGAGTTTAAAAGTGTTGCCATGATTATGAGGCACAGCACAATTACCAGGTACCGCGGCTACACAGAAGCAAGCACAAGCACCAAGGTTCGGACACACCGGGCAACTGCCCGCGGCGCCAACGTCAGGGGACGCCCAAACGAGCACTCTAAAATAAATTTTCGAACATATTTTCTAATATCACTGTAATAAAATGTAAAATATAAGCCATGACAAGGTGGGGGGAAGCCAGAGACATCTTTTCTTCATTTCCCATAGTTCGAAATTGTAGAAAGTTTCCTCTGATGTTATGATATTGACGAACACTGTGCAGAAAATTATGAAGATTTAATAATAAAAGTTCTATTATAAAATGGGAATACCGAGAAAGCTAATTAGATTAATTAAGATATGTTTAAATGAATCCCAAAGTAAAGTCCGGGTAGGAAAATTTTTGTCCACGAGCTTTCACGTCGAAAATGGCCTGAAACAAGGAGATGCGTTGTCACCATTATTATTTAACTTTGTCCTGGAATACGCTATAAGGAAAATCAAAGATAGCAACCAGGGCCTAGAGTTGAACGGTATTCACCAGGTTATAGCATATGCTGATGATGTAAATTTAATAGGTGATGATAGGAGAACAATAGAAAGAATGCAGAGATCTTATTAAACGCTTGCAGGGACATGGGTTTTGAAGTAAATGCAGAGAAAACTAAATACATGGAAGTGCGTCGGGACCGGCATACAGCAAATTATGGATGCGTTAAAAAATTAAATAATACTTTTGATAAAGTGGATAGTTTCAAATATCTAGGATCAATATTAACTGAGGAAAATCATATTCACGAAGAAATTAAATGTCAACTAAAAGCAGGGAATTCGTGTTACTATTCGGTTCAAAATCTCTTGTCGTCGCGAATTCTGTCGAGGAATTTGAAGCTTAAAATATACAAAACGGTAATCATGCCTGTTGTTTTGTATGGCTGCGAAACATGGACACTTACTCTGAGGGAAGAGCATAGACTGAAAGTATTTGAGAACAAGATCCTGAGACGAATATTCGGACCCAAGAGGAACGGGAATGGGGAATGGCGGAAACTTCATAACGAGGAACTACATAATTTATATGGTTTACCCAACATTGTTAGGGTCGTCAAGTCTAGGAGGCTTAGGTGGGCGGGTCATGTAGCTAGAATGGAAGAAAGTAGAAACGCTTTCAAAGTCTTGACTGGAAGACCAATCGGAAAATGACCATTAGGAAGACCTAGGCGCAGATGGGAGGACAATATTAAGATGGATCTTGCAGAGATAGGAATACAAAGTAGAAACTGGATGCAGTTAGCTAAGGATAGAAGTCAGTAGAGAGCTTTTGTGAACGCGGCATTGAACCTCCGGGTTCCATAGGCCATAGAGTTAGTTAGTTAGTTAGTTAGTGCAGAGGGCAAGGCTACTACGGAGCAGCAGTAATGAGAGATCGTATTTCTGACTTGCAAACGCGGATTCAAATACATGCCAAGAATACCATATACGTTCACTGCAAAGCACATGATCTGAACCTCGTATTATCAGATGCTGCAAAAGTTAACACAGAAGCTGTTAATTTCTTTGTCACTCTACAAGATATATGTAACTTCTTTGATAACAGCGGGAAACGCTGGAAGACTGGCTGGAAACGCTGGCTTTACAAGACTGTATTCCCAAGGATATATCTCCGGAAAATGAAACGACACTGAAGAACTCTCTCAAACACGCTTGGATTCAAGTCATAATGCCGTGTTCGCACTAAGAAAGAGGTATGCCGACGTTATGAAATGTCTTAATACGCTGGTGAAGTCGTCTGCTGTGGATTTTACTGGGCTCAGCCTTATTGGTTACAAACAATCTGTTGCTAGGGTGGCTGCTAAGGCAGTTTCATGTAGCACCTGTAAGTTTTGTGAAAGACGAACTTAAAATTATGAAAAAAGGCGATATTTTTCACGAATAGCAGTGAATATATTTACTCTATGAATACAGGAAGCCTATATTTATCATAATATGAAACTAAATTACTTTACATTTTAATTACTGCAATCGCCAATAACTTGCTGGACAGCAAGTGAGTGAGAATCCCAAGCACGTACATGAGCGCCCCTTAGTAATAATTTTAGATTGAGTGTAATCAAAATTATTGAAAATTGTTATGCTATATACTTTTGACATTTTTTTAGCTTCAGTGACATTGTTTATTATGGAAGAAAAACTTGATTTAAAAAAATTAGTGATCACATATTCGGAGCAAAGGAATACAGCGCTAAAATAACGAATGGATTTTAGAACATACAATTACGAATACATGATCTTAAAAACTTATCATCTCTTCGTGGAAATAATTTCTTAATTTATTCTTCATTCTTTTATTAGCGGGTGTCCATTCCCTGCTTGGCACTGGTAAAGTTGAAATGCGTCACCAAAAATAATTATTTAAAAGTATAACTCTCTAACTATCCTATATAATATCCTAATGTTATCTGAATTATTTTCTTTGCGTCTGCCACAAACGGCGTACAGATTTGTAACATGCCAGCATATACATATATTAAAACTCATAAGGAAAACACTTACCAACTAAAGCTGGGTGGTCACTCCACGTAAAAGAGACCATGATTTCCTTGTGCATTATAACTTCCAAATTAATACCCTTGTACAACAATACAGCGCTCTCAGCTGAATACTTCTGGGATATGTGTTTGAAGTCCTCTTTTAGAAGCGCGTCAAGAACATCTGTGATTCGTACTGGATCTTTGCAGTGATGTCAAAATGGTAACCTTTGACCTAAATCTCAGTTTTGGTAAAATATGATGGGTGCTAAAGTGCCACATCATCACCTACTGGATTGTTTCTGGCAAGGACTCATGCATGAGAAGAACTGGGTTGGCAGGTCGAATTTTCATCGTGAAGCATCAAGATTTCAGCGCGCCACAGATTCGATAGCTTTTGTCTAATGTGTTTCTTTCAGATTTTTTGAATTCTAGCACTAGAATTCGCTATTGAGAGTCTGGCTACTGGGAATGAATTCTTGATGCACTATCCAGCGATCGAAAGGACAATGAGCATGCACTTGATCGAGATGCAGATCTACTTCGTCTTTTCGGTTGTGGAGATGATAAGGCTTTCCACTATAATGACTGTTGCTTCGTCTCTGTGGCAGATTTGATAAGTTTAACACAGAATTTCACATTCATTGTTCTAACTTGATGTCCATGATGAAATCAGAAACGTGGTAACATAAGTGATTAGAATTAAGAATTGCCAATTTGGGGAGAAAGTCGCTAAATCTAGGTGATTAGATTTTCAAGATTGCGACAAAATTTATTTTCGAGATTGGTATCTTTTGGATAAATTTTTAAATGATAATTTGGCGACTAACTTACAAATATAGCGACTTCTGTATTGCAAACAATTTGTCCATCTGTAATCAAGCATTTAGTTGGAAGCAGTTTCAGGTTTCTTTTCTTTGTTTTAATCAGCGTAAGCGATGACGAGTTGGCTAGGCATAATTCAGCGTGACCATTCCTCTACAATCCCATTTTTCTTTGTTATCCCTTGCCCTCTAACGGACAACAATCCCAATTTTCAATCTCCATAAAATTACACAGCTTCCATTGGAAGGCATAGATAATACAGAAGTGAAGTGGGAGTTAGAATCTTTTTTCCTTGGGGACTTCTAATTTGTGTGTGGTTTTAAAAATATTAAATTAAAATAAAACTTGGGCAAACAAGCACTTGGTATTACTCTGTGTTACAATTTTGAACAGATATATGATTTTGAACAGATATATGATATAGGTATTGCCGAAACTACATTATATATCAGATAACGTTTTTGATTAAGGCAATGATGTATTGCCGAAACTGCACCATATATCAGATAACGTTTCTGATTAAGGCAATGATATATTGCCGAAGCTGCGTCAGACATCAGATAATGTTTCAGAGTAAGACAATGATATATACCGAAACTGCACCATATATCAGATAACGTTTCTGATTAAGGCAGCCGAAACTGCATCATACACCAGATAACATTTTTGATTAAGGCAATGATATACTATTAAAACTGCACCATATTCAGATAACGTTTCTGATTAAGGCAATGATATATCGCCGAAACTGCACCATATTCCAGATAACGTTTCTGATTAAGATAATGATATATTGCCGAAACAACAACTAAAATTGGTAATAATAAATGTTTGCTTTCGTCAGATCGTTTAAAGTTATATGTAGTTTGAAAGCTAGATGAGCAATACTTTTAAAAATTGTATAATATAAGTACTTTATAGTGTTAATTTTGTCGGAAATATTGAAGATTCAATTTTTAACGACTTACCTCCTGAAATTGGGATCATTTGCTCTCTCATTTAACGAATTTTTGTGTGAAAGTTTTGCAACACTGGTCAGAGTAGCACCGGTTGCAGAGCTTCCAATATATATAGAACAATATCTCTTAGTTCACCGGTACGAAGATTCTTTCTTCCTGTGACTGCGTGTGCAGATATTTGTTTGGGAGATTACAGAACTAGCCCTAAAACTTTTTAATACCGCCTCGTATATTTTAATTTACACCATTTAAACAAACAAAAATAAAATGATGATGATGATTAATAATAATAATAATAATAATAATAATAATAATAATAATAATAATAATAATAATAAATATTTGGAAAATTAGATTCGCCTTCCCAGCTTCTAATTCATTTTATAGAATGATATTTTTACTTTGAAACTATTCCAGTACTTTCATTTCTAAATCTTACCAGATGATATATATACATTATAACTATATTGTTCATTTTTCCTTGATGCTTTTGAATTTCGCACATTCCTCGACAGCATTTTGTTATTTTATGACATACTTTAACTCTAGTAAACCATATATATAATCATTAGGTATGCATTTTCAGATAGCTTTCCAGAATTCCTTCCAGACAAGAGTTTCTGAAAGAGCGTAATTAAGCTTAGCAGTTCGTAGTAGTTTCTCTGGTTCTGATCCCCTTCTTCCTTTCCTCCACTTCATGTCTCAAAAACTTGCCTTACGTCGACGTGCCTTCTCCACAAGTGTAATTACTCCGTGGTTTCCCACCAGGGCGCGCTCTCTTTCAACTCGTGTTACGTATTTAGGTCGCAGCCTCTTGACTTACTTGATTTGATAAGAGATCATAATCTAAGTAACGACAATGTTTGTTCATTCCATTTTCTTGTGACTTGTGATTTCTCCTTCAACTATCACTTACAGGATGTTAGGAGAAAGAAAAGAGATTTTTAAGATATTCTTTATTGCTTCATAGAAAAGGAGTCTAATTACAAATAAAACCGCTAATACGTCCAGTATCGCTAAGACATATGTATTTTGTTAATTTGGTGAAATAACGGTCTTTCAATGACTATCGTTTCTCAGGGTGGATCCAGGGGGGACAATCGCCCCCAGAAGAGGAAACTTTCTTATTTTATATATAAATAAAATTCATCCCAGTTTGGAGCTCTTAAAAGTAGCTCTAAGTAGCAATATTATAACCCCTCCTCCCAGAAGTCCGTCCTGGTTCCGACCCTGCCTTTTTCTGATATGTTCTACCTTCCAGCAGCGAAGCTATAGACTATATATGAGACGTGAACCTACAGTTTAAAGTGGGATCAGTACCATATGAGCTCCCGCAGGGAATAGAATCCGGGTTTTCAGCGTCAAAGGCGCCTATGCTAACCGCTGAGCCACGAGAGAGCTATTGATATGTTCATTAAAAATCCTAAGGCCTATGTAAACAGAAGGGGATGTGCAAAAATTATGTACTAGTAAGAGATCGACTATACATACAAAAGAGAGTGTTAATACAAATAATGACCCCAACCTATCCAGTCGTAACTGGTTTGCCTTCCGTGACTTCAATAGAGATGGGAAGAGGGGTATTTCTGCAATTACAATTCGGAAAAAAGGAGAGGATAGGAGACATCTTATCCAAGAAGTTTTCTTCCAATCTGACAAAAGCAAACACTTACAGCATTATTATTAATTTTGTTGCAGTTTCGGCAATATATCATTATCTTAATCAGACACGTTACCTGGGATATGGTGCAGTTTCGGCAATATATCATTCATTGCCTTAGTCAAAAATGTTATCTGATATTATGGTGCAGTTTCAGCAATACATCATTGCCTTAATCAGAAACGTTATCTGATATATGGTGCAGTTTCGGTATATATCATTGTCTTACTCTGAAACATTATCTGATGTCTGACGCAGCTTCGGCAATATATCATTGCCTTAATCAGAAACGTTATCTGATATATGGTACAGTTTCAGCAATATATCATAAATCTGCTCAAAAGTGTAACGCAGTCATACTAAGTGTTTGATTTGACCAGATTTTATTTTGATTTAAGATTTTTTAAAATTCAAAAAAATTAGAACTTCACAAGGAAAAATAATCTAACTCTCACCTCACTTTACACTACTACAGACAATCTATCCCAATGGCTCGTTTCGAAGAACACGTTTTGGATCAAAGAACTAACTCTGAGGATGACGAAACATCAAAGACCAACCTTTCTCCATATGTGATCTTCAAATTTCGGGTTGGGAAACGTAACCCAAGAATAACAGCGGATCTTTTATGGATATACATTTCCATTTGCATTGACACCAGAATAGGAAGACTTGCAAGAAGAATTAGCCAATTCGAATGAGAAACTAAAAGAAAAAGAATCAAAAATTAAACAAAAGACGATCATATTCAAATTACCAAAGAAGGAATATAATGAAACAAGAACTTTCATTTGTGATGGGAAAATTGAAAAGGTGAGATATAATTAAGTATCTGGGAGCACAACGTTCTCGGACAAGCCACGGATGATGGTGATATCCTTCAATTCAGCTTATCTTGAGATGAGACAGTGTACTTGGGACCAACTCCTATACTGTGAGGGTTGATCTGATCTGCCGCCAACTGCATTGGATTCTCAAGTTCTGGTCATAGTTTGGAGCCCACGTTAATAGTAGATCTCCTTCATAATCTCTGTCTTGTATAAGGACGTAAAATTAAAACACAGGCGAAAGAAAAAATGAAACCAGAATAGCACAGGTATAATTTTAGACAAAGAAAATATTAACTTACATTAAAATAAGTGCGATAACACAAAAGAGAAAACTTATTAAGAGTTTTGTATCAGCGAAACTCTTATAGGTAAGAAACATTAATACGAGGCTGAAAAGAAAAAAAATATTTTGGAGTTGTGGGACAGATGTGGTGATAGAGAATACTGCGGGTTCGTTATAAAAAGAAGGAAGTTACAGACATATCGAAAGAAGCAAACATAACCAGACGCATTTTGGCCATGTCCGAGAAAATAAGAATGACTGACCATTTTGAATCCATCTTAAAGAATGGAGAGGAAAGTTCAAGCAGCAAAAACAGAAATTGCAAGACCAAGAAAGTAATAAATGAACAACATCAACATATCAAATGGCTAGCAATAAATAGGCAGACTTATTCTTCCTTGTTGCGTACCACCATTCGACATTGAGAAGAAATGATGATGATGGCGTTGCTTTCTATTTTATTTTTGTTTCTTTTCATTTTTATTTACCTCTCAATACATCAAAATTCTCTTACGATTTTCCCTATTCTATGCGTATTTATTTGTTAAAATAGAACATGTAAAATAAATGCGAACAGAACATTATATTCCTTAATTACATTATTCCATTTCTCTTGCAATAAAACCAGTATTTATCATTTCATTTTTGAAACTTAACACGAGTATTAGTATAAATATCTATTTTATTAAACTTTTTAGAGACTCTAATTAGGTTGCACTAAACCTTCATGATGGTGAGATACTTCAACATTAAACCGTGTTTTTGAGAACAGCAAAAGTCTTAGTTGTCCGTGCATGTTTTTCTATTCGGTATATTTACTTAAAAGTTGAAAAGCTTTTTATTGCAGTCTCTTATTTTTTCTTAACATTAAGTATTTTGTATATAACCAACATTTAACTAATACAGTTCACATAAAAGTTACTGTTTTAAAATTCCTATTGACTAATCACGTTTTCAGTTCTAAGGAAAATTTTTATTAGTCTATCAAATACTCTGATATTTAAACTGGGTTATCCGTTTGTTTTTAATGTTTGTATATTTGGATTCAGTACAATGACTTGTATTCAAATTTAGAGCGAACACATGTTTGTTACAATTTTCAAAGAATTGCTGCTTTACTAAACTTTCTATTAATTTTAGCATAAACATTGTATTTTTCTTTGCAGTATACTTAAATCTTTAATAATTTTGGTTATTGTATATTGTAAATGGATTGACTTATTACTATCTGTGAAGGTAATAGTTTTATTTTTACGTCTAATGAATTACTTTTTGCACAACTGATCTATTATATTAATATCCTATTGGAGTCCACTGAAAAACTACGCTGATTTTTATCTACGTAGGTTGATCAACCAGTTGATTTTGTTACCCATCTTGATATATGAGAGTACAGTATTGTCTTCGGAATCCGAACACCCCGCCAAAACTCGAACAACTAGAAATACGAACAAAAAAATTGAAATAATTTTGGCCCAGAATACGAATGCTGCTTTGAATTTCGAACACCCACCACATTTCTCGTGTGTGTATTTGTGCGTACGTTTCCCTTGTGTTTGGGCCACCAACACGCTTTGTTATTTAGTTCTCTGTAGGAAGATGTAATGAAGGCATCTGTTGTGTGATTTTTGCTGCCAATTTTATGCTTTTGTACCTGTTTTGTGTTATTTTTTATTTACACAACAAGTAAGTATATTCGCCATGGGTCCTATAAAGCTCACCGTTATTCAAATATTATTATTTGTCAACATTTTATCTTAAAATCCAATACATTCACTGTTAAAATGTTTCGAAGATTGAGGTATGTGACCCAGGAACAGATTAATCCGGTTTCTATTATTTCAAAGGGAGAAAATTTGTCTTGGATATCAAACAGAGTTCTGGAATGGATTAGGTTTGTATTCCAAAAAGAAAATTGGTAAAGTTCCATACTTAATTCCTGTAGCACACATTATATACAATTTGCAATAATTTGTTGTTACATATGTAGAATCTGAAAACAATAAAGTGGATGAGGCCTCACGAGCAATGCGCTCGATCCTCCGACCGCCCTCGACCAATCAGGAGCCTCCACCTGGTGATCAGGGGTATAAAACCTGGGAACCAGGTAGAGAGAGCTCAGTTCACGTGGAAAGAGGGTAGTCGGTGGAGCGAGTGCTGCGTGAGTGGGGATCTCGATTGGCGCTCGTGAGGCCTCATCCGCTTTATTGTTTTCAGATTCTACACATGTAACAACAAATGGTTGCAAATTGTATATAATGTGTGCTACAGGAATTAAGTATGGAACTTTACCAATTTTCTTTTTCATACAATAACAAACAGCTAGATTATCAATGTGTACATTAACAGGTTGAGGGTAATAACACAAAATGGCAAATGCTGCTGCCAAAAATTCCATTACAAAAATCGGGAAAGGTCGAAGACCTGTCCATTGAAAAATAATGTTGCCCTGCTCATCCACTACTGACAAGGACGTAGGTGTGGCGTCAAACATTTTACAAAGGATACTTGCTCAGGCCAAATTGGCGCTGGCTTGGAATGAACATTTGCGCAATAAGCATACAAGTAATTAAAGAGAGTACAATTTAATATAGCATATGTCACGGGATATGAGAGCGACGTGACAAGTGAAGCCCAACCAGCGAGAACCGGTCTAGCTCGTTTAGATTTAAGTAACAATGACCATGGACATGTAGATACAATTTTTAAATAGCGATCATCAATAGTGACAGTTATTCACAAAGTCAACTTGTATACCCAGAAAAGTGAGAATCTTTGTGGGAACAAGAACAGATTTTTCCATATTAATGGCCCATGTGGTGCGTCCAATAATAGAGAGAGCCTGTTGCAATGCCTGTGGGCTGCTAATTAAAAGAATATCATCACAGAGTTATGACTGGTAGTTCATAGAGCTGCCAAACACTATAATTACAATACAGTTGATGTTATAGCATTTGTATGGCAAAAGTTGTAATATTATTTCGTGGTTATGTTTAATTTTTCGTATTCTTTGCCTTCTTCCTTCCTTCCTTTCTTTCTTGTAGTATCAGTTATTTCATATTGCAGTGCTATGAAATAAAAGTTAAACTAAATTAAATACCAAAAAGTTTACGGGATTTCTTTCTCTTGCTTTGTTTTCATTCTCTCCCTTACATATAAATGTCTGAAAGTATTAACTTGTACACTATAATCTATTATAATGAGTTGTCCATCTTCTTAGTATGGGTTATTTATTTACCATATTTAATCATTCATATGTTATGAAGACTGAATAACGATTCGTGTGTTAAATATTATACATACGCAAAAAACAAGGTGGTTTGGGATTTGTATCTAACATGTCACTTGTATTTATGGTACTGTTAACCAGTTAGTTGTTGACATAGACGACTCATAGATTCTGTAATTTGATAAATCGTGACATATAAGAATAATTCTATGCATGACCCATATCACCAACACTGAAGAAGAAGTGGAGGTAAACGCATTATATATTTATTTGAATTATAACTCTTATCTTTTGTCAGATCTCGATGCATGCCTGTGTTCTTGTTCATCAAACCTCCATTAGTTGTCACTACATTAATTTTAGTATTCGTAAGTGAATTGCTCCGTGTATAACCCTATACATGATAATTATCTCGATACAGAATATATGTGGGTTGTTTGGCACATCCACGCAGCCACATATTTAATGGGGTAGATTATTATAACTGCAAAGGACTGAGAATCGAATCGTAAGTGTGTCTACATATGACTGGTAATTCCACATAAATATGCAATAGAAATGTACCTTTTGCATTTAATTTTTAATAAATTCATAAATGACTTCATGTCCTGATTTCTACGAGAACCTTTCGAAACATAACCTCCGATTGGTTAAAAAAAGAAACACCAAATCAAATGAGAATTTACTATATAGATCTGAAAACTTCTTTGCTCCATAAACATTCAAGCACTTATCATACTTCTGCACTAGCTAAGAATTCCATCAGCATAAAAAAATCGCGCCTGCCTTGAGCCACAGTACTTCCTGTAGCCTAATCTCTGTGTCACTGCGTCATATAACACAGTCCTGTAAATTTGTGGAAATTCATCGGAAAGCTCCGAAATTGTGAAATGTCGATTTTCACGAACTTTTCCATCCATTTTCTGAACGTGTTCATCAGTGGGCACTAATGACCTGCCACCCCTCTCTTCGTCATGAATGTTTGTTCGTCCACTTTTAAATGAACGAACCCATTCACGAATAACTCCTTCACTCATCACACTTGGTCCGTACACGGCGCAAAGTTCCCGATGAATAGCTATTGTCGAATATTGTTTTGCCGTAAGAAAACGTATAACAGCTCCCACCTCGCATTTGGCGGAGTTTTCTATTCCAGCAAACATTTTGAGACGCTACAAAACTGGAACTAATGATCAGACAACCTTTATTCTACTACGGATGAAGACTGATCTACCACACACGTCTGTGCGAAGATGGTAGCGCTGCTCTCACTATTTCACACACAGTTACCAATCGGAGGTTACTTTCCGAATGCGCCTCGTAAAAGTTTACGATACAAAAATACTATTGAAAATAGAATAAATGTGATAAAGTTGCATTTTTCAATAAGGGTCGTGGAAAAGATTTTTAGGATTTTTTATATTGTTCGATGAGTGTTATTGTGAAAGCTATTGATTATACGAGTCTTAAGCAAATATGGTTGAAAATAAACATTTTGTTAAGTTTTAGCAATATATTTATTTACAAATAGCTTCTATTGTGAGAAACAACACCTCAAGAAAGGCTTTATATAATTCAAGCATCAAGACACGCTATCACTGGCAAGATGTTTATTTTATAAATGTTTTATTTTTTTAATCAGGTAATTTAAGGTATAAGAAAAAAACAGAAATTGTCTTAATTATTACAAAAGAATAGGGTAAATTTGTCACAAATATTTTGCTATTATGGTTTGGTTCTTGTGTTACAACTGTACGAACTTCTTAGTCAAATAAATATTGTACAGAACTTGATTTGATGAAAGAAAAAAATCTTACCCTTCTCTTCCTCTGGTTGAACATTGACAAAAAAGAATATTCTTTTTAAAATGTACAATACATATCTTTTCTTCATATATTATATCGACTGAATGAGTTTCATAAAAATAGGTATATTAACAGTTCTTTTTTAAATATACTTTTTTAATATTCAAGTGTTAAAACTTGTTTTATCTACGGAACAAAGCATTTTGGTTGGTTTATGTTTAACTTCACTTATTATTATTACCTTGTACGTAATACTCAATGAGGCAGGGATGATAAAAGAGTTTGCTTTTCTTCTTAAGGTCAGAAATTTATTTTCTGCTGTTGGTATTATGCATGTATTTATATATTTTATGTATATAATAAAGTGAACCTAGTAATCACTACTATTATTTTGTAGCGTCTCTATATGCAGATTTTATGCAGTTCAGATAATGTCATGGTTAGTTGCCATAGTTTCGAATTACATATTTGTTTTTTTTAAAAAAAAATCCAAAGAGCAATGATTTTTCCACTTCACTTGCCAAGAAGTGGTATTCAGAATAAAGGTTGGCATTTGTTATCATTAAAAAGTTCTTCCACGAAACTTAAAAAAAAGAAAAAAAGAAAAGTATTTTGTATATTTGTTTTACAATCGTTCCAACACACAAAAAATATGCGTTGTTTCACGTGTAGTTAGCTAGAAGGAGATAACTCCACAACGTGTTCACTATCTGAATCCCTACTTGTCGCGCTAGTCGCAGCGGAAGTGACGTTACTATTGTTGGTACTGATACTTCCACTACCAATACTGTGACTATTATTAGCACTAGGGTTGCCACCGGTTGCAGTGCTTATGGCAGCCGCCGCCATATTGGTTATAAGGGACTTTGTAGAAGAAGCAGCCGTGTTTGTTGTCACTGCACCACCACAAGGCACCGGGGAAGAAGCATTACTGCCAGTCCTATCACTAAGAGAAACAGCCAAGAGTTTCGTTTCAGATTCCGAATAACTTTCGGACACTGAACCGTCCTGTGTATATATGGAAGCATTTGAATGGTCCTCGCTTCCCGAGTCTATTGAAGTGTTTGAAGCGCTTGTACCCAACCTATTGTTCACGACACTATCTGGTGTAGCAGCTGCTGCAATAGGTTTTAACACAACAGCAACAGACGATAGTGCTGCTGTAACGGTATTACTACTATTGTTACTAGTTGTATTGTTGGTAGTAGTAGCGGTGGACGTCAAATTTTGCACTTGTGATAGATTTTCCGGCGCAGGAACTGATTTTGGTGGAGATCCAACTGGTGTTGTTGATGTACTGGTAGTTGTTGAAACGGTGACTGTTGTGGTAGCCGTTGTTGGATTGCTTGATTTATCCTTTTTCTCTGTCTTCCCAGTCGCTTGGTTCTTGTGTTCAGCTGCTTCTGCGTTGCTTATATTATCCTGCTTCTTCCACTTCGTTCTTCTGTTTTGGAACCAAATTTTCACCTGCAATGACAAGAAAAAGGGAAAAATTGTAAATAACAGTATCAGTAAGCATAAAGGCAAAAGAAATTAAGTAATGTTATAGCATGTACACATATCATTATACAGAAAAATACAGTGTAACAATATCCTGCAATAAAGGGAGTTTAGTCATTCGTAACAGTTAACAGATATTTGAACGTAATGATAAAAAGTAGTGTCTTATTAAAATGATTACGTCAAACAATATATATATATATATATATATATATATATATATATATATATATATATATATATATATATATATGATTTTAAATAATAATTGCGAGGTGGGTAAGCCATAAAACGCTAAGGGCGAAGGCACACTGGGACGACACTGACAACGACAGACGAAACGACCGTTAGAACATTGCATTCGATTGGAGCAACACACACTACAGCGACTGCGACAACGGCCAGAGAAGTCTGCAGGGCGACAGTCAGGACTCGGTCTTGCTGCGCTCGACAGATGTCAGACCAGACTCCGGGGCGACAAGTTCTAACATGTTCACAAATGGGACAACGCACACTATCAATTGCACGACTCTCTCTTCGTAAGGGACATACCCAATATTTCTTCTTCCGGTACAAATGCACAGGCACTACTAACTCTTCGACATCCATCCTGCAACTGAGTTCGGACATGTGTCATTGTCGCTGTCGGTGTCGTTCCTTCCCAGAGACGAACCAGACACATCTGTCGGTGTCGTTGTTGGTGTCATCCCAGTGTGCCCTCGCCCTTAGAAACATGGTAATCTTATAAAGAATACGTTTAGATCAAATTCGTTAAAATTATCATATACGTTATGTTGTACTTATCGAGATTTTTATCAAAATTTCAATCGGCACAGAACTCAGAAACTGACCCTACTTTTGCTGTGATTCCAATCATCTCCCAGCATACTTATGGAAATTGGTATTAAGTCAAATTTGCTAATATAAATTAATATATGATGTAACTTTTGAGATCCTGATCAAAATTAATAGTTTTCGTTTATATATATGGCATAAGTCATGCATGTTTGAGAACGTATAGCTGAAAAAAAAACTATTCGTTTTTAGGCTTTGAGTCGATTGGGATATTAGTTTTAGTTTATTTAACCCAAACTCAATTTTCATAAGGACTCATGATTATAAGTACACTTAAAATGACATAAATTATGCACTTCAATAACTGATACAAATAACATATTAATTTTTGAGCTTGTTGTCTATTAAGGCTTTTGATCAGCACTCGAAATGTACCAAATATATTAATTTTAGCGAGTTTGACCTAAACCTATATTCCATAATAAGACTCCAAGGAACCAATCCGCACCCCGTACGATTTGGCACTGAATCACTGTGAATTTATTACAAACTAGTTTTATTTACGCCTATATCGAAAAAAAAAATACACAAGAAATCGTAACACATTTGAAAGATCACATTACAATGTAACGTTATGGCGTTACAGGATTATTATTTGTATTCCTTAAAGGAATATTCTTATTTAATCTTATTGTTTTAATTTTGTTGTCTTAAGATTACCATATTTATGTTCGACATCAATTAGTCAATTTGTTGTTATAGGTGTTAATATTAGGGTTGCCCCCACAATATTTATCTGTACGTAGATTATTATATGCGCGTTCAGAGAAGAATTCTGGAAGCAGATTTCTTCGTTCTTAAAAAAAAGAGAATATATATTCACATATATATATTGTGCAAAATAGAGAATAACTTCGTAATTCCAATAACTAATGTTTTAAATTGTGTTATCTGATGTGGAAAAGTATAGCAAAATGCAGGAATAAGTGAAAGTCATTCTGCCTTCGATCCTCCGGATCGAAATTCCTTCAAAGTGAAAATGTCTATCAATCTTGATTACATCTGTTACCTTATTGATATGTATATTAACCAGATATTAGCCATATAATAGTATAGTTCAAACATGTCAATTATATATATATACGTACCGCGGATCTCATGCCGTCAGATATATGTTATATGTAATGTAAGGCATGTAAATTTGCTTACACTTTTTTTTTAATATGCTGACGAAGAACTGCCTCTGGAACGCGTATGGTAATTCTGACACTACGCTTGATTCTTGTACTGGCTAAATAATATTACTATATAGGAAAGATGATAATAAAACAGATGAAAGTCAAAGTTGTACCATCTTTATTTGTATATTGATAGACAGCAGTTATAAACAGGAGTATCTTGAAGCGGTTACCTTCCACGAGCTGGCAATATTCGTAGATGAATAAGCATTTGATTCCTTAAATACCTGTTCTGCTTGTGCTAAACATGCAATTCAGAACAGAAGAATCTCCCACAGAAGTGGAAGTTTACAACAGTTATATTTAATAAACATTATGTCAATTTAAAACTATATTTTTTAACACACCTTAACTCTCACCTACGGAAGTTGAAAATCATTGAAATTAAAGGAGGAGACCAGGTTTTAAGATTAGATTAGATTAGATTAGACTATTAGTCATGCTATAAACCATATTACATGTACGTCTGCACGAAATGGCACAGAACTCGTCAGTACTTAAAGGAGATAACAATACTTAGAACAAATACAATGCTCTTGTTTTAACAACATGTGAAAAATACATGGGCTAAACCATTTCTACAATCTATATACTAATGATATACGAAGTTAATAAGTACACCATCTGATATGTACAATAGGAATTTATTTATTTTTCGAAGTTGCACAATGAGCTGCTTAAATATTCATTTACTGTATAAAATGTGCTATTTAATAACAGCTTGTGCACCTAGTTGATAAAGGAATTCTTTTTATGAGTATTTTTTATAGACGCAGGTAGTATATTATACAGCACAGCCTGGAACATTGTAATTCAACATAACGAAATAGAATATGTAACTTCAACTAAGTTCTTAGGAATTTGGATAGATAAAAATCTCTCCTGGGATGTGCAAATAACTAAGCTTAGTAAAAAATTAAACCAAATATATTTCGCAATTAAAGTACTTAAAAATGTTTTAAGAGAGTCTACTTTAAAAACAATTTACTTTGGATTATTCTAATCGAATTTAACATATGGTATTATATTTTGGGGGAATACACACAAGGCCAAAGTAATTTTTACGATACAAAAACGAATAATAAGATTGATGACAACTGCTAAACCAAAAGATCACTGCAAACCAATATTTAAAAAAACTTCGTATACTTCCAGTACCCTGTTTGTATATTTTAAATCTATTGATATTTGTAAAGAGATGTCCTTACGCTAGTAGAACAGCAACATGATCATGATACAAGAAACAAGCAAAACTTTTCTATTGTAGAACACAGAACAGTATTATATGAAAAAGGGTGTAAATATGCGGGTATCGTGCTTTACAATAAACTTCCGAAAGAAATAAAAACTAAGGACTCTGTTGCTAAATTTAAAAAAGAACGCCAAAAATATTTATTACAACATTGCTTTTACTCGGTAGAGGAATACATGAACTGCTAAGTGAATAGAAATGTTACATGATGTAGAGTAAATCAATGTCATTACTCGCTTTTAGCATTAGATATTTGTTGGAGGATTTCTAAATACACTGCAAGTAATAATTGTTAAGTTTATTTTTAACAATGATGTCATGTAAAATGTACAGTGTAATAAGATGTAAGAAGTAAGGCTTAATTATTAACCTAGTGTGTGTAATTTTCAATATTATTGTTTCTTTTACTTTTGTATACCTATATAAATGACGTGTCCACTTCATATGCATTCTAATACAGTGCTAAATGTATGAAAAAAGGACGAAATCAATACAATACAATACAATACGGTTTTACACCCATCTAAATGTGATTTTCCGTATGCAGAAGTTCTATGATACACTAGATAAATTATCTTTTTCGTGTGATGGCTGGCATTTTCACAAGATGTTATGCTGGTGAATTCAAGATTTAACTGTCTAATGCGGCTCAATGTACAGGTGTTAAGTATTGATCATTCACCATTAATATCATTTGCCACCATACATTTCTCATCGGCATGTTCAGCCTAAAGGACAAAACTGAGAGACGTAAGACCCAATAAGAAGAAGAAGAGGAAGAAAATAAAACATATATTTGTGGTTTGGGCTGGAGCTAATGGTGTAGCAAACAATGAATCGGGTGAGATATTTAAAGAAATGTGTAAATTTTTAGAATCTGTGAAAGGGGTGAATGTTATTGTAGTAGGTATACCTTATAGACATGATCTAGCCAATTTCTCTTGTGTAAATGATGAAATATGTAGAGTAAATAACAAACTCAGGAAGTGGGTGAAGCTATACCCAAACTGTACATTTGTTGACGTTGATGTAAAGAGATCTTGCTTCACAAGACATGGACTTCACCTAAATAAAATAGGTAAAGAAAAAATGGCAAAAACACTAGCAGACATGATACAAAATAAAACCAAATTGCAACCAATTCCTCTGCCATGGCATGAAATTAATTCCCCAATCATCTCTGATGGTCAGACCAATATGCCAGTAATGACCGATACAAATATCCAGGTATCAGCAATGAGTAACGATTCAAGTGCAAATGTAAAAAGTAAAGATTCAAGTGCAAAGGTTGTAAGCGACCCAAATGCAAACTTTGGGAAGGGAGAAAAACAACAGAAACCAATGAGAAACAAAAAGCTTCCAAAAAACTTATCAGATGATTTTTTAGTGATGATAAGCACAAACAAAACAAACCAAACATAATTCCAATAAAGGTATATCACCAAATTGTGCAGGGGTGGAACATTCAAAAAAGGCTTATGTTAGAAATAGCGATGCTAGATGATTTACGTGATGTAGATATTATATGCTTAACTGAACACTGGCACAACGTAAATGAAATAGAGTACCTACATGTAGAAGGTTTCAAATTACTAGCAAATTCATGTAGATGTCACATGAACAGAGGGGGGTCGTGCATATTGGTTAAAGCAGGCTTGGATGCAAACAAAAATACGAAATGTGAAAATTTTAATGTAGATAAACATTTTGAAAGTAGCATAGTAGAATTATTGCAATTAAATTTAGCTATAGTATGTGTATATAGAACACCTGACGGTAACTTAGACTTATTCACAAACAAACTAGAAACAATTGTTAGATATTACCAAGAAAGAAGAAAAAACGTAGCAGTAATAGGGGATATAAATGTTGATTTTTTTGAAAACTGAAAAGATTGATTTTAAATTTAATGCTATGTTAGAAACGTATGGCTTGAAAGCAATCGTACGAACACCTACTAGAATAACCGAAAATAGCAAAACAGCAATAGATCAACTTCTGATAAATGACTTAATATTAAATAGTCATGCTAGAGTAGTAAACACTGGGTTTTCTGACCATCTCGGTCAACTCTTCACTATTAATGTACCAATAAATAAAAGTACGTCTTTAAAACGGGAACAAGACAATATACACGCATATAGGCGGAATTTCAATACAAATAATATTATGCACTTTAAAATGCTAATTAAAGATGAAAATTGGGAAGAAGTATTTTTGCACAATGACGTAAATGAAGCCTGGAACGTTTTTCTTGATATCTTTAGTTACTATTTCAATGTAGCTTTTCCCAAAAAGAGTGTTAGTTTGCAAAGAAGAGCTTCCAAACAATGGTGTACTCAGGGTATTAAAATTTCCAGTCAAAAAATGAAAACACTAAACTTGTTAAGGAAGGAAGGAAATACTACTGAAGCATTCGAAAAATATTACAAGAAATATAAATATGTATATAAACGTGTAATTATAGCAGCAAAACAAATGCACAACGAAACTATAGTACAGCATTCGTCTAATAAGACCAAAGCGTTGTGGTCATTAGTAAATAATGAACTAAAAATAAATGAAACAAGAGAAAATATTACTGAAATAAAACGCAATGATGAAGTAATTCATAACCCACAAATGATTTCAGACATATTCAATTCTTATTACACAAATTTAAGTAGAATATATGACAAACACAAAAATAGCAACCAATTTGGGAAAGATAACATAAGAAATAATTAAATTCAATGTATATATATCCTGTAAATGTGACCGACGTAATAAAAATTATCAATCAAATGAAAAATAAATGGTCAGCAGGCATTGATGAAGTACCTCCTGCGCTTATCAAAAAAGTTGTAAACAGTTCTCTAGCTGAAGCTTTATGCTATTTAATAAACCTTTCTTTCCAAACAGGAGTATTTCCTGATAAATTAAAAGTTACCAAAGTCAAACCAAGTTATAAAAAGGGAAATAAAATGGATATCAGTAATTATAGACCAATTTCTCTTATTACAACATTTGCGAAAATATTAGAATTAGCAATGAACAAACAGGTTACACTGTATTTACAAAGTACTGGAACAATTTCAAAAGATCAACATGGATTTATTCAAGGAAAATCAACGGAAACCGCTATTTATCAATATCTGAATTACGTAAGCGAACTACTAGATAAAAGAAATAAGTGCATAGGATTGTTTTTAGACCTTACAAAAGCGTTTGACTTAGTGCCTCATAGAGAACTTTTATATAAAATAGAGAAATGTGGAATAAGAGGAGTAATAAGAAACTGGTTTCGTTCATATTTGACAGATAGAATGCAGATGGTAGAAATAACTAGAGTAGATGGGAGAAATTCAAAATTAACTACTTTCACATCTACAATGAATAAAATAAAATGCGGCGTACCACAAGGATCAATTCTTGGGCCATTACTGTTTTTGATATATATAAACGATCTCCCGGATAATTTAAACTTTGCAAAAGCCACATTATTCGCGGATGACACAAGTGTAGCAATAACAGGCGAAAACCAACAACGATTAAATACTAACATAGAAAACACCGTAAAACAGCTAACGAACTGGTTTGATCATAATAAGTTAATAGTAAATTCAGAAAAAAACCTTGTCAATAAGTTTTAAATTAGCAAACAACAATCTAGATAAAGGAAGTATAAAAATAGGAGAAAACGAAATAAAACAAGTTAGTTCTGTAAAATTTTTAGGTGTACATATATCAGCATATTTAAAATGGGATTATCACATAGAAAAAATTGCGAATAGGTTAAGAAAAATGTTTTGCCGTACAAACCATAAAAAATACTATAAACCGAAATACAGCAAAAATATTATATTACTGCTCATTTGAATCTATATTAAGATATGGATTAATATTTTGGGGAAATACTGTAAAAAGTAGATATATTTTTGTTCTTCAAAAAAGAGTTGTACGAATCCTAGCTGGTGTAGGACCCCGAGAGTCCTGTAGGAAACATTTTAAAGAACTAGCTATACTACCTTTACCATGTTTGTATATATATTGCTTAATAGAATTTGTAAGATCCAACATAAATGAGTACACAACAAACGGTGACGTGCATAGATACAACACAAGAAATAAGAATAATTTTCATCCACCAAACCATAGAACAGCAATGTACGAAAAGGGAGTAAAATATGCTGGTATTATGCTATACAATAAGTTACCAAACAAATTAAAGGTAATCAAGTCTAATGTTACATTCAAAAGAAAATTAAAAGAATACCTATTGTCACATTGCTTCTATACAATAGATGAATATAATCAATTAAACAGTCACAATGTAAATAGTAGTAGCAAAGTAACAAGATAGGTTCATTTATGTATAAGGTATGCTGTAGTATTGATATAATGATATTTCAAATTACTGTAATGTATAAAAGTATGAATTGTGTTTAACAAATGTGTCTAATATATATGTACTGCATCAATTAACCATGACGAATCCCATGTACTATCGGAAAATTATTTCCAAGTTTGTACAGAATGGAGGATAAATAAAATAAAATGAAATGAAATATAAGAATAACCTACACATGACTGATGACCTGAAAAATCGTTATTGCAATGCTGTGAAGAAAATTTAGATTTAATAGGAAAAACAGTAATGTCGACGTTTGCGTAGATCACATGGTATAAAGTTTGTTATCCTCAATGAAATGAATAAACAAGAATGCTCTTTAATTGTTTGGTATGGTGTGTATGTTTATCGAAGTTTTGCCATAAAAAAAACTAATGTTCTAAGTGTAGGATATTATTGGATTGGCATATAAAATTACGTGATGAGCAGTGCCAGGTAATTATGATATAAATGAAGATGAAAGTTCGTTTATGGTTCTTAACCTTAATCCTCGATTCTTCTGTTTAGTAAACTCGACACGGTTTATAAAGCAATTAGTAGAAGATATTGTGGTAATTGTGTATATTGCAGGAGGAAGAATAATATGGTATAATTATGAATAATGTACGATGGTAAAGATAATAAGCTGAATTATTAACGTTAAGCAGTAATTGAACTATTAAAGTAAAAGGATTAACGACGGAATTATCTGAAAGTTATTGGTAATCGTAGACATAGCAATGGAGCAAGGAGCTATAATACGAATAATATGAGAATAGAAAGAATATGATATTAAAGGGCTTCTAACTACTTAAATATTATGTGCTACTGTGTCTGATGAAGCCAAGAAGTTAGTTGGCAAAATCATTACACAATTATTATTTTTAATTAAAACTTGCTTTGTTCAGATACTTTTCATTTTATTTCTTTTAGTAAGTTACTAAAGTAAAGCAAACTTAACATGAACCAGATACTAAGAAAATGTTTCATTTTTGATATGCATTACGAACCAATGCGCTTATAGTATTAATATTATGTGCATGATTTCATAAAATTTGTGTCTTAAAAGAAAATGTTAATTTACTTAATGCGAAAAAAGATAGCAAGTATAATGTAATCTTAGCATAATTTATCCTTAATAAAAATCTGTTTATAATATTTCGGTTAGTATCATTTGCACAATGTGAGAAGTAACACACAAAATAAACACAGAGCAAAAACTTATGAAGACAATGAAAGTATAGGTATGAATATATGTAAACAAGAATAAAGACGTTTTTTATTCTCATCAATCTACGTTAAGTGCCTGACTTTGATAATGATGCAGCCCATAATGATTTTTACGCACGTACAAAGGGCAAAAAGAGAGGATACAAAACCGGTAAACCAATCTATGTTTTGCATTTTCTTTACAAAGCAAAAAGAATAATAACACTCATCATAATAATAAAATAAAAAGGAAAGAAACACACTAAAGCTTTTAACAAGCTAAGAACAACTACATTTTGTAGACCTCACGAGCACTTTTAAAAAGCTTCAGGGAGGATTACTACATTACTTCTCCCTCTTTAAACCTAATCACTCCTATTAAGCTCTGCTTCGCTTTCGGCATAACGGAACTACTTTTTCGTATGTAATTTACGAAAGAGCATGCAAAAACTTTTTTGTTATTCATCATCTTTATTATTATAGCCTCAACCTACTAGCATTCCGCTTTATTTTTTTTTGCCTCATTTTTACCTCGATTACGGTAAAGTAAATTGTCACACAAGATGTACAAGGGATAATAAAGAAGGGAAGATTTAATGTAGTTTATATTTGTATACATACACGCGAAAGACTAGTTCAATATAGTTGTAGTAAGAAGATGCTGTGTGAAGAAATTTCATGGCGTTTAGATTAGCATTAGTTGCCTAGTTTTTTCTTTCTTTATTCTTTTCGTTTTCGTAATGTTTTTATAAACTAAAAAGCACATAAAAGCATTCTTTATACTATTATTATTATTGTTGTTAGAAGGTCATGTTTCTGGCAGGCATTTGTAATACTAAGGAAAGATATTACAGAAGCCTTTTTCTTAAATTCATATAACAACATTCCCTTTCTTCACATTGTTTTTACCTTAAAGGAATTTAGAATTGAAAGACCATTAGCAACAAGATTAGTATAGATATAAAAGTTTAAAGGCAATTCTCTACTCATCATTACCTACCATCCATTATCTTCTCATTTATACTATCATAAAAAGAAAGTTTTGAAAATTTACTTGAAATCTGAAGTGATGTGTATAGAACTATCACATTACGGTGCACGTCTAGAAAATAAGTGTACTAGATTTTTGTAGGTTTAAAAGAATATATATTTAAAACAAAACTTTTACATGGTTACATCAGTACGTATGTGAACTATTTTTCCACATAGTCACCATCCCTCTCAATGTACTTAGTGAAACGAGGGATCCTTTTTCTTTATGCCTTGGTCAAAGAAGTCTCCCGCCACATCTTTTGCCCAAGTCTTTACCTCCATCTTCACTTCCTCGTCAGTTCAACTTTTTTTCCCTCCCGTGCATTTTCAGGGAGGTGAACAGATTATAGTCTGAAGGCGCCAGGTCAGGAGAATGAGCGAATCAGTCAAAATCGACGGTCTTCTATTCCTTTGCTCATCGTGCACATCAGTACGACCATTATTAAATTCACAATACCATTTAAACACACACGTACGGTTCATAACTCCTTCACCATAAACTGATTTGATCTCGTTAAAAATTTCAGACGAAGATTTTCCCTTCACGAGATAATGGATAACGCTCCGAATCTCGCACTTGGCGGCGGGTTTTATCGACACTTTCACGGGAGATATTATTGTGGCCACAGTTTTGGACGTACTGACGCGTGATTTGGCTCGCTGGAAAGGATAGGAGCTAAACTACACGGCAGTGTGACCATTATAACAATAACAAATTGCCTCTGCCCGCGAGGGTCCTAGTACACTTATTTTGTGGACGTGCCTCGTACTTGAAATCTTGGATTTGTGCCAACAGTATTTGAAAACATACTTTACATTAAAGTACCTCTATAAACTATACATAGTTCGCGCAAAAGTGTCTAACATTTCCTCAATCCAGCAGTGTTATTTGACTAGACTAACCCTCAAACTCTTTCTCCCGTCCCCAAGATGGCGTCGGACATCCACATACACAAACCAGACATAACAGACGTTTCCCGATGTTATTAAATTATAAACATACTTGTAAACGCGATACAAAAAAAAAAGTAACAATTCATATGAACTTAACGTTACAAAACTAGCTCAAACTCCTAGAAACAATCCAGCATGCTTTGCTAATCCACAGAGCAAAAACCACACAGAAATTACAGGTAGACACCATTTGAAGTTTTAAAAAATGGTAATGCAGAATGATAGCTTTCACATAAACTTTATTTCTTAAGGGCTCCAATACACCACGTGATTGTAGTTCATTGGCTATACAGTTCACAACTGAATAATCAGTGATGATAAGAAATATCTAATATGTATTACAATGAAACAAACAGTTATTGAAATATATCCAGTGAAACAAATAGTTATTGAAATATATCGGTAATTTCGGGAAGAAGGGAACTTACATAATTCCATAAGATTTATATTTCAAATATACACTGCATACAGAAAATGAGGGGACAGAAATATATAAATGGGCACAAGTAGTTTTTTTTTTTTTTTTTAAGTTACGTTTCAAGAAATGTAAGTTGTCGAAGATACAATTTTCAATTTATTTTTGGGAATGAAAGGTTCAAGACGTTAAATATGACACATCTTATTGATGGTAGAGGAACGTGACGTTGAACTTTATCACTTAACATAGATTAAACTGTAAAGGAATCACACACTACAAAGTAAGCTTATAAATAAGAAATTATCGAACCCTGAAGAACACGTTATACACTGCATCAATAATAAAGCAAGTATTGCTTCCTGAAAGTAGACTCAAGTAATTCAGAATGTATATGGAAATAATTTAAATTATTATAATCTTAACTTATTGTAAGGACGAAAAGGGGAGAAATACCATCGTTTGATAACAAATTCAGATGTTACAGTGGATTATATTAGTTTTAAAAACAGAAAGTCCTTTAAAATGAAAGAAGAAATGAATTATATATTTTTTTAAAAAAAAGTAACTGCAACACTCCACTTAACTGAAGTAATTGGTTCCCTATTCTTACTGCCCCACAATCGTGTCTCCTTTTACCCTCGCCTAATCTTTATGGTTGCCAAGCAACGGGCTGTTAGATGTCTTTGCTCCCTGCCTCCTGCGTAGCGTGTTGTCAGGGGCAACAGGTCGTATCAGCTTAAGTTGGCTGAAAACCCGTGCTCTTTGTGTGTGCCAGTGTTTTAAGTGCTATATAAACGAGCGCAGCTTTTGTTTTGATATGCGGCATATATATTTTTTCCCTCGCTTCCTTTTCAACCTACTGAGAAAATTTCATCTAAAATATTTATATCTTTCTCTTCGAAAGCCAAAAGTTATTTTCTCTACTGTTATGAATTAACAAAAAAGTATATCAATAAATGTGATAAATAAAAAAAAAATAGAGATATAAAGCTCTATTCCTGACTTTCATCTTGCATAACAATATTAATACCTTTACATTAACTTACTTTCATCCATTTCATGCGTATTACTAGACAGTATACCAATTTTCAAAAACGAAAAAATGTAGATTCGTAATACTCCTGCAGGTTATATTGGTAACATGTTAGCAAAACTTGTGACAAGCATAAAAAAGAGATTACAGTAATAGCGTACAAAGGAGAGGGGGGATGAAGCTCCCAAATTCATGTTGTTTTTTTTTAAGATTTTTGTACATATACATTTCAATGTGGTAAGCGTATTTTTTTTCCATAATATCTTGTTAAACGGGGAACTCCTGGTTAAAACCTGGAACCCTCTTTGTGTACGTCACTGGATTACTATACAGTAATACTGCTAAATTTGAATTACTTCTAGGCCTATTACATTCAGATACAGCTTACGATAGTAATTTACACTGGAATTATTAGGACTCAACAATAGCAACTATTAGAAAGTGAATGAAAGTCTTCCAGGGCCTGTATTTAAAATTGTCATCCATAGATTTCCTAATATAATTTAGAAAAATCCTGGAAATATCACAATCAATGGATTGAAATATCTCAATCGGCCATGGGATTCAAACCCAGTACCTCTCAACTGTGAATCAGGAGCGCTAACCACTAGCATACGACCAATTAAAGTTATTACAATGGAGGTGGAAATAAATTTGCTAAATATAATTCAAAAACTGAAAAACTTCAAAAACTTAAATGTCTTTTAATTCAAGCAGCCCTCAAAGTGTCTCACAATGCTGATCAAAGCAATAAATGCGCCCTCATTGACACTGGAAGTGGAAATCACATACTTCCAAGGTACCTATGGTAAAAATAATAATAATTTTTTTTTCAGATGCGAATATATAAACTTGAATAAACCATTATTACAAACATTTTTTTTTAAATAACAAACAGCCATATATAAAGTACTTCCTCGCTTCCAAACTTGGAAAATGGAATTTTTAATACATCAAACAATTCCTTCCGATTTATTATTTTACTATGTAAGATTCTGTCAATAGAAATATTTATATTTGTAGACACTACATGTCTTCTGATAAAATTACGGAACAATTATTACTTCATGAGATGTTAGTTCTATTAAATTAAAGAAAATATTTATTTTCAGTAAAAGTTCATTACGGTATCAATCTACTAGGCAGGGCCGTAAATTATGGGGGGCAGGGGGGACAACTACCTCCAGGGAAGCTCACCACTCTTCGAGGGGGGCCCATTTTAAGACAAAATTTTCCTACTCCATATACGATACGAACGTGAAATTATAAATGAAGCATCAAACAGGTTCACTACATTACATAAACAAAACAACACACGAAAGCTAAATAAAACAAAAATGACTCGTGGGCCCACTTCAGTAAAAAAAAATAAAAAGTCTACTATTAATGGCCCTGGAAATAATATTTATTCGTATTGCTTTGAGATTTGTCAATATTGTCCCCTTAATTGATTTATGTATGGAACGGGCCCAGGGGCGTAACTAACGGCCCCGTAGGCCTTGCCGTGCAAGGAGGCCTACAGGGTCCGGGGGGCCATAAAGAGTAAGAGAAAAATGGAAAGAGGGGGCCAAGAATTAGAAGAAGAACAACTTTTCTAGGGGTCCCAAATACGCATATTAATGCTTGCTCCCCCCCCCCCAGAAAAAATCTAAGTTACGGCGCTGCTACTAGGGTCAACATGTATAAAAATCCAATTTCATCTTATTATGTATGGTAATTGATAGATGCGGCAACATTAATTTCCTTCCTTCCTAGCACGTAGGGTCTACTACTCACTAGCGAACATATTTTCTTCTACATAATGACTGTTGGTTACTCTTGGCGGTAGACAGATTTATGTACTTATTCAAAAATACATTGAAGCGAATTTTGCTGACGTTAAATTGTCGGTGGTAACGGTCTATGTGAATAGCCTCTAAAGGGATTGAATCTCTTTCAAGCTGAACAATCAAACACATTATGCAATTATAACTTCATAGTTCTTTCAATATGTTTACATCAAATCTTCTTACACTGTAAACGACTGGATATATACAGGTGAAATGTAAGTTAATCTTTGTACTTAAATGCAATACAGACGAAACGTGTCAAGAAAAATAAACAAGTACCATCTGCAAAGACGTAGTAACAGGCACAAGTTTTACCACAGCAGATGGCGGTATTAAGCAGGAAACTGAACTCTTGAGAAGAGACGATTCCCAGAAATAGCTATACAATGCGAGCCTTCTCCTTTCCTTTCCCCACAAAGAGGTTTCTACATACACAGTTACACAGACTCCGTCTCTCAGTTCCCTTTTCGGCTTGCCACAATCATTGGCTCGTTAACAAGGAGCAGAGAGGGTGGAGGATCCGGCGCAAGTCAATTGTTTCGAAAAAGCCTGTGACGCCAGCTCAAAGCTAGTGGAGAAACTTGAAACTTATCTTCTACGAGTAGTTTCCCGTCTGGTGATATAAATTCACTTTGTGCTCCTTATATGAAAGAAAGGAAGGTGTTACAATAAGATTTAAACAGAAATTTAAAAAAAAAAATGGAATCCTAAAAAAAAAAAGAGAGAGAGAGAAAATCTTGAAAGTCGTAAATCAAAACATACGGTAACTGTTAAAATACATTTCTCATTAAACATGCCGTTCGTATTTTAATGGTCACAACGGGAATTAAATGAAGAATTTGCCAATTACACTCGTTAGTGAGAAACAAAAAAATATGTTCTTTACAGATAAAAGAACTTGAGAAAAAAGGTAGTTTGGTCGTGGTCCAAATTCCTAACATTGCTTCAACAGATGTAAGAAGTTATTCTGTCTTAAAACAAAAAGCCTAAATAAATCCCTTGTACCAACTGTAACAATGAATTGGATGAAATGTCATGCATGCTAAGCCGTGTCTAATTTGACTCGCACGATTCATGTGACCTTAACGAACATTTAACTTAAGTAAACTTGTGATGAGGATATTTGTTAGACTGTATAAATAAAAGGTTAAAGGGAATCAGTGTTGCTAACAAACAAAGCAAATAGCTAGCACTGGAAAATTCACTAGGTAATTAACTATAAATAGCATCTTGGTCCTGGTGTGGGCTATTATGTACAACACCTTACTCAAAGCATTCAATTGTTTTTGGTTGAGCAACCAGCTAAACGTAATGAAAAACAAAGTTGTTTTCCAAATAATAATAACTTACAGTGGTGCCCACCCCCCTCAACTTCATGACGCATCCCCCCTCAATTGTCTATCCGTAGGTGTTCTTCCGTGAAAAAAAAAATATTTTCGATTAATTCTTACACCCCCTCAAACATGTTTATATAGATTTTTACCCCCCAAAAAAAATTTCAATGACGCAGTTTGCGTCATAGCCCCCCTTGTGGGCACCCCTGATAATAACTACTGTATCTTTACTGCTTAAAACTGAATTTTCAATTAGAACTAAGGAAACAGTGCACTAATTTCAAACTATGGTTACAGTGGTTACTAAATATGATGTAACATTCAATTATTCGTGTTATGACAGTCGTCACCTCCCACAATTGTATCTATATTGTTAAATAAAAATTTGTATTTTTGTTTTCCTATTTTTTGTTTCAATTTGGATGTATTTTTTTGTCCACGTTTTCTTTCACGAAACTGGGCAGTGGTCATCGCGTTCAGCATCCAACAGGACACCCTCGCTTGTCACTAGGGTAATTTATTGTTCTCGGGTTTCGAAGAAACCCCAGCCATCTTAACGAACTACACACGCACACACACACAAATTTTAAAATTAACAGGAGAGAGAGAGAGAAAGACAAAATTTTCAAAACTAAAGCAGTTGTACGGAAACCTTGGAAAAGACACCACAGTGGATAGTGCCTTCTTTGTTTGTAGTGCATTTTATATATATATATATATATTCTAAACATCATCATCATGCATAAATAGTTACAGACGGTAGTGTCGTCCTAGTTAATGTGCCGAACATCTTGTATTATCTAGACTTACTCTCTCCTGATGATGTGTGTATTGGACAGTGTATTTGTGTGCAGTAACATGGCGTGGCTAGTAAGCTTCAACGAGATGTCAGTACCAGAACTTATTTCTGTCTTGTCGCAGAGGGAAGGAGAGGACTCAGCCCCCAGCCTCCAATCTCGAGTGTATACGAGTAACAATGAAGTAAGAGAACGAGCGTTTTCACACATGAAAACTGAGGTAGGCTGTTTAAATCTTTATTTACTAATCAGACTGTTGGATGTGCGATGGATCACGGTTTCATGGCCACTGTGGTTATCATCCATTACATTACCTTTTGCTGCACCGATCCATAGCTTCTGTGTTGGGGGAATCTCAACGAACTTTAAATTCAACGTTCGTTATTTTGGAGACTTATCAATAATGTATATTTAATTCCCGAAAGAAGAAGTGACTCTTATTTTTGCTATGTGGGCGAAATTAAAACTTTATTTTCTCCATCGATAAAAACTGTGCAGTTTGACCAAATTTTAATTATAATAACAATAATATTTTTTTTTTGATCAAATTAAGTTATCACTTACATCGGTCTTCTAATGACCTAGGGTTGCTAGTGGTCATAATTTAAGTTCCAGATATGATTTTGTAAAATCGAGACCATTTGTAGATTAATATTCACAAATATTGTAAAATCGCTTCCTTATCATTCATGTCATTGATGACATAAAATTAACAATATGGTCAGTTCATCTAAGATTGTTATAATCAGAGTAGCATTTGATATCTTATGGTTTATCTATTTATCAGACATCAAGTCAGATGTATTCTTGACAATTTTTTTTTTTTACTGGTAGGAAAATACAACGTTAAGCCTATTACCAGGACTAAGTTCACGAAAGGTTGTGCACGAGTCAATTTTTATTAAATAAATGTCGATATTATAAATATGACCAATTAATAAGTAAACGTCAATATTTTTTTTATGTACAAGTATGAATATTTCTATGTGTATTAATAGACGTAGTTATGTGTATCAAGTGCTTTATATACATATACTTATATGATTGTGAAGATCAAAATGATTTGGTAGTAAGGTTATATATATATATATATATATATATATATATATATATATATATATATATAAGTATAATTAATGATCATTTCGTATGTTTAATTTATGTAGATGTATTTCATACACTCGTATACAAACTTAACGTTATCTATTCTAAACTTCGTAAGTGCACTTTTATTCTGTCTATCCCTCATATATTTTCGAGCTTTCACTCATCTAGCAAGTCATGACTGCACAGAAATTCAGAAGTATCCACAACCTCTAAATTACTCAAGTATTTTTCTCCTTTCATCATTTTTCTCTTTTTAATATATTTCTTCTTTTAAATAAATGGTATTCGTTTGTAATAAATCATTTTACGTGTAACTCGATACCTGTGTATCAATGTACTATCTCGTAAAAGGTAGATCAAAATCAATGCAATTCATTTAGGTGTCAAAAAGGATTTTTAAGGCCTGATATTGTGAATGTAGTTTAAATAATATTCTTGTACTCAAACAAGATAACAGATTCAATTCTCTTTGTAAAATTAAGAAGATTGCAAGAAGATAATTGTTATTAACCATTTTCAAAGTCACGGTAATTATTACTATAACAAAATTCCTGTTACGTAACCATTTTTTTTATTTCTTTGTTTTATTGTTGTTTCAAGGAAAAGAAAATCAAAATTATTGTTGGCTCATTTAATATTCACATTCGAATTTTTCTTTAGTCATTAAAAGTTTATTTCCGTTATCAAATTCCTAACTGTTTTCATTTATGTAAAACATCTTTAACTTATTTACTTTGGTTAACTCAGTAATCCTTTTATTATTATTATTTTTGAGTCTATACTATTAGTGTTTTTGGTGATAGTTGAGCTGACTATCACTAACGCCATTCACTCAAATCACTCAGTTAAATACTAGGTTTTCTTATCATTAAAAAAAAATACTTTTGGTGAAGTCTAAAAATTGCATCAGGCAGCAACTGAATTCTTAAACATTAAGAATTCACTTGCTTCTTGAGAGATGGTCAGCCAGGCTATCCCAATCGAATTGCATTAGCGTGATTGTATTTCAGCCATGCAGCATGTGAAAGAAGACTGGCCAAAACATTTTATTTAGCGTTTATGACATTTTCTTTAAATTCCACTTTTAAGACTTACCTTTCTCCAAAGCCCTGGAATCCGTTCGGAGAGGGGTTGGTCTAGGAGTGAAGAAGGAGGGGAGGTCATATTCAGGCGGCCCAGCGGACGAATCCTCGGATCTGTAGCGTTTTCAGCTGAACCGAGATTCGACTCCAGTCGGACTCAAACTTCGGTAAAGCTAATCGTGAAAAATGGCCCCGCGAACAGGCACACGAACAATGTAGATCGTGAAAAATGACGCACCGAACATGGACCCGAGTATTCTGTAAAAAAAAAAAAAAGGCTTCGCGAATAGTAGGTTGATTCGCATTGAATAAAAATATTTTCCCTCCTAAGTACAAACTCGACGAGTGTCATAACACTCATTACATTGCTCTTTTATTTTGGGTAATCTAAAATTTTTCTATTTATTTTGGATAAAACAGTTTCAGCGGAACAGCCCAGAAAGACTTACGTGTTTAAAAAAAAAAGAAAAGAAAAGAAAAAGGATTACATTCTGTCGACCGTTCAATTTTTTTGTTACTCTTGTGAGTATTTGAACCACAGAAGGGAGGAAAGCTCAGGTCAAGAAGACTTCGTTAGCGACAGGGGGTGAACCTTCTGACCGTTGTAAAAAAAAAAAAAAAAAAAGATAAAGAGTACTGTATTGGCTCAGCTTAAAATGATCCATTGTGTTTCTGTCCTTTGCCTGGACTTGACTGGATTTAAAAAAAAAAAGAAGAAGAAGAAGAATAAAAAGGAAAGTAGAAGACAAAAATGAACGGGACACCAAAAAAAAACAGGTAAAAAAAAAGTAAGTACAATTAACTCTAAGTTGGTTTATTCTTTATATCTTTTGCTATATGTATCTACTTCGAACCCAGTTAATCATTCATTAGTATTATTCTATTCGAGAGGTGTTTGTATACTCGTAATTTTAGTAACGTTTTAGGTTTAAGTATTTATTTTTATGCTGCACATTATATTAATAAAACACCAATATCTTTATTTTCTCTTTTTAAGTATTGTATATTTACTGGTCTTATATTTTTCTATTTATGTCTGTTAGTATGTTAAATGTACAGTATTTACTGCTAGGATATCTTGATTTATTTCTATATGATGTAAGAAATATCTAATATTAGTGAGTAGTTACACGAAAGAGAGAGAGAGAGATTAGATAATGTATGATGTTCAAACGGCACTGGAACGAAGGCGGCACTACTTATTTTATGAAATCATTTTTATTAATTGGTCAGTGCAACTATACATTTGCATATATATACATACATATATTACTTTAATTTTTATTGTGATGATACTGTGTGTGAAGGGATAAGGGTCCTGATTTTTTTTTAAAGAGTTACAGATGCCGAAACTGCGATCCTCAACAAGAGAAGAAAGAAGAAAAATAATATTCGGAGAAAAACAACGTTGCTCGGAATGTCAACGTGACTTGTGGGAGCAGGAGTCGGAGTCCACAGAGCTAAGCTTTGACTGCGTCATTTGTGGTGAGATAAGGAAAAGACAAAGTCGCAGAAAATTGTCAGCAGAGGAAAATTCGGCACAGCTAAACAACGAACAAGTAGGAAACACTATGGATGTAGGAGATACATCCGAGGAAGGTGTCACGCCGAACAAGAGGACACGGAGCGACATAGAGATGCCAGTATGGTTTCGCATGTACGTGGAACAGCAAAAGAAGGAACGAGAAGAGCAAGAAGAAAAACGAAAAAGAGAACAGGAAGAAAGGAAGAATGAACGGCAAGAACAAATTAAGATATTAGAAGACAAGCTGCAACAGCTTGAAGAGGGATTAAGCAAGAAAACCAGAGAAATGGAGAAAAGGGTGGTGCAGCAGATTGAAAGGAAGCAAGAACAGTTGCTGCAAGATGTACGGCAGATCTGTTCTAATGTAGAGGCGCAGACCAAGACAGACAGACTGGAGTTACAGACTCGAATGGAGAACTTAGAGCAGTTTGTGCGACATGGACAGGAGGATATAACAGCGCAAATAACCTCACAATTGAACAGAATGGAAAATTTTGAAGACTCCGTGCGACAATCGCAGGAGCAGCTTGTTGAACAAATGACCTCACAGTCCAACATCATTGACACACTGCGACTACGTCAGCAGGAAGGTCAAAGAAAAACTGAAGCCATTCAAGACCAAGTGGATCAGTTGGCTACTTCGCTGACAAACCGACTAAGTCAGTTGGTAGAGCAGAGAATGGCAGAAACAGTGAGGACAGCACCTTCCACTTCTCAAGTAGAAAACGAGCAGGCACATAGAGCACCAACGCCTCCTCCATCCAATCCGTTCTTGCAGGGTCTAGGTCAGGAGAACCATGTGTCACATAGATCGGCTGACTCACACATCAGTATGAGAAGTTTCTTGCGTGCTCCGAAGATTGACGAGTTACCTACATTTGATCCGGACACCGACACAGGTCTACCCTCCGTATTCTTGGACCGATTGGCGGATGACTGTCGTCTATATGGGATTGCACAGGAGGAACTTCTACCAATCCTGCCACGCATTTTGCGGGGCGCAGCCAAGATGTGGGTCGATAATCATTTGAACCAATTTCGATCTTTTGACGATTTTAAAAACGCGTTTCTAAGAAACTTTCAGAGTGAGGCTATAGTGCAGAGGAAACTCACTCGCTTGAGGAACACCAGGTACAGGGTCGACTCCAAGAAAACGCTCCGGGAATTCTTCTGGGAGCAGGTAAAATCGTTCCGTGATCTGAGTCCCAGCATGTCAGAGACGGAAATCCTGTCGAACGTTAAGAACATGTTGCCTATCAGGGTACAGAGGCAGCTGATAGGAGTTCATTTAGAGGACACGGAGCAGCTCTCTATGATCCTTTGGGATAGTGAGGAGCTGGATCGTATTGAATTGCAACAGAGGGACCGGAACGCACAAAGAAATCAGAGAGGAGTCGCCCAAGGCCAAAAGAGAGTACAGCAATTACAAGGACAGTACCAAAGGGGGCAGGAGTACACAAACCATCAACAGAGACAACATAGAAATCACCCTTACCGAACACAACATAGTGAACGCGCTACACAACAGTCGGCAAGTAGTGACGAGGATGATGGAAGTACGAGGAGACGAGGAACACCTCCGTCCAGAGGTCAACAATCGCGAAGGTTCCAGGGAAGTCCACGGAACACAGGTGGAAGGCGTGAAAGACAAATCAGCCAAGTCAATACCCAGGAAGTAGGTGTACAAAATCGGCGAGGAAGCTCTAGGCCTTATCGTCGTGGCATACGAGGCAGGCAAAATGTAATTAGCCAAACTACAAACGGTTCCGAAAGTGCGACCCAGCAAACCGGTCAGCAGTCGGAAAACTAGAAGTTGACCGCCAACGTTGTGGGTTTCGGGTTGACGGTCGGTCCCAGTCTGCTAGAAAGGAACCCGATATAGTAGTTGATGACACCGATGGGGAACAAAATGAAACCACAGCCAAGATAAGAATTGAGGCAGAAGACAGGAGGTTCGCAGAAACTGATCAAGGGAACAGTGTAACACAAATACCGAAAAGCATTGATCCCAAGGAAATGAACGTGCATGTCTCCGCAACTTGGCTTACCTCAGATGATCATGAGAACGAAGAAGAGAATGATGAATCCCATCGATATCTAACACCCAGGATAGAAGTTGTGATAAATAAACATACCTTTGAGGCAATTTTGGATACGGGCAGCGAAGCTACGTTGATTACGGAGGACACTTGGAAGAAGATATCTGCAGATGTGCGCAACCCGACAATGCGACAAGCGCAGGAGATCAGATTGGTGGACTTCACGGGAAAATGCCAATCCAGAGCAATCGGTCGAGCAGTTATACCGATTGAACTCTCGGAGATGGAGATTGCGTTAGAGGTACTGGTGGTCAAAAGACTCAACGCACCCATTCTCCTTGGCGTGGACTTTCTGCACCGTGTACGCGCCGAGCTAGATTTCAATCGCTGTGAGCTGCGAGCGGATGCAGAACCCGCCAACATAATCCGCAAATTCATGCCTGTGTCAGGAAGTGATGAGGAACTTTGTGTCGAGAAAGATCTCCAAATTTCAAATGTGACGAAAGAGGATTTGATGCAAGAGATTGAAGAAAAAGTGCAGGCAGCAAATTTACCCTCGCACATGGGGACGCAACAGCTTCGAAACATACTCCGTAATCACAGTTCAATGTTTTCTGATCGTCCAGGACGCTGTAGGGTGTATAAACATGATATCGTTGTAGAAACGGAGGAAGCCATAGTTTCCAAAATATATCCAGTGGCATTAGCGCACAGGGATGAAGTGCGTAAACATCTTAAACAAATGCTTGAATGGAACATTATTAGACCATCAAAATCCTGCCATTTGAATCCACTATTGGTTGTCCCTAAGAGCGATAAAACTTTACGTCTTTGCGTTGATTTTCGCCTATTGAATAAACATACGAAGGTCTTACAGACACGACCACTAGATATTCAAGAAATACTTCAGAGGTTTCATGGTGTCAAATACTTTGGAAGAATAGATATGAACAGCAGTTTCTGGCAGCTTGAATTGACCGACCGCTCGAAACCTTACACTGCCTTTCCTTTTGAGAACAAGCTTTACGAATTCCAGGTAATGCCATTTGGTTTGTGTAATGGAACACAATCATTCACCAACGCGATGAACATAGTTTTGGGAGACTCTGTACAAGAGTTTGTAACTTGTTATGTAGATGATCTCTTAATATTCTCAAGATCAATGGAAGAACATTTACAGCATATTGACCATGTCTTGTCATTAATTCAAAAAGCAGGGATGACAGTGAAGTTGAAGAAATCTGATTTTGGGTTACAGAAAATATCATTTTTGGGGCATATAATATCACCAACTGGTATTACAAAAGATAGAGGAAAGGTAGAGGCAATTCTAGATTTACAGGAACCACGTACCATTAAGCAAGTTAGACGTTTTCTTGGAATACTTGGGTATCACAGGTCGTACATTCAGAACTTTGCAACGATAGCAAAACCTCTATTTGAATTATTACAGAAAAATCGGAGATGGAAATGGACGGAAGAACATCAAAGGAGTTTCGAGGAGCTGAAGCAGGCAGTTGCCAAGGATGTAATGCTTTATCACCCTAACTTCAACGAGCCATTTTTTTGCAATGCGACGCATGTTTATCTGGCCTCGGGGGTTGTCTATATCAAAAGCAGGGAGACCAAAAGCGAGTTATTCAGTATGCTAGCAGAAGCCTACGAGGAGCAGAGAAGAATTATAGAATAAACGAACTGGAATGCCTTGCCATATTATGGTGCATTCAAAAGTTTCGTATATATCTCCTCGGCAGAAAATTCACGGTCATTACTGATCATAAGAACTTGCAATGGCTGCATAGAAGCAAAAACTGGAATAGTCGACTAACTCGTTGGAGTGTACAATTACAGGACTATACATTTGAAGTACAGCACTGCAAGGGAAAAGAGAACACCGTAGCAGATTCTCTATCCAGATATTACGAAGATGGCCCGGCCAGTACCATTAGTGTAAACATTGTAAGAAAACAAAGTGAGATATTAGATACTACCAAGGCAAAATTAGCTGAATTGCAGAGAGAAGATATGCAATGGCGATCGATCATCGATTTCCTTGAGAGAGGCAGTAATGAAGATGAAAATCCAAGAAGTCGCAATTGGAGTCAGAGTTACCAATTAGTGGAAGAAATTCTTTGTCTCAAAAACTTTCACAATCCAAGAATGGTGATTATTTGTCTTCCGAAAGAACTTGCAAAGAAGGCCTTACATGATGCACACGATGCAAATGGACATTTCGGCTTTTATAAATCGTGGAAGACTCTCAGTAGCCTCTATTACTGGAAGGGAATGAGACGCGATCTGAAAATGTGGATAGGTGACTGCGAAGTCTGTGCTAAAGCTAAAGTAGATCGCCGTCTTCCTGCGAGGTCTCTCACTTCACTGGTAGCCACTAAGCCCAGATATATCTATTACGTTGACTTGGTAGGACCTTTGCCTAGGGCAACTACGGGGGAAAAATATATTCTCACAGTAATGGACGGATGTACAAGATATTTGGTAGCATTAGCTATTCGCAATATCTGCACGAACATGATTCTCAAATACCTACAGCGATATGTTTTTGCAGTAGTAGGAGTACCAAATGCAATCTTTAGCGACCAAGGCCCGCAATTCACAAGTACACAATGGAAGGATGCCATGCAGAGCTTGTCAATAAAAGTGCTCTACGCTCCACCCTATCATCCAAAAGCCAATCTCGTGGAAAGGACACATGCAGAACTTCATCGTCTTTTTCGAGTATTTTGTCAGAGAAATCACAATACTTGGGCACAACATCTACCCAAGATAGTAATCTTGTTGAACTATGCGGTGAGTGAAAGTTTATCTTACTCGCCTGCAGAGTTATTTCTAGGTTCCCTAAGAAGAAACCCCATATTGGATCATTTTGGAATTCTCAGGGAAGAAAGTCAAACGTTGCAGGATAAGTTAGTTTATGCCATAAGAAGGAGTACCGAGCTAAAGAATAAGAGGAATCAGAGACTCGCCAGAGCTGGACCAACAATAGAACCAGGAGATCTAGTATTCCTTCGATCTCACAAACTGAGTGCAATGGTAGATCAGACAATCAAAAAATTCTTTGATCTATACTCCGGCCCATACTATGTCAAGAATAAAATTGGACAAAACGTATACACACTCATAGATTGTGTAACAGGGAAACAGACAGTGCCACAGCATGTAGAAAATATGAAGGCTTGGAGGTGCTCACAAGAGAGAAAAGAGCATTGGATGCAGCACATGAACAAACAATTGGATCCAGAAGCATCCACTAGCCAGCAAACACAGAAGGAATAATTTGTCGGGATACAATATTACCATATTTGTTTTCGTTTGATGCAACAATTGTTGTAGGTGACTCATTGTCATTTACAAAGACTCCGTTGAGATGAAGCAGATCTTCCGTTACACTACATCTCATGCTTCATCTTAGGAGGGGGGTAATTATGACAGTCGTCACCTCCCACAATTGTATCTATATTGTTAAATAAAAATTTGTATTTTTGTTTTCCTATTTTTTGTTTCAATTTGGATGTATTTTTTTGTCCACGTTTTCTTTCACGAAACTGGGCAGTGGTCATCGCGTTCAGCATCCAACAGGACACCCTCGCTTGTCACTAGGGTAATTTATTGTTCTCGGGTTTCGAAGAAACCCCAGCCATCTTAACGAACTACACACGCACACACACACAAATTTTAAAATTAACAGGAGAGAGAGAGAGAAAGACAAAATTTTCAAAACTAAAGCAGTTGTACGGAAACCTTGGAAAAGACACCACAGTGGATAGTGCCTTCTTTGTTTGTAGTGCATTTTATATATATATATATATATATTCTAAACATCATCATCATGCATAAATAGTTACAGACGGTAGTGTCGTCCTAGTTAATGTGCCGAACATCTTGTATTATCTAGACTTACTCTCTCCTGATGATGTGTGTATTGGACAGTGTATTTGTGTGCAGTAACATGGCGTGGCTAGTAAGCTTCAACGAGATGTCAGTACCAGAACTTATTTCTGTCTTGTCGCAGAGGGAAGGAGAGGACTCAGCCCCCAGCCTCCAATCTCGAGTGTATACGAGTAACAATGAAGTAAGAGAACGAGCGTTTTCACACATGAAAACTGAGGTAGGCTGTTTAAATCTTTATTTACTAATCAGACTGTTGGATGTGCGATGGATCACGGTTTCATGGCCACTGTGGTTATCATCCATTACATTACCTTTTGCTGCACCGATCCATAGCTTCTGTGTTGGGGGAATCTCAACGAACTTTAAATTCAACGTTCGTTATTTTGGAGACTTATCAATAATGTATATTTAATTCCCGAAAGAAGAAGTGACTCTTATTTTTGCTATGTGGGCGAAATTAAAACTTTATTTTCTCCATCGATAAAAACTGTGCAGTTTGACCAAATTTTAATTATAATAACAATAATATTTTTTTTGATCAAATTAAGTTATCACTTACATCGGTCTTCTAATGACCTAGGGTTGCTAGTGGTCATAATTTAAGTTCCAGATATGATTTTGTAAAATCGAGACCATTTGTAGATTAATATTCACAAATATTGTAAAATCGCTTCCTTATCATTCATGTCATTGATGACATAAAATTAACAATATGGTCAGTTCATCTAAGATTGTTATAATCAGAGTAGCATTTGATATCTTATGGTTTATCTATTTATCAGACATCAAGTCAGATGTATTCTTGACAATTTTTTTTTACTGGTAGGAAAATACAACGTTAAGCCTATTACCAGGACTAAGTTCACGAAAGGTTGTGCACGAGTCAATTTTTATTAAATAAATGTCGATATTATAAATATGACCAATTAATAAGTAAACGTCAATATTTTTTTTATGTACAAGTATGAATATTTCTATGTGTATTAATAGACGTAGTTTTGTGTATCAAGTGCTTTATATACATATACTTATATGATTGTGAAGATCAAAATGATTTGGTAGTAAGGTTATATATACATATATATATATATATATATATATATATATATATATATATATATATATATATATATATATAAGTATAATTAATGATCATTTCGTATGTTTAATTTATGTAGATGTATTTCATACACTCGTATACAAACTTAACGTTATCTATTCTAAACTTCGTAAGTGCACTTTTATTCTGTCTATCCCTCATATATTTTCGAGCTTTCACTCATCTAGCAAGTCATGACTGCACAGAAATTCAGAAGTATCCACAACCTCTAAATTACTCAAGTATTTTTCTCCTTTCATCATTTTTCTCTTTTTAATATATTTCTTCTTTTAAATAAATGGTATTCGTTTGTAATAAATCATTTTACGTGTAACTCGATACCTGTGTATCAATGTACTATCTCGTAAAAGGTAGATCAAAATCAATGCAATTCATTTAGGTGTCAAAAAGGATTTTTAAGGCCTGATATTGTGAATGTAGTTTAAATAATATTCTTGTACTCAAACAAGATAACAGATTCAATTCTCTTTGTAAAATTAAGAAGATTGCAAGAAGATAATTGTTATTAACCATTTTCAAAGTCACGGTAATTATTACTATAACAAAATTCCTGTTACGTAACCATTTTTTTATTTCTTTGTTTTATTGTTGTTTCAAGGAAAAGAAAATCAAAATTATTGTTGGCTCATTTAATATTCACATTCGAATTTTTCTTTAGTCATTAAAAGTTTATTTCCGTTATCAAATTCCTAACTGTTTTCATTTATGTAAAACATCTTTAACTTATTTACTTTGGTTAACTCAGTAATCCTTTTATTATTATTATTTTTGAGTCTATACTATTAGTGTTTTTGGTGATAGTTGAGCTGACTATCACTAACGCCATTCACTCAAATCACTCAGTTAAATACTAGGTTTTCTTATCATTAAAAAAAAATACTTTTGGTGAAGTCTAAAAATTGCATCAGGCAGCAACTGAATTCTTAAACATTAAGAATTCACTTGCTTCTTGAGAGATGGTCAGCCAGGCTATCCCAATCGAATTGCATTAGCGTGATTGTATTTCAGCCATGCAGCATGTGAAAGAAGACTGGCCAAAACATTTTATTTAGCGTTTATGACATTTTCTTTAAATTCCACTTTTAAGACTTACCTTTCTCCAAAGCCCTGGAATCCGTTCGGAGAGGGGTTGGTCTAGGAGTGAAGAAGGAGGGGAGGTCATATTCAGGCGGCCCAGCGGACGAATCCTCGGATCTGTAGCGTTTTCAGCTGAACCGAGATTCGACTCCAGTCGGACTCAAACTTCGGTAAAGCTAATCGTGAAAAATGGCCCCGCGAACAGGCACACGAACAATGTAGATCGTGAAAGTGTAACTCACTTTTTGAAGAGGGCATGGTGGCTCAGTTTTCCAGGCCTTCTCCCATTTCCTCCCACATTCTCATTCCACCAATTATTTCATTGCTATTCACTTTCTTACATACATACACACACACAATAAATAAATAAATAAATAAACAGATCTTATGTAGCGGACCCCGGGCATGGATTCGACATATTTTGTAACACAGAATCCAAATTTCGAAACCCCAGGATGATTGACCGTGTCAATCTTTTTTTTTATTATTGCCGAAAAACTTAAGCGATTTTACATAGGGATGATACACGAAAACAGCCATACAAAAAAAAAAAAAACACTTCTGTGCACCATAACCCAGGCTATGGGTTCGATGTATTTTGTGACGCCGAATCCAAATTTCGAAACTCTAGGACGATTGACTGTGTCAGTTTTTTTATCGGCAAAGAACTTGAGCGATTTTCGATAGGAAGGTTACATACTTATGTGTTTCACCCATAAAACAAAATTGACACGGTCAATCGTTCTGGGGGTTCGAAATTTGAATTCGGCGTTAAAAAAAAATCAAATCCATACCCTGGTGTCTGCTGCACAGAACGTTTTTGTTTGTTTGTTTGTTTTTGTATGGCTGTGTTACATGTGTTCTTCCCATCCAAAATCGCTTAATACCGGTAAATACAAGTTTTTCACCCATAAAGAAAATGACACTATCAATCGTCCTGGGGTTTCGAAATTTAGAATGTGTGTAACGAAATACATCGAATCCATACCCTGGGGAATGCTGAACAGAATATATTATTATTATTATTATTATTATTATTATTATTATTATTATTATTATTATTATTATTATTATTATTATTATTATTATTATTCGTGTCGCTGTGTAATTCGTCCCCTCTAGCATAACTAAAATAATTGTGAGACGTTAAACTAGAATTTTAATTTCATTTTCAAATTTCTAAAACCATTTTCTTAGAAACAAAAAAAAAACTAATTGAACTATATGTATAAAAGTGTATTTTAAAATTAAATATTCAATTTTATCTAACACTAGAATAGCAAGCGACAAAAAACTGAAATCAAAATGCACACTATTACTTGGACAGTTTCTTCCTTTAGGTTTTCAATAACGGAAGATATTATAATTAGGCTATTAAGAAGCAGAAAACAATAAAAGAAAGAAAGAATCTGATAACAAAGTAAACACAAACATTCTTTATAATGGAAAACGTTTGTAAGCGGAACAGACATTTAGTCTTCTGATGTATACGATAACGGAAATAACATCGAGGGAATACTGACCCTTGTTAATGATACTTTACGTTAATGCATATTACTACCACTACTAACGCTACGGAATAATTAACTTCATGGCAGTTTTGTTCTGCTGTACAAAGCTCTTTACATGATGGCGTAAACATTCTCTTTTTTTTTTTTTTTTTTTGTAAACAAGTCAATAAAACAAAAAAAATGGCACAGAAAGCGTACAATTTTAAGCTATATTAACCTACCTTTGTCCACATAAAAATAAAAAATAATAAAGTACTCAAGCGAATCAAAGAATTACTTAGACAAAGAAGCATCGTGACCATACAATCTTACTGGGTGGCTTCTAACTGGTATCATTTAATTAACACAATAAAAGCTTCTTTTGTTATGTGTTTGTTTACTTTTAACGAAGCTCTTTATATAAAATTAGCATATATGAACACTTCTGTCCCATTACTTTCAATTAAATTAAATTCTTTTCTACGGAGAAACATAACTAATTTTCCGTAACTTTTAGTAAGATCAAATCTAAATAAGCAAATGAAAAATACTTCATGCACACTGCAGTGATTGCAAAAACTAAGCGACATTTTCGAGAATCACGGTCCTCATCATCAGTTGATATAAGTCTGAAAGAGGTAACTCAAATTAAATGAATTATCTTTTTATCCCTTCACCTTTTCCACATGTTTCTTTTAATATCGTTTTAAAGCCTTTTCTCAGGCTTATATAAGCTGATGATGAGAACCGTGATCGTCGAAAATATTCCTTAGTTTTCGCAATCGTTTCGGTGAGTATAAAGCATTTCCTTTAGTTTACTATCGTGACTATGATATTATCGCTGCTCGCAACTTATATTGTCATAAGATCAAACTTTATTCCTATGCAATAAGACTAGAAAAGAACTCCTGGTAAATGCAAATGTTATTACAGAAATAACTTCATCTGCATCCTCCTGGTCAAGTGGGGTCGATATGATACAGTCAAGCGGTCTGATGCGTTTGGCCACTTTTTTTATGTTCTTCATTGACTTTAAGTTACTGGAAGTGACCTTAGCCAAGAGCCTTAAGTTAACTTAGGTTAAAACAACCTTTCACTCCGATTGTGGGAAAAGTATAGAAGGGCTTCATAGAAAAAATTTATAATTAATTATCCATATACGTATATTAGTTTTACATACTAGCTGTTGTATTGTGAAGGGCAAGTAATAACAGGCAAGCTACTTAGTGTTAAATTCTGCCTTAAAATTACAAAGCAAGCACTCCTACCTGGTAAGTTCATACTGATTAACCACAAGAAAGTTTTGAGTAGAGAACTATAGAGTATATATCAGTTTGTATTACTAAAATACTCCCCCCCCCTCTTCACGATTAAATTTCCTCTTGCTGATAAAACATTATATTTATTGCACTACGTTTATAAAACAGACATGTAACATTTATTTACCAAAAAACAATGAAAAACAATTTATTAACCGTACATTGGATTCATAATATTGGCTGATAAGTTTAATATACCGTAAGACGGGGTTATTTTGCACCAGATTTAAGCAATTTTAAAGAAAATCGCACGTAACTTACAAATGTAATAATTTAGAACACTATTTTAAACATATAATAGCCAGATATATATATAAAGAGTTCGGGGGGGAAACTATGATAACCCTCATTTTAAAACCGCGTGAGTTGGTTACAGAAAAACAATAATAACATTCATGTGAGCTGAATTGCAGAAACAATTCAAGACAGAAAAAAATAGCATACTGAATATGCTGTTGTTTCAAACTTGAACTCTTTCGACAATTCAGCTCACATGAATGTTATCATTGTTTCTCTGTAACCAACTCACTTGGTTTCAAAATTAGGGTTATCACTGTTTTCCCCCGAATTCTTCATATAAGGAAAACATTTGTGCAAGTGCATAATTAAACATTCAGTATGACTATAGTTATTGAAATATAAACTTCCGTACATAGTAACCCCATAGGTAGGGGATACTTTGCACAACATTCAAAAAAGTATGTTTAACACACAAACGTAATGTTTCTGTGCAATGTTTTCACTTCAGTATTCATATATTTCACTACCTGCACAAAACTGCACCCAGTCTATAAATATTGATATTAGAATGATGATACTGGTATCAGTACTTAGTATGAATTATCGATATTTGTAAAGAAAATTATGTATTTTCTGATACCGGCACAGGAATCCCATTCTGATAGTTCAGCATATGCCTCACAAAAATGCCAGAAAAAAATCTCCGTGAACTGATTTGTCATGATTGCTCTTTATGTCCAAGAAAATCATCCCAAACGTACTCAATGGAATATTTACGGGGTTTGGGGTTTTCAGGGTGAAGCTCACCCAAATTGAATGATTTATTTAAAAAAAAAATCTAATGTTAGTCATTCCTATGCGTAGACTATAAGATCCAAGCCTCTCCAACAGTCCAGTGATTTCTTAAAATAATAATAATAATATCTAAGAATAAGCTTTTCTGAATGAAAACCCTCTAAAACTTTTTTTTTCTTGATCCGTCACTGTTCGTAATTTATTTTCTAGCAAGAAATCCATTCCAACATCTACCTAAACATGAAATTTACCTAAAATTAGAAGGCAAGAGGTACCAGGAGTAGTAGTTTTTTTTTTTTTTTTTAATCTAAGGATTACTTTGGACCGGTGCAAAGTAACCCTGATTAGGGACTGAAACCGTCTTCTCCCAGTTTTATTTTTTTTTTTTTCGATGACTTTAAAACGTTTCACATTTCAATTTCAACTATTGCATCAAAGTCCCATTATACACAGTAGTATTCTACGAAACTGACTTAACTTTGACGGAAATTCTTGTACGTGATACCTTTCAAATTTTGTCGGCCTTTACAGTGACTGCTTTCCATACCTCTACAACAAACCGTCCGGGTAATTAGAACTGATGTTAACTGCCAACATTATAGCCAAAATGCAGTTAGATGTTCTATCTTATGGTGGCAATTGAAACTTTGTCTTTACAGTTCATGGTTTTACTGACAGAGGACTGTGTGTGCAAAGTTACACCTGATTTGCAAAGTAACCACGTCTTACGGTATCGTATTTATTTATTTATTATAGCCTCATCTTTCCGCCTACAAAAGTTAAAGTAAATTTTAGGAAACAAAAATCATTCAATTCCTAGCAATAGTTTTGAATTCTAGTGTTACTAAAGACATTGATACATAACAACGTAAATAAAGAGGAGGACAGGCTTGACTTTTTTCTTCATTTTATTTTTTTTCTTTATTTTTCTCACTGAATGATATGTTGTCATATATAATGGCACATAGTAAAAACACGGCTTCTCGATGATTCAAATATTTTGTTCCGAGGTGGTACTTTCATGGAACTATGAAAACTGCTTACCTAGTTACATTAACTTTCAACAGCAGGGACGTATGCAGGGGGTGCGTTCTGGGGTTCTGGACCCCCGAAATTTCGACTTTTGTGTAAATTTAGCCTAATTTTAGGGACAATTTTAGGAATTTTAATATAAAATACCCTCATATTGAGTTTGGACTCTCTCCGAAATAAATTCCTGCGTACGCTATTGTTGAACAGTAAATTTCATTAATAATAATTTCGGTCTCGTCCAGAGATAAAATATCTTAAATTGTGTGAAAACCATGAAGAATTAAGAAAATACATTTTTGAGTACTAGCAATTTAATATAATGAGTCCTTTAAAAATGTACTATAACTAGTTCTTTGGAGTCTGATGCCTCTTTTTCTTTCAAGAACCAATCTCGGTAGAAATTGTCACACGAAGAGAATAACTAAAAAGACCGACGACACAGAACGTGAGAAATGGTAACAAAAAGGAGGGGAAAAAATGAAGAATAGAAACTGAAAGAAAAGTCGATGATAAGTATCTCGTTTTCATTCTTTTTTTTCTCCCTCTCTTTTTCCTCTGGATACATTAAGCTTCCTCGAAAGCTAACATGATACGTAAGTCTGACGCCAAGCGGCGCCACTGTTCCTTTCCCAGTCGGAAGGGAAGTGTGCGTGACGGTTGCTTGATTATTGACATAAGGCTCCCTCTACGGGCAACGCTGCTAAGTGGATTTGGGGCCTCGTCAAATGCCGGAAATCCTGACTGCCTCGCATACAACCTACTGGAACGTTTTTACAAGTGCAATTCCCTCGCCTTTCCCTCTTCACTCGGTTCCATCCATGATTTCTCCCTAAGCGTCCAACGAAATCAACAAGAGCAATTGCTCGCTTGTAAATGGCTTCACAAAATGAATAGAACAGCGATGGAGTTCGCTTCAATAATTATGTTTTGCTACAAGTTGGTTCTTACTATTTCTAGCAGCTACATCTGTATAAATGAATATTTTGCTTTCAAATATTGCCATATACATATACGTTTATTAAGGTAACTTATACTGCATTATAACAGGAAAAAAAGCTTTTCTTGCTTTGTGACATAATAAAATATATACTGTAAAACGAGTAAAAGAATCCTAAAACCCATGTGGAACAATTTCTGTAACGCCATGAGTAAATTTTAGTGTAAACTGCATGGGATTCTTGGTTCGATCCTAGCTCGAGGCAAGTGAGCTTGTGCTGGACAAACACCGTGTGTATGGGTTTCTCGAAGTTCTCCCGTTTCCTCCAACTTTCTTCATTCCACCATTTTATTCATTTCTCATCATTACCGTCTCCTTTAGCCTAGCCGGCATAAACGTGGGACGTAAAATTTTAAAAAATTTCATTTTCATTTTAGCGTAAACTGTACACATTAGAATTCTCGAAGTATCTTTTACAGAGTCACTGCCAACGATAAAGAAAATCCTGTGATTTTTGTTCTTCTTTGTTAATAATTAATGAAGGCGTGCGAGATGAGTGAATAGTGAATGGCATGGATCAGGAGCAGGAGTCTGCCGAAAAGTCAGCAAACTAGGTGACGCATGCACAAATCGAGAGAATTATATAAAATATCGTGTTCTCCTGTTTTCCTCCCACATTCTCATTCTGGCGACCCTTTTCTTGTAATTTATTTTCCATTATTTCTCTCTCTTCTAGCCTGAAGAACATAAACGTGGGATGTTAAAATAGAAATTTCTTTTCATTTCGAGGTTTTATGTATCATGTTCTTTCGCTACTCCGTCATTATGAGCCTAGGTATTTGAGCAAAAACATAAAATTATCAGGAATGAAAATTGTACGAATGAATATGTTTAAAAATTGGGTATACTGTATAATGTCGGAGTTAAGATCCTTCTAAGAAATTCAACGGTAAATTCCAGACTATGCAATTTGAATATTTTATTTACAAACTGAGAACGTCTGACTATCAGTGCATCACACTAATTCCTAATACAGGGTACGTCACGGAAAATAGACCAAACGTCTCTGGCAAAGTGCCAAACGTTAGTTCATGATGGTAATAATTGACATAGAAATCTGCCACCTAGTTCACCATGAGTCACTGGGCAGCGCACGTGCGTGTTTCAAGCGATCAAAAACCTTTGTTCGCGGGAAGAGGCTTGTTGTGGTGTGTCTCTAAACCTCACCAATCCCGACTTTTTTTTTTTTTAGTCATCTTAAAAAAAAAAAAGTGAATTCCCACCGACTTGATACTCTTGTGTATTTAAAGGCAGTGATTGAAGAAGAGATTGTGGCAATACCAGAAGACATGATCCAAGATTTGATGCGAAATTTCTGTGGACGCCTGCAGATGTACACTGAGGCCAATGGAGGAAATTTCGAAAAATAACATCTTCTTTCGTTGGCTATAATGTTTAATCATGTTTAATGTTAACAATGTCAACAGTAATGTCTGTACATGTCATGGGGCCCAATAATTTTTTTTCCACTTCTATCTATTTTTTGTGTTGTAGAGATCATTTCTCGTGACGCACCCTGTAATAAGTAGTCATGCTTAATAAATACTGTAATCGCTTGCGTGTCTGGCGCTAATGGATGTCACTAGCGTGCAAACAATTTCCCGATTTAACGTGATCTGATTTGATTTTAGTGTCCCTTTACGCAGCGAGGCTATAAGAGGCGTGGAGCTACAGATTAAGAGCCTGACATACTAAAATTAATACAAAATTTACCATTTTTCTTTTGCTTGTTTTTGATAAGTGAAAGGAGATAATGAAATGCAACTTACCACAATCATAGATAATGTTATTCGACAACAGAAAATATGAACTTAAAGAATTTTCAGTGTTCCCATCCATAGAAATTACAGTGTTGCTAGAATAACATTTCCCCCAAAATCTAAGTTAAGGCAGAGACTAGACGAATGAACTGAAGAAAGTGGGAAGAAACGGGAGAACTTCGAGGAAACCCACTCACATGGTGTTTTTCCAGCACAAAGTTCATTTGGCGTGCGCAGGGATCGAACCAGGGACCCGATGCACTAAAAGTGAACCCTCTACCACTAAGCCACCGCGGCCGCGTGTACTACGTATTGTATACAGCTTTCTGAAGCTGTACGAATCTTTCTTCCCTTAGGTTGCAGCGATAAAATTTTTGCCGATGTGATTTCCCTCAAGAACTGCCACTATGTCTAATGCATTTTGTACACATTGGACAGTAACTTAGCCACAACTATGCAACTAATATTTTATGTAGTCGTTGAAATATTTGAGATCACGTTCTCTGAGTGTTATCACTTTCAAATCAGAAGTGCAAAGTGTGAAAGATGCTCTATCCTGTTGCACTCATGCTAACACCATACTTGTAGCTGTGGTGTTAGCTTCTTGTTCAACATCCTGAGAAAACTTATCGTATCCCATTATTGTCAGAAGTCCGGTAACTTTTCGCACGTCCCTATACACATTATATTAGGAAAAGAGGAAAATGTTACAGATATAGATTAATATTAACAAGCAACAATGTAAGAAGGATTACATTAGTAATAATTAACACAGAAACTGTCAGGACTCACATTGCATCTTCCCAACAATTTTTCAACATGGACTGTTTTTCAACAAAAATTATTCTAACTATATATATATATATATATATATATATATATATATATATATATATATATATATATATATATATATATATATATATATATATATGTGTGTGTGTGTGTGTGTGTGTGTGTGTGTTTCTTTGCTCTTTCCTTGATCTCAAGTTTTCAATGTAAGGAAAGACAACGACAACTGATTCCAGTCTTTCCCTCAAAAGCAAATATTTCATTTTGGACGGTTTTAGGCAGAAAACTGTACGTAATCTGAATTTTTTTAGACGTGAAATGGGTGTTTTTCCTCTACTAACATATCCCTCCTCTTCCTCTTCTGCATTGCTACTCAAATCAATACGTTTCCTCCGAAAAAAAAGAAGGACAAACAGGAGCAGAGATCAACTACTAAAGCTGACATTGAAGGGAAAACTAAAATTTCCGAATTGGAACTATTTCTGTACGAAAAAGCCCTTCCCACCTTGTTCCAAACTCCTCCCATCTATCCCGTCTTCTTCTCATCATTTTGCCAACGAAAAGGAAATTTTCAACCATTCGAGAAGAAAGGGTGGAAAGAGAGAGAGAGAGAGAGACTCCCTAACTTCGTCCTTAAAAGCCCTTTCTGAACTACCAACCCTTCTCCCTTTTTGTATCTGTGGCCCTACCATACCCTATCCTTTTCAACCCCACCCTATCCTACCCCCCAACGCCGGTGCTGCTTCAGGGTGCTACTGCAGAGTCTGTGGCGCGGAAATTGTTTCGAAAGCCGATCTTCCAAATGTCATTGATCGTTGGAGACCTCGCTTTACCCTATTCTCAAACTCGAGGCCTTCAACCAAAACAGGAGAGCAAAAGGGGGTTCTTCGATTTGATGCTCATCAGTCTGTTTCATTCTCCATACCATCCTTCCTCTTACTTCTCTGCTTGTCAACCCGCCACCCACAGATCCCTCCTCACATCGCACTCTCGTCTTCTTCTTCTTTTTTTAACTTCGATTCCTACCCACTAAGCGGCAGCACTGATACAGCTTTCCCAATCTCCGGCGCCATTTCTAGATGTTCTTTTTTATATATATCTCCTTTTTATTCGACCAAAAATCCTTCCCTGTGTTAATCTAACACTCTTTCATTCTTTCGCTCTGTATTTCTTCTTACCCGTATTTTTTCCTCCTATACTCTTGTCTCACATTCTTCGATTTCTCTCAAACAGCAATCTTTCTACGTCTCCTATACCATCCCCTAAAAATCGCCATGTTCGTTTTTTTTTAAAAAAAAAAGGAAAGAATCCTGCTTTCTGGCTTTATGATTATTTTCTTCTTTGCATCATCCTTCTTCTACTTTTTCCTTCATATTCTCGCTGAAAAGCCTTCAAACTGTTTTTCTTTCGTTTTTTTATTTATGTTCCTCTGTCTATGGTAGAAATAAGAAGAATCCTTCGAAACGTTTTGCCTTCCTTATCCATCTTTTCATCCCCCCAATTCATCTAACAACCATCGGTCAATTCCAAGTGCTTCTTCTCCTTCGCTTCCCGAACCAGACGTAAAAGATGGATATTTTTTCGAAGTTTTTGAAGCTCTTATCTTCAGTTGACCTCTCCTACTCTTCAATAAGATATTCACACAGACAGAGGGATGGATATACATATAATCCTTTCACTCTTCCGATCATATTTGTAACCAGAAGTATGAAATATACAGCTGAATACAAAACGACTGCACAGATTGTTTTTCAAAATGATAAATTCCTATTTTACGCATGAATAGTGTAAAAGGCTAAACATGTCACATTTTAACCACTGCAATGGTAGCTCAGTTATACTAATGTGATTACTAGAGACCGGATGTTAGGTATTACAAATCTGGAAAAATAGGCAGGCAAATAGGTACTTAAAATTTTAAAAAATAGTCAGTAAAATAGGCACTAAACTGCAACTCAAAATAATGAAAATAAATACTCAATACAATTAAAAAATAAATTCAAATCATGGATCATGTTCAAAGACTGCAGAAACATACCTGTTTGTTAATATTTTATTTTACTGTATATACAAAAACGAAGCTTGAAATTATTCCATGTAGAGCTATAGTTGGCAAATAGATTCTCTGCAGCACTTTATCACTACACATAACAGTACAAATTTTATACACTTACCACACATACAGCAGTCTAAAGTTATATAGCACTTTATCAATACATATGACAGTCCAAAGTTTTATAGCACTTTATTAGTACACACAGCAATCCAAAGTTTTACAGCACTTTATCAGTACAGATAGCAGTCCGAAGTTTTACATCTTACCACTACAAACAACACGTATATTTCTCGGGAGAGGCAGACTCCTTTCTTGAAATACTGAATTATATATTTTTCCACAATAAAGTGTTATTTTGAAGAAAATGCATAGTATAGGCAACATTAAGCACTAAAGCAATTATTTAGGCAGGAATGAGTGAAATAGGCAAAAATAAAATTGGCTTAAATTGAAACTATAACCCCCATATTAACTTTAAAACGTTATTTTTGATCATATCTTTAACATTAAAGAATAGGCTTTTTGCCTAACATCAGATCTCTATATAAGTAATAACGAATCAAGTATAATATAAACTATGTCCTCTGAGCTCCACAAATATGTTTACGCTTGTCATGAGGGCACAGTTTATATTGTTATCTAGTAGCACCAACGTAAATCTGCAGAGATATGGTGGGTGGGCCATATTAGGGACCCGGGCCATAATCGATACAAGTACCATATTATGTCTTTTTCAACAATTGCGCCATATAGCAACAAGAAAGAATAAAATCAGTATTTAAAAAAAACTTTTAAGCAAAGACTTAAGGAGAAATCATATGTTGTCTGGGACATTGCACTGTACAAATTAGAAATATAGACACTACGAACAAGCAATGAAAAAATAGAAACCAATAAATATGGAGAAGAACGGAGAAACTTATGATTCGCAAAATTTAATCTGATCCATTATGTCATGCAAAAGACAGCTGTTGTACATACTGACGCCATATCATTGATCTGTAATTACAAATTCTGTAAAACCACAGCAAACACATTGACCCTCTAGCTACTTTAAACTAGCTGCACATAGTTACATATGTCAACTAAATATTAAAACTTTCTACCAAACAACACTACTATAATTTAATTGGCTGGCTCTCACCCAAAACAACATTTTAAAAGGCACTCACTGGAGTGGCTGGTTTGCTGATTTGGCGGGAAATGAGTCTTGATGAATCTTGTGAACTTTAGCTCAGTGTTTCTTTCAGAAACGATGTTCCTGGGGGGGGACATATAGCATTCCGGGGGGCACTGCTGGTACTATTCTATTTATTATACTACTATAGACGTATTAATTTGATCTCCTCCTGGGGGAGGCACTCTCAGAGCTCCGGGGGGCAGTGCTCAACCAAAAATATGTCTGGAAGAAACACTGCTTTAGCTGGGTGGAGCGGAGCATGTGGAAGAACACGAAACAAATGACGGAAGGACCTGGATAGAAAATACTAACTAGCATTGCAGAAAACTAAGAGGCGAACGCTCTCACCTTCGGTTGCGAGCGGTGCCGGGTTCGATTCCCGGTGGGGCCACGCTTTTTGTACGTTTTTTCAGGCCAGTCACCCTGAATAAAGTTTTCCTGGGTTTTCCTCATTCACACCAGGAAAATGCCGAGGTGGTACCTAACTTATAGGTCCCAGGCCACTTCCTTCTTCCCCCAATCCTTTATTCCTTCCCTTTCCCCGGATAGAGTGCTCGCCGAGGGACGTCATCCCTCAAAACGTGACGGGCTAAATGGCCTTAGATGCCGAAAGCCCAGAAATCTAAAAAACTAAGGGGAAAAAGAAATTTTGGCTCGAATGCTGTTTGCCGAACTAAGCACATTTTGAGTATTCTGATATTATGTGGATAGAAACGCAATTTCTTGAGGATGGGATAGATGATCCGCAGTTGAAAATATTACCCCTCCTTCTGAACATTTATCCTTTAGAAGATAGCTATTTTTGTATGAGTGTAAGATTTTTATTAAAGTTTACGTTAACGGCCATAGTAATTGTGCCCCAGAAGAACAGGTTTTCAAACACTGATATTGTTTATCGGTATTATCTGTTTTTCTTTTATTACCCATCGGGAACACCACAGAGAAATAAAGTGTGAATTTAAAAAAAAATCCCACAAAATTAATCTCTGAATCAAAAAATATGAAAAAAATACACTAAAGTGTTCTGATTGACATGGAACATCATACCTAGTTTTAGTGCAATTGCGTCTTCCGTTAAGGAGAAAAAGTCAAATACTCTTATTATTTGTGTGGAATTGAGTCAGCATACGAGATGTGATCAAAAAATATGGTGAATGTAGTTGCACAGCGCCACCTATCGACGTTTTTTTTTATTTCAGCTACTAAGCCTGAAACCCTAAAAGTTAGGGATAATCACTGTCGAGTTTGAACGAGTTGTGACATGTGAGTTCGTGTCCAGAAGCATACCAGTGAGGACATTTTAAGAGTGTCTGTTGTGCATCATGGATTTCGAGCAATGCATTCTTTGTTTTAAGTTGCAAAGAAGTACCAAAGAAGTTCACAAGTGATGAAGTGACGACATTGAAGACTGTTTACAAAATGGTATGAGCGATTAAAAAACTGTAATGAGTCGGTTGAAGACGAGCAACGATCGAGACGTCCTTCGACGCCAAAAACAGATACAAACGTGCAAAGTGGCAGAAATGATCCATTCAAACATACAAATCACTATTCGAAAGCTTTTCAAAGAACTAAACATCCCGTATGGGTTGCGCAAACCATTTTAACCACCGATTTGCAAATGAGAAGACTGAGTTCGAAATTCGTTCCCCGATTTTTGACTGACAACTCCGAGTTTTTGACCGAAAAAATCTTGTCTGTCTACAACTGCCGTACTCTCCGTATATAACATCATGCGACTTCTGGCTCTTCCTAAAAGCCAAAACTGTGCTAAAAGGAAGACGTTTTGACACCATTCAATAATTTCCAATATCAATATTTCTAACTCTCTCTCAAAAAAAAAAAAAAAACTATTATTATTATAATTGTATTGTTAAGTGGTTAAATATTTTAATTTCCGTAAACACCAGAATTTCATGTTGCAAAGTCAATCTAACGTAACTTATCTAGATGGATGTTATCTCATTTTACTAGATTTCATTATCACCATTAGGCAGCACGATTTGAAAAAAAAAAAAAGGAAAAAAAAAACAAATGTAACATAGTAATAGAATAGGTATGCGTTCTTTTAAGTTGCCATCTCTTAACAATAGCTTCAGCAATTTTCTTTTTTAATATATCAGACAATTTAAAACGTATTGAGCCTTTTGCGCACGAGATGGAGTTAGTTTACCACCAAATCTCAGGGTACATGTAGTTGGTCGCAAAGGGTCAAGACCAACATCATTTGACAGCTGACAGTTTTATTTTTAGATTACCATAAAGGAATTCTCAATTTTGACTTCAAAAGGCTCAATACTTTAGTAGGGGACACTGTAGTCTAGTGGTGGTTAGAGTGTTACACTCGTGTCCGCGTGGTCCCAGGTTCGATTCCCGGCCAGTATTTCTCAATCTTCGGCGTTTACCCAGCGTCGTGAGGCAAACTAGGGAGACGTGACGTGGAAACAAGTCGTGACGGCCACTAGCTCTAGAAAGCTCCTGATCTAGATGTTAGGGACAGGGCGTCACAGTGTGCTGGCCACGTGCTCGCCGCTAGGCTGGACGTAGTGCAGCTGATCGCTAGCGGATAGCGCTGGAGTAGGCTTAGGCTCACAAATAGCCCGTTATGCCAAATGGTTATTTGGTTGATATTAGTAAGCCTTCCAGTAGAAGCATCATATAAAAAGTGAATTCCATATCTGACCAGAGGCTGATATTGTAACAAAATAAGCCTTAATTTTAAAGCTCTTGTACTTTATTTTCGTATCTTAAAACTACATATAAACCAAACAGTAGACAATTTATTATTGAGTTTAATGAATGTATTTACCCTCGCTGGAAATCTTTTATTTATCAACAGACTCGGCAATTTAGCTCCATCTACCATACGAAGATTTCTACTGAGGGGGAAGAAGCGTTGATCTCATGATTTCTGGGAAAGTGTACACACACTAATTAAATGGCATTCACTTTTAATTTGTTACAGCTAAGCCAATCATCCAGATTTTTCAGAATTAAAATTATATTTTCAGTTAATTTCTCACGTAATCAACGTTTGCATTGTTATACGTGCACTGAAATGTTTCTTGATCTGTTCTTTTTTTAGATCATCATCATTAAATATGCATCACTTTGTTCAATTTTCTTTCCTGTGTGAATGTGTGTGTTTTGGAAATGAAAAATTGGATTTTTAGACAAACCGTAACTGTACTAAAATTTGTATATTCATAGGAAAATTAATATTAAAAAAAAAAAAAAGAAAAAGAAAAACTGTAGTACGAAATGTTAAATAGCTTTCCAGAGTTAATAATTTGTTTTTCGTAACTTCACTTTGTTTCTTTTCATAATTACATGCGTCCCTTTTAATAAATAAAATAAAGATTTAAATAATAACAAGCAAAAGTTGAAAAGCTATCAGGCAATATAGATGAAATTATGGTTCAGACATTGTATTGAAAAAAAAAAATAATAATCAGAAAATAATAAGGGCTGAGGGAAAATTTGTCGTTCCCCTCCCACTCATGACTCCCTCTCACACTCCGATGAAGGCACACGTGCCCTCTCATTTACCTCCAGTTCCATCAACCAGCAAGCACAACCCTTTCGCGTATTAATTCCCCGACTCCAGTTAGAGCAACTCAGCCCAATCTAACCCCCTTCCAAACATACACACACACATACATTTACCTCTCTAGCGCCATGTTCGCTCATGTTGCAGCAGCAGCATCCATCCATCCACCCGGAGTGACTGATCGATGATTAATTAACGCCGGAATTATTACCAGGAGCGAGGGTTTGTTATAGCTATTGTTTAGTGCTGCCCTCTATATAGCTGCTGTGGCGTATTTGTCAACCATTTAACGCCGACTAATCCACGAATGAACAGCAGAAAAGCCAGAGAATAAAGCCTGGATAACAAATGAAAAAGAGATTGCGCTGGATAGCCAATTTTTTTCTCTCTCTTCTTTCTTTCGTTCAACAATTTGATTTTTCATTTTAATTTTTCGTAGGATAGATGGGGTGTAACGCTTCATGAACTAATTAGTGAATCCAATATTGAGCACAGTATCATGTTTCCTATTAATGATTTCCAGAAATAGGCTACAAATTGACTTTCTATCTCTTTTTTTTTAAATTTCTTTTAAACACAATCATAATTCGATTATATTTAACAATCATCTCTCCATAAATTTAGAGACAATTGTTGTCAAACACAAAAAATGTAAAATAATTTGGTTTTAAAAAATAATAATAATGAAAGTATTGAACTCATTCATTTTGATGGTAATTTTGAAAGGAGATTCTGTTAGATTTTTTTAAAACTATAAATTACATACAATACAATGTTTTAACAAAGTATTTTCTCATAACAAAAGCCATAAACCTGTTTCTACCTATATTAAAACAAAAATCAATACAATATTAATTCAGAATTACTATCTCAACATTGTAAATACTTTCATCTGTTTTATTTTTTAAACCTATTATGTCAGGTTTTTGTGGTCATAATTAGAAAATTTCACTCTTTTTTTCTTCTTATCCAATAAACATTGAAAAGTACAAAAGCAAAGGTGATTCTAATAAAAGTAATAGTGTCAACTATGGAGGTTGGGCAGAGAAGTAAATAAAACAGGTTTACTATGTTTCGTTACATACAGTGCACGGCGTAAGTAGAACACGGGTGTTACCGATCATTATTCACATACAATAGCGTAACCAGAAACCACAATTATAGCCATAAAGAAATAAGCATGTGTAGATTTACCTCTTTGGAACACTATGATATTCTTTTAATCAATTACAATATTGTGTTCTTACTTGACTCTGAATTATTGTTACTTCTTTACGAGATAACACTGCTTACAGCAAGTGACTCCTTTTGTCACAGGAGGAAACAAATGACTACTACATTAGCAACGCGCTGATAACCGGAACCACATATACAGTGGAGCAGACTGTGGTCCTAGTGATAAGTTTAGTAGCTCTAAGGATTTTACCGTCCAACTGATCGGTAACAGGATCCTGAGTAGGTAGACTATTAGATTTTGATCCGCGCGACAGAGCCATGGAATCACAGGAACCAATGTTCTCTATCGGTTTGTTGTTACTCTCCTCGCCGGTAACCAAGATTAAATCTTGGCTGGTAACAACATTCTCCATTAACTTACATATTAATCCATTTAACACGCAAAAATGCCGGTCTTATTAATATTGAAGGAAGAATTGAATTTTTCCTGGCAATGTGATTTTAGTAAGTTTTCTCGAGCTATCAGCCAGGTGAAGATACTGACATCCGACGTTTCGAATGCAGACATTGCATTCATCTTCAGCGATTGCTGAACAAAACGGATGAAGTAAGCATGGGGTCTCCCTCTCTTTAGCCACTGTCAACGTCTACATGGAATCTTTTGAACATGAAGCTCTTGATACAACGGTTCTTAAGCCGTTCTGTTTCTTTAGATACGTTGATGATACTTTTGCTATTTGGCAACATGGTCCTGAAACTACAGAATTATCTAGAATTTCTGAACAGTCGTCACCTTCAAATCAAATTCACCATGGAATTGGAGCACAATAGATGCTGTCGTACATGTGCTCGTATGATATTTGAAACAGCAGTTCGTGATATTCTCAAGATATATATGACTGTTGCCAGATGCACCAACTAAGTGGCCACCAACAATCTATTATCTTTGCAGGTCTGTCAGATAATACATAATGATGCACTAACTGCCATGGCCTTACGGATAAACTGATCGCACGTAATGGATGACAGGGACCATATACCAGAACTATATCTATTTATTTTTAATTTATTATTATTATTATTATTATTATTATTATTATTATTTTATTTTTAGAAAAGCAATCGTAGCTAACAACACCAAGAAGTCAGTCAGTGGTGATCTTTCACGATTGTTTACATCATTTTGTCTATCACACATATATAAAGAGTTCGTTTAAGGGTTCTACTGGATTTGTAAATGTTGACATTAAAAAATATAAGGGAATTTATTTTCAACAACTAGGCCCTAAAAGACGTAGAACAAAGCTATTTCCTCCCTAATTAGTATGAAATTTTCTTCGTCTTACTTAATAGTAGCTCGGAATAAGTGAAACGAGGAGGAAGAAAGTGAGCATTACAAACAAGAACAAGAAGAAAAAGAAAATGATGTCGAAAAGAAACGGGAAAAAATGTCTATGGGTGTTTAAAAAATTTGCATAATCTATTTCAAAGTTGAATTTTAAACACGGCTTCTTGCTTTTTTTTTTTTTTTTTAACAAAGCTCATCAGCTACTATTACTCCCTTCTCCAAGTACTAAGCATTAAAAAAAAAAAATCTTCTCTTATGAATTCCACATCTGTCAAGAGCACGTCAAGTGATTCATCGCGCATATATAAACCAAGGGGGTGGTATGTCTCCTATCTCTGTCCGTTCCATCGCTGCTTAGTGCTCATCGTTTCTTTCTCTTCTTTTTTTGCATTCCCTTTTTATTATCTGTCGCGCTCCTCTCATTCCTTTCAGGGTTGCCAAAAGCAGAGGACATTTCCTCAGCTACAGTTAATTTTCCCTCTGTAACATAAAGTCTCTTTTACTCATTTGAAAGTTTAACATCCCAAGATTTCGATTCAAATGTTTCACTTAAATTCCGAACTCCATGATCAAGCCTGAATCAAATCAAGTCCCTTGAATCAAAAAGCAAGAGCCACTACCCCATTTAGCCAGGAAGACGTTCAGTGTTAGCAGTAGTTTACAGTTGGTGAGCTAAAACTAGTATTTGGAAACAATACCCGAAAACCTTTGTGAAATGAAGATATACATGGAAAAAGAGTAACCTGGCTCTTCGTCTGTACTATAGTCAAAGATCCTTTTCTAGTCAAATTCTATGGCCCTAAGTCTTTCTCTGTTCTTCTTTCTGTCTCTCTCTGTGTGTATGTGGCTAACGCGATAGTATTCTTTGACCTTAATAATAATAGTACTTTCTATACTCAAAAAAATATTATTTTTTATTTTTAACTACATTTCTTACTTGGGAAGTTCTCTACCCAACCGTGATTTATCGCCTTTCTATCGAAACTTGCAAACAACCGAAAATTAATTTTAAGCAGCTTTACTTTTCTTTTGCAAAAGTACAAATTACGCTTTATTAATATTCCAAAAATTTACAAAATTGCTTGCCCATAGCTACCCAAACATTGACCATTGCATGTTTCTCTTGTCTTGACTTAGGATTTTTTAAAAGGAAAAATCAATAATACGTTATTAACTTCGTTAAACAGTTTAATAACAGGGAATTATGTAAAGGATATCACGGGAGATTTCAACGCTAGAAAAAGCAAAAAAAAGAAAGAAAAAGAAAGAAAGAAAGAAAAGAAAAAGAAAAAATAATAGAACATTTTGGATATCGTGAACGAGACCAAACACGCAAATATTTTAGCAGAGATCTCTGCAGCCGAGAAGATGTACCTTATGAATTCTTTCTTTAAGGAAAAGTCACACAAAAAAAAAATACACATAGATATATCCAAGTGGAAGGATAAGCGAAACTGAGTAGATCATATCAAACGGAAGATACATGATTACAGACTGCAATGTTCTGAACAGGTTTAAAATAGGAAATGACCATCGAACAGTACAGTGTAAACTGTACTTGAAGGTCAAACTGGAAAAAGTAAGTTTGTAGGGCGACGGTAATGTGCAGACTTGAAGAGCAACGAAATGTATTTCAGCTGAAACTGAAAAAAAGCATTCTGCTGCACTCGAGGAGGATATGGATATTTCAGACGTTAACAAGGAAATTACAAAAATTCTAATAGCTACAGCTACGAAGGTAGGAAGTATTACGACGAAAAGGAATGATAAGAGAATCTCCGAAGAAACATGACACGTAATGAAGAAAACAATATTAATAGCGACGATGGGACATTCAAAGTAGAATGTGTGGAACTTTACAAGACAATATGGAAATGTATAGCAAAAGTATATAAGAAAGTTCAGCAGCAAGGCAAGAAGACAGAGCAAAGCCTAAGCAATAGAAGGAAGCAGACGATAGTACTGAAAAGAGAAGACAACACATCCTCTAAAAACAACGAAGAAACACTGAAACAGATTCAACTAATCTACAGCAAGTTACGTATATTTAAGTGATAAACCGGAAACGAAAGAAAGCGAGAATGATGAAGGAGAAACAGATATACTCCTGTACTGCAAGAAGTTCTATTCACTGTAACTTGGAGAGGCAAGTAAGGAAAGGTAACAGGAAAAGATGGAAATAAATTAGACATGTTAACAAAATGCTAGTGAAGAAGCTGAAACGGTCCTAGTACAGCTGTACGCTAAATGTCTACGAAGTGGTCAAGTTCCCGAGAAGTGAGAAGAGCAATGATTATACCGCTGCGTGAGAAACAACACAAAGATCTACGAATTATAGATATATTAATTTACTACTGTAATTTACCAAATGTTCACGTAAATATTGGCGCTTACACGTGTCAAATCAGAAAAAAAACGTATCTTGCCCAACAAAGAGTACAGGATGAGTTTCTATCATAACAGTACAGTATGGTAGATCATATTCAAGTAGTGAGGGAACTTACAGAAATGTCAAACGATTATCGATTATCCTTATATGATTATGAAAAAGCTTTCAATTCGGTGAAAACATCGGAAGTTATTAATACTTTTACATCAAATCGTGTCGAACATGCTTAGGCCTATATAAAAGTTATAGACAATATCTATAAACAAGCCCAATAAAATACTGTTTGACTGTACAAAAACTAGAAAACTAGAAAACTAGAGAAGAGAGCAAAACAAGATGATGATATTTCTCCCAAGCTTTATATAAACGTACTTGAGTATATGATTCCATCTCTCAACTGGAAGAATAAATGGATAAACATCTGACTCATATTCATGTCACTGACAACATTCTTAGAAAATAACAACTGAAAAGGTGTAAAATCTTATAGAAGAGTTTAATTTGAAGAGTAAGGAAGCCCCGTTGAAAATGAATATGCAAAAGACTAAGATGATGTTTATTTATTTCAATGTCATTGACAGAGCTATATACTCCATGTAACAAGTAGTTCAAGTAAAAGAATACATAACCTAAATTACAAAAAAGAAAGCATACAAAATTCTAAGAAGGATGTGTGAGTATATGAATATACAACAAGAAAATAATGCTAGAAATACAAAAAGTAAAAAAAAAAAAAACGTACTAATATGAAGAATACAAATGAACTGTAAATACATGAAAAATTTAAAAAAAAACGATTAGGTAATGATAGAAATACAAGAGTGACTTTTGATATATATATTTCAAAGCACATTGTTACACACTGAGCATTGTTACTTATAATAATTTCGAATTATAGAGACATGTTAATCATAAGGCATAGAAAATCGTTATACCCTTCATAATTAACTGATTGTGAAAATTACACAATCTAATTGCTGGCGAACCAACGTTGGTGTTGAATGATACTTGATCTGCTTATAAAAAATGGTATATGTAATCTCAGACTTACAGATTTTACATTTAATTTAATATATTGCAAAATATCTTGTACATTCACAAAATAATTAATAATCTTACACAATACAATATTTTGTGCATACAATCTACGAGTAATTAGCATAGGAATAGAAAATTCTAAACAACAAAGCAGAATAAGATACTCTATTTAGATTAGCTGATTTATTGTACTTTTTAAAATACAAACAACAAAGAAACTTATATTGAACACGTTCCCAAGTCATCAATATGAGTTTGAAAATAAGGGCTCCACATTTCACAAGCATATTCAAGTTTACTCCGTAAAAATGTGTAGTACAAAACTGTGATTGCAGAAACGTCAGTCATAGATTTTGTTGTTCTTATGATAAATCCTAGACGTTTATATGATTCAGAAACTAAACATTTCAAATGTAAATTAAATAACAGTTTAGTATCAAATGTAATACCCAAATCAACAACATCATTCTTACCAACAGAGTTCCATTGATATTATGATCATGTGTTCTGAATATATTTTTCTTAGTAAACCTAATGACAGAGCACTTATCAATATTAAATGGTAAATTGTTAGTTACACTCCACTGATATCTGAATCAATATGTTGTTGTAGATTGTCAGAATCTGTACTTGAGTTAATTTGTTTGTAAATTTTTAGATTATCAGCATAAAGTAACGACTGTGAGTATTTGATAACAGATAGTAAGTCATTAATGAAAAGTAAAAATAATAAATGACCTAGATTAGATCCTTGTGGAACGCCGGATGAAGGTGTATAATGGGTAAATTGTGTACGATTGAAACTAACTGTATATTACCGATTGAGTAAATATGAAGATAGCAATTTTAATAAGTTCTTAGATAAACCGACGGAATCTGACTTAGCCAATAAAAGAGAGTGATCTAATTTATCAAATACCTTAGAAAAATCAGTATATACATCAACCAGGTGATTGGCATTTAATGATTCTGATAGGAATTGAATAAATGAAAGAAGATTGGTTAACGTGGATCTTTTACGATAAAAGCCATACTGAAATGGAGTGATATATGATTTCAGCTGCATAAAAATTCTGTTGTAAGGAATTTTTTCAAAGAGTTTAGAAGGTGTTGAAATCAAAGCAATAGGTCTGTAAGTTTCAATCTGATTCGGGTTACTTTCTTAAGAATTGGAGTAACTTTACTGTTTCCAAAGATCAGGATAAATACCAGTGGTTAATATGAGATTATAGATGAAAGTTAATGGATATTGAAGAATATATGCACAACCCTTAAAAACATAAGTGGGAATGCCATCAGGTCCACTAGATTTGGATGCTTTTAACTTCTTTATTGATGTTTTGCATTCTGTAAGTGAAACATCTTTTATATTAATACATTGCAAAATGTTTGATGTTGACACATTACTTTTGTAATTTGAAGTAGAAGGCGCAAACACACTCCCAAAATAATGAACAAAACCATAAGCTATTGACTTGTCGTTAAGAACAGCGGATCCATATTTTATTTGATTACAAGCTGTATGTGATTTCTTCTTGCTTTTTATAAAACACCAAAATACTTTTGGATCAACTTTAATAGAGTTCTCAAAATTGTGTATATATTTTCTATATGCAATTGATATCATTGACTAAGATTTTCTACGCAACTGAATAAACTTCTCCTTGTGAAATAATGACTAGTGTCTTCGTCTTCTATGGAATTCTTTAGACTTCAAAATTTCAATTATCTCAGAGGTAAATTAGAGCGGATGTTCAACAACTTTGCAAAGAAGTTACGGATTTAAGAGGAAAGTATGGAGTTACAAGTGAATATTTATGTCTATCTAGAAGATATTCATGGATGGCAGCATTAAAGAAGAAATTAAAAGAAAAAAACTCATTAACTTAGGCTGCATCCTAGTGGAAACATTTGGTCCAAATAGTGTAACAGCTTTTCAGATCAATCATCCTGAGTAAGGTTTTTCCTAGGTTTTCCTCATTCACACCAAGTAAATGCCAAGGTGGTACCTAACATACAGATCCCAGACCGTTTCCTTCCTTTCCCCGATAGTGTGGTCGCCAAGGGACGCCATCCGTCATACGTGACAAGCTTAAGGCCATAAATACCAGTAATATCCAGGAACATGTATAAATAAACAAACTTAAGGTAGAGTGCATTCGGAAGGAACAACTTCACATTGAAAAGTCAAATACAAATGTGTCTAAAGCCTAATGTTTTCGGCCTATTTTGACATATAGATCGTAGGCGAGTAACAAAATCAGACATTCACCACCTACAAAATACACAACGAAACATGGAAAATTATATGCTAGAAATCAATCTCAAAGATAGGAGAAAAATCACATGGATCAGAAAGATTACAGAAGTCACTGATATTATCAGGAAAGTAGAGTTGGAGCATGCTACCACTAATCCACTGTGCTCCCAAAACCATTATATGTTTAACATCACAATTTGCTATTGGAAATATAAGTTAATTTTCTTTACTGAAGACTAAATAAGAACTGAAAAAAGAAGCATTTATTAACTCTACAAATCAGGAAAATAACTTTTTTGCTCCCCTTTTAATATAGAGAATATACTTTAAGTGTTTTAGCAACACTGCTCTTGTCGTAGTAGCAATCTGTGGAATTACTTCTCGTTGATGTCAGTAGTTGTTCCGAGAAGATAGAGGAGAGGGAGAAAACTCTTCTTCTGCTCGCTGAACACACACTCATAGACACACAACCGAGAGAGATAGAGAAGTAGGAGGAGGGGAGAGGGCTGCTTTAAATTAAGCCTCACAGCGTTTTTCGTCATCACTCTCGTCTTCCACTTCTTCTCGTCATTTTTTTTTCTTTTCCTGCTTGTTTTATTCTCCGGTTGAATGCTGCGTTTACTGGTCTTTGCGCTATCTGTTCAGCTCTTTGCTTAAAACATTCAGAATTGCTATATTATTATTTTTTTAAAATTTTTAATGTAGTGCATTCTATTTAGTTTCAATTCAAAGTTGCTAATTTTTTCTCATCTCAAGTCTTCATACATTTTAAAGTGTTAATACGATATTTCTTCCGCTACACTAAAATACTCTGTTTAGGACTTTTCGAGAGGCACACTACCTACTTCCTCTTAAATTTTGTTTGCAAATTAGGGTTCTTCAACGCTGCTACCCCTATTTCCCAATAATAATAATAATAATAATAATAATAATAATAATAATAATAATAATAATAATAATAATAATAATAATAATAATAATTTGTTTTATTAATAAACTAGCGTCAATTATCCACTTCACTGAGTTAAAATAAGAAAAATCTGTAATATGTTCTGTTAGTCAGTCCCTCTCTCCTAAGTTGTCCCGTCGAAGTGGAATAGTGAAATGATTAAAAAAAAAAAAAAAAAAAAAAAAAAACCATTCCAGACCCGAACCTCATCAATGTTAAAAATTTTATCAAAATCGGTCGCACAGTCACTTTCATTTTTATATGTATAGATAGTGAAAATAATTTGGCAGCAGTACAGTACAGTTCAAAATTATTTTATATTTGCAGCAGTGTTTTGTTCAGTCTTAGATGAAGATGGCCGACCTGACCTTAGAGCGTCCTCAAGGTTGAAATTTCTTTTTTTGAAACTTTCGGTACCACCTAAATATCGTTGTACGATGAGGTCAATCCTCTCCAAGCACAGGAATCATCTCTTCTAAACACTGATCAACAATTAAACCATGTGCAAAATTGTAGCTCGAAATTGCCCAATATTCAGTTTTTCACCACGACGACATCTCTACCTCTTTTCACTAACACAGCTGAAAATCAACTGACACTGACACTGAGACAATAACAAGAGCTTCTACAGTGCAGGTTTGGGCATGTAGAAACGTGCTGAATTGCAAACTCCTGTGATGATCGGTTCTGTTCTATTGCAAAACTTGACTAGTTCCCTTTGTAATTCCTGCGTTCATAATTTATTCGGTTATCACTTAGCAGCCCTGTTTCTGACACAACTTAAAAAAAAAAAAAAGTTTGTACTACACTGCTTATGATCGTGCAAATTTCTCGGGTAGAATACGAGAATGGAGGTAGGTGGAAGCAGTGTCGTGAGCGAAATACATTTTAAAAATAAACATTGACTATATTAAGATACCATTTCTAAACTGAAAATACTTCATAAATAATTAAAACTTCTGGCCAGAGTATATCTTTATTTATTAAAATTAAAATAAGGCGTAACAGTTTTAATAACTTTATCTTTGTTAGACATTATCTTTGTTAGACATTAAAGAAACGGGACATAATATAGGGGTGCAAGGTATGGAAAAAGAGAATAGAACAATAAGAAAATGGAAAGAAGTGCCGAGAATTACGAAAGAAACAAGTGAAAGATTAATGAATAGGACAAATAATGGACTTTCAATACATGAATTATGGGATAGATTGTCAGAATGAATTGAAGGATAAAAATCATGGATATGAGAAATTATTAAAAGAAGTAATAGAAATAAAATTGTGGGATAGAATATTGAATAGAGAGGAAAGAAAAACGATAATTGTAATAATTTATTAAAATAATAATAATGAAAGAGAAAAATGAAAATAATAATAATAAAGAAACAGTTATATTATGAAAATAAAATGAAACAGTAAATTATAACAATATCTGATTGTTTCATATTAAAAATTAAACATTATAAAATGTAGAAACGCAGGTGTTGTCATTTTCCAATATTATTGTTCTCATAGTCTATGTTTCTACACATATATTGTTAAATTGTCTTGCATTGTTAAATTTGTCTACATGCTTGTTGAGTTCCTTTTTCCAGTATAAATTATTCTGTAATCTCTTGAATTCTAATCAAACATTACTCTTTGTCAATAAATTAACAATTAGAATTATATTACAATAATAATTTAATGTTATGAAGATATCTCTTCCAGTTAACATCTGACGATGAAGCGTTAAGTTATTGAAACTGTTACACCTTATTTTAATTTTAATAAATGAGCATATAATCTGGTCAAAAAAGTTTTATTATTTCAATTTTAATAAATGAGCATATACTCTGGTCAAAAAAGTTTTATTTATTATCTTAATTTTAATAAATGAGCATATACTCTGGTCAAAACAGTTTTATTTATTAAGATATGTGTACCTAGGTATAAACATCTGAAATTGTATGAACTTGGAGGCTGAACCTCGCCCTTGACGAACTTTTGCGTCCGCCACCGGCTAGAAGCTGGATTTGTGTACCAACAATACCAAATGTAACATTTACGCTGTTCTTGACACGATTAATAGGCTTATAATGTGCATATGTATATTTAAAAAAAGAAAGAATATTCTTTAAAAAATCTTGCAACTAATAAGAAAATATTAAATGAAATCTTTGATTTACGTCCCAGGGTTATGCCGGTTAGGCTAAAAGAGACGGTGATGATGAGAAATGAATGAAATGGTGGAATGAAGAAAATGGAAGGAAACGGGACAACCCCGAGGAAACCCACGCACACGTGTTTGTCTACCACAAAGCTTACTTGACACGAGCTAGGTTCGAAACAAAGACCCCTTGCACCAGAGGTGAACGCTCTACCACTGAGCCACCGCGGCCCCTGAAACTAATAAGAATACTACTGTTCAAATTTGTGTTCAAAACGTAGCTAGAAGGAATTCAAGGGGAATAGAAAAAATTGTCTCCAATAGGCTTTTAACAAAAACAAGAAAAAAAGAAAAAAGAAAAAGAAAAGAAAGAAAAAAAACAAAAAGCACAGTTCTTTTTTAAACAACAGTAAATTCTGAATTTAGGAAACTGTTGAAAATTCCAATAATATCTTAATGTATGTGTGTTAAAGATTTAGACGTTAGCTTTTAAGTAGACAATGTGAACTGTTTTCAAGTTTCTTTAAGTAGCAGTGTGCATAAGTGGGAAAACTAACTTAAAAACCCTCTTTCAGAAATTGTTCACGCTTTTAAGTTTGTAACTGCTTTTTAAGGAAAGGAGAGCGGAACTTCCTTTTCTCTTTCTTCTTTTTCTTTTTTTAAAATGTTATTTACGATGCGTTATCTACTTTGAAGGTGTCAAGGAGGTGACAAGAATTAGCTAAAAGTTATGTATGCACTGTTGGGGGAAAAATGCACAAGTGGAGACAGGGTTCTTATGCCCATTTTCTTTAAGAAGTCTCAGTTTATATTCCTTTAGTGCTTGTTCTTTTTACATCGCCTTGTTCCTCGTTTGCAGCTGTTAGGAGTAATTTCAGCACATCTTGGAATACGAGAGGAACTCCCAAACTTGGAGATTTGCCCAATATGCATATATATCGCAGTTATCACACCGAAAGTGCAACTTAGATAAGCTAAAAAAAAATCGTATTAAACATGAATTTAACATAAATTAATTTTGAGAATAAGAAACTTAAGTAATTTTTAAAAGAAGTCATAAGTTTACTGATGAAGTATTCACCTTTTGTGCAACGAGTTCCTAAATTGATGCCAAGCCTTGTGAGTTTGTGGTGGACATAGTGTCCATGGGTGTTTAAAGACAGAATCTTAAAGAACAACTCCACCTAAAAAAAAAAAAAAAAAAAAAAAAAACAATGTCGACGAAGGTCCAAACAAGATTACGATTCTTCCGACGAGAGAACCAAAGTCCAAACAAGATTACGACAGAGGACGAAGAAATGCTATATTTAATTTGTGGGAATTCATACTTTGCATTCATACATACAAGTACAAGCAGATGTAAAGAATGGGCCCATAAAAAGTTCTGGACGAAGAACTTGTTTTACGTGTGTATTAACTGTGATTCTGTTGATAATGTCTAAGTCTGATAAATTTAACTTTGTAGAAGCAAAAGGATAAACATTTTGAAAACATTCTGAGGTCTCTACTGATAAGACTACGCTAAACGTTGTAACAATACTTACTGCCTTTAAGATATACACAGACCTATAGTACAAATTAGTTTGCAATCTTTTAACTTTAAAATCACAATAAAGTTGAATGTCATTGGGAAAGTTCGTCTGTTTTGGGTGTAGGCCTATGTTTTACTAATTTTCTTAGTGGAACAGTTTTCTGTATTCTTTAAGTTTGTAGTTTTGATTTCTTAGATACTCTGAAAGCTACAGTTCTTTCCATGGAAGTTCGTTTTCCTGGAAAGAGTGATGTAATAATATATTTTTTGAGGATGGGCCACCTACTTTCTTTGCTGTTTAACTGGCATGATGTACTTTTAAATCTACTTCTTTTTTAAATCTCTTTTACATATCAAGTATTTAGGGCTAGTAGCATTTCCAGTCTTTTACTGAAAGTTACATTAATAATATCTACCTATTTCTGGAAACTGTCATCAGAATACCACGAGACAACTTATCTCGCATATAGAGTACATTATTACAACTGTATTTTTCATAAAGAAGAGTTAATAAACCCAGTTCAGGGCCAGTTACATTGTACGGAAGAACTTACCTTATGCACAAGGTAATTAAGTCTTTGCACATAAAAAATATAATTTTCGGCTTTACATGAGAGTACAAAAAAAAAAAAAGTGAAAATTGTAACAATGCGCCTCGGTCTGCCCTATTCATTCCAAAATATTTTTCTCCGAGACTTCTGTGGAAGAATTTGAAGCTTAAAATGTATAAAACGATAATTATGCCTGTTGTTGGCTACAAAACATGGTCGCTTACTTTAAGGGAAGAATGTAGACTGAAAGTATTTGAAAATAAAATCCTAAGGCAATATTCGAACTCTAGAAAGACGGAAATGTGGAATGGCGGAAATTTCATAATGAGAAGCTGCATAATTTATACGGTTTACCTAAAACTGTTAGGGTCAATAAATCAAGGAGACTCAAGTGGTCAGGTCATGTAGCCAGGATGGACGAAAGTAGGAACGTTTTCAAAATTTTAACTGGAAACCCAATCAGAAAAAGAGCATTAGGAAGACCTACGCGCAAATGGGAGGCCAATATTGAGATGGCTCTAGTAGAACTAGAAGTACAAAGTAGAAACTGAATCCAATTGGGTAAGGAGGAATCTCGTGAATGCGCATTGAACCTTCCATAGGTCCCGTAGGCCACAGAGTTAGTTATTACTATCCACCAATACCTTCGATTACTTCCTATTTTAAATCGCTCATCAATTACAACCAGAAGTACACAAGTTGCTTACATGTAAGCTTACTAGCATTGGTTTGATCTCTTACTATGATTGAATATTCGGTTCTCACTTTTTTCTGGAAGATGTTAGTTGTTATATAAAATCATTTCAATATAACATGTCGTATTGTTTCGTCAAATTTACCATATTTCAAGCAGCTTACTCCAAAAGGCATTTTCTCTCAATTTACCCACAATTTACCGAGAACAACAATAAATACGAAGTTGACCAGAGTCATATCTAAGTGGATTTGATGTCGTTAAATATGACATCAGAGTCACTGTATCTTCTTTTTTAGTAAAGGGTGAAAAATATAAACTTTGTTAAATACACCGTCCGACAATTAAGTAATGAGTCTAATTTTATTGTGACCAAACAAAGATAATGTAATAATACATGTTTATTATTCAAAGTATATCCCTCCGCCTCGATACAGCGAGTGGCGTGATCACACAAGAAGTAGAACGACCTTTGCAACTCAGTTTATAGTATGTTCCGTAATGCCGTTGTCACAGCTGCTTGGATGTTTTCAACATTGTCAAAACGTCGTCCTTTAAATGGTAATTTAGTTTAGAGAACAGAAAACAGCCCTAGGGGGACATATCTGGAGAATGGGATGGAAAGGTTTCGAAGCACACTTGTTTTTTGGCCAAATATTCCTGAACAAGTACTGGCCGGTGGCTACTTGGGGCTGAGTATTCAAGACGAACACGACGAATTCTCTTTATGACACGCTTCAGAACACTTAAATATAACTGGGCACTCACTGTGTAACCTTCTGGTACAAATTCATGATGAACGATACCCGTACTGTCGTAGAAACACAGAAGCATTGTCTTCACTTTTGACTTGTGAAGTCGAAGTTTCTCCGTATCCCCATATCCCCATACGCTCTCCGCATCAAGTCAACAGTCTCTGTGGCACTTTCACCTAGTTTAACCTAGAATTTGACATTCGCTCTCTGCTCCATGCTGCTAGTGTGACGATGGGCTATCCGCATAAAGTCCCCGTATCAAATCAAGAATCTCTGTAGCACGTTTACTCAATTTAACAGAATTTAATAATCGCTCTCTGCTCCATGCTCCTAGCGTGACGAAGGCCTCTCAATGACAGCTGGTAATGGTGTCGTATTCCCCGTCATGCTTTGCGTGCGACAATGTGGTGTAGCCAGATTGTACACGAGCGATTACTCTTTCGAACGCATGTATTGGTTTACGGATTGCATTCACTGTTTCGTCACAATAAAAACAGTTTGACTATTTAATTGTTGGACGGTGTAGTTTTAATGATGTTCTCGAAAAATTGCGAAATTTTTCTTTACACTTGTTTTAATATACTATGAACTTTAATAATAATAATAATAATAATAATAATAATAATAATAATAATAATAATAATAATAATAATAATAATAATAATAATAATAATAATAATAATAATAATAATAAAGTAAAATCGATTTAATTCGAAATTGCTCATTTCTTTCTCATATTCTTGATGCAAAAATGCAAAACTAATTTCATTGCTTGGAAAATGTTCTTGCTTGTGTTTCCCCCTCATTCTTCAGCAGTTTAACAAGCCAAATTATTTGAGAGAAGTAGAAGCAGATCACAAACTGAGTTGTATGTAACGTGAAATTTCCCTAAACAGTCTGGAATTTCCTCTCTACCCCCATCCACAACTTCCAATGGTTTGTAGTCTTCATCCTTCCTCTCTTCTCTCTCTCTCTCTTCATCATTACACGCACACAAACTCCCCTCTCTCAAGTTTATTCCCATGGAATTCGGTTTTCGCTGTGTTCTTACTTTGCTAAGTCACTTATTTTGAAATGTATTGCTTCGCCCTAACAGCTCAAAACACTTGAGATATTCACTATATATATATATATATATAGTCTTTTCATTGTATTAAATGTTTCAATGTAGATGTACATAAATTAATATAGCATGTAGTTCTACCGCAGTTATTTCAACGAAACCAACAGAACAGAAATCTAGAAGTTAACAGTAAATGGTTTGAGAAAGAAAAAAAAAAACCTCAAAAGAAGGTGGATTTGTTGTAGTTGCGGATTCAGTTAGAACTACATTAATGTATTACTGTCGTGATTTACAAGAGGTTTCTTTGAACACTTAATTTTTTAAAAGAAATTTTTCGACTTTCAGTTAGGAAGCTGCTTCTTCTTTCTAATTAACTTTAGGTGAATGGTTTGCACATCATTATTTTTCAAATTAATCACGCTTTCAAATGAGACACTTACAGGAAAAATTATGCAAATTTCCGGGAATGATCAAGAAAGAAAACATCCGAAAACTTATTTGGGCGCACCTAGCGAGACACATACTGCAGGTATATGCAGGAAAGGTAACACCAACAAATACCACATCCCCATGCTTCGAAACGTTTTTCGATTTTACTGAAATACAGGTAATTCAGTAAAAAGTGTGAATATTTTTTTAAAGGAATCCAAAAATGTAGGACAAAATTGGAGGGCAGTAGAGGAAGAGATATAGAGAGAAAAGGTATGTCTTCATATGGTAATAGCTCGTAGCCATAGATGTAAGATGGGTTGCATATCCCCACACATAATTAACTATAACTGAAATGCTCTTCTTCACACAGAGTCAATAGTTTATGGAAAATATTTGAACATTCTTCATCTGTTACGATGCGTATTTCAATGAAAGTGTGATGATAGAAGCTTATCAAATACTTTACTTTCGGTATAAATTTTCATCCTTCTCCCTTCCTTAGAATACGCCGGTTAATGAAAGTAACATGAAAACTTAGCTCGAGGTAGGTACTAACAATATTTCAAAATTCATCTCAAACTGTTCAGCCGGTTTCCCGTAATGTGATCAACAAACAACAGACATCACATTCTAATGTCCCTTACAAGTATACAACCAAAGTTTCATCGATGCATGTTTGGTTGCATACCTCCCGGGTGTAAATATTACATTTAGGCCGACGCGAGAATAGTACTGTTAGAGACGTCTTACCCTGACAGTATTTTTTTCTAGACTGTAAGCAGGGCCGGATCCAGGATTTTCTCAGGGGGATGCACCAATAGCTACCGGTACATTTGAAAATTTTAAAATGCCTTTAGGCATTTGTGGTGTGAGTGTGGAATTGTTCTAGAAATGCTAAATGTTTGCTCTCGGTAAATTCTTTTCCTTCAACCTTCAGAAAATTGACTTAAACTATTGGTTTTGCAAAACTTCGCTTTCTTTTAAGCCCAAACGGAAACATGACAGCAGAAATTTTCGGAAAGTGTTGATATTTTCAGTGCTAGCTTCTCGTTTTAGGTAGTGTATATTTACAACGAAGGGGGGTGCATGTGCACCTTTGCACACCCTAAATCCGGCCTTGACTATACGTAACATGTGTATAAGTTCGATTGAAATTGCTTCAGACGTTCAAGAGTTATGCTGCAACATATCCATATATACACATCCATTTATATATATATGTAAGTGCACGTACACATTAGACAAATGACGATCTTTCCACAATGTCTGTCTTACCCTAAAGAGCATAACCGTGGGACGTTAAACTGAAAGATTTTATTTCAATATTTTTTCACGGGCATATGCTGGTTAAGGATTTTAAAAGTATTTTCTTAAGTTAAAAAAAAAAAAAACTATACAACAATATTAGCTTTTAACGAAAAAAAATGTCCAAAGATTATAAAGCAATCGTTTGATCTCATTGAGGTAAACAAAAATGATTTACATGAAGTCTCAAGAAAACGGAGAAAAGACAATTATTTTGTAAATTTAAAATTGATGCTGTCTGGGAACCATGTAACTTATTGAGATGGAACTAATACGAAAATATATTCGGATTAAGCTATTCATTATGAAATAAGCAAGACTATAGGGCGTGGTATGGGTAATGAGATATAGACTAAAATTATCATTAACTACTAAATTTTAATTTCTATTTAGATATAAAATATCGCCCAAATAAAATACATATCTCAATCGATAGACCGTATACAGGTAAACAAGATAACATGCTTGAGGGTAAATTCTTATGTGTAGTTTTCGAGAAAATCGAAAAAAAAAACCTTTCGTTGCGCTAATACTGTATGTATATGTTATTGCCAAAAAAATTGATAAGTTTTTGTTTTGCTATTTATCGCTATAAAGCAAAACATTAAGTGATACGGAGAAGCGGGTTCCTGTAATTGATTCAGTGACCCAATAATTCATTTCATTTCCATATTTAAGTCTCTGATAAAACCGGAAGTCATAGAAGTCCATTGCAACTTCCAGTTTCAATACTGATCTACAGAGCAAAACACGATAATAAATAAGGAGGTGTGATTTTTAGAAAATATCAATTTAGCGTGATAACAATAGGTACAATTTGTCTAAATTCTCTATTCAAAATGAAAGCGGAATAAATTAACCACTTCCGGTTTTTAGAGTTGATCATTATAGAGTAGAAACCGTAACAGATATCGAGAAGCAGTTTTCTGGACAGAACTAAATGTCTCAAAAATCTATTCCATCTCCAGTTGCTCTCTACCATATTCCATTCAATTGTTGTTTGTTACTAAAACCGAAAGTAACAGAAATTCTTTATAGTTCACGGTTACAATTTTGACCTACGTAGAGCGAAAACGTTAAAAGGTAACGAGAAGCTAAGAATAGATCCCATCTCTCTTTTAGCGCTATTTATTAAAGCCAGAAGTAGCAGAAACCAACCACTTCCTATTTTAACCTTGATCGGTGAAGAATGAAAACGGTAATAGATAGCCAAAGGCGGCTCTTTTACGATCAATTAAGCATCTCAAGGGTATATTCCATCTCTACTCTAATCTCTCTCTGTAAAACTGGAGTTTATAAGAGTGCAGTTGTAGAAATCTACTATCACTTCCGGTTTCAATATTCATTGAGAATTTACCACACCGTGCAAATCAAACTCTTTCACGTAGTGTACATGTGACAGTGCTACTTGTATTCTCCTGAGTAATTCGGTGATGTGTAACATTGGAAATTCCGAATTGTATTCGGTGATGTGTAACATTGGAAGTTCCGAATTGTATTCGGTGATGTGTAACTATTGGAAGTTCCGAATTGTATTCGGTGATATGTAACTATTGGAAGTTCCGAACTGTATAACTTTCACTTCTGTAATCGTTTGTATTTCTGTTTTTATCAATTATTTGCTAAGATAAAAGTATTAGTTTTATTTTTTTTAAACTAATTTTCTGAGGCGTGTTTAGATTTTTTCTTTTCACAAAATATTGGTAATGTAGTAACCTAATTTCTTTACAATTTTTTTATTTTTATACTCAACAATTAAAACCCCTCCATTATTCCAATTAGAAAAGTATATATTCATATAAATATCTAATTAAGAATTTTCTTTACTTTTTTCCCTTTCTTTCCTTAATACACGAAAGTTACCTTAGTGTGACTCATAATGGAGTTCTAACGCCGACTACGACGCCTAACTTACAAACATATCAATTAAAATATTTAATATGGTGGTTCGTTATCAAGCTCATTTATCAGTTAATAAACGTAATTTATGCAAGATGAGTGTAAATTTCCTTTTTAATTTCCTTAAAAGAAGAAAAAGTTTCTAGAGAGATATGAGTAATAAGTAGGTGTAGAGGATATCAAAGATTGAACTGAAAGCAAACCGGTAGATGTCTCTCATGAGTTAGCATAAAACCAAAACTCTCAAGTTCTTAATTGATACTTTCAGTTCTCACCAACCAGTTTGTTCGCTCAATATTTTTTTTTAAGATAAAATAAACAGATTAAGGAAGTTCGTTGATTATTAAAAAAATGATCGTTACAATAATAAAAAGTAAAAGTAATTAATTTTCTAAATTTTATTAATTATGGTAAACTTTAATCATTTTGTAACGAACAAATAGTTTTGGGTAATGAACGTGTTTACTTATAATTAGATTCAACAATTGCAGCCAATTTAATATGCATACAAAGTATAGATTGTATAGATAGATAGATGGTATAGATATTCAAGGGCGCTCATGTTGTGGTTTCCAAGGGGGGCAAGTACAAGCAACGTTTCAAATATAGTTTCAGATTTTGCTGCAACTAATGTAAAAATTCTATTGGGTTTTCGATATTCCCAAGTACAATTTCCTCTTACGGGGGGGGGGCGAGCGCTCCACCTTGCCCCCCTGATGGGCGCCCTTGTAGATAGTAAATGTACTTTCTGAATATAGTCAAAGTGGCCCCGCGTAGCGCAATCGCTAACGTTCTCGCCCTTGGTGTGAGCCCTCCCAGGTTCGATTTCTGGTGGGAACACTCTGTCGGTGAGGTGTAACAGCTTTTTGAGGCCAGCCATCCTGAGTGGGATTTTCCTGGGTTTTCCTTTCACACCAGACAAATGCCGGGATGGTACCTAACATGATGATTCCAGGTTGCTTCCTTTTTTCCCCATTCCCTTTTTCCTCTCCAATTCCCCGGGTTGTGATATCACCGAAGGACGTCATCCCTCATATGTATGACGGGCTAACATGGCCATAGATGCCGAAAGCCCAGAAATCTAATTCTAAGTCCTAAAGAATATAGTCAACAAACATATATAGAAAAACGTTATAGTCAACAAACGTTATTCGTTGGTTTAAAGACAAAAATACTTTTCACGTAGATTAGAGCAGAAACTCGATATGTCGCGCTTCAGAACAATGTATCTAATAATGTGGAATCGGTAATTCGCGTTGAAATATGTCCCCAAAGTTTATTAGAACTTCAAACTCCTTTTATGTGTGTAATCTAGTTCGAAGTTCTAATATCTTTGTCACTAAGAACTGTTTCTTACATGTATTACGAATTCATTGTCATATTAACGCTGAAAACCAGTCTCATTACATCTAATTTTTTTTAGTTGTGATTGTTCTCGCCTCGGTATCATTGGAGGTAACAATTGCTCAATGCGTAAGAGCAAAAAATATACAATGGAAGAAAAGTTTAAATTAATGGAGCATCAAAAGCGAGCATATTTTGTGAATGTGTAAAAGCAACAAAGTACAACGTGGAGCTGGATGAAAAATGAAGAAAAGTTGCATTACTTTCGTGTCTTCGGTCTAAAGTGATGTTGAACTGCAAAAGAAAGAAGGTTGAATTGGGAAAGATAGTGAAATTGATGACTGCTTCTACAGCAGTTACCTTCGAAAGCAAATTATCTTAATAAAATTGCGAAAAATTCTTTCAACTACCGTATAGAATAATATTAAGTTTCATCACATCGCGGTAAGGTTTCAATGCACGTGTGGTAAAGTATATATATCTCCTAAACACCCGCAAATTTATGTATTTCTACTGCATTACTTCAACACTGATATCAAAATCACAGAAAATGCAGAAGTCTGTGTAAAACCTTCTATTCAGCCAACATATTGACCAGATCAGAAAAATATAACTTAAAAGTATTAATTTATCATAATCCTTATACACTTTTTATTTTTTACACCAATTATAAATTGGAAACGTTCTTTCATGTAGTGAAGAGTATGTTTATGAGCTTTATACCCGTTATCCAATTTCTAAGTCACGCCCGAACTATAAAGTTCTGGATAAACTATTAACTTTAAAGTGACAGTAAATAATACCAACATGATTTAATTCCGTGGTAGATTCATTAATTCATGAATACTAAATAAATAAATACAAAAATTAATGAAAATATATATTCATTTATTAATTCGGTGCGGAGCATACAAGAAAACAGATTTTGCTCTATCTCTTATAAGAGAACTATATAACAAATTAGACTCAAATCAGAATACTAGACAATGCTCTGAATTATTTTATTAAACGTTCTGCTATCAAAATTATTATTATTACAAATCACAATCAGGCATTATTACATATCTAAAACAATATATCTTGTGTTTCTTACTCTACCGAGTCTAACCATTGCTGTACCTTCACTCCTTCCTTCTAACGTAGTGTAAAGATTTTCTTTCTAAACACTAGGAGAATTAGATTGGAATATTAACAGGATTACTGTAATCTTCATCCATCTGTAATCTTCATCCTTCTGTAATCTTCATGCATTCTCTTTTTCAGAATGATTTCTTTTTTAAAAAACGAGAACAAAGTAATTCAAAATACTTATTTATGTTCGTCGTGGATTTAGTGTCCAGTAGAACGAACGACGGGCATAGCTCGCAGTTTGATTTAAACTTTTCTTGTGAATAAACTACAGGCCATATTCGCAGCGCTCTCTCACGTGTACAATTATACACACCATTTTGTTCAAATTTGAGACGCTATGTAGGACGGATACTTTTTTTTTTTTTCACTGGAGAAGCTTACTTGAACATGTGTCGTGTTCACGTTTCTGCTGTTGAAAATGGATGGAGCAATCTAGATGCTGATTGAATTTTGGAACTTTTTTTGCGAGGATTCTAGTTCTGATAATTTTCTAATAAACTGCGAAAGATATTCAATTTTAAAGATATTTTACACCAATATAATAAATTTTCAATTCCTGTAGAATAAGTTCTAGTACAATGCTATATTTTTTTTCCCAAAAATTGTTAACGAAAAATATTTCCAAACGTTAGAACAATTATTGTAAGTATAACAAGTGATTTATCGTTTGAAAGATAGAGCATGGTAGTTTTAAGAAATGCTTTTAAAATGACGAATTAAAAAATCTTCCGTCTTCTGGAAGAAACACGGTATTTTCAAGTCCGTCAGCAAAGAGTGAAAACTGTGAGAGTTACCCTTGTTAAGAAAGAACGGGAGAAATTTCTGTAAACAGAGGACAAGTTTCACTGACAGCTGACATCCCACGTAGCTGTGATTGAAAAAAAATCGAGACATTTGTCTTGACTTAAGAATTATTGACTATAATACCGGCTATACAATATTTTTCTTCTCATTTCAACCATACTTTTTATCGCGTTTGTTTCAGTACATTTTCTCAAACTATGTTCTGACCAGTTTCTTTCTTTTTTTTTCAATTATTTCCAATGTCATTCTTCTTTCTACCACTTCCCCTTGCTTTTCCGTTCCATCCTAATAATTAATTTTCTTTATGTTGGGAGAGAGAGGCCCAGATTCGATTCCTGGGGAAATTACATGTGGTTCAGATTCTATTTAAACCTGCATGTAAAAGATTCATATATCCATATGCTGCTGATATTAACTCGAACATATTCTTTACCTTTTTTGGATCAAAAGATTCGGTATATTTCAGTGAAAAATTTTCTTGTGGGCTTTATATCTGGAGAACTACATACGGGATAGCCAAACCCAAACTATCAGTTAACTCAGTATGATGTGCTTATTCCGTAGAAAATACGAAAACCCGATTTAGAGACAGTTCAAAAATTTTGTGGCCCCTGATCCAAAAAAAAAAACTAATTATTGGCCAAGATTACAATCTTTTGATCCATTTTTACTTTACCTAAAATTATTTTTCGTAAAATTTTCGTGTCTTTGTAAATTGAGCACTACAACAATTCAAAATATGTCCTTCTCCAGACTTTATGTCTTCTCCTAACGTCTGCTCTGACACCACACCAGGCGTTTCTCAAACCGTGGTCCACAGGCCACAAGCAGTCCGCAAGGTGTATCCTTATAGTCGCCTGACATTGATCATTAATTCAAAAAGAGACAGAAGAGTAAAATTCATGTGAATTCTATATCACACACGGTAACTAAGAATCTCAGATTATAATTTAATGATGTAAAGTTTATACTAGGGAGGGCAAAACTAGTTTTTTAAAAAATCGGAAACCGGTTTCTAGAAAAAACGAAATCCGAAAAACCGATATTTCGGTTTTCTCCGAAACCGGTTCGGTTTTTCACCGAAATCGGTTTCGGTTTTCTCCAAAAACCAGTTCGGTTTTTCACCGAAACCGGTTTCGTTTTTCTTCAAAACCGTTTCGGTTTTCAATGAAACTGGTTCGGTGAAAACTTTTGGAAAACAAAACTATTTCTGTGAAAACGGAATTGGTTTCCGGAGAACAACGGAACACTATTATGATCAGAAATAGAACCAATTTTGAAAAACAAAATGGAACCGGTTTTGGAGAAAACCGAACCCAGTTTCGGTGAAAAAAAGTTTTTCGAAAATTTTCAAAAACCGTTTTCGGTTTTCCTAAAAATCGAAAACCGAAAAACAGGTTTTCTTGCTCCACTAGTTTATACATTCTAATAGCTCATATAAAATATTCTCGATAGCATTCTACCATTTAAATAAAATAAAACTAGTGTACATTTTCTTCTTGCAATACTAACAAAAATCAAAGTAATTATAATTAATTAGTGTTCAACGATTAAGATGACAGTAATTATGGTGTTCAACGATTAAGATGTACTATGGAAAAGGATCATATACATAGATACACATATTGAAGGTGGTCCAACACCATTAAATAGACTTTCAGATGTTTTAATGAACCTGCCAATAGGTTGAAAATGATTTGATCGAAGTGAATCAATATTAAGACTCGAAAATAACTACAGAGTTATAGGCATTAGGTAATGTTGTGTGCATGTAGTTCTTGCGTGAACTATAATAAAGTAAGAGTCTAGTGTTATGCTTATTTCAGAAGTTACGCTTAATTCATCCTACAAGTTAAGATTGTGTTTACAATTTTGTGTTACTATCACTCACATTAAGGCCATGATTACGAAACGTTAGGAACCATTAGTCAAAAAATATAGAATTTTCTGCAACTAGCATAGTGATGTATGTTCAAAATATACATAAAAAAATATCAATTTGCTTTCGGAGGGACAATAGTAAGATGCTCCATACAGCTCCCTGACTAATAAAAGTTGTCTTTAGTGGAGAAAAGTTTGGGAAACGCTGCTTTATATGCTTATTTCCAATACTTAAAAAGCTATAGGTCTGGATCTATAGTAGTACTCTGGAAAACGTCCAAGAAACGGAGCAGATAAAATATACGGAAATTTAGTTGTATATACCATAAGTTTGTAACACTAACTCTCCCCACATACTTTGTAAGTGAAAAAAGAAAGTGGTTATAGTTTAGTTGGTCATTCGGAAGCACAAAATTCGTTGATGGGATTTCCGTGTTGCTTTGAGTCTATTAGGGGATATGTTTCACCTTTTACCACCTGTCTGGTAAGGTCCTCTTCAAAAGCTTCTTTACGTTCTTGGATCATTTAAAAAAAAAGTCCGGATCAACCACTTAAAAACGGGGTGGGGGGAGAATACGATTTACTGATGGGCACCACAAAAGAAACAGGGTCTAAACGAACAAAAAAGAGAAGTAGTAACAAGTTTTGTCAGATTCCATATCTTTACTATAAATCAAAGATTCACCACCATCATTATTCACTGGTTAGTCTCCGGTTGTCCCTCTCCCTCTCTCTCTCTCACTCTCTCTCTCTTAAATGGTATTCTGGTTTCAAGATGACAGGAAACCATCAGTTCCTATCTCATTACTGCCTTCCACAGTTTCAGTGTCCTATCTTATATACAAGCCTTCGTGAGGTCTCATTCTTTCACAAAGGTAAAAGGCCTTTTTGTGTGAGGTCTTATCACAATTAACTCTGTCCCTACTTTGGTTTAATGTTATCTCCTGTTCTCTACGGAAGAATATATATATATATTTATTTATTTAAACGCATTTGTTTTTAGTATTTTAAATTAAACTATATATATAATAATACACTGAGAAGAAAAACTATGTGGCGTATGTAAAATCGTATATTATATTTGTAAATCCTATAGCTTTTGGAGTTAACGTACAGCAAACGTATAACTGAAAACGCATGTTTTATAATACTTTCTGTATGTGTGTTCCATCTGTACGTACTTTCCATATGAAACATTATAGGCGGCCAGGATCTCACATTCAAATGGACGTATATGACAAATAGCTGACGAAGGTAACATACATGTACTGTATGTATGTAATATAAGGAAGACTGTTAGATATCAGACACCCTGCAACGGCATGATGTAACATCTAAAGGCAGTGCCTATGTAGCATACGGATAACGTATGCTCCGTACTGATTTCTGTAGTAAGCAAGAGGATTCCGTATATTTATACAATATATCGCTGTCCGGAGAACGAATTTTTCTCAGTGTAGAATTCCGGAAGGGAGCACAAAGTTATAAGAATTATTGTATAACACAATTACGTCAAACCGTTCATTATATATATATATATATATAGGGTGGTAGGTAACTCCACCGACAAACTTTGGGAGGCGATTCCTTATACGAAATGAAAGAAAAAAGTTCTAATAAACATGGGCCGAAAAATGCCTCCTTTCAGAGTTATGATCCATTGAAAATTCGAAAATCATTTTTCAAAACTCCCTAACTTAGAAACTATAGGACCTATCCCAAGCGGTTTAAGGAATTACACAGGAACTAGTATGTTCTCTATCTAAATAACCATGTTTTACCATCTTCCGTTATCGGTGAAAGGAACTGTGAAAAGCAAGTTGAAGTATAGGGATACTCCTTTAAGTACTAATGGTGCGTTCGTTTCGCTGGTACCGGTGAATTCTGAAACATGGATATTTAGATAGAGCGTATACCAGTTCCTGTGTAATTCCTTAAACCGCTTGGGATAGGCCCTATAGTTTCTAAGCCAGGATGTTTTGAAACGTGATATTTCGAATTTTCGGTAGTTCATAATTCTGAAAGGAGACGTTTTTCGACCCATGTTTATTAGAAGTTTTTTTCTTTCATTTCGTATAAGGAATCGCCTCCCAAAGTTTGTCGGTGGAGTTACCTACCACCCTGTATATTTATATATAACCTATTCATGTATCATACCGTATAGACCAATGCACAGCATATAATATATCATGCTTAGGCAATAGAAAGTTGCATCGAGAAATATTTCTAAAAAACGGATAACTTTTAATAACTAGTGACTATATGTTTATTATAACCTATAACCATAAAAGAGGGGGGAAGTACGATGTTGTCTACCACAAACTTACTAGGCCGGGGATCGAACCATGGTCCCCACTCAGGAGAGGTAAGCGCTCTACCACTAAGCAACCGTGCCACTCCCCCTCACGAAGAACTCTATGTAGGCCTAGTTAATAGTAAGTTACATCGAGAAATACTTATGTGAAATGATATGATCAAGTGATAATCATATCAAGCTACAATCAAGTGATATAGTTCAAAGGTGGATGTAAAAGAAAAAAAGTACGATTTTTATCTTCAGCGAATTTAATTCTCATATCCCTCTATTATCGTCAAACTGCGCTTTGCACTGGAAAGTACTCTTCTAGTGTAGAAGCAGTCGATCTCCACAACATGAGTAGTATAAATATATGGTTTTCCATGTGTATCGTGAAGATGCACATGGATTTTCAGAGATATCAGATACATACAGGTTCATTTGTATTTTTCTTCAAGCACTATATCGATTCCATCCATCCTCTTGCACGTTTTCACGGATATTTAAATGTCTGATATTACGTTTTACTTTGAAAATGGCTCCATAATTTTACGTTTCAGAAACATAAAAAGCTCCACTGATGATTAACTGAAAAAAAAAGTCAAACTTGTGGCGACAGTTGATAGCACAACTCTAGTTTCCAAACTAGCGTCTATGCAGCAGAAACCATTTTGTGTTTTGGAATATGAGAACTGTTTCTCCGTTGTTACCGCACATCATGCATTTCGTAGATAGTCTCAACTGAACAACCTGGTCATCAAATCATTCTGAGATGGTCACTGTCAACAGTTTATTGACACTGGTTTCCTACATAAAGGCAAAAGCACAAGAAGAACTCCCACGCCGTTGGATTGGGCAATGTGCTGAAGATGATTTAGCGTTTTTCCTATAGTCTCCTACGTCTCCCGATGTCACAGTTTATGATTATTTTTTTTTTTTTCCTTTGGGGGCAAATGAAAGACAGTGTATGAGACTCCACTACTAAACTTTGGGTAAGCTTCAGAAACATTACATCTTTATTTATGACCATAGTAGGGATGTACTAGAGCGTGTGTGAGGTGAACCAGACTACTTCATAGCTATGTGTCATGTGACAACAGGAAGCCATACCGAAAATTTGTAACAGTGTGTCTGTAATGCATCACACATTATTGTAACACAATCATTTCAAACTCGATAAATCATCTATAATCACCCTGTATTCTACATACACACGCGAACTAGACTACTTCATAGATAGGGATGCGCACGAGACGAGTCGAGACAGGATTTTCCTGACAAAATTCGAGTCGAGACACGGCTCTTCCAATAGAGAAATATACAGTTTTCGAGTCGAGACATCACTTTTACAGCACATTTTCGAGACGAGACACCCACAAATCTTGTCTCGTGCGCATCCCTATCCATAGATGTGTGTCATGTGACGGCAGGGAATCACATCGAACATTTGTAACAATATGTCTGAAATTTAGAAAGTTTCTGTATATTTTCACTTGTAACTGTATGTACTTTTAATACCTTTCAAACCCGATAAATCATTTATAATCACTCTGTATTCTACATACATGAAAAATCATATGCACATCTTACAAACATGAGAAACCGTTTGTAAATTATTTATTGTAGCTTTGGAAAATGGCGATTGCTAATAAAACTGACAAACTGACCAAAGCAGTACCTATTTTAAGAGTATTTATCTGTGTTGCAGTTTCGGCAGTGACATATACGTATATATAACACACACACACACACACACACACATATATATATATATATATATATATATATATATATATATATATATATATATATATATATATATATATATATATATATATATATATATATATATATACTGCTTTAAAGAGTTTGAGTTTTATTAGCAATTGAGAAGCCGTTATTAATGATTTCAACTATCATTAATGATTCTGTGCAAAATCAAGACCTAGTCCCCTCCTTCAGCAATAGGAATTAAACTAAAGGTAATGAACGACCCAAGACAGTTTTTAAATCGTAATCATACCAGGGGCGGATCCAGGGGGGTGCGATCGGGGCGATGGCCGCCCCCCTAGAAGAGGAAACCCGGAGTTCTTATTTTATATATAAATAAAACCCATCCCAGAGTTTGGAGCTCGTAAAAGTAGCTCTAAATATCAGTATTACAACCCAACACCCCCCAGAAGTCCGTCTGGATCCGCCCCTGAATCATTCAATATCTAAAAGTATATAGGTTTCCACAGTGATTTGCACTGCAAGAGAAGCTTAAAATGTATTGATTCTGTAAGAAAGAAACTAATATCTAGCCCTTTATAGTAAATATAGGCTTATAGAGAAGTTAAAAAAAAAGTATGTATACATTACGAAGAGCCATGCACCACAACACACACAATGATGATACACAAAAATACAAATTAAGAATTCTGGAAACCATACTTGTATATTATTTACATGTGTTTACTTAATGTCTCGTATATTTACAAACATGGGTGTAAAACGCATGATAAAAATCATCTTCTATAAACTTAATATTTTCAGCTTTGTTACACAGCCTGTGGCTATTTAGGAAGAAAAAAAAATTAAATTGTATCATTAACGCAGAATGATCTTGTAAACAGTTGTTTTAACTTAAACAATAGTCAGGAAGAGAAAATATCATTAAAGCAATTCATAAATATGCATTCCTCCTTTTTCTTAAATACAAACTGTATAAGCGACATTATTATGATTATTATTATAACTACATTGAATGTGTACTTCTTTAGTGTCCCACCCCAAGCGCTGTATTTTTGCAAGCAATTATTATAATGTTGTTTCTTTTCAAATACATCAAGCGCGTTAAAATTACTAAGTAATGGTCGTATGTCTTGAGGAATACAAGTGACCATAGCCCGTGACTCATTTACAGTAATAATTATTAAGTATACATTTTTTTTATGGGTCTTCTTAATATAATTAGTTTCTGACTTCATTATACTAATAATACACAAGGTGTAACAAACTACAACAATAATAATACTAATAACAGCACAGGATTATTCTAAATTCCCACGTACCCGCCCCCCTCTGTCTTACAAAACAAAAACAAAACAAAAAAAAGGCTTCACTTTTTCCGTATACTAAACACACAAATATGGGAGGTTAAATAAATGTGAAATAATGTAAAGGTACTAGAGAGAAAGAATAAAAAAAAAAAACAAGAGGAAAGAAATGACAAGCGACAGTGTTGCCCTCTGTTGTTCTTACATTTAATTTCCAGCCCGCCCGTAGTATAATATACCAATCTACTACGAGAATAGGTCGTATGTTAAGGGTTATTAACTTTTAATTGCCTTTGCGCAGGAGATGTTCATTTTTTTCTTTTCTTTCTTTTCTTCTTACTTTCTTTATTAGGAGAATCATGTTTTCATCATTAGTGTTTGCCTTCCTATAAGTTCTACAACAAAATGAATCTTTTTTTTTTTTCTCTTTTAAATGGTTATTATTACCAAACCTATCCAACTGAGTAATTTATCTCTGCTAGTTATCAATTAATTGTTACTTTTTCAAGGTGAATCAGAAACAACAATCTAATAACTGCATATGGCTCCATACATCGTGTATCTATACGGAGTTACAAAATGAAGACAACAAGACAAAAGATTATGTTGACTTTTTGAACAATAAAAAACAAAATGGCAGCACCTGATTTATGCATTAAAGTCACATTTAATTTCCATTTTTATTACATTTTAAATGTTAGTTAAAGTTAATTATTACCTAAGGAAAAACATGTTTTTATAAGTAAAAAAAAACGAAGTATGCAGTACAATAAGAAAGAAAAAGTGTAGGTCTATCTAAAAACATCCTTTCAACAAGAGCAACTGACAACGTTTAAAAATCATCGTACCAAAGGTAATAAAGATGTCAATTAAAAAAAGAAACAAACGGCAAAATCATCAGTGCATTAACTTGTGAAATTACAATAATAATATTTTTTAACCACCGAAGAAGGGCGTGTACGGAAACACCAAAACCTACGTAATGTGACAAAATAATAATAATAATAATAATAATAATAATAATAATAATAATAATAATAATAATAATAATAATAATAATAATAATAATAATAATAATAAATGAAATCAAATCGATATATACCAAAGAGCCTACTATTTAATTTTCAAATATCTCTATATATAAAAACAGAAGCAGATCCAGGGCGGACTTCTGGGGGGGGAGGGGGATTGTACTGTAATACTGCTACTTAGTGCTACTTTTAAGAGCTCCAAACTCTGGGATGGGTTTTATTTATATATAAAATAAGAAAGTTTCCTCTTCTGGGCGGGGGGGGGGTGATGTTTAAGAATGTTTAAAAAATTATTATTGGAGTATACTATGCGTTATATAACAATATTTAAACAATATTTATTATCGGAGCACCCCTAGAGAGAGAGAGAGAGAGAGAGAGGTGTTATTGGTGCTCCGATAATAAATATTGTTTAAATATTGTTATATAACGCATAGTATACTCCAATAATAATTTTTTAAACATTGTTATATAATACCCTTCGGGGACGACTTGTTAAGCGAATAACCTCTAGATGAAATTAAGAAAAAATCAGGGCATAAGTTTTGTACTTCCGGTTTCAATACTGATATACATAAAGGAAAAACGATAAAGGTATCAATATGCGGTGTTTTACAATCAATTCAGCGTCCTGAGTATAGATTTTATCTCCTTTGTTGAAGCTCTATTCATATCGAAAGTGGTTAAAATAAACCATTTCCAGATTCAACGTTTATCGTCACAAAACAAAAACAGTGATAACGAGAAGCGCTTTTCACAAACGATTCAGTGTCTCAAGGCGACATACCGAGACTATCCGTAACACTCTACTTAAAGCGGAAGTGGTTCAAGTTTACTATTGATTCTGGTTTCAATACTGATTTCCACAGAGCGAAACTGTTAGAGATATTGTGATGTGTTTCCCATGCAATAGATTCTGCGTCTGAAGAATGTGTTTCATCTCCTCTTTTAACCATCTATTCAAACCGGAAATAGTTTAAATTAACCATTTCCGGTTTCAAAACTTATTGCTATAGAACAAAAATGGCAAAATGGTAATAGATAACGACAAGTTGTTTTCTGCAATCGATTCAATGCCTGAAGAAATCATACCATCACAACCCACAACACTCTACTAAAAGCGGAAGTGGTTGAAATTTGCTACTACTTTCAGTTTGATTTGAATACTAATTTCCATTATTGAACAAAAGCGGTAAGAGATATCGAGATGCGTATTTTGCAATCGATTAAGCTTTCCAGGAATAGGCTCGATCTTCTCGTTTAACCTTTATTCAAACCACAAATGGTTAAAATTGCAACAATTACAAACAGCGACACAGGAAATTCAATACGGTGAATGCTAAATACAATGCTGCTCATACGTAAACTCTCACGTAGAACTCAAATAGCTTGACAGAATTTGATAAAATGGGGTGTCAAATAGATATGCCATGATCTGAAGGCGTCACGTAAAATTCAATAAGAAGAGCGCTAAATGTCACATCGTTAATACGAGAAAGAAAATCAAATGTCAATTGAAGACTTTGTACACGGTGTCAACAAGATTCGACGAATAGGATTCCAAAAACATATAATTTGCTAATAGCTTTGTTATATGTAAAAAAAAAAAAAATCATTTAACAGAAGAACAACTCTTTCCCTTAAACACGGCTGAGAAAATATTACTGTTCTTACATAAAAAGAGTTTTTAGTAGATGTACTCAGCTAGTTGAGAAAAGACTTTTCTGGAGGTTAGTACTGCTTATCTACAAGGCAAACTCGTACTTTTACATATGCCTTTTCTCAGGCGTGTGTGTATTGTACTTCAAGTATTTTAAGAGTAAATAGTTTTAACGCCCAATCCTTCGGCTCTCTGTACACTAAAATAAAAATCAAATTGTGCTTACAATTAAAACTGTGTATTAGTTAAAATTGAGCTTAATTAAAAGCTCTAGTTGTTTATTTGTCCTAAGAATAAAAATTAAACCATGCTTATGTTAAAAGTATCGTCATTTCCATTTTCAAATTATTAAATTACATCTATACAGTTTAAGTTGCAATTAAATAGTCGATACTTTTATTACTGTAGAAGAATACATAACTATTAACGCTCAAATCTAAATATCATTAAGACCCTTGTTCTATTTATAAATAATTAAATTGAAACAATATTGTTTTTAAGTTGCAATCAAATCGTTACAATAATTTTAAATTTGTACCCGTACTTGTACGGTAGCTGCATCTGTCGTCATCAGGCAAACAAGTGGCGCAGCAAGCGACATCTATTATCTTGACTGTATATTATATTAGCAATTTTCGTTGCGCACCGACTGATTTGTTTTTGTATAATAAATAGGATCAAAGTCAGAAATCCTAACAATCAAAGTAGGGGGGAGGGAACTGAAGGTAAAAGAAATCGTACTGGAATGTTTCGATATAGAGAGTTAACATTTAGATATCCACAGCCCTTAACTTGGGCATGTATCGTGCGAGATACATGAATTTCTCAATTTTTTAATGAAAAATGCTTCAGTTTGCAACAGTGTTAGTTATTTGTGTGTGACGTTATCTTGTGAGCACATTAGGTGGGTGCTCTCATCTGGTGGTTGAAGCGCTAGTTTGTGGAGACGCCCGTTTGATGTCATTCTGTGAAGATGGAGGCAAGAGCAGGAATTTCACGTAAAAAAAAAGGTTTTTTTTAAATATAAATAAAGCTATTTTAAATAATTACGAGACAAAAGAAGGTATAAAGAGTAAGCTAGATAATTTTGAAGAATATATTGCTGTTCTGGCTATTAGGAGTGAGGTTTGAAAAAGGATGTATCTCAGGAGATACATCCCCAAGTTAAGAGTATCTTTTTGTGAAAACCATGTGTGAGAGACAATATTGTGAGCTTTTACTGCGAAAATCTTTTGTTCTTGGGTTATGCTGAGTGGATACAAAACTAGGTTAAAAAAAAAAAAAAAAAAAAGATTGGAAATTTGCAGTAGTGAAGTTTACAAGTAAATAAAACCCTAATGGTTTTCGTGCAATTTGAAGGACTATAAAAGAAATAAAAGAAATATATTGTGCGGAAGTGAGCAATGCGTAACATTTTAGGGGCCTCTCGACTAAAACGGAGACGATGAGAACCTAACCTAACCTATTACCTAAGTAGAAGGGCCACACTATTACAACAGTTTATCCATTGCATCATACGAAAGTCGAATGTTGTTTTAGTTAGCAGAATTAGCAATATTTGAATATTTTCAGGTAAAACAAGGATTTTTAATCTACTCAACGAAATGAAGCCCCCCCCCCCTCCTGTCCTAAGTAATTTCAAACTGCTTTATTTATACGGGTACTTGATCTCTAAGTAATCACTGAAATCAGTCTTTTTTTTTTAACAAAAAAAATCTAACTTCTTTGCAGAAATTTCTGACTATAGATAAAATAGCAAAAGTCTTATATGAATGCATTGCTCCTATCCCAGATTGCGATTCAGATATTGAAGGTGAAGAGAATCCAGAGGCAGAAATTCTCACTAAGTCAACTTGTACTGTATCCGAAGAAGACATTACGTTAGGGAATAGCCTATCTATTCAAACAATTAGGGATGAACCACCAACCCAACCAGTAGTGGAATTCTCCAGTGCCAATGCAGAACCCCACAACACACAGCAAATGGAAGAGGAGTTTGAGAAACAAGTTTTCAGGCACGTTTGATTTAGCATTTCATTAATATCCTACACAGCAGATGTAACGAAGTCTTTTTTTTTTTTTTTTTTTTTTTTTTTTTTTTTGGCTTTTTATAACTTTTTCAAGTGCATCGTGACCTCTCATTTTTCAGGTGGACTGACGAGTACTTTATGCACAATGCTGATATGGTGGAGAACTCTCTCACAACTCTCGAAACCTTGGACTCCCTGATTGAGTATTTCAAGAAATTATTTTCGGATTAAGTCGTCGGTTTCATTGTGGATCAAACCAACTTATATTCCACTCAAAACACTGGTAAATGTGTAAACCCAAAACAATTATAAAATATGTGGTTTTATCGCAATTGAGCTACTGGTGGAAATAATTAGATGGGATGGACATTTGTATCTGCAAATATGTAATATTTTGTATTATTGTTTCATATATTTTTATAATAAAAAATAATTATCGGATTTTTCAAAAGACATTATGTTTTGCTTCTAAAATATTTTTCTTTTCATTTTCCATGAACAATATAAACTTTAATATGATAAATATATTTCTTATTGGTGTTTCACATTTGAAAAAATGAAATGAAATCTTTGTTTTACGTCCCATGATTATGCCGGTCAGGTTAAAGCAGATTGTGATTATGAGAAATGAATGAAATGGTGGAATGAAGAAAGTGGAAGGAAACGGGAGAACCCCGAGAAAACCCACAAGCACGGTGTTTGTCCATCACAAAGTCCACATGGCGCGAGCTGGGATCGAACCAGGGATCCCAAGCACCGGAGGTGAACGCTCTACCACTGAGCCACCGCGCTCCCTTGTTTCACATTTGAATGAACGAAAGAAACATTGAATTGTTCAAAGCGTAATATGTTTTGTTTCTATTGTTTTCGGATTTCTGTCTGTTTCCTGGTATACAAAGCAAAATTTGTATAATTCAAAGTGAGGAGAGATGTGTTACGGAAGTAGTAAGACACTTCAAATTACAATGACTTGAATGGAATCATGTATTGTATCTGACAGGATACATTTCTTCCAACTCCCTATACTTGGCGGAGTATCCTGTGAGTCACATTACGTCACATACAACTCCACCAAAGTACAAATAATTTATTTATCCCCAAATTTGTATTCTTTGTGCCCTATTAGTAAAGGAAATATAATAATAATAATAATAATAATAATAATAATAATAATAATAATAATAATAATAATAATAATAATAATAATAATAATAATAATAATAATAATAATAATAATAATTTTTTGAACAACGAGATCCTTTCTTGCCAAGTTAAGAGTCTTCATCCCGGCGAAATTAAAATACCGCTAATTTTATAGTAATTGTGTAACATCTTCAAATAGATAAAAGATAATCGGAACAAGAGCGCCCTAGACAATATTATTTTACACGAGAAACCGTTATCACGACTCACTTATCTGCTTTCGATTTCGAGCCATTTTGAAAATCGGCATTTATTTTCACGTTTCTAAACAGCTGAAAACGGAAAGCCACTAGTTGACTTGTGATAACGGTACTTCACGCAAAATAATATTGTCTAGGGTGCTCTTGTTCCATATTTCAATTATCTTTTATCTATTTGAAGATATCATATAATTACTGTAAAATTAGCGGTATTTTAATTTCGCCGGGATGAAGACTCTTAAGAGATAATTATTAAGGTTAGTCTAAATCCATGAAATGGCGTTGTCAGAACTAAGTACAGTTTTTCCCCTCGCAGGAGGTATAGTTTTCAGTTTTTATGAGTTAGAAGTGTATCTTCCTTCCTTCCTTTCTTTTTTCTTGTAAACGATATAAAGTGTCACTCGTCTGTGACCTTCGTAAGAATTTTCTTTCTCGGTACTACCATCCCACGGACCACCTTCCAGTAGTATGTAGTTGTGCGTTTGTTTTTCAAAGGAGGAGTAATTGTAGTTGGTTGGACTATTTCTTGCACAGTGAATGCTGAATTAGCGAAAATGCCGATTACTGAGAGCACTTTTTTTTTTTATTTGCAGTATATTACTTGTCTTTGCTTATGTGACACTGGAATTGCAATTAAATACAATGTGTAAAGCACACATTTAGTCAAAGATGTCATAAACGGCAACACACCACGGCAGCAGTGGCAAATTTAACACCACCAGTGACGTGGCGTGATAATTTGACGATTGTTACCGGTTGCTGATACTACAAGTAAATCTTGTTTCTCAATATCAGAAAATCTAGTACTCACTTTTTCTTTCAGGGTATCAACCATTTCAAACTATAGGTATTGGCAAAGTGGTCAAATTCCACTTCATTTACTCTTGACTTTTTAGAACAATGTGGCTCTTCATGTTCTTTCATTTTGTACTAAATATAATTGAAACTATCTCTCAATGATCTTAGATATTCTTCAAAGTCATCTATTTTCTTTCTGCAGTAACCTACATCATGAACTTTCTTTTGTAAGATATTGAACAAGATTTCTTATCTTGATGATATAACAGAAAACAGTTCAAGTAAAAAATTGAAGTCAAAACTTTGAAAGGTTTGATAAAATTTTGCACACAAACTCTGGTTTCAGAATCCTATTCGTCGGTTTTATCTATCATAGATTTAAAGACTTCTAACAGACTATACAGCACATCACTTACCCTACTTCTATAGTTCCATACCTTGTGTTTGAGACTATTGGGATACTTTTGTTGACCACATAATCCAAAGCATTTGTTCTTTTTGAAGACTTCGAGGAAGAAGAAGCAAGTCCCAACACAATTAAGAAAAAAAAGAAAAATCTTATACCCTTTTCCAGTAGCGTAACTTGAAGCTTCAGTGCCCTTGCAACCTTTAGTTATGCGCAGTAGTTTCTATATATACTGCTATAACTATTCTTCTCTAACTGTCTGTAGGTTACAGCAAGAAAGAGTTAGAGAAGGAAGAAGAACGCAGGAAGAGGAAGAGAGGGAGAAAGAAGAATGAAGAGGATGAGAGTGGAAAATGGCATGGCATAGAAAGTGTGGGAGAAGAAACGGAGAAACTGAAGAATTTATTGAAGAAAGGAGGGGTCAGAACTTATAGAAAGAGTGGAGAAACTTTATTAAGATCAATAAAGAAGAAGAATAGAAAAGGAACTAAAAAGATTAATGAAGAGGAAGAAGGGGTCATTTACAGGGTATGGTGTGAGGACTGCGATATGTCATATATAGGAGAGACAGGAAAGAGAATGAAAGAAAGGATAAAACAACATGAAGATGATGTTAGGAAGAAAAAAGATACCAATGCCATATACAAACATTTTAAGGAGACGAATCACGCAATTAATTGGGATAAGACGGAAGTATTGGAGATGGAGAAAAGAATGATAATAAGGAAGTGGAAAGAAGCGGATTGGATAAAGAAGGTAGGAAGAGATAAGCTGATGAACTGGACAGGGGGCTTACCAATTAATGAATCATGGCAAGGAAGTTTGAATAACATAGAGAAGAAGAAAAAAGAAAAAATAAATAAATAAATAAAAATAAAAAAAAATAAATAAAAATAAAAGGCCCTTATAAGAACCAAAAATAAAGGAAGTGATTAATTGGAAAGTGAACACGAAGACTTATAGGATGGGCTGAAGGCCTCGGTAAATAAGAAAAATAAATAAATAAATAAATGAAAATAAAAAGTACAACAATGACTCTATATATGACTGTTGAAAGAATTTAAAAATTTTTATAACAATGAATATATATATGACGGTTAAAGAATTTAAACTCTGTTATAACAACATTTATATATATGTCTGTATTTTCATTAATTTCGATCGTGTCTGAAGAAGGATATGCTAGATATCCGAAACAGTTACAAATTATAATTTAAAATAAAGTAAAGTTTTAAGCTTTGGTCAGTGTCTCTTTTGTTAAAAAAAAAAAAAAAAAAAAAGTTTTCCGTATTGAAAATTAGTTAGACAGTCAAACTGCGGCACGATGAAGACGATTGCACAGTTCTTTTTCAACACAAACTGCATCAAAGTCCAAATTCAACTAGTAGGCTAGCGGCTAGAGTTGGAAATTTGTTGCATCGAAAGTTTTCTATACTACATTAAACACAAAGTATTTTCAACTTAATTAGCATAAATCCTAAATAATAATAATTACACGAATTGGAAGGAGCGCGGGCAACATCTCTACTTCTCTCTAATTATCATTACTACTCCCCTTGTTCTTGAAACAGTTCCCATATAGCACAATGTGTTTCATCAATAGGCATTTCTGTATATTTAATGATCCTTCAGGGACTGACAATATCTTTGCTCCTTCAGGCATGAGACAACCATCTAAATTTATATACTGTTTAAACAGAAATAAAATCTCAATTTTTTTTAAAAAAAATAATGCCCATAAGGTCAAATTAGCATTCAATGAGAAACTTTATTTTGAATCAAAATAAATCTATATTAAATTTTTGTTAGAATATCCTATGGAATATATTCTTCTTGTTCACTGTTGCTGTATTATTCAAAGTCGTGTAAAAATGATAGATTAACATATAAATAATGCATTGAAGCATCAGTCTCACAGTAGCACGTGTTAAATGCTATTAGTATGAAAAACCTGTTACTTATATTTGTCCGAAATTGTATGCTGTTAAGACAACGAAATAACCTTATGAACACTGAAATTAAAGCCAAGTTTCTACGCTTAGAATGGGGAAGCAAACGAAACAGTATAGTAGAATTACCGCCCGCTCGATCCTCTACAGCGAGAGGAGAGCGAATAGACTCCTAAGCGGGCGGTGAGTAGAATATACATGTTGATGATATTCTAGATTCTCCTTGTTTTGACAGGGAACGTTCCTATATTTTCCTGTTCCACTCAGCCGAACGGTAACATAAGGGCTATTCCGAAAGTCCAAACTCGAGCGCGCAGGATGCTTCTGGCTGGCACGCTGAAAGGTGCTTCTGGAGTGAACGAACGCTATCGGGGTTCGCGTTACCTCTGAAATCTGCGGTATCAACAACAGTATGCCAGTATTTGGTGCTGGCGTGTTGCATTCGTTCACAATGTAAATGAAGCATAGGCCATCCAAACTTTTTTTTTTTTTAAAAAAAAAGGAAGAAAGAAAGAAAAGAGAAAGAAAAATGTAAACATCTTCCCATGTCGATAACGAAATTTGAAGAAAACAACGAAAAACTGTAATATTTTTACCGTTACCGCCGGTAACAGCGGTAATATGCACCACACGTCCCTGAACACCACGGAACGTTAAAAATTAAACAAAATTTACAATAAGATGAGAAATATTGCTTACTTTATTTTTGTATATTTCCACTTTATATTTGAAAAGATTTCTCTTATATATTTTTTACACTGCAAAATCTTTGATCAAATCCTCAATCATTACTATCATCATCATTTTCATTTCCGACAAGGAGGTTAACTTTTTGAGGGAGTACGTGCATGTGCGTGTTTTATTCCTCTGACGTTGTACAGGAAGTATACAAATTTCACAGGCTTCATGATACAAAGTTTGCTATTTCTATTTATGTGTGTGTGAGGGGGGGTATCCTTCGACTTCATAATCCTTGGCGGAGGTCTGCACTCTCTAAGTGCTCTTGTTATTAAGGGTCTTCACTACAGTGAAATTAAACTACTGCTAATTTTAGAGTTTTTCTGTAATATCTTCAAAACAAATAAAAATATTCGAAAAGCAGAAACGTAGTGAACTAGTCAATACGATTTTGTATGTGATACCTTTACCACAATTCACGTATCTGCTTTTGGTATGCCGCTATTTACAGAACCCGCAAAAAAAAAAAAAAAAAATGCTAAATCTATCTACACTTGCAAATCAAAAGCAGATAGATGAAGTGTCATAACGGTATCACATGCAAAATCGTATTGTCTAGTTCACTACGTTTGTGCTTTTCCAATATTTTTATTTGTTTTGAAAATATTAAAAGAAAAACTCTAAAATTAGCGGTAGTTTAATTTCGTTGTAGTGAAGATCCTTAATAGATGTATCTGTATATAATTTCTTTATTTAATGCAGGAGTATCTTTTAGGGATTCCGATTCAGTTGCACTATTTGCAATTTAGAAATACGCTAATGGACCATTATAAATGCGTGTACGGAAATTTTCTGTGCTACCCCCTTCCCTTGATGCTCTAAGATTGGGCTTATTTGCTTGATGATTAATCCATCCTTGAGTGCTCTATTGTATGATTACCATACCTCAATACACAATACATTGTGTGTTATACTACGTATACAACGCATTTTCTATAAATTTTGTCCAATTAGAAAACTGACACTAACTCTTGTCAATAACTTAATAGTTTGTTACTAACGAGATCTAAAATTTTTTTCAATCGAACTTTTACAATCCTTAACTGTAACGACGCAAGCTAATACTCTTCTAGAACTAATAATAATGGAAATAAGAAATCATTCTGACCTGCAATAGCTTTTCTCACCAATTAATCAGAAGGGAATACCAACCTAGAAAGAAAGAAAGAATACGCTTTATTAAATATTAGAGGCAAAATCTTACGAATTCTTTGCATTTATTATGTAATTATAAATTATAAAAATTTACATGGAAACTAATTGATAAGGACAAAACTAGCCTACTAAATAATTATTTATTTACAAAGTATATTGATGGTAGTAATGATCAGGAGCGCACCCAGGGGGGGTCCACCGGATCCGGACCCCCCCCCAAAAAAAATTCTAACAATATACATTTGGACATCTTCTCAATAAAACTATACTGTACTTGTTTAACATGAAAATGATTAAGGCAGGCGACTACGAATCTGAAGAACCACAGTTCAAAACAATTGAGACTGTTCTTTCACATCGTTTTATTTTATTTTCACGATTCCTTATAAGCCAAACATTTTAATATTTTACTCTAAAATAAGAAAGAAATGCTATTATCTTTGACAATGAAAACTAAGTTTATATGAGTATCGAAATAGGAATGTTTACTTAGTGGATAAAAGTAATGGGAATTACACAATTATTGCCGAGTACCATGTGCAGTAACGTCATGCATCTTTTTACAGCATATCCGTTCTGTCAAAGCCATACCATATCCGCGTGGTCGTCAAGGATTAACAGTAGCTCAGCGTGGTAAAATTGTGTATCGTGTGTCACAAGGTCAAAATTCATCTTAGTTCACCAGAGCATTTGGTTGCGACCAATGAACTACTCCCATATGTTTGGATTGGCGCCGGGATGATGAACTTCCATTTGGACCAGATCTTCGCTCAGGTGAGCTAGGGATAGGATAACAACTACAGTGAAAGATGAAGTGCTGCTAGAAGACGTCAGGAATAATCCAGTACGCCATAGACCCGTCTTGTGAGATAAGACTGCAGAGTAAGGCTGTTCCCAACAAACCATGCGGCAAAGAATAAAGACAGCCTGCCTAAAGAACTGTCGTCCTGCCACCAAGATCTTTCTTGCAGAAGCACACAAAACGATAGACAATTCGAATGGGCATAGTGGAATACTGAAGTCCCACAGGCATATTGAGATCTAACTATATGGAGTGATGAGAAGGTATTCCTATCAACAAGGAAGACTCATTCTCTATAGGTAACGAGGAACAAGGTACATGTTTCAACATATAGTGCAGACAGGGCATTCGGGACGAATTGTGGTACTTGTGTAGCTACGTGACAATCACTGGCCTAGGAGAAATTATTTTAGTGCCGTGGTTATGACCAGACAGGTTTATATTAATGTTCTAGAGAACATTTTGCTATCATCCCTTTGCGCAAATTGTCCACTCCAGTCCAAGAAGACTTTGTGTTCACACACGACAACGATGCTGTGCATATTCCAAATATACCAGGCGTGACTACACGAAAACCCAAAACATCTGCATAGACTAGCCTCCACAGTCTCCTGAGCTCAACCCAATGAAACATCTATGAGTTTTAATAGTGGAGGTATTGGGAGAAAAGGGAGATGATTGAAACCAGATGCTTCTACAAGTCCATATTCTAGAAGGAGCGACTGCATACAGTAATTGCAGCATGTAGTGATTACATCAAACTTTAATACGGACTTTTTGTTTGTATCTTTATTGACATGATCATTTGTACGGGGCAAGGTAGGTGTTCATGTAAATCTGGTGCTAGTTCAAACTCGTGACCATGGGTTTTCTTGGGGTTTTCTCGTTTCTTCCCATTTGATCATTACATTACTTTTAACGATCATCAGTTACATTTATCATAGTCTTTTTTTTTATCGTTTATGGTGTTTCGTTTTTCAGTTACGTAATTATTAAGAGTAATAATAATGTTGCTTATGCAAACAAGAAGCTTACCTTCCGCTGTTGAATGCGTCATTTTATTTTGTTCTACTCATTCCTTGCAGAGAAGGAAATGACTATTTCTTCGTTCGTTTTCTCGTTTCTTTTTCAAATTACCATGTGGGTTCCAATTTTATCTTTAACTAGCTGAAACGTTTCTTTTTCGAAATGACGTCTCTGAAAGTGTCATCATTATTTACAGCGATACTATAATTAATCTGTACCCATTTTATCAACATTGATCAGAGGCGCAATAATTAAACAGATAACTTAGATATAATTAAAAGAAAGAACGTTGTTATTGACTCGTTGTCATGAGTAAGATTATTGTTTTATGATGGATAGGACATGTTGGTATTATCAAGATCATTACTTGCTATGATTGCTGCTGATATTTTATGTACGTATACTACAGAGGAATAAATCGAAGATTTTTGGATGCAATTCATGTTTATGGTCAGTAAATTAGTAGTTGATATGTTTACTATAATAACGTAATAACTTAAAAGATACGTAAAGCGAATCAGGGCTAAAACGAAGTGATATCGTTTTATCTGGTGCCGAAGACACGGGACTATACTATTTAGTTCCGAAGAATAGTAAGAACTGAGTTTATGTGCATAAGTACATATACCTTTTTATGAGTTTCACTATTTTAAGAAGCGGGAAGAGAATACAAAGAATTGTTAATATGCAGGATTCTGAGATTGAAGAAGTACCCAGTGTTTCAAACGAAACCATATCTGGAAATGCAACAGCTGTGTCTGAACATTCCTATTCTAACCTTATTGATATGTTTAGTCGACTACTTGATGAAAAACTAGAACAGAAATTTGATCAACAAGATAAAAAGCTAGAACAGAAATTTGATCAACAAGATGAAAAGCTAGAACAGAAATTTGATCAACAACAAAAATTGTACGATGATAAGTTAGAACAGATACTAGTGCAGCATAAATCTCTTGCAGATAAAGTACAAGGTGTGCAAGAAAATTTTGATCGCTTGCAATACAGTTTGAAAGAAAATTTGCAAGTATTAGCTAATGAAGTTACCGTCAAAATTACAAATGATATGACGCGAGAACTTGATACTAGGTTTCAACAATTTAGTAACAAATGGCAAGATAGACAGGATCAACTAGCTCTAGAAACAGAGTCGATAAAGAAAGCCGTTGAAGCGGTGGAATCGACGACAGCCCAACAAAAAAATCAGATAGTGAATATTACTGCCCAGGTTAATTCACATAGCATACTGATATCCAACTTACAAGAGGGAATCAGATCGTTACAAGAGAGGGAATGTGGCTACAATGATCTTATGTATAAGGAGGCTTTGGGTACTCCCAATCAACAGGAAATATTGCATCATCAACAGGAAGCATTGCATCACCGCCCGAGAACTCCATTAATAGAAACTGACGGGATATTTTCTTCTAAGAGTTCTGTTGATGATGGTTTAGTTGTGGAAGATCACAGTAGGCGATTCCAAAGTCCAGATCGCAAAAGAAGAAGGCAGATACATGAGAGCGAAAGGGTTCCAGACCATTATCAACGCCAACAAAATCATAATCATAGTAAAATAAACGTTAAGGTCAGTGAAATTAAGGCCATGACTAAATTCAGCGGTAAGTGTGACGAAACCGCAAGCTCGTTCTTAGAGAAGTTTGAAGCAGAGTGTGAAATTATGGGTGTGGATCAATCTAAATTTATGAAGTTGTTACCACATCTGTTACTTCCCCCTTGCTCCTTGTGGTTTAAAGCTATTCGCGATCATGTCAAATCCTACGAAGAATTTAAACGGGCCCTGTTGGCTAATTACGAAAATGATTTCTTGTTAGCTAACCGTGATGCGATGGTGCGAACCCGACACTATTCACCTCGGGTCGATAAATCTCTTACAGATTTTACGATTAATGCCTATAATGAACTTAAACTTGTCAATCCGTTTCAGCCCGAATCCAGAATAATCGCTTCCGTACGCATTTTATTGCCATATAAATTACAACAGATACTGTTGTCTGCTCAATGCGTAAACTTCAATCATCTGATAATTTTAGTTCAGAACTTCGAGAATCAATTCCCGAACCCTAGCGGAAGTAATCGTAATCCACTCAATCCAATTCCTGTCAGAAACCTGAATATAACTAGTGAAAATATCGAAAACCTTCGCAGCGATGAGAGGTCACGTGATAATACTGGCATTGGAATTAGTGAAAGATCTGTTATACGTACTGGAACTGGAGCTAATGGAAGATTCAATTCTAACGGCAGAAATGGAACGAATTATGGTAATCCGAGGAACAGTTGGACGAACGGAAGAAACTTTCGTGGAAGACGTAATTACAGTAACAATGTCATGCATACCAGTGTGACTCAAAACAGATTCAATTGGAGATCTCGAGATGACAGGAACTGTCGGAATAGGACCGAAGTAATAAATGAAACAGGAAATGGATCAAGAGAAAATAACCAAGACTGTGGTGTTCAATGTACTTTAATTGACCCATTTGTTAATCATAATTTAAACTAAAACCTGCTGATATGGTTGGGGTTAATCCCATACCAGCCGAAGGTTCCCACGATTGTTCGACTCAAAATTCGTCTATTAGTTTATTTGTGAATAATATTAACGTTAAATATAATTTAGATACGAAAAACAAATGGTTGAAACTAGTTGAAGCTTTAGTTAAACCTGATATGTTAACTAAATTAAATTTGGATAACAATTCTTAATTTATTATCTCAGATATTACGAGTTGTGTTGTGAATACTTCATTTAAACTTTATGTTTGTGCGACATGTTATCGTGTGATTAATTTATCTTATCTTTGTGTTAATTCTGAATGTTATGTTTCTTTATTTTATTTTGCATGTTCAAAAGAGATTCGATTGTATTAACTTGAAATCCATGACAGTGAATTTAAATTGAAGCTTTTAAACGTAATTATTGCCTTCTGATCTTGTTGTTGTTTTGATAAGATGACAATCTTAATTATAAATAATATTGTTTGTAAATGGATGTTATTGCTCAATGTAAAAGAGGAACAGTTAAGTAGTAACTCTGCGTAAGTCATCAATTACCTATAATTTTGGATAGACCCATAAATGATATTTGTAATGAATCGACGTTTATGATATGTAATTAGTAATAAAAGAAAAATATTGTTATAAATGAATTGATATATATATATGGAGAAAGAAGAGAAAAGAAAAATATTTATATTGATGTAATAATAATAATTAATACGAGGATTGATGTAATAATGATTAGTACGAGGGCTATTCAAAAAGTAAGTGTTTTGAAAATATCCAGGGTTCTTTCCTTCTCTGTGAATACTGTTACGGAATTCCCGTTCTGGGCGACATTTACAGCGATACTATAATTAATCTGTACCCATTTTATCAACATTGATCAGAGGCGCAATAATTAAACAGATAACTTAGATATAATTAAAAGAAAGAACGTTGTTATTGACTCGTTGTCATGAGTAAGATTATTGTTTTATGATGGATAGGACATGTTGGTATTATCAAGATCATTACTTGCTATGATTGCTGCTGATATTTTATGTACGTATACTACAGAGGAATAAATCGAAGATTTTTGGATGCAATTCATGTTTATGGTCAGTAAATTAGTAGTTGATATGTTTACTATAATAACGTAATAACTTAAAAGATACGTAAAGCGAATCAGGGCTAAAACGAAGTGATATCGTTTTATATTCTCAGGCAGGCCGAAAACTATGGATTGGACATTAACATCGGTCTTATATATATATATATATATATATATATATATATATATATATATATATATATATATATATATATATATATATATATATATATATAATCCAGTACGCCATATATATAAAGTTTACGACGCTCAGGCGAGCCCGCCACGTTCGTTCAAAATTTTAACTGAAAACCCAATTTGGAAAAGCCCATACCTAGATGCGGATGGGAGTACAATATTAAGATAGATCTCGCACAAATGTGAATACAAAGTAGAAACTGGATCCAGTCCATTATTTTCAGATTTGGATATGGCGCAGATTTGTTGGTGATTTATTGCTTCTCGTACATAACTACTCAGCATTGGTACAATCCAAGAAAATGATAACATCAAATCATAATGTAATGAAGTTAGATGGAAATATAACGGAAGAAACTAGTAACAAAATTTAACGACGACTTAAATCATTGTAAATAATATAACTAATGAAATGAAAACTTGGAATGTCCGTCGTAAAAGCGGGTGCATTACACAGTTGATGCAGGGATGCCAGATTCACAATTGGGTATACATTTACTTTCTTGACAGACAGTACTAAATAAATAATAAAATATAATACACTGACAATTGCTCTCTATTATACTCAATCTAGGAATACGGGGACTACTTGGTCATCTTATCTCTTCCTATCTAGTTTCGCTGCTACCAAGGACCTAAATACAAAACATCAATTTTCTCTTCATAATCTGTCCCTTCTTGCTTCAAAATTTTCCCTACAGTTTCTTGTGCTGGTTTTATTTTATTACAATACAGATGAATAATTTCTTTGAGATGCAATGTACAGTCTCTATAGCTAAAATATCAGATTATGGCTGGACTGTTCTCTTATCATGATTTGCTGTTTCAGGAAGGATTATAACAAGAAATTCTGCGATATATTTTAAAAAGTAAAATTTCCAATATTACCTTCAGAAAATGTATTGGATAAAGCACCTAACAAATTTCATATAAATTTATTAAATATACATATTTAATAGACGTTGTTTTAATACAAAAAATAAATTTTATTTTCAGTGCTTCTTTTATTTAATTTTGAAATTGAAAAAAAAACTCAAGTTCTTAGGGAGGGGTAGACTGATTCATTTTCCCCTTTCCAAACGTTACTGACGCACATAATTAATGAGGCAGTATTATCTGGCATAACGTAATGAAAACCTAGTAGGTTCAGATTTGCAGCATATGAACATTTTCTATATTTGTTACTAGTAAATACAAAATGTGGACCATTACTTTCTGAATAACCCTCGTAATAATAAGAACCAGATGTTAGATATAAGGCTTCAGAAAGATTAGACTTCTCTCTAGGCTTATACATACTGAAATAGCTATATTCTTTTAACACTACAAAATACTAACATGAAATTTCGTTGCAATTTTTCTCTTCTTTTTCCAGATCGCACAAATGTTGAGAAATTTTATGGAAACTTAGCACAAAGTAATAGACATTTACCTGGTGGCTTGAGTAAAATTAGGTGAAAGAGATTGCCAAAATGGTCCGGATCAAAATGTTCGTAACAAATAGCGTAATATTAAAAGGGATTCATATCAAAATGCCCCATGACAAAAGGATGATAATGAAAAAATATAGCCACAAAGGAACAAGAAGGTACGTGAAGTTAACTTATCAGATTGCAAATTTGAAAGGTGAAGACACACGAGCACAGAGACAAAAAAGGATCCGCACCAAAATAACTCGGATCAAAACGGTTCAAAACAAAGCAGCGCAAGATCAAACGGATCCGTGTCAAAATGTTCTGCAACAAAAAGAATGATAATAATATAATCTCCTCTACAAATGACCCTTAAAAAATCACTTTAAAGTTAAGAAAACATTAGGAATAATATAGGTTTTGGTAAAATAATATAAAACGTACTGAGTTTTCGTATGATAAAGTATTTCTGGAACATCCCTTATCTTGGAATTGACAGTGAGAAAGGAAAATGAAAGATTACGATTTTACTGCTTGCATTTTTTTGTCTGTTTGTCGTTATGTCGTAATTACATATCTACATACGTACATAATTTTGTTTTGTTCTTTTTTTTTTTTTTTTTTTTTGTCCCATCAAAATAACTTCATTTCTATCAACAATTGTCATTTTAATTACATTTGTGCCATTTAACTCTCTCTGATGCCGTTGTTATGCAAGTTTTTATCTATAATTGTACCTAAGATTACAGGTTTTCAACGCTTCAAGTGTGAGAATAAATACTTCAACAATAAGCCTTTGAAGGTACCGCTGGCTCTTTAAAATCATTATTGTTCTTCCATTTTGTTTTATAAAAACTCTTTTCTTTTGTCATTTTTTATTAAATGCTATACAATGTGGCGCCACTTTCGCAAGTTTTTCTTCCTCCGCTCCAGTTGATATTTCCGGGAATGAATTTACGAGGACTAACCACTGTGAAATTAAAATACCGCTAATTTTATACTAATTATGTGATATCTTCAAATAGGTAACAGATAATCGAAGTGTGGAACAAGAGCGCGCTAGATAATATTATTTTGTATGAGATACCGTTATTACGAGTCACCTAGTAGCTTTCCGTTTGCAGAAATTTAGAAACGCGAAAAAATAAATTCCGATTTTCTACATGGCTGGATATCGAAAATAGATAAGTGAGTCGTGATAACGATATCTCATGTAAAATAATATTGTCTAGCGAGCTCTTGTTCCATTTTTCGATTATCTTTTATCTATTTGAAGATACCACATAATTACTGTAAAATTAGCGGTATTTTAATTGCGCAGTGATGGGGCCTCTTAAATTGTTTGTTCATAACTTATTTTTTTAATAGTTGAGTTGATTTTAGTTTAGCGTCACTTTCAGCAGCGAGGCTATATGAGACGTGGATGTACTGATTTAACGTGGAGTCCGAACCACATGAGCTCCCGCCGGGAATCGAACCCGGGTCCCTCACGCCAAAGGTGCATACGCTAACCGCTTAGCCACTTCGTACTGTTTTTTAAAAATTTGATTTATGAAAGCTCCTTTATAATATTTGCCATATCTGTCCGTGTGTTTGGTCGTTCGGGAGACAAAATCATATTTGTCTGTGTTGAACTGATCCGTTTGGAAGAAAAAGAAATTTCAAAAACTACTTATTGGACCATCATCAATTTTGACCAGTATGTAAAGGCACTGGCGTCTCTGGCATGTAAAATTTGGGGGGGGGGGGGACATCAAAGAAATTGATTTAAATGGTACTTCCTAGTCCAACCTGTTTATTATCTTCGATTCCATTTTTACCCTTCTGCTTACCTTCACGGATCCCTGAGGTATATAAAGAACTCTATTATAATCGTTTCTCAGCCTGAATATTATATTCCAAATAAAAAATATTATTTATATGTTATTCTATCGTTAGTAAATAAATAAATTAGAATAAAATATTGAATATTTTGTACTTCAAAATATTGGGGGGACGTGTCCCCCTCGTCGCCCCACCAGAGACGCCCATGTGTAAAGGGTCAAAAGTTAGGAACTGAGTTCGGTGGTGGAGGTGATATTCAAAGAGTGGAACTAGTAGAAATTAACCATTTTCGCTGATTATTATAAAGGAAAAACGCTAATAGATAGCTTAGGATTAGGAATTAGATTTCTAGGCTTTCGGCATCTATGCACACCATATTAGCCCGTCACGAATGAGGGATGACGTGCCTCGGCGAGCACACTATGCGAGGAGAGAGAGAAGGAGGAAAGGATTGGGAGAGGCAGGAAACGGCCTGGGACCTGTATGTTAAATACCATCCCGGCATTTACTTGGTGGGAATGAGGAAAACTTAGGAAAACCTCCTTCAGAATGGCTGACCTGAAAAAGCTTTTACACTTTTTCGTCCGACCGAGAAGGAGTTTTCTACAATCCATTAAACGCCTCAAGAATACAGTTTACCTCCACCTTTAACTTTCTACTAAAACCTGAAGTAATGGTTTTAGTGAAGAAAGAATGAAGAAAGAAAATATCTACAGCACATGTTGCGCATATTTTCAGAACTTACTATAAAACAACACTGAATATCAAATGAGATGCAGACGTATCTTAATATTCCTCACTAGAAGAGTCTAATGAATCTGCGAACATTCAAGGTTAGGCCAGTAGGGGGAGGAAGGGATTAAAGTTACAGCTTAATGGAAGCTCATAATTCTGTTTAGTAGAAACTAAATAAATAAATAAATAAATAAGACGGTATTTTATTATTATTATTATTATTATTATTATTAAAATTTGAGAGAACCACTGAGCTTAGAATATTAGCAAGGTGTGAAGAAATTTTGTCCGAAACGATAGAGAAATATACGTATATAGTAAGTTACCTGTTATGAGAATATAGGAAACCGTAATACAGATTTATATCGTATCTCTAATTCCAAATTGTAACCAGATTTACTGTCAGAACAATTCCTGGAAAACCGAGAAACTAATTTCTCTCCTAAAATGCCACTCTAATATATTTTGCACGCAATATAATGAGTTGTTGTGCACCTATCATTTTCACTTTCTCCACACTGTATGAATGAAAACGTCCCTCCCACTTCTACGAATGAAAAGAACGGTGTTTTGATACGACGTGGGGCGTCTCTCTGAAGAAGGAGGAGTTTCTGCTATCTCTCTTTTTTTCCCAGCTTTGCTTGCTTTTTTCTCTCAAATTCTCCAACCCATTCGTTCCCGTTAAAAAAAAAAAAAAAAAAAAAAACTTTCGGAATGGCGCTCAGCGGTAGATACGTACTCTTTTGAGCTTTCAGAGCTTGCGAAAATGAGGTTACAAGTCGAGAGAGAAATAGAAAGTAGAGAAATGTGTGGTGGCGGGGGATTTCAAAGGAGTTTGGGAGGAGGAAAGAGAACCTTCTCCCTACTTTTCCCTATAACAACTCCTTCTCCAGAACAAGGATGGTTGGTGGTGCCGTTGCATGGCAACAAGAATACAGACTTCGGGATCGGGAGTTTCAGTTCAGTATCCAGCCAGATTCATTCTTTGCTGCTTATGTATGTTTGTTTGTGTGCGTGTGTTGGTGTACAAAGAAAGAGAATGGAGACGAAAACAGTCAAGTCCAGCATTCTTTTTTATGTCCACTTACCACATTTTTTCTAGGCATTGATGTCGTTCTCGACTCGTTTTGTTTCATATTTTGCTGGTTGTGCAATCATTCATTCTTTCCCTTTTCTCTGCTAGTTAGTGCACCATAATTTGACTTTTTTTCTTTGCTGAACTCGTGTTCACCTTAAACAAAAGATATAATATATATATATATATATATATATATATATATATATATATATATATATATATATATATATATATATATATATATATATATATGTTAGTATATATACGATCGAGATTTTTCATTTTATCACTTATAAGGATGATAAAATTAATTAATTTCTCTATAATAATGATAATAATAGGAATATTATTATTTCGGTTTCCAAATATAAGTTCACATAATATTTAAAGGATCAAGAGAAGTGTACGCAGAGTTCCCTTGAATTTCTAGCGAATTCTTGCCGTAGCGAGTACTATAAGAATTATAATAATATAATAGCGAGTACTGTAATCATCATTGAAAAACATGAAAAATTTCTATAACTTCTGAACAACTACCATTTATCAAATACTTTTTTTTTTTTTTCAAGGAGTCTGGTTTACCCAAGACTTCTTCAAATATTTACTCTGTCTATTCGGGTTTCCGTCCTGAAGATACAAAATCTCAAGAAATGTCTAGAATTTTGGCCAGGAAGTAGAAGGTCAGAAGTTTCAAATCAAATTCGTTGATGGAAGGGACCCACTCAGTTGATCCCAAAATACTATAGAGCATCAAAAATCAGTTTCCCATGTAGTATTCCTATTGGAGTAATTATTGACATCATCCTTGCTTGGTATACTATCTGCAGTGCTGTTGGGATCAGCGGGTTGGTATAATATTCAGGAGGCAAAATACTAATCTACACGGCGTATGGTAGTTTTCAGATTGTTTTAGTTTTCTTAATTAATCGAATAACAAAGTACATGAGGAAATGAAAAATAGACTGATAAACACTTAATTTAACGTAACCACGTATATCCTATATAGTGTAAACGAGGCGGATGATTAACGAAAATGAATGATTATGGATGGGTCACTTCTGAAAATCATCCAATCCAGACACATGAATGAATGATTTTGCATTTAAAATTGACATATACAATCCCAGCACTCGTCTGGTGGATCTAAGCAAAACAATCGAAAACACTGTCAGAATGGAAGCTCACTGGATTCGAACCCGGGATAAATCTACCAATATTTACGTTCTTCAAAGACATAAAATCCTCTAGTCAATCTGATTCAATGGCCTACACAGAATTTCACCAAGGAGGGGGAAGTCAAGAACTCAATCTCATATTCTTTTCAGGAGAAGCGTTATTTCGGTATGCAAATGTTTATTTCTCCATACTATACTGATTAACAAGAGTTAAGTCCCGAAATCCCTCTTTCCGTACGCCACTGATCTGACTTACATACAAACAGCCGTTTAACCACAGTGAAGTTGTATGAACACGAGCTGAGTTACAAAACACACACAAAATCACTTCCTGAAACACCTATTTAGTTGTTTTCTGGCAGTTCCAAATAGAAACAAATACTCATAGTTGGCAGCTCTGACATCCATGTTTCCCTCTCCTTTCTCTCCGACATTTTCCGCTGTCAAAAGACTTGGAGAGTCCCACCCATAACGTAATTGGGTTTTCCCAGCGCTCGTCGTCGTCGTCCCTTTTGCGTAGTCCTCAATTGTTCGCTCGTGGCGGCAATAACAAGGACCATTTTCCTGGTCATTTTACTTGATCTGTGTTTGACTAAGGCGCTGAAATAGGCGATTCGTGGTTCAACGGCGAGCAAAATAGAGAAGAAAAAACCGAAGCCAGGAATGCAGCAGCTTCTCTCAAATCGTTTCTCCTGCGATCCTCTTTACTCTTTCTCCTTCTCTCCAAGTAGAGAAAAAGAAATAAAACAAAAGCCGAGAAATTAATTAAGCGGTAAAGAAACTTGAAATGCATTAACCGAGCAGCGAGACAAATTAAACGCCTTTCGCCTATTATATTTCTTGCTGAGCGTATACGCTCCTCAACAGAACAGTCCATTCTTTTATATATCGGCTGTTGATTACCGCAGAACAGATCATACTTTTTGTTAATATTTGCCAACTAAAATGTTATGCTCGTTTATTTATGTTCTATTTATTTGTTTAACGTTTAAGGGTCATTCAAAAAAGGCTTAAGGCGTGTCCATACTACCAAATAACAGGTGGCTATTATGCGATTTATTGTTATCCCACAGATTAAACTTATGAATGAACACACACATTTAGTTTACCTTCCAACAGTTACGCCCTATAGCAGCGTTTCGCAATCTGTGGAACGTGGACACCGAAGAACCGCGATATATTGAAAGGAGAGTCCGCGTGAAGTTTTACAGAAATATTTTCATTAAACTTGATCTAAGATCTTTGTTATACACACTAAGCATTTTTAAGTAACATCCCTTGCTTTACACCCCTGTTTCCTTCAATGATATTACCAAGCTCTTACAGAGGAATCCTCCCCCAAAACAGATTTGAAGTCCTCTCTCCAAAATTGTTATCTTGAATACTCTTAACTCGAGCCCTTAAGATACAACTGTCATTTGTTTTTCTGTGTGAGACAAGATAGGGGGTAACAATCAAGAAGCTAAACTTGTGCGCAATCGTCTAGAGATAAGAAAATAAATTCCTCACACACACACACATACACACACACAAACACACTGAGTTATCTCATTGATTTCAAGTGAATTCTTTTTTAGTGATATTGCAGAAAGTATGATTTAAGATATGAAGTAACTGAGCCTGTACTACTTCTACGTCTGTATTTTCCGATTTGTTCAAAAAACATAATCATTGGATAAAAACTCCAGATCGGACATGAACTTCCTTTTGTCGAAAAAGAACAACTTATCGAGCTGTCTTATGATTAACGTTCAAAGTGTAGTTTTCTTCATTCCGTTGCTGGAGTTTTGTTTTCGGTCCGAAATTTCCAAAAGAGCTGAAAGACAAACACTGCTATTTGCCACTACATATTTGTGCGAGACCTTTTTCTCACCTTGTTATATGAAAAGCAAATTCAGAAACTAACTAAACGTAGAGTCAAGTCTGTGTCTGAAATCATCCAATTTTGATCCAGGCATACGGAAGTTCAAATCTGAAAAACAGCATCAGCTATCACATTATGTAAGTGTGATAATATTTTAAAAATTGCTTTTGATTTCATGGGCGGCAGCGAACAGTGGCTACAGGGGGTCCACGATATCAGAAAGATTGAAAAATGACAAACGCAGGCCTATAGGAAATATATGACAAACGTAGGTAAATGATTATGGAACAATTCGTGGAACGAGCATATGGAAAGAAATAACTTAGCCTGAGATCGAACCAGGAACACCTAGCACCATAGGTGAACACACTACTAATGAACTACCATGTTCCCCTTATAAAACCACTATAAATCGCCACAAATTAGAGTCTTGTTGAGTGTGTGAAAGTAATGAGTTCATAGCACTACAGATATATTTTTCATTATAATGATACAAGATGTTTCCAAAATTATATAATTGCAATACTATAATAATTTAAAGTGATTGCGACAGTTAAGTGGAGCATGTTCTAGAGAAAACTTCGAAGAAAAGACAATTTTCTCTGCTAGGAGAACAGCAAATAGTAACAACCTGTATCTAAACAAAGTAACCTTGAGAAAATTTCCGTAGCACAGCAAGATAATTTTGTATTATTTTGGTATGACACATTTAGTGTTCAAAAATTTATCACTTCAATTTTATGATATGTGAAATATATATATATATATATATATATATATATATATATATATATATATATATATATATATATATATATATATATATATATATATATATATATATATATATATATATATATATATATATATATATATATATAAAATTGTTTTTGATTTTATGAGGTTTTTAGGTGATCACGAACAGTTATTACAGGGATAATGAGGTAATCTTACGTTAACCCTAGGAACACTAAAGTATTTTGGGTTACATTAAACACCAAGGGGTATGGACCTCACAGGCAAACCTTGGTGTTCCTAAGGTCAAGCTGTAGATCAACGTCTCATGTAGCCACGTTGCTGAACGGGACGGTCAGTCCCAACTCAACCAATTGCATACGAAGAGTTGAGCAGTAAGGTTCAGTACTGCTTGCATTCGAACTGAAATTACACTCTTATGTGCATTGTATGAACTAACGAAATTCTCAATGCTTACAGTGGAATATGCTGACATAAAAAGGTTTTTAAAAAACGGATATATTGACGCATACGTCGTTATTATTCCAGGGATCTCATATTCAGAAAGGCAGTATTTTACATTCTCAAAATAAAAGCCTATCTTACACTTGCTTACACAACAGCAATCATTCGTTGAAGTTATAGCAAGTCACAACGATAAAAGAAATGACTTCGTAATGTAATCGTCAAGGAAATGTGTGTATGGTTAACAACTACAACAAAGCTTTAAAACTGTTTATGCATTTACTTCTTTATTTATTTATTTATTTATTTATTTATTTATTGAACAGCTCTTCTCACTTTTAAAATACAAATTCATTTTCTTTTCATTCTTAACAATTTATAATTACTATTATTCAATACTGTATTATGCTTCATTCTCATTTCTTTTATTTTTTTGTGTATAATTCAATAATAATGAACAATAATGATAATTTGGGAGAGTTGACCGCTTAACGATTATAACGAATAGTAAAATTCCAAGGTTTTTCTAACACAATCGTTACAAATTGCGCCTACAGATTTCTGATTTATACGGAAAATTATATAAATCGTTACTAATTTATTAAATACACTTTTATAGAGCCGCGGTGGATATAGTGTGTAACGCCATCGACCGGGCGACCCTGGTTCGATTCGTTGTGAAAGCGGGATATATCTTCCTGTTGTAGTGTTAGGAAGTTCATTCATCTTCTTTCTGTTGGGTAGAGTTAATGGTGGCCTGAATGTAGTGTTGTGGGCATATTACCTTCTCTAAGTGCCGTGGTGATGGAAATTGGGTCCTTACATTTATACTACGTGTGCAATACATTGTAATGTCTCGAAAGGGTGGTGTAACATTTACCTAATAATATTGAGCAGTATCAAGTAGGATGGCTTTTCAGTTTTCATTTTTTCCTTTTGAATTATTATGGGGGCCCGTTGGTTCATTGGTAGAGTGTTTACCTCTGGTGCGTGAGGTTCTGGATCGATCCCCGGCCAAGTAAGTTTGTGGTGGACAACATCGGGCCCGTACGTTTTCTCGGCGTACTACCGTTTTCTCCCACTTTCTCATTCCACCAATTCTTTCATCATCATTCACTTGCTCTAATCATCGTCTCCCATAGCCTAAATGGCATTACGTGAGACGCTAAACTCGAAGATGTGATTTTTCCTTTTGAATTATTCACTATTTTTTTTAACTTTTTAAGATTTTTTAAGAAATAAAGGAAAGATAGGAAAGAAAAGTGATTGGAAGCGTTGTAAACATCCTTAAGATAAGTGTAAGACCCTGTCAGTCGTCAACAAATGACACTAGGATTGCCTTATCTTCCATTTTCTCTTCCTTAAAAAAAAAAAAAAAAAAGACAACATTCTCAATAATTCAGTTAAACTAAGGGAACGGATTTCGAAATTATGACGAAAGATATACTAGGGTCATTCCATGTCAAATCACCTAGAGCACATTCAGTGTCTCAGATTCTCTTCAAAATTTTTTCATACGTGAATACCAATGAAATTATGCTAAATTAATTTTTTCCGATTTTTTTGATGAGAAATGGGTCGGGGAGAAATTTGTGAAAAATGTGAATTTTGCTTCAATTTCACTTTCCGGCACTCAGCATCACGGAACTAAATTACCATAACTTCCTTATTTTTGAAGTTATTGGGCTCATCCAGGTGTCAAATGAACTTCGGAGTTTCAATACTTCCTGCCTTGACGAAATCAATTGGTATGGATAATCCATACATTCTGATTCATGATTTCATTTGTCTTTTAAAGAAACGTTTAACATCCTTCTCTAGAGTTTAACAAAATTAGTGTAAAAGAAAAAGACATTAGTGTAGAAAAATAGGTTAAATGTGCTGCCATCTGTACTAACCTTATGCTTTAATAGTTCTAAAGGAAAAAAGCAGCAATGAACGCAAATGGTGTGAAACGATCGAAAAGACACATTTGTTCACAGAATGTGGATTTTGTTTTCCCAGAATAGGAAAAAAATAGAAAAAGATATAAAATGCATTACATTTCATGAACCTTTAACAGCCGTTGAAGTATTAGAATGCTTCTCTTTTCTTTGAAAGGAGAGGGGGCGATCGAAGGAAAAAGAAAAGGTGAAAAGATGACACATAACAACACGATAAAAACGAAGAAGACGATCTCCATCACTGTTGGTTCGTTCCTGCATGCTCCAAATCTTCTCTGTCTTCATCTTCTCTTACCCGCCATTTCCTTTTTCGTCTTTTGACCCTTTTAAAGATTCCTCAGCACACAAACGCACACACACACACACACACATACACAAATAGCGAACGAAAGAACCAACCAACTTCCCCGCCAGCCCCCCACCAACCACCACCTCCACCGTCATTTCTCGAAAAAGGCTTTTCAGACCAGAACACAACTTGAGTAAAGTTGGCGACCCGACTTCAAGTTTTATTAGGTTTGTGTAAGACTTCTGAAAGGAGACTGAGAACAGCAAAAGCCAAAAAGAGGGTTCGAAGAGACGGCTCCGAAATCAAGGTTGCTAGCCGTGAATATATTGTTGTTGTTGGAAATGCTGTCGTGTTGTTGATGTTTTTGGTCCTTAAAATAAACACATACGTCGATAAATAACAGGAAATGATCCTTAAAAATTACCTAGCTATTCCTTTCAGTTGGCTTATCTTGAAAGTCCTCTTCTGCATCCGAACAGAAAGCGGGAACACCTTTGGTATATTTGTTAATACTTAAGCGTAAAGGCTAGAATATCATATATTTTGTAAAAACGTACAATATTCAAAATAATTTAAGCAAATTCAAAATATCAATATTCGAACTTTGCCCCTAAAACTAACTGAATCATTAATCAGAAGACAATTCGCGCAATTTTAAACAATTTTGTAGTATTCATTGTAGACTTCAACTTTTTAATTTTAATCATCAGGTATTCCGAACATGAAACTCTCTCAACACAGAAAACAAAATATTTTTAAAAGTCTAAACGGATTATTTTCAATTTGTTTTGGGGGCAAAACATGTATATTGATCTCTTGAATTTGGTTCAATTATTTTTACATTGAAAAGATAAGGGACTCGTGGTGCCATCATTTGGTAATAGTCGAGTTTTTATAGTTATCTGAAGAGAAATTACTATTGTCAGTTTTTATTTATACAAGCATGATCACAAATTTTTAACATATGAAAACTGTCTTAATGTTAGTTACTTGGTAACTACCTATACTTAACCAAACAACACAATCAACTCTATTGAAAAAAATTGTGACAAAAGATGAAGAAAGAACTGTGTATTCCAAGCTTACCGCAGCGCCTTAGTACAAGAAATGCAACCCTCTACACTGAGCTGAATCGCGGGTTGCATAACGTGCATGGCTACCTTACGTACCGGGTATTCTTGAAAGAATTAGGAATATAAGTTGTTTACACGGAAGACTGATGAGTGAGTAATTTACCTACAGCTTCAATGTCTCACGATTCTACCATCTAAAGGGCCATGTCCAGTGTTATGACCTGCAGTCCACATGTTAGACCGCTTTATATATTCCCAACAATTTCTAGTTTTTTTAATTTTATGCTTTTGTTAATTTCATTGGTGTGACTCGTTCACGTATCTCTCTCTGTATTATATTCCTGAAATAAATGATTATTGAAATAAGTAATTTTAAAATATCATCCACAATACAAAATTAGTGTTTAAAAAATACGATATCCGCTCAGTTCCATTACAATAGCTTTAGGAGTAAATTATACTCTGCCGTCACATATTTGTCATTAATTTATGCATGTTGATATGTACTACTAGTATAAAGTAGCTATATTGCATTTGGAAAAGCCCAAAGCTTAAGACTGTAATAGGAAAAGAGAGAGAGTGGGGGATTCAAGTAAAATTATAGTAGGGGTCTATCTTCAAGACATATTTATAGTAAATTTATATCTACTGTGATTGTAATGTGACCATTATTTTTATAGGACGTATTATTCTTATTTTAAATTTAAATAAACACGTAAAACCTCTCCCTACTGGTCTAGTAGCTAGCTCATATGTTCTTGGCTCAGGGTTCTATTCCCGGTGCGAGGACATTGAATGCATTACTGTGGTTCGGATTCCACCTTCAATTGCAGGTCTATATCTCATATAGTATCAGTGCTGAAAAGGAACGGATTTATGTATAAGCTTATGATGTATTATGTAATAATTTCGTCAAATGAGTTCCCTGTGGCCTACGGTTAGCGTATGTCTTTGGCGAGAAAGATCCGGATTCAATTCCCAGTGGTAGCTTATGTGATTCAGAACCCATGTTAAGCTGTAGGTTCATGTATCACATAACCTTTGTGCCGAAAGAGACGTTAAACTTAAAATTTTCAAACAGCTTTGTAATTATGTATTTACACTTCGAATATCCTTGTTTAACTCTACTCTCGATTCAATTACTAGTGCTGAGATACAATTTCCGGTATCAACCAATCAGAAAGCCATTTCACACCAGTATAAATGGGTGGGAGTAGTCCAACACCCAGAACAATAAGACAAGGAAAAGGGGATCGAGACAATTTCTGTGGGCAAAAATTTGAGTAACCCTACATTCACTGGTTCTTAGTGCATAAATGCTATTGCATGAAATACGATGAGTTATGTATAAACAAATGACTTTAAATGCATTGAACAATTAGTACAACTTAGTGAAACCTGAGTAATCATAAGTAGCTATCCAGGAAACGATGGAAGTAGCGGAGAAGAGAATATTAAAATGGATGTACGGTATAACAAGGAAGAATAGAATAAGGAATGAATTTAAATGAGGCACTGTTAAAATGGAACCCTTTAGTTAAAAGTTTCAAAAATGGTGACTGAGATGGCTGGGACAAGTAGAATGAAGAAACGGCGACCATGTGCGAAAGAGAACTGAAAACCTTAAAAGTATCAGGAAGAAAAAAAAGAGGGGAAAACTCCAGATTGGATGGAAGGACAAGATACAAAATGATTTGAGGGACAGAAGGTAGAGAACAGAGGACGTCCAAGGTACATTAAAGTGAAGGGGAAAAATTAAAGACGGAAACGCCGATCACATATAAATAAGGAAAAACACAGAGACAAAGGAAAATGTGATTTAGCAGTTTCTGAAAATGTATCACAATATGAATACATAATTCTAGCAAGTGAAAACAAAGCATGCATGTCCGCAGAAGACAAAACCATCTGCAACTCGAACAAAAAAAGGAATGTCAGAGCAACCAGATTAGTACAATAAATGCAATGCTGCTTCCTGCAAAACACTTGAATTTCTGAACTTATTTATTTATTATTTTAACCTGCAACGAAATAAGCTCCAAGAATTGCTTTATTTTTTGAATATTTATCAGGAGGCACTCCACTAAGCTCCCTTGACCACCCCTAGCTATGTATCGTTGGAAAATGGGAAGAATTTCTGAAAGGCCTATATGTTAACATTGACGAAAATCCCTGAAAACTCCTCAGTCATTATTAACGTCCCCCGGGTTGGCACCAGGACCTGACCACTTGTAGGCACGAGCTAATCTTTTGTCTTTTGTCACCTCGGCACCAATAAAAATTCCATTAGTAAATTTTTTTTGTCGAAATTTTTTAATCGGAGGCAGTGGCAACCCTTGTTGCAGTTGATCTTTCCTGGCAGCTCAGAAGTTCTCAGAGCGTTTTGAGGCTGTTTGCGTGTGGTGCGATTAAACTGAAAGAAAGAAGGAGTGAAAAGAGCGAACAGAACAGACCGAACGAACGGGTCGATCAGCTGGAAAGAACACCGATAAATTGCTCTTGCTACTAAAACCGACATCGAGGAGCCAGATAGCGTGAATCTGGGACACTTCTTATACCGTATTAATCTCGTACCACTTGGGGAAAACGGCAACAGAATTAAGAGACGGAAAGAAAAAGAAGGAGAGAGATCTTTCGTGTTGTACTAGGTTATAGAGAAACAAACTCAGAGTAGCTGTCAGTAGTTAGATACACGAAAAAAAGAAAGAAAGACGATATCAACTTATGCAAAAGAATGATGACAACAGTAATAACTTTTTAAGGGATAAAAAGTAATGCCACGGAATTCACGCTTTCAAGACTATCACGGCCATATACGAGGGGAGACCCAAAAGAAACCAGACTTCCGTTCTTATAAAAGTAATTTATTATTATTATTTTACAAAATTCTTTCATTCACTTTCAAAATACTCTCCATAGATGCGATACACTTCTCCAGTCTTTTCCCCCACTATTTGAAGCACCTCTAGAACTCTTCAACTTTCATATCGCCCGGTATCCTTTACGAAGCTCTTTTTACAGCCTCCACATCATCAAAACGTTTCCATTTTAGATTAAATCACTTTCGGGAACAGCACAGGGCTAGGTATGACGAATACGAAGGGTGTGGAACGAGAACTCAACCGTGAGCTCAAGTAGTGGTTCACAGATAAGGCTGTGTGTGCGGGGGCGTTATCATGGTGAAGGAACCAGTTACCTGATCGCTAGAGTTCCGGGCATTTCCTCCACACATCCTCCCGCAAACATCTTAGAACTTCCAAACAAAAGTGCTGATCAACAGTCTGACCAGGGAGGAAAAGAGAGGTAGGAAAGAGAGGGACGGGGCGAAGGAGGCTATAATTGATGGACGATATCAAAACAGAAAAATCGTTAGCCGAAGATCGTGGAGCAAGGAAGATTCTCAGTTACAGCAAATGACCTGCCAATAATGGTAGAATACCTGATGTTCACGAATATTGCAATATCAAAAAATCAAATTATTTGTGATTTAGAAAGCATTGCTTACACTCCCGATGCAGTTTAAGTACAAATTCATCTTCCATGGGCATAAGGGTGAGAGGTGGGGGTGGGAAGGCGTTAACGTGTAAAAAATATTCGGAAAGGATTAATATTAAGTGTCCAATCCATAGTTTTCAGAATTGTTGAGATGAATAGTGATACTTATTATGCCGTTTAAGTCCAAATCTATCCCTCGTGCGTATCCTGAGGAGGGAAGGAGTTTAAATACTCCCCATAAACCTATCCTCCCCGTCCGAAGAAAGGGGATTTAACCTAGTTTAATAAAGACTTACTTCCCTATTTGGCGTATGGGTATTATAAGTGCCCTGATGCGAAAACTTACTTCCCTATTTGGCGTATCGGTATTATAAATGCCCTGTTGCAGAGTAGTTAAGTCTGAAACATAACAAGAACGCGCATTAATAGACGATTGGCCTGTTTGATACTTGGCTTCTTTCTAACATTTCAAGACCATCATTTTTGTTTTTCGTTAAACAAAAGAAAGGAAAGGGATAAAAAGAAAAATCAAATCTGATTACATTTCTCTTTGAATCCTGTTTACTTATAGACTAACAGAATAAAAAGGAAGAAAAATAATAAAAAGTTTCCTGATGGTTTCAGCCATTTTCTCAAAAGTGAGTTTTCTATTGTTCTCTCTCTCTCTATTCTTCAGAGCAGCGCTGAGCTGAACTGATGCGAGTTTTTGGAAAACGCCAAAGCGGACTTCACTTGTTAATGACGTAACACACGAAAGACCGACAGACGCCTCGATGCTCTCTTGTCTAGAAGAAAGAAGAGAAGAAAGTTATAGCAGAAGAAAACGAAAAGAAAAATCTTAAAGCACAGAAAACACAAGAGGAAGAAAGATTTTTCGTTGAAGCGAATCGAAGACGAAAACGAAACTTTAAAAAAGAAATAGAAAAAAAGGAAAAATACAGAAAGTTAAAGAAGAAGAAGACAACGACGAAATAGAGGACAGGAAAGAACTGCAAACAAGTGAAGATCGCGGGACGCAAAAGGCAAGGCAAGGCAAAGCAAGAAGAGCAACCCAACATCTATCAGACAGAACACAACTTGTTCCCCAAAAAATCTTCGGAAAAGGAAAGAAAGAAAGAACATACAACAAGGCCAGAAAAAAGAATGAAATTGAAAGTTAAAACGAGAAAAAGAATAAAAAAATAGTAGTCGGATAGTGGAAGACGAAAGGAAATGTCTACCAATTGTGTAACTTTTGCTTGTTTACAGCAAAAGATGAAAAGTTCTTCTTTTTTAATTTTCCACGAACGAAGAAGTTAGTAGGAAAGAAGATAGTCGAAAGTCAGAGAAAGGGAGAAAAGAGAAGGGGTAAAAGTGGAGATCTTTGGAAATGATAATATTTGCAATTTTCTTTCTTATACTTTTTTTTTTTGAAGGACCGCGAGTTCCAAGAAGACAAGGCTTTTTAAGAGACAAAAATAAAAATCTTTTCCTTCCATTACAAATAAAAGTGCTGAAAACGATAAGATTTTATACCTGCAAAATTCTGTACGTATAAGCATCTACTGGAAGTTTATTGGAAATAAATTTTTCCCCCTTTTCTAACTTAGGAAACATTGCACTGAAAACGTTTACTTGTTTCGAATTGAAATGGCAGAAAACCAAAAGCATCTAGCTGGAAACATCGTCACAGAACTAAAGGAAAGGCTGATGAAACTAGATATGTACGGTGTAGTGTTGTACAGTATGTGTGTAAAGAATAGACTCTAGGAGGAGGAAGAAAAACGGAGAACAGAATCCTCGGAAAATATGGTGCAATAGGGATGTTGAAAATTAGATGAGCAGGTAAAATGTCAAGTGAAAGAATTTTGAAAAAGTTAAATACAAACAAGAAGTATACTGAAAAATATTTCGAGAAGAATAAAATGAAGTTAAATAACGAAATATTTTTTTTTTCAGTTTAACGTTCCACGATTATGCTCGTTAGGCTAAGGGAGACAGTGCTTAAAGCAAGTAATTGGTGATGAAAAAACTGGTGGAATAAGAAAGTGGGAGGAAACGAAAGTACCCTGAGAAAACCCACCGACACGATGTTGTTCACCACAAATTTACTTGGCCCGGGGATCGAATTAGTCCCTACCACGCACCAAACATATCGACAAGAAGAAGAAATAGGATGAATAGACACAACACGAGATCATGGGGGAATCACGTTATTAGCCATGAAGTGAATGGCAGAAAGAAAACTATCCAGAGAAAGACTGCGACTGAAATTATACAAATTAAAATGCAGGGAAGGAAAAAAAAAAAACTACATGGAAATAAAGATTATGGTTCAGGATACACTGAGAAAAATCCGTTCTCAGGACAGAGGTATGTTGTACAACTATACGGAATCATCTTGCTTACTACAGAAATCAGTACGGAGTATATGTTATCCGTATGCTACATAGGCACTGTCCTTAGATGTTACATCATGCCATTGCAGGAGTCTTCCTTATATTACATACCTATATGTATGTTACCTTCGTCAACTATATATTATAAGCATCCATTTGTATGTAAGATCCTGACCGCCTATATTGTTTCATACGGAAAATACGTACAGATGGAACACTTATACAGAAAGTATTATGAGACATATGTTTTCAATTATACGTTTCCTGTACGTAAAATCCAAAAACTACAGGATTTACAAATGTAACACATGATTTTACGTACGACACATATTTTTTTCCCCCCTCAGTGTGGGCAAGAGTGGACGACTGCATCAAACCAATCTGAAGATTGCTAACCTGAGAAAATAGAGATGCAAATAAGTCTGATGAAATGAAACTGTCGAATATTTTGTTTTCTTTGTTTAAAAAGCGCTATCAGCCATGTCCCCATTTTTCAGACTTTGTTTTATGATGTTATAGTACCAAGTGAACAAAGAAACAAACAAACAAGAAGATTAATTTATGTTACATGAATATTACACACAATGTCTTAACATATTGCAAAATACATTTCTGTAATATTCCTAAAAATACTGACTATTATGTTAACCAACTGGAGATATTGTGTACTGACGGGTCAAGTAACTAGTGAAACAAAGAAAGGAAACAGTAATCTAACTGAAGAGAATACATATGTCGGTTATCAAGAACGTACACAGGACCGTACCTTGTACATATTATAAGCTGATTATGAAATAGTAATTCAGCCACGAGACACAGCATATAACAAATAATAGTAATACTTTCGGTAGGTTATTAGTGATGTGATTCCTGTGTGATAGTACAGGAATTGAAATAATGATTTTTCTTTCTTATAATTTGTTCGAATGTTTCAAATCTACATAGAACAGCATGCCTTCATTGACAATTTCAAGATTAACGTAGTTGTGCTTTACCTTAAACCATTTAGTTACACTTTAATTTAAATAATCACAAGTACTTGATACGAATCATTCAGAAACAACAGGCCCCGCCACATACTTCATCGTTACCATTTCCATTAAAAGAGAGCACAGGTCTACAAACAGTGGCTCGGGTGAATAATGGTAACCGCCGCTTCGGTAAAATTGACTTGTTAGGTGGAATGGGTTGGAATCGGACCACAGAATAGTGTGTAAGTAGTTTAATTTCGGAAATGTCTCTCCAGATGGCAGAGAAAGATTATTTGGTATGTGTCATCACATTGAATTGCATGGAAATATTGAACTTTCTTAACCAGTTTACTCGAAAGTTAGAAAATGTGACTTACCAGTATGTTTCCCCGACTATATTATAAAAACTACCCTATTCTATTTGATACATTTACATTTGAAATGGCAACACTGTTGAAGCCACTTAAATCGCGTTGATAAAGTTCTTCCGTTTGTGTGTTCGGAAGGAAGCAACGTGAATTTTACCAAAATGTACCCGGTGATTGACGCTGAAATATATCACTTATACAAATTTAAATTTAAATTGTCCATAAAACCAAACAAATATGATGTTGTCTGCCAGAAACTCGCATGGTCGGACATCGGTCCAGGGATTCCTCGCAGCAGAGATAAGCATTATACTACTGACTAATCATGCAACAAGCTTTTTAAAGTATGTTTGCCACCACGATTCCCGTTTTACATTAGAGCGTCGATAAGAGAGGAGGAATTATAGGTAGTAGTTGTGACAGAAAAATCGATTTCAACGGATTTACAGTTTCATAGTCCTATATGTTGAAAAAATTATTTTGGGTCATCTCTCCCTCATGATTTATGTACACTCGTCTAGATTTGTCATACCGTTTAGCATAACCGAATCAAATTTTAAACTTAAAGTATTTATAACATTCTCTCGGATGGGTTTTGGATTTTCTTTTAACCCTCAAATATAAGGGCAGTTTACTGAAGCGTTAAAATTATGGTAAAAATGCTAATTTCTCGAGAATGGTTCTATGATTTTGCATATATTTAATCATACAATAAATCATTAACAAACCCATAATATGGTATGGTATAAGTCATTTTTCTGAAAAAAATCCAGATGTAGTTTGGTCTTGGGGATACGTTCTTTTCGAACAATTTTCTGAAAATAACTTAGACGATTTTATTGACATTTCATAAATACTTAAGCAATAACTGTAACAACTAATAACAAGTAGTGATAGAAAGTACGCTTTGTACGGAGAATTGTATGATTAATTTTTCTTTTCTTGCCTCAAAAGGCATTCTGAAATATTAGGAGACCACTTTAAAGTTAAGTACGCACACTGAGACAAAGTTAGTAGTACTAGTTGTAGTAAAACAACATCTAGTTGAGTATACCAGGTAATGACTGCATCAAGGCTATGTATGTATGATCCACGAATGATTCATTGACGTAAATCTACAACAGCCTAATTCCCAAAACCGAAATCTGAGCTATGTCTGGCGTGTGGAAACTAGTTTATCAGTGTGATGAAACTACCCCCATCACTTAACATATTTGTGCTATCAAGTATTTCTGTCGGCAACTAATATTCATACCACAACATTGTTCTGGTAGTCTTCAGTCCGTTGAGCTGTTTCCCTCTGCATAAATTAACAGTTCTGAGAGGCGAATTGTCCAGTGAGCCATCTGCATTAACAACTTTGACAGAGCAGCAATTCAACCGCGATTCAGCAAATTTAGCACAATAGATGCTTCAATATTGGAGAATAATTGAATGCTATTACGGTTTGACTATTGTTTGCTATTATTACGGATCCATCATAACGGAGTAAGGTTTTAATTAATGAGATTATATTAAATTCTCCATACCTCTCGCTATATGTTTTGCTCCCCGTTGAGCTATTAAGTTTAACAATAATTGCTTGCGTTGCCAAAGCAAATTGTTGTGTATTAACTTCACTGAAAATATCTATACATACAACTGTATACGTTGAAAATTCTATGTAATTCTAATAAGTTTATACATACTACTAGCAATTTAATTTGGAGTAGTTTATAATATGCATTTCTAATCAAAGAGATGTACAGGTTTTCTATTCGCGCCTAATCCCTTTACCATTCAGTGAGTAAATTTTTAAAATTATATTCTTTGATCGCTTAAAAGATAAGTAAAAAAACAAAACAAAAAAAAAAAACATTACGATGTATTCTTAACGCTGTCCAATATCAGCGCCATCTTTGTTTTTTAACCCATTGATTTTTATGAAGTATTATTCTCTATTTTCTCTATTCTTTGAAATGAAAAGAGACTTCAATGCTTTGCTTTTACGCTGAGTTTTTCTTCAGATCTATTTAATAAATGTCCCTTATTTTGTCAAAATGATGTTTTCTTATACAGGATGCCCGAGAAGTCCCTAACCATTTCTGAGAAGGAGCACTTGGATTCAAATGAAGTGTTTACAACATCAAAGTCAACAAAATCACACCAGTTCGACGTGACGGCTCTCCATATCCGAGCAGAGTTGCCATCTCTCCGCGGTGCACCTGAAATCACCCTGCAACATTGTTGGGGTAATTGTACGTACCTATGCCGAAATGTGTTAAGGCAAGTGTGCCAAATCCCTAATCTTCAAATCGTACACGTCACTCTTGATGTTATCCCACACAAAGAAGTCGCATTTCGGCATCGGTACTAAATTATATGAAATTAAGGGAAAAAAACAGGGCAATCTCGTGTCAAAATGGGTAAATCAACACGAGAAATATTCGAAGACAAGACGACAAAAGCTTTCTCGAGAATCGAAACGAGACTTAGCGAGATTACACAAGATGATAAAACCTTACTTCTCGTTTCATCTATTGAGAAACACTAATAAATATGTGAGGTATTGTATTCCGAGCAAAGGAGAAAACCATGCAGAAACAATGAGCGCTCAAGCTAAGAAGAGAAAGGGAAAGACATCAGTATAAGTCAGTAAACTGTTGCAGTTGGTGTTGCAGTTCTTGGGTAGTCACCATATCAACTACCATTTTCGTTATTTCTAGCGTTCTAGATAAAAGTTCGCTACCTATTAAATAAAATGGTTTCTCTGTGGCATGGGATCAACATTTAAAAAAAAATCTAGTTCCTCCGCCTAGTGTTCCCCACGCAACGAGGCGAAACAAAAAAAAAAATAATAAAGTTTTCTCGTTTCGTTTTGATTCTCGAAAAAAGTTTTCCCCGTCTCGTTATGTCAGTTTCTGTACAAAATTTATGCCTAGACATTTTTCTTAATTTCAACGAGAAGTTACCAGAATCCCCGTAACGTTTAAGTCCACGAAGGGAGTCATAAAACAACATTTGAACAATATTTATTATTGAAGTATATCGTATAATGACTTGTGTATCTTTAAAAGTTGATAAATTCTCTTCATTATGTTCTGTACGAAGAATATTACTTTATGAATTTATAGTTTGTATATTATGAATCAGGAACACTAAAAACAATGTTTGAGATCTAAAATTTGGATGAACTAACGTTGTCCATGAGGCTCGGGAAATTTGTGGTTTCGTCTCAATTATTATCTCGTCTCGGATTTGAAAAGCCACTTCTCAAAATTCCAGAGAACAAGACTGAACTCCACCGGGAATCAAACCTAGAACTACGCGCATTAATCGTTCGACTATATTGTTGTAATAATAATATAAAATAATAAAAGGCCATCGGCTATAATTAAGCCTGTAATAGGCTTAAGTACAACATAATGAAGAAAGCATATAGTTTTTCATCAACTTTTTTCTTTCTTGTTTATATCGGTCGTTACACCAAACAAAGAAAAAGACACATAAAAGGAAGGAAAACTAACAAGCAGATAAGTAAAAAAAAAAAAAAAAAAAAAAAAACTCTACTTAATTATTATACCTGTTGTTTGATCTTAATTCAAGCGGATACATTGTGGTTGTTTTTATGCTTTTTAATTACTGAATCATCTCATAAGTGTATTTGTAACATTCATTTCTCTTCTACTTCTGTATATACGCTCGCGAGAGCCGAAGACAAATTTTCCTGATGAGCTTTGCTAGCGAGCATCACGTCTAAAGAACGATTAAGGTCGGCTCCCTTTAATAGAGGCAGATGAGGCTCTCCGATAGCACGCGTTGTCTCGAATTGATGAGGGCCATTAGGAAGGGTATGCGGTATGCGGGCAATGCTGCTGCCGAGAAGGCAACGCGCTTCTAGATTGTAAGGCAAACACTTCACACAGCGCTGGATGGAGTAGGAGCAAAGCACAGGCAGTTTGTAGTAGAACAGGCCATGAAAGAGAGGGGATCATGGGTAATTATCACAATAGGGTTACGTAATAGCTCTGCTGAATAAAGAAAAGAAAGGGTAAAAAAAAAAAAAAAAGACTCGGAATCAAAAAGGTCTACTTGCTGATGGAGCGGTTTACATTTTGTTTGCTTCATGAGGATAGTTTACATTCCTAGCACTTACCAAAGCACTCTTCGTGAGTTCCTGAGTTTTTGGATGGCTCGCTTGAGTTTTGTCGGAAGGTTTTGTTGGCTTTTCGCCATGCTGATTGGCTGGAAGAAGAGAGAGAAACGGCCCCGACATTTAAAACTGAATTCTTTGCCAACATCCTTTCACACAAACATTAATAGTTTTAAAGAAATCGTCGTGGTAACAGATACTAGTCACGAATCCTATAAAATATTCTTAAAACAATATACAGGGTATTCCACAAATAAAGCCCAAAAACAAAGCTAAATTGATTGTATGTGTCATAATGAGACAAAAAGGAAACCTATTTATAATGTAATTTGCTGGTGATGCGTAGTTGTAAAGTGACAACTATATGAAACTCATCGTTGGCAGAAGAGTTGCTGTTTATAACACACGTCCTAGTTTAGTTCACATGCATTGCAAACTTCTTATTGTTTCAACCCTTCATATACCTTTACCGAAGAAATAACAATAATAACCTAGGCTATAGTGCTGCCAAAATGTCTTGAGCCGTGACAAATATGTGAACTAAAACCCCACCCTTGACACACCCACGCGTTGAGCCAATAAGAGTTCAGGTGTTGCTAAGTGAGAGAGCTGTAGCGAAAGGGAGTGGAATTGCTTCAGCCGATAACAGCGCCTGGAACGGAAGACTAGCTGTCAAGTCAATGTGGTATATCTATAGTAATATGTGCACAAGTGATTCACAGCTTACTATTACTTTTGACAGGTTATTATTACTTGGAATATAATTATATGGGAGCACTGAAATATCCATCTGTCTGACTTGTATTTACATCCCTTGTCAGTAGTTACGTTTTATAGGACTAAACCTACAATTTATAATGGGATCTGAACCATTGTGCTACGTTCAATACTTTCCAACTGGAAATTAAACCCGGTACCTCGTACTTCAAATGCATGCATTCTCGCCACTAGACTGCCGTAAGGGAGAGTGCTACAGAAAAGGAGGGAAAATATTATGTCATAATATGAACATTGAATGTAAAAAGAGAGATGCTAAATATTTAGATGTGCTCATTTACATTTTTGTTTTATGCAATGAAATGTAGTTTTTTTATTTTTATTTATTTATTTATTTATTTATTTATTTTTTTTTGAGTGTTTTGGATTTTGATGTCTGATGTCAAAACGCCAGACCAGACATCATAGACTCTCCCATATTTCTGATATATAAAAAGTTCATTTAACACTACTTTGTTGCTATTATCTGAATTGCTTCCTAAAGTTTTGAGATTCTTTATTGAGTTTAAGTTGTTCAGTTGAGAAAAGTGATAGGGGAGGGTACTACAATACATTAAACAGTTTGAACTTATTTTTTTTAATGTCCTTCCCTTGATCTTTTTTCTTTTAAAGTATCAGCATCATGTGCACCACGTAAAGAAGTTTGATTTGCATGGTATGATATTTTCTCAATCAATATTTACAACCGGAAGTGGTAGTAGATGTCTACCACTTCCGGTTTCACTAGAAAGATTAGACTGAAGACGGAATATATTTCTTGGGATGCTTAATAGATTTACAGAAAACTCACTTCTCGCTATATAAACCTATTACCGTTCTTCTTACCCTACAGCGATGAACATTAGAACCGAAAATGGTTCATTTATATCATTTCCGCTTTCAATATTACCTCCATTAACGGAACGTGATTCCTAACTTTTGATATGCTACATCGTTGTCAAAATTTACGGTGATTTATCATGTAGTTCTTTTTTTTTTCGGCTCCTAGGTAGAGTAAGTATATCAAGGAATTCAGATAAGCCAAACTCATTAAAATAATAAGAACAATAGGTATATATATATATATATATATATATATATATATATATATATATATATATATATATATATATATATATATATATATATATATAGGGTGTCCTATTACGAAAGCTACTTTTGACTCACAACATTCATCACATTTGTAATAAGTTTTCACTACGACAACACGCTATTCCTTCGTGAAGTGCTTATACCCAAGATGACAGCCATCCGCTATTCAGCGCTCCGTAACTACCAACTACAAAGACAACAGATGAAAATCGTGTAATGTTCAGTGGAGCCAACTTACTAGAACAGAAAATAGCGGGCATTTCAAAAGTTGCGCTCTTTATGGGATACATATATATAAGCTGATTCTAGGAATGTCATACAATTTGTGAGGTGATTCTACATGTGAAAATAAACCGAAAAAATCCTAAGAACATGTGTCCGATTTTCGATCGTTACAGAATTGGAGCGGATTGAAGACTACACACATCCATGAATGATTATGAAGACAAGTGTGAATATTACTTACTGAAATGCTGTGTAGGCGCTGTTGTGGACAGAATAATGGTGGGACAAATGACTGATTCATCCTACAAGAGGTGTTGGAGAAGTCCTCCACTCATCTCAATGCACTTGTCAACGCGTCGGAGGGTGTATGTTGTGTTTCACATCGAACATCATCTCGGCAGGCTTTAATGAGGACAACAACGTCGGTGATACGAGCGACAAGTTCTTCACATGTATCCATCTTCGTAGCGTACACATCCTCCTTTAACCAGCCCCATAAACAGAAGTCTCATAGAGTTAGGTTGGGTGATCTTGGAGGCCAGTTAATGGGTCCGCCACGGCCAATCCACCGTTGAGGAAATGTGTTGTTCAGATACTGGGATACTTGTCTGGTACAATGAATCGGTGCTCCATCATGTTGCAGGTATATTTGTCGTTGTTGCTCTAATGTTACATCTTCCAAAATTGCAGGTAAGTCTTCTATCAGGAAATCTGCGTATGGTGCGGTTGTCATGCGATTTGGCAGGAACACAGGCCATATCACTAGGTCATAAATCATACCACACCAGACGTCCATCATTATTCTGTCCACCACAGAGCCTACACAGCATTTCAGTTAAGTAATATTCTCACTTGTTTCATAGTCATTCATGGATGTGTGTAGTCTTCAACCAGCTTCAGTTCCGTAACGATCGAAAATCGGACACATGTTCATCACATGTTCATAGGACTTTTTCTGTTTATTTTCACATTAGAATCACCTCGCAAATTATGTGACATTCCTCCTGAAGATTTCTTGAAAGGGATGCACTAATAATTACCACTACATTTGATTTAAATTTTTAAGTTTTTAAATTTCTTCAAGCATCTGTGGTGTGAATGATGAATATTACTTTGTTCAGTGAATCCTCTTCCTTCAACCTTCAGAAAATCGACTTAAACTATTGCTTTTACAAAACTAAGCTTTCTTTTAAGCCGCAGACGGACACATGACAACAGAAAGTTTCGGAAAATGTAGCTTTTTCCTGCTAGGTTCTCACTTTAGATAGTGTATATTTACAGTGAAGGGGGGTGCATGTGCTCCGTTGCACCCCCCTAAATCCGGCCATATATATATATGATGTGCGCATAGGGGTACTAGAGGAGGCAGAGGGCACACCCCAAAGACAACAGTATAATTCTTTCAATTCTTTGAGAAGTAAGAGGCTCCCCTCAGCAGCAAAATATCCTAGTCCCCCCAGTAGGTACACAAATTACAGACTTTGTCCGGCCTCGACCAAACTTATGTTCCTAGACCTTAACATACTTAGAAAGCAGATAATTTATTTAATTTTATCGGTGCAGACGTTTGGTTCTCGAGTTTTTGGCCATGAAATTTAAGATTTGGATTTTCCAACAAATAAAATCCCTAACTGCTATTTTAGAACAAGAATTAGCGTAAATACATGGAACATACCTGTTAAAACGTTCATTTGAGGTTAAAAGTTAAAAAGAGTTAAGCGGGGAGTACTTAAGAAAATTGGTGTAAAATAATCACTGAAGGATGATTTTTCTCCGGCGCCCGCAATCGGAAAACTCAATAATACTAAGTGTCTCATTACAATTGTGTGAAAGTCGGGAAACCAAACCTCAGTGTTGAAAACCACGCTAATATATATATACACACACGAGAAGAAATTTGCTTAGTTTAAAATTTGCTACTTGGCAAATACATGTACACACAAAGTACGTAAATAGCAAAAGTGTTTGCGTGTGTCTTTTGGTATAGATGTATGTGTTTGTGTGTAGGGAAAAAAAGAGAGAGAAAGAGGAGGATATTATTGTTCATAACATCGAAACCAATATTCTCTTCTCGTTTCGATGCAGTATCAAAGTTGTGAAGTTAAATCTGAGCTCCGTTGAATGATTTATTTATAGCGAAAAGCAGATGCAAAGTTTCAAACCAGACGGAAAGACTTCTTCAGTGAAGCAAGCCTTGCTTGGCAACCGGTTGGCTGAAAGCAACTTCTTCCTCTTTACTTCCTTTCTCTTCTTCCCTTTTTCTCTTTCTCAGCTCAAACAGCGACAGGGCAATAACAGCAAAGAAATAAGATCTTTCAAACTCAAATATCTTTACTTGTCAGCTTACACCCAAATTGGAACAAATTAAAGGAAGCCGAAAAAAAAAAACTACCAATGTACATAGTTGGGCCAAATTTATTTCTATTTGCTAGACAAAGTACCTGTTGCTTTCAACGGTAAATCAGGACAATAATTTTTAACTATGTGAAAGTGAGATTAAAACTGCCCGCTTGGTTCAAACTTTCAGTTCAATGAATTTGATAGAACTATGGATGTTTTATGGTGTACGGCGCACTTTATATGTATATAGTTCGCAACACTACTGAAAATGTCGTATTTGTGGAAAATATTTAAAATGGTTGTCGTTTCCCTTCTCTTCTACAGCATTACAGCAATAGCTCTTAGTTGCTGTAATTATAACAAGTTCTCGCAATTACACAATTTAAGCAGTGTTGCAAACTTCAGCAATGTTTATTATATCTCCGGAACGGTTTGAGATATCGAAGTACTCTAAACAGCAAAATAATTTACACATGCATTACAAACCATACATATAGCTGGTTATGATACTTATCTCAGCATTTTTTTTTTTAAAATAAAGCCTTTCAAAAAAATTAAAATTTTCAAGCCCTAGTAACTTAGTTCCTATTTATTCGAAACAATTCATACCATAACCATGGTATCCAGTACTAAAGTACTTTCAATATACATTATCCTGTGCATCTCTGTTGTGCTGTATGTGCGTTAGAGGCTTCCGAACTTTGGATGTTTGTGATAATATAACATCCTTAGTTTGCATCACTGAATAACAAAAGTAGTATTTTAAGTTCAGATTTGACATGTTTATTGAAATATTTAATAACCTGAAGTAGTGCGATGTGAAAAATATAACGTGGCAACACTGTTTGTTGGGTCTTTCTATTTAATATATGCAAAGATGTCCCCTTCCTTATAGTTGCTTCGTGCAAAGTTTCGCTTTTCTCTCTCCTTTGGTTTGTCCGTTATAGTGGATGATCATGATAAATTGTCCACCCTGTATAGGCCTAGATAAATAGATAGAGATACATATATAACGCTGTGTTGTCTATTCTAAGATCGCTCTATTTGAATCTGGAGCGAATACAAATACAGTATTAATTTTCTAGAGCAGTGGTTTCCAATTACTTCAGTACTGCGGAACTTCTTAACATTACTAAGGCAAAGTGCAGAGCCCACGCCTTTAAATTTTTGAATCTGCGTGGTACTAGTAGCGAAAGGTATCCCATAAAGAAAGCAACTTTTAAAATGCCCGCCAATTCTGTTCTAGTAAGTTGGCAGCACTGAACCTTACACGATTTTCATATATTGTCTTTGTGGTTAGTAGTTATGGTGCGCCGAATAGCACATGATCGCCATCTGTTTTCTGTAATGTTTTCTACTCATTTACCACACTTGTAATAAACTTTTAGGATGAAAACACGCTGTTCCGTCATGAAGAGTTCTATCAATAGCCGTACAGTATCCAGGTTCAAATAATTAAACTGGTTCAATACAGTTTAAGTTGCAGGTAAATTATCATAATATATAAAGGTAATCAAGAAAGTTCTGTAGCTTTTTGTGCAGGTCTGTGTTCAATTGGCCCTCACACCGTGAGTTGAATGAGAATGGAGATAAGGCGAAGGTTAGTTGTTGGTGTGGGTACATCCAACATACTACCTGGTTGTGGCAGTTCAGTTACACCGTGAGCTTGCGTAAGGACAGAGTGAACATGGGACCTCTACAGAGCATGATAAGGGCGTGTATGTTGTACGAGTTCAAACTGAGGTCAAACGCCGCTGCAGCGGGGCGGAAGATATGCCAGGCCATTGGTAAGGGTGAGGTGACTACGCGAACAGTGCAGCGGTGGTTTAACAAGTTAAAGGACTGCGACGAAATACTCGAAGACGCACCACGTGTCGGAAGATCAACACATGTACAAAATGAAGATCTTCAGGCAGGAAATGAGGCGAACAGTGGCCAAACATGTGATGAACTGGAACTACAATTCAGTATAACTGGAGAAACCATTCGGTAGCACCTCCATCAACTTGGAAAGCACTACAAGTCGGGTCGATGGGTTCTATATGATTTGACTCCTAGCCAGAAGGCAACGCGAGCAGACTCCTGTCTTTCTTTGTTGTCTCGTCTGAGGAAGAAGCCATTTCTGGACAGGATGTTGACATATGATGAGAAGTGGGTCCTGTACGAAGCTTCAGGCGTCGTCATCATTGGTTAGCATCTCATGAACCGGTTCCAAAACAGCCGAAACCAGTACTGCACCAGAAGAAGGTCCTCCTGTGTATTTGGTGGACTGCTCGCAGCATCGTGCATCAGGAACTGCTACCAGCTGGTCAGAACATCAATGCAGTGTGTACTGTCAGCAGTTGTACCGTGTTCAAGAAAAACTCAAAACTCTGGAGCCAACACTTCTGAATCCCAAAAGGGTCCTCCTGTTACTGCACAACGCTAAATCTCACGTAGCTAAGATAACCCGGGACACCACTCTACGCCTTGGATGAGAATCACTATTGCATCCACCATACTCCCCGGACAATGCACCGTCCGATTATCAGCTGTTCCATTCCTTGGACTATCACTTTAAAGGACACCAGTTCAAATCCCTAGTAGAGGTGCAAAATGTACTTTATAGCTTCTTCGCTTTACGACCCGTGAAGTTCTACCGCTATGAGATCCTTGGCCTTCCAGAACGTTGGCAGAATGCCGTCGATGTTGATGAGGATTATTTTTGATCTTCCAGGTACGTCTTAGGTGACATATTGATGTTCGAAGGTGGTGGGTGAAAAAGTGACATTACTTTGTTGGTTACATTTTATATTATTGTAAAAAATATACAAATATCAATGCCCAAATCTCAATATGGTTAGGACTTTGTCTTATTTTAAAATAAAACAATACAGATACATCGTCACAATTATTTTAAATCTGTAAATTGTTTGCATGCTAGCGACAACTATTGGAGAAAGACAAGCACTACACATAGCGGAACGACCACTGTTAACTGTTCGGAACTAGTGTTAGTCACAAACTGTGGCGTTTTCTTTTTATAATATGAAAAATGTTTGACAAAATTTAATTAAAGTTGATAAATGCATCCTTCCATACGTGTTAGAAGGACAAAGTGAAGAGTGATCGCACGGGTCGTCAAATTTGACCTAAATTTACTAACTTCAGCATCCAAAAGGGTGTGTCCCGGTTGTCAATTCCCATCCATGAAATTTTGCCATTCTTGTTTCACTCGCTTTACGAAGACCATCTCCTGAGGGTAAAATGTCAGATTGTCGCTAAATTTCATTTTGTTTATTTTTGTTGTTGTCATTGTTTTCTATTTTAGCTACTTACTATTGTTACTATTTAATTTGGATAATCGTTAGTGTTTGTGTTATAGTTCTTTAAGTACCATGTTTACTCGCGTAATAGTCGCACTTTTTGTACCAATTTTTCAATGCTAAGATCCAACTGCGACTATTACGCGAGGAAAGCTGCCATTCAATTATCGCTATGATCAAAACAATTTCGAATTTTGATGCAGCATTGTGTCAACCTAAAATGGATTATGGAAGTTGATTGCTTGATCTCTGTTGACACATGGGTCACGATATTACGTATCAGAACACAAAAAGTTCTTTTGCTCGGATTTGCGCAAAATAAACAATTTCGAATGAAGTCTCGTTCACAAAGACAAAAATCCCGTAGACTGCGACTTTTATGCAGGGAAATTTTTGGCAAATATTTTTATTTCAAACTTAAGGTGCGACTATTATGCGAAGTCGACTATTACGCGAGTAAACACGGTACTTTCTTTTCTCTCTCATTCGCCACGTCTTCTAAGTTTGGCAACACTGTTAGTGCACTTCTGTTGTTTTACGCTTTCTCAAGTGTGCATTCGGAAGGCAGCTTCACGAATCGTGCCGGTTTCTTCCGATGCATCACGCCTAAGGCAAAGGAGTTCCGTGATTAGTGCAGAGAGCCTAGGGTTCACAAATTCAAGTGGTTACTATAGTTCGACTTCAATGCAATGTTGGTGGGTTTTCTTTCCAAATTTCCTCGAAATATTTTTTCTCACACTCTTATTTCATTTCTTACATGCATTTATAATTCATTCCTCATATTCAGCAAACAGAACATAGACGTGGAACATTAAACTAAAATTTCATTTGTATGTGTTCGTCGCATTTCATAATAGAAGTAACATAATAAACAGTTTATCTAAAGGGAAGTAAAAGATTCTTGTAGTACACGGGAACAGTCTATATTTAACAAGAATGTTTCAAGTAGAAGAAACGATTAGCTGTGAAGAGAGAGCATTTATCGCTTTTAATGGATGTCCTCCCCCCTTTCCCTTCCTCCTTTCCTTTCCGCTCTCTGCAGCTCTTTTGTTTTTTATAAGAAGATCAGAGAGAAAATGTTTGCAACACACACACATAACACACAAAATCTTAAAACAGCGCCAGTCAGACTGTCGAGCTTAGAGTTGTCATGGATACGTTTTGATACGTCATTACTACCGGATAGATACTAGCTTACCAATATTTTTTTCGTATTTCTTTTATTTTTTCACCTTCTCTTTTAAGAAATAAATATCTAAAACCATAATGAATCAAATATTAAAAATATACTTTCAAAAACTGAATAGATATTGAGTAAGTATACAAAGTTCTGATATAATTACATTAAATGCCATGAGTAGTTTTGACTCTAAGAGCAAATAAAGCTTATTCTTCTGAAAACAACACAGTGCCATATAAGGATGTAGAGATCAGGCCTTCCTCTCAGACAAATCGAGACCAAAATTTTATACAACAAAATAGTCTGTTTTATTTATTTTTCTAATCAAAAGTGCTATTTGTTTTTTTATTTTCTTTTTTTCTTTTCTTTTCTTTTTTCTTTTCTTTTCTTTTTTTTTTTGGTTAGCTTAATGGAAGACTGAATCAATCAGGCATGTGATTTTTTTTAAAAGGTGAGTTTTAGACTTCCGAACAATGTCATGCGTAAGTATCATTAAGTCTTATAGAACGGCTTCGTCCGTCTGTCTCACTAAGTCAACAAGTACCACAGCAAAAACTAAAAAGATATCGAGAAGCGGTTTCTGGAATCAATTCAGCATCTCAAGAATAATAGATCTCTTCTCAACCCTAACTCAGTGGCTCTCCACCGATGTGTCGCGACACACTGATATGTCACTCAATCCCCTAACGTGTGTAGCGAAATTTTTAGAATTTAATAATAATTAGATTAAAATTGAGACAGACTGTATCAGTCAACACTTCCAGCGGTAGTAATAATGTTCTGTGCTATATAGAGCCATTATAAAAATTATTACGTAACCAAGAAGATTCTGTCGCTTTTTTTGTGGAGGTCTGTGTTCCATTGGCCCTCACACTGTGAGTTGAATGCGAATGGAGATAAGGCGAAAATCAGTTGTTGGTGTCAGTATATCCAGTGGTGTTAATCTATTTTTTTTAAACAACAGGTTATATATATATATATATATATATATATATATATATATATATATATATATATATATATATATATATATATATAGAAAGAGAGAGAGAGGTAGGGGTAGTAGCTGGATAGATATAACTCTTAGGAAACAAACCATACAAGGTAGGCAAAAAGCAAATTTTTTTTACACACCACAAGTGACAAGCAGAGACCTACACAGCTTCCTAATACAAGATGATGTGACTAAATTAGGTAACACTGAGAATATCTTGAAAACGAGTTATCCAAGATAGGTTTGTCATAAAGTGTCGGAAAGACTGTAATCCAGCAGTTAATCGACAATTGCTAATAATGATATGTATGCGTTTCAAATATAAATAACACTCACAACTTCACTCATGTGATCCAAGTTCTCATTGTTAATATTTGAGGATTTGAGACTAAGAAATAAACTCTTGTACCTTATTCTGCGAGATCATATGTTTAACCCTGTAGCTGTAAAATTTTCTAAAAACAAAAATAGTTAAACTAAAATTTACAGATCCCGGGTAAAATTTCCTGTTATGTCTGGGTGTAACAAACGAACCTGCAAATTCGAAATATTTTGAACTGGTACGAACCGCCTGAACAGCACCACTGGGTATATCCAACATACTATCTGGTTGTGGCAGTTCAGTCACATCGTGAACTTGCGTAAGGGCAAAGAGAAAATGGGACCTCTACAGAGCGTCGTAAGGGTGTGTATGCTGTACGAGTTCAAACTGGGGTCAAATGTTGCTGCAGGGGGAGGGGGCGGAAGATATGCCAGACCTTTGATGAGAGTGTCGTGACTACGCGGACAGTGCAGCGGTGGTTTAACAAGTTAAAGGACTGTGAGGAAACACTCGAAGACACAGAGCGTGCCGGAAGACCAATACATGCACAAAATGAAGATCTTCAGGCAGCAATTGAGGCGAACAGTGGCCAAACATGTAAGGAACTGGGACTACAATTCAGTATAACTGGAGAAATCATTCGGCAGCACGTCCATCAACTTGGGAAGCACTACAAGTTGGGTTGATGGGTCCCACATGATTTGCTTACGGGTCAGAAGGCAACGCGAGCAGATATCTGTGTTCGTTTGCTGTCTCCTCTGAGGAAGGAGCCATATCTGGACAGGGTGTTGACATTTGATGAGAAGCGGGTCCTGTACTAAGCTTGAGGCGTCGTGATCATTGGTTAGCATCCCATGAACCGGTTCCAAAACAGCCGAAAACAGCACTGCACCAGAAGAAGATCCTCCTGTGTGTTTGATGGACTGCTCGCAGCATGGTGCATAGAGCACTGCTATCAGCTGTTCAGAGCATCAATGCAACTGTGTACTGTAATCACTTGAGCCGTGTTGAAGAAAACTCTAAACTCTGGAGCCAGTACTTCTGAATCGCAATGGGGTCCTGCTGTTACTGCACAACGCTAAATCCCACGTTACTAGGATGACTCGGAACATCATTCTACACCTTGGATGGGAAACACTATTGCATCCGCCATACTCCCCGGACACTATTGTGCCGTCCGATTATCACCTGCTCCATTCCTTGCACAATCACCTTCGAGGACACCAGTTCAAATCCCTAGTAGAGGTGCAAAAAGCACTTGATACCTTCTTCGCTTCACGGCTCACCAAGTTTTGCAGCACAATGAAATCCATGGTCTTCCAGAACGTTGGCAGAAGATCGTTGATGCTGATGGGGACTATTTTTGATCTTCCAGGTACGTCTTAGGTGGCATTTCGATGTTCGAAGGTGTTGGTTAAAAAGCGACAGACTTTCTCGGTTACCTTTATAATTGGTTTCGCTATTATAACAGATATTATAATTATCATTTAAAATAAAAATATGAAACAAGCATGTAGCGTGTCCTGGACGTTCAGCACAATTTGTCGTCAGGTTGAGAACCAATGTGCCAACCCTAGTACTCAAATAGGAAATGGTAAAAATTAAACATTTCCTATTTCAACGGTGATCGCCAAAGAACAAACACGGTATCAAATAGCAATAAGCGTTTATTTCTTTAAAATAGATTCAACGTCTCAGAAAAGATAATATCTTCATCCGCGCCTCTCTATTAAAACTGAAAGTAGTAGTAGTTTACTTGTAGTTCTGATTTCAATATTGATTTCCACAGAGCAAAATCGATAAAAGGTAGCGATTTCAAATCTATTCACGTCTCAAAAATAGCTTTTCTCTCATCCGTTAACTCTATCCAAACTGGACGTGGTAGAAATTAACATCCGGTATCAAGGTTGATTATCATAGAACAAATACATTAATAAACAGTGACAAGAGATTTTTAAAAAAAATCGATTCAACATCCGAAGAAAGGACAATTCCTTCAACCGAATCTACGTGCTAAAACCAGAAGTAGTTGAAATTTACTGCTATTTCCGGTTTCAACATCCAATAGATCTCCATAGAGTAGAACGAGAAGAGATAATGAGAGGCGGTTTCCTGCACTGGATTAAGCGTCGAACAAACAACATGTTCTATTTCATCGACAAACCTTTTATTCAAAGTTCATCGTTGTAGAACAAAAACGGTAAGACAACAAGCTTTTTTTTAATCGATTTAATGTGTTAAGAGAAGATAACACACTTTCATCTACACGCCTACTAAAACAAGAAGTGGTACAATTTTACCATTACTCCCTGTTTCCAATTACAGCAAAAATGATAGGAGGTAGCGATAAACAGTTTTGCGCAATCGATTAAACATCTGGTCGCCAAACTTATGAAGCTTCTGAGATACTGTACCGTTTTTAAATCCTACTGTGAGCTATTAACCCTAACCCAATGAACTACTTTGCTTTTTTTTTTTTTTAAATACCTGTACTTTTTATTGCCTATAAACTTACATTCTTAGTAAATATGAAATCAATTTTAATTAAACTGTATATAACAAAAAAATAAACTGAAATTAAACTCTACAGAAGAAAGAAATTGAAGTGTAATTAATCATAAATAACAAATGTAATAACAGATTTGTTTATCAGACTTATTAACTTTAATGAGAAGGATGGAATTCTTTTTCGTCATCAACATTATTTCCCCTTGATTTAGCGACTTTTATCACATACTGGCAACACTGATCAAGCTTAGCTAACCTGAACGTTAACGCGGTCTACCGAAAATGTCACCGCGAGCTACTAGTAGCTCGCGATTGACGATTGGCTACCACTGCTGTAGGGCAACCGGCAATTGTAGAAGTCTACTCCACTTTTGGTTGTAATATTAATTTGCACATAGCAAAAAAGTATACGTTCCGTCTCTTGTTTTATTCCTGTATCACAACTGGAAGTTAAAATCTACTACAACCCCGTTTCAATATTGAAGTGTTTGGAAATCTACCCTTACAGCACTTTCTCATTTGGTGGCGAACTGCCGCGAGCGGCGGCGGTGAATTGCCGCGCAGGGTAGAAACACATTACAAGCAATAGAGCTTTTCACATATGCGCGGCGGTCGCCGCAAATTTACGCGGCGAGGAAATACAGCCGCCTCTCCCTGCTAGAAAGTGGCACGGCAGATTGCCGCGTATAGCCAAGCGAGACATTACAAGCAATGGAGCTCTTCATAAGACGGCGATCTGCCGCTTGGGTGTTGGAGGAGGGAGCAAGTGTTACCAGGAAAGATTACAGAGTGGTTGCAATAACATGGATGTGTGTGTGTGTTTTACGTATGTGTGTTTGAAGTGTGTTTGTGTATGTGGTTATGTTCTAGCCTAGCACACCTGGAGTGCTTTTAACGAAACTTGTTACATACAATATATGGGAAAAGATCACATGTAAATATAATCGAAAATGACTGATACTAGCGAAATACGAATCCATAGGTCGTTGATTAAAAACAGTCCAAATCCATACAAATTATATTTTTCTATGTAATGGAAGATTGGAATAAATGTCCTGGCAGGGCTGGGCAAATGACCTTGTAATTCTATAAATTTCTGGTGTCCCGAAATTGAAATATATATATACTATCAAATATTTCAGCAATATTACATATTTTACTGTCTTTTGCTGTATGTTTATGTACTATTTTGCTATATAAATTTTGTTACATAAAAATTCGTAATCCGGATTTTAGTGATAATACTGTAATGTACGGTACCTTAACAAAGCAAGAGAGAATTCATTATGTGATATTTTATAAATATACCGTATTTTATATATTTTATAACTATCTTAATACTTCTGTGGGTATAATTCCTTGAATAGTCCCTTGAATTCAGGGACTAGAGCAGTGCTTTAAAGAGACTTGAGTCAATAGGAACGCTTAAAACAAACGAATAAATTCGAAATACTATAATAATAATAATAATAATAATAATAATAATAATAATAATAATAATAATAATAATAATAATAATAATAATAATAATACCTGTAGACCAGCTTTGGGCTCAGTAGTTGAGTGTTGACTTGGGATTCTGGGATAGATCTCAGCCACCGACTATCCTGAAAAGACTATCCTGGTTTTCCCAGTCACAACAGGCGAATATCGGGGTGGTATTTTAAATATCCAGAACCTGGCCGCTACTTTGTTCAAGTCTATCAATTGTGGAAAAAGTATAGAAAATTCTCCTTCAAGATACCAGTTCTCTATATACCTGTATATAAAAAAAATGTTTCACTTTTTTGTTGTTGTTGTTGTTGTTGTTGTTGTTTGCTTTTTGTCTGTCTTAACAAGGCGAGTAGAAGATTCTTTTTGCGTCTGTCCATTGCAACCAGCACAACACGACAAGTCACAAGGTGTTGTTTCTTCAGTTGCACACCAACCCTGCTCGCATATTTTTCATTCGCGGCAAAACGCCGCGTAATACGAAAGGATACACTTCTCACGTGGCAAACTGCCGCGAGTGGATACGGCAAATCGCCGCCTCAATGTGAAAGAAGCCTTAGTTTCACTACGTGAAACGGGACTCATTTGTTTAAGAAGTGACGCTTTTAATATTTCTTTGCTCTACCACGTGAATGGTAGCTACAATGGCGATCATCTATGCTAAAACATGAGCCTCTTTCGAGTAATCACAGATATAGATACAATCATTAACCTTTCAATCGTATATAGTACCAAAGGTTTCAGCAAACTAAAAGATTGAACATTTACGATGTTGTGTCGTACGAGCGTTGCTTACGAGACGAGACAGAGCTCTTCCAATAGAAACAGACACTCTTCCCGAGACGAGACAGCTCAAGTCGACTTGTATGCAAACGGCTGCTGCGATTGGAAAAATTCCACAGTTTTATACTGAAAATCAGCTATTTCCAACAATTTTCCTCTCTTTTTGCTTTCTTTTTCTTTTCTTTCTTTTTCTTGGTATTTTTATCCTCTATGGCCGTGGACTTATGATACATCCCGTATAGAAAAGACCTACAGTTCTAAGTAGAATCAAAATTGCGTTCGATGCTCGCCCCGACTAGGAATCGAACTTCGGACCTTGTGCATGAGAGGTAGCTGCAGTACGCATGCCAGCTATTCGAATGATGATAATGTATTTTAAGTCATAAAATAATTACTTTTTTTTTTTTATCATAGATGTTGAACATTATGAGAGGTACTTCTCGTTTCATGTGCTCATATTCTCACGGGTTTACTCGTAAAGTTAGGTAAGTGTGTGGTAACAGGTAAATGCGGTCCAAACATCGAAAGATGAAAAGGGCATGGCAGAGGTTAGGGGAGAAATGTCCATCTTTAGTACTTAACTACCCAATTAGATTTAACATATAGATAAATATTTAGTACACCATATGGTGTTCTTAAATAAATAGGGTAGAGAGAGAAGTTGAGTGTTAATAGGCCGTAACTTTCAACCATGAACTTCTTATGACTTCACAAGTACAAGTGATCCGCGGAGAGGAAAATTTCCCTTTTATATCTAATACATAAAAGAAGTTTCCCTCGTATTTCTTTGTCAACGCAATTGAAAATTTCCCTTCTTTTTTATGCCACAAAATAGCTACTTCATCGACTAAGAAAATTTGAAAGCTAGCACCACTGCTTTGGGAAAAGTGATGTAATAAAGAGAGTGCGGTGGCGGCGTCGCACAACAGAAGAGGCGCAAAGAGAGAGAGAGGAACGGCAGGTGAAGAGGAAGGGAGGATAGTAGAAAGAACAAAGCTTCTTTCCCCCCCCCCCTTCCATATACACAGAGAGAGAAATGCTCACGAAAGAGATCCACCAACTTCAACAAGCTGACGAGAAAATAGAGAAAAGGCAACAGCAGAAGGGAGTAAAGTAAGTAAGTACGTATGAGTTCCCCTACCATTCTTCTCAACATATAGTAAAAAGAAAAAAGAAAAAAAAACAGAGAGAGAGAGACAGAATCCAAGCTTTATGGGATTGTCGAGCGTTGATGGCGGATTTAGCGTAGGGGAAAACAGAGCAGAATGAGTAAGGGGGCGATTTGAGTATAGTGTAATAGCAGGGAGAGAGGAAAAAGAGTCCCCAGAATGAGTGTTAGTGAAGCTAAAGTATTCGATTGCTCATCGCAACAACAATCCCCTGCTGGGTTTTCTTTAGTTGCTATGACAACAACAAGTAGACGAAACGACACACACACACACAGAGCGAGAGATTCTCCGCCACCATTTCCCCTCCTCTCTCTCTCTCTCTATTTTCCTCTCAGAGATATTCAGAAAAAGAGATCGTTATTTTAGTGTGCAACGATTGAGAATAATCACAAGATTACGCTGTCTTTTCACATGAACAGATTGTTAACGACAGCTTCATAGCTATTAAATAAACTAAAACGCACTGAAAGTGAATGTAATGACCACTCTGCTTATAATAACGAATTTTCCTCCCTAATTTATATAATAAATCAGTGGTGGCTAGTGAATTATATATATATATATATATATATATATATATATATATATATATATATATATATATATATATATATATACAATTTTCTCTTTATAAGTTTACTGCTTTATTCAAGGTAGACACTTCACAAATATTTATGTTACCGATAATGCCACAATGTTAATTCCGCATATTCCCCCAAACGTGAATCAAAATTGTCCTTTGAGTATTAACACATTAGAGTCGTAGTAAGCTCACATGTTACAGAAAATGTGTCCAAGCGGGAACTCTGTCAAACAAGTAAATGTGCACCTGTTTGCGAGTCTGCTATCCCTGCACCGACTGGTGTGTAGAAGAAGAGAATTAAATCAGTCAAATGGGGGGGGGGGACAACGGTGGTTCAGTGGTAGAGCGCTTACCTCTGGTACATGGGGTCCCTGGTTCGATCCTCTGCCAAATAAGTTTGTGGTGGACAACATCGTACTCGTGGGTTTTCTCGGGGTACTCCCGTTTCCTCCCACTTTCTCATTCCACCAATTCTTCTTTCATCATTCACTTGCTTTAATCATCGTCTCCCTTAGCCTAACAGGCATAAGCGCGGGACGTTAAACTCCAAGACTTAAACCATATTGGTGGGGACAGACAATGAAAGAATGAAGCACACGATGAAGAGGGACACAAGTTGAAAATACAAATTATGCACAGTAGAAATAAGCGACGACAACACAAAAGAGATTAGAAAAATCTATGAAACAAAGGAAATATCCTAGAAGTGGTGGCATAGATTGGAATTGCCTATAAAGACATCAATGGATAAATATTCAGAGCGAAGTGGTCATAGTCTGATGATTATGACAATAGAATAATAATCCAAACCTCAGCAATTCGAGAAAATGAAATGAAATCTTTGCGTCCACGGTTATGCCGGCTAGGCTAAAGGAGACCGTGATGATGAAATAATGAATGAAACAGTGGAATGAAGAAAGTGAGAGGAACGGGAGAACCCCGAAAAAACCCACATACACGGTGTTTGTCCACCACAAAGTTCACTTGGTGCGAACTGTGATCGAACTAGGGACCCCAAGCACAGACGTGAAGGCTCTACCACTGAGCCTCCGTGGTCTCATCAGCAATTCGAATCCATAGATGGAATATGTTATTTATTTATAATTTTTGCTGTGCGTAATAGGCGATGCCAAACGTTTTAATAGTGATGAAAATAAAGTTTGTATGATTACAAATAAGGTAATGTTTAATTTAATCACTTGTCGATATAACTCTCAAAGTATTTCGAATCAATTATTCCAAACTTGGCATGATTGGATTTCTTTTTCTAACTTTACTGTTTTTTTCGCAAATATAATGATGGGACCTACAGTTTATTGTGGGTTTCGAATTATTCTGCCCCATTGGGAATAAAAAGTGGGGCCAGATGCACCAACTGTGGTATGGAAACTATAATATTAGTTAATATATTACTAAACTTAAGGAATTTCTTTGTATAAACAACTTGACAGATCGAAAAGCGTTGTACACAATTAAGTCCACAAGGAGTTGTGATAATATCTAAAATTCCACTCTAAAATTTTCATATAAACATTGAATAAACATCATATTTCATAAAAGACATACAGTTAATGTAAAGTATTATTCAAATTACTTGCAGACACTGAACACATACACAGCATATTATTAACTATTGCTTGCTGATTCGCTCGGATAGAGCTTTCCAGTTTTTCCGTATATTTTTAACCGATATCCTTAATGCAATGCCTATGAAGGTTATTTTAACAAAAATAAGAAAAAGGTATAGGTCTGAATCTCACATATACAAAACATAGCCTTTGTAATGCTATCGGCTGATACAAAGTGATCTGCTTCGTGTATTTTAAGTTAAGTTTATTTTACAAATACATACATTAAAAGTTACTGAATTTTACTGAAATAAAATTTCTAAATTAATAAACACACTAATAATAATAATAATAATAATAATAATAATAATAATAATAATAATAATAATAATATACTGAACTTTCTATTTTACAAGACGTAGGTTGAAAATTTGTTGTATAGGATATATCACCAACATACAGCAAAAATGCAATTAAAGTTTTTTTTTTTTTTTTTTAAGTAGGGAGTACTCACACTTAAACTCTGTTCAAAATATATCCAGCAAGGAGTGGTAGACTTACCTAAAAGAAAGAAAGAATGCATTTATTAGTAATCTCTTTACACACTTTTATAGTTTAGTAGTACAAATTGTTTAAGAAATTGCTCAGAAAAAAGTAAAAATATAGATTGAATATCAACAGATTCAATAGATTAAATACTGTATATGTATATTATACAGTATATTACTCGTATGTGCCTGGTATACAATGTTTCACACATCTTTTGTTTAATTTTTATTTTGTTATTTTATTTTATTGGTTACCACATTGAGACAAACGGTTGCTCACATTTAGTGTGTAGTACCGATTGCGGATTTGGTTTATATTTGAGAAGATTCCATAATCGTAAGACGTTAAACAAATTATAACATACTATTCTAATACCAAAGAAAATCTCATGTATTTCGTACCAACCCAAATATTATATATATATATCTTCGTCTCCTTTATTCGTAGTCAGTGCAGAGCTATTATACCTTTGTATTCACAGGCAAATCAGTTATAGTATATATGATAATGTGTTAATATCACAAGACAACGCAAACGTAGTCCAGGAACATGATCTAAAATTTATTACATGCGGATGAATGGCCAGTTGATGGCCCTGATCTCAACCTCAGGAGCTGGTGTATTTATGGTTCTCATCGGGTGCCAACATTGTTTACTTGAAAAATGGGCTGAGGCAATAGTGACAGAATTTTGCCTGATACTGTGCGCAACTCCATTGGAGAGTGTCCACACAGGGTTCGGAGGCGTTTGTAGTTGCACAAGGTAAATATTTTGAACAAAAGTACTAGTTTTTTTTAAAACAGTATACTGAAACTTATGAATATATGCATTCTATATTCCCTTTCTTTCTCTTGGTTCTGGGGTCTACTAAAATTATGCATGTAATAATAATAATTATATATATATAATAATTATATATGTATGTATGTATGTATGTATGTACTACTCTTGCTACATATTTGGCATGGATTGAAACAAATGCATATATGTTGGAATCTACCTATAGGTAAGGGTTATATTTAAAGTATGTAGTAAATTTATAAACATTAAGCATATAAGGAGAACAAGGGTAATTTAAAATTCATTTACAACTTGTAGGTTATTACGTGAAATATTAGTTGCGTGACTTTTTTTCTCACATCCTGTGCTAAGAGTACAAAAAGATTACTTAGAAAAATTAGTCTAGCTCATCTTCTTTCTCTTCAAAACTTATTTTTTTTTTTTAAAAAAAAAAAAAGGGGGGGGTATTTGCAGAAACCTTGGTATAAAACTGTCAACCATTTAACATCATTAATTTTGAAACACACAAAGATAGGCATATGATTTCGTGATACCAAAAAACAAGCAATAAAAATACCAGAAAAAGCTAACACGCCATGTATTAACATGAGAAAAATCTTGTTATTATTACTTTATTACCCTGCAAATTGCCCTTAACAAGTTCTGGTCAATTTTCCACAAGTTTTAATTATTTTTTATCAAGCACGTTATCATTCAATCATAACATTCTTGTTAAAATTGTCTTAAGATCATTTTTGAGAAGACTTTCAGGAGACAAAATTTAGTTTAGTTTGCGTAGACCCTATTTATTGTGGACGATATTGCTGCATATCATAACAATTTATTAACTTGATAGAACAGAAAAAAACTTGACTGTATAAAATAAGTATACACTTGCACATTATTTATAAATTTACAAAGAATGGTGGTTCCAAATTTGACCCTTGTGGAACTCCAACCAATTAAATGAAATGAAATCTTTGAGTTTTACGTCCCACGGTTATGCCGGTTAGGCTAAAGGAGACGGTGATGATGAGTACTGAATGAAATGGTGGAATGAAGAGAGTGGGAGGAAACGGGAGAACCCCGAGAAAACCCACGCACACGGTGTTTGTCCACCACAGAGTTCACTTGGCGGGGGCTGGGATCGAACCCGGGACCCCAAGCACCAGAGGTGAACGCTCTACCACTGAGCCACCGCGGCCCCCCAACCAATTAAAAAAAAAAATCGTGCAATTTACAGTCTCTGAATGCAAGGGCATTAATCTTCGAAATGTAACTTAAACAGAATGATTTAAGTCTGAGGCTAAACTAATCTGTTTACCCAGTTATATTTCCATCAAATGCAATAGAATAAAATTTGTGTATAAGTAACCCACACATGTTCACATTTATCTCTAGTGCTTGATATAACGGCACGGTGGCTCAGTGGTAGAGCGTTCATCTCTGGTGGTTGGAGTCCCTGGTTCGATTCCAGCTCGCGCCAAGTAAACTTTGTAGTGGACAAAAACCGTGTTCGTGGGTTTTCTCGGGGTTCTTCCGTTTCCTCCCACTTAATTCATTCAACCATTGCATATTTTTCTCATCATCGCCGTCTCCTTTAGCCTAGCCGGCATAACCGTGGGACGTAAAACTGAAAAAAAAAATCATTTCATTTTACACATTTTGTAACAATACAGTTTTGAGATTTATTTCTTTCGGCAGCATCTCTAGTATTATTTTTCAATCTCAAAATGTGTGGTGAATCATGATTCAAGAACTAGTGGAATAGGAAAGGAATCTAGAGAAAACTTATGGATGAACTCGACGGTCCTCTTCACAAATTCACTTGTGCTGAGTTCGATTGATCCAACGAGCAAAGTCCGAATACACTTTTCCCTAGACTTAGAAAGATTTGTGCTTTGGGATAAATCATATATATACTTATTAGGGTCCCCACGATACAAGACAGAGATCTTCCAACACAATCATACATTTTCTGAGACAAGACAACACTCTCATGTGTACCATTGCCCATGATATTAGAAGTAGTATACATTTTTAAATGTGAGACGTGACGAGACGAGACAAGAAATGTGACGAGTCTCGTGAGCAATATTAATTCACTCCAGTGGTGTCAACTCGTAGAATATCTTATTGTGTGTGTGTATTTTTTTTTAAAATCTTAATCATTCGGAATGGGATAAAGGGAATTTTCGTCGAAATTGATAGCATATATGGGATTTTTCACTATATGTATAATCGACGCCAACAAAATTCTCTAGAAGCGAAAAGTAGACACAATGAGTCATCAGTAAGTGTGTCAGTGTTGTCAACTTTTAGTCTGAAGTCTTCTCTTTGTTATTGTCAAAGTCGATGCTAGTGCGGAGTGTCTTAATCATGTGTGATTCTTAAGAATGAAATAATAACAAACGAAATTTGTGCTCTGATATTTAAAGAAAGAAGAAAACAAAGCAATGATCGAATAAAAGAAAGAAAGCACAATAACAAACGAGAAACAATTTTCAAATGTCCCAGAAGAAATGTGAAGAACAAAGCTTTTTGTAGTATCATTCGGCTCAGTATAAAAATGATAGTACAAAAGTGTAATAGAGTCACTGCATTTCTGACAACATGACAAAATATACTTGTTCTCGGTTATAGAAAATACAAACTATTTTATAAACGTAGAAGACCGGAATTTATTGATAAATAACCCTGAAATTGAAAAAAAAAAAAAAGATAACACACGTTATACATAAAGCTTTATTTCTATATTTTATTATTATTATTATTATTATTATTATTATTATTATTATTATTATTATTATTATTATTATTATTATTATTATTAAGGGGACACCGTAATTTAGTGGTATAGAACGTGGTTCCGAGTTCGATTCCCGGCCGGTGCTTCCCAGTTTTTGGCGTCTACCCAGCGTTGTGAGGCAAACTGATGAATCACGTGAATAAAAAAACGTGACGGCCACTAGTCCTAGAAAGCTCCCGATAACGCCTGTTAAGAGGCCTCATCCCGGCGAAATTAAAATACCGCTAATTTTACAGTAATTATGTGATATCTTCAAATAGATAAAAGATAATTGAAATGTGGAACAATAGCGTCCTAAACAATGTTATTTTGCGTGAGGTAGCGTTATCACAAATCGCCTAGTGGCTTTCCGTTTTCAGCCGTTTAGAAACGCGAAAATAAAAGCCGAAATTCAAAATGGCTCGAAATCGAAAGCAGATAAGTGAGTCGTGATAACGGTATTTCATGTAAAAGGATATTGTCTAGAGCGTTCTTGTTCCACATTTCGATTGTCTTTTATCTATTTGAACATATCACATAATTAGAAATACTGTAAAATTAGCGGTATTTTAATTTCGCTGGGATGAGGCCTCGTTAAGAGATGGGGCGACGCTGTCGCGTTGACCACGTGTTCGTCATTGGGCTAGATGTAGTTCAGTCAGTCGCTAACGGATGGCGTTGGACCGGTTCAGGTCCTCAAACGGGATGTTACGCCAATTGGTGGTGGTATTATTATTAACAACAATAATAGTACAACATGGGACATTCAGATGCAAAGTGGAATTTTTCGCCTCTGGAGATGAGATTTTATGGCATTACAAGGTAGCATTACTGGATCGCTCTAATATTAGATCTCAAACACTGCTGTAGTGTTATATGCTTCTCAGTACTAGAACTCTATAACTTGATAAAGTGATTGTTCTACTATTATAACGAAGATCATTTACCAATATTTAAAGATACACAATATATTCAAATTTCACAAAATTTATTTCTCGTCTCGTCTTGTCTCCTACACAACAATAAACAATATGTATATGACATTCAGGAGCGTCATTTCAGATTTTGCTTCGTGGGGGGGGGGCAAGATCCCTTGATATAAGTAAAATTTCGCGTTTTTCACTGATTTACTACTATTCTATTGATATAATCTATATACATCTCAAATTCAGGGGGGGGGCAAATGACCCTCCCTGCCTTCCCCCCCTAAATGACGCCCCTGCATTTACAAAACGAAGAAATCCTTATACATTTCCATACTCGATAGGAGGAACTCCATCATTTAAAACTCATGTGAGAAATATAGCTAATGAAGTATATAGAAACTTAGGCTTAATAGTAAGAATAAGTCGAGATTTCAATACGATACATGTGTTCAAGACATTGTACACATCTTTCGTGCGCCTGAAATTAGAATATGCCAACCAAAATATGGAACTCAAATCATGTTACCTACACAAAACAGATAAGAGACAATTCACAGACTAAATTCTTAAGATATATCACTTACAATCAGACGACAGGTCACTACCCTAAATTTGATTCAACTGCTATTCTAATAGCAAATTTTTATTTTGAAACCCTTGAGCAAATAAGGAAATTTCTTGTATTATATTGTTCGGAACTAGCGAATAAGACTAAACTTCCTATCTTAAGAACGAGGCAAGCAAACACGGATTTCTTTTTCTGTATAAAGCTATATACATGAAGTCTCCTGTGTGGCGAATATATGCTTCTTATAACACGTACAGCAAGGTAAATAAAAAGTTTAGAGATATCTGTAATATGTCTGCAAACGATTTGAGAGCTGAACTGTTGAACCACTTTAGAATACTACACAGAATACTGTATAATTGGGCCCTAAAGGCCTGTTGTATTCTTCAATAAATAAATAAATAAAGATCAAGAAGGAAAACCGCGCGAAAAATGTTACGAAGATACAGAAAAACTGCAAAATAATACTAACTTGTAATATATATATATATATATATATATATATATATATATATATATAAAGGTAAAAAGTAAGTAAACGATGGTGTAACGTCAATGAAGCGAGGCATAAAATCAAAGAGGTGTAAAGAAAGAAGGCATGGAGGATGATGTTAAAAAGTACACACATATATATAGCCTAGTAGAAGAAAAAGCAAATGAGGATAGAAAGAAATTAAGGATGGAAGCAACAAAACAAAAAAGAGCTAAAGAAACAGAAGAAAAAATTGTTTGTGTGTGGGGAGGAGTACAATCATGCAGCAGCAACTAGAAAAAAAATATCCTCATTTCCTTACAAGGCAACCCATTAAAGCCAAGACAACTGGAAACACTTTTATACAAAGCAGGCAAGTTCGCGTGCAAACTACAACAACGAGAGCTTATAAAGAGAATATAAAAACGAAACAACCTATAAGCTATATTACATAGTGCGCTTTTTGTTTTCGGAGGAGAAGGGGTTTTTGAAGGGGAAAAAGTGAAAAGGTCGGTCGACAGGACTCAATCTGCATGATATGACGATACTATCTTCGGCTAGTTCTCTTTTAACGTGCTTCATGGATGAGAATACGGGCGCGAGGAGAGAGGGACCGAAGAAAGTGAGTGTCAGATTGTTAGATGAGCTGGCGAGAAATAGAGAAGCGGATGTATTCCCTTAATTGTTGGTCAACGATCTTCACTTATTTTCGTTTCTTTCCTTTTTTTAATGATTTCTTTATTCCTTCTTCTTTGTTCTCATTTTCTTTTTTTACTAGTCTTCCTCCCTCTCCTCTTTACTTCCCCCTCCAATCCTTTTGGCGGTAATACATTAAAGACTCATAATGGCTATTCCTGTTCCGCTAGCTGTTGAATCATTAAAAGCACACACACAAACACACACACACATGTATTCATATAATACCCTAGCATCTGTATAAAGAGGAAGAAGACAGCAAGGCAAAGTAAAGCTGTTTGGAATTTGCAAAGACGGGATAATGATGATGAGCACCACTACGAAGCGATTTCATTGCCTTTTCAACACAATATACTTACGACAGCTTGTTCATACATAAGTAACAGAGACTAGAAGATTTATCACAGTCTTATTGAAGACTAATCCAATATTATCATTATATAGTGTACGAGTGTACAGTGCGTATCAAAAAGAATCATCCGATTTCAAAAGCTTATATATATATATATACAAGGGCGGATCTAAGGGGGGCTACGGGGCTATAGCCCCCCCCCCCCTTGACGCTCAGGTTTACACTGGATAAAATGGGCTTCAATTCTGCTTTACACTGGATAAAACAGCAAATAATGGTTTAGCCCCTCCCTTGATCATATCCTGGATCCGCCACTGTATATATATATATATATATATATATATATATATATATATATATATATATATATATATATATATATATATATATATATATATATATAAAACAAATGAACATAGAGCCCAAGAACACGTCTGCATAGAGAGTTTTAGTTACGATAGTGTTTTATTTCATTGCAGGTAATTGTTTCACAAGTGCATCAAGATAGCGACACAGCCACAGACAGATTTCTGCGTTAACCGCTACAACCTGTGTGATTCCGTCTCGACTATGCAGCGTAATTTTCATTGAGAATATCGTACTGCAGCTACGACTGCTAAGAGCATTCGACGTTGACATCTTAAGGGAAATCCATAGTAATTCTCATATTAAGGAATGTCGAAGAATTGGCCTTCTACACAAGCAGATTGTGACATCTTTATTTTCTACAGGATGAAGCACCACCGTATTGGCACTGGGAAGTTCTTTAGTTTGTTAACAAGAGTTTCTTCAACAATAGATTGGCTGTAAAGATCCTACCGATTTACCTTTACACCACTGACTCTACTGTCTTGTAATTTTTTCTTGTAGAGGATTCTGAAAGAATGTTTCCCTCTTCAAAGAACAGTGGACTAGCTAAGAAATCACAAAATAACACGTAACACGAATCATACCCGTTTAAGTAAGGGTTGAGTTTGATTATCGAGTGAATGTATACCGCATAGATGACCACTTTGCATTCAGTTCACGCTCATTTATTTCATTAGAGTGCGGGCTCATTTCGGCTCGGGATCACTCACCTCAATTAGGTTCGCGCTCGCTGACGCACGGGCTCACTTCCCTCAATTGGGGGTACACGATCACTTATTTCATCGGGGATCGGGCTCGTCACTCACAATTATTGAACCCAAGTCAGTTTGAGCGCGAGCGCCGGATTCTCTCGTGTGCTGTGCGTTTAAAGGTGGACATACTGAGTATTTCTGAAAATCATGTAAGTAAAACTTACTCAGACATGTATTTTAAAATCTGGTCTACGATTCTGTTTATATATTATTTTAGTATAATATTTTAAAATCGGATAACTCTTCTGGATACATCCTATGACATGATGACAATCACACAATCTTTTGTAATTACACATTGAAAATGTCGTACTGGAAAACGGCATTGAGAAATGAATAAATAAACTACCTCGATGGTTGTATACACTTACTGTTAGAGATATTTGATATTTCGTTTGATCTTGTTTTTAAGTTCTCTAAAATATAAGCAATTCGCTGAAAATCATTTTACATAGGGAATTGATTGAAGTTCACCGTCACTTCTCATTGAGACAATGTGAGACGAAATGTACTGCCTAAACGGGATCCGAAGTACTGTTAGATTTTATATCCAAGGTAAGCATCCCACAAGAAATCGAACTTTCACATATAAAAACAGCACCAATGTCATCTACTTTGCCATAGGGACACTTCTTATTTAGTAGTTTCATTAAATTTTTACGGTGCACAATTAAGTTCGACATTTTTTTTTTTTTTTATCTCTTCGCCAATCGTAGACAAAGAATTTTTGTAACGCACAGGAGATCGAGAAAGCCTCTCTTTTTAAAAATTGGCCCTTCAAAACATGAATATGGTCTCTTTGCAGTACATGTTTACAAAGAAAATTCTCTATGATTTTGGAACAGTTTCTCTCTCTCACGTTCAGATAGTGGAGTCCATATATAAGGGGGTCACGTGAAGTAATAGATCAATTCTGTAAAGAAGTTTTAGGCCTGAGTACTAGTTTGAGTCAGGTCTACAGTGGTTGGATGTATGCTTTGTTAAGATAATCCTAGTGCCAGTTTTGATAGATTCAATGCACACGATCTAAATGCATAGCATACCTACTTATTGTTGTCAATGATCTGCGGTGGGAATGGTTTGTATCCGCAGTTGAAGAAACTCTGCATCGAATAATAAAATTATGGCATTCTACCAATTTCCGAGTATTCTTTTGGTCCGCGTGGTCGCCAACTTTCAATATGTTGAGCTCCTGCAAGAGTCTATACACTACACATCCTCACCGTATCACGACACTTACCACACTGCCTGAATGGATGTAGACACACACACACACGGCAATTTTAAAATCTCGTATGACCAGTGGCGGACGCAAAATTTCATCAAAGCATTCAAATTTAATATCCTTTCAAGATACGAGTGTTTTTGTATAGGATATATATTATAGTAAATATTTATTTTTCCATAGTATCTTGCTCATGGGGGATTAAACTTCGAAACCCTCTTGCGTACGACTGATAGGCAATGTCGAATAGCTATTTTATTAAGACGATGTGTCTCATATGTAATTTAGAATGTTCTTTTCTACCTTTAGCTTTATATACTCAGCCCTCCTCGCTGATCTAGTACCTGGCATGTGGTCCTCTGGTGGACGTGGTCCTGGGTTCGATTCCCGTTGGGAAAACATGAAAAATTTGAACGCATTGCAGTTGTTCGGATTCCACCTTAAACTATAAGTCAACGTTTCATATAGCCTCGATGTTGAGCTTCAAGAAATAAGCAAAACCTTTATATAACAATTTAACCTTGTTTTTATTAAAAGTAGTAACTAAAAATGAAATAAAACGTCATTACACAACAGTTATTTTAAGAAAAGCAGCGTCATGTACCGTAGTTCTTCGGTAGATGTGTTGCATTCCGTCTTGCGTATGTATGTATGCGCAGGCAAAGTCATTAAGAGTCCAAAAGGTCGGATGTTGGGTTGGGTTGGAATCGGTCGGTTAGCTGATGGTAAAAGAGGAAAACGAGGTAGGTAGAAAGGTAAGTATGTATAGATAGTGGTGGAAGGTGATTAGTGGCAAGGTGGTAAAGCGGTCAAGGGTTAATGGTTTTGCTAACAAATCACTCCACGCCCGCCGCCCGTCCGCTTCAGGTAAGAATACATATATATATATAACGGGGTAATAGAGAAGGGTTCGGCAGAGAAAGAGCGAATTGCTTTGGCAAGCAGTTCCCTCTTTCAACGGTGTGCACCCACAAGCGAGCTAATAGAAACCTGGTAAACAGTGTAAACAGACCCAAGATAAAAGACCTGACCCCGCATCACGTTTCTCCTTCTTTTTAGAAGAAAATGAGTAAGCAATCGTAAAACACTTTTCTAATACATATGTGTTTGTAGTTTGTCTTATACTTGCGAGTATATATATTGTCAATCCTCTGCTGGATGAAAGTCTCTCCATCTCCACAACCATACGTTCAGCGATTCATTTCCACGTTACTCATCACTATTTCTTGATTTCGTCATGCCGTCTTGCATAAGGACGTTTCATAGGCCATTCTTTGTCTCGACTTGCAATACAACAAGCTCGCTACCATTTTCAATGCCTTTATTTTCATGATAATATCCGTCACTCCTGCTATTTTTCTGATTCATGTGATTCTTTTCTTATCTTAACGGAAGATTCCGTGCATACATGCTATCCTTCGCTGTAGTCTACGGATGGTGAATGTGTGATTTTGTTTTCCATGGATTCGATCCATATGTCAAAACATGCACAATATATTCATTGCAAATTTTATTTAAACGCGTTGGTATTCTACTTTCCAAAAATATATGCGTAAACTAGAAACAAATTATGCCGGAAATTACGATCCAATCGTTCGAATGCTATTTTATATAGTTGAGAGATAGCGAACGCCAGTCTAGAAAATCGTGAAGTGGCAGCAGTGGAAGCCAGTGCCGATTACTCATCATCAGTGGCGTGCACAAAATTTCACGAAAGGGGTGAGTTAAGTATCTAAGTTCTCATCTTTCCATAACATGCGTGATTTTTATATACATATCTTTGTATAGTAACTGTTTATTTTTCCATAACGTCCTGTTGAACCCAGAAACCCTCCTTTGTATACGCCACTGTATATTATTCAGTATCTCTATATGAGCTGCGAAGCCACAGAGATATTTAAGTTTAGGAATCTTACTGGTTTCAATATGTTAAGAAAGAAAGTTTATTTTGAAAGTTCTTTTAATAGAACTACAAATAAATTACGTTAGTATATTCCATTCAATAACTTTAATTACAGAGATTCAAAATGAATCTAGGAGGCTAGTTTGTTTGTTCTAAAGGTTGTAATTATGTAATAAAACAAAGGTTGTAATTATGCTATTGAAATACTAAACAGTACACAGTGAAAAATGAGATGTTAAAACAACACAAAATGACTACCACTTTAGCGTGTTACTTGTGTGTTAATTTGACGCCAAAGACATCGCCTTCCGAGAATATTGGAAGTAACTAGTAATTGTCATTGAGAATTTCAACTGAATTTTATTGTTTGCAATAAGCAAACCTTTACGCAGTATATTTGACATTTATGCCGAGTGACGAATAATGTACCATGTTTTGCTGTAATCAGTGACGAAAATAGTTTCGTCAGCACATAGAAACAAAGATAAGAACAACAGATGGCAGAGGCAGAACTGCTACTCATGTAACTGTTGTCAGATAATTCGTAGGCTGACAAAACAATTTTCGTGACCGTTTATAGAAAACATAGTACGTTACTCGTTACTTAACATAAATGCCAAATATATTGCGTAAATGTTTGTTCATTGCAAACAATAAAATCCAATGCAAATTCTTACTATCAATTACTTGTTATTTCTGATAGATGCTCGGAAGGTGATGTTCTTGGTGTTCAATTAACACATAAGTAACACTCTAAAGTGATAATTATTTTGTATTGTTTTAACACCTCATTTTTGCTGTGTGAGAGCACTTTTACAAATGGAATAAAGATTTAAATTTTCTGTACAAGTGCCAAAAAACAAACAAAAAAAACTTTGATCTTATATTTTGCACTTAAATTTATCAGATTTAAGGCGACAACTACTTAAGGCAGCAAACACAGACACTTGTCTTCGCGTTCCCTTCATTGTCACTCCCTGTAACAGAAAGTATATAGTCTAACAGTATTTCCATCTATGAGGTTTTCTAGTTTTTCCTGCCTTTTTCTTTTATTTATTATACGCAACGATATATCCTGACATGGGAGTTCACTGTGCTGAAATTTTTAAGTTTCCTTTTACCTTCCCCCTCGTCACATTTACGCTATCTCCTTTCTCCCCTCTTCTTTCTCGCTTCCCTGAAACTTCTTTCATCGCAGAAACCGATTGCAGCAGAATGATGGTCCTCTTGGGAATTTCCACCAGTGTGAGGATATTTTTTATACCTCGCATTTCTCTCTTCCTTTTTATTTTACTTTCATCTTCACCATGCAGAGGGCAGCGCAGGGTCATCTTTTTCTAAGTAATTTTACTTTCAGTGACACACTTACTTTATCGTCTCATCCTCCACTCAGCAACCTTTCATTCCTTACTACTATTCGTAGTGTCTCAGTCCTAAAAAAAAAATATTAAAACGGAAAAACTATACGGAGGGGAACAAATGTGTTGAAAAGAAAAATGAGATGTACTTAGGAAAGGAACATGGAGAAGAAATAGTCCTTCTATCTAACATAAAAGAAAAAATGATAAAAGGAAGAAATAAAATAGATGGATAGAGATCCAAATGGTGAGAGAGCACGTGGTGCCGTTTCCTAGCCACATGAAAAGTCCTAGTTGAATTATCCTACGGCATAAGCAACCCAAATTGTCCATTTGTCTCGTCGGGTTTCATACCATTCAAGGACACTATCACAAAAGATTTAAATTTCCAGGCATATTTGAATTTATTTATTTTCTAAACGTTGAAATATCATACGACGTAAGCAACCCAAATTGTTCGTTTCCTTGCGGGGGTTGCATAACATTCAAGAATATTATTACAAAAGATTTAAATTTCCAGGCATGTTTGAATTTATTGATTTTCTGAAAACAATGCAAAAGCTTTGATAAATTACTAATGATACAACTTTACATGTGGAGTACTTAGTATTTACAAAATGCTTTGCAATGATGCCTACAGACTGGTTTTACGATGCAGGTTGCGCTCGAGATGTTTTGAAGGAAGGAGCATATATATATATATATATATATATATATATATATATATATATATATATATATATATATATATATATATATATATATATATATATATATATATATATATATATATATATAATTGATTATATCGTAATGGTGCTTATAAGATTGGCAAGTTCAAAAATTAAATAAAGTTTTGACTACAATTAAGTTATCTTGGTTTTGTCACGAAATTCCGGGGTCCTCTACTACTTTCTTTCTTGGGGAGGAAAGAATGGTAAATTGTGGGGATTGCACACAACCACTTGGTGGTGACGGGCACAGAGATAATGTAGGTCAATGAAAACGACTCATGATCCACTGACCCACTGTGACCTACTCGTGACATACTGAGATTTTCGCAAAAATTCGGACCTCCACCCCCCTTAGGATATATATTCTAAAATAATGAAAGCGATATGATAACATCCCAGCTGGGATTGGGACTGACTATATACCAAAGTCATTTCATTTGGCTTTGCCACTTGGCAGTGATGATAACGCACACATAATTCCATTTATTATTTTATATAACAATTCATATATTAGAGGTGACTTAAATTTTTTTTTTTTCAGTAGCCAGCTCCTCAAAAACTGCACAGGCTGTGTCTCGAAAGCCAAGTAGTAAGTCCTATTGCTATTATTACAATTACAAATATCAATATCCAAAAGTGCCTGAAGTTCTTTTGCCACTTACTGTTAGATATACTCATCTCAGGTAAGTAAATAGAAACAAACGAAAAAGGAAGAAAAATGCAGGCCCTGAAAGTAAAACGTAGACATATTCACTAGCGTTCAGATGATGCTGTCTACAGTGCACTGAGCAGAGTGGGTCGGTGACTTCTAATGGATAAGAGTGGGTCGGTAGATCAGAGAGGTCACGGTGGGTGGGTGGTCGTAGTAGGTCATGTCCTGTTGATCCACGACCCACTCACTAATCTTGACCTACTTGATCCACGACCCCCTCCATCTCTGGCTGGGAACTGTTGATGTTATATGATATGATATACTAATAATTAAGCTAAAAGCTTTTCTTAAATCTGTTGACGCAGTTTGTGAACAACTACTTCCCTCAGATGTGACACTATCTAGATGAGCATTATGGTGAAAGGTGGATTGGTCGTTCACGACAAGGCTGATTTATTTGTCAACAAAGGGTCCATATTTCTATTCTGTACCTTCTGGGTTGTAGAAACAAAAATCTATGATTAAAAAAAAAAAAAAAAAAAAAAAAAAAAAAAAAAAAAAAACACTTTCAATGTGCATGACCTAAAGACAAAAAATCGAATAAATGTTCAGATCATTCCAAAAGAAGATCGTCAGCATGAAATTCTCAGATTCCGGAAAAAGCTATAACAGTATTTGAACGTCAATAGAACACAGTTAAAGATCTGATGTTAAATAGCTGTACGCTGTCGTCAATAAAATGTGAAGTATAATGAACGTTTAGTTAATAATATCGTGTTAATACAACTCATCCACGACGCTTTCAAATCTGTCGGGACCTTATAAAACACTATGTATGCAAATTTTTATAGATATATATTTTTTCATTATGAAACTTTTAAATATTTGAAGCCCTTACTTTACCTCATTTTAGCTTTTACCTCTCAGTGATTTAAACAGCACCACACAATAGGAATAGTTTTATTTTATCATTATTATACCATCTGATAGGTTACTTTATTGATAAAAGTACAAAATACTTCTATATTGTTCGAAGCATAGAAGGGTGCTTGCAAACTTTCTCTTCTACTTACGAATAATTATTATTAACAACAACAGGGAACAGAAAAGCAGATACATATAAATATCCCCTGAATGTCAATAACTTCTTTGACATGATTATATGACATAAGAGCTGCATAATATGTCAGGATATCATCGACTTCCTTTTCCACCTGTTCTTTCAGTTTCTGTCTGTTCCTTCTGTCTCTCACCAACACACACACATACATACATACATACATATATTCTTCTTCTTTTTCTGTCCTGACTACCACTCCTTCTTCTTTATTTCTATCATATATATCAGAGACAAAAAATCATTATTTCCTTTTACAACTTTCTTGCACTCGACCGATTCCGATCTCTTGTGTGTCCTTCCCTTGTTAAAGAAAGGTATTTTCTTTCGCTTGTGACGTAAAGAATCGACGTGGGAACCTGGGAAGGGGGGGGGGGTCAAAGGAAGGGGATTCTTTCGTAGTCTCAATATCTTCTGGTCCTCTTCTTTTATCCATTTTTGCTTCACTCTCTTTTCTTATTCATTTTATTTTTGAAACAACTTATATAAAAGAATAGTAGAATCGATTCGCTCGTGATTCTGTATCGAATATTTCTTTTCCGTACATTTTTTCTCAAGTTCTTTCTTCCACTTGATATATATATATATATATATATATATATATATATATATATATATATAAAGAAATAATTTCGATCTTCTTTTATCCTCCTTTTCTCAAATATCTATGTATAAATATATATATATATATATGTGTGTGTATGCGAGCATGAAAAGAGAGGAAGTGTCGTGATCTTATTTGCATTTTCCACAAAAGAAGACTTATTCTTACAAATGCATATCACGTATAACCATATCGTTGAAACAAGAAAGAAAATGAGATGGGCGAGGACGGATATTTGTAGGCTTGAATTTGATAGATAAAGTAATAATAATATTCCTTTTAACAAGATTTGCAAATTTGTTCTAAAAATTATGTTTCTTTAACTCTATTAGAATTCAATATGTCTTCAAGTTTGAAGAAGTTTCATTTTTTTTTTTTTTTAAATTCGCTTAATCTTGGTATACGTTAGTCATTTAACAATCCGTAAAATTTTCAATGGGTACTCCCAACTTCCTCAGCAGTGTTTTCTTAAGCATTTACAGGAAGCTAATCACATCACGCAGAACCCATCGTTATGTTAGAGAAGTATAAAACAAAAACATTTATTTTAGTAATAACAATATATACAAAATACTTCGATATTATCAGTAACAAAAGTTGCACTCTTAAAAATTTGAGTTTCCACAAAAACACTGAAACTTTTCCTCTTATCACTCAGGACTTCCCTGAATACTGATGTACTATACGGTTAAGACTATAAACACTTCTGTAGAAGTTCGAATTTTTGAAATGATATCTTTCAGTTTAACGTTCCACGGTTATGTCCTTTAGGCTAAGGGAGTCGGATAATCAGGGCAGGTGAATGATGGTGTAAGAATTGGTGGAATGAGATTGTGGAAGGAAACGGGGGTATTCCCGAGAAAACCCACGGACACGATGTTGTCCACCACAAACTCACTTGGTCCAGGATCAAACCAGGAACCCCACGCACCAAGAAGTAAGCGCTCTACCACTAGACCAACCTGCCCTCATTCCCGATTTTTTAAGGGTGTGACATTTCTTACAGATAATATCGAGATATTCGGATATGTATTTTATTAATAGAAGAAACATTTCTGTCGTGATAGCCTATGGTACAATGATTAAAAAAAAAAAAAAAAAAAAAAAAATGTGCTGCGTTCAGCTTTCTGTAGATGCTTAAAGAAAATGCTACTGAGGAAGATGGAAGTTTTCGTTGAAACATTCGGCAATTATTAGATTACAGACGTATACCAAGATTAGTTTGAATGAATAAGTGTGAAAATGTATTTATTTATTTAAGGACAACCCAATAGTTAGCCTATCGATTTTGATGCATAAAATTTTCAGTGTTGCCTCAGTTTCATACGGGAATTTGGGACCTTCTTGTATTAAAGGAAAGCGAATTCTGATTTAAAAAAAAAAAAAAAAAGAAAGAAAGAAACAACGGTGATTGAAAAAGGTGCACTGATCACGTATTATTCAGTTAAACGTGAAACATTTGGTCGGTCATACCTTTGTGAGTTACAGTGCTAGCGTGTTGAGTTTAATTTATATAAGGAAGATCTGAATCATAGGCGTAGCCAGAACTTTTCATATGAGTCTGGAAAAAGATACTAGTAGATTTTTTTATATATATAAGTGTACACAAGGATAATTAAAACAGAACTTTTCATATGAGTGAGCACAAAGGTAGTTTAAGCAGAAGTTTTCATATTTGTGAGTATGAAGGTATAATTAAAGCAGAACTTTTCATATGGGTGTACACAAAGAAAACAGAAGCAGAATTTTTCATACGGTGTGAACAAAGATAATTAAAGTAGAATTTTTTATGTGGGTGTGTGCGAAGGAAATTGAGGCAGAACTTTTCACATGGATGTGCACAAACGTAATTAAAGCAGAACTTTTTAAATGGGTATGCACAAAGAAAATGGAAGTAGAACTCTTGATATGAATGTGCACAAAGGTAATTAAAGCAGAACTTTTTATATGGGTATGCACAAAGAAAATGGAAGCAGAGCTCTTGATATAGATGTGAGCAAAGGTAATTAAGGTAGAATATTGCATATGGGTGTGCACAATGGTAAATAAAGCAGAACTTTTCATATGGGTGTGCACAAAGGAAATTAAAGAATTCTTCATATGGGTGTCCACAAAGGAAATTGAAGCAGAACTTTTCATACGGGTTTGCACAAAGAAAATGGAAGCAGAACTTTTTATATGGGTGTGCATAAAGGAAATTGAAGCTCACACATCCTCTCAGAGTAATATTCTCATTTTACTGGGTTTTAAGTGCATTAAAAATCAGATGATGAATGTCCTTTGCATGAATTTGACGATCAAGAAGTTACATCTTTAAAATTACAGATCAAGAAGTTTTAGGCTATTGAAAATAATAATAATAATAAAACCATTTTATTAGGAGGGATACACAGGCATACCTGAATCATCCCGCTGCTATGACCATGTTCTGGATAAACCATTTAGGAAGACGTCAAACCTTATATTTAAAAGTACAATGTCAGATTTATCTACTCTGAGGGTACATCTAAGAACAAAAAACTCAAAATCATTAGAATCGCAGCATCCTCAGAATCTGGGCAGTTAGAAATCAAATTCTTTTGAAAGAGTTATTCTGCCTAATTTGATTTTGATTTGATTTTGAGTTTAGAGTCCCTTCCAGCAGTGAGACTATATGAGACGTGGATTTACTGATTAACGTAGAATCCGAACCACATGAACTCCCGCCAGGAATCGAACCCGGGTCTCCCACGCCAAGCGCGTACGCTAACTGATTAGCTAAGAGGGATCTCAATTTAGCCTAATTCTTGTACAAATTATCAGAATATCCAGTATCTTAATCGATAGATAAGAAATTAACAGAGAAGCTGCTTATCGGAAAATTGTTAAAGAATACCAGCAACAAAGAAAGTTCGATCACTTAAAAAGGAAAACAATGCAATCTTGAATTTTATCATATAAGAAATTAGCATAACTAAACCACACAAATAATAATAATAATTAACTGCGAAACAATATTTCATTAAAAGAAAAGATACCACTAATCAGACGCTTAGAATGTGGTACTTGATGAAATTTAGGAACGCGAATGCATTAAAAGCAAAAGAGATGGCGTTGAGTGATGGTACACTATATGGATAGCTATAAGCATGTTATTAAGCAGCAGTATCGATAAACATCTCAATTTATGTACACTACAGCAAGTATCATTTACTTTAGGAAAAAAGGGATAAAGAAAAACAGCCATGTAGTAACTTTTAAAAGCAACGATATTACTCCCCTCTTACGACCGGATAATGACTCAAATTATGGCCTCTGAAAAACGCAATTTCCCACTAACCAGCACCGATGAAGCTCTTTTCTTGCAATCACCCATTGGTGTATCTTTTTGCCTTTTTTTTTTTTCACTTCGAAACGCGTACATGCATCGTCGTTTGTTATGCATTTAAGTACTCCCTTTCCTTTACCCCAGTAATAGCTTTTTAATAGTGGATAGATGCTGCGAAGGGGACGCCTCTAGACTTTCAAATAAAAAGTTAAAAAAAAAAGAGAAAGAAATACCGTCCTTAAGAAGTTAATACCTCTTACAAATGCGAACTTAATGATGTTGCGAAAGCTTTGATATATACAGTATATGTACACGAGGATTCAAAGAGAGTATAGGGTATACAATAAATATATACATATTTCTCTAAAGGCTTAGAGATGCATAATCAAGCGCATCATTCCTTTCAACATCCTTTTGCGTGCCATGTATACGAAACAAAGTGTGGACTACTCTTAAACATCAATTGTAGCAATTCTCATGATGGGAAAGTTATTTTTCCATTACTGAAAGAAACAACAGCAGAAAAAAAATGTGTGTGTTGATTACAGATCGGGAGTTGTATAATCCCTTCGCTACCGAGTTGAAATCAAACTTATTATTAGAACTATATTTTTATTAAATAAATACGTGCAGATCTTGGATGCACCTTCCCAGTAACCAAGTTTACAAATGATGTTTGGTTCCCGATACTATCACATTTTAACAATATATTCATCATGCAGTGGCTTAATCTTTAAAATATCTCCGGAATCAATCGTAAAATTCACCCACATATTATACTCACATCTCACATCGAAGCTTGAGATAGAAAATAAACTGTCCCTCTTAAACACAAGCTTCTCATTCTTCAGAAGGAAGTGGTATACACATCCTTTCGGATACAAAAGTACTATTTCAAGAGTTGTACATATTTAATGTACAGAATGTACGGTACGCTTAAGAAAGATACAGTTGTATTTTCACCATAATTTGTTCAAATGGAACACTTACTAAGTTGGTTTATAAGTGCAAAGACAAATAAATAAAGAAAGAAAAAAAAACAGTTTCACGATTAAATTATTGTCTCAAAAGTATCAAGTGTCAATGTATTAAAGCCTGGAATGCTCTAGCACTAAGCGTCAGAGAACTGCATACTTTAAGCAAACTTAGGAAAAGAAAAATTAAAAGAGTATTTCAGAATTGAGATACTACTTTGTTAGTACACCATTATTATTGTTATTAAAGACTTCTTATTAAGTATTTATAACCTCATGTAATTCTGTGTTAGCTATATGGACATATATATATACATATATTAAATATTTAACCGCCATCTTATAAAATGTAAAATATTTATATACCTGGAAAGGAGAATTATAAACTACAGAAGCTCAGCTTCTGCCTGAATCAGTTATAAAAACTTCTATGGAACTATCTCGTAATCATATAATGTATATGTATTATATTATATTCTATTAATCTTTCTAGTTCTATCTCATAAGCTTTAGTCTTAGAGCAAGAGACATTAAACTATGGTCAACCAAATAATCAGAGAACACTTTTTTCCTTTTACTTTACCATGAAGAAAAAAATTAGAACGTTACTGTAAAAACAGCTGAATGTATTAAAATTCGTTATGAAACACACTTCAACTTTTTTTTTTTTTTTTCAAACACGAAAGTAGCCGTTTTTTATAGATTTTTGGCGTTGAATACGAAAACCGCTATTAAAAATGTCTCCTAGCCAAGGTTTCCAAGTAAATCTATTGTTTATATTTTGCATATTATGTATTGTGATGTTATACTAGAGATAAGCACACACAACGCTGTAAAATTTAAACTGTTATTAACGATTGAGTTGTGTGCTTCTAATGCACATATCAACAACACGTGACTTCACCCTGTCAATTGCGTGATAACAGCCAAGAAATGCTGAACTAACCATCTCCTTTGCCTTTATTAAAGAAAGCTTGCGATATTACAGTAACGTCGACGGTTTAAATGACTGTATCGTATTTGTTATTAAAGTTACTTTATTAATTTGTTGTATATGTTGTTGTTTCGTGTTACAAACAGTCCTTGAGGAAATAGATAAATATCTAGATAGAAAAAGCATTGCAAATATTGTAATATCATCCGTCATTCACCCAATGGTCCATCCATGAAGAGGTATTGCTTGTTCCTGATCTTTCAGTTAGCGTTCTGACAACTTCTGATGAAAATAATGAATGTACAGAATAAGGTAAAAAAATACAAGCCTATCTGTCCACCAGTAACGTAGATCCTACAAATATGTCATCATCATCTTCCAGTGAACACACAGTGTCAAAGAATGCGAACTCAACGATCTGATTAGGATTTGGAACTGACAAAGTACAAAGCAGAATTATTAGCATCACGTTTGCAACTGTGGAACCTTCTCGCAGGTACAGTAAGAATATCAATTTTCCAAGATCGTCATAAACAGCTACAAGGAAGTGAAAATGACAAATAACATTTTATACAAATGTTGGGGCTGTGCTGCAGAAACTGAACATTTCTTACAAAGTAGGCAATTGGAGGCTATTTATAAGCGCGTGCAAAACAAGTCTTAAAGATGGCCTGTTATATAATAATAATAACATACGCAAATCCAGCTGTATTGTACATGTAACCCTAGGTAACGAAAATTGTACCATGTTAGAACATGCACTAAATTGTATAAGCTACAATGAACATGAATGGATTATATGTGGAGATTTCATGTATTATTTCGATTTTTCTGGGTTTGCAAGGAGAGTACAGAAAGTACTGTTCTATCTGAAAGTGGGACACCCGCGCAAGAACTGTATATTAAAAGTAGAAATAGTGACCGACCGCGATAACTAGTTTTGTTGCCTGACACAATGTTGTATTCGAACCTTTAGTGGATTTAGCAAAATTGTACTAATACTATTACACATAAGATCAAGACTCACGAAAGCATTTGAAAAAGAGTTGCGACTAACAATAAATCTGCATTTCAATATTTTTGCCAAAAGTCCTTATACCTAAATTCTGCCAAGATCAGACGGAAGTTCATTGGCTCATATACTCACCAGTTTTTGGGATATTAACAGTTTGAGTATATTCTTACTTTTTATGAACGAGCCGCTTGGCATTCCTTTTTTGAATGTAATAACACTGTTCTTGAAAACGAAAGAGCATTTACATGGAGCTTGTGGAAGAACTAACACTTGCATATCAGAAACTTTTCAGTGCGAAATTTCACTCAAGATACTCTTCTTATATTCCCATGTAGATATTCTCTCTGAAAAGAGTGTTTTGTTTAGTGACAAACATGGAAAGAATTTCATTAGAACATACCAATAATTAAACAACGATACAAAGCAATGTAGAATTTATGTTAGACGATTTCTGCTGGATGCTTCAGAGAGACACATTGGATGTTCCACAAAAGTGGCGCGACCATGGGACATGTTTTATTGTGATTTTCATGTTCAGCGTCCAAAAATCTATTATATAAAGATCGACTACTTCCATCTTCGTAAAAATTTCGTTGTTGTGAGCAATGTAGGCCTATATAATTTGTGAAATGGTGCAGCAGTGTGTATTTTTATAATTAAAATAAATACTGTACAACACTTGGTTTGCATTTTTTCCTTCATTATTTTATTTAATTTCATCTTAAATGCTCCCTTCTCAAAAGTGTCCTACAACTTTCATCTTCAGACAGACAGGCAGAGAGATAGATAGATAGAGAGAGAGAGAGAGAGAGAGATTTTTCTTTGCGTATCATATTAATACATTATGCGTTCAAGTATCTCTCTCCAACACACTTTAAGTGCATATTTTCTCTTGATGTTATACGCATAAACAAATCAATTGATTAATTTGTTTTACGTCCTTATTTATGTAAAATACGGATTTGTGCACAGACAATCCATAAGATCGTCTATAAGACGCGACATAAGATTACTTCACTGCCAAAAATAAATAAATAAATAAATAAATAAAATAAACTTGTCTAAGCGAGCTAGGATAGGGATTGGTGACTTGAGAATGTCTCAACATTTGAAGTTTCAAGGTTTATGACTTTGCCCTAGTTTTGACAATATGGTGAAAACTATTTACGCATTTACACATTGATACCTAGGTATTTACGGAGTGTTAATCACAATGCACGGAAGTAGGTTTATACTAGACAAAAGTATTTGAAATACATGCTTAGAAATCATCACCATATCCCTTAGATTCGGTGCAAAATCCTGGTATGTTGAAGAAAAAAAAGTCGGTAAAAAGTCATGTTTTGAAATATCAATGGACACTCGCTATTAACATTTGAAGAAATTAGACATACACAGTCAATTAGTTGTTTTTAAAAAAGAAGTCTAATTTGTGATTCTGTGAAACCTGTCTATATTTGCGATTAATTATGGTAAAGTGTCATTATGGTATGAGATTGAACATGCAAGCGCTTGAGATAAAGGAACTTATATATATATTGCATCAATTGTGCAAATGACCACAAAAGCACGATTACTCATCGCTCGTTGGCAGCTATATCAACAACGTCTACCCAGAGCTCTTGCTTAATAGGACGAAATTGGCTTTTGGAACCTTTTGTTACCATCGTGTCGGCGTCTCCGTCCTCATCGTTTCTCGTCATCCACGATAGAAGATGAGATACTGTCAGTGCAACCGACAAATTCGTGACCTGGTTCTATTAACGCCATCAGATTCAAGTGTTGCCAACTTGCTTCAGTTTATCAAGAATTTATCATAACATCTGAATAATTGTAACTCTTAATCAATACATGGAAAACGAATTTTGTATATATACAGGGCCGTGCCATGGGGGGGGGGCGATCGGGACGACGGCCCCGGGCGCCGAAGAAAGAGGGGCGAAAAATTCGGGAGAAAAAAGGAAAAAATACGAAAAATTGTTTGGAATATATGTATGGGGGCGCCGTCGTATACTCTCGCCCCCCGGGTGCTGATTTTCCACGGCACGGCCATATTATATATATAAAGCTTTTTACTATTACTATTATTTTATTGTTTCTATATTATTGTTATTTAAAAAACAATTATATAGAGGATGCATCCAAAAGTATGCAGACACGGCAAATGCTGAAACCAGCCAAACTTTTTCAAGAGAAATGAAATGAAATATTTAAGTTTTACGTCCCACAATTATACCGGTCAGGCTAAATGAGACGGTGGCGATCAGGAATCAATAAAAATGGTGGAATAAACAAAATGGGAAGAAACGGGAAAACCCCACGCACACGGTATTCGTCCACCACAAAGCCCACTTGGCATGAGCTGGGATTGAACCAGGGGCCCCACGCACCAGAGATGAACGCTCACCATTGAGCCATCGCGGCTCCATTTTTTCAAGAGGGAATCACTCTTATTAATCAGAATACTCTACGGACCACTCTACTCTTGCAAAGCAAATTTATCATTAAAAAAGTTTTGAGCATATAGGCCTACCAGTATGTTTAAAATAGGTCTATTGATTAAAATTCCGTTAATTTTATAGGACTGGGACTAATAGAAGAAAATATATATTGTGCTTTTTTTAAAATAACATAACCATACAAAATAAATAAAGTTCTGTGCACCGGACCCCAGGGTATGGATTTGATGTATTTTGTTATACAAAAGCCAAATTTCGAAATTCCAGGACGATCGATCGCGTCAACTTTTTTTTTTTTTTTTTTTTTTGTGCGAAAAAGTTTAGCGGTTTTAGATAGGAAGGATACACGTAACACAGCCATTCAAAAAAACAAAAAGTTCTGTGCAGCATACCCCAAGGTATGGATTCAATGTATTTTGTCACACAGAATCCAAATTTCGAAACCTTAGGACGACTGACCCTGTCAATTTTGTCTTATGGGCAAAAAACGTATGTGCTGTCTTGCATACCAGACTTCGCGCCAAAATTCGCTGAAATTTTTCGCCCATAAGAAAAAAAATGACACGGTCGATCGTTTTGGGGTTTCGAAATTTGGATTTTGTATAACAAAATACATCGAATCCATACCCTGGGGTCCACTGCACACAACTTTATTATTTTTCTATGACTGTCTTACATGTCTTCTTCCTATGCAAAACCGCTGTAGTTTTTCGCCATAAAATAAAATTGACACGGTCGATTTTCTTGGGGTTTCGAAATGTGGATTCTGTGTAACAAAATACATCGAATCCATACCCTGGGGTCCACTGCACAGAACTTTATTATTTTTCTATGACTGTCTTACATGTCTTCTTCCTATGCAAAACCGCTGTAGTTTTTCGCCCATAAAATAAAACTGACACAGTCGATTTTTTTGGGGTTACGAAATTTGGATTCTGTATAACAAAATACATCGAATCCATACCCTGGGTTCCACTGCACACAACTTTATTATTTTTCTATGACTGTCTTACATGTCTTCTTCCTATGCAAAACCGCTGTAGTTTTTCGCCATAAAATAAAATTGACACGGTCGATTTTCTTGGGGTTTCGAAATGTGGATTCTGTGTAACAAAATACATCGAATCCATACCCTGGGGTCCACTGCACAGAACTTTATTATTTTTCTATGACTGTCTTACATGTCTTCTTCCTATGCAAAACCGCTGTAGTTTTTCACCTATAAAATAAAACTGACACGGTCGATTTTCTTGGGGTTACGAAATTTGGATTCTGTATAACAAAATACATCGAATCCATACCCTGGGGTCCGGTGCACAGAACATTTTTAGTGTGTGTGTGTGTCTATGTAATTAAAGACTATCAAGGGCTCAGTGATACCTCTGATGCGAGAAATTCCTGCTGCGATCTCAGGTCTATGAGTTTACTTTGGAGAACATGATCAGGTAGGAGGGGTTTTCTAGGGATTCTCTCATTTCCTCCCACATTCCCATTTCATCATTTTTTCATAATGATTCACTTTCATCTATTATCCGTCTCCTAGGATGTTAAATGAAAGGTATCAAAATATTTTATAATAATATAGATAGATATAAGCTACTAGAATTTCTATAATCTTTATAGTATATTATTAAACTGTATAATCTATTATTTATATAATCTACTTGTTTGAGATTCTTAACATAATGTGTGATATGTAATACACTTGAATTTTATTTTCTGCCTTTCTAGAACTAATGTTCAACTCAGGAGCATACCTCGAGAATCACTTATCGTCCACGGAGCACAGTTTGAGAAACGTTTGTCTAGCTCAGTGCTTCCCACAGTTTTTTTTTTTTCGGTTCACGACACCCTTAAGAATAGGTCTACCATGAATTTTTGACGGCGCAACAAAATATGAAACACAAGTTATTTTCAAGTTACGAACAACTTACAATATAAAGATGGTTAGGATGAGGAATTAGATTTCTGGGCTTTTAGCATCTATAGCCATGTTAGTTCGTCACATATGAGGCATACCTCATATGATGTTCCTCGGCAATCATACGTCCGGGCAATTGGAGAGGAAGAAAGGAATGGAAGGAAAGAAGCGGCCTGGGATCATTATGTTAGGTATCATCCCGGTATTTGCTTAGCGTTAAGAGTCTTCATCCCGGCGAAATTAAAATACCGCTAATTTTACAGTAATTATTTGATATCTTCAAATACATAAAAGATAATTGAAATATGGAACAAGAGCGCCCTAGACAATATTATTTTGCGTGAGGTATCGTTATCACAAGTCACGTAGTGGCTTTCCGTTTTCAGCTGTTTAGAAACGCGAAAATAAATGCCGATTTTCAAAATGGCTCGAAATCGAAAGCAGATAAGTGAGTCGTGATAACGGTTTCTCATGTAAAATAATATTGTCTAGGGCGCTCTTATTCCACATTTCGATTATCTTTTTTCTATTTGAAGATATCACATAATTTCTGTAAAATTAGCGGTATTTTAATTTCGCCGGGATGAAGACTCTTAATGAGGTAAACCCAAGAAAAACCTCATTTAGGATGGCTGGCCTGAAAAGGCTGTTTCACCTTTCTGACAGAGTGTCTGTTACACCTTTCCGACCGAGTGTCCCCACTGGGAATCGAACCCGGGACCTTTCGCACTAAAGACGAAAGCGTTATCGACTACGCTATGCGGACTATAATATAAAGATGAAATTAATATTCTACATATTTTCTGGAGAGGTATCGTATTTTAGTAATTAGTAGGGGAGATGAGACTTTTTCCCACTGTAGATATTCTCGAAACCAACGAGGGCTAATCGTTACTTTTGCAAAAATTTCTAAATATTTTGTGTAGCATTTTCATCAAAACAACATGATAAAAGCCTAAGGTGGGCCATGGTCCATTCATGAAAAATCTTCAAAATGTTGCAGCAATCTAGGAAGTATGCATACATTGTTACATTCATTTTAAAGTAAGCCAACCAAGACGTACAATTTGGGAAAGTCTGCTCCAGTCAGATTACCTTAGAACAATTCACAAGGAGTGCAAATGAATGTTTGATGTACAGCTGTTAAAATGATTATTTGGATAGTCGTTATCCCATTCGAATAACCCATTCTTATTTGAATAATTAATCTGACAACGTATTTGGTATTCTAATAAATGAATCGAATCATTTATTATACACGTAATAAATTGCTTACGGAACTACCTGAATAAATATTTTTGTTCGGATATTCGGATAATGACAATAAACTTTACTATAACGTAAGTATGTTTAGTTGAAATATTCAAATAGAGGAATATATTTAATGTTTTAGTATAAACGATACTCTTTTGAGCACACTTACGAGTCATACATGATATGATGCATTTGTTTTAAGTTTTAGACTTTGAGACTATGCTATGAAATGCATTGTAAGTTCAATAGAAAGACGGGCCTACGGTGGCTCAGTAGTAGAGCGTTCTCCTCTGGTGCATGGGGTCCTTGGTTCGATCTCAGCTCGCATCAAGTGAATTTGTGGTGAAAACCGTGTATGAGGGTTTTCTCGGAGTTATCCCGTTTTCTCCCACTTTTTCATTCCACCATTTCATTCATTTCTCATCATCACCATCTCCTTTAGCCTAGCTGACATAACCATGGGACGTAAAACGAAGATTCATCCCATTTTTCTAATAGAAAGACTCTTTCCTCCTGCACGCTCAACCTATCGTAGACACGCATCAAAGCAAAAATGGTACGATATATATATAGTAAACTCCCGACCAGTATGTTGTGCGAATATCTGCATCCGACCTCTAATGATAGACTGTGTGAAGTGACTAAGACGTTCACGTATACCATTACTGCGTTACACAATATACATGTGAAATACTTTAAAATTCTATTTCATATGGCATACAGAAAAAAAATCTCCGAAAGATTATTTCTTTTAAAAGAAACAATTTGAAGATAATAAGAAAGTCTTATCTAAAATACGGAGCCCGTGGTGGTTATCTATCTAACTGTAATATTCACGCATCACGCTTTGGATTTCTTTCCACGAACAAAATGAACACGCAATATTGACGTCACTAACTACGTACCTCCAATTTCCCCTCAAATTCGATATCGTTAAGTTGTGCGCAAGACATCGTAATACAATGAGAACACTTTCTTTCTTTGTTTTTCTCCATATTGGTACTTGAAAGTAACGATTACTGACAGCATATATAATAATAGCATATTGTTTCTTTCCCTGATGCATAAAATTAATGTATCTGGCAACATTGATCCAATAATTCAAACAGTGGAAAGTGATTTAACAAGAAGGAAAGAAGAAAAAAGAACAAACTGGGGAAGGAAATCATCCCTATCGCTTCATCTATCAAATTATTAATGTACCGATTAAAGAATGAAACATGGTATCAAACTTTTAGGTAAGAAAAACGAAAGAAAAGCAAAAAGATCATTCTTCCAAAGTAGGAATATGCGTACATATATGCTTATTTTTAAAGCAATTGCGTGTCTATCTATCTGGTTTTTACGTATGTGTAGGCCTATACTGAGATTCCAAGAACAACATTTTGTGCCCATGGGAAATATGAAATTGTTTATGGAATATTACAAAATAATAATATAAAATAAAAATAGAATGACTGGAAATTGAATATTTAACGGATTTTCAATCACAATGATATATATATATATATATATATATATATATATATATATATATATATATATATATATATATATATATATATATATATATATATATATATATATATAAAGTTAATATGCAAACTTCAAAACATCGAAGAGCAACAGGTTACATAAATATCCAGGTATTTAGATATTCTTAATCCTTTTTATAAAAGCAGAAGAATCAGTCTGCCAGTCGTACTAATTCCTAATAGTTCACAGTCACGTTCCTTTTGTTCTGATGGTTCAGTCAGGCTAATAGTTGTTGCTAGCTGCGCTGCCTTTGTTCTGATGGTTCAGTCAGGCTAATAGTTGTTGCTAGCTGCGCTGCCTTTGTTCTGATGGTTCAGTCAGGCTAATAGTTGTTGCTAGCTGCGCTGCCTTTGTTCTGATGGTTCAGTCAGGCTAATAGTTGTTGCTAGCTGCGCTGCCTTTGTTCTGATAGTTCAGTCAGGCAAATAGTTTTTGCTAGCTGCGCTGATTCCTGTCTTGCATGACGCCAAGATATGTAGCTAGTGTACATACAATTTTGGGAACAATTAATATTGTTTAAAGCAGCAATGTTACTTACATGTATACGAGAAAATTAACACATTGATTCCAGCGAGGCCAGTGAAGGCTGAATAAAGACCGAGTTTCCCGACTGCAGGAGAAAACAATTGTTCTTCATTGACTTTAGCAAATATTTTATTATACAGTACTTTTTCATTTACTTTAGATGAAGCCGGAGTGGATTATAATCAGTACACATTAAGAACTTCGATTTAACACGGATCACAAGTACTTTTCTTTATATAATCTTGGGTCTATGAACTCTTCAGGAGAAAACTAGCACAATAGTTTGATATAAATGACAGATACTTTAATGCACCTCTTCTGATGAATGCTCGGATTATACATATAACATCACATTACTGAGACTTGAACTATCCAAGAGCATTGATGTACGCAGGGGATGGACCCTTGGGATCCAGATTCCTGCCGCGAAATCCCGACATTTCTGTAAAATTTGTCTAATTTTAGGGATGATTTTACAAAGTTTAACATAATTTATCCTCATATTGTACTTGGACTCCTCCGGAAATAAATTCCTGCGTACCTACCTATTCTAGAGTTCTCTTATAGCTATATGGTTAAGGTACGCGTCTTCGGCGCCCCCAAGCCCCGGGTTCGCTTCCGGCAGGAGCTCATGTGGTTCGAATTCCACGTAAGCTGTAAGTCCACTTTCCACATAGCCTCGCTGTTGAAAGGTACGACCATCGAATTATCCTAACCCAGAAACCTCTCTTTGCGTACGCCACTAACTATATATACATAGTATTTATAATATATATAATTTCTTTCTTCTTTAGTATATACTTTGTATAAACTAAAATGACCTCCCAGTCACCTTTAAATACTTTTTCAGACTAGTAGAAAGAATTAAGCGAAAAGTACATTGGAAGAAAAATGGAACAATTTAAAATGAATAAGTAATTATATTTTCATCCACTTTCGTCGCTCTCTTTTTTAACAAAATAAAAAAAAAAACTAAATCTACTGCTTCTCTCTTTAACCTTTTTCCTAACTTCTTTACTTTAGTACGAGCGAGACTGAAAGAGCAAAGCAAAGAGGAAATGAAAACGACCGCGGAAATCTGAGCAGCACGAAATTCTCTCCTCCCTTCCCTCTCTCTCTCTCTCTCTTTCTTTTGCTCCCCCGCTCTCTTGGCAACACCCCGGAGCTCTGAGACGTCATTAAGTTAACATGGCAACAGCGCTTCAGTTAAATGGGCGCGGAAAAGGGCGCATTACACCAGGCCACGAATCTCCCTCTCTCTCTTGCTGGCTGTGCAAGGCTAAAGCAAATTTAACGATCTCATCACTAGTAACAAATACGTGAAACAAACACAGCGCCATAGTAGTTAAATGCCTTTACTGGTGCAGCGCTCTTTTGCCCCGCTTTACCCTAAAAAAAATAAAAATAAAAAAATAAAGGGGAAAACAGTGTGCTTTTGCTTAGTTAAAACCAAGGTTCTGGAGGAAGCCTTTTTTTTTTTTTAAATTCACGTGGGAAGCATACAAAGATATAAATTATTAATCAACTGGCTTTTATTCTTTCCTCTCTCTTCTTTTACGTAACGAGTTAAATTTATGAAGATGGTTATACTAACCCGCTATACATAGACTTACTTCACTGCCTACATTGCAGGATATGTAATCATTAATTATTCAACCGTCTATTTACCTATTCTCTATTGCATTATATTATTATTATTATTATTATTATTATTATTATTATTATTATTATTATTATTATTATTATTACATTGGGTAAGTGTAGATAGACTTTTAACGTTCTTGCCTTTAAATTGCGTGGACTTGCATTCGGATCCTAGCCCTTCCCATTCCGTCTTTTACTACTTCCTTAAATATTACCAGGCAAATGTTGGAATGATACCTTAAGATATGCAATGATCAATTTCCTTTTAAATATTTCTTCTCATATTGTTAATATGACATCTATAAAATGATCTCACGCCATTTATGTCGAGAACATTATTTCTTCTTCGTCTTCTTGGGTCAGCAATATCCTAGTTGGTTTGACACCGCTCCATTCTTTCCTATCCTGGGCCAAAATCTCCATTCTCTCGTTGCTTTCCTCCCCTACATCTTGTATTATTTGATCAGTATATAATACTTTCTGCTTCCACAACTGCGGTCTTTCTTGGGTATTTTTGCTTCTGCCATTTTTCCCATAGCCAATAGCGTGATTCCTCCGTACATCTTGTATTATTTGATCACTATATTTCAATCGTAGCTTTTCTGTGGGTATTGTTGTGTCATTTTCCCCATAGCATGATTCATTCATACATCTTGTATTGTTTGGTCAGTATAATTCAATTCCGGATTTTCTGTGGGTGTTTCTGCGTGTGTCATTTTCCCTATATCCAACGGCGTCATTCCTCCGTACATATTGTGTTATTTGATCAGTATATTTCAATCGTAGCTTTTCTGTGGGTATTGTTGTGTCATTTTCCCCATAGCTAATAGCATGATTCATTCATACATCTTGTATTGTTTGGTCAGTATAATTCAATTCCGGATTTTCTGTGGGTGTTTCTGCGTGTGTCATTTTCCCTATATCCAACGGCGTCATTCCTCCGTACATATTGTGCTATTTGGTAACTTGAGTCTTTTCCGTGTGCATTATAGCTTCTGCCATTTTCCCCATAGCCAATAGCGTGATTCCTCCATGTCACATACTATGTTCCATCACCTTATCTCTTCTTTTCGATATTTCCTACATATATTTCTTTTTTCTCCTACCATCTCCAATAGCAATAGAAAATACTCTTTTATCTGATATTTTATCCACTCATTTACAGTTATGAACATTATTCTGTACATATTTTGAAGACTTTCGTTTTTCTCTTTTGTTTCTCTACTACAGTCTATGCCATTATTACATAATATATAAATACTGCTGCACCATAAGACACACTTTCGAATGGTATTTAGAGCCACACTATGAACTGTACGTACCATGGTTAAATAGTCTCACTTTCCCGCGTTTAATTCAGGATACTACCCAGGTTCGATTCCCAGTGACAGCATATGTTGTTTGGATTTCATATTAAGTTATACAGCCTAACACGAAAGAAAATAACATATTTGATTTACGAGTTTTTTATTTTTATTTATTTATTATTTATTTATTTATTTTTTTAGTATAATCCGTTTTGCAATAGAAACGAAATAATCAAACATTGTTCAAAACGACATTTTCTGAATGTATAAACAATTTTATATTTTTCTACCTAATTTCCTTTCCAGTTTTAACATTTATCGTAACGAACAATGAGTTTTAGGATACCCTCCTTATAATTCAGCCTCCTGTGATGATAGCTAGTTCATACCGTCGTTTAGACTTCTTTATTAGTGTGTAACCGCTTGCTGTTAAGGTCCCACGACAACTTAAAAATTGTGGATCTCCTGTTTTCGTGAATTTTGTTTTCAACTGCCTGTACCTAATCGTCAGTCACCATAGATGGCGGAGCAGACTGCGTACGTTTTCCTATCTTTTCTTTGAACTGTTTGACCCATGTTCGCCCTTTACTGTCTTTCATTGCACTGCACTGCCACCATACATCTCATATATCTGGCATGAATATTGATAGCCGTAATGTTTATTGCTACTAGGAACCGAATGAGTGACTGTGTTTCACTACCGGCTGGCCGCTAAATTTTCTTAAAACATTTTAATCTTATAGTACGAGGCATGCAGTCTGACGAATATCCGTTTCTGACTATTCTTGTTTCTATTATGCACAGCAGCCGAATTGACACTTGTCCTTGAGCAATGCTTTCCCGTCGACTATTTCGCTTACGGCGACGTTGCCAACGCTGCGAGACAAGAACCTTGTTAACATGCCGCAATATTCGCAAACTTCTCACCAAGGAAGGGCCCGAATGGGGCACTCGAGTTGCCGAACGACATGTATCAGATATGAAAGAGGGTGTGAAACTATGTACATATGCAAATTTATAGCGGCTGAGGGCAACATGGAAAAGCAGGAGAGCTGGAAGAAATATGGCCGACTGTAAGGCCCAGCAACACAGAAAGCTAAGGAATCACTTGTTCCACGCTAGAATGGCTACAGAAATGAAGCTAAATGTTTAGTAGTAGATGCATAAGATCTGCTATATGTAATGGACATCATGTTCGCCATATTGAAAGTGGTCATCTTCAATTTGGATTCACAGTATAAAAGATAAAGTGGATCATGTGACATATGAAATAGCACTGAAATTTTACCAGGAATACATTGGTGTTAACCATCCTGTAGTAACTATTGTGAGTTGAGAAGTAACATGCAAGAAGGACGCATATAAACTCTGTGATACAGACTCACTAGTATAACGCAAACGCTAGAGCTTGGAGAAATCTGGTTTGTATACAGACCAAAGGAAAAGTGTGTTTATATGCAGAATAGTTGCGAGTAAGGGAAAGACAGTCATTGACGACAGAGAAAGAAGATATCAAAAGTGAGTCCATGCCACCTACTGTGTGTTCAGTTTGCAGACAGAAAATACACGAGAAAGCTTATTAGCTAGTATCTGCGCTATCAATGAAGTAGTCAAGTAAGATAGAGTGGTTGGTAGGAAGGTTAATGTGCCGTCGGTCGGCGAGCCACTGTTGAGGGTATGACAGAAAATGACAAGGTATATTCTAATTCATCATATGGAAAAGTTATTTCTTCTTGTGGGCATGAATATGAATCCCCAGGTAGTTGTGTCATTATTAGTGCTTAAGTTTGGGACATGCGACAATAATCCCTGTGCAGAAGATCAGAAATGTAGTTTTTAGTGAATATTGACACAGCGGTCGAAGAATATCAAACGTTAGAAATAGATGATAGCGTATCAGGTGAGAACAGCTCTTGTGTTTTCATCACACTCTTATAGATACTCTTCACATCAACTGTCCTTCATATATTGGTATGTACCTTTATCAGTATATTTGCTTATGTGATGATATATGTTATTTTCTTTGAGAAGAACCATGTCGTAATTGTACCTGTAATCCCCAGCCCTCCTTTGTGTCGGGTGTTTTAAAGTGACAACAACTATCAATTTTTTTTTTAACACTGCAGCTCTTTGCAAATGCTCTTTCTAATATTTTTTTAGATGTCCATCCTGTGCCAACATTATCCCGACAGGTTATTCCGATTTTTGTTCAAATATTCCCTCACGACTTTCTTGCATGTTACTTCTCAACTCTCAATAAAGTTACTACAAAATGGTTAATACCAATGAATTCCTGGTAAAATTTCAGTGCTATTTTATATGTCACATGACCCACTTTATCTTTTATACTGTGAATCTGAATACAAGATGGCCACTCAATATGGCAGTCATGATGTTAATTACTATATAGCAGATCTTATCATGCATCTACTACTAAACATTTGACCTTAATATCTGTGGCCATTCACGCGTAGAACGAATGATACCTTAGCTTTCTGTATTGCTCAGGGTTGAAAAAAAACATGTTTTTTTTAAAAAAATCATAAAAAACGTTTTTTATGTTTAAAACATGTTTTTTTTTGTTTAAAACGTTTTTAACGTTTAAAACAAAGTACTTTGTTTTAAACAAGAAAAAAACATGTTTAAAACGTTTATTTTGTTTAAAACAATAATCTACATAAGCATATATATTACATTTTTACACTCTTAGGTACTGCTTGAAATCTATATTCAACCGCTAGATCAAATTTCGGGAACTTCCCTAATCTCGATCCGCCCAAATGTTCAATTCCGGAGAAAAAAATCGGGATTTTCCCGATCTCCGCTCACAGAATATGTAGTTTAGTTTCTTTGTGTTACGTTCTACTGGTCGTCTGCATTCTTCATCTTTAAACTCCCATTAACGCAACTGCTGTGTCAGGGCTTTAAACCTCAATGGCTCAGTCTTAAACCTCAAATTAAGGCTGGAAGATGGTTTTGGTACTAATTTATTCCTCAAAGATGCAACTTTCCTGGTGTGCATTTTATGTATGTGGGAGGAGGGTAAATATCGTGTTTTTTTGTTTGTTTTGTTTTCAACAGTTTTTTGGGGGCCGTTCCCCCTCTTGGGGGATAGATTCATAAAAATTGTTACATGAAGCAATGAAGTAGGTTACTACATGGTAATATCGTGTATTTGTACCAGGGTTGGCTGGTTTAAACCAAAAAACGAAAAATGTTCCTAAAAGTGTAAGTGTTTGTAAAATCTTGATGAACACACGTTTGTGGGTTATCACGTTTCACTCCCGTATATTATTCGTATTATATTCAGACCTAAATTCCCCATTCATTACTCAAAAAAATTATACTGCATAAGCAACTTTATATAAACTTAAGTTTATAAATGTTTATTTTGTGATTTTTTTGTAGTTGTTATTATTGTTTTTATTTAATTGCAATCAAAGAAAAATTCTAAATATTGTTTCGTTTCAATGTTTACTATTGATAAAATACATCGAAATGCCGTACTTTTTGTGTGGGGGGAGGGGGGTCAGACCCCACGAGAGACATTTAGTGAAATGAGAAGTCTCTTTGGTATTTATTTATGTATAAATGAGTCTGAGCCAAAGTGGACTCAAATAATTCGTATCTTTATTCACTTTTCTTACTAATATGCAAATTAGGTCGTTGTGTTTCTTTAATTTGGACCAATAAAAGTTGCTGTTAACTAACTCGAACTAAATTAGTTCTTCTGTACTCCGTAGTACTTTGAAATTGTCCATATGTAATTCTGTATAATGGTTTCACTTGTGCAACTTTTTATCTTTTTGTCCTTCTGAAATGACTCTTGACAGTTATATTAAGAAGCATGTAAAGATCAGTACAACGTATTTTTATCAGGATTCCTTCGTAAGTGAGTCGGCAGACGTATTGCATTTGTGGCCAATTAGTCCTGGTTCCGAGTTCAAATGGAGGACAATTTCTCTCGGATGTAACTCGAGAAACGATTTTTATTCTGCTTTAAGCTTATGTGACCCTTTCCAGCATAACCCGGTAGTTGCATAATAACATCAAGGCGAAACAAACTTATTTCTGTCCATATATGATATGAATATATAGAGCAAATTATTTAAACCAAAAGAACCTGGTTTAAACCAAAAAAACGGTTTTTTGTTTTTTCAATAAAAACCATGGTTTTTGCCAACCCTGATTTGTACTTCTTGCTTATTATGGGGAGCAGGGAGGGGACAAAGTTAGCCAATTTTTGGAGTTTCAGTTTTTTAACGTAAAGTACATTTATTTTTACAACAAACATCAATAGCTCATTCCTTAATTAAGCTAGAAAGGTGATTTGGTACCAAAGTATTTTTGAGAGATAAAGCTTTCCGTCACTTGCATTTTATGTATATACGGGGTACGTATGTACGGCCGAGAGAGGGAGGATGAAGTTTTTTTTTCATCAATTTTTTTTCATCAGGTTTTGGCGGGTATTCCTCCCCTCTGTGTGGTACATCCATAAAAATTGGTATGTGAAGGAATGAAGTAGTCCCCTACATGATAGTAACCTGTATGTGTACTTGTTGTTTATAGAGGAAGAGGGGGTCAAATTTGGTTAATTTACATTTATTTTCGGGACGGTCCCGTATAACACAAGATATATTTCACTGAAGTGGTCTAGAAGCATAATTCTTGTTCGTATACATGATGTGTGCAGCAAAAATGATTTGCATATGGACGTGGTACTATAGTGGGGGAGGGGAGAGAATGTCTAATTCAATGAATGTTTTTCTGCGCATATATATTTTTTTTTTAATATTTCCTACATAAAACGAATTCATTACGCAATGGCAGCAATGGCTACCATTTCTTATATTATTGTCACAAGTATGTGGCCTACACATTAGCATCATTTTGTCAGCGCAGGTAACTGCAAGGGTTGCCAGGGCCCCGCAAAGTCAATATTTTCATATTTTTAATGATTTTTTATGTCTGTTCTTTTTCTACAAATACGGCGGGAATTTCACGCATATTATCTCGTTGGAATTTGTGGTCTATAAGCTTTTCCATGGTGTATATCTCATGAAATGTTCAAATACTTCACTTGAACTTCTGTTGATTTAGTTATAAGCACACTGATGTGCAGAATTTCGTTCAGTAATTGCTGTTATAATAAGAATATAACTCTGCTTGTAATTTACTCCATGCACAAACCCTGCGGAGAATGGGTTGTTTGTTAGAAAATTAAATTAGCTTCTTCAATCTGATATTTTAGTTGTTTTAAACATGTCCAACCAGCATCGAAAAAAAAACACGTTTAAAACAATTTGTTTAAAACGTTTAAAACAAACTGAATAAAACAACAGCCCTCGTTTTAAACATGTTTTAAACACTTGTTTTAAACATTTTGTTTTAAACATATCAACCCTGGTATTGCTGGCCTTACGGTCGGCAAAATTTCTTTCGGCTCTCCTGCTTTTCCATGTTGCCCTCAGTTGCTATAAATTTGCACATGTAATTTGCTTTGGTCTTATCAGCGCCATTTCTCAGCTAACATGATATCACCCTAGCATAGCTGCAATAAACGATTAGCATCTCAGCTTTTGCAAGAAAATGCTATCTTCAGAGTCAGTTATCATAATAGATAATAATAATAATAATAGCCATTATTAGGGTTCTTCTCGCTCTGGAACAAAAAAATCACTTTCACATGAACCATTCTTACCAACGAAACTCATGGGTGATATAGTGCTAAATGTTCAGCCTCTACAACAACTGCTGACATTTTTATCGGGAAGTAAACACTTTCTAAAGCAGTGATCGCCAAACTGTCGATCGCGAGTAGCTCACGGGGACATTTTCGGTAGATCTTGTTAACGCTCATGTTGGCTAACCTTGGTTTCTCCACTGATTCCTCCGTAAGCAGATATAAGAGTTAAAAAAAAAAAAAGCTGGTAGTTCTTTTGGTTGGTAGCTCGTAGTAGGATTTTAAAACGGTGCGGTAGCTCACAAGCTTCGTAAGTTTGGCGACCACTGTTCTACAGTATATTTGATGCTTACACTTTGCACAAAATAGTCTATGGCTACGTTCTTTCTTTGTTTGAAAAGATGAATAAATCGAAGACAATGACGACGACGATCATTGCAACAAATTTAAGCACTCATTTTCTACTTGTAGGTGCACCTATGTACCGCTAGTTTCATTACACTATTTTATATCTGTAAACAACTCTACACAACGATTTTTAGTTTCTTGTTTGATGATACTGGTTAAAAAGAAAATAAAGAACTGATAATTAATCACAGACAAAATTAACAAAGAGATGTTTATTGCAGAATCGTTCGTACGCCTACGTATAAGATATTTTTTTATGTTCAAATGGAACAATGCAAGAACAAAGAGTGTGTTCTGCAGTTTCAACAATCGTAAACTGAATGACCTCCAGCTAATGAATGACTTCATTCAAGATTAAAACTGTTCACCATTCATTCAATCAAGTTTTAAAGGACCACGATGCATTTCTTCGTTCTCCTTCTCATCTTTTTTTTTCTACGTTACAATACCAGAAATAAAGAGAACAAAAGTAAAAATAAATAAATAAATAAAATAAATAAAAGATAAAAATACAAATAGAGTTACTATATACTGTAGTTCTAACACAAGCTCTTTATTCAACTACTAATTGTTGATAAGAACTGAACAGAACTTTGAACGTCCTGTATCAGCAATTGGAGCCCCCACACAAATTTCTGGTGTAAGTCAAGTTGGCTCCCTGAAATTTTGATCTCGAAACTGTTTCGAAAACAGTCTTATTATTATTATTATTATTATTATTATTATTATTATTATTATTATTATTATTATTATTATTATTATTATTATTATTATTATTATTATTCGTGGCCGTGATTGACAAATGGTACAATTTGTGAAAAAGCTTGGCAAGGGGTACAAAATTGAAAACAGCCCTTTCCGCTGGCTCCTGCCTTTTGTGAATGTAGTTCCTGATTCAATTCTCGGTGGAAGAGCATTGAACACATTACGGTGGTTCGGATTCCAACGTACACTGTAGGTCCACGTCTCATATACCCTCAGTGTTGAAAAAGGCCCCAAAGTGCCTTTAACAAGAACAATGCTTCAATATTATGCTGGAAACTCGTGAGTCCAACTTTATGTTCTAAAATGTGATTTGTTAATATGGATATTTACGTAGAACATGTACAGTCAGAAACAATATAGGTTGAAGGTATAAGAAATAATAGCTCCACCTATACTTAATATTGTTTCTGACTGTACACGATGCACGACCACAGAACCCACAAACACGAGTGCACACAAAACTGGAGACAATTAAAAAGAGGATTTTTTAGTTCAAACGTTTGAGAATTGCACTCTGGAGGAAGAAACGAAAGAAGAAAAACGGTATAGGAAAAAAAATGTTGCAAAGATGAACGATGTTAACGGAAATTAGAAAGTCTTGTAGACTTTAGGCTCGGAAGTGATGGGAAAATTTCTTAAGCTCTTCGCTAAGCTGATCCAACTTTATAAAATTTTATTGAATATCTTAAGAATATCGAACACAAGAAATTCAGCCAGATAGCATCTAGAAAATGCCTTTAAATAAACTAAGAACTGTTTCCAGAAATGAAAATACCCTTAAATAAACTAAGAACTGTTTTCAAACACGAAATTGCCTTTAAATAAAACTAAGAACTGTTTTCAAACATGAAATTGCCTTTAAATAAAACTAAGAACTGTTTTCAACCATGAAATTGCCTTTAAATAAAACTAAGAACTATTTTCAAACATGAAATTGCCTTTAAATAAAACTAAGAACTGTTTTCAAATATGAAAATGCCTTTAAGTAAACTAAAATCTGTTTCTCAAACATGAAAATGACTTTATATAAACCAAGAACTGTTTTCAAACATTTTCATATAGACCAGAAATTCGGGTGCGCAGTTTATGACGTCATACTGTACTTGTTGGGCACCCAAATGTATGCACTATACGGGAGGTATTGAAAACAATTACTAGTTCATATAATAGGATGTGACACATACTATCTGCCTCCCTTTCTATATTTTTGATATATTTGATTGTCTATAAGTTATTCAGTAAAAATCAAAAGAGTAAAGATGAGCTTCACGAAAAACCTTCATCAGCTATCAGGTGACTCCTAATGAAGCAAGCATTCGGTCTGTGTATACGATCATGTGAAACAATTTTCATACAAATAAAGAGGTTTTATTTTGATCGCTTCTTTTCTCTCTTGATTTTCTAATATAAATCCATTCCAATAATTTTCGTAATAAAACAATCTCTCTGAACAGAAAAGAAATACATTTTTATTTTCATATTACAGCTGTTTTATAATCTCCAATTACGCAGCTTCTGATTGAATATAAGTAGCTGTCTCCAATGTTATGTGCATAGCAAGCTGTAGCAGTCACAGGAAATCTATTTCACTTAAAACCCTTTTCCTTAATCGTCTTCCTCTCTCTCTCTCTTCCCCTCCTCAGCCTTCTCTCTCTCTCTCTCTGTATGTATTTGCTCCCTCAATTCGTTTCTATGTTCCTTTCCATTGATTCTCGCTTGTCGTTAGGTTGCTGCAGATCTCCTAAGAGCGCCTGGGGCGAGTCATTTCACCGTCTCATGGCGACTGACAGCTTTAATATCTACGATCTCTATACAGGCTCCCTTTGCCTTCCTCCCGCTGCCTATCAACCCAATTCCACTCTGCTCCGCAGAGGAAAATCTATCCTATCCCCTCTCTTCTGTCTCTTGTCTCCCACCACCACCACGTTTCTCCCTCGAGGAATTGAACTTTCTCCCCCTCCTCTTGGTCGTCTTCGTCTTTGTCGACGATTTCAAACAATGATACCATCTCTTCGAATGGAAATTATTTTATCTCGCTTTAATCTCGTATACATATATGCGTGTGTATGTTGCGAAAATTCAATAATAAACCAAGGAACAACAAATGATACATATGAAGCGAAAACTGCATTTAGATAGAATAGGTCATTTTCTAACGAGGTAATAATAATAATAATAATAAGTTTTCCGACATCAGTGGCAGGTCACTTGCCACAGATTGAGAAACTTCTATCCACTACGGTCAATAGTTAATCTCTTGGCCTTGATGTAGCTAGTTTTCTTTTTTCCCTTGTTTTCTTTCCTTTTTATCACGTTCCTTAAATTGCAGTTTCTTCTCAAACAGTGTCTTACAATTGCTTTTTCTCTTTCTCAGCTAGCTCCAATTATGTTTGTTTTCTCCCCTAAACTCCTTGTTTTCTGTTCAACCCACTTAAATTTATCCATTTTTCACCAAATCTACGTTTTCGAAACCATCTATTCAGTTAACCGCTTTTCCGTAATGCCCATGTTCCCGCTCTGTAGAGAAAAACACTATATTTGGGATATTTGATATTCAAAGACCTATAAAAAGATGACTGGCCTCTTCCTAAAGCTTATTTCGCCATTCATATTCTTGTTTTTGATTCTCGTTTACACTTCCAGTTTTACTAATGCTACTAGAAAAAAAATTACCTAATCACTAATCTCTTGCTTTACCTTTCCTGATAATACCCTTCTTGAGTTGAGAAAGACCACTTCATTCCAATCGCAATTGCTTTCCCATTTCTAATACATACTTTTATTCTATATTCTTTACAAAAACTTTCCCTCAAATTTTGTCACGTGTTAATTTTTCTGTTTGGATTTCGTAAGAACTTCCATATCATCTGCAAACCGCATCTATCGATATATCGTCTTTCCTATGTAAGCCCTTTTTCACCGCTTTTTATTAATAGATAGTAACATGAACAAATGTTTCATTCATTGGATTCTTTCGTTTTCAATTCAAGCAAATTATTAAATATTCAAAAATTTGAATCGAATATTTTGTTTCTCACAAACCTTTAAAACTATTACAGATTGATATCTTTCAGTCTCACTGCCTTTTCAGATTATTATTATTATTATTATTATTATTATTATTATTATTATTATTATTATTATTATTATTATTATTATTATTATTATTATTATTATTATTATTATTAAGTATTCTGTCTTTTGAGAGGTCCTGGGACTAATGATTTTTTTTTCTTGATTTCAATTTTGGGCCTGGTAATGTTTCTTCCACGTTTCTAGATTTTCAGCTTCCTCTTTTAATTGCCAATATTTTCTTCTATTTTTCAAATCATCGATTACTTGTGTTCTTCTTCTTCCTATTCCTCGATTTCCTTCCATCTTTCCTTCTGTGGCGGTATCAAGAAGACAATTTCTTCGCAAGATGTGTCCAATCCAATTGGCCTTTCTACGAAGGATGGTGGCTAGAAACGTCCTCTTGTCTCCTATCCGTTTCAAAACATCTTTGTTTGTTATTCTTTCTGTCCATTTTATCTTCTCCATCTTCTTCCAACACCACATTTAGAAACTTTCTAAATATTTCTTCTCTAACTTCCGTAATGTCCAAGTCGCTGAACCATAAAGTCCAATTCTCCGTATATAACACATGATCAATTTCTTCCTTGGCTGCTAGATAAGCATCATTATATACTCTTTATTTTATCTTAGTATTTCAACTACGTTGTATTATCATTAGATGAGTGTTTGAAATTTCACTGTCATTCAATCTTTATTCCACTAAAAGTTCAGTTCAGTCAAGGGTATAAATAAGTATCTCGCATATATATGCAATGCTTGTTACGTTTCGACAACTGCAGCAGTGCATTCTTCACCTTGTCTTCAAACTCTGGGTAGTGCTTTTATTTTATTATTAATAGCCTTGCTTGACACAATGGAGCTTCTACTGAAAATAAAAGAAAGTACAATACTCTTTTCAATGTCAACGATATTCTTTCAAACTATTACTCTTTTCTTCTAACCATTCATACCAATGCTTACTTATGTGAAATCAACGCTCTCTGCCGCCCTTATTACAGAAAAATCAGATGCACAACTCCCGTTTGGACATTCAACGTATCGAAACAATAATCCTACGAATATTTTACTAAGTACAATAATAGATTATAATGGTGTGATAATATACTCGTAGAATTAAATGGTTATTTCGCTACCAACATCAGCTGCTATGTTTGTTAAAAATATCTGGAACATAATAAATCCTTTACTTCAAAACCCAAACAGATGTTGAGCACCTACTTAACTCTATTTTGCTCGTCTTCACTTCATATTTGTAAATTTGATTTAAACTATTCGCTGAGCAAAACAATACGTTTATTGTAAAAACTATTAACGTGTAACAGTTTCGCCAATTCTGATCGAGGCACAAGATAGTGTCTGATGAAGCCAAAGTGAATAGTTGGCGAAACTGTTACACGTTAATAGTTTTTACAATAAACATATTGTTTTGCTCAGCGAATAGTTTAGATCAAATTTACAAATACTAAAAGCAAAACTTGAACAATGGAAAACATTATTATTCATATTTGTGTGCTAAACATGATGATAACTGAAAATAATATTTTGATAGAAGCGTCTTTATGGGACTCAAAACACCTATATTAAAAAAAAAAAAAAAGTCGTATTTACAGCCGCATACACTGGCACGGACAAAAATCTTCAAGATCGTCTAAAGATTTTTTCTTACGACAAATATAAGAATACAATCACTACTTAATGATATTTACTGACATTGCTCCTAAATCAAGATTACTAATTATAGCATTCTGATTATGATAATAATAAGAAGAAACGTTGATAAACTGTAAATTTTAGCACATAAAATCATTCTACACAACTTCCTTCCAATAAGGCATTTATGAAACTGATTTTCACAACTTGTAAAACGTTAACAATACGGATAGTGATGTAAAGATAAATGAACTGTTGAGAAATTCGTAAATTTCGTCTAATGTGTGAAACCCTCCCCTCTCTCTCCCCTCCCTTCCCTCTCTCTTATTCTAAGTCGCTGAAATGTTCTTTTATGCACAAACTTAACACACATATACATTAAAAACCCAACATACATATTCTATACTTCTTCGCCTGTTGTTCCAACATTCTAAAAGACTGCTATTTAATGACTGATATCAGTATTAACTGGCATATTGAATTGTGTAGAACCATCAACAGTTGCAAATTAGATGATTATTCAAACTAGTAAAATGTTAAAATGTTTAAAATTGCTTTAATTGTGGATTTTTCAGGTTTCGTCAGACGGAATGAAAGTGTACAAAATGAACCTACCGATGTATCGATCTCCACGAATTTCGAGAATTTGTTGTTTGTCCTATGCAATGAAGATGGAAAGAATTTGTGGCTAAAACGTTTGTAGTAAATGTTAGACTAGAAGGTATTCAGATTAGAGATGCAAAAAAGCCGGCTTTTTTGAATCGGTTTTTTTTTTTTTACATAAAAAGCCGGCTTTTTTTGGGAAAAAACGAGAATTTTGGAAATTTTGGCTTTTTTCATTTTCATGATTTTTCTATCTAAATAGCTTTCTTATAGTATATTCTATAGTTAGATAAGAATTCCATGACCTAAATGCCATATTTCGCTCTAAAATTTACCATCAAGATGAATGGAGCACATGTTTTATGAATTAAAGCTAACATGAAAAATGTAGTATTTGAGGGCAATTTTAGAGGCTATTTAACTTTATTTTATCTTTTGAGTTATCGACATTTTTTCTTCTCGGGATCATTTCAGTTTGTCATCTGTGTTTAAGGGCGCCCATGTTGTGGTTTCCAAAGGGGGGCAAATATGAGCAACGTTCCAAAAATAGTTTCAAATTTTGCTGTAACTAATGTAAAAAGTCTATTGGATTTTCGATATTCTGAAGTACAATTTCCTCTAGGGGGGCAAGCGCCCCACCTTGCCCCCCCTGATGGACGCCCTTGTCTGTGTTTCATTTCTAACGTAAGAGCTTAGTACTCTAGCTTCTAGCGCAAAAGTTAAACTTACGTTCTTCTATATATCCGTCAAAGCGTACGTTTTTCAATATATCCGTCTAACAGTACTTCCACATTTCTGTTATACTGTAGCTTGAATACTAATTTATACAAATAATCAGTAGCGGATTTAGAAACGTACTTTGGGACGGGTTTCTCTTATTGTTTCGTTTTCTAAAATGTCCTAATTTTGTTTGGGAGGAGCTTGAAGTTTATGAGTACAGGCATAACTATAATACTGTATTTCGTTTCGTTTATATACTTAGAGATAATCTTCCGGATGCAACCTTGAAGATCATTTTATACTGAGAATCAGTGGCGGATTTAGAAAAGTAGTTTGGGGGGGTTTTTTTCTTACCAATGTTTAGTTTTTCTAAACATTCGTAATTTTTATTTGACGGGAGCTTAAAGTTTATGAGTAAAGGCATAACTAATAGATATTTCGTTTGTTTTAGACATTCCGTAATTTTGGGGAACAAGCTTCAGTCCGAAAGACCGTCCCCCTAACCTTCGCAAAACCGTCACTGCTGGTAATTAGTAATAATAACGATTTAAAAACAATAAGAAATTAAGTCGACCAACTCACAGTACACGCACTATTTCTACTTCATAGATAAAATGGTCGAATGCTGAGTTGAATCCCGGACTTCCCGATAGAAGCGCAAAAGCTCCACTCAGTCATGTTTGTTGTGCAGTTGTATTTATCTTAACTTAAATACGCGTATATTCAGTAGTCTTTTTTTTTTTTTTTTTTTTTGGTGGTGGTGGGGTGGGAAGAGTTTCATAACGATATGAAGGGTGTGAGCCAAGAACATGGTAACTAACAAATTTTCAATTGCTGAGTTATGCAGCACCAGATAGACAGCAACGCATACTGCTTCGTTTAATCCTTCATGTATAGTCTTATGTGAAAAATCAGCTTTCCGACTTTCAAAATGGATTGTGCAGCAGAAAATTTTTAATTTCTTAAAATAGTAAAGGTTGGGTTACCATGTTCTTCACACCCTTCATATGTGGAATCCCTCTTGTTAAAAATACAGAAAACTTGAGGACTGAGTAAACCGTGATGGTGCTTATATAAAACTGTAGAATTTCAAGAATATACAAAAACCAAAAGCTCTAGATGTGCCATTCTTTAAGTGTATCATATAAATCTAAATATTTTTCTTATGTTATATTTTAATTTTATTTTGTTCCAAAAAGAGGGTATGGAATATTTTGAAGTAAAGTACTACATGGAATTTTGCTACTTATTTGAGTATTTTTTTAAAGAAGTATTTACTTTTAGGGTTGGCTGGTTTACACCAGCTGTTTTTTTTTTCTTTTTTTTTTAAATAAGCAACTGGTTTAAACAAAAAAAAATAATAATAAAAAGAACGAAAAATGCGAATCGTGTGAACTTCATGGTGACGTTTCCACACATCCAACCATCTGCATTAGTTTTATTTCCTTTTCACCTTTTAATCAAGATCTCCCATGTTCAGTTCTCGGTCGAACCCTTCTTTAATGCGTAAACAAAGTAGTGGTTCGGATGTAACTTTAAGCGAAAGTCTTCTCCTTGATAACCTCGATATTACGTAAGATTGTTAAGCCTGAACATACGAAACGAAACTAAATTGTATATTTCTGCATGCCTGAATGCCTGTTGTTTTATGAAGAAGCCAAGGTTGCTTAAATATATTGATATAAACTGGCAAAATTTATCGATTGCCTACGTAGCTTCCAACATTAGCTTGGATTGTACTTTCAATGATACGTACGTACTAAATTTGTAATTTAATACCTCAGTTTTAGCGTACTGATTATGATACGTTGACCTTTAAATTTTACATGCAAAGCAAGAACAGGATTTTTCCGTTATTGTTGTACATTTAGAGTAATGACGGAATTTTCCCGATGGCTAGGGCGGGAGTTTCTCAATTTAAGAAATTTACTGACCGGACTTCTTTAAGCTTATGTGACCTCTTCCAGCATAACCCCGTTGTTGCATAATAACACCAATAAAGAAACTTATTTCTGTCAATATGTAATATAAATACATAAAGCAAAATATCTAAATCCCAAAAACCTGGTTTAAACCAAAACAAGCTAGTTTAAACTCCTCTCCCCCCCCCCAAAAAAAAAGGGTTTTTGGCATTTTCAAAAACAACCATGGTTCTTGCCAACCCTGTTTACTTTTCTATGTAGGAGGTTAAAAAATCTTATTATATACATTTGTTAATCCTTTGGAATTCATAATGTAAATTTGTTGAGAAGTAAAACTGTTTGAAATATCTTTTCGAAATTCATGGTTTATTTCCGAGGTTTTATATTATTATCGGCATCAACCACTAATTAAATGATGTTTTGTGTTATTGAGAAGCGAAACAAAATCTGGTTTATCAATTTAAAGCAGAATTTTCAAATAAGCCCAAAATTTCCCAAGCAAAAAAGCGAAGCAGAAAAAAACAGTTTTTTTTTTCAAAAAAGCCGGGTTTTTTTCCGAGCCCTTGCATCTCTAATTCAGATAAGTGTTGAACTTCCATTGATATTCAATGTTTTAAACCTTATTTAATGTGAACAGTTAACACGTATAGAATTTACAAAATATCAAGGAAGTAAAACTAACACAATATCCAGACAAGACACTATAATGTAGTTATAATATACTATATCATACTTCATTAATATATATATATAGTCCAATTTTTCAAAGGTCTTTACTATAATATTACAATGATCACCTTAACCTATATTATATTAGCATACAATGCATATTTATTTACATTAGCTATATTAGGAAGAACCAATTAATTCCTTAATCTATGCTAGCACTCCTCCAACATGTTCAAAGTCAGCTGACTAGCTCTTCAATATCAATACTATAAAATAAACCTTAAGTTACACAGCAGTCCCAATATGTGTTATAAACTTGTGACTGGAAAGTATATTACATACTAAAAATGATCGTCACCAGTATTATTGATTTTAAGTACAGATATGTTCGGAATATTTTACAATCCAACTTATAACTGTTCTGAGTAAAATACGACATGATGGTTTTATGAACATTCTTGTCTTCTCGGTTTTCATATTGTTACTGTTGTGATCTACTCAGAAAAACTAGGGAAACACACACATGACACTTCCTTAAGATCTGCGGATGCATTTCTTCAAGTTATATCTCCACTTCGTACATCAATCTTATTTGCTTATTACGATGAAAACCTCAAAATGAATCAAAGTTCATCTTATCATCTGTCCTTAGTACTGATTGTCCATAGATGGTCGAGTACACACGGTAATCGAACAAATATTGTGAACATGAACCTGAAGAAAACCGAATTTGACACATTTACTGTACAATAAAGTTTAGTGAGATACAAGCATAAGAAATGTGGAATTTAGGTGAGTTGCGGCTTATATCAGTATCAGTACCTGTGAATCATTTTTTGTTTTAAATCTGAGTAGTATTAAAATCGACAAAAATATACCCTTGTACATGATAATTCATAATTTTATAAATAGTAAAACATACAATATTATATAGACAGGAACAGAAAACCATCTCATCCTTATGGAAAAAACAAAACTCACACAAATTTGTTATTTCCCCTTGTTCAAAGAAAAGTTCCCACCGCACCGCTGCATATAAAAGCAAACGTTTAATTTTAGTACCGCAATGTGAAGATGAAAGCAGTAGCTTGGAGGTAAGTTCTTTTTTTTATTGGTTTGCGAGAGGGAAAGGCTTGGTAGGGGGAAAAAAAAGATATAGGATACACAGTACAACAAAAGAGTTAGAGAATATGGGGAGAAAACACGAAGCTAGGGGTTTTCTAAATGGGTGGAATGGGTATATTATTACATTCATGACGTAAGCAGCTCATCTGAAACAATGAGCGTTACGGAACGAAGAACAGAGTATATGGAAATCAACATCATTGTATTTACTAGCGGGAAGAAAAGGTTCTCCGATTGTAGGGAAGGGAACAAACAGGAATGGGAAGCAAGCAGCATTGTATCACGAAATGAATTATTTCAGGATTTTTTACAATCGGCCCAAGGGAACAACAGTTTTACTGATGAACAACAAAATTGTGTAAAACGTTTCCCGATAGCATCGTTTCCAACTTTTTTTTTTCTTTTTTCAAATAAGAATTCATAAGCAAAAGCCCTGAAAGAAAATAAATAGTTCACACGACATATAAAGGAATATTCAGGAATGGCTAAGCTTTTACTTTTACTCAGGGCAAACTTTGTGCCTGTGTATGCAAAATTTTCGCGTGTGTCTGTATTCAGAACAGTCTATTTGCTTCTTAAGTATTTTCAGTGCGTGTGATAATGTTCTAAGTAAAATGATGGCGTTTTTCTCTGTCTTTCTTTGTTTCTTTTATTTTGGAGGGAGAGTGTGGCAAGGTCGAAGTTTCAATTGTAAATCCGAGAAAATGTTTAAAATCACACTTCTCGCTTCAAGCCGATTATCGCTATATCAGTAACGGTGGTGGTTTGTAAAAATAGAGGCTGCTATTCAAAAAACAAGTAAACAAACGGGTGGGCAAGAAGCTCCACGCTGTGTCCTATGAAATTTCTAATTCTTATATGTAGCCAAGTGGGAAAGTTTAAAAGAAGTAGCACAGACTAATGACATACGCATTTCCAAAATAGCTCTACAGAATCCTACTATAAATAGTTAATCAATTATTAATTACGTTTTTAATGACTTATAACCAATACACAATGGTAATTAAGAACAATATGAAGCACTATTATATCAATGAAATTAACAACATTAAAGTATACTGGAAAAACTTTCTCTTAAAATACACGTAATTTCATATTGTCAATACGGTGAAGCTATATTAAATTACCAGAACAAGTAAAACAGCACTTTTAACCTATTAAACGTTAAACTCATTTAACAGTTGCATTCATATAGCACTCTTACTATTAAAACAATTTTTACTGCCGTAGGCGAAACAAACACAACACAACAAACACGCTTTCCGGTTCTCTGTTTACTGATCCCCCTTATTATGGCGGAAGCCTTAGTTTCTAACAATAAGAGTTTTTTTTTTTAATACATAATTCTGTAATATTACATTTAGAGTAAATTCCTATTTACAAAGTGAAGGACAATGTCCATTAAGGCAACAGCTTGGAATTCCTTTCATTTCGCCAAAATTTTGCATCTACACAAATCCAAGAGCTGAAACAATCTTATTAACGGTCAACAACCTTAAGGCCTGAATTACTGTTTACAAAGAAACGAATGTGTTCGTCCATCTGTAACTCAAGTTTGTCCTACTACGTATTTAGAATACTCAATTGAATATTTTCTTCTTTCGTTATTGTTCAAATTGTTGTTTAGATCTTGGTTAGTTTTAAAGCAAAACTTTTAAATATCGTTTCATCATGACCACATGACAAGCAAACTGACAGAACATCATTTGGGACAAATGATATATATGTATAAAAGCATGCGAGATGGGGAACACGAAAAGATTGAGAGCACGTAATATGTCTGGCAACATCGTCGGGATGGCAAAAAGATACCCTCAAGTTTTCTTCCCACCCCACCATACTCCACCCTACCCTTAACTCCCTAGTCACTTCCTCCCTCGCAGTCAGTTTCTAATACCCTCCGATCCAACCCAAGTTCGCAGATCGACTTTCTTCCTGAAAAAAATCTCGTCGGCAAGTAATTGGAAGAGACTCGGCAGAGTTACCAACTCATTTTGGGTTCTCCCGAATTCCTGTAAATTGTTTGCCTATAAGTTGAAAATTACAATTAGGTTCTTTGTAAGAGATGTGAGCATTCTACATAATACAGTGTGTCCGTAAAGTTGAGCAACCCAAAGTTTGATTGCGTATATCTTTTGATCTAAGAATGATTAAGACCTGAGACTTGAAACAAATGTTAGCGTGTTTTATGTAGATATTTTCGAGATCATGACCAATACTGGAACTTGTAACGTTTTTGTGTAGTAATGAAAGAAATTAGCGTAAGTGTAAAATTAAAAATGTGCAAAATGAAGAAAATCAATATTTACTTACAGAAAACTCATTTCCTTCGGATGAATTCCTGTGTATATGTACAGTATGTACGAACATTTATCCATTGGTGCGAAAAATGTGACAAAGTTGATGCAGTGTTGTTTAGTGCAAGTCTGTAAAATGGGTGTTTTTTGACAGAATCACGGCCCCTAGCAACACTGTTGTCGTAAATTTACTGGAACAGATGTGTTTTACGTTAATTAATGATAAGCAATAAGAATTTGCACATAATTGATAACATGAATTTTTATTCAAAAAATTTGCGATATCTATGCTAGTTCTACATAGCATAGAAGTTAAGGTACAAAGGATTTATATTAACAATAACTTAAAAACCTCATTAATTTTCAACTGAATACACGGAAGAAAAATGAAATTGTGAGAAGTGCAAAACTTTCCTGTGAGTTTGAAAATCTACTGACGAAGGCAATAGAGATTGCTGAAATAGTTTAATGCAATTAACGTGTATTTGAAAGCAATATATATATAGAGGAACTGTACCAAACCCGGGCCCGGGTCCATAAAGCGGGCCCCCTCAATTGCTGCTCCGGGTATTGGCGTATAATGCTAGAAATAAGCTGAATTTTAGTTTACCGTTACTGTTGCATGCAGCGCTAGTTCCTGTGTTGATCAGTTAATCCTTTGTTCTGCAATCAACATCTGACGAGTTTTCATACAGTGGAAAGTTTTGAAGCTCCGACGAGCAAGCATTGTTTTCCATAGTTAGTAAAGAGATAAGTAAGCCAACTATTTATTTATTTAATCTTAATGGTAAGAGGTATGTTCGATGTAATTAGCTAGTAATTTAGACGTACGAGTGACAAATTATTTGCAGCGAAAGTAAAAACATGTATGGTCGTAAAGTGGGCCCCCTTGTCAATCCTAAAGCGAGCCCCTACTATGTTGTTCAAAAGTAAAAAATATGTTTCATACCAAATTCTCATAATTCGTGTAATTTATTTACAATTTTCAAGAGGACCAAAATGGCCAAAATAAAGCCGAAACTAATAACACAATATCGTGGTCGAGGGCATGGTAGTGTCAAGTCATTATCAAGATCCTATAATCTAGTAAAGTAAATGACACAGCTGAAGGTGAAAGGAAGAGCCAAGGAAGACGATTCTGATTGTGGCTCAATCTCTGATATAAGGAAGCATCAACAATATTCTCAACTTTAAACGTTCCACCTGGGAAAACATCGTCCACGGATGACCATGCCACATGCATGTCCTGCACTGAAAATTTTTCGAGTGATACGAGAATTGAACTCTGGGTCCATTGTATCATGTGCTCTTAGTGGGCCCATGGAGATTGCGAGGAGACTGACAAAGTCAATTATATTTGTGACTTTTGCCAGCAGAAATCTTAACTTCATGAAACATTTCATTTATCACGTTTAATTTGGAAGTTTCGGTTCTGAAGTTTGAGGATTTTTTTAGATGCCGAATAAGGAGGTTGGAGAAAGAAAGAGGTTTAGATTTATTTCTACCAGTAGAATATTGGATATTTCAGTTTTGAAAGTTTCAGTCTTCAAGTTTAGTGTATATGAAAGATTGTTCTGGAGTTTAAAAAAGAAAAAAAAAAGACATTTTGATTTGCTATTTCCGTCAGTAAAATGAGGAATATTTAAGTTTAGATATTTTCAGTTTATAAGTTTAATCTATTTGAAAGGTTGTGCTGGAGTTAAGAAAAAGACTTTCATATTGCATTTTGGCCACTAGAATGTGGAATATTTAAGTTTTAAGTTCAATTTTAATGTGTTCTTTACTTTTCGAAATTTGTTTCAATTTCTTCGAATAAAGTCTTTTAAACATTCATATTTCATTTTATTTCAATCCCCAGTGTTTACGATGTTGTTTTTAGCTTAAATACGTATATCATTTAAAGTAATACAGGTTTTCGCTTTGGGTAATTCATCTAAATTTAGAGGGGCCCGGTTTTGGAACAGTTTTTTCGAATGCCGAAAATGCAGTCCATATGAAAATCCATTTTTTCTCAATCCATTTTTTCCTTGATTGCGATGGGAAGAAACAAGCAAAGCAATTACATATCATATTATTCTCAGTCTGGATAGCATTTTTTTGTGATCGATATTTTCTTAGATATATGGAAAAAACAAAATGGGGGCCCACTTTTGGTACAGTTCCTCTATATTTTACGAATTACAGGTTTTATTAATATGATTCCGAACACTGCTTGGGACTCTCCTTCACTTCTTTAAACGCTTTCTGACAGTCATTTAGCAGCATAACCTTTTCCTGGTTTTTTTTTTTTTTTTTTTGGCCGAGGGAATCACCCCATATGCCCGTTATAGTCGTTTAATAAAGAACAGAAAATGCCCTTAGTGAGCAAATTTTCCAAACACATTGTATCTCCTTAACCTTACCTTGAAAGAAATTTAAATTCCAGACTTATAATTTACTTTCATTTTTTGATCCAAGGAATGCTTCATGATTTAAGGACTGATTTGGATAAGAGCTCACATAGAAATGTGAAATTTTACCAAAGAAATTATCTTATTTGTGTCCGAATACTCATCGAGTCAAGGGCCACGTCCCGATACTCGAATCAAAACCTGAAAAATAACCGTGACCGTGAATGCGACGATCCAGACAGCTTTAAAGGAAATACAAAAGGGTGGTAACGAGACAACTCTTCGATATCACATACAACTTCTTGTACCACTTCTTTTGGGTCATTCATTGAGTGTTAAAGGTGCCTTTGAGACGTAAACAGGAGGCGATTAGTTTACCTACCTGAAAAAAAAAAAAAAAAAAAAAAAACACGTGTACATTTTCTATAAACTTTACCTGTAAAGATTTTTTTGTTAAATTCTCTCTCCTGATAGTGGGTTCCTGACCCTCACAAAGGAACCAACCCTTAGCTAGCATTAGAAGAAAGAAAAAAATATCGAATCAGGTGAACAGACATCGAAAATAACTTTTTTAGCATGTACAAAATATGAACTGTGTAATCTAGATTAGATTTGTTTTTTTAATGATTACCTACCCTCGTTTCCGCAAATTGTAGCTCCAAATTAATAGTGCTACCCTTATTCAAATCAGCTCTTCCAATTATCGGACTGTCAAAATAAACACTTGTGTGTGACTTTTAGTGAACTCTTTTTCGTTTTCCGAAAGAGCTTAAGACGACCAGTCAGAGATTCGAAATTACAGAAAATGTGGCCAATACATCACAGTTTCCCTGACCGAAATCCGCTACCTCTCTTTTAAAGTACCTCCTCAATTGTTCTCACGATGCTAAATAATCTCGCACTGCCAACGCGATCTGCTTTTCCTCAACAGTAAACCGCCTAAATACTGGCTAAAACCCACCACTACTTTGGTCTGATAATCTCATGGGGAAAGACAGACCAGTGTGATTAGTTATTTGGCCCTTGGAAGATGTTTGGTTTTGCAAACTATTTCATTTCTTTAGCCCAAGCAACTATCCTACAAAATATGTGCACGCATTTAAGGATCAATTTTATAAGGAAATTGTTCTACAAAGTGAGTGTGATTTCTGTTTCTAATAAATAAATAAATATTGTTTGTACGATTAGCTTTTAGTGAGCACAAAAAATTTTCAATTCAAAATTCCTTATAAATCTTAACAAAAATAATAAATAACTTTATAACAAAAATCACAAAAGTTCATATCTATCTTCATAATGGATACTCATTTTGATCTGAAAGCGTTATGTTTCCGTGGTTACCGTATATGTGTTACACGCACACGGAGAGAATGGGGTTAACCTACAACATACAATCCTCAATTTCTGAGAAATGTTATCATCATTTTGAAATAATAAACAATATTGTGTAAAACAGGTCTATTCACAAATTTGTCAACATGTGTGCTGCTACATCTAATTAAAGCAACAGAATAATAAAGAATCTTCTTGGAACTAAATTAGATTAAAAAGAAAAGAAGAAAGAAAGAAAGTGGGTAAATTAGCTATTAATAAACATCCTTAACAACAAGTTAAAACGAGAAGATAAAACGCTTCTGTTGAAACGTCTCAACACTTGTGTACTATAAAATAACACAAAATAAATAACATTTTAATTGAAACATTCAGACGAGAAACAAAATGTATGCATAAAGCTAAGGAAATTAATAATTGAATATAAGAAGCGACATACATAAGAGAAAAAAGAACATTTAAATATGAATTTATAAGAAAAAAATATATAACTGGTACGTGTTCTTCTACTATTTTTTTTTTTTTTTTTTTTTTTTTTTTTGGTGTTCATGATCCCCATAAGAAACGTCTTTGTATTCTCATCTCCCATTGTATAATCATCACCGCCATCAAGGGAGGCCAAGCCACGGTGTAATTCATTACAAAAGCGCACAGGATGAGGATAATACTAAGCTCAGCATCGCTCACTCTTTCTCATCACTTTAATTAAACCATTAGGTCGAGTGCAAGATCAACTTGGCAACGCCGTTTTGCTCTTTTTTTCTTTTAACCTCTCTCTCTTTCTCCCTCTTGGGGCATCAAGCTCTCTACTCTACTCTACTCGACTCGAGCTTCGCTTGCCAAGTTTTCTCTCCTTAGCCTTCCCTCTTCACTTCACCCTATCCTACTGGATGTTCTAACTCTCGCATGTTCCTTGTTTTAATTCCTCAGCGCTGGGATCTCTTCGACCCAATGCCATTAATATTCCAGCCAACAATCTTAATGATACGACGTCATTAGAGAATGGCGCGCGCGGCAGCGAACGAAACATATGTTCTTTTAACCTCCACACCACCAAATGAAGCACTTTATATAGCTCTGTATAAATACAAAAATCTTATTATGAACACATACGAAGACTTTTTTTTGTTCCTTTAATTTATCTTTTCTAAATAAATAATAGTTGTAAAATAAAAGAAAGAAAATGAATCTGTGGTGACGTGCTGCTATTTTTAATACACATATAAAACAAAATACAAATTTCGTATTCTAGTCCATCTTTCGAAACTCTGAAAAACAAATTAAAAATCAATTGAGCCCTAAAGTAACCTAGTATCTGCATTGATAATATTTACTGTTAAACATGTCGTTTTGACTTGTCACAAAAGTTCATCTCACTAACGCTCTCTTTTCCTGTATTTCCGATGACTGATGACGGCGCGTCGAAAGTCAGACCGAGTCTTATGATTTATTTATTGAACTACAAAGCACAGTAAAAACTAGGTACGTTTGTAATATAGCCAACTGCTTAATTGATTGATTGACAGATCCAAATTTAATCGCATCGAAGTTGTGAGATAGGAGCAGGGGCGAATCCAGGACGGACTTCTAGCGGGGTCGCGGAGGGTTGTAATACTGCTACTTAGAGCTACTTTTAAGAGCTCCAAACTTTGAGATAGGTTTTATTTATATATAAAACTAGCAGCGTTCACCCCGCTTCGCTGCGGTCACCCCGGAACGCAATAAACTTTGTTACTTAGATAATTTTTACTTTTTCGCTTTCAAATTGCAGTAAATGTTAAAATTATAGCGCCTGTCATTTATGTTAACCCGCCGAGTCACATGGTCATGCGGGTTGCATATAAATACGTTTATTTTTACCTATGATGAACTAATAACAAAGGATTTGTACGTATGGACACTTGAATGGTCAATTATCTCAAGACACTGGTAATTAAAAATTAAAGTGATATGATAAAAACCATCTAGGGTCTAAATCATAATAACCCCCCAAAAATGAAAGAAATTGGTTCAGCCGTATTAGCGTGATGAGTTCACAAAGGATTTGTGCGTTCTCTTTTATATATATAGATAAGATAGTTTCCTCTTCGGCCCGATCGCCCCCCCCCCCTGGATCCGCCCCTGGATTGGACCTATTTAACCTGTGATCCGAACTATTATTTGGGTTTGTATCTCACATACTTACCCTTACCAGAAACCAGACTCATAGAAAACACACAGATTAGCTACTCCGCTGCGCGCGAATCCATTATATGTGTATCGTAGTCATTACCCTATTTTGCTTATTGCTTATTGCAGAGTTTACTGCTTAATCTCTGAACTAGAGAAGATGCGATGTATTTGTCCATCTTACAACAAACTACCATTTGTTGTTATTGTTACAACTCGATATTAACATATATTACAGAGAAAACTATTCACATACCAGCTATATTCCAACTGTGCATATTGTGTTATTTTCTTCCTTGTAGAAACATGTATCTCAGTTCATTAAAAAGTTTAATGCTATAAACATGAAATTTGAAGAATTACAGACGCCCTAAATATTAATAAAAGGAAAAAACAATCTTCACACACTAGTCATTCGTAGATGGCCATGGTAATAGAGTGTATCGATCTGAGTTGCTTAAAATCAACAATATGAACATTCATTGAGTACTAAACATTTAATTTGTCGTTATTAACTTCGAAATAGGGAGTATGTTTAGTACAAGGGGTCCAGAAGCACGTAAAAACACAAAATTTACAGGAGGAATGAATGATGCAAGTACTTAGACGTAACATAACGTAACCAAATCAAACCTAACCTTACATAAACTAACCTAAGCTAACCTGAACTAACCTAAACTAACGTAATATTAGTAGAAATAAGCGAAATTCTATCATTTTTTGGAAAATTATTCGGGACCCCTACACTAATATAACGCAAACTAAACTAAACTAACCTAAACTAACCGAATGTGAACAAAAATTACGAAAATTGTAACATTTTTAGAGAAAAGAGCTGGATCCCTTCTGCTAAACATAGGCCCGAAATAGTAACTATATATATAATATATATACACACACGTATTATTCACGTATCACCTATTATTCATTGAATCCTGTATTGTTACGAACCATACCACAGGCCGAATATATTGTTTACAACAATAAGTTATTGCACACTCTAGTCAAATGAGAACTGAATAACTACTAGATAACATAATAACTACTATGGAGGTATTAACGAAATAAAGTGCACAAGAGAAACAAATGAAATTAATATTTTTTTTTTTTTAATTTAACGTTCCACGATTATGACTATTAGACTAAAGGAGACGGATGATTAATGGAAGTAAATGATTGTGAATTTATTTTTATTTTATTTTATTTTATTTTATTTTATTATTATTATTATTATTTTTTGTGCTTAATAATACACCATTTAGCATAAGAGTTCAGCAAGTTCTAACTGCAGGAATGTTATGAGCACTTAATTATGCTTCTGTTTATATTGCAAGAGAAGTAAATAGATCATAGAGTTTATACATTTATACTGAAATTGAGGAAGCGTCATTGTTTCAAAAGGACTGTCATAAGTGTGGGAGAGCATAGGTGTGCGCACGTGTGGTCCGCTTGACCCGCCTAATGTTCTGGCATTGCGGTTTTTTTTTTTTTTTATTTTATTTTATAAAATAATTTTCTCAGCTAATAAGGATTATATTTCATAAAAAACGGACCCCGAAAGACGTCTGTAATCATCGCTATACAAAGTAACACTTTGAAATTTGCAATACTCGACCAAAATTTCCCGATTTAATTATTTTTAGTCTTTCTTCCGTTTGTTTCCTCCCAGCAGTATATTATCACACACAAACAAACACACCTAACATGTAGGTGCCGACATTAAAGGGGGGGGGAGAAGCTTTTCTGCTCTGTCTCTCCAATCTAAAAGCAGAGGGGTTTTGCTCTTATATAATTATAAAGTAATGATTACAAGGTGGTTGCATATCTTCAGGAGTACCGCTATTGATTTACCTCTCCTAATCCAAGGGTCTGGGCACGCCTGTGTGGGTGAGATATATGTATGGGTAGGGTATAATTCGTAAGTACATTATTGAACTAATATTTTGCCTTCAGATAATTACCTACTAGACCAATAATTCTCAATTACTTCAGAGTTGCGGACTCCTTTTTTATTTTTAAGGACTACCTTTAAATTTTAGTATCCACTTAGTAGTAGGCTAATAGTACGTAGTTGAGAGTGACCAATATTAACAATTAAATATAAGCCAATAGCATAGGCTCTATTTACGTTATAAGCATACAACTTACAGTACATACATACAGAGGGGTCCACGGGAATATTTACATCTTTTACAAATTTTATATTTATATATATATATATATATATATATATATATATATATATATATATATATATATATATATATATATATATATATATATGCGCACATATGCGTGTATATATATATATCACATGCGCAACAAACATGCACAGCCTAGGAACATTATAATTCAAAATAATGAAATAGAATATGTAAACTCAACTAAGTTCTTAGGAATTTGGATAGATAAAAATCTTTCTTGGAATGTGCAAATAACTAAGCTTAGTAAAAAATTAAACCAAATATATTTCGCAATTAAAGTTCTTAAAAATGTTTTAAGAGAGTCTACTTTAAAAACAATTTACTTTGGATTATTCCAATCGAATTTAACATATGGTATTATATTTTGGGGAAATACACACAAGGCCAAAGTCATCTTTACGATGCAGAAACGAATAATAAGATTGATGGCAACTGCTAAACCAAAAGATCATTGCAAACCAATATTTAAAAAACTTCGTATACTTCCAGTACCCTGTTTGTATATTTTAAATCTATTGATATTTGTAAAGAAACACCTACAAGGTATCCTTACGCGAGTAGAACAGCAACATGATCATGACACAAGAAACAAAGAAAACTTTTCTATTGTAGAACACAGAACAGTATTATATGAAAAAGGATGTAAATACGCGGGTATCATGCTTTACAATAAACTTCCGAAAGAAATAAAAACTCAGGACTCTGTTGCTAAATTTAAAAAAGAACTCCAGAAATATTTATTACAACATTGCTTTTACTCGGTAGAGGAATACATGAACTGCTAAGTAAATAGAAACGTTACAGGATATACAGTAAATCAATGTCATTACTTGCTTTTAGCATTACATATTTGTTGGAGGGTTTCTAAATACACTGCAAGTAATAATTGCTAAGTTTATTTTTAACAATGATGTCATGTAAAATGTATAGTGTAATAAGATGTAAGAAGTAAGGCTTAATTACTAACCTAGTGTATGTAATTTTCACTATTATTGTTTCTTTTACTTCTGTATTCATATATAAATGACGTGTCCGCTTCATATGCATTGTATTACAGTGCTAAATGTATGAAAAAAGGACGAAATAAATACAATACAATACAATACAATATATATATATATATATATATATAAACACCATGGACCCCTTAAATTTGTTGTACAGACTCCTAGAGATCCGCGGAAAGATTGTACTACACTAAATCGAATTATCACAGCTTATATATTGGTCACTTTTTTGACAGATTTTTTTTCAAAAAGAGACTATAAGGAATAGCAATTTTCACGAATTATCTCCTCATTTGAATGTTTCTCAGAGCCTCGTTTGTTGCACCATCTAGCGTGCTATCAGCTCTTTTCCTCATAAATTTACCGCAGATATAGCTGTGATGGTGGTGAGGCGCGCGCGCTGAGGCTGTATCATCAACTAATAAATCGTCTTGCTTCTTTTTTTTTTTTAATCCTCTCCCATCCCCTCTTATGTTATATGTTCTTGAAGAAAAAATCACTTTCACGGACAATGAATACAAGCAAGAACACCACTATAGAAACTTGGTAATACATATACATACAGATATATATATATATATAAAGCCATCTTAGTCTGAAAGATATGTGACAAACGCTGTAGCAACAATCTTATAAAATGAAAAAAAGAAGATAGCCCATTCCCCAGTTTTTAAGAGCAACACACACACATACACACACAACGGAGATACTTATATGTCTGACTGTTTCTTCTCCGCTCTCCGTCAACCCGCGTTTCAGTTCCTGGACGTGCGCCAGAGCACTTATGTAGTGGTTGAATGATGCCACCTTTTTCCTTCTCTCTTAACTCGCACCTCTTCTTCTTCTTTCTTTCCTTCTCTCTCTTTCTCTCTCTCTCTCTCTTGAGACACAAGCAGAGAGGGGCTGGAAACCTTTTATACAAACAGCAGTCCTTTTTGGCAGCGTTTCGTCATGTAGGTGTCCATCTTCTGTCGTCAATTGGGATGAATGCCAGGTATATGGGAAACTTTCTTTTTTTTTCCTATTCGAAAAATATATATTTTCTCTGAAATGCCACCAGATGTAACATAAAGAAAAGTGAAGTTGCAGTATGTATGCTCCTGGTCTGTCTTCCTAAGTAATTCCAACTGGAACTCTCAAACTTAAGATTCTTGCATTTGACGATAAATGTTACAATTACCTCTCCACTTTCTCTAAAAGACAAATAGAAAGAGAGAAAGAACAGGATTAGGCTAAAAATAGGAGAGAGTCAGCAGATCATGAACAAACTGATGCTGCTTGCTGCTATAGGCAAATTGGTCACTCTCTTTTTCAGCTTTATTTTTTTGTTTGTTTTCTAGAATTTTTGCCAACACACTCATCATCAGTGCAACGATGCAGCTCTTCCATGGTTGCCAGTAGATAATTTGAGGGAAAACTACGTGTATATTTGCAAAATTAGAGCAAAAAAAAAAAAAAAAAAAAGAGAGGAAAAATCATAAATTGAACAGTCCTATTTTTAATTACAGCTTTAAACAAATTCCACATACGTGTTAACGTGAAAGAGTAATTTGGTTAACACATACATCACACCCACACATACAGACATGTGTTGTAAAAATAATTAAAAAAAAAAAAAGAAATATTTAAGTTGTATGTCTCATGGTTATGCCGGCTAGGCTACAGGAGATCGTGATGATGAGAAATGAAGGAAATGATGGAATGAAGAGTGGGGGAAAACGGGAGAACCCGAGAAAACTCACGCACGCGGTGTTTGTCCACCACAAAGTGCATTAGGTGCGAGCTGGGATCGAACCAAGGACACCATGGACCAGAAATGAACGTTCTACTACTGAGCCACCGCGGCCCCAGATATATGTTGTATTTTAACTCTACATTTAGAGGGACATAGAAATAGAAGCAGCTAAGTTCTCTTATTAGATCGACAGGGACTACAAAATAGTACTATAACATTCTAATCACTAGATTTTACTATTATGATTACGATATTTTTCATAAATACTCAAGGGCGTATGATAACGATTTTGTAGAGTTATTGACTTTATCTTTAATTGTAATGAACAGAAACTACTTAACTCCATCAATATCCATAACATCGCCATACATATGCTCTGCTGTAGGCGTATTAGTTAGGAGATTTTCTTCAGTGACCGCTAATATGGAGAAACCTCATAAATCTACAGTGAAGAATTTATTCCCTCGGAGGCTAAGATAATACTGCCCTTCTACTCCCCGCTTCCCCCTCTAAATTATAATTATAAGCAGTAGACATTAAAGAAACAAGCATTACCAGTGCACGGTGTATTTTAATGTTTCAAGTATATCACTGGGGTTTAGACTCTCAAGATAGACTCAGAATACGGTCTTGGCATGGCGTATAACTTTTCGCATTGAAAAAAAAAAAAAAAAAAAAGTTTCTTCTTCTTGGAACAGAAAAATTAAATTCGTACTATAAAAACTAATATTCTGTATTTATAATCCTAAAGTATGTATTATGCATTTGTGAAAATGACGTCAAAAGCAGTGGTATACGCAAGGATAGCACTTCTTGAGCAAGATACCATGAATTAGTGCTTTTGACTCATTGTGTGTGTACAATAAAAACTAAAAACAACCCATATCCAGAGAATGTGTATAAAGAAGGTGGAAACTGTAGATTATACGAAGACAATCTCATTAATTCGAGCTCTGATTAAGGTTAATCTGCTTCACGAATGCTTATTTTGGACATCACGATATGCACGCCTCCTGTCTTGATCATTTTCGGATAAAATTAGTTTGTTGAGTCTAGGTCGCTGGCTGAGCACGTTCTCATTTCCAGATGTCGACATTAACTACTTCTTACAAAGAAAGAAGAGAGGGTAGACCACGAAATGGGGATAACAAATGCGGAACTTTCTTCTTTTACATTTTTTAATTACTTCTATATATAGATATATTCATAATGATATATACCGGTATGTATAATACAAGAAAAGAAAATGTTCATATGTGTTTACTCTTTTCCTAAACAGAATTACGAAGAACAATTATTAACTCGAAAATTTTAAATGTTACAGAGTAAGCCCCTTTGGGCCCCGTCTTAAGTAGATATTTATTTATTATTTAAAATTAATATTGGAGCTTTAACTCAGCAGTCATTGAAGACCAAGATGTTGCTTGATTGCTGTAACTAGTACATTGCCACCAAAAAGAAAAAAAAGTCAATCTCTTTATTTTTACTACATTTTGCCACACTATTTGTTTTTGCTGCTTTTTTTAAAACTAAACTTTACTGCATTTAAGTTGCTTTATTGTTTTTTTTTACTAGGTAAATCTTTATTGTAAACTAAAAGTAATAAATTAGAAATAAGAGCCTTTTTTCTTATCTATAATATTTTATATTTCTATTACCTTGCAACTTGCTTGTTCTTGTCATTAACTAAGTTCACTTTTAAACAAATCTGTCACATTGACTCTTAAAGTTTTATTTATGTATTTGCTTGAGTTATGACAATATCTACGACTGCTGTCATTTTACCAGCTTTGGCATGTTAACACAACTTTTGAAGGATATGTTCAATTTTAATCCTTAAAATATCGTCAACACCCATTTTCAGCTCTGGTATGTGACAGTTTCTGTCACAAATAAAAGACTACTGGGTCAGGTTCTGTCATATAAGTAGACAAAGGTACTTTTTTTTTCTTTCTTAAGTATGAGTAGTAAGCTGACTTAGTGTTTAAAACTTTGGTCAATGGTGTGTCAATTTGGTCTCTGTAAGAGTACTCTTTCCTGTCAAGCCATCTGCCGTCATAACGCAAACGGTAGCAAAACAGCTAAAACTTATATTCTTTATAAAATTGTGATAAAGTTTTCAAAACCATACACATCGTGTGTGGGTGCTCTTCACAGTGTTCAAATTAAATTACTAAAATAATCATCGTGTAATAAAATTGGTAGAACCAAACTGTAAACTTAAGTTACAATTCCCCTTTCTTTTCCTTATTCAAAATATCTAAAATACCTTGCTACCTTTATTTGTAATTTACTATTAAAATGAGTTTGTTTCATTCAATAAATTGCATCCTCATTAACATCTTTTAATTAAAAATACTTTATGTTGTAATCGTTCTTTTGGTATTCTCATTTCCTAAAATTCAAATAATATGTTGCTTGCTTTACGCAAGTGGTGGAGGTAAGAACCAATAATTTGACATTCAAATTTGCAAGTTCGTTCCGCCATTCTAATTCGAATGACATATTATATATATTAATACAGTAATTTAAACTCAAACCCTAAACTTTCAAACTTAACCAAACTCAAACCCAGTTCTCTTACCACAACAGATTAAAATTTAACAGAGAAACAACTTGTCTGAGGTTTAACCATTTTATTAAATAACTTATTTGCTTATTTACTTTATTATATATATTATATATAATACATAAAATACATACATTTGTATATTTAAAATCCTATGGTTTGTTCCTTTCATTTGATACCCTACCCCCAAAAAATAAAGTACCACATGTTTCACAGACATTTGATTCCTGTATGTTATACAAATATAGCATCTAGCTGAGTGTAACGTCACTTTTCAACATCGATGCTGTATGAGACAGTATAAAGTGGGAGACGAACCTCTGCTAGAGTTTGTATCCAAAATAAACACGTTTATGCGGAATCAAGGCGGGACCACCACGCGGATAGCAACGACGCGCGTTAGCCACTCAGGCACGAATGGGAACTAGACCTATATTACAAAATCTCCAATTAGTTAAAAATTTATCCGAACCATTCAGATCTCTAAACATTAAGTGTGGATAGACATAAAGTCATTCTTATTTATTTACTTTCGAGCGCCTACCATATTTAATTTACCTAATATCACTGTCAATTCTGAGTTTATTTTGTATCTATCTACAGTTACTTTACCAAATTCTATTTACCTGTTTATGCTCTACTAAGAATAAACAAATTTACAAACACATACATATTCGTTAAAAAATTAATTAAAGATCCTTTTTAGCTTCACGTCAATCAAGAAAAATATTTTTAAAACTAATAAAGTTTAGATTATTAGTACATGAATGTTTATCATCAAATGTTGCATACGTATGGAGTATTGTGATGTGCAGAACGAGAATACTTACATTATGAAAAAGCGACGAAAATAGATTAGAGATCTTTGAAATATGAGTATGAAGGAGAACGGAGAAAAACCTGGAAAGGGAAGAAAATTCAATGAGGAAGTAATGGAGGGAAAAGTAGAGGAAAAAAGAATAATATTGAGAAGAAGAGAAGAAACTAATTAAGACATAAGTTTGCGAAGAATTTATACTCTGAAAGATATGATACAAAATATAGTAGTTGCTGAATGCAAGAAAAAGAAAAAGAATGATTTTGAATGATACACAGCATTTAAAAATCTCAATGACGGAACTGAGTTCTGTATTGCATGGAGAATGATACAATATTTCTCTGGAAACTATTCATAACTTACGTTACGCCCTCCATTCCACGACGAATCAGAGCTGTCTAACAAGCTAATAGTGGTCAAATGACGTATTAACCAGCAAAATTTTGCATATGGTGTCTCCATTATTTTGGTAACTATCTGTACATTGCTTATAATAAATTACTTTGGCTAGTGTGACGATAAATGTATTATTACTTTGGAAATTAAAACTATTTTAAATTAGGATAATGATTATGGTTTGTCTAGAAGATAAATTCGTAGTAGAACGATCAATTTAATACGCATATAATTATCTATGGTAAATGCAATCAAAATACTGTATCATTTTGCGGCACAAATCACGCAACGCCACTGTTTATGTTATTGAGCAATTAGACAGATGCGAGCGGAAGCAAAGAAGTTGCTCACAAAAGAGAACAAGAAGAAACATAATACGTTTAAAAAATCATCCAGATATCTCTTTAAATATCTGAATCTAAAGACTTGTTTCAGAAACGACGACACGTGAGATATAAACACACAGCTTCAATGTGGGATTTGAATCACATCGTACATCGTACTTCTAGCAGGAATCAAATTCAGTCTCCCAAACCAAAAGCGAGTCTAATCTAAGGATTCATATGTTAATCAAACATAAAACCTTTCTGAAGGATATTTATGCTGAAAATATATTTATGAATTTCTTTAATTTTCTATCTGGCATTAAAGGTAAAATTATCTAGGTGCATGTCTTTTCTCCACCCCATCGTTAAACACTTTTAGTAATTGCCAAATATCAAACTTCACTGGCAACGCAGTTGTTTTTATTGCGCAAGACTGCGTAAATGTTGTCAGCGGACAGAAATGCTCATAAAAGAGGACTTGTTAGAATTTCATGTTTATTTTTTTATTTTCTTTTTTTCTAATAATAAACATAATAAAAAGGATTAAACGTGTCAGCCTACTTGCCAAATATTTAACCTTGTAATGTGTCTTTACCTGCAGTTATGTATAGCTGGCCAAAATGTTTTTTGTCATGGCATATACTGACGACCATGGAGAAACAATATCAGATCCGGTCACGGCAGAGACACAAGAATGACACTGACATACGGTACACATTAAAAGGTACGAACGACAAAAGTGTAATAATTTCTGACTGTCTAGCAACAATAGCGAAACCAAATTATCATTTGACGATGGACGAATTCAGTGCTAGTGTATAATCATGCATGTAGATTGATATCTCTTTACACTTTAATATGTGATATAAACAAAGGTGGATCACTAGGTGTTCTCGGTGGTATATTAAATGCTGCTTGAATAGTGTGGCGTTGCCAGATAGTGTCGAGTATTTACTGATGTCAGATAATAAAGGGAGTAATCATGGAATTCTGCTTGGATACTTACTAGAGAAATTAGTTTTCGACCCTTGCCGCAATCTCGCTTCTCGAACTGCAACGCTAGAATCCAGGAATTTTCTTATTGTGACTACTATAGTAAACGTACAAATTTGGCAACAACGCATTATGGCGTTCTGCGCAAGTTTCGTCTTGAAATCTATTTCCTTAAATGTAAAGTAATATTTAAATAAAATGTGAAACATAACATGAGAAACGGTCAAACAACATGTCTATTTCGTAATAAGATCGTTACTTTAAAATACTTTACACATACAAATAAACATTTCATAAAACGGAGCACTTCTAGTAAGATCTTACAGCAAGCGCCATCTTGTGTGCTCATTGTAAAACGAATCAAATATTTTCTTTTATTTGTTTCATCTTTCGATATCAGGAGACAGAACCAAATGAATCAGTGTCTTGTACTGTAGCTGAAACATTACTCTATCTTAAAGTACAATATTTATAATATGTAACGTTTCACTGCGCAGTAGTTAAGGGAATACGCTAAACATGTACTGACTTCCGGGTAGTGATCCACCTAAAATAGTATTCATAAATTTAGTTAACCACTAGTGACCGATAATAGGAAAAAAGAGAAAGAAAAGAGTTGATGAAAATGCTCTTTGAGCAAGTATTAAAAAAAAAAAAAAAAAAAAAAAGACAGGGAAGAATTATACAATCAATCTTTAAATTGGTGCAACATTATACACAGTCTACAAATGAAAGTGTCTATGTTCGTGATTTAATAACTCTTGAACCACCCGACCAATCTCCATCAAATTTTCAATAAAGATGAGGTTCGGCGTGGGATGGATTTTATCATTTCACTTTAATTGTGCAACTTAGGGGAGGGATATATATATATGATCGAAAATGACCAATATTAGTGTCAAATCCATAGTTTTCGGGGACGCTGAGATGAACAGTGACACCTCCGATGCCATTTAAATCCAAATTCAGGCCCACAACTTGGGAGAGGGAGGGGGAGATTATAAAAATGATAGAAAATTACCGATATTGGTGTCGAATTAATGGTTTTTGAGGGGTCTGTAAGTTCATTGGTGACAGTTTTGGTGCCCTTTATGTCCAAAATGAAACGTATTCTTCCCGTGCGAAGAAGAGTATTCTGCTAGTCTAAATGATATTCAAAATAATACTTTCATCTAGATTCGACTAACTTCGTATCTGCCAAACCATAGAAACTCATAACTGGCCACGCTTATCTCAAATATAGCAAAGGGACAAACTGCGGAATACTTCAGAAACATTGAATGATGTTAGTAGATCAGTGACTAGCGGACATGTATAGAACAATAAGCATGAGAAGTCGTGATCGTACTAGAAGAAATACTGAGATGAAGCCTGAGAATAATAAAATATAATGAAAATAGCAAAATCAGTGCCGAGTATCGAGGATTCACTGCAATCACGAGTTACGAATTAATGCAAATTTAAATTTGGCGCAATGAGGCTGGAAACGGGAACACAAATCAGTATTATATGGCGAAACAGGGTAAAAACGAATATGAGTATAGAATATTGAGATAAGTAAAAGGAAAAAAAATGGTTGAAATCATGGGCGCCCGAAGAAAATTTTCTAGGAAGGAGCTCAAATTTCTGGTTGTTATATTACGATTTTTTTTTTACTTGTATTAAAAAAAACTTAAGAAATTTAATACATTTCGGGCTACACCCTGCCTTTCCCTTCGTGCGCCTATGGTTGAAACTCAAGCGACTTGTAATACAGGAAATTCAGGAGTCATTTTGGCGTTAGATGATGATATAAAAATATTAATGAAGTCCGTGGTGCTATAGTTCATGAAAGATCATTACTGTCCGTCCATTCACTTATAAAGTGGGTGGTATATAAGATCCATCTACTCCTGCATTTCGTTTAGTCTAACCATGGGACGTTAAACTTAAAAAAAAAAAAAAAACCGCTCCCATCGCCATTATTTCTGGCTTTCTAGACAAGAGTACATGGCCTCTTAATTTCAGTAGCTCCCTAATTCAATTGTCTCCACCAGGAATCCAATCCGGGGGCACGGGTAGGCTTACCAAAAGAACGCATGCTAGCCATTCAATTACTTCAAAATACATACAGTATATAAAGAAGAGAGAAAGATAAAATTGATTTTAAAAGTAATTATACCCGTTTCCGCAGAACCATGTAGCAGAAAATATGGATACAAAAAAAAAAAAAAAAAAAAAAAAAAAGGATAAAATGCAAAACTGTGACAGGGTTGTCAAAATCTCTTCATTTAAAGCAACCAGCGAAGATAAGATTACGAAATATAAAATACAGTTAGTGGGGAATAAAAGGAAGAGTTTATTAGGAATCACAGGATCGAAGACGGTTGAGGATCGAGGCAATGAGGAGCGGAAACCAAGAAGAAGAAGAAAACAGGAAGAAGAAAAACAAGACAGAACTAGAGAGGAGGGAGAAAGGAAAAATGTATCTTATCTGGTGCTCCACAAAGATCAGTCGTGGCGTATTTATGTTGAAAATGAGCCAAGAGGAATCGGGTGGATCAGTAACAGCCATGAAGACTTTTGAGAAAACTCTGCAGGAGACTGCTCAACATCAGCTGCTTCCAAAACCTCCAGATTTCAACTTTAGGCTCTGCTCCTGCATTCACTTTAGCTTCTTCCCCTCTCTTTCTCCTTTCGACCAAAAAGCAAACATCTTTCCAACAACCGCTAGCAACAGTCACAACAGAGTTTCCATCTTGGATTAGGTATATATATCCACGGCGACGTTATCATTCAATTTGTTACCACACAATTGTATCTAACGGGAGTTATATTGAGTGTGAAATTTATTCAGATCAACTACATTACGAGTATGCTCTAGGATGTTTTTCGTTGTGTTGGTAATAATTCGATTTTCGATAGACAAAGATTTTCGATATCGTTCTGATCTGTGGTACGGGAGAGTCGGGTTCAATTCCGAGAGGTAGTGGTTGCTTTGACACAGCTTTCCACTCTTTCTTATACTGAGCCAGACTTTTCAATTACTTTCACCTTCTTCCTTCCCGTATTCTGTACTATTTGATCCCTATAATTACAATAGCCATCTTCCATTCACTCCATAAATAATAGTGTGATTCCTCCATGTCTCGTAATGTGTCTAATTATCTTATCTTTCCTTTTCGAAATATTTTTCAGTATACTCCTTGTTGTCTTACTTGCCTTTGGTTGTTGATTTCCAGTACTCTTTTATTTGATACCTTATGCGACTATCTAATTTTCTATAGCCTTCTATAGCACCATATTTCAAAGATTTTCATTCTCTGTTTTTCCTCTTCTTCTAAAGTCCGTGCCTTCCATTCATTCATCGTAATACATATGCTTTCATCAGTTTTTTCTTCAGTTCTGTGTCAATCTTTCTGGCTAAAAGCTTCTGTTTTTCTTCAAAAGTCTTCTTCGCCTGAGATATTCTGGACATCATAGCCTCAGTGCTAAAAAGAAGCTTAAACCTGTACATAAAAAAAAAAAAAAAAGTATGATCTTCATCACAAACATCTTATCATTCGTTCAGGTTAGGAGGACATTTTTCCGTTAATGTCTTCAGTTCAGCGAAATTTTCTTCATCCCCTCTCTGTCTTATTTTCTATCACATATTTCTAAAAGACATCATCTCCTCAAACGATCCTAACCATTTTTTTTTTTCGTTTTTCTATCATTTCCGCTTAATTGTACTAAATAAAGCATGGTGGCTCAGAAATAGGCCGGACACCTTCAGTCTAGAAACGTTAATTTCGAATCTAGGCTCACTCGGGCTCCAAGAGATTCAAATTTCTTATCCTAAATGAGGTTCGTGCTCACTGACCTTATTGGGCTTGTGCTTCCTTAAGGACTTGTGCTCATTATCCTCAAATGGGTTCGCACTTTCTGACCTCATTGGAAATCATTCTAGCTCGCGCTCACTAACCTTATTGGACTTGCGTTCCTTAAGAGCTCGTGCTCGCTATCCTCAAATGAGCTCGCACCTTCCTGACTTCATGAAGTCATTCTGGCTCGCGCTCAGTTGTTGACCTTGAGGCCGATTAAACCCAAGATTACGGAAAGAGACTTTGCAATGATTCCAGTTCACAAGAGTTTATAGTGAAGAAACTGTGTTCTTAGGATCTTAGGATTGATTACTTTTACCCGTTTTCTCCCTCTTCCATCATGTTTTATTTATAATCCGTCTCCTTTAGATTACAGACATAATCGTGGTACAGGTGCTTTAATTTAAAGATCACGTACTACTCATACAAAACAGCACGCACAATAATTATTAACATGTACAAGACAATGTACTTATCACAAAAGAGAGCTCTGATGAAGTCAGCGTATACGTAGGCGAAATTTTTGTCAGGTAGGACCCTATACTATCTTCAAAGTTCAAACTGAGTTTAACTGAATGAATATGAGTTGTCAAAGTACGTTGCTCTCGATGAAATTTTCTAGCTTTGTTTTTCTTAGCTATACCAGAGAATTTCTAGAATAGTACGTAGAACGCATTTAAAAAAAAAAACGTTTTCCACCAATTGAAACATAAACGCAATAAAAGCGCATGATATTGACATGAACTGGCGATTTAGGGTTTTTGCAAACACCCTTAAAATAATGTAATGCAATACGAAAATAAAACAGTTATCAATTAAATAAAAAGGCCTTTGGTATTCTCATCATCACTTCAGATTTGCAACACCCTTCCAACTAATGTTTGTAATAAGTAATTTTAAAAATGTTTTTTGTGGACTCTCCATATAAGTATAACAGATCTAGCTTCTAAGTATAACTACATTGAGGTATACATCTCAAGTCTCGGGCATCTACTTTAGTATTAGTTTATTATTGTTGTTCTTTTTTCTTAATGCATACTTCAGTCCCTTCTCCCTTACAAACAACTGGCTTACGGCACCGAGACAACTTAGCCGACAAATGAGTACATTTTATTACCTTGGCAATTACAAACTTCAAACATTGCTTAAAATGTACATTGTATTTGAGCTCGAAAATTGTTCTTCACATGACTCAAGAAATAAGAAGGCAATGTGTGTACCTATCGAACTGCTCAAAATAGGCAAGGCAACAACTGTAATTATTTCCTAGTATGGTGTACGGTCACCAGCACTGCGTGAAATGGATTCGATGAGACTGACGATAAGTTCTTGGGGGATATTGTACTACTTATCTTGAAGATCGACCTCTAGCTGTGGAATAGTTATGAAGGTACTGGTTGGGCCGCAATTCGTCTCCTAAGCATATCCCATGCATGCTTAATGGGACTGAGATCTGGCGAGCATGCTGGCCACATCATCTGAGCGATACCCTTAGCTTCCAACATCTCATTCATTAACCGAGCTCTGTGAGGACGAGCATTACCATCCATGAAAACGAAAGAATCACCAATGGCACCAGAATGCTGATTCCTGCCCACACCATAAGCCAGCGACCATGACACTGGGATTTTTTTCGTACAAACATGGTATTGTTTCGTGTTGCACACTCCCTTTAGATCAAAACACGTTGATTGTCAAGTTTCACACCGAATTGCGACTCATCACAGAACAAAACATGGCTTCACTCACTGCGTTCCCTATCCATGATGTCCCTCCGTCCACAATCTTCGGTCAACACGATGTCGTGCTGTTAATGGGACACACGTTATAAGCCTCAATGCATAGAGACCCTTTCTCAAAGGCGATTACGGACTATTTGACTAGACATTATGCGTCTTTTTGCTGTTTGGAAGACTCGCTGCAGCAGAATTGCATTCTACCGCCAATTCCGACGGACTGTTAACAAGAGATAATGAACGCCTCTGGTTGTAGTTGCTCGTGGATGCCCTTGTCCTCGTCATTTTCGAATACTTCCACTCATTTGAAAATGAGTTCACAATCGGGAAATCACATTTTTTGCCACTGCAATGGCATTTGACACTTCCTGCTGTGACTGACCAACTTCCAAACTTGCGAAGCTCAACATGTCAGCAATTCTAGCAAATCACGCTGTTGAGCCATTTCACTACATGGACTTGTCCCGCCACACTCCAAAACGCCCTCTGGCAGTATCACGTCATCGGTCATGTGCAAAGGTATGTGAAATGGTCCTTTTTCACGTTGTGCATACATGCTATTCAATCGTACTCCGAACTGGACCAGATACAGTGTTGTCGCACTATTTCGTGGGACTCTTTGCGCGATTTGTCATCTGATTCCCTAATTGTTTTGAGCAGTGTATTTACCAGGCAGCATTTCCTTCATACCATACTCTACTTACACGCTAGAACACGAAGAGCGGCTCTTAAGTGTGGCCTATTACAATTTTCTTCTCAGCGAGACGGTAGATATCTTAAGCGAATATATGTAACGAGGATTTCGTGTTTTGAAATGAACTATACATGTGTGCATTATGCGTAAGTTACCCTAACATCTTTTATTAATGAACAGCAAAAACTGAAGCTAAAACATTTTAAACTGTAGAAGATGGCAACGTTGTACCCATTCTCAACACCAGTTTCAGAAGCTGGATGGAGACTTCATTTGTTGGTGGAGTTTATTGGTGCAGTCTTTATTGAATGGCTATTTCGTCGAAAGAGTGTTGCTTCGCTCCAAGTGGCTTTAGTAAACCGCTACTGGTGCAATATAAACAACTGACCTCTCCTCTCAACTCCTCTTTCCGAAGAAAAAAAACAATTGAAATACCATTTGCCAAAGAGGAAAGAAAGAAAGAAACAGATAAATACACACCACACACGCACACAAAATTGGACCACCAAGAAAGTTATTTTTCCCTTTCGATTACTATGTTGGTTACTCAATGTAGTTACGTACAATGTCTCTTTCCGCTACAGCTGAACAAATTTTATATCAATGGTCACATAATGATGATAGTTTTAAAGTCCAATTAAAGTGCGTGTGTATTATTTATTTATTTATTTTCTTTAGGAATGGGACGCCGAATGGAATTTATTAACAAATGGCACCAATATAAGAATGTGAAGTCCAATTGAATTAATATATATCACTCATTGTACAGTATTCCAGAGTGAAGTGTAACCAGAATATGACCGTCTGTCTGCAGCATATAATAACGCCATTTAACACTATCTATTTCGAAAACCTCAGTTAATTGATTTGATTGATTTTTAGTTTAGCGTTCTTTTCAGCAGCGAGACTATATGAGACATGCACCTACAGCCTAACGTGGAATCCGAAACTACAGTGTCAAAATTTCAACCTATTAGATTTATCTTTCTGAGATCATCTGGAAAGTATTGTGGATGGAATATACCTGTATCGTCTTTGTAAATGAATTATGGCAGATAATGAACTGTTCAAGAACTTATGGCAGATAATGAACTTTCTAAGAATATGCCAAGACCACTATAATGTATTCAAAGTACTGTAACAAAGGCTATTTTAACATGATATTTATCGTAACTTTGTTATGTATAGACTACTTGTAGTGCTCAATAAATTACCAGAGACACATTGTCTATTGCAGTGTTTCCCTCGCCAATTGCTTATTATCCCATTGTATAGCACACTAACCCTCTGGGAGCACGTTTGACATCACAGACACCAACCCATGAGTTAGGAAAGCAGATATTACTTCGCAAAACTTGTATGTATTCGTCTACGTAAGAGAAAGACGCAGTATATAAAGGAGTGCAATGACGCAGTTGCCAGACTGGTTGATTTGTACTGGCTTCCTGGGTCACTGATCCAGAGTCGTGAACCACAATGTGTTTGTTCGTACAGCTCAAAATCGAAGACATCTGCTTTTATAGTGTCACTGTTCATTTGTTTCAGAAAACATCTGCAAGGTTTCTTGAGTAGTCTAGTGCAAGGGCGCACCCAGGAAATTTTGTTGGGTAGAGGGGGTGCAAAGTTTGAGGAGGTTCAATTGTACAAGTTGAACCGATGTTATTTTGCACCCCAAAGACGATAATTAATTTTTAAGTACTGCCACCTATATTCTCAGAAAAAATGATAGATTGTTTTTATGCAGGATTCCTATTGGTCAGGGAAGTCAGAAAAAAACTCAGGAAAAATGGTGCAGGTCAGGCAAGCTCAGGAAAAAAAGACTGGAAATCAGGAAAATCAGGGAAATTTTATAAATCATATTTTTTTCTAACATTAATTTTACACTGATTTCAGCTTAGCCAACCATTATAATAAATATTTTTTTTTTTAATGGGAGGTAAGAGAAATGTACTTATGAGCAATTGATTACTATTTGTCTCTATAGAATAAATGTTCTCATATATAAATATTCACCGTTATTTGTTCCTCATTTATGTCTACGTCATCCAATACCTGCCATGACAGTCAGGGAATTTCCTGCCAAACATCAGGGAAAGTCAGGGAGAAGTCATAAAATCTTTAGGCTACATCAATCATTTCTCCGCTAAACAAAATACAGTTTTATTAAGAGAGTGTACAAATCGAGTTATGAAGTTTAGGGGTCACCAGACGCGGTGAACCCCCTCCCCGCGTGGGCAAGCCTCTGGTCCAGTGGTTGACATGCATGGTCTCGTATTTAATCCTGCTGGGAGGTTCATTCAGCTCGAATATTACATTGAACAATCTAGATTAATGTTTGATTTAAGCCTATTTAGAAAGGAACATTAAACTGGACGAATATAATTATGAAACAATAAACTGTTCAACCTTTTAACACAATGCCCAAACATACATATAAGATTTTATTATTACTTCAGCCCTTGAATTCTGTGCCTACAAAATTGGCCTATCTTTCACGTAAATTCGATATATTTGTATTAACACAATAGTATATAGATCGAACTATTTTTGATCGGAACGAAAGTGAAAGTCTGTTTCAATTGAGCTACAATTAAACATAACAGAAATTCCACACTGATACGAGGAATTTATACTTCAATTAGAGTAATGGAAACAAGCGTAATAAAGTAATCTTCGGTAATGGATAACGACGGAGCATTTAATAAGTATATATTACTTCAACTAATTTTTCTAGTTATATTTAACCTTTATAAACAACAGAGAATTTGATATTGTTATTATCCTGATCACTAAAAAACTGTAATAAAATTTTATACCAAATTCAAACAGTAAGGCATATTTTTTAAAAAATATTCTACCACATTATTTTTTTTCTTTGTCCATACATCAGTGTTTGTTACAAAATCAATCTATTACTAGTATTAATTTACTAGTGGAACTATATCAATAAGCATTAATGCATGTACTAATAGGAGGTAAATGTATCTATTAGAAACTTCCCATTTTAAATTAGGTGCGTCTAAACTAAATTCTCTGTGAACTTAATGGTCAAGAAACTATAATTAATAACGTTAAAATAATTCTAATAAACAAACAACTTTCACTGTTCGAATAATTATTCGTTACTGGAATACTTACTCAACAAATTGTTCGTTATTACAATGCTACTTATTCGAATCATTGTTCGTTATTCGAATGCTTCGTGTTCAAACAATTCTTTGTTATTCAAGTACTACTTAGTTGACAATTACGGTATTTGTTGTTTGAATAACTACTTATACAAACAATTATTCGTTGTTTCAAACAATCATTTGCTATTCGGATGAAACAATTATTCTAATAATTATTCGAACAATAATTCGTTATTTGAACAATTATTTAAACAATTTGTTAGTTGAATAATTATTCGAACAATAAATCGTTATTCGAATAATTATTTGAACAATAAATCATTATTTGAATAATTATTAGAACTCGTTAGTTAAATAATTATTCAAACAATAATTCGTTATTTAAATAATTATTTAAGCAGCAATTCGTTAGTTGAATAATTATTAGAACAATTAGACCCTATTATTTGAATAATTATTAGAACAATAATACGTTATTTGAATAATTGTTCGAACAATAATTGGTTATTCGACTAATTATTCGAGCAACGGTATGTTATTCGAAAATTAAGTATATCAGCAACTCCTACTTCTCGAGTGCGTGGTTCCGGCCTACGCGAGAGCAAAAAACAATTCGATTTAATTTAAGATAGATTAAGTTTCTCAACTCAATTAAAGAATTACTTGAATTCAAATCTAGTGAAGTGGTTTAGAGAACCAGAAATATCAATCACGGCTACATACCACACAATTATAACAAAATTCTGGGCTTCCAAAGTGATTTGTGAAATGTATTGCCAACAAAAGATTCAATTCAGTTTTAAGCTAACTTATCTTTCTTTTTTTTAAAAAAAAAAAAACAAAAAAACAAAACATAAAAAACTTGAAGTTCAAGGTTATCACAGCAGAAGAAAGTGTTTAAAAATTAAAAACGCACTAAAACACTTGGTTATTCTCCTTTTAACAGCAAACTAAAATGAAGATTCTTAAAACGATATTCTACTCTTTTTTTTTCTGTCTCCTCATCTAAGAAGTAAAATGGATTAGAAAAGAAAGAGAGAGAAAAAACTGTAGAGAAGATACGATGGAGTGAGCGAAGAGATTAATCTTGCGGTTGGCAAAGACTTGCGCTACTGTTTTCAAGCACAACCGCCACTTTGGCCTCCAGCCAAAGGAGAAAGAGCCTCACATGTTTATCTTGCCTCAATTAGGCCACCTCACAGCCATCCTCTACAGCTGTCCATTGAGGCTTTGGTTGGGACGCGACGCGACGGGAGGAAGAAGACTGACGCAGGCACTCGCTAAACAATCTAATTGAACTCTCGTGCCAGCAGCTCCTTTCTATCAATTTCTCTCTTTCAACATATATTACATTCAGCTCTTTTTTCGTTTCTCTGCAGTACATTGTCACAGAATTGATACAATAAAGGTTTATTTCACGCTTTGGGATTTTAAACAATTCCACCGTTAATTTAATAGTGCTATGTAGTATGTTATACATGTGTGTATATATATACAGGGTGTTAACGAACTATACCGACAAACTTTAACAGGTGATTCCTCACATCAAAATAAGAGAAAAAGTTCATATGGACCTATGGCGAAAAGTGCATAGTTTCAGAGCTAGGGCTGTTCAAAATCGCAAAAAAGGCAAATTTCAAGAGACCCTATTTCGAATTCGAGAGACTGTGGATAGTGGTCTTTATCAGCGTAAAGGAAGTCACGCATACGCAATCCAAAAATGCATATTTCATTAATGTTCAATGGGTGTACAGATTATTCCCTGTAGGGTAAAATTCTCAGACATGCCATCAACCGAATTTTGAGATATGCTCTGACTTTATGATTGGTCCAAAGTAGGCAAACGATAAGCCTTGATAGCAGTGAACACGGAATTCTTTGGCGCGATGTCGGAAGTGTTAAGGATCGTCAGCAGTACAGTCTCTCGTACTCAGGAGAACCATGGTGCGATGTTTTCTTTCACGCTGACAAGTGAAGAAAATGTGAAATATATCGTGACGAAATACATATCATCAAACGTTATTCCGAACACACACACACACACACACACACACACAAAATGGAGCTGTCGGTTTCTAACACGTCTACCTTTCCTCCGAAGCATTGGATGTCGATTGTTGTCTTACCTCTTGCCTACTTTGGACCCTTCTTGAAATCAGGTATATCTGAAAACTCTATTGAAAACATATCTGAGAATTACACCCTGTAAGGAATACCCTCTACTTCTATTGACAATTGATGAAATATGAACTTTCGGATTGTGTATGGGTGGCTTCCTTTACACTGATAAGAACCACCATCCACAAATTCTGGAATTTAAAATAGGACCTATTGAAATTTAGCTTTTTTGCGAGTTTGGACAGCCCTAGCTCTGAAACTATGCACTTTTCGCTATAGGTTCATATGAACTTTTTCTCTTATTTTGATGTGAGGAATCACCTCTTACAGTTTGTCGGTATAGTTCAATAACACTCTGTATACACACACATATACATACTGTATATTCCATATCACACTAAGGAACACTTAACAAGAAAAAGAAGTAGCTCTCAAATATCCAACATTAGCTTGTAAAACAGCTATGATTCGTCGTGTAATGGAAGTCATAAATGGTTTCCAGAGGATAATGAACTTGTTGATTTTAACGTCCCTTTCAGCAGCGAGGATATATGAGACAGGACCTACTGATTAACCTGGAATCCGAACCACATGAGCTCCCACCGGGAATCGAACCCGGGTCTCCCATCTAGAGGATAATGATACCATTTCTTACAGGTACAAGCTGACCATAGGTGATCAATAATGTTCTCATTTAGGATTGAGATTGGAAGCAACAGAGGAGGCGGTGTTTATTTTATATATACGAACCAGAGTGAGAAGACTAAAATAAAGCAAAAATGATCTTACACTTCATCTATACTCTATCTCCTATAAAAACAATCTAGTTCTATTTTCCCCCTGAAAGTATAGATGGAAATATTTTGCAATTACTTTCGGGTGCAGAATAATACTTATTCAATACTACTACATAGTGACTTATAATATTGAACTCCCCCTTCCCCTTCCAAAGCTTGGACTCTTTCCACCGAAAATTTCTGGATGAGCGTGTGCATTCCGGATTATATACGTTAGAGTGACAAGGGTAGTGGTAAGTTCTGGTAAGTTTTTATACAAACGACAGATGAAAGTAAATAAAATAAGATTTTTTTAAAAACAAATTGCAATTGCAAACTCTGATGTTTAACGACGGCAAAATGCAGGGTAAGTGAGAACGAACAGGTTGCCTACATACAGTAGGAAAAAAAACCCGCAATACTCACCAAAGTAACAGAAAGGAAATGACGTCACTATTCCAATTTAGTATGTTTTATGAATGACAGTGGTATCTTGAAATCCGAACTTAATCTGTTCAAGAATCTCTTTCAAGTTTCAGACATATTTTTTGTGCCCTTTAAGATGATAAAATCCGTTCGTGAGTTCCACAAATCCTGATTTTCAAAATGATTTTCAAATAGTAAATACATTGGATTTTAAGGTAAAATACTAATAAATAATAATAATAATAATAATAATAATAATAATAATAATAATAATAATAATAATAATAATAATAATAATAATAATAATAATAATAATAATAATTGTATAAAAATGTAAATTAATAAAATTAAACATACAAAATTCTGTATTTACCTTTACATAGAAATGATGATAGCGTATGTGGAACCTGGAGGAGAGAGAGAAACTATTGCTTGTGTAGTGTTCGCAATTCGCAGGTTTTTTTTTTTTTTTTTTTTTCTGGCCCGCCACACTTGGAAGGGCGAATCACTTCCCATTATAACATCAGGGAACTGCGTATTTGGTCTTTCCGATGTCTGCATTCACAACGTACTTGGTTTACGGGTTTCAAAGCAGCGTTCGGATTACGGAGCAAAATTTGTTCGAAATTCCGAGTTGTTCAAGTTCTGGGTGTTCGGAATCCGAGTCAATATTGTGTGTATATATAATAAGCTTTAATTCCGCCCACATGAAAATAAAACCCCGATTATGCCCTGCGTTGACTTACGAGAATATAGTCTACTCATTATGAAACAACAGAAGAAAGAAAAGAGAAAAGAAAGACTGTCAAAAAGAAAACAAAAGGCAACTAGCATCTTCATTTTATTCATCTGCTTGTGAAACTTTCTGACGACGCCCTATCGTTGCAAAAGACTAATGTGACATTTCATATAAGATATTACTCCGCTAGCATCATAGAGGAACAAAAACTTGTCTCTTTAGCAGTTTATATATATATATAGTAAAGTATAATGAAATTCTAAAAGAAAGAAAAAAAGATGAAAAGAAGTACTCTTTTATGCGATTTTTGTGTAGTGTTAATTTCCTATTTTTATCGTTCTTTCTCTTAATTTACGCAGCTCACTTTGTGTATTAAAAGCATACCTCCACTATAATATAGAATTTCATGTAATAATGTCCTCAGGTATACATATATATATTATATATATATACATACACGGAGTGTCTTTTGGCAAAAGCAATTACAGAAAACCGGAAGGTTTTAATAGATTTAGAAACAAAAAAAAAAAAAAAGAAAGAAAAAAGAAAAGAAAGAAAGAAAGAAAAGACTATACAGTTTCCTCTATGAGTCTTCTAAAAGACATAATACCCTAAGGTGTTTGTTGAAGAATTATGTGATACGTATGTGTGTGTGGATTTTTCATGTCCTTTTAGCAGCAGCAGCAGGATATGATGATACACTTTTTTTCTGTTTTATTATTTTTTACTGCTTTTTTGTGCCGTCTTCTCTATTTTAGAATGAGAGAGAAGAGAAAAAAAGATTGACCACCCGTTTAGAGAACCACAACATCTGGTTTAAAACGGTGATTTAAGAAGTAGAAAAGAGGAAAGGGGGAGGTATATAATTAAGGTGCGTGTCTGTGTGTGTGTATGCATTTTATGAGACAAGCTATTTTTTCCCCTCTTGCTCTTTCTTTTAAAAGCTCACTCCTGATCATATGAGCGAGGCAGTTCTATAAGTGTATAGCCAGTTTACAGACAGCATATTCTTGTTTCAATACTTTCTATTTTTTTTCTTTTAACTTTTCTCTTCTAAACGAAATAGTTATATCCTCTTTTGATTTTTCTTCTTAATGTACCCCCATCCCCACCCGAAGCTATCTCATTTAATCGTTTTTAAGTGTTTTTAATTGACCACGAAAGGAAATTGCCTCATTGTTTCTCTCTCTTTCTTTCTTCCGTGTATGAGTTATTGTTCTATTATAAACGTTACATGTTTGCTGTCAATTAGAAAACTGTAGTACGTTCTTTCTCGTAAATACAAGTAGCTTATTTTGTCGTAGTCAGATATAAATTAAGGTTGTATCATTAAAAAAGAAAATCAGAGCAGTGTATATATATGCTCTTGGCTCATGTACGTAAGAAGGAGAATATTTTCTCTTTCATAAAAATTAATTACAGAGAACTCGAAGCGTTTTGCCCCTTTATTTGATTTTAGAAACAATTAAGGACAATTAGTGGAGCTTTATTTTTAGTGGACAATTCTAAGCAAGGGAAAAATCTCCGGACGAACCACAAACATGGCAATTTTTCATAGGACAGTTGAAATAGTTTTGTTTGTTTGTCTGTTTGTTTAAATGTCCGGATAGTAAAATTTTGAAAACAAATAGAAACTAGTAAATTTTTGTTTGTTTGTTTATTTTATCAGTCTAATGACCAGGAATGAATATAATTAAGGAAACCGGTATCTGCATTTAGGGTCATTTAGAGACATTTCGACACGTTAAGTAACAACTCAACACTACTCTGAAAGTTACGATAATTTTATTCTGCAAAAGCGATAATTCTCGACAGTAATCCTTGCCCTAGCTATAAAACACAAAATCTTCCCCTTGAATGCAGTAGTTGCAAATGCAAGAACATATAAACGGAATGGTGCCGATCAGTAGGTTTTGGAAGTCGTGCGGAAGAAACCGATACTTACTGTGGGAGATGTCGACACTATATAAACAATGAAATCCTTCACATTTAAAAAAAAAACAATGTATTTTACAATACACATAAAACACAATGAAATACTAGATGTAAGGTTTCTACTGCCTACATATGACTTATTTGCAAACTTGGCTGCGATTCATTACAACCTGAGTTGAAATAAAATAACACTGAAACAATGTAAGCTCGTTAATAACAAACTTTGTTTCCAACCTGTTTTGCAACATTTTGCTTTCAATATTTCACTATGCATAATAATCAATAATCGAAAATCACAATTTAACTCAGTTTCGGAATCCATATGCGAAGAATCCAACAGAAGCTGATTTCTTCCAACTGAAACTTTCTCACAGTCTTTCACATTTTGCCAGAGTCCTTACGAACAAAGTTGCTATAAGATAAGTTGAAATTGTTTTTCAATCTGTGGAAGAAAGATATATTAAGGATTGACAATTTTGAGTACTGTGTAGTGGGAGACAACATTTCTATACCAGCATTAGAAGCTTTCTTTAATACATCAGGATCTTTGACACGTGAACTGTGCTCATCTAAAACCAAAGGTACTTTATCATTAGGCTTATACTGAACTAAATGATATGTATCTATTTTAGAGGATTCTGCTTCTTTTGGAGCACGCAAAATTAACTTCTCTGCATATGCAACTTGTCACTGAGAACCGACACTAACCTTCCACATACTGAATGTTTCGTCTAGTGTGCGTATATGATCACTAGCTTTGCCAGACCTGAAAAGTGTCGAAATCTTCTGAGTGTCGATATCTCCCTAAATGACCACATTTCTTGATTTGCATTTTTTGCCGAACACTAGCCGTAATTACTTATGGTATACAGTACATGGTGTATATGCCGCAACCACTATGACAGGATGCGAAATTACCGCTCATTAGATCGCCACTCGCGACCAAATATTTTATTTATTTATTTATTGAGTCGAAGAAATGGTGATCAAGCTCTGTAATGTAGCTACTGAAATCAGACATGAAATTTCGTGCCCCGCACTATGACTTGATCGCCGACAAGACTTGAAAATGAATGTTTAAATACAATAACAAGCCGTTACTAGTCAAGTGCAGAAGACATAAGCTAAAAATGAATAATTCTAGGTAAACTGTTATAACTAGGCCTACTATATACCAATGCGGTGTTGCATCCATAAACAAATTCCAGCTATTTTAGTGTCTCGGACATCAAGTTATTGTACACGGACTTAGCCGAAGTGTTGAGTCAAATAAAACAAGTTTTTCCATTTGTCTTTCACGTTGACCCTCAGATGCGATCTATCGTGAGATGATGCAAAGGTATGTTTGGTTGAATTTCTTTTAGTTTAACGTACCAGGGCTATACCCTTTAGATTAAAGGAACCGAATGGGTCATGAAAGTGATTGATTGTGAAATTAAATATTTGTGCTTTCCCATCGGGAATCGAAATACCATCAGAGATTTTAGTGGATGTCCACGAAAAAGAATAAAGTCGATTTACCTAAGAGCACGATTTTTTTTTAAGCCTTCAGGCACTGAAGTAGTAACTCATCGTCCTTATACCCTCAATCTTGCACCCTGTGATTTCTCTTTATTTCCTAAAATTAAAAGGTCATGTGCAAGGAACAAACAGTTTCCTACTCCTGAAGAGAGACTAAATCTAAAATTGTTAGAATTAATTTGAAAAGATAGGGGAATGCATAGTTTATAATGGACAACATTCTGAATGGGAGGTACATAACATACATTAATTATAATGTTATATCGTTCTACGCTATATTATAAAACTTAAAATATTTTCTATTAAATGATCGTAGAATTCAACACTATTAATAATAGTTTAATATTTTAAGTATCTACCTAGAAAAGAAACTATGTTAAATCTTAACATGTCTACCCAAATTCAAAGGTTCAAAGTTACATTTGTTGTGGAGGACTCTATCGAAACCATTGCACAGCCATGATAGACATTATTTTAAACTAAACACATCCTACAGGAAGACAACACATATGATCATTAAATAAACACTTCTTTTAAAGCATGCCCACATATTGTCATGTCAACATGCAATCTCTCTCTTTCTCTGAGAGTACTGTATCTGATCGAGCTGGCTACAGAAATTTCCTGTTCGACGAGTGCCAAGTGTTTAAGCGCCTGCAGGAGAAGAGGAAGAGGGCCCACATCTCTACAACAGCGATGATGAAAGGGTATTTCCGGTGTATCACCAAGTAAAGCGGCATCATTCTCTTTTATCCGGTCAGTGAGCCTGAAAGAACAACAACTCTTACAACAGTCAAAAGAGAAAGAGCTCATCGTCTGCCTTCATTAGCTATTCTTAGAAAAGGCTTCTATCTACAAGGAAAAAGCGTTTGCAAAATAAATCTATTAACTCAAGTTATTTATTTCTTATGATGAGACAAAATGCCAAAACAAAAGAAAAATGCTTCACACACGCACAGAAATACTGACACTTGGCACTTTCTATTGTATTCTTGTTTCGTCTCGATCAAATCCATACTCGGTTCCGCTAATATAACTGAGAGGAAAGGCTATTAAAAACTAAAGGCTCCTAAAACGCAATGCAGTGACAATATTAGAATATGTGTATTCAGTAGTCCGATTTCTAGTAGAATCATATTTGTTGAAATTCCACCCTAAACTGTAGGGTCTTGTCTCGTGCATCCTCCATGTTAAAAAAGGACATTAAATTTCTATCAGGCAACCAACTGTAAAAGAATGAATTTCATAATAGTAAAAACATAATTTCACATGTTACCTATGTCTGAAGAAAATTACATGAAAATTAATAAGACCTGAGTCGCCAACCTACTGCAAGTTCACTATGCTATCTCAGTTTAGCCTACTGCGTTTATGGAGAAAGGTACCATAATGGTCACCAGCCCTCGTCTATTCTATTACACAATGATCAAAGTGGAAATTTCCCTATCACTATTTGTGGCTAAGCTATTACCACTACCTGAATATTTAAAGAATTCCGCAGAGAAACGAAGACAAGCTTCTCTCATCGACGACTAAGTATACGAATTTTAGAAGCCCTTAATTGTGGTCAAATAGAAATGTTACAAACGTGAGTTATGTAATTTACAGTTTATTTTTATTACTATTACAATATATTCAAAATTATTTCCACTGGAATTTACATAAAGACATTATAAACCACCTTAAATCCAATTAGCATTACTGTGTCTGCTGGAAAAGGAAGTTCTATTTCATATAACCCCGATGTTAGGAAGGAATTTAAATCCAATCAATCAAATAAACATGGAAAATTGTGTTTTCAAGATAGTCTGTTTATGATAGATACGACATTTGTCATCACGATTGATTTCCAAGTATTGAAACACAATACTTTCATTTCATTCTTTCGTTTCCATAACAACTGTATAAAATATTTTGTGATTTCTCAGGAATTCTATAAAATGATTCAATCCTTACTTCATATACGGATTTCTTATATTTCTGATCACTGCGCTCATGTTTTTGTTTGGTCTACTTCTAAGAAAGTATATGTGGAAGCTTTGTATTAAAGTTTAAATAAAAATAACAGTTTCAATATAAAAGCAGCATAATAAATGGATTCTATGAAAACATACGACAAACAAATTGAATGGATATTTTCCCGTGTACCATAAGTAAAATAAGTCTCCAATTAGAATTATACTACGTATATCTCTTCTACTGGACAATTCTGGATAATGCTTAAACTTTTAAAGTATACTTATTAACAAATGGAATTCCCGCACGATGTACGTTTAAGCGCACGTTCTTCGTTCGATATCCAACAAGATTCAAGAACGTTTAAGCGTTGACCAAGCATCGTACGGACAAACTAGAAAGGTAGTTAAATAAGTGAACGGATTTTCTTAAAGATAATGTTGGTAACTTAACAAAATCAATTAGAACTTTTGCCTAACAAGTACTTGCAATTCCAAAACTTATTCCCTGAAAAGTGTTCAAAAAAATCCCAGTTTAAATTTTACCTCCACACACAATAAATAAATAAATAAATATTGAACTGTGAATCAAGAATGCCAGCAATACAGGTAATGAGATTTGGTGTGGTGAACACCCATCAACTATTTCAAGTGTGCCATTTAGAAGACTAGCACCCTTCACAGACAGCAACAGTACAGTTACACGCTAAATATACTAAGTTTGTGGTGTTGAAACTATAAATACATATAGATATTTGCTATATTATGCTATTTAAACGATTCATGAAAATAAACTATAGGAAACTATTTAAATTTGTAAGTTTTCTGAAGACGAAAATATGTTGTTAATTAAGTATACTATTAGTTTTGTGAAGATGAAATACATTAAGCGAGTTAAAATCATTAATTCTGTGAAGATAAGTCTTCATTATCCTAATAAAATATATTGATTTTGCGATGATAAAATTTAAATATGCAGTAAAATGAAATACTGAAACCATCTAGCACCATTTTCTTGCCTAAATTATAAGACTAACTTTACGGTTCAAATGTATTTATTCCAGTTTTTGAAAACTACTTCTGCTTCCATTCACAGTTACTCCATGTATGAAAAACTATGAATACCCTGAACTTACATATTTATGGGCCTATAATTAGCATTAAATAAAACGAAAGTTATGATATATTGACCAACATACAATCCTTCCAAATGTTTGCAAAAATATCACAAAAATGAAATACCCAAAACAAAACTTGTAGTTTATCCATTATCAAAACATCACTTCACAGACTATAACCCCTGTAAATTTTATCACTTATTAACTCTATTACCACTATGACCAATTGATCCAATATCACGCCCTTGGGTTCATATAGCCATAGTATTTGGAAAGTTAAAAATCTTGAGAAAACCTCTATCACATATTGAGAAGAATGTGTTTGAACCGCATTACATAAGAACGAAGAAACCCAAGATAAATTTGGGTAAATGTAAGCTTGACAAGGATTGGGATTGTATTATCAATTGTTTCATTCAAATATTTAAGATTCATCAATTTGAACTTACTTATTAATTCACATTATGTATAAGCTCTGAGGTGTGATAGTGGAGGAGTTGGTCATAACGGTCATATGATTATGAAGACGTAAAATCTACGTACGTTCTTATATCGTTATACCGTATTATGTGAAGTGATAGGTTTGATAGTTTGGCAGATGAAACTACATCAAGGTAATACGTACTATGAAATTGTGATTGAAATTGGAATTTCTTATTTTACGTTCCATACCGTAGCTACGTCATTTAAGCTAAAGGAGATGGCCAACTAATGAAAGTGAATGACTGAAAGGAACTGATGAAATAAGAAGTGAGAGGGAACGGGAGAATCCCGAAAAAACCCAAGGACATGATGTTATTTAATACAATCTCACTTGGCTTGGGATTACACCAGGGACCCCTAGTACCAGAGTTGAGCGATCTCTGCTGAATCCCCGTGCTCCTCTCATAAAAATATAGTTCAATTAATCAAGAATTCCTATATTAATGATCCCTCTTTTCACAAATAGTACAGTTACCCTACTACAAATTTATTTATTTATGTTTATTATTACTATTATATTGATTTAATATATTATTATTATTATTATTATTATTATTAAATAAGTAAACAAAATGACCCTTACTGATTGGTGAATACGTTATAACGTGGGTTCCTCTCACCACGACATGGTGCGTCCTCAGAATCAAGGAGGCCTCTAGATATAGAGGTTACCTGCAAATATATTAAGTAAGTAGTTGCGGAAAGACGACAAGGGGTGGTTCTCCAGCTTCTGTGTTTGACGTGACGCTAACAACTTGATTCTGTGAAATAGCTACTTGTTCAGAAACATTCACAGAAGTCTCAAACCAGTACTGATAACTTTGCACGATCTCAGCAAAGTAAAATGGACTTGAGATTTGGAATATGGAATATAAGCAGTCTTTATAAGGCAGGCGAGTTAAAATCCGTAACGAGTGGAAAAGGAAGGAGGCAGTGTAGTTGGGAAATTTTACGTTATTTTACCTAGAAGGAAATAAAATTCACCAACTGGAAGCAGGATTTTTCGTTCACAAACGAATAACATCAGCAATTAAACGGGTTGAATTTGTAAATGATAACGAGGAACTGCATAATTTATACCGTTTCCCAAACAGTCTTATGGTCATTAAGTCTAGGAGGTTGAGGTGGGCACGTCATGTAGCCAAAATGGAAGAAAGCAGGAACGCTTTCAAAATTTTACCTGGAAATCTAATCGGAAAACGACCATTAGGAAGATCTAGATGTAGATAAGAAGACAATATTAAGATGGATCTTGAAGAAATTGGAATACAAAGTAGAAAATGGATCCATTTGACTAAGAACAGAAGTCAATTGAGAGTTTTTATGAATATAGCATTGAACGTCTAAGTTTCATAGGTCATAGAGTTAGTTAGTTAATAAAAGTGTTAACCGAAAACTCTAAAACATTTCGAGGTTTCTCCGGCTAGCGTTTAGAGATTATGACAATATTTGGAAGTTGCAATTTAGTGTAAAAACCTAGTCAATTTTAATCCAATCATTTGCATTGGTTATTGTGAACTTATTTCTTTTAGCTTATGCATTTATTTATTTTGCACCATAGCAAAGATAGGGATTTCCTTTCATCTAATGCCATTCTAAAATTTCTCTCAATTACTCACTTGAATGCAACATGGTTACTAAGTACTTCATTGCAAATAGACTTTTCAGCTTCCCACGCTGCCTATTTCTTGTCTCATATATATATATAAACGCAGACCTATCATGTATCTATCTAAATTTGGTTTTTGGCCTTATTTTTATCTGAATTGTGATCATTTATCCATCACGTATCAATCATCACCATTATATTCGTCTGGCGCCAAACCTTGGGCACATGAAGATTCAGTGGGAAAAGAAAAAAAGGAATTGAAAGTGACCACCACCAAAGTACAAGCAAATAGTCTACAATGAGTGTATAGAACCGTACACTTTTCCTAGAAAACATTAACACTTTTAAGGAGATGTGTACATGAATTCACACCCTTGCATACATAATAACTACCGACTTAAGACGAGACAGAGCAAAAAAAGAAAGAAAAAATCACGTAGTAAAATAAAGGAGACATCCGGTATACTTCGCACACACACATAAATTCACATAAATCTTGCATTAACAAACATCCATGTTATGGTGGCAATGCACTTCCTGCATTCACAACTGCAGCCGCATAAAGAATTCCTTTACTTCTTTTAACGATAATCTGTTCATTATGCAGCCACTGTATTCAACTTCTATTTCTACATGACTGATTCCTGTCTAGCAAATAAATAAATAATACTCACACACATCTCGCATGGCACATCATTAATGTGGAAAATGCAATTAGTAAGATATTATCTGAATGCTATTGACTATAATCGTTATACGTAGGTCTTAATATGTACAGGATACACATTAGATATGCATTGGCAGCGGTTTAAAATTAGCTTCTTGAAAGCTTGTATGTGTAAAAGAAAGACGACTTATAGAATACTTTGTATAGTTGATACATGATTGTTAAGGTTAAAGGAAATGTATTGTGTAGTATTCTCCTTCTTTAATTAATGGGTTTGCTTCGTATATTTGCTGTACTAAGCAGCAGTGTAGTATGAAACAGTAATTAAATACAGGTATTACACAGAAATATAAAATTAGCATGAATAGTATACCACATACCAGTGCTGGAACGGGTCCTCGGGTCACTTGGGTCATCTGAGTCATGATTTTTGTCTGGATCTGGTCACCAGATCTCAGACCGGGTCTGATCCAGTAATCCGGAGAGACCTAATGGCACAGACAGACCCGGTGATCCGGAAGCAGCCAAATATCAGCTTGTTGATTTTTATTTTTATTTTATTTATTTTGCTGTTCTATTTTTTCAGTGTGGTTTGATTCCAATAGAAAAATGATTTTTTAGTGTTTGATATTCTAAATTTCATAAACCTTATCGTTCCCGCGCGAAAAACGGACATTCTGTCAATTTAATAAATTAAATATATTATTAATTAAATGTATTTTTTTAAAATAAAGAGCTCGATAGCTTTTATCTATTTATTTATAGTACAATTGAAATGTATATTTTCTATAATAGTAGTGAATATTTGTTTTGAAGTTAATTTTGACTTACTTAATCTAGCGAAAGAATAGACATTTTATTTTTATTTATAGAAAAAAAAACAGAGAAACTGAATCGGTCGTTTGAGAAACTCGACTTCTCCAAAAGAAATCGATTTTCATTTAATGATTTAAATATTATCTGAAAGAGTAAATTTAACAATTTCAAGAGAAACTCGACCTATGCGGTGTACAGAAGGTGTCCGTGATGGATATTGAAATGGCAGAAATCAAGAGAAAAACCGACTAGTCCAGGACATGAAAAACGTTTTCTTCAGTGTACCGAAAATAAAGTTTCACGGACAAGTCGGGTTTCCCAAATGACTGATTCAACTGTTGTAACTTTGACATTTTACAATACTTGGAATATTGAATTTTAGTTATTATTATTATTATTATTATTATTATTATTATTATTATTATTATTATTATTATTATTATTATTATTATTATTATTATTATTATTATACAATAGTAAGTCAATTTGCTTATTCCCTTATTTGTAAATGTAATGACTAAAATGGTCCACTATGATTTATTATCACTGTTTAATACTATATATTAAATAAAGGATTAAGGTTTTAAAATGTAAAAGTGAAGAACTTTTCAAGAACAAATATTAGCAGGTTGGAAACTATTCTTCTTGTTCACTATCTACGCTATAAGTCACTTTAAAATAATAAGGATATAAAAATATTGATATGAAATACAATGAGCTATTCATGAGATAAAAGTCGCATAAAACGTACGTTAGTAAATCTACGACTGTCTCAATCGCTAGTTTTACAATTCGCACTTTTAGAATCATCATCTTTCAAGCGTAATCAGATAAATGTCACTATGCCTTGAACTAACACTGTAGTTCTTTCTTCAAGACTTACTACAGTCTTCAAACACAACGATAAGCTTCTTCTCTAACAATATCCATAACAACAAAACCATACAGTTACGAACATTATTAGAAACTACATACTGTAGTACTTACGACTGAAACATTACTGCTGCGGCAATACCAATAGACTGTAATTCTGATTTTACATACCTGCAAATAGATAAAAACAGAAAGTATTAGTATACACCGTATTATATTGTTATCATGTTAACATTAAATTCTTAATTATTGCTTAAATATTGACTCGTATAATATTCCACGATATGCGAGCTAACGATGTGTAGTGTAGAAATACGCCGATTCTTTGCTCTAGCCAATAGGCTAATATATATTAAAGTGCTATGTATATACGTTTGTGGCCAATCTCTTTCGAGGGTGAGACCTCGAAAACCACAACCTCTAGAAACCTGTCGTTTTCGCTGATCAATTCCAAATTTTGTGTAGATATACCAGTACTCATTGAAATGTTCAAACATGCTGTTATTTTTCCATTCGACGTTTTAGGGGTCGTTTTGAGCACATAAGATTAACATTATCGCTAGAGCGTTGCTAAGGTTGATATCCTTGTGTTATGCAACTAGTACAAAAGCTGTGTATAGCGGGATTGACGGATATTCCAGGCGCTTTGCTTTAATCCGAATGCCAAAACTTATTGCATGCTGACAACTTCAAAGGACTGCATAGTGCAGCAATGAGACGTACCTGGATGTGGATTTATAAGAAGAAAAAAAGTGCATTTGAATCATGTATTACTTCTCCAAGTTTCCCACAAACTCACCCCGATATCAAAATCATCTGCTTCGAGGCGCAGTGACGATACATTAAAACGCTACGTTCATATGTTTGTCAGTTCACTCACTTTGTGAATCCTCCCACCCTTCACTTGTGTCTATAAAGGGATATACATGTGCATATAGAAAATATAGTTAGGAAGTGGGAAGGAGATTATTGCTCATATTAGAATGATACGCTGTGTAGACAGCGTAGGTTCACATAGTAATAATAACTCAGGATTCTGTTAAATTTTAAAAAGAGATACGCTAAATAAGTGATTCCATTATGTTCAGTGGTAACGATCACTTCTTTAAGATACGTTAAATAATACTCAATGATTAAATTAATTTTAACAATCGTTGGAAAATCCTATGCTCATTGCAAGATTTAACAATGTTAAACAATGAATTTTTTACTATTCACAATCATGTTTGAAAAGTAATACAAAATGGATTTTCTTTGAAAGCACTTTGGAGATATTTTACCATCTTTAGATAAAGGCAGTGTCAAAAATACGTAAAAGGGAAACCATCATGATGATATATGTTCAAATGAATTAAGAAAATTATTTCTACCAATGACGTCTACAATTTGAACTCTTTTCAGAAATACGAAACTTTTATATACAAACAACAGATGGCACTGGTGTGTCTGATGAAACAGCGGTTTCACTTCAAAGGACACGCAAAGAGAGAAACAGCATCTGAAGCCGAAGGAGTCAAAAGAACGGGGGGAAGACTCCAGAGGGGAACGAGAAAGGGGGAGATCAAACTTGACAAAATCCAGAAGCGTATGACAGGCCTCCTCGCAACCGACAAGAAAGAAAAAAATGACGCCTAGTTCATGGCTGCAACCAAAATGCTGTCGATTTAATCTATCTCCTCAATCTGGGTCGTCGCCACTTTAGTTGGCTTGAGGATGTGGTTTGAATATCAATATATGTAATATTTTGATTTCTTGTTTGGCATTAGTGCAGATTGAAAGTTTCATGCTTCCTTGATTTAGAAAGAATATTAAAATGCAATTAAACATCTTATGGGAGAAGTAATAAAAATAATGATTGGCTTGAATGGGAGAAGTAAGAAAATACTGATTTAAAAACATTGCTGGGAATCATTTTCATAATAAAAATGAAAATTATATTATAAATATGATTGTAATTTCAATTTAACTCGTATTATTACTACTATCTGCTCTCTTCGTAATTTAAACTGCTCATAAAATCTACTTGCTTCAGGAAACGTAATACATACTAATATTTTACACAATAAAATTTTCCTAAAATTCAAAAGCAATTTGTAAAATATTTGAAGCCAGAATTGGTGATACTGAGAGATTACTGACTCTAGCTGGCGAAATACAGCCTATAACAGGTCTTACATTTAAATTTTGTCAACTAATTCAAGAAAGAGAATAAATAAAAATTACGTACATAAAAATAATAGGATACAGAAAATGAAAATTATTTGATATTTTTGTTTACTTTCTTTCTTAAATTAATTGACAAGATTCAAGTGTAAGACCTGTTATAGGCTGTATTTCGCCGATTAAAATAGGTTAAAATCAATAATCTCTCAGTATCACCAATACTGGCTTCAAATATTTTAAAAATTGCTTTTGAAATTTAGGACAAAAATTATATATATAAAACATAAGCGCTGATAAACATAAGATACAATACAGAAAGTTTAGACATATACAAATATGTAAGCTAACAAATGCTAGCAAGTGTCTAGTTTCGGAGAGACAGGCACTGTGGGGAATTTAAGATAATTCGACTACATTGCCAAAACTCAGTCAACATGTTCCTTACCGGTACATCATAACAAGAAAAGTGTATGTATTTATCTTATCAAAGTGCAAATAAAATTTTCTCTTGTTTCGATGTGAGAAGCAAGTTGGCTGAGATTGTCTTAGCCAATCTGCCATGACTGTCACTAAATTGCTTGTATCTTCGAAACTAGACACTCCTCGTCAAAATGCAAAATGAACTTTCCTCCTGTCTTGATGTGAGGAACGAAGATAGCCGATTTCCTTCTAGAACACCCTGTATTACAAACGGGGGTGTTAATTACACAAATTTACTAATATCCCCATCCAACTAATAACACCCAAACATTAATAATTGCAGGTATCACCAGATTCTTAACTCAATTCCGTTTTAGCTAACAACTTTGCGATTTCATATTAAAAAATGATCTTTCGTTACAAAGTCATATTTAAGTGAATTTTAAAAGGCTAATTTAAGGCTACTGCTGACAGTATGATAAACACGTAACAACATATATTTTGAAAACAGCTCATTAAGGTTGTATTTTCGTGACAGGCAGTTCACCCACATCTCGCGACAGGTAGTAATGGTTAAGATTTCCTTGTAAGTGCAAACCCTGACACAACTAATCAATCAATGCTTGTAATGAGTTATTTATATACTATAACAAGAACAAAATATGTTATTAAAATAAAAGAAATTTAAAGAACTACGGAACTACATAAGGAATGGTTCTCGTATGCATAATAAAGTAAGAAGAGTTTTTAATTTGTCAATGCTTTAAATCACAAAACTGTCAAATGTAGAATAAACACATGCCATCGTCAACTAGCGGCTTTATTATATAGCTCACATAATATCATCACTTGATAATAAACTCAATCACTAAAGGCAGGTATTTATTTGTAAAAGAAGCAAAAAAAAAAAAAAAAAAAAAAAAAAAAGGAATAAGAAGGGCTAACTTGAATGCACGAAAACGTAGGAACGTAGTGTATATGTATATATATAATATGCATGACAACGCCTCTTAAGGTTATGGCGTGCTAATCAAAAAACATCGGAACATCGATAAACTAGAACGGAGCTTCCCGTACCAGTGCTCCATTCCAGTCATGCAACAGTTTTAACGTCTAATGAGAAATAAGAATCAATCATGGTCGGGGGGAAGATGGTGGGAGGAAGGGAATAAGTAGAAAGAACAAGAGATGTTATGAGGGGAGGAAGCGATGGAAATTGTTCTCCTTAAAAAGCCACTTGTGCAGAGTGTTTTATAAGAAGAGTTAGAAACAGGAAAAAAAAAATTAAAAAATGAACGTCATTAGAGAAACGAGAATGGGCTGAGAAAGAGAAAATGTAATAACGCGATGAAAGAAGTAGCGGAATTTTTGTTCAATTTGATATTATTTTTTTTCACACACTCTTAATAAAAAAATAAGTGCAGTTTGGCTATGTTTAACATCATCTAATTATACGTAATCAATATTGGAAGACTACTTGATGGAAGAAATAACCTGAAAATAATACGCTTCTCCTAACAAATCATTCATGTAGAATCTTGCAAGGAGATAAGAAAAATAAAAACAAATGAATACCATTACAAGTGGAAAACAGGTGTAAATAATGTGATAAAATAAGTAAGCGGCAGATTTTCTTACTTTAAAAAAATCTAATTTTTAATCTAATTTATATTCATGGCCAACGGCGGCTCTTGAGGGAGGTCACATCTATCAAAATTAGAATTTTATCGCTGTGGGAAAAGGAATCACCTAGAATTAGAATCGTCTATAGAAGAATTAGAACCATTCTTTGTCACGAGACAAAATGAGGGAAAACCATCCGAAGCTGATGCATTGTGCCATAATGAGTTGCTCCCATGCTGATCTCTATTCCGAACAGTTAGAGCGAATGTATGATATACTACACTAGTAAACCGAAAACGCGTTTTGCTGCAACAGAATAACGCAAAACCCCACTTGGCTTGAAAAATGGAACAAAAAAAATCCAGGAATTTAATAGCATCGAACTAATGGCACACCCGGTATATAGTCCTGACCTTGCCCCTTCGGATAGCTACTTGTTCGCGCTTCCTGAAATCATGGTGCTTCAGCAACCAGCACGAGTTGGAAACAGCAATAACTGACTGCTTTGCCTTTAAGAACAAGACATGCTATCGATGTGGAATCGAGGGACTGGGAGGAAGGTGGCTACAGACAATCCAACACGAGGGGCTATAGTTTGAATGTTAAAACCAATAAAACCTGCTTCTTTGTACTGTACTAATGACAGATATGTTGTGTACCAGAATATTGCAAGACTTATGACTCAGCTTGTAATATTCCTCATGTTCCCGGAACCAGTTGTTAAATTTTTCTCTCATCCCTTCTGAATTAATCGAAGCAGTCTAAAAAAAAAAAAAAAAAAAAAAAAAAAAAGTTGTTGTAAGAGATGGTCTGCATACTGGATATTGCCAAACGGCTAGCTCCCTAATCTTCGGGCTCAGTCATCTGTCATCGTGCTATAACATCGCATCATCAAAGATAAAACAAAAAAATGTCTCAGAAATCAATAGCTGACTTTTTTTAAAAAAAGTTTCTTCTGGTACAAAATGTATGTGAAAATACTGGGTTTTTCATAAGTTTTACTATTCTGTACACTGAGAAAAAAAAAAACGTTATGTAGCGTACATTAAAACGTAGGTTACATTTGTACATCCTGTAGTTTTTGGACTTAACGGAAGACTGTTAGATGTCGGACATCCTGCAACGGGATGATGTAACTTCTAAAGGCAGTGCGTATATAAGCACATGGATAACGTACGCTCCGTACTGATTTCTGTAATAAACATAAGGATTCCGTATATTTGTACAATATACTGCTGTCTAGATAACGGATTTTTCTCAGTGGAATAAATATTTTTTTAAAAAAGTTTTGTCATTTACAGTACTTTTCGGCTTTTCTCAAAAACGTTTTTGATGGAATGCTATTGGTTTCCCAGCTCTTCAACTGAATTGCAGTTCGTGGAAATCTTTTTTTCTTTATTATTTCTTTTTAAGTGGAACTATAGTAGCTCTTATTTGAACACGTTATCACTGACCGTAAGCAATTAAATAGTCCTCTGTTCCGAACATTTTAAGCGCAGTGGCAACCATGTCTGCTGCTGTTTTCCACCATAATATATTTCCCTCAGATTTTTTTTCTCGAATTTTTTTCAAGCTACAAGGGAGAGGAAAAAATGCAGAGAAAAAGGACAGCAAGCACGACTTAGTCACGAGAAAAAGGTAAAAATGTGCAAATAGCAATGAAATCGATTAAGCAAATGCCTTTTTTGTTCTTTCTTTAGATCTGAAAATTGAAAAAAGAAATAAAAATAAACGAGAATCACAAATGAAGATAAATGATATATATATATATATATATATTCCATATATATATATATGATCTGTATAGATAGAAAAATGAGGCTTGAAATAATTGGATCTGCTGCTCACTCTTAAACTGTCTTCTCTTCTCGAAAGACAAGTCACGAATAATCCTGATAGATTTTCCTTTTTGAGAGAGAGGGAGAGCGAAGAAAGACGAAGCAATCTGTTTTTATACATTTACTGAAGAAATAAGAAAGAAAGAAAGAAAGAAGGAAGGAAAAAACGCATAGCTCCAGAACCCAAAAGAAAAGTATTATTAAACGCAGTTCTTGTTTGTGTGTTGAATTAAATTGAACGCTAGATGTGTATAATATTCCTTGGCTTGATATATATATATATATATATATATAACAACTACTGTATTTCTTCACTGTATACAATAGGGTTAAAGTTTCAAAGTTTCAGCGCATACTTTGCACACTTTGACAAATAGTATTGTACATAAAGGTGTCACCGTTAGGAAAAACAGCAACAGATCGAATCTGCCAGTGGCGCATTTAGCCTGGGATTCGCCCAGTTCTTTGAGTGATAAAAGTAATTTAAGTATACGTGAAGCAGTCAAATGTTCCCGGAATACTGTTGTAATTTTGGCACTTGTGATGCAATGCAATCACAATGAATCTTGTACAACACAGTCCTTAGGTTACCTAATTATGAGACTGACAAGTGTAAACAGGTCATAACAGGCAGTGTACGAGTAATGCAACTGTGAACGGATTAGTGTGTAACAGGAGTAAAAGTGGATCTGAAAAGGTAAGGGGACGCATGACGTCACGCTGTTTCCCGTGCTTATCTTTGCCCATTGTAATTTTTTTAGGAAGTGGGGGGACGGCACAGATATTTTTTTTTTGGAAGTGGGAGACGACATCCTCCTGCGTTCCCCCCAAGGATGTTATAAAATAGAGGATCTGCCCATATGTATCTTCATCCTATTAAATCAATGAAGCCAAGAAACAACCGAGCATCGGCACGTCTGATTGGCTACTCTCGTTTCCGCCATCGTCTAATTGGCTACTTTCTTTTCCGCCATGATTGTTGGCTCAAAACATTGCGATCTTATTGGGCCGAGTGGGTAGAGTAGGAGTGGCGAAACTGTGACGTATGGCTTCAAGATTTAGTTGTAAGGGCAGATCCCCTATTTTATAACATCCTTGGTTCCCCCTCACTTTTACTCCTGGTGTATAGTGATCAATCGGCGCAATTTCACAGATCGAGCAACGCGCATACATCAAATTCATGTGCAAATTTGGGAAAATCTGATTCAGAGAGTTTGATATGATAGCCTTCAAAACAACTTAGCACCATCGCGTGTTTGGCTCTTTTCAAAGCTAAAAATGGGCCTTTTTCGATTCGTCAACGTAGAAGAGATCAAAACTAACGCGACGGCTGAGCTTCGGAAGATAAGTCTACTAAAAGATAGGCCTTTCGTCGGTGTTTCAACCAATCTCAGGAGCGGTGAAACAAGTGTGTATGTGTTCCGGAAGCGCCAACTTCAAGATGATTAAGTAAATGTATGTGTTCCGGAAGCGCCAACTTCAAGATGATTAAGTAAATGTATGTGTTCCGGAAGCGCCAACTTCAAGATGATTAAGTAAATGTGTACTATATTGTGGCAGTAAAGAGCTACAACAGCATTCCGTGAATTTTTTGACTGTCCCTCGTATATTTATATATTCTTTTTAAAGTTTATAGTAAACTCATGATATAACTATCATTGTTTGGGTTCTTGCTGTTTCCCCAGTTTTACTTTCTAGATCTGCCACTGCAATTTCCTATTTAACACTGTAAACATACAGCACATAAATACGTAAATAACAACTTTAGCCAGCAAAATGAAAAGTACCTATTATTATTATTATTATTGGCAACAAATTATATAAATTTTGTTGTACCTTGAAAATTTCTTTTCGATTTTCTTGAAAACTACGCATGGGGATTTTCACACAAAGATGTTATTTTGTTCAGCTCGATGTGATCTATGAACTAATATTGTCTGATCTTTGAATGATATTTTTTAGCTAAACAGAAATTTCAAAATTAAAAGTTAACATAATATGATAAATTTTAGGTTCTATCTCATTATCCATATTTATACCTGTATTCTTGCTCGTATCATAATGAAGATCTAGGTATGAGGGGTATCAGTTTTCACTTCAATAAAGTGGTATGGTTCTCATACAGCATCAGCATTTAAGTTTCCTCATTTTGTTGAGACCTACGCAAGAGCAAGGGAAGTCATTGAAAGGGAGAGGTCCCGAGGCTTTTAGGTGTCCTTGAAACTCTCGTTGAATTCCGCGGTCATAGTTACAGCCAACTTTGTCAGCGATACTTTTTCACAGAATCCTGTTTCTAGTTTTCAAAATATAAAATAATGGCAAATAAATCGAGAAAAGAAAGAGAGTTCAATAATATTGTGATTTTTACCATTGTTACTTGGCTACTTTCATGAAAATCGAGTTGACAAACACGCTTACAACCGTTGAAGGACGAGGAGGAAACTCTTTCAATTGAACGTCCCACGTTTATGTCCGTTAGGCTAAGGGAGACGAATGATTAAAGCAAATAAATAATAAGGGAAAAATTGGTGGAATAAGAAAGTGGGAGGAAACGGGAGTACCCTGAGAAAATCCACGGATACGATGTTGTCCACCACAAACTTACTTGGCCGGGGATCGAACCACAGAACCCATGCATCAGAGGTAAGCGCTCTATTCAGCCCCCTCCCCCATGATGGGAGGATGAGTTTCACAGAATGTTTAAGTAACCATTTTTGTAAGAGAGGTTTAGAGCCTATTTTTCTGGGAACCAACGAAATCGATAAGCGGTCCTAGCATGAGATTTTATATTCATGCACGTCATTTTGTTGAGCTCTATATGATCTATCAATCAGTATAGGCCTATGTCTTATTCTTGGACATCGTTAAAGAGCTATTAATATTGCAAAATTAAACTTTTTTTCCACAAATAATGGGTAACCATTATTGCTAGTTAGCACAAAACTTCGCCTTTGGTCTTATTAAGCTCTAGTTAAATTCAATATAAGATAAACTGTAAGGTATAACATATATATATATATATATATCAATAATTATGTGTGCTTCATTTCATTTACGGAAATAAAAATAAAGGCATTATCACATTCTTTAAGCATTTACAATAATATAATACGACAGGAATGGTACTTAACGTTTTTATAGCGAGATTAAAAACATATTCGGAGCATTTTACAAAACCTCCCTATATTTCTCGTGAAGATACAGATCGAACTCAATCATATGCCACTACCACGCTCATATTTGTTTCTTTCCTCTATGTGCATTTCTGTTTCGTCAAACTTCACATTAATATTCTCCTCACTTCTCACTCCTCCCTCACTTCCCACAAGGGACAATTTTAGGGTAAAAATCTTGAGTCAAGCGGTGCTCCTAAATGGATAAATTTGTAACTACTATGGAAGTAGATTACTGTTTATTATCAAATGACTGCAGCAACCACTTGTCGACAACACGAGAAAATAGGAGCAATATAGGTGTAAATAAGTTCTTTTTACGTTTTAGAAATAGAATGCCTGGCATATGTTTAATGATACTGGGCGTACTTGCAGTGCTTATGCAATAAGCATAAATTGCTCTTTTTTATATCAGCTTTTCAAATGAAGTTTTGAGAGATGCATCAATATCTATTGTCTTGCACTGAAGACCAGTGTTTTTATTTGTACTCAAACACTACTCTACAGTGGCGTACGCAAAGGGGTTCCGAGATCCCTTTGACCAAGCAAAAATAAGCATTTATCATATTAAGGTAGTTAATATGAACTTGGGAGTTTGAACATCCCCTTCACGATATTCTACGCACGCTACTGCTACTATCTAATAATTGAAACCATTCTTTAAAGTTAAAAAGTGAGAGGATACATAACCATGCAATTTAAGACAGAAGCCGCCACTGAAACATGTTGTGTTTTAGTAGTGTTAAATAAGTTTCATTTAAATTTTTATTCATCGTTTCATCAATTTCATTGCCTTTACTGTTAAAATCCTGTTCACTCTGTCATATTCAAATTCTACCTTTATTGTTATTGTCGAAATGGTTAGTTCAGAAGCATCTTGAACACAAAATAGCTTCGCAAGTGACCACACACGCATGCACGCAAAAAGCCCACAATGATACTGCTTGTTATATATGCATGCACATAGATTTAAAAATAAATGTGTAGTAGCATTCATGTTTATCACAAAAGGCATACAGTGACATAATTCAAATGATCAAGTGCTACAAAACAAGGTTATAAAAGTCCCGTTTAAGAAAGGCAATGAAAGAGCTGTAACCACCTAGTTTGGTGTGCACACTTTTTTCTTTTTTATATTCCTCTTAACTCTTTCATTTCCTTCCACTTCGGCCTTTATGTCTATTTCTTTTTCCTTCCTTGGGTTTCCTTCTTCAGACATAGTGTTACCAACTTAGATAGTCAAAATTGTGGTATTTACAGGTCAGTTTTTAAGAAGTTTATTTGACCACCAAAACCCCTTCATAGTATACGAGGGTGTACCCAAAAATAAACAGAATCGTACTCTTGCGCATGGTGTACTTGTAGTTCGAGGTTGTGCCGCTAGGACGCTGTGGGAGAACCTCTCCACCTGAGTCAGTATGTCAAGTGGCGTCAACCGACAACATTGTGGTGGTGTCTCTGAGAGTTCAAACTCTCAAAAGTAAGGAGTCGAGGTCGTTGATGGAGGTGATTCATCCACCGGAAGTGGTAGGAATCAACCATTTCCGGTTTTGGTGCTGATCATCACGATAAAGTAAAAACAGCAGTAGATAGCGAGAAGCGGTTTCATGCAATCAATTAAGAGCCCTCCAAATACATTTAATCTCCATCCTTAACTCTCTACTAAAAACCGGAAATGATAGAAACCCATTACAATTTCCGGTTTCAGCATTGATCTTCATACAGCAAGAACGATAAGAGAGAGCGAAAAACTTTTGGTTTAAAAAAATCGATTTACAGTTCTAAGAATAGGTACCATTTTCTCTCTTAACTGACCATTCAAACCGAAAGTGAGATATATATTCTATCAATTACTTTTGTTTTTAACCTTGATCACTATAGAATAAAAACGGTAACAGAAAGCAAAGAGCAACTTTCTGAAAAGCAATTAAATGTCCCAAGAACACATTACATCTCCACTCTTTCTACTCTTCACTAAAACCGGAAATAGTATTAAGTTTCTACCACTTAACGGTTTCAAAATGAACTGAGAAAATGTAACACAAGCAGAACTCATTCACGTAGTGTACATGAGACATCGCTGTTTGTTCTGTTAAGCTTATGTTAGTGTAGGATCACATGTTTAAGTGCTCCGCCATTGCTGAAAGGCCACTTAAAACAAACTGAGAAATGTTCATGTAGTATGCCTCTCGTTCTCTTCCCTTCGATATCTTCCTTGTCTATCCTGTTTAAGACGGTCTATCATATATATATATATATATATATATATTTTACTTCTCTCTTTGGTTTTCCTTCCAGTGGCGACTCGTGAAGGAAGTCACATTGACAAATACAATTTTATCTTTACAAATCAACGGAAGAAAACTTATCTAATGTGATTACTATTACTTGTATACAAGAATTGTGAATTTTTGATAAGTTGCATTTTCTTAGCTTGTAGATAAAATTATATATATATTTGCCAATGTGACTTCTTTTATGAACCGCCACTGTACCACTGGCGGATCCACGTGGGGGGCGGAGGGGGCGACCGCCCCCTCCAAAAGGTCTTTTTTTACTTCCAGCATTTACCGCTGGGAGATACAAATATGCTCTTTTCCGGACCGATCCAATCTGTATGACAAGTCTAGCAGAGTCTAACCAAAATTTGTTTTACTTAATAGTACTTAATACAGACATATTTGAATTGTGACTACTTCTGTCCTTAGTGCCTTGAGACGGTCACCATAAGCCCCAAAGAAGCGAGAATATGATTCATTCGTTGGACGAAGAGCTGTAGGAAGGAGGCTAAGACGACTCACTCTTTGAACTAAAAATGTATATTTTAAAATTGTGTCCTAGAAAAAGATGTGGAAATGAAATTCGAGTCTCGAGACTTCAATTACTTTTATCTTGAATAAAGATAAATATAGATTCTTCAACGCTCCTTATTGAAAAGCTCTCTGAAACTGAGACTTTTCGGTTCGTTGATTGATTGATTTGTATTTATGTTATTTGTCAAAAGCGATGCTTTACAGAACAAGTACTAGAGTTTAAAGTTGGGTCTGAACTACTGTAGTGCGTTCGATGCTCACTCACCGGGAATCAAAACACAGAACCTCATGTATCCAAGATCATTGCTACATCCAGGTACATTTTGCTAATTACTAGATCAACAGAGAGCCGTGACTTTTGGGGTTCAACACGGAAACACCAGGAAGGCACCAGGGATTCATTGTGACTTTTAATGGCACTTCATCTTTTCTTGAGAAATAACACAACAAGCTGTTATTGTAATTCATATATAAAAGACGAGGTCCTGAGTGAATAACTGATCTTCGCACAGGCCAAACCGATTAAGCTAGAAACTTGAAATTCGAACAGTAGATAAGATTTGTGACGTAGGGTATCACTAAGAGAGGATTTCTTCTTTTTTGGAAATTCGAAGAAATTAAGGGGGACGGAGTAGAAATTATTTTAATAAGATGGCCGTCAAAAAAAAGTTAATTGATCCACCAAATGTGCCTCATTAACTTGCTTAACTACTTAACATTAGGTTTCTATTTATTTTACTCCTTTTTCCATTAACCTAGAACAACAAAGACACGAACGCAGAAACATCGAGGACGATAAAAATTCCAAAGGCTCTCCCACCGGGAATTGAACCCGGGACCCCATACACCAAAGGTGCATTTGCTAGCGACTAGACCAGCGGGAGGGCATATCATTAGGCAAAATGGGGTTCATATTATATCTGAGATGAAAGAGAAACAACAAGTTGTACGCGCTTTATTCTCTATTGGTAATTTCATTTACAGATGAGAATTTTTCAAAATTAAATTTTAATTTTCATTTTTTTTTCAAATATTTGATATTGTCAAATATCACCAGTCGGTATGTTAACCCGTAAGTACTATAGACCGTCTCTCAGACCGCTGCGACTTTTCATATCATTATATTTTCCACAGTCTCACTACTACAAGTGGATCTTTTCGTCTACCTTCCTGTCTAGCAAATGGTTACATATTGTGAAGTTCGTGTTATAATTGATCCCCTGTGCGCCGCGCTGGAGGGGTCGAGCGGTCTCAGAGACGTACTATAGTAGTTACGTGAGTATTTTGCTGATCAGTTGTCTTTCGTTATCTATTGATTATTAGCAGTTTTGTGTCTTACCGTGTGGCACGTCTTGCACCACACATCAAATAATGGCCCAGAGACTGGAAAACCTGAAATAATCACATTTTATAAGATGAGTAAAGGCGGAGTGGATACTCGAAACAAAAAATGTACAGATTACACATCAAGTCGTCGAACAAGACGATAGCCATTGACAATTTTCTTTATGCTAGTGGATGTTGCGTGTGGTGTCAATACGTATGTCCTGCATCAAGTCGACGCTAAGTCCGCAGTGATGACAAGACTTGATTTCATGAAAACGTTGGCAAAAGGACTTGCTAGGCCTCACATAGAACGTAGAGTTTTCATCGGACATCTGCCACAAGAGCTGAGTTTTTCAATCAAGAGCTTGAAAGTGAGTTTCCCACCATCGCGCATAAGGAGTTCAAAAGGAAAACATAGTCTTCTGTCAACTGAGTTGTAAGCGCAAAGCAAAGATACTCATTCGTGTCAGCGGTGTGGGGTACCGATTTCCTTGCAGTGCAGAAAAAGAAGATATACAGTAAGTGCCTACCTGAAGAAAGTGCATGCTGTCAGAAAAGTTAGTGTGGTACTTTCTTTACCGTCAAAACGTATTTTCTTTACTTTCTCCATCATATAAGAACTAAAAATAAGTTTTATTCATTACCTTTACACTACAAAAAATGTAAGAGTACAACTATAACAATACCTTCCTGTAAGTTTATAAAAGCTAAAATTCCATGTTTTTTCTCCGTTTTTACTGTATTTTTTATTCTCAGTGCATCTATATTAACAATGTATTTTAAATTAGTGTTATTTTGACTACATACAAACGGAGAAAAAGTTGAATATTTCAACAATTACAATTTTAGAATAACAATGAAAGCATTGTTGCAAATTTTGACTATGTTCTCTTTCTCATTGTTTTAAAAATATAAAGCTTTTTTTACATCGTGAAATTACTATGTTTTACTTTTCTATAAGCAACTAAGATATGTAGGATATCATTTTTAAAAATATGCAAAGAAACTACTACTCAGGAAATGTGAAACAACAATGCGGTCTGACAGACCGTTCCATAGTAGTTACGTGATTATTTTCGTCCATAGTACTTAAGGGTTAAAGGAAATATGGTTTGTGTGCAGTAATGAACGGAAATATCACTACATTTCTGATCTTCTTTCGTTCATTTTATCGTAGACTTTGTTAATCTTTCAAGAGGTTTCATTTTTTTTTTACTATTTATGCATTATAATGGCTTATATTGTAATTCTAAATAATTTTAATTCATATTTTAATTCATGTAAAATATATACACAGTTCGTGCTAGATTTAACAAAATTTCTGTTGAGTTTGTGTAAGAGAAAGTTTAATATTGATATTTTTGTTATTACATTATTTCCAGTATTTTATTCAATAAATTGTGTATTTACCTAATAATGATTCATATGGTTAAGGAATATTGCAATATATTATATAGGATTTATATTCACAATTCATTTCGTTAAGTGTTACTGCTGTAGTTTGACTTCAAACCGTCGCTCTGGGTTCCTGTTAGTAGTACGGTACAAGGTTTAAATGCAGAGATGATTAGTATTATGTATTTGAAAGTGTATCCATTTCATTCTCCTGTGCTTGATCTGTGACATTGAATGAGCAGGCCTGTTCTTTGAAGGGAAAACAACAACATTCTTGTTTCGGGAGAAATTCGAAATACATGTTCGGGCAATCACCACGGGGAAGAAGTACGGAGCAACTAATTGAGTTGAGTTGATTTTGAGTTTAACGTCCCGTTCAGCAGCGAGGCTATATGATACGTGGACCTACTGATTAACGTGGAATCCGAACCACATGAGCTCCCGCCTGGAATCGAACGGAGCCACTAAATCATCAATTGAGTTCAGTTTGAATATTTTTTCTTTTCAATTTAATCTGTTGAATTATATCCTGATGTAAATAGAAATGAAAGTAATATCTAAGGCTTGTTCCCCTATATTTTGGACTATTTGGAACAATATATGCCATATACTATCAAACATCACTTTATAATTAATTATTGTATTATTTTTAAGCTACCAAGAAATGTAAAGTATGCGACAAAAATAAAGACCACAATCACCATTAAAACTAATGACGATTTTGGTCATTAATTTTTGTCCCGTACTTTACATAGCAATATCATAATGAATTTTGTTATTTGTTGACATTTTGTATTATTCTTATGCATGTATACTTTTGTTATCTATTCACTGTGCAAGACAGCGCATCTGATATATCACGGTGACTATGTGTGAAGTGAATCATAATATCTCCATACCTTCGAAACGGAAGTGCGTATTTGATCTAAATCTACAGAAAGAATATACGTTCATTTAAAAAGCTAACAAATTCGGGTCCCAAAATGGAATCTGAGAATCAAGTTTACACGCCCCTCCAGCTCCGGATTCATATGCGTCTTATTTTTACAAACTAAAATTCTGGTCAACTTGATGCTACACTTATCTTCCAGGAAGCGAACCGCCCCCTCCAAACGATCCCTCTGGATCCGCTAGTGCACTGCACAAGTATAATCATATTCTCATCCTTCAGAATAAAATATCATTTTAAACAATGATCTAACGTGTTCCTTTCGTGTTTCTTAGGTACAATATTATTTCATGTCAAGTCCTCCCTCAGCATTTCTGATTTCTTTTTCACTTCACAAAACTGACTTCCTTCATCCTTCTACATACTCATATTTTGAATGCCATTCCAACCTATACTTTCTTGTTTCATTTTAATCTTAAGTTTTTTTTTTCTGGGGTAATCTTGCTGGTTTTATTACATTCTAATTCAGCAACATATATTCCTTAGATGCAATTACTCTAGATAAGTGTTATCAACAAGTTTATGAAAAAGTGTTTCAAGGTTTCCCTAATTAGCAACAAAATCTCCGAATTTATCCTTCTTCTATAGCTGAAATGCCCATTCTTTGCACCAGAATGTGTTTACATAGTGTTTATGCAAAATATTTAAAAATAAATAGCTGGGTAGAATAGATAACGATAAGCAACAGCGTTGCCCCTGTCTGAAATGCCTGTTCTTTGTACGAGAAGAATAAGTTTTATAGAAAGTATTTGAACCCCCTTGTGGCCCCGCGTAGCGTAGTCGCTAACGCTCTCGCCTTCGGTACGAGCGGTCCCAGGTTCGATTCCGGGACTCGGACGAAAAAGTGTAAAACCTGAATGAGGTTTCCCTGGGTTTTCCTCATTCACACCAGGCAAATGCCGGGGTGGTACCTAACTTATAGATCCCAGGCCGCTTTCTTCCTTCCCCAATCCTTTCTTCCTTCCATTTCCCCGGATAGTGTGCTCGCCGAGGGACGTCATCCATCAAAACATGACGGACTAAATGGCCTTAGATGCCGAGAGCCCCGAAATCTAAATCCTAAATCCTTGAAACCCGTTTTCTTAAACAGGATACGCATTTCAAAGAATTACACCTGTCGCGTAGGCAACCAACATTGTTTTAGTGTGAGAAGTGTTGCCTAAACTCTTAGGGGGCGGTTACAATTAAATAACCCCCTTATCACACCTAGGGTGCTTGGAGTGAGTTACCTCACAGCATTCTTTTCCAGATTCTTAGTCTTGTCTGATCAATATTGCTTAAAATTGTTCCAGAGTTTCAGAATTATGCTGGAACATACATACAGACATCCATTTTTATTGAAATCAGAAGTAATAGAAATCTGACATTCATTCTCATAAACGATATTAACTTTGAACGGAATTCTCGGCAACGTACCTTTCAAGTGACTAGTTTAATCATGAGACGCCCTAGGCAGAAAAATAGTCGAAACTCCGCGCTCACTTATTGTTAGAAAATTTATACTACATTTGGCCCTATAAACCACAGGTCTCATTAAGCTAAATCACTGTTTCGCAAACTGTAGTCCATGGACCTCAAGTGGTCTTAAAACAAAAAGAAAGAAAAAAATCAGAGTTCAAGTGAATTGCTTATACACACTATAACTGAAAACTTTAAACGGATATGGATTATATATAAATAATACTTTTTACAATTAAATACTGTAAATACCATCTCTCAAGTATTATTAAAACCAACAACTTCTTTTCTCCTGTTAATACAATATAAAATTCAGAGAATTTTAATTAATACTCGTATATTAAATTTTAATTAATAGTAATTATAATTTATCAAAATATAAAACCAGTGTTGTAACAGCTTCCAAAACTTCGTATCATAATTTCATCACAGTTAGCAATCGTGAAGAAGGTATTGAGTCCGCTGAATACGAGCAGCTAAGGAGCATGTTCTCTGAATGATCAATGAAGTGATTATAAAGGGAAGGGGGGGGAGGACAACGCGTGAGGATTATACATTTATCTGTTGTCTCTTCTCTGGACACCCCTTGACGTTTCTTTCGGCATGTAATACCATCACCATTTAGAAAGAGACATTACTCATGCTTATACGACATGCTAAATCACAAGTTTATGACTGCTTGAATTCCCTTTATTGCATGCTCTATGTATTACGTTTGTAGAAAGAGAAGATCTAATACTCTCACCATATATAGTACAACACTACATGGATGTTAAACTAAATAACATTATTCAGTCTTTATTTTTCTACTGTGGTATTATTTCTTTTCTTTTTTTACGTGTATTTCTGATTAGAAGACAGTGGAATCCCGTTCTGTATCATGCATGAGGAGCTCAAAAACACTATTATATTTTTACAATATACACCACAACTCTATTTACGTCTTTAAGTAATAATGACATATTGTTCATAATGTATTGAATGTAACTAACTGTATGGCCTATGGAACACGAAGGTTCAATGCCGCCTTCCAAAAAGCTCTTCATTGACTTCTATCCTTAGGCAACTGGATCCAATTTTTACTTTGTTCTTCTATTTCTGCGAGATCCATCCTAATATTGTCCTCCCATCTGCGCCTAGGTCTTCCTAATGGTCATTTTCTGATTGGATTTCCAGTTAAAACTTTGAAAGTGTTCCTACTTTCTTCCATTCTGGCTATAAAACTTGCCCACCTGAACCTCCTAGATTTGATGACCCTAACAATGTTTGGTAAATGATATAAACTATGTAGTTCCTCATTATGAAGTTTCCGCCATTCCCCATACCCGTTCCTCTAGGGTCCGAATATTCGTCTCAGCATCTCGTTCTCAAATATTTTCAATCTATGTTCTTCCGTTTATATTTCTACACGATATACACGGGAAAATGAGACTTCTATGGACATATCGGGACTAACGTCTCAGGCATTCAAGGAATATCGGTGTCATGTGAGTATATCGGCTCAATACTTTAAACTGCCAGGTAAGGGGCCCACGGAGGCTCAGTGAAGAGTGCTTGCCTCTGGTGCGTGATGTTCCCGGCCAAGTAAGTTTGTGGTGAACAACATCGTGTTCGTGAGTTTTCTCGGGTTCTAAGTTTCCTCCCACTTTCTCATTCCACCAATTCTTCCATCACCATTCACTTGCTTTAATCATAGTCTTCCTTAGCCTAAAAGGTATAACCATGGGAAGTTGAACTGAAAGAAAATTGCTAGGGTTCCACAAGGATGAAAACTGGGACGTTAATTATTACGAGTATTTGTATATTTGAAAACAATTTTCTCTGATGTTTAAAGAAATCTCAAATTGTTATCCGGTATGCTGCTGAACTTAAATAGTAGATTCAGTATCTATTCTAATGTATATATATGCCTGCAAGTAAGATGAATTTAAAGGAGCGCTAATAATCAATAGATGGCAACACATGTCCCTGATCTTTCCAATGTATTTTGTAGGGAGCAAAAATATTCAAAATAATTTAATCAAATTCAAGATATGAATATTCAAACTTTCTCCCGAGACAATGTGAATAAATAATAATCAGAGAATAATCAGCATTTTTTTTTTCCTTAAAATTTTGTTTCTTTCATTGTTGAAAGAGTTTTATTATTAGGATCATGTATCAGGAGTAAAAAAGAAAAAGCGCTTGCTCTCAAGAATGACAAAAATACCAAAAAACTACATGGATTATTCTCTGATTTTTATTTATTTTTCAACTTGTCTTTGAAGAAAGTTTGAATATTCATATCTTGAATTTCAATGAATTAGTTTGAATATTATCTCCCTGTACAAAATACATTGAAACGATAAATGGCACACTCTGCCTTGTATTGGTGATAGTTGACCGTTTATACTTACGTTAACATCAACAGATCAGTATCACAGTGGCTGAGTATAGAACTCTTCAAATATAATAAATTATTCTGTTTTAAAGAGTATTTTATCTAGTGTTGGAAACTATTGTTCACTCAATTAGGGACTTTGGAGAAAGAACCCTAATCAATAATACTAATACTAATAATAATAAATAAAAATAAGTAAATGAATAAAATTCTGTTCCTATACGAAGTATTTTACAATTAAATAATTACAATGATCTACAGGGATAAAAAATGTACCAAATAAAATAATAAAAACACGAGAAGTACACATTTTATTATTATTATTATTATTATTTTTATTATTATTATTATTATTATTTTATCTGTTATAATTAATTTACACCAGGCAAGTCAAACTCAGTATATGAAGTTGGTCAATAGCAGTGGCATATTTACGATTTTGTTTCGGAAGGGAGCTTTGCTAATTTGATTTGTGGAAATGTGATAATTCTGCTTACTTTAATATAGTAAATAAAATTTCGGGGGGCTTAAGCCCGGAAGCCCCTTTAAATACGCCACTGACCAATAGTCATCAGTGGACAATATTGCGGGCCGCAAGAAAAGCCGAAAAAAGGTATTTTCATACTTAATGATATATTTTTAAAAAATACGTAAATACATAAAATAATACGAATACTGTAACTAATTCTTTTTTCTTTTTTTTTTTTTTAAATAGAACAAAAGGGCCGCGGTGGCTCAGTGGTAGAGGGTTCACCTCTGGTGCTTGGGGTCCCGGGTTCAAACCCTGCTCCCGCCAAGTGAACTTTGTGGTGGACAAACACCGTGTGCGTGGGTTTTCTAGGGGTTCTCCCGTTTCCTCCCACTTTATTCATTCCACCATTTCATTCATTTCTCATAATCACCGTCTCCTTTAGCCTAACCGGCATAACCGTGGGACGTAAAACTCAAAAATTTCATTTCATTTCATTTTAAATAGAACAAACAAGGAAATCCGGATAGTAGATGAATACCTGTGGTTTCTATTTTTTGACAAGACTTTTCGTTGTTTGCATTAGTGAGGTATAGAATCGAGAAAAAATGGGAAAAATGAATGTATGTTGCCTGGGTCTTGCAGGGGATTTGTTCCTCTTCGTAAGTGATAAAAAAGTTGTTCATATTACATATATATATATATATATATATATATATATATATATATATATATATATATATATATATATATATATATATAATATTTATTATTATTATTTTCTGGAGATAAGCCAAATGGCGTCTTCGAAGGTTAAAGGAGACATTAAATAATATTTAAATGATATGGTTGTGTTAATAATGATCATTGGAGAGAACATGGTAGGAAGGATTACTTACATCTTTTAGCTGGCAACACTTGGTGTACTTCTTGACTTGGGCCTTTCCGAAGACACCGAGCGAATGCCAGGAATGCGCGAACGCCAGTGAATCGTGACCTTTTTCTATTGTTCAACTTAAAAGAGGCGTGGCTTCTGCAATAAAACAGAGCAACACTCCGTGCATACATCAAAACCCATTCTCTTCTCCTAGTCTCTTTGTAAAACGGTATAAAGCACTTTAATCCACACATGCGTGACTTCCAAACACACGTCCATTGAACGAGTTCCGAATGTACCCTTCTTTATTTCTTTCTTCTACATCAGGTTGGATTTCTACCTCCTTCACACGTTTCCTTTACTATAATTACCATTCCGTGGTTGACTAATAAAAACACAAATGCATGACTATTTTTGACAATAGCAATAAACCCGGATATTGACAGCGTTTCAAAGAATGGAAATATTACAAACACACACATACCATCATATCATGTACAAGAATTGATACATATGATTAATTGGTACTTAAAGCAGTATTCGAATTATAGAAAATGTCATATCACATGCTAAGTCGCGATTTAACGATACGAGGCATAATGTTTCCTACAAGACGAAACGAGACAAGGAATAAGTTAAGGTTTTTCGTTTCGTCTCGTAAATTTTGGTGGAAATCTTGTCTCTCTTCTACTAAATCTTAGGATCGCTTTCCTCCACTTGCTTTCTATCGTGTATTATATCCACTGTGACACTACTGCACCATATTGTTCTTCACATAATTTTCCCACTGCTTTAGCCGGCCTCGCGCTCATTTCCCATTGATTTACGCCTTTATTATTACTGGACTTACCGTTACCGTTATTTGGATCGCTTCATTCTTAATTTTGTCCTCCACACACCCACCGCAGCATCTTCATCTCCGCAACATGCAACTTCTGTTCCTCCCTCTTGTTCGTTGTCCAGCTTTCCACTCCGAGTCTCACTATTGTTTTGTAAACTTTTCTATTAAGGTTGGTGTCAAGGGACAAGTTTTGCCGATAGATGTCACTACAGTCTTCTTATCTCTCTCATGTATTTTTTACCTTTCACAAAAAAATCACGATTTCTCTTATAAATAACACCGTGTGCGTGGGTTTTCTCGGGGTTCTCCCGTTTCCTCCCACTTTCTTCATTCCACTATTTCATTCATTGCTCATCATCACCGTCTCCTTTAGCCTAACCGGCATACCGTGGGACGTAAAACCCAAAGATCCATTTCATTTTTTTCTCTTATAAATTTCAAACTTACAGTCCTCAAACTTTGAGGGAAGGAACTTCATAACCTATCGAAGGCAATAATCTGTGCCGATTTTCTATTTGTAATTTTCTTCATTGTTGAAACAGTTCCATTGTTAAAGGGGTTAGGATATCCATTTCAACAATCAAGATATTTCAACAATGGAGAAAATTACAAATAGAAAATCGGCACAGATTATTGCCTTCGATAGGTTATGAAGTTCCTTCCCTCAAAGTTTGAGGACTGTAAGTTTGAAATTTATAAGAGGAATCGTGATCTTTTGTGAAAGGTAAAAAATACATGAGAGAGGTACGAAGACCGTAGTGACATCTATCGGCCTAACTTGTCCCTTTACACCAACCTTAAGGCGTATTTGTATCCTACGGTCACACAATACTCCTGCCGATTCTCTCCATTTTGTCCAGCGACTATTAATTCTGCTGTTTATATCTTCTACTCCTCAATATTGACCCCCAAGTACTTTAATTTCTTTGTCGTTATAACTCCTTCTTCGACTAGTTGTATTCTTGTAGTTTTTAATTTCAGTTTTGCTGAATGTGGAATTGATTCTCGAAAACCTTTTCCTCTCTCGTTTTCTAAAAAATTATTTACAAAATTTAAACCCTGATAGTTTTTTCTTAAGTTGATCCAGAAGTTAACTGAAATCGTTCCCCGTAACGAGAAGTCAACGATGGTATGATAAATAACATTTAAATCATATTTATGTATAATGAGTTACGTATCTTTAAACGTTGATAAAATGTTCTTCATTGTATTTTCCAATCACTTTATCAATTTTACAGTTTAATACTATAAATCATGTAAATGTTAAAACTGTTTTAGATCTAAGACTTGCCTGAACTAGTGTTGCCCACGAAACTTGAGGAATTTCTCGTCTAGTCTCGAATTTAGAAAAGGTAATTCTCATCTCCACTCTCGTCTCGACGGCAACACTAGATAAGGCGACGGCAACACTAGATAGAGTATTTTTGAGTATTAGATTAATATCTAACAATAAGTGTATATTAAAACAATTTCTCAGATTTTTTCTTTTCTTAAGGTACCAGCAGAATATCCGTTCTTTGCACGGGGAGAATAGTAAAATGGGGGTTGAATTTGGATTTAAACGGCATCGGAAGTGTCACTGTTCATCTCAGCGAACCCCCCAAAACTATGGATTGGATCAGTCACTTTCGATTATTTTTTATATACTTTTCCTCCCCCTTCCCTAAGTTGCACCATCAAAGTGAAATGATAAAAACTATCCCAGGCCCGAACATCATCTATGTTGAAAATTTAATCGAGATCGCTCGAGTGGTTCGAGTCACAAACATAGTCACTTTCATTTTTATATATCACCTGTTTATTTCAAGAGTGACATAAATAAAAAAATCGCCCTTGTTGACTTATGGGCAGAAAATGATAGCTAATCTTGATGTCTATCTCTGGTAAAAAATTTCACGGGTGTGGTTCCAAAACTGGGCGCTAGAGAGCACTTGTCTCGTTGGTTCTTTTGTGCCAAGTTGTTTTCACCACGTTTCGAAACTTTTAAACGCTTCTCCTGAAAAGTTAGGAATTTTGAGTTATGTCACTCTTGAAATAAACAAGCGATATATAAATGAAGTCTACGTACAGTTGGATTGCATACCACCAAGGGACTAATTCATTCGTTATGGGAATATATGAGGAAGGGGGGGAGAGAAGAGCATATCTTCGGATCAATTGAATGGATCGCTTCTTCTATTGATTCCTAACTCTTGATCTTCTATATTCTGATTTAAAATTGATGAAGAACCATCAAGCAGTTCTTGAGATTCTTGTGTCCCGGACGGACAGAAACACAGACAGACATGGTAAATATACAAAAGAAGTTTTGGTAAATCAAATTCTTTAATAAGTTGTTACTCAGCAATTTCCTTTCTTTCTTCTTTCTTTTCTATTAAGCTTTGTTTTATTTTTCCGTTACAAAAAATAAAAAAACTTCAACATCTAAGTGCTCAAAAATAGACACGTGCATATTTACTGAAAATACTTGTTTCTTTCTTCTTTATATTCCAATTTTCTGATCATTAAATTTTATTTTGCTTCCCCCAATTAACTTGTGGTTTCCAGGGCGATTAGTCTGCTTCTGTAGTTAGCACATCAACTGATTAGATAGAAACAATCATTTAGAATAACACGTTTGACTATATGTATATATTGGCCCGTCCATAATACATTAAAACAAGCTTATTACTGTATTTTGTTGTCTAGGGAACGTTTTCAGTATATTCATCATAATTCCCATAACCGCAAACTGTTTATGATGGGTATTTCATGTTTACAATTACGATGCTATTTTTAAAACTGACGCAGCAGACCATAATTAAGCGCTCTCATTGAGTTTGTAAAACGATGGAGTTAACTAATAATTACAGAGATTTGTTTACCGAAGTTAGTATTTTATTACTATGTTTTTTTTTTCTTTCTAAAGGAAAAAGAATGACCAAAAACTTTGTAAACAAAACTACCTTATAAACTTCGAGAGGTAGGAGATAACAACATGCCATTGATAAATCCCACACCTTTACAATAACATTTTCTACAATAATATTAGAATTAAAAGAGAAGAAACGTCCAAAGATATATACGTATATATGTATAAAAGAAGTTCTAAGTGAGTGACTGTGACTGACTAGAAATTTTGACAGTGCATAAGATTTGTAACATAAGGTACCACTAAAAGGTAAAGTATCACAAAAGGAAGGATTTTTGAAAAATTGACGAGCATAAGGAGGGATAAGGCGGAGTGCCCACAAAGGGGGGTTATGACGCAAACTGCGTCATTGAAATATTTGGGGAGGTTAAAAATCTATATAAATATATTTGAGAGGGTGTAAAAATTAATCGAAAAGAAGATTTTTTTTCATGGAAGAACACCTACGGATAGACAATTGGGGGTGCGTCATGGGTATAAGGGGGATGGGCACCACTGGACAAGGGTGGCAATTATTATTGTAAAATGTCCATATCTCCGTATTTCTGAAGGGTAGAGACATGAAATTCGGACCTCCCATTTAAAATAATTAAGTGCGTGTTCTACCTTTTTTTTTTTTTTTTAAATATTACCATGGAAAGGAAGAAAAAGAAGCAACAAGAAAATATGGTGAGATTATAATTGTTATAACAGGATGATCATATCTCGGGATCTTTTAAGAATAGAGACATGTAATTTGATATTTATAGACTTTTCATTTAAAATAATAATAGATGTGTTTCAGCGTTTTTTAAAAATATTTCCCTTATAAGGAAAAAGGCGGGAGAAAAGAGGGTTGGGGTTGCAATTGTTAAAATTAGATGGTTATATATCGAAATCCCTTAAGGTTAGAGTCATGAAGTTTGGTACTTGGGCTTTAAAATAATTAAAGACATGTTGCACCATTTTTAATGTTTTCCTTAGAAGGGGAGAAAAAAGGAAGGTAGATAAAGGGTGGAAGTTGCTGTTGTTATAATGAGAACACCATATGTGGAAATACTTTAAGTTTATTAGAGAAATGAAATTTGGTATTTAGACGTTTCATTTAAAAAAAAAAAAATCAAGGACGTGTTTCACCATTTCATGATATTTTCCTTAGAAGGGAAGAAAACAGTGGGAAGAAAAATGGGTGAGAGTTACAGTTGTTATAATAAGATGGCCACACCTTGAAATCTTTTACGATTAGAGACATATTAGGGATATGAAGGTTGGTATATTAACTCTTTATTCAAAGCAGGCAGTATAGGCCACAGCGTTTCCTGAAATTCCGCAATAGTATTTCCCGAAATTCTACTTTTAGCGAAGAGAAGGAGACAAGTTCTATTGTTTTCTCTCAATATTTAAAAATGATTTCGAGGTCGTCATTAGCGAAAAACGAGTGAACCGTTTGAAATAAATTTTTGAATACAGTTAGCATTTGGGCCGACATGAGAATTTTATCATTTCACTTTGAAATACGTAGTCTAAGAGGATAGGGGATCAAAAGAATAATGTCATAAACTTACTCCTGCTATGCGACGATCCAAAGCAAAGAGTGAAATATCAGGTGCGCGGAGCAAATTCGGGATTATTGGAATGAAGTCTCCAACTAGCCAAAGGTTAACTGTGTATGTTATATACGACAGAAGACGGAATTTTTGTGACGAAATTCGAGGCAAAACAGAGTTCTTTCAACAAGAACAGATTTTGAGACAAAACATCACTTGCACGACATATTTTTGAGACGAGACAGCCTCATATCTTACGCGTAGCCCTACACCCTATCTACGTAAATTGACTGTAACATGCAACTTAAAATATCAATGGAAGAACTATGGCTATCTACTAGATATATTACAGGATAACCGCCAAGAACAAGCCTCCTGTTTCATGTGAGGACTGCTCACATGATAATTGTTATGTAGGCTACGTATGTGTGTGGGTGTAAATGCTCCTCCTTTCTATCACATCACTATGGGTATTTCGTGTGACATGCATGCATACACAGTTCTTCCTCCTTTGATGATTATGACTATGAACATAGGCAACAAGCAGGACGTGACCTCTCCATCACTTGGAGTATCTCTTGATTGTGCATGTAACCATAGCACCCGGTCGGTCTCTTCCACGTCCAACACCCCCGATCCCTTTCTCTCTAAAACCGCTTTGATAATATGGTCGTGGTGAGAGAAAGTTGGCTGGACTACATGATACGTGTGTTATATGTCCATGAGTGAGTACAGCGGAGCAGCATCCAAGTGGGAAAAAAGCCATGTTTTACAGTCGACGGAATACGCCGTCCACAAGGGTGGCATAACCTGTCAAGTACTGTTGTATTATTTTTGCCCACTGAATTATTTTATTATAATTATTTTATTTTTCTCCACTCCTTATCCGAGCGGGTGGTATAGTAATATACGGGCCATTCAAGTATATTATTGTTTCTCTGTGTCTCTTTCTTTAACGAGGACTTTGCAGAAAGCTTCTTACAATTCTGTATATGTACAACATTATGCCCTTGTGTATATTTAGGTTTTTTTCTTCAATTTCAACTGTTTTAAGTGCCTTCTTTCACATCTTGTGGACCGTTCTGATGTTCGATCTTGCTAAAGATATTTTTAATTCTTTATTAAACCTTCCATTTGTAACGAACATCGGAGCGTATTGTGTAGTAATGATTTATGTATCTTTAAACGTTGATAAGTGCTCTTCATTGTATTTGTACAACCATTTTACCAATTTATAGTTGTTAAACTCAGTGGCGGATTTAGAAGGTAAAAAGTGGAGGGAGGGCAGCCTGAACCCAGACTATGATGAGTATATCATGAGTTTACTATAAACTTTCAAAAATATATCATTAATACGGTACCTCAAATTATTTTTGTCACTCAAAAAACTGGGGGTCCAGGCTCCCCCGGCGCTTGGCTAGATCCGCCACTCGTTAAACTATGAACAATGCAACACTAAAACAATATTCTATCTGAGAACTAAGACTTGGGCGAACTATAGTGCGTCCAGTAAGAGAACGTCTCTGACAGGTGGCAGTGACATTGCCACTACTCGCGTGTCAAGGTTTTTTTCGGTGCAACTGTAGTGGCAATTTAATTAATGGCATAAGACAGTGTGATCGTGCTTGGTAACACTGGTATCAAAGTAGGAGCTGCAATGTCCCACCGTATGTGGTAAGAAACGTCAGAGACCATCTCTTGTTGGCCGTGCTATAGTGTTGTCCACAAGACTAGTGAAATTTCGAGTCTCGCCTCGAAAACGAAACAAGAATTGTCATGCACCTCGTCCCGATTCGAATTAAAACAAAAGGTACTTCTTGTCCAATACCTGTGTTTCTTGGACCTTAGTGTAACACTGTACTTTGGTCCTAGTTCGGTTGCGCCATTTCTTGTTACACTGGGGGTTCCGGTATTGGAAGCCAAGTTTTGTAATGATAATGTTATTGTCTCGGGCGCTAAGTTTTGCAACGATTGAAAATAACTAATAATTAAAGGAAAATTTCTGCTCGGGCTGCCAAATAGAATTACTGCGTGATATTACCAATAAGCAGATCTTACGTATTCGGGCGACGAAGAATATGAAACGTATTGTTTTCGGAATTCGATTCCTTATCTCTAATTTGCATATTTAATCTGAACTAGAACGAATAATTAAGGCACTCACGGGTGAGCCTAATATGCATCAGAAAAATGAATACCTGACCTTGTACTTGAAAAGTGAATGGTATTGATGAGCGACAACTCATCTGCCTATTACACAAATAAAAAAAATGAATGAGAGTTTGGAGAATTGAAGTTGACTCCACGGGGCTCGAACTTCAGTTCTCCAAGGTAAAGATACAGTTTTGCTAAGATGGTTAGGAATTAAAAAAAAAAAATGATATATATAACGAAAGATGACCTAAGTCTAATCGATCCTGTTTTCCCCATAACGGTGTCTCCAAGGCGCTAGGAAAACAGGTGCGTAGTTAATAATGAAGTGATTTAAATATGCGGAGCAAAAATCTCACAAGCTGCAAAGCTGAAAGAAAGATTTTTCGCTAATGGCTTGTTCAGTTGGCTACACTGACTATCACCTTGTCACCGAAGTGTGTGGAGATAGCAAAAATAGTTAAAAAAAAAAGCAACAAATAAGGAAAGTTTAATTTAAAGTTAAAAAAAATGAGTTAATTTAGATAAAAAATTTCTGATGGTCAATGTAACCGTATTTCAACTTTTTCTGTTCTTCTAGGTATGCTAATACCGGTTAAAGAAATAGGCATATCTTTGAAATAATAACCACATAAATGCTTTGGTTCTAACGTCAAATAGACTTTTAATAAATTTAACGAGAAATAAGGTGATATCTACAAAAATCAACAAGAAAGTTAATTTGGATTTACAAAAAAAAAATGAATTAATTGACTTTACTGAAAATGAATCAGACTTTTGACTGTTTTGACCAAATAATATGATTTCTCTTAACACATTCTTCACTGTACAACGTAATATTCAAATTATTCAATCTTGACTGTAAAATTTAGCAACAATCTATTTCTACTCAACTAAACTGACAATATTCGATTCTTTATAATTACTATGACGTAGTTATACAAACAAAAATTTCTATTAAACTGAATATTAATTAGCAAAATGATTTATTGTTTTCCCCATAGACATAAACGACTATTAAGTAATTTGCCCACAGTTACTCCTCTTTTTATTAATAAAAGAAATGGAAATAAGTTTAAGAATCGGATTGCGGAATGAAAGAATTAATGGTTTATGTTGCTTGCAAGACTTACTGGAGAAATAGTTTAGAAGCGATAGTATGCTTTTGAGAAAATTTAGTGCACTGTTTCTAATGAACTCTACTGAATTTTCAATATTAAAAGATTTGCATAAACAAAACATAGCTTTGTACACATACTATATCAGTTGGTAAATAATACAATTCACAATAAAAATCGTTACACAACACTAACTACACAAATATTTCATATTCAAGTACACTACACAGAAATATATATATATATATATAGTACTACCATTATTATAGTTTGGCCAATTGATCAAAATAATTATATTGTCGACGCTTGCTGATTTTCTCACTGATTCCTTATTTTGCGAATACACGCTTCTCCATAGCTATGGACCCTATCTGCGTTCGTTGCTCAGATAGGTACCTCCGAAGGGATTTACTCGAGTATCTTAAATTTGTTTACCTTATTTACGAGACTCTAACGATATTACGGGATAAGAATGTTTACACTTATTTGTCTGAAACTTACTCAACATAGCACGTCTTTGGAAGCTTTATATTGATTGTTTCTTTTAAGAATGAGTATAATAAAAATTGACAAGTTACAATAAAATCATATTAAGCCTGTTTACCGCTCTGACACATATTTCCCTAACACAACCTATACAACTGTTAAAATTTGAAAAACTAGACTTTGACGCTAAATCATAGTTTACTCAAAACAGAAATTATATTACATTCACACATCTTAAACGCGATTTATGTTTAAAAGAGAAATAATCCATACTTGATATAAATAAATACTGGATTGCATATAAATGATTATAATGACGGCTTCAAGGATCTAAATATTGACACATTACGATTACAAATAAATGCATGATTGAAGATCAAATCAATGTATACAAATTTCACTAGTAAAATAATCAAAAATTTTATGGTACTTATTCAAGAATGAAATTAACAGTTCCTATATCAGTGAATTAATTTTGGAAATGCAACCAAGGCATTAGGCTATATGTTTACTTCTTTTAAAAAGAAAGAAAAAAAAATGCTCTAAATGTTTACGGACAGTTCCGTATGAATAAACAATGTCCCGAAGTTTCTAGAAAAAGGTGAGTATGGAGATCACGAATCACGGAAATATTGGCCATAGTCCTTCTTCAATAACGAAAATAACAGAATACTTTGTCCTACCTTAATAAGTCCTTCCGCTTATATTTCCACACTTCAGAAGAAAACTGCATGGTACTTAACTGACCGTCACAATGCTTCCTAATGTCCCTTCTCAGACCCCGCTGTCCTCTGGATTCAACTCCCGGAGAAGAGGTCCTCGTTTGTCTGAAGCGTCTGGGTCTTCCTGTGGCAAGGCATCTGTCTCGAGTATCGGGGATCGAACCCGTGTCTCCGTCCTTTATCTCCATGTTGTTGAAATGCAACGATGCGTCACTTATCAAATCCATCTGCACTTAAATTTCACTCGCACAGTTTATATATATATCCGCCATACATCGCACTACTTTTCCTGTCTTTGCACTTTATGCGGGAAATCAACGTATATAGAATCACAGACTCACTTCAACATCACCATTTATGTAGCTTTACCGTAAGATGATAAGAATTGTGTATATCTGTCGATGTTTTAAATATTTGTATAAATAATCTTGTAACGACGAAGTTGCTGTGGATAACGCGTGATTTAAGTAACTGGCTGCTAACGGGTGTCTAGCTAGCCATTTTTCTGAAATTTAAACACTTAAATATATATATATATATATGTACATATGAGTTGACGTACGCTTATGAATCGCGTGTTGGTGATGTTTTCACGATGAAGTGTCGACTTAGAGTAACATCCTTTCCGTGTAGGCGTTCTCCCAGCTTTCTTTATTTTTTTTTTTTAAAAAAAATAGACGCTTCATTCTTCTCTTTGTTAATTTTGAATTTCGGATTCTGATTCGCCGCTTTAAGTTCGTGACACCATTTCCCAAAAATCGGTTGATAATTTGGCTTGGGTTTCTAGCGTCTGTTCTGGGCTCGTACGTGATGTTAAAGAGTTTCATAAGCACTTGCGAAGATTGTAGATAAAAAATTTTGGTTCCTGTGTGTCTGTGACGTGATATTTGCGATATCGAGGTACTTAGGTAGTGCGACAGTATGGCTGGAGTAACAATAGCAAATTCCATTACCGTTTACTGGCGAGGTAGAAAAGTGGGTGGTCAATTAGTGCGGTTACCGTCTTATGTTTTTTTTCTTTCTGAAAAGCAGAGAAACTTCTTTACCTGGGACAAATGAAAGAGGTTCGCTTGGCTGCTAAATGAAACAAAATAAAATTTTCCTTGACTTTTTAAAATAAATTGAATTTACATATAAATATGTTTTAATTTGAATATAAAAACAATTAATTGAATGTGTGAGCGTAATTGTCACAATACCCCCCTCCCAAGATGTAGCAAGTGCTGCAACAGAGTGAGGCACGGCTGCATCTAAGGAGAAGTAACATTTGATAAATATAAAAGTTCAAATTCTGACAAAAAGTACAAATACATGAAAATCCTAACCCTAATCTATGTTGAAGAAGACAATTTATAAATTCACCAAAAATCCGAACCCTAATGTTAAAATTTCGTGCAAGCTGAGAGAGATAATCTCAATCTAGATGAGAGGTCTCAGGTATTGAGTTGTTGGTCAGTTCAAGCTGCTGGACACAAGCTTATGAGGCATGTTTTAAATAATATGACCTTATTCTTAATTGTCTCTTGGAGTTCTTCTTTAATTTCTCTGCGCGGGATACAACTTCTTATATTTCTTCCAAAGTGCTGGCTGCCCTAGGTAACAAAACAACAAAACAACAATATTATATGATCTTCAGCGTCTTGTATCATCGGGAAAGAGAGCATTGGTACAGAGGGTGGCATGGAGCTTCAATTCCTCCATGTGCGAGGGCAAAGCCACTGCTCGCACTTTTGCTTTTATTCTTCGGCCATGATTCATCTTCAGTACCATAACTTTAAAATATAAGGAGAGTAAAACGATTAAGGCAAAGTTCCATGTCGCGAACATCCAATTGTGGGAACTTGCAAACATCTTGGTGGATTTGTCATCTGCTCGCTGCTCGTAGCTCACTATTCTTAGGCTCGGCGCGTTTTCGCAGGTATCATCACCAAGGCGAAGGGGTGCGTTGAGTCTCTGCTCTAAACGCAAAACTCCACTTCAGAGAGCTCAAATCGGGAATCCATCTCTACCGATTGCTCTGTATACAGGCACTTCTTCGTGCATAACAAAAATTACATCTCCTGGGCCGGTTTTAATGCTGGGTTGCGCACATTGGTGAACATCTTTTTCCAATCTTCCTCTGTAACTTTGATTGCCTCACATCCGATATCTGAAATAAAGTTAAAACCAATGATGGTAAACAAATTCATTTCTGGGCATTATGCTTCCATATAGTACATATTCTTATTCTTTATGTTTATCTTCTAGGGTTAGCCGCTTGGATAAGAGATGCAGGTACATTCAACTGAGCTATAGACACAATTCTCTTATCTTTCTTTCATCAGTTTCCTGCTAAGTTTTCTTTCTTCGCGCTACTACTTTATTCTTGACTTATACTTTTCTTGCAGTATATTCTTGCAATTTTTCTTTACTTCTTGTCTACAATCATTGTATTTCTGTGCTTCCATTAGTTTTCATGCCATTGTGTATCTTAGTCTGTTTTCCAGCAAGCTGTCACGTAACCCCGACTCGAACCTGGACCGTTGAAGTCCATTTTTAGTTTTCCTGCTGCTGCTCTGCCTGCAGGACCAGTGGGTTGGTAGCATTGATGCTGTCTGGTGTACTGCTACCTCTCCCTCGTGACCCACGATTGTTTCCTCTGGTGTGACCTCTTCGCTCCGAGCTGTTCCCTCGATGCGTGGTCACTTGTCGGACTTGTCTCTCTTCATTTCTTGACCTGTCTCCTCTGTTTCTTTGATTGCGGCGGAAACGGTGCTGTGCGTGACCTCTTGTCGGTGCTCCTGTACTTCTCTCGCTGCCGGAACTGTCTTCATCAGTCCGCTGTGATGGCTGGTGAGTGTTGCGCAATCGATTGTCCTCTCTTCGATAAGGATGGTGCCGTTGTCTCCTATTTCTGGAGTCCCTATATACGGTTTCCTCCGTTGACTGCCTACGCGCATTCTGTACTCTCCGTTGGCCTGTCGTACCACTGTTATTCCTTTGGGCATTTCGGTCTCTCTGGAAACTCTCTATCCTGTCCAGCTCCTCGCTGTCCCAGAGGATCATTGACATTTGCTCCGTATCCTCCAGCTGAACTCCGATGAGCTGCCTTTGGATACGTAACGGTAGCATGTTCTTCACGTTTGAGAGAACTTCTGCTTCCGACATAGAAGGACTTAGTTCTCGGAACGCCTTGACTTGCTCCCAAAAGAATTCACGCAGGGACTTACGTGAATCAGCCCTATAGCGTGTGTTTCTGAGGCGAGTGAGCTTTCGCTGAATAATGGCTTCGCTTTGGAAATTCCTCAGAAAGGCACGACGGAAGTCTTCAAAAGTTCTGAACTGTTGGATGTGATTGTCTATCCACATCTTTGCTGCTCCACGTAGGATACGTGGAATTATGTGGAGAAGTTCTTCCTGCGCTATTCCGTATAGCCTGCAGTCATCCAACAACCGCTCAAGGAAGGTTGATGGCAGTCCCACATCCGTATCCGGGTCAAACGATGGCAATTCATCTATTTTAGGAGCTCGAAGAAAACTTCTGCAGCTAGCGTGAGAGTCCACAGATCTTCCACTCTCCTGATTCCCTTGACTGAGGTCTTCTAAAATTGGATTTGAAACCGGAGGCGTTGGAGTCCTTCGAGGTGGTTCCATTCCTGAGAAGGCGGGTTGAGGTATGTTTCTTACTGCTTCCCCAACTCTCCTTTCTACCAACTCGGACATCTTCTCCGTTAGGGATGCTGTCAGTTGGTCCACCGTCTGCTGAATAGCTCCTGCTTTCTCCCGTTCGACATCTTGGATTTGCCGGAGTTCCTCAATCCTGGTGCTCTGATTAGTGAGGCTCTCTATTAGCTCCTCTTGTCGTACAGTCATAGAATGTTCAATATTCTCCATCCTTGTCTGCAGCTCTATCCTTTGTGCTTGGGTCTGCGTCTCCAAGTCCATCCGCATGCGCTGCATATCTTCTAGGACCTGTTCCTGTCTTTCCTCCATTTGCCTGACCATCCTCTCTTCCATTTGGCCAGCTTGTGCCGTGAGACGTTCTTCTGTCTCCTGCAACTGCCTGTGCTGCCGCTCTCTCTGTTCCTCCAGACTTTGGGAGATGGTGCGCTTGAAGTCCTCCAGCGCTTCCGTGTTTGACTTCTCGTGTTCGTCCAGCCTCCTGGCTTGCTCCTGTAGTTTCCTCGAGAGGTCTTGTGCCAAATGGTCTTGTTTTTCCATGAGCTTGTCAAGTTTTCTATCTTGTTCTTCTCTGAATTCTTCGATTTTCTTCCTCTGTTCTTCTCTAAATTCTTCGTTTTTCTTGTTTTCTTCTTTTTGTTGTCTCATGAACTCATGTAACGCTGATAGAAGAGATTCCTGAAAATCGCCATTAGTGCTGTTCGGCCTGTGATGCTGTTGAATGTTGTCTCTACTTCCTTGAGTGACATCATTTTCCATAACTGGACTTGTATTCCTCTGGTCACCACATTCAGGACAATTTCGAGCCTCATCCGTGGGATCCAAATCCTGTTCCCATAGGTCACGTCCACACGTGCGACAACGTTGTGCTTCTTCCATGGCAGACATCCTGTTTCTTGGTCGTTGCCTCAAGGTAGATGGCCTCAACTGTGGCATCTGCAAGTAGACTTAAATAACTGGATTGTCAGAATGATTCTTATTAAAATTTGTCTAAAATTAATTCTAATTATCTGACCTATGCTGTCAATCACTCTAAATTTCGTACTCTAAGTTCACCTTAATACGCAAAAATATTACTATTTCATCAATGTAGCATGCCAAGCTACTTTATCACCACACGTTTTCCACAACAACTTAGTTCATTCTTGTTTTTTTTTTTTTTAACTATATTCATATGGATATTTATGTGTATATACAAATAGTGTATTAATTAACAGATACCATGTCTAAAACACAATAATATGTAAGTAATAAAATGCATGTGTAAATAAAAGTATTAAATCTGACCTATTCTAAACCTATATCTATATATGAATATATAATTATGTTAATACTAATGTTATTCACTAGAAACACACTTAGCTAAATTTATGCATCAATATGCCAAGAATTTGCATGTTCACTTATATTAGTCGCCTACCTGGTGCATTACCTTTTTGTTTTCTTCTTTCCTTCTTTTCTTCTCTTTTTTTTTAACAAACAAAATGGTGTATCTCTTTTCTCTTCCAATCACATAAACCACCAAACAAACATGAGGTAAGAACAATTATTATTATTACTATTATCATTATTATTATTATTATTATTATTATTTTTTTTTTTTTTTTACGCATGTGCTGAAATGAAATAAAATTGGATGCGAGGGGGAGTAGAACGCTTAATCGTTCCCTACGGGTAATCTCGAAATAATGATTCTTTGAATACAAAGTTACCTAATTTCCTATCACGCTTCCCATTCTTAATTTTAGTATTACGGAATAGACTTGATTACTGTTTTCGTTCGCTGTTCGAAATTTACTATGTATGCTTCTCCAAACTAAATTTCCTACTTTTTTTTTTTTTTTTTTTTTTTTAAGCTTACTACGCTTTTCGGTCCTGAAATAAAATTAACTACGCATGTTGGTCCTTCAAATAAGATTAACTACGCATTCGGGTTCCTCAAATAAGATTAACTACGCATTCGTGTCCCTGTTCGGGCGCCATTTCTTGTAACACTGTACTTTGGTCCTAGTTCGGTTGCGCCATTTCTTGTTACACTGGGGGTTCCGGTATTGGAAGCCAAGTTTTGTAATGATAATGTTATTGTCTCGGGCGCTAAGTTTTGCAACGATTGAAAATAACTAATAATTAAAGGAAAATTTCTGCTCGGGCTGCCAAATAGAATTACTGCGTGATATTACCAATAAGCAGATCTTACGTATTCGGGCGACGAAGAATATGAAACGTATTGTTTTCGGAATTCGATTCCTTATCTCTAATTTGCATATTTAATCTGAACTAGAACGAATAATTAAGGCACTCACGGGTGAGCCTAATATGCATCAGAAAAATGAATACCTGACCTTGTACTTGAAAAGTGAATGGTATTGATGAGCGACAACTCATCTGCCTATTACACAAATAAAAAAAATGAATGAGAGTTTGGAGAATTGAAGTTGACTCCACGGGGCTCGAACTTCAGTTCTCCAAGGTAAAGATACAGTTTTGCTAAGATGGTTAGGAATTAAAAAAAAAAAAATGATATATATAACGAAAGATGACCTAAGTCTAATCGATCCTGTTTTCCCCATAACGGTGTCTCCAAGGCGCTAGGAAAACAGGTGCGTAGTTAATAATGAAGTGATTTAAATATGCGGAGCAAAAATCTCACAAGCTGCAAAGCTGAAAGAAAGATTTTTCGCTAATGGCTTGTTCAGTTGGCTACACTGACTATCACCTTGTCACCGAAGTGTGTGGAGATAGCAAAAATAGTTAAAAAAAAAAGCAACAAATAAGGAAAGTTTAATTTAAAGTTAAAAAAAATGAGTTAATTTAGATAAAAAATTTCTGATGGTCAATGTAACCGTATTTCAACTTTTTCTGTTCTTCTAGGTATGCTAATACCGGTTAAAGAAATAGGCATATCTTTGAAATAATAACCACATAAATGCTTTGGTTCTAACGTCAAATAGACTTTTAATAAATTTAACGAGAAATAAGGTGATATCTACAAAAATCAACAAGAAAGTTAATTTGGATTTACAAAAAAAAAATGAATTAATTGACTTTACTGAAAATGAATCAGACTTTTGACTGTTTTGACCAAATAATATGATTTCTCTTAACACATTCTTCACTGTACAACGTAATATTCAAATTATTCAATCTTGACTGTAAAATTTAGCAACAATCTATTTCTACTCAACTAAACTGACAATATTCGATTCTTTATAATTACTATGACGTAGTTATACAAACAAAAATTTCTATTAAACTGAATATTAATTAGCAAAATGATTTATTGTTTTCCCCATAGACATAAACGACTATTAAGTAATTTGCCCACAGTTACTCCTCTTTTTATTAATAAAAGAAATGGAAATAAGTTTAAGAATCGGATTGCGGAATGAAAGAATTAATGGTTTATGTTGCTTGCAAGACTTACTGGAGAAATAGTTTAGAAGCGATAGTATGCTTTTGAGAAAATTTAGTGCACTGTTTCTAATGAACTCTACTGAATTTTCAATATTAAAAGATTTGCATAAACAAAACATAGCTTTGTACACATACTATATCAGTTGGTAAATAATACAATTCACAATAAAAATCGTTACACAACACTAACTACACAAATATTTCATATTCAAGTACACTACACAGAAATATATATATATATATATAGTACTACCATTATTATAGTTTGGCCAATTGATCAAAATAATTATATTGTCGACGCTTGCTGATTTTCTCACTGATTCCTTATTTTGCGAATACACGCTTCTCCATAGCTATGGACCCTATCTGCGTTCGTTGCTCAGATAGGTACCTCCGAAGGGATTTACTCGAGTATCTTAAATTTGTTTACCTTATTTACGAGACTCTAACGATATTACGGGATAAGAATGTTTACACTTATTTGTCTGAAACTTACTCAACATAGCACGTCTTTGGAAGCTTTATATTGATTGTTTCTTTTAAGAATGAGTATAATAAAAATTGACAAGTTACAATAAAATCATATTAAGCCTGTTTACCGCTCTGACACATATTTCCCTAACACAACCTATACAACTGTTAAAATTTGAAAAACTAGACTTTGACGCTAAATCATAGTTTACTCAAAACAGAAATTATATTACATTCACACATCTTAAACGCGATTTATGTTTAAAAGAGAAATAATCCATACTTGATATAAATAAATACTGGATTGCATATAAATGATTATAATGACGGCTTCAAGGATCTAAATATTGACACATTACGATTACAAATAAATGCATGATTGAAGATCAAATCAATGTATACAAATTTCACTAGTAAAATAATCAAAAATTTTATGGTACTTATTCAAGAATGAAATTAACAGTTCCTATATCAGTGAATTAATTTTGGAAATGCAACCAAGGCATTAGGCTATATGTTTACTTCTTTTAAAAAGAAAGAAAAAAAAATGCTCTAAATGTTTACGGACAGTTCCGTATGAATAAACAATGTCCCGAAGTTTCTAGAAAAAGGTGAGTATGGAGATCACGAATCACGGAAATATTGGCCATAGTCCTTCTTCAATAACGAAAATAACAGAATACTTTGTCCTACCTTAATAAGTCCTTCCGCTTATATTTCCACACTTCAGAAGAAAACTGCATGGTACTTAACTGACCGTCACAATGCTTCCTAATGTCCCTTCTCAGACCCCGCTGTCCTCTGGATTCAACTCCCGGAGAAGAGGTCCTCGTTTGTCTGAAGCGTCTGGGTCTTCCTGTGGCAAGGCATCTGTCTCGAGTATCGGGGATCGAACCCGTGTCTCCGTCCTTTATCTCCATGTTGTTGAAATGCAACGATGCGTCACTTATCAAATCCATCTGCACTTAAATTTCACTCGCACAGTTTATATATATATCCGCCATACATCGCACTACTTTTCCTGTCTTTGCACTTTATGCGGGAAATCAACGTATATAGAATCACAGACTCACTTCAACATCACCATTTATGTAGCTTTACCGTAAGATGATAAGAATTGTGTATATCTGTCGATGTTTTAAATATTTGTATAAATAATCTTGTAACGACGAAGTTGCTGTGGATAACGCGTGATTTAAGTAACTGGCTGCTAACGGGTGTCTAGCTAGCCATTTTTCTGAAATTTAAACACTTAAATATATATATATATATATGTACATATGAGTTGACGTACGCTTATGAATCGCGTGTTGGTGATGTTTTCACGATGAAGTGTCGACTTAGAGTAACATCCTTTCCGTGTAGGCGTTCTCCCAGCTTTCTTTATTTTTTTTTTTTAAAAAAAATAGACGCTTCATTCTTCTCTTTGTTAATTTTGAATTTCGGATTCTGATTCGCCGCTTTAAGTTCGTGACACCATTTCCCAAAAATCGGTTGATAATTTGGCTTGGGTTTCTAGCGTCTGTTCTGGGCTCGTACGTGATGTTAAAGAGTTTCATAAGCACTTGCGAAGATTGTAGATAAAAAATTTTGGTTCCTGTGTGTCTGTGACGTGATATTTGCGATATCGAGGTACTTAGGTAGTGCGACAGTATGGCTGGAGTAACAATAGCAAATTCCATTACCGTTTACTGGCGAGGTAGAAAAGTGGGTGGTCAATTAGTGCGGTTACCGTCTTATGTTTTTTTTCTTTCTGAAAAGCAGAGAAACTTCTTTACCTGGGACAAATGAAAGAGGTTCGCTTGGCTGCTAAATGAAACAAAATAAAATTTTCCTTGACTTTTTAAAATAAATTGAATTTACATATAAATATGTTTTAATTTGAATATAAAAACAATTAATTGAATGTGTGAGCGTAATTGTCACATTAGCTCTGCCAAGGACATTTAAGCATCTACTAAAATTTGCAACAATGAGTGAACATTAATTATTCTTAACTACTCAGGTAAGCTTATAAAGGGAAAAAAAAAGAAAAACGTGAAAAGAAAGAAAAACAACGTAACCATCATGTGAAGATACCCGAAACTGATTCCTTGTATGGCACATATTATTGAGCAAATGCGTTCCAGCAAACAGCAAACGAACATCGCTAATTGCTATAAAAATATCCCACCTTCCGTATCCATAGGATTTAGCACCCTCATTTCTCCCCTTTTTCCCTGAACTTAAGTAGTCTGAAAAGACGGAAATTAAGTAGTGACAAGATGTCCTCAGAAACTAGATCTTTAGGAAATCTTATTTACAAAATTATTTTTGGCCGCTGTAAGATAGTCATCTCTCCGCGAATTTTTTTCTAGGTGAGGAAAAATCTTGCTAATTACACATAAACAGAAATCGCTATATGAAAATAAGGAATCTGTGCTCATTTTTTCGTGAATGTCATAAAATTCTCTGACAAGTTCTAATATCTTCTAGAGTCTATACATACATACATACATATTATATATATATATATATATATATATATATATATATATATATATATATACACTTTGATTTCATTAATTTATTATTTTTATACCGATATTAAAAGAATAAATACTAAGAATGTAATACGTACAATAGGAGGTATATAGAAGGAAAAGCACGAAGGAGAGAATATCACAGTACTGATCTGATAGACCCTATTATGGAGGATAAAATCGTACGCCAAAACAAATACTTTAATGAAAGACCTAGGGGCGCAGCATAGAGTTACCATCTGTCCCAATCTTGTTGTGACAGTTCCAGTTTCGTAGAAAATGTCCCGATGTGGCTTTGTCGGGACTATTAAATGTCCCGACATGGTTTTGTCGGGACTATTAAATGTCCCGACTTTCATGTTTATTGATGAAGCTTTGGGCTATAATAGTAATAATTATTATTGGAATTTACATTCCGCATTAGTATGCAAAATTTTCAAAATTAGAGGAAAACTTTACAACAATGACAGATACGTAACATACGTGTATACAGTAGGCCTACACAGAATGGCCCAAAAGTATGTATACAGACCAGCATCGATCAAGTAGTACATTTTAATTTATTAAGATGATCAATTTATTTGCTTTGATTTGTTCCGACTTTAAGGTAGGCCTATAAGTGAAAATAAATTAAGAACAGATAAAGAAGAAACTAAGTTAATACCTGTAAATGATTTAAAATGTTATGACCGATCAGTACAGGACTGTATACGTACTTTTGGGCCACTCTGTATATGGGTTACATACTATTTAAATTGTCATAGGGTCTATATAACATTTTATTATAAGATAGCGCCTATATTATTTAAACTGTCTTATTTTCCTTTAATCAATTAGGAGAATATGATTCATTCTTCACTAGAAAGACTTATATATCTATTACGAAAAAAGAACCAGTGATACATTTCTTCCTACCCCCTCCCTCCCAAAATGAGCTACATGAGATTTTGCTTTTGAAAGGTAAAAATCCTAGGAAAGCACCTTGCTAATTTGCAAAAAGGGAGAGTACAATTATAATTTTTAAGTGACAGAATATAAAATAAAATATTTATTCATTGATAGTGTATACGAGATATGAGCTCTGTTGCATGTTGTGCTGTCTTTTACGCGTACTTCTTTATTTCTGATTGGAAATTTTATATTATTTATTTACTCATATTTTGTTGGATTTTACAGTTTTACTTCTACCTCATGGTAAACAAACATTTCTAGGGATCAAGAACATGATCAGATAATCTAGAATTTTTAAAAGCACTATTAATAGAACAATTGGAGTAGCTTTATTGTAGTGAGATAATAAAACCTGCATTAGCCCTGATATTATTTTAAATGTTTATATATATATATATATATATATATATATATATATATATATATATATATATATATATATATATATATATATATATATATATATATATATATATAACACGTTGTAATAAATCCTAATCGTTCCTTATTATAATTGAAGAGTTTCAAATTCGTCAAAACAATAAATTAATACAAATGGGCAGAATCACGGACTAATACTACCATTTTGTCAAAATTTAGGGAGTACAATGACTTATATACCTCATACACTGCTATTCTTCGCTTCCCCTAAAATGGATTACGTAGAACAATGCTAAAATTAATTCCATAATTTAGGCAAAGATTATTTTCAACAGCTTGTAACACTGTCTCAAAATGTTCAACAGTGTCATTTTGTGTCCAGTGGATAAGCGATTTAGCTCGCTCGCGTTTCTATACTACTGCTTGGCGGAAAAACTGCGTACACGCAGGAGGCAGAGGAAGAAGTTTCGAGAGTGTGTATATGGATAAAAGCTTGGGAATGAGGGTATGGTATGCTAGTGTTGTATATATGAGATAGAAGGTGGGGAGGGGACGAGGAGCAGCCAGTACGCGAGTTACATACACACACACACATTCATATATATATATATATATACATACAAACGGGAGCTGAGAGTGAAGAACGCTGGTCAGACGACGAGAATTATAATTAACGATGTGTAAATAGCCGCGGCGTGTTAAGCAGCCGAGATGAAAGGACTTCATTTACAAGCGGTCAAATGCAAAATTATACAAAGCGCGCTATTACGAGCGCTTGACACATTTAATTACAAGGCCAGGGATACAGCAAAAACAACTATCCCCCCTTTTCTAACACAACTCTCTTCCCCGCATCTATATACCTTGTTTCACCTTGCTTCTATTTGGATAAACAATGCTGGCCACTAAAATTTACCCCATGTACTAACGCTCCACTGCTGAAAAGGGTGGGAGGAGACCGAAGGAAAAAAAAAAGAGTACAAAATGGGAAGATGAGTTTAACAAAATATCAACTAAACAGTTCCGACGACATAAAGCGATGACAAAGCCATCTATTATCACATTTATTTACTACGCTTGTGGTTGTATATACCTTTAAAAACACTTGTATGATGATAATTATAAGAATTGTGCATAATAATAATAATAATAATAATAATAATAATAATAATAATAATAATAATAATAATAATAATAATAATAATAATAATAATAATAATAATAATATCAAAACTATTGAACCAGATTCAGATATTAATTCATGAAGCAAAAAGCGCATGCATGATTTGTAAACTATTAGTAACATGAATAAAAATGTTCCATTGGTTAATTGGCATTTAGCACGTTTCAGCACCCACACTATAGGAAACGTGTACCTACAGTTTAATATGGAATCTGAACTACCGTACTGCGTTCAAATTTCACGATTCCCCACTGAAAATCGAACCGAGGACCTCGCGCGCTAATCATTGACCAGGTGAAAAGGTTAATAAAAAGAAGTGTTGTAGCTACGACAGTTATGTTATATTATATATATATATATATATATATATATATATATATATATATATATATATATATATATATATATATATATATATATATATATAGGTCCTATATATTGGACTATGAGAAATCACAGCAAATGAATATTGTTGCCCACGCGCCAAGAGGTGCATTTTCAAATTCGAGACGAGACAAGATGAGAAGCTTAGAACTCACTGTTTTAGTGATACAAGGTTTATAGTACAAAAAAAAACTCATTAATAAAACTGTACTAATACAATGTAGACCATTTACCAGCGTTTAAAGATGCGCAGATCATTACACGATATACTGCAATAATAAATATAGTTTAAATGTTGTTATATCACACCCTTCGTGGACTTCTTCTAACGCGGAAGGATTTTGATAACTTCTAGGCGAAATTAAGAAGAAAAATCAAGACTTTTATTTACATATGAAACCAGCCGAGAAAATCGAGACGAGACGAGAAAAAACTTCCCGAGGATCGAGACGAGAAAGAACTCTTCGAGAATCAAGGCAATACGAGAATTTGACAAAATTTCCGATACGAGACGAGAAAGTCTTATTTCTCGTCTCGTCTCGTGAGCAACACTACTGAAGATACACACGAGGATCAGTCCCCATAAGTATGCCTATGTATTTTTTTTCTGAAATCGAATCTCGAGGGGCAGGGGGGCACGGTGGCTGTGGTAAAAGCGCTTATCTCTGGTGCGTGGGCTCCCTGATTTGATTCCCGATCAAGTAAGTTTGCGGTGGATATCATCGTGCCCGTGGGTATTCTCAGGATATTCCTGTTTCCTCCCACTTTTCATTCCACCAATTCCTCCATCATCATTCACTTGGCTTAATCATCGTCTCTCTCAACCTAAAGAACATAAACATGGGACGTTAAACTGAAATATTTCATTTAATTCTTTTTTGAAAAACAGGGGGAAGGAAGCTGGCTATCCTCCCATTGCCTTACTAGCTTAAACAATCTCACTAGTTTCGATAGGTAAATGGCCATCTTCAGGAAGAATACACCGAAAAACTCATCTAAAGATCTGTTAGCTTCCGATTAAAACTCTCAATTGTTTTAATCAATCTCTACGTGATTATTCAATTTCGAAAACCAACAACAAATAAAATAAAAGAGTAACGATAAGCCTCACGCATGAGCAAGGAAGGCAATATTTGCTGGTCATTTCATACGCAGGGTGATCATGTCTGCATGCTTCGTGGACCGTTAATCAGTTTCAGGCGACATCTGCCATGCACCTGAGCAACATCACCTGACGTCGTAATTCACACGGTATTTATTCCGAGCATGCATATCTGCCTACACCTCTTATACACATGTCATCGCATGATAGGCAAACATACACATACAAATAATTTGTATATTAAACGTTAATTCATAGTCTTTCCAGGAGCTCGCTACAAAAAACAATTAGACACTGTTAAATAATGGCCGTTCATTTTCCTCATGAGAGGTTTTTTTTTTTTTTTTTTTTTGACTGTTACAATTTTACGTATAAACGAGGGAACGCTTACTCTCGCACATAGCAAATAAACTGATACGTTGTGCGATATTTGCAGAAGACATGTTGATTCGATGATAGATTGTTCAAATTTTGCGCACGATTTCGATTCCAAAAAATGAAATGAAATGAAATATTTCAGTTTAACGTATCACGATTATATCCATTAGGCTAAAGGAAACGATGATTAAAGCAAGTGAACGATAATGAAAGAATTCGTGGAATAAAAAAAATGGAAGTACCCCCAAGAGAAACTACGGACACGGTATTTTCTACCACAAACTTTACTTAACCAGGGATCGAACCAAGTACCTATCCCACGCACCATAAGTAAGAAAAAGAAACATGTTAACTCACATAAGATTGTATTTATTACTGCTTGTCTTCTTCTAGCGATATCATCCATACTCCTGACAGTGACGGGCTCATATTAGACTGAGCTGCTTAACATTATGGTAAATGCAGCTGCATGACAGCATATAAAACACCCTCACATACAATTCTACTAATGTTTTTCCTATCCCCTTTCCCTCCCTACCGAATAATAATTCTGGGTGCGGCAATCAGTGGCGTATGTAGGGGTGGTTTCCGGGCTTAAGCCCCCCCCCCGAAATCTTACTTAGTATAGTAAAGTAAATGAAATATCTTGCAGAATGTTCACATTTCCAGGCAAAGCCTCCCCCCCCGAAAGTTAGGAAAGCCCCTCCCGAAACAAAATCGTAAATACGCCACTGGCGGCAATGAACAACTATAGTATATACTATATTATAACTTCTATTGTACTCCTTGTCCGTTCGTATTCTTCAGGCATTCATTTTTATTTTTACGAATTCTATCCTATTTAATTGATATTAACTTACAGTTTATTATCCTATAAGCCAGTCGCTTTGATTCCTATAAGCCGCTTTGATTCGCATGAGTTTTGATCAGTATTATTAGGCGTATAGTGCTTTCTTTTTTTTTTATCTTACCAGCTTTCTCAACGTATCGCAGTCTTTAGCCCGGTCCGTGAGTATCGAAAGATGGAAAATCACTGCTATAAGTCACCGCAGAATATTTAATTAAACTTTTCATTTAAGTTTACTTATCAAGATAGAAAAGATTTACATAAGTATTTCTTTCTTCAATCTTACACCAGGAGCTCTCTTGTGGTTATAATGGTTAGTGTATGCATCTGGGAGACCCGAGTTAGATTCCCAGGAGGAGTATATCTGGCCCGGATTCCACGTTAAGCTCAAGGTCTACCTCTCATATAACCTCGATATTGAAAAGGACGCTAAACTCTAGTACTGCAACACAATTCAACGTTAAACTAGGATTCTCACTTTTGTTACAGATAAATGCCTGATCATTATTATGATTGAATTTCATATTAGTACCGATCATTTTTTCAAGTTATTCTGGCCTGTAATTTAACAATCGCATAATATAACAGGAAATCTTACATTGTAGACTGAATAAAAATTACACGTAAGTAAATCCCGCATATCTAAGTACTTTGGGTACGTTTGTTCCGTGATCTTACGAAGAGAAATCTGAAGTATTCTACATATTGGTATATTAGTGTGTACCCAAGGAAATGTATCCTTGTTACTGGTTACCTATGAGCCATAACTAGTGATAGTTGGCTGCTTGGGAAGAAAATAATATTCATTCTTTGATGTTAAAAGATTTGTATTACGCCTTACTTGCACGCAACCACTTTTACATCTGAGTGAAGCGGGTCTGTCTAATATAAAGGGGTTGACTAAGAAACCAAGCAAAAATAAAAACGAAATTCAGTTTTTTTTAAATGGAAAATAATTTATATATCGCACCTTCTCGAGAAAGATGACACAAGTCATAAAACCTAAAGGTCCAAGTTCGTATCCCTCGCGAGAAAAGTGACATAACACGAAATTTGACATTTGTGTTCTAATACACTGATTTTGCGATAATTTTAAAGTTATATTTACAACACTTTTACTCATAAAAGAAAAACACCATTGTGATTATAAAATAACTTTAAAACAAGTTACGAGTTATGTCATTATGTTAGGTTTATATTTGTGGCCAAGAAAAGTTTATATGTTTGTCCCCAAGCTTTCGACAATGAAAACTCGAAAACCACAAGTAATAGAAATGTGTAGTTCTCGCTGGTCGATTTCAAATTTTGTGTAGATTGTTCAGTTCAGTTCTAACTGAATATTTTTTTTAAATGCCGTTATTTCTTTATTACTTTTTAGAGATACACTGGAAGTATTGAAATGTTAAAATGTGAAGCACTATATCCTACGAGTTATACATTCCAATACCACACATTTGTATACGGGGTTAGTATATCTCTGCGGCGTTTGTTTCATGACCAAATGATAATGAAAAACGAAGGATAACCATTTCTCCAGTATAAGATGAATATTGTTTGGAGTGTTTTGCCCAATGAACACCATATATCACTGACATTATAAATAATTGTGAATGTAATGTATTTGCTTATTACATACTGAATGCAAGAAGAAAGAAAACACTGATCATATATGAATTAGAAACACCAACTGCAAGTAAGCTCAAATCTTGCAAACGATGCAAGATATTGAAAAGATAACCGAGAAAATTTCCCCTTTATGAGATCCCTTGCAGATTTTTATCAAGACGTCTTTTACTTGCGTCTGTAAAAGGACATGTACAGATGTTGTGAAGAATGACAAGGAGATTCATACTAATATGTGAATGATGCACTGTATAGAGAGCGCAGATTCAGCTAGTAATAAATTTTAAAAAAGCCATAAATGTGTATGAAATATACGACTACAAACAAGGCTTTACTTTAGTTTACCCCTCCCCCGAAAAAGTTTCTGTCTATGTGACTGTATAGTACCTTACCTCGAATTGGTTTTCATCAGGTCACTTTGATTAAAATGTGTCTCTTACGGAAAGAGTGCGTTCAAATTTTATACCAAAAACACAGTGTCTCAGGGGCTCATAATAGCTCATTATTAAATAATAATAATAATAATAATAATAATTTCACACGTGTCCCAGCGTTTTCAAAATCTCGGTTCTAACAGGAAACGAGGGGAACCTTTTATACGGTGTATATATATTTCGGTTTCCATTTAATATTCAAAAACTAACAAAATTCAGGAGAATACTGAGTCGTTTAAAATAGAGTTTTGACATGGTTAGTAGTACTTAGACCATCCTGGGTTTCTAACATTACATTTTGCTTGGAATGTGATCTATCCTAAGGGAAAAGGGAGGTTTAATTAAACTTTTACAAACACTACCAGCTGAATTTTTTGAAATGAATTTTTTTAAACACGTTTAGATTATAATTTCACTTCGATTGAAATAAGCATCCTAAGAAAAGAGAGGATCGTTCAAATATATTCCATAAATCCATTCTTCCTGGACGAAGAACGATACTTCAATAAGTATTAAATATACAGGGTGTTTGAAAACAACACCGACAAAGTTTGGGAGGTGATTCCTGACACCAAGATTAAACAAAAAGTATAGATCAAGTATGGATGGTGCAAAAATCCGTCATTTCGGTGTTATAGGCTGCCAAAAACATGAAACAATGAACTTTGAAGTCCATACCTCCAATACTATGGGACCTTCCGTATCGGGTCAAAACTTCATTTAAGAACTAATATGTAGCTACACTATTCAAAAATACATGTTTCAGAATCCTGCAGTACTCACGCAACAATTTTTATAGGGGGAGTTTGGGTACGGACATATAATTAAAAGTACTCACCAACTACCTCTATAAAAATTGTTGTGGAAGTACAGCAGGATTCTGAAACATCGATACTTGGATATGGATCTTTAAAGTTCATTTTTTCATGTTTTCGGCAGCTTATAACTCCGAAATGACGGATTTCTGCCCCGTCTATACTTGGTCTACACTTTCTGCCTTATCTTGGGCCAGGAATCACCTCTCAAACGTTGTCAGTACTGTTTTGAAACACTCTGTATACAAAAAAAAATTCATAGTAGAAAATAAGAGGAATTTAATTATTAAAAAGAACCGCAATATCATAAATATATTGCTCACTTCAAGGAAGAAAACATTTCATCACAAAATAATACAACGAAAATCAAAGATGGCGTCTCTTAGTCTAGTCTATAACATTACAAAACACAAAAGGAGAAATAAAAAGAGAAGGACAGCTGATTCAACAGAAAAGTCAGATTACAAATAATTCTGAAAAAAGAGAAGGAAAAGCTGAGAAGAAAGATCAAAAAAGAAGAGAAGACTTGAGTGTGTGTGTGATGATAGAAGGATCAGCACGTACAGGATGTGACACAGCATATAAGCGATTTTTTTAACGTCTCTCAACAACAAAACAATAATAACAGGTTGGCACGCGTTCTGATTACAAACGCTTTTCTTCCCTCTCTTTATATCATTGCGCAATGCATGTGAAAACTAACAGATCATTATTATTTAAAACAGTCACCTTCCATACTTCTCAATGTATTATTTAATGTTATCAGTTTTAAAAATAATTAATTAAAAGGTTAGATAAAATATTCTTTCGAAGGTGATGGAATTATTAGAACGCGTGTTCTGAGTTTGATTCTCGCTCGATGCCCGATTACCGGAAGGCAACATTTTTGGCGTTTGACTATGAGTTAAGAAAGAATTGTAAACTAATGATATACCTATTATAGCCTGGATTCTGGCTGGCCCCCTCAGTTTTTACCTGCTAGATCGCCACTGGTGGTTGCTATTCTAAAGATCTCATATGTGGTCGGAGTATATTATCTGCCATTGTCATTAGAAATAGTGGCAATGACAGATAATATAATCCGACCATATATGAGATTTTTAGAATAGCAACCACCAGTGGCGGATCTAGAAGGTAAAAATTGTGAGGGACAATCAGAACCCAGGCTATAATAGGTATATTATTAGTTTACAATTTTTCATGGCTCCTGCAGAACACGGTTCTCTACTCTCTTTCACTTTTCTTCTTTGAACTTTCACTAAATATAACGTATACGCCCCTGCATTGATCAAGTATAATATTCTAGTTTATGGATTTATTTGTTTCGACAGTTCTGGGCTTAAGTTATAAATAAAAATATGTTAAAAACAAGTAATAGTAAAAACAACTTGGTCTAATTGTTTGATAATAAAATAGAGCGAGGTGATCGGTATGGGACTGTATACCTACTTTTGGGCCACCCTGTATAATTTATATGAGTCTGGAGTGTGTCAGAGTATTGCACTGAAAAATAACTACAAAGTCTATCAGAGTATAAGCGCATGTCAATAGCAGAAAACAAAACCCACATGCTTTTAATGAGGAATCTTCGAAGATTATTCGAGCGAGCTTATAAAATTTTTCGTATAGAGTAATTAAAAGTAGGCACTGAGGCCTGTGTTTTCTTAAATCATTTTGCATAGTACATGTTCAAAAGCAACGCATTGTTTTTCATCGGTTAAAATAAGCTGGTTTTTTCTTTTTTTTTTCTTTTTTTGGTTTCGGGTCGCTGGGTCTGAGCACATAATGCCAGACCCAGGTGACCCAGATGAAAGTCGTATCCCAAATGACCTTGGTGACCCAAACAAAAGTCGTATCCGAAATGGCTCAGATGACCCAGACAAAAATCGCATCCCAAATGACCAGTTGACCCATTCCATCAATGCTGTAACGAGTTGAGTTGAGTTGATTTTGAGTTTAACGTCCTGTTCAGCAACGAGGCTATATGAGACGTGGACCTACTGATTAACGTGTAATCCAAACCACATTAGCTCCCGCCGGGAATCGAACCTGGGTCTCCCACGCCAAAGGCGTGTATGCTAACCGCTTAGACACTAAGGAGCTCAATGCTGGAACGAGTTCCGTAAGTTAATTATAAACTGTTTCCAGCCGTTTAATATACCTTAAAAAGAGCAGTCATTGACAAACTTGACACTGTGACGTCACAGTTTGCTGCTCCTATTCACATTAAACCCCAAGAGAACAAGACGTTGACAGGGCCTGGGTATTATAAAAGTACACTAAATCATCGATGACGTGGTCAGTGCTCGTGGTTTGCAGACACACAACTTGTGTGGCTAGTACATTGCCAACAGTGCTTTCTTCCATCCTCTACATCGTGCCCCCCCCCCCTCCTTTGCTCTACCTGTTATTTCCGATTGTAAACGCGCGCTCTTACGTTATACATTGGTCAGTTAGAAATGACTCCTCCAAAGAGTTTGAGCGGAGTTCACTAGTCAGCGCTAACACTGTATACCGCTTCCTATTGTATACTTTGTTAGGAAATGCATATTGCATAATTGCATTCAAAGAAATTGAAATCCGCACAGCTGCATTTACTACTTCCGAGCTATTATCTCCAATTCTTAGAACTTCCATTACATTACAATAAACGGACCTCTTAATGGCAGTTTGCGCGCTCTTGTTAACATCGATTTTGCTTCGTGTACTGTGTTGGTTCATATGTTTCCCTACGGAAGTACTTTTGGGCAACATAGATATATGTTTACCATTATTGTTAAATACAGATAGTGTTTTCGTTTTACGTGTAGATGGCAACATTGTAAAAAAGAAGATATTTGGCATGTGGAACCGCGCGCTGCGGTGGTGGTCTGGTGTGTTCCCTCCTTACCCCGGCCTTCGTTTTAGTTGATAAGGAGGAACAACTCTCGGAGTTTGTACGTTAATTATTTGGAATCTCTTCGGAGCGCCATGCTTTCGGAGCGATAAATAAGGTCATTAGCGTGGGAAGGCAAGGAAACATACAGCTAATGCACTTTAATTGTTTTCTACGAATCTGACTCCTGGAAACCCCTTGCTTTTTCTTTCCCACCTTTTGTCCCAAAGAGACCGAAACCCTAATTGCCACTACAACTAATCACTCAAGACCCCCTCCCCCTCCCTCCTTCACTTCCACTCCTTCCGCTTACTTACTCTCTCCACCTCTGTGCTTAGCCTCTTCTCTCTTCCACGCAAATGTCTAAAGGAAGGTCTAAAGTCTATTTTGTTCGCTGATTGGTCTGTATTAATTAATGCTGTTGTTTTAAAACATTTATCGAAGGACACCAATTAAGGGTAATTTATTATTTTCTTGGGCATGTACTACTATTCTAAATGCATCTCACTGCGTATTTGTTTGCAGTGGCGTAGATAAGGGATAGGCTTCTTTTAACTCCACCTCTACTCTCCTCAAACATTTCCGATTATCAAGAAACATTTCGTATGCTTTCCTTTAGGCTTTGCACTGCTTGAGTTTTACTTTCGAATTTTCGATTTGATTTAACATCCCTTTCAGCAGCAAGGCTATATAAGGATGTGGACCTGCTTCTTAATGTGAGATCCGAACCACATGAGACCCCGTCGGGAATCAAGTCCGCGTTTCCCGCGCCAAAGGTGCGTAAGATATCCATATAGCCACAAGAGAACTCTTCGGGTTTATTCGTGAATTAGTTGAGGATATGAGAGTGAATTCAATACTTTCTGTCAGTGTACTATCAGATCCATTTCAGGTAGAAATTTCTTCAAGACACAAATAGGCCAAAGAACTGTTGTTAAGCTGTTGTTGAATCCCGAGTATTTCTTCATGCTCTTACATAATGCATATATATTGCTCTAGTGGACAAAATTAGTGTCCGAGGGTTCTCGCACGAGTTCTCCCATTTCTTCCGAATTACTCATTCTTTCTTTCTTTCTTCCTTAATCATTAACACATTTATAATTCCTTTCCTTTATTCGAATGGCACAATCATGATAAGACTAATAATGCTGATGATGCGACAACGACAGTATTTGAAACATTGAAATCATTCATTTAGTTTATTACCGACTGACACAACACTGCACTGTCATCGACAGGAATGACTTGATGTCTGAGACATTGCAGAAAATTATAACAACCGACATCTATTTACAACAGTTGATCGCGAATGAATTATTTTTAGTTATTGCCTTTGGCATTTGATTATGCGGCACTTTGTTACCCTATACGAGGTATTAAAAAAAAAAAAAAAGGATCGAACTTTTTAAATAGCGAGCCAACTACTGCAGATAGCGTGTTCTGGCTACCTTTGCGCGCCTAGCTGCATATCTTGGTAAAAGTTGCCTTTTACTTGGCTCCGATCTATGTGTTACTTGCAGTGTTTATAGTTTGAGAGAAATTTCCCTGATCTAGGGGCATTTCATAGGTAAATTTAGCGAAAAGGGAAAAAGGGAGTTTTTCGATAAAAAGTGAAAATCCAGGGAAATTCTCGCACTGACTGACTGACACCAATATAAATGCCTATATTTTTCTTTGTTCTTCAGAAATAAATCAATATAATAGCAACAGCTTGTGTATGTATGTGTGTGTGTGTATTTAAGTAGCATAATTTGCACCCACTGTTGGCTAGATGTATTTAAAAGTATTTTTTTGTATAAAAAAAAGTGAAGTAAAAATTAGAAGAAAATAGCAAATAGATAAAACAAATGTGTAAATGTAATTGGCACTTTATTTAATATAGCTAAATTAATCTTATCACATAACTTGTCATAGGAATTGGACACTCAACAAACTAGTGAAAATTTATTAAGCAAAGTAAAAATTTTGTGTCAGTTGAGGGAAAATTTCTTAAGAAAACCTACGAACACTGGTAAGTTGTCGAGTAACTACCGATTGAGTGACGTCATTCATAAGCTGCTCCTCGGAGTAGCGAAAAAAAAAAAAAAAAACAATAATAAAGGAGTTGGAGGACAAACACGTCTCCGTGAAATTTTGCGTAAAACTGGGCAAAAACTTTAACGGAAACATTTCAAATACTTAATTAACTAAGCAGGATGATTGCATGAACCGAACGCAGTATTGTATAATTGGTTTAAGCGCTTTATGGAGGACAGAATATCCCAGAACTGGACGATCTTTCACGTCATTATGTTAAGATTGTGTGCACTCTAATTCGTGGAAATCGTTGTTGAACCGTCCATGAGGTTGCTGAAGACATTGATATAAGTGCAAGATCTTGCCATCAAGTTCTGACTGAAAAACTTGCAAATTATCTGGCACACACGACTTCCGTATCGCACTTATGTTCTGCTGCACGTACTCAATTTTCCAGATTTGGGCCCGGCAGACTTTTTTTTCTTTTTCTATTCCCAAATTTAAAACCACTTTAAAGACAATTATTTCCAGTCCATAGAGAAAATTCAGGAAAATAGGACGAGAGTACTACACGCCATCGAAAAAAAAAGTTATTCCCAGCAGGCGTTTCTAAGTTGAAAAAAGAAAACTACTACAACGGTGTATTGACAGAGTAGAGAAGAGTGCTTTGAAGGCAATACTGGTTGAAAGTTTGTGTAATAAGCAATGAAGCAAGAACAGCAACAGTTCGGCCTTCCTTTGAACATACCTCGTATATAGCTCAATTCTAATTACCCCAGTGACCAAATCATTCTTGTCGGGCTGTAATAGCAACAATTTATCTACAATAAATCTAGCTACTGTCTTCTACATTAAACTACGTAAAAAAAATCTTATTTTATTTTGTTTATTTTCTTATCTCTGCCGGCGACTAAGGTCACGGTACTTGGTGTGGGACTACATATATAGACAGTTCACTCAGACTTGTAACTTTCCTACACAATCTTTATTAAGATGTCCGTCTTTTGGGGAAACTATGTATACAAAATAATATCCTCTTTATGACTCGGAATTAGATACAAACATACTATACTATATATTGAAATATAGATAGAACTATTAACTATAAGCAATTTGCCCCTAATATATCACCACGAGAACAATCTTTCTCCCCCAAATGATCATCTTTTTTCGCCCTTCTTTTCTGTATAACAGACCTCCACCCATAATAAGCCAAGGCAGCCCAACAAGAGGGAGTCTGTGTGTTTGTTGTAAGATCTTCTTCTCGGAATCACATCTGGTCGCTTTTGCTCAGTTTCCCTTTTGATGACTTTGCAAGATCCACCACGCAAGGTTCGTATAGGATCCACGTGCTCTCTCTCTCTCTCTCTCTCTCTCTAACCACCACAAGAGAAACGAAACGACGGACGCTGCGGGAGGAAGAAAGGAGGGATCTAGCAACGAAACCAACCAACAGGAAAAGATGAATTGCGTACTCACCGAGAGAAACTTCTTTAGTCTTTTGAACATGGAACATTATATATAAAGAAAGAAAAAGAAAAAAAAGACATATATACACACACTTCTGTTGAAAAGTCACACCACAAGCCGAAAAGCACGTGCTATTTACTCTACAGCTCTATGTCCTCCTCCTCAAAACCTCACCCCTTCTTCCTTCTGCTTAAATGAAATTTTACTCCTCATAAATTTTATCCCTCTTTTGACGAAAACATGAAAGGAAATCTAATCGACCTACTGCCAAACACAATGTTTTTGAAAGAACTAACAACCAGTTTCTTCGAAGTTAATACGATCAAGTTCTGTGCGCGTACTTTACAAAAGTTTCTGGTAAAACGTCTTACAAAACGTTATTCTAATGCCACAAGTAATCGTTAGATGACAGGATCAGAAAGAATGAGTGAGTAAGTGTGTGTGTGTGAGAGAGAGACTGTATTACGAAGATTATGTTTCACGATCTAAACAGCTAAAACGCAGAATATGTTTCGGGGGAAGGTAGAAAACTTCTTTGGGCAATTTATCAAATTATTTTAAGTTCTAACCAACCATTAAAGCTAATTCAACAAATTCTAACCTAGCTATATCAAAGAACGGAACAGATACCTTTATTATTATTATTTTAAAGGTTGGGAACTATATTTCCTAGAACATAAGATAGCGAAGATGATCGCTGCACCATCGTTTTTCTTCTTATTACTCAGGAATTGTATGAATGAATTGTCTAGAGATCTTAAGCTAGTGACGTAGAAAAGGCTCTTGAAAGTTTGACACCAGTGTTTAGAGTGACATTTGACCATTTTTATGCCTCGCAAATGGTTACTTTTTGATAATAGCTGCAAAGTTTATCAGTAAAGAATAATAACCTGTTTTGCTATTTCATTGAATTGAGCATGCAGAACTTTTTCGTTAATCGCTTATACTTCAAGAATTAAAGGAATTATATAAAGAGCAAGCGGAACTTTTTGTTAATCGTTTATACCTCAAGAACCAAAAAAAATCCATATAAAGAGCAAGCGGAACTTTTTCGCTAAACGCTTATACTTCAAGAACAAAAAACAAATTCATATAAAGAGCGAGCAAAACTGTTTCGCTAATTGATTATGCTTCAAGAACAAAAAGAAAGTCATATAAAGAGCAAACAGAACTTTTTCGCTAATCGCTTATACTTCAACAACAAAAATATCATATAAAGAGCAAGCAGAACTTTTTGCTAATCATTTGTACCTCAAGAACCAAAAAATCCATATAAAGAGCAAGCAGAACTTTTTCGGTAACTGATTATACTTCAAGAACCAAAAAATTCGTGTGTATAAAGCCCAATTATTTTACAGTAGTAATGGACATTGATCACAAGGATTATGATTGAAGACATTCCTCATCAGAACTCATGCTATATGATCATACATTTTTAGATATACCATCATCGTCTCTTTTCTGCATACCCAAAAGGAAAAACGTAACCGTGAAATTTTCACGGTAATAATTTCCGCACAACAATTCATTTCTTGATAGGGAATTACGAAGAACTACAACACTTCTAATCTAGGATTTATGCGAACTTGCAACTAGTTGCAAGAGAAGAGTTAATCTTCTAAAAGAAATGACGAACTTAATTCAACAGGCGGTGCCCAAGACACATTCAAAATAAAAATTTAAAAAAGAGATGAAATTTCTTATTGTCTACCGAAAGCATAATTCTGGGAAAGGTTATTAAAATAGGTTTAATATAATAATAATAATAATAATAATAATAATAATAATAATAATAATAATAATATGGATGGAAAACTTTTCATCAAGCCAAAGGTGATTTAGTTTGTTACAAGATAGCGTCTACAACGAAAAGTAACAATGTTTATTTCCTCCTCAACGAAAGAAAAGAAATTAAAGAAAAGGATCCACAATATTTTTCGTTGGAAGCAAATGGTGAAGGAGTGTTAAGAGGACTCCTCTTCGCTAACTTTTATAGCGGTCGTTAATGTTTATAGTTCTGGACTTAGGCCGGCATTTTGAGACAAGCCTTAAATACTTACTAACTTAATACCTTTCGGTGCCCGGCAGCCACTGCTATGCGAGAGAAGCTACATTAATATAGCTGTTTTACACTCGAGTGTCAGGGATTCTATCTATGATTGTAACTCCCAGCGTCATTGAACCTAGGACTCTTCTGAGACACAAATAGATATTAGTGAAAAAAAGAAAAAAAAGCCAACTACTTACAAACATATGAACAAACAGAAGAAACAAGTGGAGAGACATTTTAACACTGTGAATCTGACCAAATGATGTTTCTTCTATATGTAAGCATAACAATAAAGTTAACTGTTACAACCTGAGAGGAATGTCGTACAGCAGGGGTGTTAATCAAGAAAATAATATTTGCGAGCAAAGTTCTGTTTCTTAAGGGTACAAAGAACTTTATGTTGAAAAATCAATTCTTCACCAGACAGAGAAATAATATTTGTTTACTTTATTGGCATAGGGTGATGGCATCCGATATGTGGACTGGAACTGACCGAACTGAAATCAGTTTTGTTAGATCCTCTGTGTACTGTTGCTCCAGGGAGTTTAGTTTCGTATAGTTAATTTTGAAATTTCCTTATTTCACGTTTGCAGCCCAACCAACAGACAGATACTTAAACATGGTATAGTCAGCAGCAAAAAATCTGCAACATGAGCATGTAAGTTTATTGTGAAAGTACGCCTAACAGCCCAGGGAATCAACATAACGTCTAAGTGGCACGAATCACGCCAGGAAAAACTTCGGCGACCTCCCCTGCACACTTATTTTGGAGCAAAAGACTTCGTCGTTTCACATTAAACTTAATTGCTCATGTTGCAGGTTTTTTGCTGCGGACTGTATCAAGAAGTAAACAATGGTTCACTGCTAAAGCACAGAACTCTGGCGCAAAAAGTTTCCTAGTTGAATGGCTAACAATTAAGACCTGGCGCAAATGGTTCCTGGTTTGAATCTAGTGTTACCCACTTTCGTATCCGTTGGTATTGTCGGAGTTATCCTATTTCTTATCACTTCATACATTCTAACAATATTCCATCATTTACATATAGCAAGGGGAGTGCCCAACGAGTCTATTGCGATCTACAATATTAGTCTAGAAGTAAATTGTGAGAGGTAACCCGTGGTGGTGTGTATCGTACTGCCTATATAGATTATTTTCATTGTTTTGATTCCCTTCTAACAGGCTAATAAACAAAGAAATAGACCACCAGTGATTTCTGAAATGAAAAGTAGCCCCCCCATACCTAACACAGCCTATTCTCAACACACCACAAGAAATATCAAGCTACCGGAGTAATACAAATACCCAGATTTTACTGTGGAAGTTGGGATTCTTTCAGTCCATATTTGTTCCATTTGGTAATGGAAGCGTTGACAAAGGAGGTGAAAAGTAGAGCACCTTGGAGTATATTGTTCGTGTATGATGTCGTTATATGCGAATCGTCCAAAGATAAGGCAAAGAAGAAACTGAAGAATGGAGCAGGGTGTTGGAAGAGAGAGCCATGAGGATAAGTAGAACAAAAATTACCGAATATATGACATTCAACAAAGAAAACGGGCACTTGTAAGGAGAGAGAGAGACTACTATCTACCTCGAAACTTAAGTATCTTGGATCGTATTTCGATCACAATGGAGGATTACATATAGTAATTCAATACAGAATATAGTCTGGTTGGCTGATCTGGATAACGATGAGCCAGGTGCTGTGTGACAACAGTGTAAGTAGCAGGTTAAAAGGACGTACATTATGGCGGCAATGATAAGAACTTGAAGAGGTCGATCATATCTGAGAAGTGTTTTGAGGAGAGAATCTTACTATACCAAAGAGATCAAGTCAAGAATTGCCGTAGCCAAAGAGGCATTTAACAAAGATCACTCTTAACTAGCAGGCTTAATACTGGACCAAGGAAGAAACTCGTTAAGCTATATATGGAGCATTGGAGTGTATAGTTCGGAGACTTGGACATTACAGAGAAGACAAAATGGACGGAGAGAGTAAAAAAACGAAGGTGTTTTAACCCGAGTAAGAGAGAAGAGGACGTTTTTAGTCAGTATTATTCGTAGGAATGCTAATTGGATTGGACATATCTTGCGAAGAAATTGTGTCTTCATAACGCCATAGAGGAAAAGATGGAAGGAAAGTGAGAAGTAGAAAGCAGAACACAACTGGTCGATGATTTGAAAAATAGAAGAAAATATTGGGAGTTAAAAGAGGAAGCTGAAGATCGAGAAACGTGGAAGAAACCTTTCCAGGTCCAACTCCAAAACCTAAAAGACATCTCGTAACAACCAGGACAAGGCATCAGACAGAATACTTAATAATAATAATAATAATAATAATAATAATAATAATAATAATAATAATAATAATAATAATAATAATAATAATAATAATAATAATAATAATAATAAATCTAGTAGTGAAACCAGGGTAATCACAAGGACGTAGAAAAAGAAGACGGAAGTAGCGGATATGAAAGAAAATGAAAAATGAAATTAAATCTTTAGTTTTACGTCCCACGCTTATGCCGGTTAGGCTAAAGGAGACGGTGATGATGAGAGAGGAGTGAAATGGTAGAATAAAGAAAGTGGGAGGAAACGGAAGAGCCCCGACAAGACCCACGAGCACGATGTTTGTCCACCACAAAGTCCACACGGCGCAAGCTGGGATCGAATCAGGGACCCCGAGCCACCGCGCCCCCATATATATGAAAGAGTTAATATGGATGCGTGGTGTGGCAAGGTAAGATCAGAATAAGGAATTAATATATACGAGGCACTGTTGCGGTGGGACCTTTAGTTAAACGTTTCAAGAATAGAGACTGAGTTGGCTGGGGCATGTACAATGAAGAAACGACGACTATGTGAGAAAGAATTGCAAAGTAGGAAGTACTAGGAAGATGGAAGATGACATGAAAGGACAAGATACAAGATATAGAATGGAAAATAGCAGACGCTCAGGATACAAGGAAGTCGACGAAAAAGAAAGTCGGAAACGCCGACCCCATATAAACATGGAAAAGAGCGGAGACGAAAAGACCATGAAAAATATCACGGATGTTTCTACGTTAATTTTGTAGTACTCCTTATTTTGTACCCTTGAGGGTCTTCAAATTATATCCTTGTAAGTTCTATAGCTACCAGAGTAGTATTGCAGGCAGAGCGATCTGTGACGTTGGGCTGGTGATTGTAAAGCAAAAGCCATTGTGAATTCGATTGTGACTCAAAAGAATGGATGTTTTTGCATGTCCTAAATATGTATGTGCTCATGTATCTGTTCAATTAGATTCGGAAGGAGAAAAAAAAACGCAATATGAAAACTCAGGAAACTGAGGTTATGATCGACTGATCTTTTAAATAGTGTCGTTCACGAGACGAGAAATTTGTCAACTCGTCACGATTTTCGTCTCAAAGACAAGACAAAGAGTCGAGAACATTACCTCTTCAAATTCGAGCCAATAAATTCCGTGAGTTTTGTGCGCCAACACTAGCGCACCTAAATCTTAGATCTCGAACATTGGTTTAGTGTTACATGGTTCATAGTATACAAAATCAATAAAATGATTGTACGAACAGAACGAGGAGCACATATCGATATTTAAATATATACAAGTCATTGTATAATATACTCCAATAATAAATTTATTTTAAATGTTTTAGATTATACCCTATGTAGATCTCTGATGAAACGGAAGGATTCTGATAACTTATAGATGAAATAAGAAAGAAAATATCAGAGCATAAATTTTGTACATAAATTTACAAAAAGTGAAAAATTTTCAAGACAAGACGAGAAAAGAATTCTTTGAAAATCGACACGAGACAAGACTTGTACAAAACTTACGAGACGAGACGAGAACTCGCCTCGTCTTGTAGGCAACACTAATGTAGTGTTACCAACCCCCTTACTTCATCATGCTAAGATGAAACTGACAAATGTTCCCTCAAACACTAAAACACCCTATATAGGTCTGCTTTACAGGACATCGTATATTACAAAATTTGTTACAAAAATAATAATAATAATAATAATAATAATAATAATAATAATAATAATAATAATAATAATAATAATAATAATAATAATAAATTCAATACTTAATTTACCTATGAATCAAATTAAATTCTTCTTCATGACGCACACCTGAAGTTTAAACAGTAATGAACTATTTATAAACAAGTGTACTAAAGTAAAATTATGTATTTTGTTTGTCTGCGTACTCAAACAGGAAGAAATTGAAAAAAAATATGTATAATAAGGATAAGAACAGATCAGACGATAATTACATATATGTATATATAAGAATCAATTTATGCTGACCACCAAGAACGTGCAAAAAACCTTGTATCGTCATCATGAATTTGTTTACATATAGATCTATATGTATGGTATGAATCTCATGCTCAGAACAAAAGCAATGAAATTGTAATGACTCATATATATGGAATTATGCTTTCTTTCTCATTTTTTTGAAAAAACAACACAGTAGCAGAAAAATGGTTAAACTTGGTTCTTGTATACTCCTCCTACACCAGTGACCTCTATGTAATTTCTGTCACATCATCAAAATTCACTATCACCTGATTAAAAGTCGACAAACTGAGATTAATATTTATGAAGGATCTCTTGAGTTCCAAGACAGCAACACTAAACTTCCACTGATCTAGAAAATATGGATCAAACGTTTAATTGAGGAGAAGTTGAATTTTTGCGCTTCACATAGTCCCGGGTTTCTTTTCGTCAATGACAGAACAACACTCGTTGCTCTTGCAACATAGTTAAGGTAAATGGAAAATCACTTCAAAACTACGTAGTAGGGAACTGCGGTTGGCAAAGCCAGAAATAAGAGCAATGTGAGACGATGTATCAACCACACCTCCCCTCCTTCCCAAAGTTGTTTGGATAAACACTAGTGCAGTTTTTCCTGGACAACATTAAGCCACGAAGTTTACTGTCTTTGTGATACAAACATTCGTAATTCTTATTCGTTAACTTGATGGATTAAAGCGGATATAAGTTCAGCACCAATATCATATCATAAATTTAGCACCTCTCCCTGAATGCCCAAATGACACTCTTGCTTAAGCGGCAACTGAATTTTGCAGTTTCTTGTCCAGACAGTACGTTGTGTTCTCTTTAGTTTATCAGTAGTTTAATAATATAGTAATGGGAGTACAGGCACACACCCAGAAACTTTTGTTCGGAGGGGTCCAAGCTTTGGCGGGGGGGGGGGGGTGAGGTTCCAATACTACAAGCCGCTATGTCTATGTAGTATTGAACAAGTATTACTTTGCACCCGAAAAGACGATAAGTAATTGTAAAATACATTTGTCTATATTTTCAGAAGATAAAAATGATGATAGAACTAGATTGTTTTTATGAAAGAGAGTTCAAATGAAGTGTAAAATCACATTTTCATGCTACGTCAATCATTTCTCTGTTAAACAAGTACAGTTTCATTGAGAAAGTATACAAAGGTATGTTGAATTAAGAACTTCTTGGGAGTGCGGACCCTGTGTACTGTGTACTCCCCTTCCATGGGTGAGCCCCTGGTATAATAACATTATAGTAACGGAAAACGTGAATCTGTACTTATAGGTTTATCAGAGTCTCTTCCCAGGAGCGTCATTTCAGATTTTGCTTGGGGGGGAGGGCAAGACCCCTTGATATAAGTAAAATTTCGCGTTTTTCACTGATTTACTACTATTCTATTGATAAAATCTATCTATATCTATAACTATATATATCAAACTCAGGGGGGAATGCCCCTCCCTGCCCCCCCTAAATGACGCCCCTGAGTCTTCCGCCTCTTTCCTTTCCCAAGGAAAACGTGAAATGACGATGTTGCAAAGAAGTAACTCTTAACTCCTAAGTAACATCACAATTATTGCAAGGTTGTCCACCTTACAACGAAAAATATGTTCTTTTGTTAGGAGCTGAACAGAGAAGGCAAGTATATAACAATTGGACGCACAGGAAAATAGAAACAATTGTGATTTTAAAACCTACACAATAACACTATTCATATGATACACGAACTAGAAAAAAAAATCTCTGGGATTTCAATAGGTAACCCTTGGAGGCAATAATTTCTCGATTGTGTTCTTTTTTTCTCGATTTACTTTTGCTTAATTGATCATAGGATGACGTCACAGATGAGCGCCATTTACTAATTAGTTTGTGTGCGAAAAGTTAATGCAGATGTCGCCTCGCATCCACATTTTTCTTTTCTTTTTTTCCTTTTTTCTCCAACCGCTTTTAAACACGAGTTGTCAATTTTTGCGTCACATTATACATGCTCATGTTATCAGCATCAAAGCCTTATGCAAGCCATTTGATGCATGCAACTCATCCCCATCCCATGCCACCCGTGTCTGTATATAAAAGCTTAGTCTGTCACCGTGACGAATAGCGAGGTAGACATGAGTTTAATTAACAGTCAAGATCCTTTTCACGACATTTTTAAACACGCGTGACAACGCAACGCCAAAGGACCTACCATAACAATATGGCAATCGTGTGGGACCTTTATATCAAGGTATCCAACTCTTTACGTCATTTATTATACTATTTTCTTTCTTTCACATTAGTAGACGTTTACAGGCCCGGCTGCTGTCTTTCATTACATTATTAACAAACCGTCTAATTTTACACTCGATGCTGATTTCTGTATAACATTGGGAAGGAGAACTGGGTGTCCAAGCAAAGATATCCACGTCTTAGGCTGGTCCAAGCCATCTTTGAGGTTGCATGAGCCCTTCTCTTCCCCTCGGGATCGGAACCATAATCCCTCCGAGAAAAGTGTTTTGAGTATTAAAAATATTTCAGAAACTGAGGACTTTGCATCAAGTGGATTTGTACTAAACAAACATCCTGTGTATGGGTTTTCTCATGAGTCTCCCGTTTTCCTTCACTCTCGTCATTCCACTATTATGATACATCCCCCTTAGCCTCAGTGGATAATTGTGGAACGTTGAACTGAAAACAATAGATTTTAGCATTAATATTTGTGTCTTTCTACAGTGACATATCATCATCATCAGTGGTGGACTTACCATTAGGCACACTAGGCACGTGCAGCCTTTGAGGAGCGGCAGTCGGAAGAAGGTTTTTCTTTTTTTTTTACCGGTAAATTATAGGAATATTGGTACTTATAGTTGGTTAATGTGACCTTCAATTTAATTTCACTGGGAGGGTTTATTTTTTTAAAATTCATTAATGAAATATTCCGTGCCAGCCTTTAATATAACATTCTATAGCATAGCCTTCTATCTAGCTCCTAGCCACAAAGTAAATTAGGCAATGTCACATTTTGTGACGTAGGTAGTCAGATGGTCTTACTCATAGCTATCCTAAAGACGGCTATGTCTTACTGCCTAGTGGTTATAGTCTGCTATGAGTCTGCAGAGAGCACAATAAAGTTGTAATACGTATTTATCAGTCTTACTACACAGTTTTTGATGTTTTGTGATTATTTTATGATTTTATTTCTTTGAAACATATATTTTTGGAAAATAATAGGAGCGTTGAAGTGTAGGAAAATTAAAATAAATTCTCTTGTAGAATCCATGGACTCCCTTGGTTATATGTTTGACGTATACGAGAAGAAGGCAATGGATCAATGTGGGTGATGTGACAGTGATTATGAAACTTCGTTTAAACGCTTGCAGAAGAGAAAACGTTCTCCAGATGAAGAGAGCGGAGATAAAATTGTTCTTACAAAGAGAAAAGAAGCATATCTATAGCGGCTGATAGATTTTCAGTCTTTTCTTACCTTCACGCAACCATCAGTAATTTTAGAACATGCGGCAGAACTCCGAAACCTTTATAATATGTACTTATCTAGAGTCATTTGGAAGTGAATGCGTGCATTTTTCAAAATTAATGAAGTGTAATAATATCACATGCACACCTCTTTCTATGAGCAAGTTCCTCAGACAAGAGAACTTGCAGGGTACATTTCCTAATGTAGATATAGCTCTGAGAATGTATTTGTGTACTGCGGTTAGCAACTGTTCCGCAGAAAGATCATTTTTGTCATTAAAGAAGATTAAGTCATATCTATTTCTACCCTAAAGGAACGAAAATTGAATTCTCTTGCAATTCTTAACACTGAAGCCGAGATCCGCAATGGCGAAGAGTTTAAATTTGAACAAGTAATAGAATTTTCTGTTATGAAAGCAAGGCGTAAACATTTAATGTAAAAATTGATGTTCATAATACCTTAACAGTTTTGTTTTGGTAGTAACTATTAAACAACACTATATGTCCAACATACAAAGAATATTAATGACAATTTTTACACTAATTTTATCATTATAAACTATTATATCAAAAGACAAAAGTGTGAGTTTAAGTGAATTTCTCCTGTTTGTATTTTTTTTAAAAAGTAGGCCTATTACTTCTTAGCAAATTTTCTACTAAGCAAATTTTAATCGAATTTTGCCAAAAACGGTATTGCGTCCAGCGATTAATTTATTCATATTCACTCTCTCCTAAATGATATATTTTTTTTTTTAAAATCTCAAAACGTATTAATAAAAATTCAAAATAATGTATTATACTATGCTTTTCTTGGACAAAGCCATGGATAACAGCGTGCCAATGACGGAAAATTAAAAATCGCCTATTATGTTGAAATGTTTCTTACGCGAACACAAAGGGACGGTCGGCCGAATCGTGTCTAGGGGCGGCACCATAGGTAAGCCCGCCACTGACCATCATCATAGGTATTCTGCCATTATTGACCGTTCACTTGCAGCAACTGAGAAGCTTCCATGGTCCACGGTCTTCAGCTAATCTCGTCGTCTTCACGTACGATTTTTTATTTATTTCAATATTGTCCATCAATTGTAGCCTCTTTCGCCTGCTTTCTCTCTTTCCTGAAACCATACCCTCTCTACAATATCCCTCATAACACAGATCCTTCCTAACCAATCTCCCAATTGGTTTCCCTTTCTCTTCTCAATAATACGATAAAAAAATTGGTCATTTCTCCCCCACCATTTCTAACACCCTCTCATTCGTTTCCTGCTCGATCCAGCCAATTCTTTGCATTCTTCTCTACATCCACTTTTCGAAAGCTTGCAGTCATTATTTTTGTGTAATGTCCATGTTTCTGCCTCGTACAGTACAATATTCCCCAAGAAGCATTTTGTGATTCTTTTTCTCAGCTCTTTATTCAAGAGTATCATACATATTGTGACAACTTAATTACAATTTAAGCTGTATGTTTCAATACAATTATTTCAAAATGGAAGGTGATGACGCTGAATATGAACATGCTTTGCTGTTTATTATTAAGAGGCCCTATCACGGCGAAATTAAAATGCCGCTAATTTTACAGTAATTATGTGATATCTTCAAATAGATAAAAGATAATCCAAAGTGGAACAAGATCGCCCTAGACAACAACATTTTACATGAGATACCGTTATTATGGCTCACTTACCTGCTTTCGATTTCCAGCCATTTAGAAAATTGGCATTTATTTTCGCGTTTCTAAATGGCTGTAAACGTTAAGCTACTAGGTGACTCGTGATAACGGTAGTTCATGCAAAATAATATTGTCTAGGGCGATCTTGTTCCACATTTTGATGATCTTTTATCTATTTGGAGATATTACATAATTACTGTAAAATTAGCGGTATTTTAATTTCGCAATGATAAGGCCTCTTAAGACAATGCCCATAATCACATTTAGATTTGACCATTAATATTTGTGTAACTTAAGTTAGTTGGTTGGGTAAAGTTTTTTAAAAATACAATCAAGACAATAAATTATACATAACATTAAAAATGTTTATTATGCCCATTATAGTGCATTTCAAAAAAGCTAGAAGAGTCATAGGGAACAAACTGTCTTCATGTGCCTTCCACTTATCTATAGCTTCATTACAGAGACCGATACTCTATTTTTTATTCTGAAGGAGTTGCATATCCTATAACAAGCAAGTACTACATTATAACTATTTGCATTGCAGTGCATCAGGCTATCAATTATTTTTTTTTTTAGACAACTTGAATTTAGCCTATGTTTCCCCCCAAGTTACAAGAATGGATGATGGTGACATTCATTTCTATAGAGAAGGCCCATTATCAATATTGACACTCACACAAACAATCAAAATGCATAATAGCAGGGTGATTTTTTTTTTGTTTCACTCATATGCTGCATATAAACATCAAGAAGAAATTTTTTGCCCTCTCCACTTGTCTAGTAACTAACACGTGCACGTGTTCTGGGTTCGATTCCCGATGGGAGAGCATTATTTAAATTTGAAAGCATTATGGTGATTTGGATTAACACTTTAAACTATAAATGCACGTGTCATTTAGCCTTGGTGCCTGCTTAAGAGAAGGTAAACTTCAACTAACAACAAACAAGGCACATTTATTTCGATCTATTCTCAAGAATTTTCAGATAGCCTATACGTTACAAACATTCCTATTAATAAAAATTAAATAAGTCATGTATTTTCCACCACTCTCTACACAAATTAATATAATTTACATGTAGAAATATTTTTTAGCGATGCAAGGTGTAGAAAAAGAAATGGAGCAGTTTTCAACATTTGTACGAATGCAGGTTGTACATACGTATTGATAACGGAATTCATACTTTTTCTATTGTCAGAACTTGTTGTTCATATGTAGTTCCTTTCCATATCACCAGGAGGGCAAATCCCAAAATAGTCGTAAATAGATGGGAAAAGAACTTTGAAATGGTACGATGACATCTTCCTTCACCAAACTTGATCCTGGATTTAATACTGTCTACAACCGAGAGGTCCCTACATACAATAATTCAACTAAGTCTATGGATTGTAATTTCCGAACGTTCAACTCCGCAGAAGAAAAGATTCCGACTGAATTCTATTCCATTGTGAACTCATGTACACTCAGGATTGTTGATGTAACACCTCCCTCAATTTCTCTGTTAACTTCTTCGTGGTCTACCCAAAGGACTCCTTCCGACCGGATTCGAAACTACAGCGCGGATGTAAAGTACTAAAACACACGGAAGAAAGAATTTACAAACATAATACATACATTAATTAAATACAAAACGAATTGCACGTGCCCTCTGCCAATATTGTTGTGAAGATTCATAGTAGCCCTTACAATGTTATCCTCTTTTCCGGAAATAATCCAAATTCATAAAGTTTCACACCATTTACACGTCTAGAGTTTGACAGTATTATATATGGCCAAGAACACGGGATTGAGGTCTGGTGAGTGTGATGTGTACCCTACAACTCCCCTTTCCCCTTCCATGACTCAATTTAGCATCTATGAAAAATATCATCAAACCAGTAGTAAACAATTTCTGTGCTTAAATTTCTTCCATGGCAATGGACTTTATAGGTACTAGAAAGACTATTTCCCCACTCCACGATCAAAACATCTTTTTACTAGATATAAATAAATCTCTAGATTTATCGGGACGATTTAGTGGGAGGTTTACTTTCACACCTTCCATCGATATAAGAAGCACACGTGCCATTTTATTTCGTTCTGTTGGGTATATAAGTAGTGATGGACGCATTTTAAATTCAAATATTGTATGCTGTGACGTGGCGCTCTATCAAGTGTACTGTATAAATCTAAGATTACAAATGTAACTGTTAATGTAAAACTATGTATTGTACATCCGAGTGACGCTCCCGTTGCTTCTTACAGTTAAATGTCTTGATCTTTATCGGTGCTCGTCTTGGTTCATAGCACACTCCCTTAATTTCATCTGACACATTCGCGCTAGAAACCAATTAACCTTTAGCAGTCCTTTGTCTAGTGAGACTCGACATTTCATTTTGTCCGTAACAGTCCGATGTCGAGTCACGGTCGACATGATTTTATTTTGTCCCGTTGTCTAATATTAGTACCTTCTTCTTTTTTTTCTTTACTGCATCTAGTAGGCAATCCTTAAACTTTGGTTTTCATCCCTGATTTAATAGATGGCGTTAATGTAGTAGGTTTTAAACAAGGATATTATAAAATAGATGATTTCCCATATGCATCCTGTTAACTCAATGAAACCAAAAAACAATCAAGCATCGGCACGTCTGAATGGCCACTCTCGTTTCCGCCATATATGTTGGCTCAAAACATTGCGTTCTTAGTGGCCGGAGCGGTCGTAGCGAAACTGTGACGTAAGGCTTCACGATTTTATTGTATGGGCAGATCCTCTATTTTATAACATTCTTTATTTTAACTTTGTAAACCTATCATTATATACGAAATGCTGTGATCGGGCAAATTAACTCGGACCAGCTCAGACAAACTTCGGAAATATAAATGGATCGCAAAGGGTTAATGGTTCTGACTGAAATACACAACTCCGCGCACTGGGTATGACTTTGATTACAAATACTATTCTTGTATAAATTCTTAATTTTTTATACAACTTTTTGATTCCCGACTAGTTACAAGTACTTTTCCCTCACTCTTTTTAAGATTTTAAGGACGCTTTTTGCGTCATGATCCACCTTTCTGAGCACCCTAACGATCTCATTACCTCATATGATGCTGAATAAAACGTTTCATTCACTGATTTGTTTTCTGTACCAAATATTTTCTTAAAATTTTAATTTCGAAAGTAGCTAGCTTTTATTTTCTCTCTCTCTAAAAATTAGCAACAACCCTATATAATCAAGTTTTAAATGTTCACCAGCCACCACCAATAATAACAATAATCTACACAAATACCCCACCACTCATAAAATTACCGTACCATATAATGTTGCAACTGTAAAAAAAAAAAAAAAAAAAAATCGTTAACTCAAATACCGCAGGATTCATTCCATCAATCAGTCACAGCAATTTTTGGTCATTTTTTTCCTTTTTTTCCCAACTAAATGACTAATGAGCTAGCGATAAACCACGCAATTAGTGATCCAACATTTTAGTTCCGAAATGTTTTTGGTAGGTGTCCCTCTCAACATATTACATAATCCTCAAACAATACAGCTGAGGTATTATCATTCTGTCAATGTGTAACTAATGCAATTACAAAACCTCTCTTCCTCCCTCCTCATTTCTCTCTCTCATATATATAATAACGGTTTTTGATTGCATGTGTATATATACACGTACGTATATATATATATACACACACCCTCGTCCCGTTGAAGCCGTCAAAACCACACGAAACGGATTAACCTCGAACCGGAAATGGCATGTTTGCCGACCGGAAATGGATGTTTTACCACAGCACATTCGAGTGGTGGTAAGAGGTAAGGTGGGGTACTATCGGAAGAGATCTTGTTAATATTGAATATGCAGTCATATATATATAATATTGGTATGTCTCTCTCTGCGCAAACGTCTCTCCAGCTGGAGTGACGAAAACATTAACATTGACTGACAGATTTGTGTACGTATATGTGTCAACTAATATACATATACACTGTATCTTTCCTCATTTTGTCTCATGTGGTACCGTGTAACAAATGTACCGACTATCACAGAAATACCATTATTTGAAATAAAAAAGAAGTAGAAGAAAATATATATATATATCTTTCAAAAGTGACACAGAATAGGACAGACAAATAACTCCTCCCTCAAAAATGGTGTTCAAAAGGTGTTAATTGACCTACGTCATCTACCTGTCACCTCAATTTACTGCATTTTAAACATTAACGTGGAATTACTGTTTTTTAATCTTTTTTTTTTAAAAAAAAAATAGAAATTCCGTGGACATGATCCCATTATGTTGAGATGACCCTGACATAAATTTGCATATTATATATGTATATAGATAGATAGATATAGACAAGGGCGGATCTAAGGGGGGACTAAGGGGCTATAGCCCCCCCCCCCCTCTTGACGCTCAGGTTTACACTGGATAAAATGGGTTTCAATTCAGTTTTACACTGGATAAAACGACAAATTATGGTTTAGCCCCTCCCTTGATCATATCCTGGATCCGCCACTGGATATAGATATACGTATGTAGATAGGGTGTTTCGAAACAACACCGACGTTTGGAATGTGTTTCCTGACACCAAGATAAAACAAAAATAGTATAGACCAACTTGGGTGCCCAAGGACGGTGTCTTCCCACTTGCGACAGTCCTATTAGCGACAGGAACTGTTAACTGTCCTATGAGCGACTGATTTGATCTGTTAACTGCCCTATGAGTCACCGATTCGTTCATACTAAGATAATGGAAGAAGATAAGGCTCTCTCTTCTTTAACTTGTTTCATGCTAATGTGATTTAGAACCTAACAAAATATACTATGAAAAATTTCGCTCCACCTGAATTTAATACGTGAGAATGCTCTCATTACATTAACAATCTTTTATACGTTTTTCCTAATATTATATTTTTGAATTAATTTCTATGAATACACTGACTATATCAAGGGAAAACTAACTAAACATTTAGAGTACATTAGCCTTTAAATTTCATGTTAAAATGAAATGAAATCTTTGAGTATTACGTCCCACGGTTATGCCGGTTACGCTAAAGGAGACGGTGATGATGAGAGATGAGTGAAATGGTGGAATGAATAAAATGGGAGGAAACGGGAGAACCCCGAGAAAACCCACGAGCACGGTGTTCGTCCACCACAAAGTTCACTTGGCGGGGGCTGGGATCGAACCCGGGACCCCAAGCACCAGAGGTGAATGCTCTATCACTGAGCCACCGTGCCCCCCTAAGTTAAAATTAAATATATTTATGGCATAAGAAAGAGATAGGGGCGCCATAAGAAAATTTTCTAGGGAGGAGCATATCCATGGTGGTTGTATCACGTCTGGTATATCTGGTATTTAATATGCGTGGTTTGCTATATTACGTATACATTTTCGTGAACCAGGGGGGCGATCCCTGCCTTCTCATCGGACGCTCATGGAAAGAGGGTGTACACCACGTGAGAATATCAAAGAAATCTAAAAACACGGTGTATTCGAAGAAATTATTACACAAATTACAAATCTCTCGCAGGACTTGTTCAGTTCGTCTAGTTATAAGGGATTATTTCAGATTGTTATACGACAAGCTTTTATGCATAAGTCAAAACAAGGGAGGAAGGCAAATTAAGCAATTAGTTTACGTTTTAGTAGCTTACAATAGGGAAGAAGGTAGTTTAAAAAGTTTGTTTACCTTCTGGATTGTTTAGAGTAAACTGCATTGTAATTGGTGGGATTGGTTGAGAATAGCCAATCAGATGTAAGGGATCTCAAAAGCTGTTTTTGTTATTGACATTTTTTTCTTTTCATTTTATTCACGGCGAAACTGTTACACGTTTAAGTTTCTCAAAATAAAATATATTACTGGGCTTAGTGAGTAATTAGATTTGAATCAAATTCAGCACAGAAAACAGAGCTTTTGAAGAAAGGGGATATTACAACTGGATTTTCAATAATTACGCAGGAATATACTTTTCATGGAAATATCCCTGTTGTCTCGTTAAGTTATTTGATATGTTTTATGTCAAATCTAACTCAAAATTAAAATAAGTTTTATTTGCACTCACAGTAGAGGAAAAATATATTTGACGAACAGTATCACTGGCACGTATATATTTCATACCAAGGTTGTTCGGGCGCTAATAACGCCAGAGGCAAACGTACTTTACGAGATGGAATCATATCGTCTTCCATCATCTCAATGTAAATGAATCGATCGCTCATAGGACAGATAACAGTTCCTGTCGCTAATAGGACTGTCGCTTCTGGGACTAATTCCACAAATGCTTCCTTTCAGAGTTATAAGCTGCAGAAAACATGAAAAACTGAACTTTAAAGGTATATAGCTCCAATATTATGGGACCTACTGTAGTTGGGTCAAGACTTCACTTAGGAACTAATATATGCCCTATCCAAATATCCATGTTTCAGAATCCCGCGGTACTTCTACAAAAATTTTTTATAGAGGTAGTTGGTAAATACTTCAAGTTATATGCCCGTAGCCAAACTCCCCGTGAAAAAATTTTTGCGCAGTACCTTAGGATTCTAAAACATGTATTTTTGGATAACGCACATATTAGTTCCTAAATGAAGTTTTGACCCAACTACGGTAAGCCCCATAGTTTTGAAGCCATAGACCTTTAATGTTAATTTCATGTTTCCGGTAGCCTATAACTCCGAAAGGAAGCATTTGTGCACTGAGGTTGGTTTATACTTTTCGTCTTATCTTGGTGTCAGGAATCACCTCCCAAACGTCAATGTTGTTTTGAAACACCCTATATATATAACAAACTATAAATCACCGACACCGATTTCTAAAAAAAAAACTTGGGGGGGGGGGCTCGTTTAGGTATGTGTGTTTTCTCTTTGTTAAGTATCACCTAAAAATAAATTAACGAGAATTTTAATACAAATTAGAACGTTCAAAGGGGCTCAAGGTTCTGAAGAACTACGTGCCCTTCCGGCCTCCTACCCCCCAGAATCGGCGTCCATGTTATCAATTATTATTATTATTATTATTATTATTATTATTATTATTATTATTATTATTGGAAGGATTATTATAGTTTTTTGGGTATCCTTTCATATGTGATGTGGAATGAATGATTACATTCTCTGTCAGTTCTATATGTGTTGTAAAAAGCCTATTATAAAGAGAAACAAAAATTTGTAATGTATTCGGGTAGCCACTGAATTCACTGTGTCAACACTAGTCACTCTTGATACTTTACACAAGTCAAGGGCATTACATGCAATTACAATGAGCTAGTTTGCCTTCCATAAAAATAATATTAAGTATCCACCAACTACCATTCTCATAAGAACATCAGAGATTCAGTTTGTGTCTGTCTGCGTCCAGAAAAAAAAAGATATCTCTGCCAAAATATACAATAAGCGTATAGCTATATAGACAACATGTGAACGAAACGCAAACCCACGCGAATGAGCAGCAAACATAATAACGCCTCCCTTTCCCTTCACAAACACAGGCACATATACACACACATATATATATACAGTGTACCCACAACTGTGTAATATAAACGAGCAAGAAAAGGTTACTCACGCTATTTCTTTTTTTATTGAGCTGTAAACCAATTAACAGCAAACAAGAGAAACACTATAAAGCCCTTAAAAAGAGAGGTTTTTTTTTTCAAATTCTATTTTTTTATATATTGTGTTAATGTTTCTTTGCAATGCCGGAAGAAGAGTGAAGTTAAACAACGGCCACCACACAACAACGTTAAGAAACAAAAACAAAAAACAAATGACATACGAAATAGAGAAATAAAACAAAAAACAAAGAAACGAAGATTTTAGAAAGAACTGATACTCTTTAAAACCTGTCAAGTGGCGCCTAATTAGAGAACATTGTCTTTATCACAGGATTTCTTTTTATTTCTTACTTTTCTTTTTTTTAAACAAGGCGGAGAACGACTTGGGGGAGCTAGTTGTTTCAGTTGGCTGATTCCATCATATTGCTTGCCATGTCCAAACCAACTAACTGGTCGCCATTTTGGGTCTGCCACGTATATAGCAATATAAGTAGGAGGCAGAAGACAGAGTAGTGTCCATAAAATAACACGTATTCTTTTTAATACATTCAAAATGCAAATACACCATTGTTTTTATTTTTTTCTTTTCTGTCTTGTTACAAAACACGCAATCAACAATGGTACAATCTTTTAATTTCCCATCACACACACACACACACACACACACACACACATATATATATATATATATATATATATATATATATATATATATATATATATATATAAGCACATATTGTTTACAACTTGCAGTTTATTATAATTTCCATTACTTCAGCTCTCACTTACCTACACCTAACCACACCCTAGACAAAACAAAGAGTAAATAAAACCATAAAAATATTTTTTTGGAACAGAAAAATCCCATTATCTATATATAATAAGTATGTTTCTATTAATGTTCATTAATTTATATGACTAATATGCATATCTAAATTAATACCAACACGAACATATTGCCCTCTAGGAATATATGTACTCCCTCGTGTATCAGTGCTATTAAGACTTTAAGTATAACTGGTTTTATTTGCACAAGTAATAAAAATTATGTATGTGTTACATTGTGCACTTTTGTATACTTAATGGTTGCAGAAAGCGTATCAAAATGACGTTGAGAAAGACTATGAAGACATTATAATACGAGAAAACAAACGCTGGTTATCTTGCAAAAAAATCAAAACTGCTTTTAAATGTGTTAACTGCATGAAATGCACATTAAACCATTCTCATCCCTAAGGACACATTTTCACGATACAAACTAAGTGTATGTTTTATAATATTTTACGGAATACAAAAGTGAGTATAACATCAGTTAGAAGAGTGACGGGTACTGGTTCGATTCCCGCTGAGGACCAAAGAATTTTCCATGTTGACCTAGAGTTCTCAGCCAGTTGAACAGGTAGTACTAGGACAAAGAAGTATCAAACTCCGGTCTAGAAAATCATGGGATTTCAGCTGTCCAGGGGCGGGTCTATAATATAATCACAAAGTCACGTGAGTTCCCAATTAATAGGAGGAAAAATATTTAAAAAAACACAATTATGGACATTTATTCCCTGCTAGACTTGAAGAATCTTATACAGTGGACTCTTTTTAATTCGAAGTCCAAGAGGACACGAAAAAACTTCGAATTATCCAAAATTCGAATTATCCAACAACTTTTTTTTCACATATATAGCAACAAACAAACCAAAGCACTGTGCATTAAAAACATATTCATATGATGTAGACTTTACCTTTAAAGCAGCTTATTATTTGTGTGATCAAATACCGCAAACTAACAAACGACATTGACTCCACATAATTCAAACTACATGTATAATGGAAAATATATTTACGTACAACGCTACAACATACATTGAATAGCCCAAACAATTAAACACCAGTAACAATTTGAATATTCTGTTCTCACTTTTAAGAAGTCGTAAACCTCATTTGCTTAAATTTGAATGTTTTTGTACGGTCAATAAATCTTGAATTTCATGTATTGCGTCGAATAGATATTAATAATATTTGGTTGACTTTATCAATAATTCATCTTAAATTTTCAACCAATTCTGAAACAAGATGATATTGGCACACGTTCCCTATCTTTACTTCTTCCCCAACTCACCTTCATCTTTATCATTACATAATTTTCTATTTATCTTTTGTATTACTCTTCCCTATGGCTGCATCTGGATAACTGAAAACACGTTAAAACTGTATTTCTCTGTTTACATCTGTCCAATATTAAAAATTTTCAACTGTATTTAGTTCGAATTATCCAAAACATAGGTTCAAAAATTCAATTTATCCACGATTTTTTACTATTGTTTTCAATACAGTTTTCAAGGGGAATGGACTTCTGTTCGAATTATCCAATATTTCGAATTATCCAAATTCGAATTAACGAGACTCCACTGTATTTTGGAGCTTTCTTATGGATATATTGTTAGTAAACACGTTTTGAACATGGGTTGAGCACGTATCGTTCATATCAGGGGGGTAAAAGTGAGGGGGAATGCGGGCGGATGCCGTCCCCTTCTTTCAGAAAATATCTGTGGCGTCCCCCCACTTAAAAAATACAATGGACAAAGATAGGCACTGGGGACGGTGTGACGTCATGCGTCTCCCTACCTTTTCAGACCCATTTTTACTTCTGATTCAGATTATACATTAGACAGTGTGGATCTACTTCTTGGTACTGAAAATGAGTGGTCGAATCATTATCCATTTGGTTTAGAAACGACTGCAATCTCAAATGCATACTTGAATTTCAATGTATCATGAAAATATTTACAAGTTAATACATAAAACTGAAATTAGCTAACTTTGCATCATTACCTACTCTTTTGTATCTGTTTTAAATTGTATTGTTAATAACTATGGAAGTTAATGGGTACGTGACCGAACGATTTTTACAGAATGGTTTGAAATTGAATTCTATTGAAATTCAAACTAAAAAAAAAAAAAAAAAACAGATAGAGCAGTGTTGGCAACACTAATTATTTTTCATTTCTTCATTAACTTGAATCTTTGTAACTAGTAAAAGTACTTAATAATTTCAATAATTTTGTAAACAAGAGGCATACTGTAGGCTATATATTATTGATTAATTATGCAGTGGCAAATTCAATCTTATTTTCCCTCTAACACTTGTATCCCACATCTGAATTTTAATAATGCCTTCAAAGTGAAAAATCACTGGAGGTCCCAAAACTGAATGAGGAGGGGGGAAAGCTGGTTTAGTTGTCACTGCTTATGTGATTTCCCTCTTGTATGCTCTAGAGCCGCTACTGGTGCTAACCACACATCACTGAACTAAAAGAAACCGCGCTAGCCGTAGATAATGGCTGCAACATCAGCTTCCTTTTTAATGTATACTGTTTGTTAAGGTAAGGATAACTAATCAAAATTTGTATTAGTGTCAGCATTTGACTAAAAGACAGCAATGTTAAACAAAGGGTACCAGAGGCCCTGCTGTCTCTCCTTTTTCAGACTCCAATCGAGACATGAATTCTCAGGGTTTTCTTCTTTAAGAGCTAAAACGCTTAAATTTATAGAATAATTTTAGAATTGTAGGTAACTGTAACTACAAAACCGAAGATTATCTGATTGTATCGTTGAATATTGAAGTAAACTCTCTTCGGAAATATTTTTTTTTAAAGGTGAAAAACGATAGATTACATCGAAACAGAAAAAAATGACACACTTAAAGGTTAATTCTGATGCGACGTTTTTGAGAAAATCAATTTAAAAACACCTTATATTATGGCGATAAAAATGTCTTTCGTTTCCAATAATGATTGACAGGTTTTAATCTGCTGGAAAAGATTGTTTATTTATGTATTTTATCGTATTTTGGGAACATGCAATGTTTAATAGAAGATTGTTTCTATTGCTGTCTGTCTTCTACTAACGGTGACACACAAGCGCCGTAGTAACAGTGACGCAGATAACGTAAATTTTCATAGAAGAAATATCGGTAGAGCTGTGCGATATATCGATATATCGAAATACCAACAACCAAGTGACATCGAATAATATACAGTATCAATATTTCAATGTTTCAATTGTTTTGATATTTCGAGATAATCGATTTTTCGATATATTTCATTATTTCGATTAAGTTCAGTATTTTGTTGATACTGATATACAAATCCGGATATCGCCCAGTCCTAATTATCGGTACTTGAGCAGGAGTTACTTCTCAATTATCAATAATTGAGCAAGACTCCATCCTAATTACTAGTACTCGAGCACGATTTGAACCTAATTATCGATACTCAAGCAGGACTCGATCATACTTATCGATGCTCGAGCAGGGTTCGATATTATTTTTTTCTTCATTGTAGAATTTATTAATGAAATATTTTCAACAGAAATTACCAGGTAAAACAAAGCAATAAGAGCTAAAAAATTTTCACTGTAATGGTTTATTATTTTTTCTTTCTCTTATAAAATAATTGTTATCCGGCATTCGTTATTACATTTCAAGGTTCGTTTGTTCAGCAAAAGATAGCAAGTACGCTCGCTCACGTGTTCTTTAAAAAAGAAAGAAAGATAAAAAAAACACTAAGAAAGAAAAGGAACGGGAAAAAAAATGAAATAAATTAGAAGCGAGGAACGAAAGCCATACCGAAGACTTGAGGGCGCCACACCAATGCATGGGCGCCAGCTGGCAGCGTAGTCACACAATAACCGGAACTCGCGCGAACGTCGAAAAGTTGGATGGAGAGAACTTAAAACAAGATGGGAGGAGGGGGTATTCTGGTGTCGAAGGGGAGGGAAACAGAGGTATATCACAAACACAACAAGTGATTTTCAAGTTGAGAAAAGAAAAATAAATCACAGTAGATTAAAAAAATAATAAAAAAAATAACGAAACGTTTTCTTCTCAATAGGTCTATGGTACTTGAGATGGTATACAGGGTGTTTTAAACTCGACGTTACAAATTTTCAGGGATGAAAACAGAGGGCAAAGTTAGCAATCTGACATAACGAGTCAGAGTTTGGGAAGGTCACAGAATAAAGTTAAAAACCACAAGATTGTATCGGATTGCAATTAGGCGGCTTTTATATCATCATGGATCGTATACGTGACGATGTTTGCACATAATTTGATTGATCGTAGTTTACAGACTACTTGCGCGAATAAAGATATACGAAGTAGCATTTGAATCTGAAACTACAAGTTTATATTATTCGAGAGTGAGCTCCCACTGGAAATGGGTGGATGTACAGACTGATTGGAACTTAATTTTCCTTTCCAGCACAAATACTATATGAGACAGACATGGTTTCGCTGTTCCCTCCCCTTCCAAGTTTGCTTGCGACCCCAGGATCTGGATATCTTTGCTTGGATATCTGACAACGAAACATTTTTTTTTTTACCTCCCTCTTAAATTAGTTACACAGAAATCGACATTCCTATTGGAACCTACTTCTCACAGCGAAAACCAAACTACTATTTGCCTTTTTTCTTAGACCAAAAGTACAGAAAGAGACACTATAAATAATTAAATTTTAAAAAATAATGATTTTAGTCTATAGATAAATAATTACTAAAATTTGAATTAAACGTGTAATTACACATTTTATGAGGGACAATCAGAAAGTAAGGTTACAAAGTCTGCAGTGAAAAGTGTATATATTAATTCATACAACCAATACAGCCAACAGATAGTACATACATTTGGTTATTTTTCGACAGTCTCCATATCGGTTGAGGCACTTATCGCATCGTGGGCACTTATCGCATCTTCAGAGTCATTCCTGGTAAAAATCCTGTCCTTGTGTGTTCAGCCACGTTGCCACGAAGTGTTTCACCTCCTCGTCTGAAGCGAAGCGACGGCCTCCTAGGTGCTCCTTCAAGTGCGGGAACAGGTGAAAGTCGCTTGGAGCGAGGTCCGGGTTGTAGAGAAGATGGTCGATGATGTCCTCCAGCGAGATGTGTTCAAATCTGTTGATGCCCAATTCTGCCCTCAGATACCGTAACGCGAGCCTCCTGTTATCCTTAATCAGCTAATCCACGCGAGTTATGTTCAAATCTGTTGATGCCGTATTGGGTCGGCCACTGCGCTCCTCGTCGGTGACGTTTTCTCTACCAATCACAAACTTCCGACACCATTCTGCGACATGCTGACGAGACATTACAGTCTCTCCGTAAACCTCTACCAGCTGCCGCTGAATTTCAGCCTCAGTTACATGTTTCACTCACAGAAATCGAATAACTGAGCGGACTGTTCCTAAGACCAGTTTTCCAAACGAGTCACCATTTGTGTTTACATACAACTAGTGAGGTAGGTGGCGGGTGGCTGAAATCGCACAGTTGCCAAATCCATGTATTAAAAGTACCACACATTCCCCCATTCCTGTATAACAGATGAAACTCCAAAATATCGCCCTCGTAACTTTGGTTTCTGATTCTCCCTCGTATCTTTCATCAAGCTTTGTGTAAAGAAAATTATTAACAATTCACATTGATGAGTCATAGATCCTTGCAGTTAAATTTTAAATTGCAGATTTTACAAATTAAGACATATCCTAATTATAGTTTTATATATCATTGCAGACACTTATAGCTTATTCTCAACTATATACCACACTTTTTTTTGTCAGTGAATGATTAAGGTTTTATCGTTGAGGAATAAGTCCAAACATTGTGTTTTGAAAACATTTTTTGTGTCGAGAGATTATTCTATAGAGACTATAGGGAAGACTGTCGCATCAAAATACATTTGTTTTAAAGCTAAGAAGATCTAGGACTTCGATAGTCCACCCTTTCGACCTCTTCACTCTGTAAGTGCTGAGACTTTGTGTAGGAATTAAGAATGGTTCTTAAAGAAGCAGCAATATTTGTTCGTAACATGAAAATCTGAAGATCTTCACGCTGCATCTATCTGTGTAAGTTAGTGAATATAGGGAATACAGAATTAATAAATTATATGTAGAGTTTATTGTAAGGATTTTTTTAGTCTTTAAAGGATCGTTTTTTGCGGCTGAAAACCTATCATCTACGGCTACATTTTTAAAAAATCCATCACTAGGTAAGTTGAAAATTCAGGTCTACTGAAAAAATAGTAGGGTTGGCAACCCTGTTCCGTTCCCAACAAAGTACAGCAGGTGATCACTGCTTTGTCACACCGTCGTTAGATACCACATATATTACGTCATGATATATGATCATATATATATATATATATATATATATATATATATATATATATATATATATATATATATAAAGATAATCATACAAATTCCATTAATTGAATGTTCAGAAATAGCATTAAAATACCTATAGATTGGTTATTCCAATATTTTAATATTTTCAAGGGTATTTACTGAAATATACCGAAATTTTCGAGAACTCTCTACTGATATTTTTGGATCTCTACGCTGGAAACAATGGAAATGGAAATTCGGACAAGAAGAGGAACATGACATCCGTGAAGGGATTTGTCACCTTATTTTTTGAATACTCCTCGTAATTATCCATAAAGATAAGTTTGCAAAATTAGTTACAAAATGTTGAACTCGTCTGCAAATACATAATAATAAGAAAATGACTCAGATATAAAGATGACAATAATAAAGAAGATATAAACAAAACTAATAATAAGAAAAGGACTAGGTAAGGAAGGAAGGCACTTGATTTGTCATTGTCTGCGGCATGACAATGAACGGATAAAAAGAATTGCAATATAATAGCTGTACACCTTAAACCTCCTCTGCAATTGCCACTTAACATACGAAATTAATAACAACATCTGTTTCTATGCATTGTCTTTTGTCACATACAGAATGCAAATAGAAAGAGTTTTTCGGGTAACAATAAAAACGCTTACCCAGCACTGACACAAATAATAATCTTCTCTTTTGTTTCTTCCCTCGCAAATCTCAGAAGTGTAACTTGCTTTGTTAAGACTTATTCTTTTCTAATAAATAGTGGATGGAACAACTACGCAATTCGCAGTATGTACGTACGGACGCTCCTTTTTTTAAATTCATATCATATGGCCTACATTTATACAGTTGATGAAAGATGTTTCTCTAAGATTACTAGGCACAAGTATACAACGTTTGCCTCTGGGATCATAATGTCCTCGCACTCAAGCAAGTTGGAATCCGAATGAAAAGATTAAAGCAGTACTTTATTCCTATGTATTGTGCGCAGGGGAGCACCCATGGGGGATCCACCGGGTATGGATCTCTCCGCCGAAAAAAAAAAAACTTCCTAACATACATTTGTACACTTTCTAAATAAAATTATATTTGTTTAACAAGGAAATTATTGCTGTAGCATGAACATTTGATATTACACTTCATCTGCATTCTTTCTCTTATAAAAATAATCTATTGTGCTGCCAAAATGTCTTGAGCCGTGGCAAAAATGCGAACTAACGCTCACACACCCTCGCGTTGAGCCAATAAGGGTTCAGCTGTTGCTAAGCGAGAGAAAGCGAGTGGAATTACTTCAGCCAATACCAGCGCTTGCAACGGAAAACTACGGATCAAGTCAATGTAGCATATCTATAGTTCTATTGTGCTTTTTTTTTTCCTGAAAAATATAAATGGAAGTATTTTACAATAACTTATCGTCTTTTCGGGTGCTGAATAATACCCATTTAATACTACATAGACGTAACGACTTGTAATATTGGACCCTTCCACGCAAAGCTTGGACCTCTCCCAGCAAAAATTTCTATGGACGCCTGATTTTGTGTTGTTTCCCCAATGCTCGGAGCAACCAATCATGCGTTTTATCCTTCAATTCGTTATTAACAGAAGCTGTAATAAAAGCATCTCCTGTAGTTTTCTCTGCTAGTTTTTTACATTTTTAATTTTATAAATTTACATTTTGTATTTAAATTACCATTACTATTATTATTTGTTAATATTTTACCTTAAATTCCACCGTGTCTACTGTTAAAAGCATTGCAAGAATTGAAGATCGCACGATCCAGGAACGGATTAGTTCAGTTTCTACTATTTTAAAGAAAGGGTGGAGGATGTCTGAGTTCTGAAACGGAATTAAATTCGCATTCAAAGGCATTACTGCACTTGTTAAGCAGAGAAATAATTCGACAACAAAGTCTAAACTTTATATTCATTGTTAATGAAAATAATTTGTGGTATAAATAAAATTAATCCGTCTTCCTTATTTCACCATGGAAGAAATGACGTAATCGGTTGTGAATCACTAAAGAAGGAAAATGTAAATAACATACTCTTTTTGCCATCATGAATGAATTTGGGATTTCTATTTGAATGGATTTGAAATAGAAGTGGATATGTTACCCAGAATACAGTATGAAGCACTAAATTGGATATGGAATAGAAATTTGAGTTTATAATTAATATAAGATGAATTTACGAGTATGGATACTATAAATGATGTGTGTGCTCACAGGCGGATTTTTTAGAGTGCAAGTGACAATTTTAGGATAATTTTTCATTTTAAAAAATGGCACAACCAAATTCGAGAATCGTAAATTTCCGGAGATGAAAGGTATATTTGAGGAAGGAGGGGTAGGGAGCAGAATAATAAATTTAGAGGGAGAAAGGTAAATTGGGAGAGAATATGGGCAAGTACTTTGGGGAAGAATGGACACACTCGTGACAGATTACTGAAAGGAAGTGTAGGACATTTTCTATTGTCAGTGATCTCTAAAACAGTTATATGACAGTTCATCAGAGTCAAAGCCGTTATAGGTATAAACTCAGAACTTTTAGTAAATTACTGCGAGCTTGACTTTCTTTGTATCTATACGTTAAATGACATTCGACTTCTAATATTTTCCATTTCTTTATACGTGTTACGTAATGGAAGTGAAGTATATTTCCTAATATGCGATGAAGAAAGAGTGCATTTAAATCTGATATATGCATACCGAGACATTTGCTTGCAATTTTCTTATTAATGTTAATGATCTTCGCAGCCGATCCTTACACACCTATCACAATTATATATTTAATATTAACTTATATTTTACAATCAGTTTTAAATTCGATTTTATTTCTAGTTTTCACTCTTAAGAGGCCTCATCACTGCGAAATTAAAATACCGCTAATTTTACAGTAATTATGTGATATCTTCAAATAGATAAAAGATAATCGAAAAGTGAAACAAGACCTCCCTAGACAATATGATTCTGCTTGAGATACCGTTATCATGACTCATTTATCTGCTTTCGATTTCCAGACATTTAGAAAGTTGGCATTTCTTTTCGCGTTTCTAAATAACTGCAAACGGAAAGCTAGTAGGTGACTCGTGATAACGGTACGTCATGCAAAATAACATCGTCTATGGAGGTCTTGATCCACTTTTCGACTATCTTTTATCTATTTGAAGATATCACATAATTACTGTAAAATTAGAGGTATTTTAATTTCGCAGTGATAGGGACTCTTAATATGTTTAATTCGCACATGCACTATATTGTGCCCTCGTGTAGCATAGTCGATAACACTCTCGCCTTTGCTGCGAGCGGTCCCGGATTCGATTCCCGATGGGAACATTCGGTCGGAAAAGTGTAACAGTTTTTTTCAGGCCAGCCATCCTGAAGGTTTTTTCTGGGTTTTCCTCATTCACACCAGAAAAATGTCGGGATGGTATCCTCGTCGCCATAAGTGCCTTTACATCGCAGTGACGGGTATGTGACCGCGCAGTACTCCAAGGAAGGGATGGTTGTATAAGAATTTTTTATTAATTTTGAAGAGTTTTTATTTTGACTAGGGAATTAACATAGGTATAGGGAGTAAAGACAAAGATTTGAAGCATCAGTGCACGAAAAGATTCGTATTCTCAGTTTTTCTATTTATTGCTTTATATGTTAAGTTAAACACCACAATATGTATCACTGATATCACAGATCGAATTATTTTGTAAAATCGTGTCTGTAACCTATTGTGAAAACGCTCATCTCAAGACATGATGTAGAGAAAAGAGAGAGAGATAAGACATCTGTAATATATGTATAATTACTCAATAAGTAATTATAAGTAAATTAGACTCAATAAGTAATTGTAGAAATTAGTTAAAGGACACGTAAGAGAGCGAAAAGGAGGTCTAGAAGTCTGAACTGTTTAGAAACGTCCTAGATGAGTGAAAATATAGTTAAAAATTGCAAAAGGTATCATGTAATTTATCTTTCTTTTCTTATATCGTAGTATACTTTTTTCTTTCACATCCAAACATCTCTATTCAGAATTACGAGATAAAGATGAAGAGAGAAACATTTCAATCTCAAGAATTATATCAGAAAAAAATCTTTTGACTTAGGCTAGATTCGAACTCGTAACCTTTGAATCCATAAGTCTGCGCTCTACCGATTGAGCTAACAATTGCTGTTGCAAAAGACTGATTTCTACAACTACCGGTTGCTGAATGGTGTGTATTAACGAAATTGGCCTAGATAATGGCTTCATATAGCTATTGCAATAATAATAATAATAATAATAATAATAATAATAATAATAATAATAATAATAATAATAATAATAATAATAATAATAATAATAAAGATGATGAACAGAATTTAAAAAGTTGCATTGTTAAAAGTTTAGTGTGCGAAGTTAGTCCTAATATGAGATTTTATTAATTATATATAATGAACGTAAGCGTGGTTTATTCGTGCGTGCTACTCAAACTGCGCAACTCATAAGGGTTGTACGCGTATGGTACAGTAGCCTTGCGTCCTCCAACCGTGAAGAAAGATTCGGTTTGAACCTATGCGTGTCCTAAGAGGAAGGAGGAGATTCAAAGAAAGAGAAGTGGTTTAGAAATTATGCAAAAATAGAATATCTCACGAGGTGAGGTGATATAGAGTTCAGCGTGTCTTTCAGCTGTGACTCTATACAAGATGTGCATCTACGACTTAACGTAGAACCCGAACCACACGACTCCTGCCGACACAAGGGCTCCCATATTGTGGTTTTCAAAGGGGTAAGTGTAAGCGACATTTCAAATATAGTTCCAAATTTTGGGGTAAATATTCAAACAATTTTTGGGTTTTCGATCTTGCAAAGTATAATTTCCTCTAGAGGGAGCAATCGCCCCCTCTTACTCCCTTAATGGGCGCCCCTGGAGACACAGGGACATGCAAAAATAATCGAAAATGAACGATATTATTGTTAAATCCATAGCTTTTGAGTACATGAATTATGAAACTTTCTATATCGTTCACATCAAAGTTTAGCATTATCGGCATGGAGGTTTAATGGGAGGGGTGAAAATTTAATAATTCTTAATTGAAAGATATGAGTGTGTATTCAATAGTTTTCGGGGTTGCTGAAATTAATAATTACACTCCAGATACCATTAAAGCCCAAAGCTTTACTCTTTCGTTAGCAGGAAGGTTATTCATTTACTTAACTCAGGAGACCTTAAAGTTAAGGATATGAAACTCGATGCATATATTTCTAATTCAAAATTATTAGATACGTATTGTAGCTTAGACTTCTAAGGAGGAGAAGGGCCAATTTATGCAATGATTTCCTTCACATTCGAATAAAATACTGTTCCATTATATTGCGAAAACTCATTTCGAGTAGTGTCATTGCTAATTTGTTTAGACCCCTACTCATTTATAACAGAATCTCACTTTTCCTGTAATTTTGCAGATAATTTTGTGTATCTGCCCCTGAAATTGTGCTAATTAAAGGATTCAGACTCTCAGACTACCTGTGCAGTGTTTCGTCCACACATATTTTTAAGGGGCCACTTTCCCCCGGGAGGAGATCAAAATAACACGTCTGTAATATAATCTTATATATAAAAGAGAACGCACAAATCCTTTGTTCCCTCATCACGCTAATACGGCTGAACCAATTTCTTTCATTTTTGGGGGGTTATTAGGATTTGGACCCTAGATGGTTTTTATCATATCACTTTAATTTTTAATTACCAGTGTCTTGAGATAATTGACCATTCAAGTGTCCATAACGTACAAATCCTTTGTTAGTTCATCATAGGTAAAAATAAACGTATTTATATGCAACCCGCATGACCGTGTCACTCGGCGGGTTAACATAAATGACAGACGATATAATGTTAACATTTACTGCAATCTACTATGGTTTTTATCATATCACTTGAAAGCGAAAAAGTAAAAATTATCTAAGTAACAAAGTTTATTGCGTTCCGGGGTGACCGCAGCGAAGCGGGGCGGGTTAACATAAATGATAGGCGATATAATGTTAACATTTACTGCAATCTTCTATGGTTTTTATCATATCACTTGAAAGCGAAAAAGTAAAAATTATCTAAGTAACAAAGTTTATTGCGTTCCGGGGTGACCGCAGCGAAGCGGGGTGAACGCTGCTAGTAATAAATAAAAGAGTAGCAGCAGTGGCTCTCTGAATACTAAGTGTACCCCCCGGAAGATTTTTTCTGAAAGGAACACTGCACCTTGTAGGGATGCACACGAGACAAGATGTGTAGCTGTCTCGTCTCGAAAATGTGTTGTAAAAGTGATGTCTCGACTCGAAAAATATATATTTCTCTATTGGAAGAACCGTGTCTCGACTCGAATTTTGTCTGGAAAATCCTGTCTCGATTCGTCTCGTGCGCATCCCTAGCACCTATGTCGGTGCATCCCTGAACACAAGTAAGTAATAATCAAAACTCTACTTTGCATTAGAATTATTACTAATTTAAAATATCGCTCCATCTAAATTTAATAACAGAGAATGGATTAATAATTATTGTTATACTGTTATAATAAAACAAGCATCTGTATATGCTGCTGTGATTGAAAGTGAGAGTACTAAAAAAAAAATTACTTGTCATCCAAATGACCTTTCATCGCTTTCGATTATATCCTTTCAAGTTATATACTTATATGCCGCGTGTAAACATATTTTGAAATACATGAAATTTAATTCAGACCCGTAACAGAAATGACCGTATCGTGACATTTTAATTCAACAATTAAATTACTGCAATCAGGTAAAATAACCTTACAGTTTTAAAAGAATGTCGACCTGCAAATGCTTCGTTAACAGTGACTGGTATTGACAACTCCCCACCTCAACATTTGTATGATTTTGTCCAGAACGCGAAAGAAACCTTTTAGAGCCTTCTGTTGCCTCTTATCTTCTTTCATGTTTTAGCTTTTTTTTTCGATAAAATGCTCACTTGTTTTTATATCGTTGCTCATTATTATTACATGAAAAACAAAGTACTATTAAAAAGTGAAAGCACACATCATTATAAATTTAAAAAATAAAACAAAAACGAAATGACTTAGGATAGAAATGAAAATCTTGACGAACGACAAATGAACTAATAGATATTAAACAAAGTGAGCATTAAGCAGTGGACAGCGATTTGAGCCATTAGGAACTTAAGTTAAAATTTCCCTCAGAAATGATTTTTAAAAAATCCATTTGTACCGCCCGTCTTTTCTTAGTATTCGCTCCACTCCCGGGGCGAATGGACAAGAAAAGCCTACTTGCTTGCATGGGGGCCCGAAGAATTTTTTAGAGGGGTCATCTTCCTGGTTGGTATATTACGTTTGGTATTTTTATTTGTATTAAGAAAACCTTAAGAAATTATACATATATATTATACTTGTCGTAAGCCAGGTGGGGCCCGGTCCCCTCGTCCCCTTTTGGGCGCCCATGCTTGCTTCAACTTTGATAATGTGAATTTCATTTACGGTGATCTTTCTCAACCCTTAACTGAGGTCATTGAACCAAAGTACTATGCGAAGACACTGTTTAAGACAAGATGGAGGAGCACCCTTGGAGACATTTCTTTTTACTGTGATAATGCCACCCAATCCATAAGCAATACTTGCGGTTGAATTCCTTTCGTTTGTTGATCCATTCGGATTTTAAAGACATATTTGGCAATGATATTCTCTAGCAAGGTGTCGGAAGGATTGTTGAGGAAGGAATGAAGAGTCTGTTATATTTGTATTTTGTGCATATGGTGGGATTGTGGAAAGAATACCACTGTCTTTAGCTCTACGGTCATAGTGCTTAATACAACATCTATTGGAAAGCTAAATTTACCTTCATTTTATCTCATATTCGTAAAATATCCCTTTTCCCTCTTTAAAAAGGTCTATCCTGTGCCGTGGAAATTTTCCTCAAACTAGCATCACTTGTGCGTGTGGTATTGGCACCAATTGATGTACGAGTCCATTTCATTTGTAAAGGGTGTTTTACAGCCAACCACGCAAAGATTCGACTTTATTGTCCTTTTGATGTATTTTATCCATATCTCAGTCTGTACAATATTTATTTGAAGCTATATGAGGAAAATTTTTCATCATAATATTTTTTTAAATAAATATTTACATTTAAAACAAAATTCATTTTTCTAATTTGGCTCTCTGTTCACCTGGCGCCTCCTGCGAACGCGTAGTTCGCAGGCTTCAAGATCCGACCCTGCAGTAACAATGAAATTCTGTATTACCGCCCGATTATCGTTGTTGTGGAAACATTCATCATGATATGACGTAGGGAAATGAGTTACATTACGGTTCTAAGATCTAACATCAAAGTTGAAACATCGCAAGTAAAACAAAAACATGTAATAGCAAATAGTTTTGAAAATAATTTCAGTTTAAACTAGCTGCGACTACATTTAATTCAAAATTAAACTTCTGGAGTGCAACATATGAGCGTAGTTAAAAGAAAAAATCAATAAGAACAGTCGGGATTTGAACCTAAGACATACAAGTAGGAGTTCCTAACGCTAACCATTCATCTACTATATTTTGTTTACTAAAAATATTTTCCATGCAGCAAAATGCCATTTCACACTGAAACATTAACAACATAAGAACAAAGATTTCAAGAAATTTTTGCCAAAGCTTATGTATTAAAGGTATTCTGGTATTCGCCCAGTGGTACTGCAAAATCACTAGTCAGGATGCCTCGTATCGAAATTTGAACCGGGAGACTCTCAATTACGAAGCGTCAACACTAACCAGTAACCTTCGTTCGCTCAGTAAATGTCTTCAAATTACTTTTCTGTAATTATTTTTCAAAAATGTTTATTATTTTCATGAAGCAAAGAGTGCATCTTCTACTTGGGTTGAGAACTATATCTACTATACTTCTAACAGTCAACTAATAGTTGATGTTCATTATTTCTATCGATTTTCTACGTCTACTAAGTTATTTCAATTTTTTATAAGTTTTCCCTTCCGTTTATGACAATGATTAGAAATGAAGGCTCCTCTTCTTATACAAATCTTGATCATTGTAACGTTTTTAGTCGAAATTCTGAATTATTGAAAATATTTAAATTAGTTAGAATGAAGAGGATAATACTAAGAAACATGGTTAGAAAAAAAGAAACATTGTTGTTTAACGAATTGATAAAATCAAGCTTTTTCAAAACATAAAAAAATACTGTATGGTATGGGATGATCATGGAAAAAGTAAAAATAGCCATCGAGGACACACTAACCAACTACTGTACGCGGATAAGTCTAGGTTTGTTAACTTGGTAGACGTATATGAAGAAACCACTAACAGAAAATAGCTGATAGCTTTACGCCTAATCATCTCAGCGACCTCGAAACTACGAACTCTACATTAAGGGTCTTCAATACAGCGAAATTAAACTACCGCTAATTTTAGAGTTTTTCTGTAATATCTTCAAAACAAATAAAGATATCCGAAAAGCAAAAACGTAGTGTACTAGACAATATTATTTTGCATGCGATACCGTCATTACAACTCATCTATCTGCTTTCTATTTGCAACTGTCGATAAATTTAGCATTTTTTGCGGGTTCTGTAATTAGCGGCATAACCAAAACAGATAGGTGAATTGTGGTAAAGGTATCACATGCATAACCATATTGTCTAGTTCACCACGTTTCTGCTTTTCGAATATTTTTATTTGTTTTGAAGATATTACAGAAAAACTCTAAAATTAGCGGTAGTTTAATTTCGCTGTAGTGAAGACCCTTAACATCGCTTGTCGTTTTCGATCATTTTATATGTTACTCCCTTCCATTGTCCGACGCTATGCCTTACCCCTTATCCCAATGCATGAAAAGCAAATAATATTTTCGCAAACACTGCGAGGGGCAGGGAGGGAGTAACAGAACGCACACAGCTCGCTGTATGGCTTTAGGGCAAATACCTAAAGGCATAAGCAATAGGCCACTTGACCAAGAGCAATGTTGCTAAACGTAAGACAATGTAAGCCCACGCGCAGCCTGTCTCTTCGCGTGGCATTACCTTCGACACAAAATCACTGACCCTTCGAACAAGATAACATTGTTGCGCTCTCAGAGTCAGGTTTTAATTGCATTTGTGTTGAAGAAATGAAATGAAATCTTTAAGTTTTATGTCCCACGGTTGTGCCGGTTAGGCTAAAGGAGATGGTGATGATGAGTAATGAATGAAATGAAGAGAGTGGGAGGAAATAGGAGAACCCCGAGGAAACCGACGCACATGGTGTTCGTCCGCCACAAAGTTCAATTGGCGGGGACTGGGATCGAACCCGAGGCCCCAAGCACTAGAGGTGAAAGCTCTGTCACTGAGCCACCGCGGCCCTAAAGGAAAAGAAAAGAAAAGCGCACCCAAGACAATACCTCTAGAGTTGTGGGGAAACTTGTCCAAATAGACTTTTCTTTTTATTTACATTTAAAAAGATATAAAATATATTTCCATGATGGAATAAAATTCCACTAATACAGTATAATAGACATCTAAATTAGAAATAGCAAAAACAGCTGAAAGTAAGGAGAAAGCAGTAATTTCACATCAGGTTCCAAAGAGAATAAACAGCACCGAGTAAGCAAACAACAGCGTTACTCCTCCTGTGGTCCTGTCCCGAGCATGTGTCAAAGGTGACGTCATTGCACGATATGACGGAAACGCGTTCAGTGATGAACTTACCAAGCCAGTAACTACTGTATTTACACCACGGAGTCAGACACTCTATAAAGTGCCTTTTATCTATACAGGATTATGAGCGATCAACATTATAACTGTTACATTTTTCATTCTCTGTTGCAAGAAAATAATTGACATAAGGATAGGACCTGTACTTAAACGCAAAATTACATAAACGGTCTGGTAGTTTTAGTTAGAACGATCCGTCAAGTGGAGGTGGGGTAAGTTCTCAAACATTTAAATATACGACGTCTTATATACTGTAGGTGCACTACGCAACCAGTTACTAGAGAACAAACCCCGAAGTAGGACTGCTATCAAAACAAGACAATACGAGACTATTTACAGTATTAGTCTCCTTTCAACCGACAAATAGCGGTCTCAGTCTCGTCTCGATAGTTCCGAAATAAATTATTTGAAATTATTCCACACTAAATTCGACAGTAGATAAATAAAATACACCTCCAATAGTTCTCCTTATTGCTTCAGAATATATAATGGATGCACCATTTTCTACTAGATAAAGTATGAATTAGCAATTCATATACAACATTCAAAAATACATATGTCTGTTTCCATTAAATATACTCATTGTTTCTTAAATTATTTATTTACTAATTGAAATACCCGGCGTTGCAAGGGAAGAATAGGTTTATATTTCAAAGATATATTTGAGATTAGTTTTCCCAGTAGAATACATATTTGAATCGGAATGAAATAGTACGAATCCATTTCCAGCAGGAGCAAATGAATTAACTTGCCGCTAACGAAGAATAAAAACTTGGGCTTTTATGGTATCGGGAGTGTCATTATTCACTTCAGCGACCCCGAAAACTATTGAATAGACACTCATATCTTTCAATTAGGAATTTTTAGGACCTCGAAAGCTATGGATTTAACATTAATATCGTTTATTTTCGATTATTTTTACATGTCCCTGTGTCTTCCATGATATAGCTAGAGGTGATATGGGTTTCGATTCCCGGCAGGAGTCGTGTAGTTCGGGTTCCACGTTACGTCGTAGATTCATATCTTGTATAGAGTCACAGCTGAAAGACACGCTGAACTCTATATCACCTCACCTCGTGAGATATTCTATTTTTGCATAATTTCTAAACCACTTCTCTTTCTTTGAATCTCCTCCTTCCTCTTAGGACACGCATAGGTTCAAACCGAATCTTTCTTCACGGTTGGAGGATGCAAGGCTACTGTACCATACGCGTACAACCCTTATGAGTTGCGCAGTTTGAGTAGCACGCACGAATAAACCACGCTTACGTTTATTATATATAATTAATAAAATCTCATATTAGGACTAACTTCGCACACTAAACTTTTAACAATGCGACTTTTTAAATTCTGTTCATCATCTTTATTACTATTATTATTATTATTATTATTATTATTATTATTATTATTATTATTATTATTATTATTATTATTATTATTATTATTATTATTATTAGTATTATTATTATTGCAATAGCTATATGAAGCCATTATCTAGGCCAATTTCGTTAATACACACCATTCAGCAACCGGTAGTTGTAGAAATCAGTCTTTTGCAACAGCAATTGTTAGCTCAATCGGTAGAGCGCAGACTTATGGATTCAAGGGTTACGAGTTCGAATCTAGCCTAAGTCAAAAGATTTTTTTCTGATATAATTCTTGAGATTGAAATGTTTCTTTCTTCATCTTTATCTCGTAATTCTGAATAGAGATGTTTGGATGTGAAAGAAAAAAGTATACTACGATGTAAGAAAAGAAAGATAAATTACATGATACCTTCTGCAATTTTTAACTATATTTTCACCCATCTAGGACGTTTCTAAAAAGTTCAGACTTCTAGACCTACTTTTCGCTCTCTTACGTGTCCTTTAACTAATTTCTACAATTACTTATTGAGTCTAATTTACTTATAATTACTTATTGAGTAATTATACATATATTACAGATGTCTTATCTCTTTCTCTTTTCTCTACATCATGTCTTGAGATGAATGTTTTGACAATAGGTTACAGACACGATTTTACAAAATAATTCGATCTGCGATATCAGTAATACATATTGTGGTGTTTAACTTAACATATAAAGCAATAAATAGAAAAACTGAGAATACGAATCTTTTCGTGCACTGATGCTTCAAATCTTTGTCTTTACTCCCTATACCTATGTTAATTCCCTAGTCAAAATAAAAACTCTTCAAAATTAATAAAACATTCTTATACAACCATCCCTTCCTTGGAGTACTGCGCGGTCACATACCCGTCACTGCGATGTAAAGGCACTTATGGCGACGAGGATACATAACATACTGGTCCCAAGTCACTTCCTTCTTCCCAAATCCTTTCTTCATCTCCAATTCCCCGGGTAGTGTGATTGCCGAGGGACATCATCCCTCATATGTGTGACGGGTTAACATGGCCATAGAAGCCGAAAGCCCAGAACTCTTAATTCCTAATTCTAACATGCACTACATTTACGGAAGAAATGTTCATACTCTGATTGTTATACAACACACATCACTCAGTTGTACGTTAATGCTGCATACCACGAAGGATAAGAGCGCAATTGATTAGTGCAATGTATTTCTTGAATTGGATTTCTTTGATATTGGTTGGTTAGACTGTAACTAACATGTCTTGCGATCGCAAACCTTTGGCTGCTCGACTACGCCAACTGCTTGATTGGTAGGAATTTGACGTCAAATTTCAGCCAAGGCTATTATAACATGGAAAGGACCGCTCAAAATTGAGATCCAAACAATTACTCGGAATTCGTAGGTATATTCGTGGTTTTGTATCCTCAAAAACGAAAAAGATCAATATTTTTTTTTTTTTTTTTAATGGGTTCAGTATTTGCTCTCACGATCAAAAAATTACTTAATTGCTCTTTAAGAATTGTATAGCGCAAGAATAGGGGCTACTCCCTGGATACACTGAATGCCAGATGTCGAGAAAGATTCAATAAGAATCCATCAACATAAAAAAAAAAGTGTTTAGAGCTGGCAACAGTAAGGATTCACCTCGTTCAGGAAGAGCAGTTCAACGTAGGATGTAGTGGTGTGGAACAATTATTATTACTGAATTCACCATTAAAGCCAACAAGGAAAATTGCGATTGAACCTAATATCCCGTAGATAAATCTTTATGAAAAAGGACCTCGGAGTTAAAGCAAGGAACCCGTTTTGTGAAAGAACTGAATGATGCTGATAGAAAAAAAAAAAAAATAGGAAAGTGGTGTGCGATAAGTTATTGCGAATCTTCAGTACGATCCTTTCTCGAAGGGACATGATGTTTAGGTCAAGTGCACAATTCAAAGTTCGAGTAAGCCACGAAATGTGTACTTTTGGGCTAAAGAGAATCATTGTTATTTCGAAGAACTTGGATCAACCATCTGTATGTCATGATGTGGGCAGCACTTAATGCACGTCATGTTATTGGACCATACATCTTTGACGACCGAAACTATATCTTATATCTCAATACGTTACAACAATGATTTATACTTAAACTCGCTGAACTTTGAATCAGGGAGGAGATTTGCTTTCAACACAATGAAGCTCCAGCTCATTACGTACTCCGAGTATGCGATTATCTCAGTGACACCTTTTCCTAACAGATGGATAGGCCATGGTTCTTAAATATCCCTGGTGCCCATGAAATCACCCTACAAGAAGTCCTGACATGAAAATGTGTGATAACTCTTATTAGGGGTATATAAAGGAAATAGTGTCAAAAGAAAGCTATTAGCTCCAATGATGAGTGGAGGTCATCTGTTTCCGCAGCATTTTGAACAATAACACCTACTATGTTACAGAAAAATGTCTCACAGAATATAGCATCATATTTATTATGCAACAACCACAAGGGACAGCACACAGATACATTGGACACACAACGTATATGAATAGGTAAGGACTTAGAGAGTGGCGTATTTAGGTCCTTGTTTAGTGGGAGCTTAAGAACCAGTAAGAAGCATTTGTGTTGCACGTATAATGCCAAAAAATAATAATGAAATTATTTCGGGAAGGGGGTTTGAGCCCGATAGCCACCCCCGTAAATACGCCGCTGGACTTACATATACACAGACACATATAGATAATGTGTCCAATGAAGTCGAAACTGTAGCACATATTAGTAATAGTAAATATTTCCTTTGGTCAAATTTTATTTTCATTTAAGTTAAACGAATATTGAAAAAAGTTTCTTCATAATTCAAGTGGAACATTACAGTCTTTGGTACAAAAGATACAAGTTCGACTCCCGGTGCGAATTCATGAAGGTCAAATTACACGTTAAGCTTTAGGTCCACATCTTATACAACATCGATGCTAAAAACGGACGCTAAATTCCAAAAAATAAAGTAACTAATGTTTCAACCAGCAAAATTATTGAAATAATCTTATAATCGAGTAATTTTAACAACATTACGTATTATACACATTCAAAGAATAAGTACTTTTCCAATAAATACAAAAGAAGATTGTTACAGGAAACCAAAACTTTGATCTATTACAGTTTCTCGTTTTCTTCAAATACACAAGCAAACCAGAAGGGAGAAAGAGAGATCTTCCTTGCTTCACACTACCGCACACTATTACATACATACACACACACACACACACACACACCTCTTTTATACTTTCCTTCCTCCTATTCGATCCAACACAATCAATAAAAAGGTCTCGTTCACAAGTTGATACTCTGTTCACGCACGGAATTTCAAAAAGGGGGCCAACAATTGTGAGACGATCACACATCTTAAATGAGAATCGTGACTACACACTAAGACCATTTGGGATTCCTCCGTGCTGGTAGCTGCTGGGTGGTGGGTCCCCTCTTTCTTTCTCTTTGTTAATCTCTTCTCTATTTCCATGAATGCCATTGAACTACAGATGCACCACTATGTATTACAACACATTGTATAAGAATTACGTGTAATTTTAACGGTTAAGTATTGTATTATTATTATTTTTTTTAAAAGCATGCTGCCCACTTCTTTACTTCTTTTCTTAACTTACCACACGTTTTTTTTTTTTTTTTGGGTAGATAAACTTTCGTTTATTGTAAGAATCAAGGAAGTGGATCACAAATTGAAGTATAAATTAAAAGTTTCTTACATTTTCCCATAAAAGGGAATTTTAAAAGAAAAGTTCCTTTACTCAAGGGGTGGTCTTTCTTGGCAATGAGGAATAAAGCTGTATATATTTCTGTAAATGATGATGATACCACGAATTCTCATAACTATTGTTACACAGAGGAGAAAATAAGATTTGTTATATACATGACTTGATAATTATGATGATGATGATGATATAAAACTATCCATATTACATAATAAACCCTGAACCAATCACTGACTAAAATCTAATTATGAATATGCCAGAGAACTACCTCGAGTCTCGCAATTCTCGATTCATTGAGATTTGCACAGAAAAAGAAAAGCTGATTTTAATCTAGAAAACCCGGAGAGGCGAAACTTAATAGAATTCTGTGTACAAGGCTACGCAGAGGTTTGTTACTTAGCCGGGAGCAATCTGTACAGTCGCAAATAGGCGCAAATCATGTGTCTCCGTTGACACGTGTAGGATAAAGAAAATCGTGGTCAAGTACCTTAATAAACATTATTATCTGGTTGAGCACCACGACACAGCTTTTCTACGATTCCAGTTCTCCTACTTTGGCAAGAACAGTGCAAAGAAAGCCGCCCGTAGCCGGCATCTTCGGATTGTCCTTCTAAATGAGTTCGATTTTTCTCTCTGTGTATGTATAATTTGATTTTCTTTTAAAAATCTAGTTACCAGCCTCCAAATTCGTCCGCGAAATGTAACTCACTACATAGAAAACTAGAGTTATATTTAGTTCGAGTCCCCATTATCTAATATTCATTATCAATAAATGTATGGTATTGTCTCGGAAATAAGACGAGAATCGAGACTAGTAGATTTTTTTTTTTAAATTCAAGACGAGATGAGAAATTCCACTAGTTTTCTCGGCAACAGTAGTTCACCCATGTCTTAGATCTTAAAACACTGTTTTACTGTTATGTAATTGATAATATAAAAACTAAAATTCATAAAGTAACGGTACGAACATTTACAAAGAACATTTATCAACGTTCAGAGATACTCAAGTTATTACACAATATACTCTAATAATAAATATAGTTTAAATGTTATATCAAACCCTAAGTGGACCTCGCTAGATTCTGGTAAGTTCTAGATCAGTGCTGTCCAAATGGCGGCCCGCGAGCCACATGCGACCCGCCAAACCATTTTCTGCGGCCCACAAAGCTCTCACGATTTACGATTGTTGTTACTGATACTATTTTCATTTATATTTATTCACTCTTTTTATGTTTAAACTCTTCTTTCGAAATAAGGAATCCATTTAGCGCTTCTGTACAACAAAAAGGCGCCGACATCCACGGCAACACCTTTCCCTAAATTTTGGAGTTTGGTCCGAAAAGAGTGTCAGTGTTTGATAGTACTTATTTGTGTGAAAGTTCATTTTCCATCATGAAAATTGTGAAGAATCGCTTCAGAAGCTGCCTTGGAGACTCTTCTCTTTCACATCTACGGCTCGCAACAACAAGAATGGATGTGGATATCCCGGCCCATGTAAACGATGGTAGTCACCCTCATTTGTCACATTGAATAGGTATATAATATTTCAAATACATTTTTTATATTTTTCTTTCCTAGTGTAATAATAATAATAATAATAATAATAATAATAATAATAATAATAATAATAATAATAATAATAATAATAATAATATCTGCGGCCCTCCACTTTACTAGTAAAGACGATTATGGCCCTCAGGCTTATTATAATTGGACACCCCTAGATAAAACTAAGAAAAACATCAGACATAAATTTTGTACCATAAATCAGAACGAGACGATATGATAGGTCTACAAAAATTGACGAGACGAGAAAACCTTACGTCTTGTCTCGTCTCGTCTCTTGGGCAACATAACCAACTTTCATGCAAGTAACTCTTTCTTTATATAACGCTGCACGGCATTTTTACCACTCATCAGTAAATTCAGATTTTGTCTGCTGCATAGTGCAAACCCCAACTTCTTACGTGCTCCTTATAAATAAATTAAGATAAAAGGATAATCTTTAGCTTTAAGTAAAGGACCCGTCATTTAAACCAAAAAAGAAATCGTTAGATATTTACTCTTTTATCCTGTGTGAGAACCCTTCCGTCTAGGAATTGAAAAGCTCACGAACTACTTCATGGAAAAAGAAGGTCAAAAGTTATTTAGGAATCTTGTTCGTTGATGGTGGTGATCTATCCATGGAAAGTGGTGGAAATTAACTATTTCCAATTTTACCGTTGATCAGTGGCGGATCCAAGGGGAGGGCTATAGGAGCTATAGCCCCCCTTGACACTCAGATATACACTGGATAAAATGGGCTTGAATCCTGCTTTACACTGGATAAAACGGCAAAATATGGTTCAGCCCCCCCTTGATCATATCCTGGATCCGCACCTGCCGTTGATCAATATAGAACTAAAACGGTAATAGATACCGAGAACTAGGTTTCCTACAAAATTAATTAAACGTCCCACGAAAGAATAAATTTCATTTGCACCCTTCAACCTCTACTGAAGCAGGAAGTGATAAAAATCGACTACAATTCCCGATTTCAATACTGATCTACATACAGCAAAAACGATAAGAGAGAGCGATTTTTTAAAAAATTAATTTAGCGTTCTAAGAATCGGTACCATCTACTCTCTGAACCCTCTATTCATACCGGAAGTGATAGGAATCAACCATTTCTGGTTTTAGCGATGATCGCTATGTGGTAAAAATGGTAACAGATAACAAGAAGTGGTTTTCTGGGATCAATTAATGCGTCCCAAGAATGTATTCTATCTCCATTCTAATATCTCTACTAAAACCAGAAGTGGTAGAAAACTACTACAACTTCCGGTTTCAATAATAATTTAGAAATAGGGATGGTACCGAGACCGAGACTAGTCTCGGTCTCGTCTCGGTATCGTCTCGAATTATCGAGACGAGACCGAGACCGAGACGGCCTTTTATATACCGAGACGAGACCGAGACCGAGACGGCCTTTTATTTACCGAGACGAGACCGAGACCGAGACGGAGCTCTATAAATCGAGACGAGACCGAGACGAGACTTAGGTCAGTCTCGAAAGTCTCGGTCTCGTCTCGAATATTGATATAGACAACTATTAAGATTGACCTTTACTCAAAATTTCTTTCGTTGCTGTATTAGGTAATATGGGAACAGTTGACTAATGTTCAGTGGCGTATTTAGGGGATGGCTATCGGACTGAAGCCCCTCCCGAAATAGATTTGTGATCATTTTTTCGCATTGCACGTACAACACAAATATTTCTTACTCGTTCTCAAGCCTCTCCCGAAACAAAATCCACTGCTGATGTGTATAGTCATCTCTGTCTCTCTCTCAATATATATAGAAGTAGGATTGAAGCCCATTTTATACAGTGTATAGCTGAGCATCAAGGGGAGGTATAACCCCTTTAACACTCCCCTTGGATCCTCGCCGTATATCATATCTAATATAAGTAAAAGAAAGAAAATGAAATGAAAAAATGAAATCTTTGAGTTTTACGTCCCGCGGTTCTGCCGGTTAGGCTAAAGGAGACGGTGATGATGAGTAATGAAGGAAATGGTGGAATGAAGAAAGTGGGAGGAAACGGGAGATCCCCGAGAAAACCCACGCACACGGTGTTTGTCCACCACAAAGTTCACTTGGCGGGGGCTGGGATCGAACCCGGGACCCCAAGCACCAGAGGTGAACGCTCTACACTGAGCCACCGCGGCCCAAGTAAAAGAAAGAGTTTGTTTGTCTGTGTGTCTGCGTGCCTGTCTTTCTGATTGCCTGTGTGCGGCCTGGAGACCAGACGAAAGTCCAAGAGTTACGAAATCTGGGTGACAAGTATCATGTCCCAGCCCTCAGACCAAGAAGAAGCGGTTTTTTTTTTTTTTTTTTTTTTTTTGAATCAGGAGGGGCGTTTACCGGGACATGTAAAAGTAGTAGAAAATGACCGATATTAGTGTCGAATACATAGTTATCGCAGTCGCTGAGATCAATGATGATACTTCCATTAGCGTTTAGCGATGACTTTCAAAGTCAGCTAGCTACCAGTGCATGTGGGCCGTGGTTCACTTGCGGGGGAGGGGAGTACCGGGACGTAAAAATAATACAAAAGGACCGATATTAGTGTCAAATAGTTTTCACGTTTTCTTTGATCAATGGTGAAACTCCGATCGCATTAACCTCCAAATTCACCCCCATTCAGCTGCGGGCCGGAGTTCACAGTAGGGATACCGAGACATGTAAAAGTAATCCAAAATGGCCGATATTAGTGTCAAATGTATAGTTTTTGCGGTCGCTGAGATCAATGGTGTCATTTCCATTAGCGATGACTTTCAAATTCAGTTACCAGTGCATGCGGGCCGGGGTTCACCTGCTGGAGAGGGAGTATCGAGACATGTAAAAATAATACAAAATGACCGATATCAGTGTCAAATACATAGTTTTCGCGGTTGCTGAGATAGTAATACTCCCACAGGCCTTGACTTCCAAATACTGGTCCCATGCGAAAAATGGGTATTTCATCAAGTTATATATATAATAGTCATATATATTAAAAATGCTGATATTTTTTTAACATGCTGTGTGAAATATGGAAGGGAAAATTCTTCTAGATACTCTGCAATACCACTAGATAAACAAGCAATGTTGCCAACGCAACATAAAGTTGTAATTTCTCAAATTGCACTACGTTTGATATTATATATTTCTGTTCAGTTAATTTAGTTTAGTGCGTGGGTTTTCTCGGAGTTCTCCCGTTTCCTCCCACTTTCTTCATTCCACCATTTCATTCATCTCTCATCATCACAGTCTCCTTTAGCCTAACCGGCATAACCGTGGGACGTAAAACTCAAAAATTTCATTTCATTTTCTAATTGAGTTTAACGCCTCTTTCAGCAGCGAGGTTATATGAGACTGAACCTACTGATTAACGTTGAATCTAAACCACATGAGCTCCCGCCGGGAATCTAACGCCATAGGCTAACTGCTTAGCCACAAACGAGCTCTACATATTTCTAATTTAGATATTAAATAAAACCATAATACCACATACAATATTCAGTGTAACAAAGGGCAATACTAATCACTAACATCAACATTTTGGAGATCTCTAATAACTCAAATGGCAGGAACATTATAACATTAGTGTTCAGTAGTTTTAATTACAACAAGTTTCAGTTACATTATTTTAAGCAGTGTTGTGAACTTAAATAAATTGCTAAATATTATTATAAATATAGTGCAAATAACGTAGCTAAAGTGCAAAATGTTTTAAAATTACTCGTAATTTGTTTTATGGTGCAAGAATGTTTTCAAAACACGATGTTTTTCATAGTCTTTGGGCTACTTATAATGTTAATGTCAAAGTTTTCGTTCCAGCAATACATGTAAAAGCAAATTGTATTTGAAATTAAATGCAATTGATAACTTTTCAGTAGCACTAGTTGTTCTCCCTAAGCCTTAAGCCTGTTGTATTTTTTAAGATTAAAACACTGATTTATTAATTTCACGATTACGCTAAGGCGGTTAAAGGAGACGTGGAGTTACTAATCGTAGTGGAATCCGACAAACTTCGGTCTTTGAACATTACCGCCACCGGAAATCGAACTCGGGACCATACGAACCAAAATCAAGCGTACTAGCCATTACAGCAAATGGGGGTTCTTACATTGTGTTGATTTAAATAATTGAGTCAGTGCTGCCAGATCCGAAGATCAAAAAGTAGCGTGTCTGTGCTCCAAAAGTAGAGGATATGAACTATTTGTAGCCCAAATATATAGAAATGGATTATTTGGCAACTAATGACTGGTACTAATGAAATAATGTTTAAAATAGACCGAAAAATGTGATGGACATATTGCAAGACGAAATTATTATCGATAGACGAAAACAATTTTAGATTGGATACCACGTGACAAAATCAGGAACCACTGGGGAGTAACCTGGAAAAGAATTACCCAAGATAGATAGTTGTATAGAAAACTTGGGAAGACTTCATCCAGCAGTGGATTGATAATGCTTGATTATGATGTTGGTGATGATTTTATATCGAGATCTCAGAGGTAAACTAAACCAAGTCATAATTTCGTAATTTTACAGGAGAAGCGAAAAACCGGTTCCTTAACTAAGATCTATAATACTGTTTTTCAAACTATACTAAGTAGTTACAAAGTAGTAAGATGGCTTTAGACTTAAATTATTACAACACTAGAAAGAACATAGTCAATTAAAAAAGTATTCTAACTCAATTTGGCCTAAAAGTGACTTAACATAGTGTACCACTAATGTTCATATATATATATATATATATATATATATATATATATATATATATATATATATATATATATATATATATACTGTATAAATATACTAGCTAAGTTAGGGTAAAATTGGATTCAAAATTTAACGAAAGTCATACAGCGAAGAAAAAATATATTTTTGACTATTTAATACTTCATGTTGCTGCAAAACTACGAAAATGAATACAAAAGAATACTAGAATGTTAAGAATGACTTGTTTTGGCGAGAGAGAGAAAATAGATACAGCTAGCTCGAATTACCTATATACTTATATAATATGTATGTTCATGTTTCGCAAGTAATTTTCAATCAATATAAAATTTCAACGTAATGAACGCACGATTGGTTTTCTCAAATAAAGATCATATGCACTTCTAAGAGCTCAGGAATAAGCTTAATCTATGTTACGGCAGTGGATATAATTATGTATGCGTATGTAATGCATTACAACTTTAGGAACTTGTATAAGAAACAGAATGTACTTAAATTTAGACGCGAACTATGCGAAACATCTTACTTTGAATCTAACTTGTTTCGTATGCAACCCGAGGCCACACATAGCAAAGATGAGTGTCGTAGCTCCCACCACAAAGTTCAGGAATTTCGTGTTATAAGGTGTCAAATAAACACTTAGATGTGAAACGGTAATAAAGCATTTGATCAATTTTAAACAAAATATATTGTAGTAATGATTTACCCTATTTGGTCAGATAATGAACGTTATATTATGTTTTTAAAATGACAGTCAAAACAGAATGTATTGGATAATAAACGAGAAATTGTAAAATTTCAATTTCGGTACGATTGAATACATTCATGCTGCTATGTGTTGTGTTATCCGTTAGGAGGTATTGAACAATTCTGATTCAAAGGAAGGAAATAAACTACTGTATAGTACTGAAGTTAATTTAATAGAGTTTAATTGTATAGGCAGTACTGAGGCCATGTAAGAAAGTCTTTTGCTGAAAGTGAAATATGGGTTACTATTAGAATGTTATCCCAGATATGATATACCCACTGATGATTGAAACTAGAACACACGCATGGAAGGCATCAGCGCTAGCAAATTAGCTCTGAAGAAGTACAACATACTATAATTCTAAGTCAAGAATAAGGCCAAAAATAAGAAGCAGAAACGACAGACTTTACAATAATAATACTTTTACAATTTTAATTTCACGTTTTTATTTCGAGACTTTCGAGACGAGACCGAGATTTGGCCCTCGAGACCGAGACCGAGATCGAGACAAGCATTTGTTGACCGAGACGAGACCGAGACCGAGACGGCGATTTTTTACTCGAGACGAGACCGAGACCGAGACAGCTATTTTTAAACCGAGACGAGACCGAGACTGTACAAAGTCTCGTCTCGTCTCGTCTCGATACCATCCCTATTTAGAAAATATCACACGATACTAACCAAACTCCTGCACGCGGTGTACACGTTACACCGAAGTTTGTTTACTTAACGCAGTTCTTTTCTGTTTTTACATAAAATTTGATTAATAGATTTTTAAAATGCTTGGCAACGATTACCCATTCTAGACACATCATTTACCCTGGTTATTGGGAATTTGATTATTGCGGTACTTTACGTGACAATAATTTAATCGATGTATTCCTGTATATTATGTTCATCTGTGTACTTTTTTGCATAAGGTAATGTTGTATTTCTAATGTTTTTATATAAAAAAAATCATCAAAAAAACATACATTACCACTAGATATCATCCCACAATTAAAGTTGTTTATTGATAAAAAAAAATAACAAATAAATTATTATCGATTTCTTTTTTCCTTCGAATGACTTTTATCGTCAAATTCACAGTAGTTCGCTGTAGTAATCACATATGAATGTAAGGTTTCCGAAGTTACGTTGTAGTAAGGTGTAAGTTTTCGTTGTTAATTACTCCAGGAAAAAGATATCTATTTGCCCACACAAGAAGGTGGGGTTATGCTTCGTATACACGCACCGACACACACACATATTATATATATATATATATATATATATATATATATATATATATATATATATATATATATATATATATATATATACACTGAAATTAATCAGGAACTTAATTTATATATATATATTGTAATAATCTCCCCTTAATTTAGTCACGCACTGCGCATTAGAAACCATGAGAAATTTTAGGAAAAAAATCATACATTTAGTTATAATTGTCCTTGTTTCTGGTAAAAAGCTGAGAAAGAGGAAGGAAAAGTCTGCGTAATGTACTCAAGTACAAAGGAATCTAATAATATATATATATATATTAAAAGACCATATTTATAAAAAAATTGTTTGTACTTACACGAAAGAATATATACAAAAATATTCAATGTTTTATTCATGCTTTTTGAACATCAGTTTGCAACACTGGAACTCATTACATACTAAAACATTACACCGATAAGCATCTCTCTATACCTTTTTTTCCTTTTAATATTAAGAATAAATTAAAAAATAATTTAAATGATTTTTTTATTGCTGTTCACCCTGGGAAATTATTATCACATTACACAGTGGTCGCTTTTTAATACATTTTTTTCTAAGTTAATTTGAACGAAGAATTATAAGCGGTACATATACAAGAAAAACTTCCCTATTATGTGAAAAATACATGTCAAAAAATCGTAGCGTCCTGTATATTCGTAACTAATGTACATGAAACTTACTTCCTTAATGTATTTTTTTTTAACCCTCTGATTTTAATATTTCCACGAATTTGTTTGTTAGAGGTTAATACACCAGGGATGTAATGTACCGAGGTACAGTATAACAGAATATACTAATGATTTTTTTTTTCGTAAAATGTAGGCTGTTAATTATAGCCTATATGAGGTTTATAAAGAATACATTAGGAAGTAAGAGTTCCTTAACTCAAAACTCAATATTTCAACAAATTTTTCGATTAACTGTTCACTTAATTACTTGTATATCCGAATAATTATTCAATTTCCGAATACGTACTCGTTCAAATAATTATTTGATTTCCGAATAATTATTTTGCTACGTGCGGAAAGTTTTTCCACTTATTTATTTTTTTAAAAGTTTCGTAACCTGTCACATATGGAACCCGGAAAAGTTATTTTAAGTTGAGAGCCAATTGCGGAATTTTTTATGAAACATCTTGCCTTTGAATCAATGTTCGTAATTTGAAGGAAATTTTCCTAATCAAGGGAAATTTCGTAGATAAATTTAGCCTAAAGGGGAAAAGATTGTATAACGTTTTCGCGAAGACTTATTGACAACATAAATGTTTAAATTTTTCTTTATTCTTCAGAAATGAATCTATACAATAGCAATGGAGAGTGTGTGTGTGTGTGTGTGTGTGTGTGTGTATTCAGAATAGCATAATTTGTATCCATTGGAAGGCCGCGGTCGCTCAGTGGTAAAGCGTTCAACTCTAGTGCATGGGGTTCTTGGTTCGATCCCAGCTCACGCCAAGTGAACCTTGTGGTGGACAAACACCGGGTGCGTGGGTTTCCTCGCAGTTCTCCCGTTTCCTCCCACTTTCTTCATTCCATCATTTCATTCATTTCTCATCGCTACCATCTCCTTTAGCCTAGCCGGCATAAAACATGGGACGTAAAACTCAAAGATTTCATTTCATTTTCATTGTTCACTGGGTAGGCCCTATATTTATCATTTTTGGTGAAAAAAAAGAATAAGAGAAAGTAAAAGAAATACAAGCAAAAAAAAAACCGAATAAAACAAATGTGATTGGCACTTCCTGTTCCTTTAATATAGCTAAATTAACTAATCTTATCACTTAACTTCTGTCATAAGAATTAGAAAGTACAAACTAGAGAAAATTTGATAAGAAAAGGGAAATGTTTGTCTCAGTCGAGGGAAATTTTCTTAAGGAAACCTACGAACACTGATTCAAATATTCGCTTCGAATATTGGTTATGCGAATAATTATACAGTTCAACGATGAAAATGTAAGTTGAACGAAGTCATCTAATTTTGATTGATTCTGTGGAGCTGGAAATGAAGTTGGTAGCAAAAAACGATTAGTTCTCGTTTTAGTTTTATACCTGTATCTAATAATAACGTTATGGTAGTGAACATATCTTCCATGTTTGGGGGAAAATGTCACACTAAATTGGAGAAAATAGATAAGCTATATCAACGCTCCTTTCGTATCTCAGCTCTGTTCTGGGGTGAGCGAAACAACAACTTAATACCATTTGTCAACAGTTCTTGGTAGGCTTTTTGTGAACTGCTGTACGCAAAAATAGATGTATTTTCATGTATATGTTTGAGAAGTGCCTCATAATTTATCGAAAAGTGTTTAAACTAACAAAAATTCCGCAAGAGTTTGTAAACAGAGCGGAGAGTTTCTGCTATGTATGAGGAGGAAAATTATATTTTCTTCACAAAAACAGCATATAGCACCGTTAATTAGAAAAAGTTATTTTTGGTTTAAAATTGGAGATCAAAATAAAGTTTTGCCACCACACATTGTTTGCAACACTTGAGCCAACAATCTAAGAAATTGGATAGATGGTAAAAAACATTCAACGCTTTTCAAAGTGCCCATGATTTGAAGAAAGCTTAGCGACCATATCAGTGATGGCTATTTTCGTATGGTTCCTTTCGTGCAGAAGTTTCTAGGAACAAGAAGTGAACATTGACCTATGCTAACATTTCATCTGCAATGGAAAGGACTACCACACCACATCCACATTCCAGTTCCACATCGAGAAGGATTATCAGTCCCTCATCCACCCAAATAAACCTTTTGTATAATGATGATAACAACTTGAATCTATTGAACCAAGTATTTCGAAGGATCCTGAATTTGTTGTAAACATACCTTCAAGTGAACCACATACGCTCAACTTAAGAAGAGCTAAATGGTCTCATTAGGGACTTGGATCTCGCAAAAAACAAAACCGAAGTTTTTGCTTCATATTTACAACAATGAAATTTACTGCAGGAAGAAGCAACTATAGGGAGAACAATTTCACTTGATTTTTTTCCATGTAAGAAACACTTGTGGCATGTGTAGACATCAATGGCCCCATGAAGACTGTCAAAATTAAAAATACGAATTTACGGAGTGGAAGCTCTTCATGCGGTTCTTCAAAGACGATTTTTTAAAAAATGAAATGAAATCTTTGAGTTTTACGTCCCACGGTTATGTCGGTTAGGCTAAAGGAGACGGTGATGATGAGTGATGAATGAAATGGTGGAATGAAGAAAGTGGGAGGAAACGGGAGAACCCAGAGAAAACCCACGCACACGGTGTTTGTCCACCACAAAGTTCACTTGGCGGAGGCTGGGATCGAACCTGGGACCCCAAGCACCAGAGGTGAACGCTCTACCACTGAAGACGATTTTAAAAGCCGTGTTTTTACATATTGGAAACCTTCCTTCCATTCCGGTTGCTCATGCAGTTCGTATGAAAGAATCTTTTGGAAACTTGAAACCTCCACTGCAAGCCATTAAACATCACACTATTATAACTTTCAGTGGCTCATTTGTGGTGACCTTGAAGTAATGGCGCTGTTAATAGGTATGTTATATAAAGTATTATTGCTCTATTAATGACTCTCACTACTGCAAAATTACGTACTCGAGCAACTCTTAAGCCAGGGGTGAAAAAACATGCAACATGAACTATCTATAATTCTAAACGAACTTTGTTTTCCCCACTACACATAAAATTAGGTCTTATGAAATGTTTTGTTAAGAGTACGAACCACGAGGGGGAAGCTTATAAGTACTTAAAAGAAAAGTTTTCTTGATTAAGTAATGCCAAAGTTAAGGAGGGCATCTTCATAGGCCCACAAATTCTACAGGTATTTGGAGATGATCAGTTCGATGAAATACTAGATGTTGATGAGAAAGCTGCGTGGGAAAGCTTTCGTGGAAGTTCGGTCATAGTTTTTGGGAAGACGCCGTGCAACAAATTACAAAGAACTTGTGACTAAATTGTTGCCACGATGAGAAAAACTTGCTTGCAATGTGTCCCAAAACTCCACTTTTTTTTTAATTCACACCTAGATTTCTTTATTGAAAATTGTGGAGCAATAAATAATGATCACGGCGAGCATTTTCATCAAGGTACTGCAGTCATGGAGAAAAGATATGAAAGAAAGTGGCATCCTATCATACTGGCAACTAGTGTTGGATTATTGCTAGGGATGCTCCAGTATAACCGAAGCGAATACGCTTAAAATAAACCCAACAGGAATCTATCATGCACAAGAGATTTCAACTTTTGTCTACATTGGAAAATAATTGCTGATCTGAACTTTTAAATTGTATTGTACTGTAGTTTTCTCCCTGTTAAACGTATGAGTTTTATCCGCATCACGTGTGGGTCCTTATATCACTATACCAGTACTATTTTATGGTCATCGTACTTGTGTACGCACATATTTTTCTAATTTTTAAGGTTAATACTGAATTTGTCATTATGGTATAGTTAATGATTATCTTGTACATTTTTCTTTAAATTTCTGTACTGGAACACTTCACAAATTTGTTCTATTACCACCATTCGACACATGTTACGAGATACTGGTTAGCTGATTTTAACATTAATGATAAGGTTATAGAAATCTGTAGTTAGTATATTTCCTTAAATTATATCCAAATTTGTTACATGAAGGTTAAATAAAAGTAAAGAACCAAGAACATAGCTACTTACCAGAATTTTGGTTCAATGTTTTCGCAACTTTTTCATTTTAAAAACATTGGGAAACATATTGATACTTTTATGCATTATATTTATTTATATTTTATTATTTATTTATTTATTTTGTAAAAGTAGAGTTAAGTATGTACTTTTATTATCCAATCTTGCCATATCATGCTCAAATGAATGTGAAAATCGTAAAATTAAAAGAATTTACCCACCTTCAATCAAAATTCGTTGAACAGTATTATTTGAACAATTTTCGTGTAACAAATTTTATTCAAATATTAGAAATAAATAAAGAATATTCGACGAAACCATAATTCCAATTTTCGAATTATAAATTATTTGAACATTAACAACACTATTACTCAAGAAAATCAGTGAAGAGTCTTCATCCCGGCGAAATTAAAATACCGCTAATTTTACATTAATTATGTGATATCTTCAAATAGATAAAAGATGATCGAAATGTGGAACAAGAGCGCCCTAGACAATAGTATTTTACATGAGAAACCGTTATCACGACTCACTTATCTGCTTTCGATTTTGAGCCATTTTGAAAATCGGCATTTATTTTCGCGTTTCTAAACAGCTGAAAACGGAAAGCCACTAGGTGACTTGTGATAACGGTACCTCACGCAAAATAATATTGTCTAGGGCGCTCTTATTCCATATTTCAATTATCTTTTATCTATTTGAAGATATCACATAATTACTGTAAAATTAGCGGTATTTTAATTTCGCCGGGATGAAGACTCTTAACACAGGAACTATTCCGATTGTATAGAGATCACATAGGATAAAAAAAATCTACTGATTGCTTTTGTTTGTTTCTGCAGTGATGAGACTCCGACCACAGACTCGATTAAATAATTCATTTCGTTAATTCATACATTTCAATCGCTATTTCTTGATTATGTAGACATCAACCGTGATATTGAAGCTAAAATTTAAATAGGCAGAAATTAAGTTCTTTTATTATTTTTTTAATGTATAAAAGATGTTCACATGATGAATAACAAGTCTTTCATGCTCTTATCATGCCTCATGTTCGGAGGATTCGTGTTCGATTCTTAGTTGATCATTAGCCGTGGAAAAAATCTAAATCAGTTCCCACTTTAAATTAAGTAACGGATCTGATCTCATACAAAATTGATGTTAAAAACAGAAGCTGAATTATAATCAATTAACCAAATAGTACATATATATATATATATATATATATATATATATATATATATATATATATATATATATATATATATATATATATATATATATATATATAACGTAAGACTTTCCACAACATTCTAAACACAACCAGGGGACCAATTCGGCACTTTTCTAGTGCGACAGTCGTTTTTTTTTATCCGATAAGCTTTAAAAAAAAATCCAATTTCTAGTCGTGTTTAACTGCTTATCTAAACCAACTCTTGACGTAGGCCTAAAGAATCTAAACATTCAACACGCTGCACACAAATTTGAGGAACTGTGAGTGGCCAATATTTCAAATATGCACGATAACATTATAAGGAAATAAACGGAAAATTCTAAATCACGATAAGCATATAAAACAACCAAAAAATAATGTTAAAACAATATTATGATCGCACTATTCTAAAACGCCGTAAAAGGAGTCTCATATTTTAGGACATACAATCGCAAAATGAAAATTAAAACCAAATAAATAAATAAAACGAAAGAACGAAAAATGGCATGATATTTCAATTTGTCAGTTCTTTATGTTTCTTAAAATACATAATATTTTAAATCCGAATTACTATTACATAATTTCACATCAAAGACCTACTAATTTTTTTGTTGCCATATTAGGAGAAGGATAATGTTTATTCCTTTTACACAGTATACACAAATATATTTAAAAAAAAAGCAAAGGGAAAAAGAGTTTTTTAAGAATAAAACTATATAAAGAACAACTTATTATCATGTGAAGTATGCAGAAATTCCTATTAACAATTACATTAAATTTTCTTTGGTACACAGCTATGTATATACAACTCAAAACACTGCATCTAATATTATGAACCACACCCTGAAAGTTATCAAGTCCAGGAAGAAATAACTTTATCATGATACACGATTTTCATCATTATTCTGCCTGTGCAATATGAAGAAATGATCGTCGTGTGGTATATTCTTTCAGATTTTTCTTTTTCCACATTAGAAATGACCCTTGTATAGCGCGCTATGTTCTTTCTTACACCAATATATTCGATTGGTTATAAACAACATGAAAAAGGAAGAGGGGAAAGCAACAGGAACGTTTATAGTACACGTTTTATACATAGAACGATCAAAGAAATATTAATATCGCTTTTGCTTCTTTGTGAATTCTACGGAAGTACGTAACGAACATAAAATATATACATATACGTATACTTTTTGAACGATATACCTAAATGCTGAATGGCGTTAAAAAAAAGAAAAAAAAACATGACTTGCATTATTGAATAACCTTAGTAACAGCGTCACGAATAATGCAATTCTACAAATGTTATATCTTTTCTTTTTAATCAACAAAAAATTTCATTGTTCTTGTGTTTGTTGTGGGGTTAATGATCTTCCGAGTCCCCAAAGAAATAACCGTTATTTAACCGGGACTGAAGTCTTCAATACAGGCTATATAATTAGTATGAATGGCGTTATTCTTTTTATTAACAGAATAGTTGTGGTAAACAATTTCTAATGCGTTACTCGCTATTTTGATAATTAATCGCTAGGTAATTAGTATATGGTAAAATTGACTATACCAATCTTACTTCGAAGGTTCAATTGAAATGAAATCTTAAAGTTTTACGTCCCACGATTATGCCGGTTAGGCTAAAGGAGACGGTGATTACGAGAAATGAATGAAATGGTGGAATGAAAAAAGTGGGAGGAAACGGGAGACCCCCGAGAAGTCCCACGAGCACGGTGTTTGTCCACCACAGAAGGTTCAATTGCATGTCCCGTCAAGTAAAACCCGCGTAGGAAATAGCAGTACATTTTACTGCAAAAAAGGCAAGAACAAATATCCTCGCTAAGTCTCCTATATGGAGGATTATTGCTTCCTACAATGCAATTGGAAGAATATCTGCTATAGATGTTTTTGGATGCTAAGGAACAACACTGTAAATGGGCCTAGAGCCTGTTGTGTTGAATAAATAAATAAATAAATCACTAAATTCGATGTAAGGAATTCAAACAACATGGACGTTAGTCATTTGGGGAGGGAAAGCGGGTAATTGTTCACCCTAAATTTGAGATGTATATGCATATTAAGCCGTAGTATAATGATATGTTAAGGAAAAAGGTGAAATTCTTAAGTATTTTGAGGAGATCCCCCCTCCCCGAAGCAAAACCTGAAAAGACGCTACTGTTAAACAGTATGCTTTAGTAGCACACTACTGATTATTATTATTAATTCGTAATTACTAGATAGGGTCTAATCTATAGTCTATCTCCAATTATATATATATATATATATATATATATATATATATATATATATATATATATATATATATATATATATATATATATATAAAGGATTTATGTTCCTATGGTCAATATAGGGGTGGGGAACAGATATAGTAACACTATTTTCTATTCGGTTAAACTCTTTCAACTCTTTGAGGAAAAGTAAAGAAAGAAATATTTAATTTAACGTTGCATGTTTCTGCATTTTAGTCGAAAACAGTGGTTTTCAACTTGGGAAAAGGGATTGAGGAGTGAGCATGTGAGCCGCAAGGCACTGACAGAAATAAACTACATTTGTAATTACAAATATTAGGAATGTTGTTAACAAAGTTAAATTAAACACTGTACAAAGACAAAATAACAAGCGACTAAGAACTGTGGTTCTATTGCGACCAAAGATGGTAAACTGCATTACAATTGTATGCAGAAGTTTTGCTGGATATAAATTATTATTATTATTATTATTATTATTATTATTATTATTATTATTATTATTATTATTATTATTATTATTATTATTATTATTATTATTATTATTAAAGATTTGAGAAATCGCGAAGGAACAAACGAATGAGCAGTAAAGAGGGAGAGGGTGTGAAGTATACAGGGCTCACGAGGAGGAGAGCCACCAGATAAACTAAGCTGGTAACACCGCCCTAGATGATACGGATGATTAATGGAACTGAATGATTACAAAGAAAACCCTCGGACCCGATGCTGTCCACTACAAACTCACTTGCCAGAATAAATTCTAGAATGTTACTCGTATTTGCATATAACGAAAATAAATAAACAAAACATCCAAAGATGAGACCTATTAATAAATGGATCTCATTGAACACACACAAAAAACGTAAATCTTCATGCGTAGTTTTCGAGAAAATTTAGCAAAATTATTTTTTAAGCTAAAAATCCAAATACGATAAGTCGACAACCACATTAATGACACTAATACTAAATTGTAGTCATGATTTTTTTACTATGATAGTGGCAATGCAATATATATATATAATCCCAACATGCACTGAGAAAAATCCGTTCTCCGGACAGCGGTAGACTATATTGTACAAATATACGGAATCCTCTTGCTTACTATAGAAATCAGTACGGAGCATAAGTTATCCGTATGCTATATAGGCACTGCCCTTAGATGTTATATCATGCACCTGCAGGATTTCTGATATCTAACAGTCTTCCTTATATATATATATATATATATATATATAAATTTTGTTACCGCCTAATTTGTTTCATATGGAAAGTACATAGAGATGGAACACTTATACAGAAAGTATTATAAAACATACGTTTTCAGTTAACGTTTGCTGTACGTTAAGTCCAAAAACTACAGGATGTTTACAAATGTAACATACGATTTTACGTACGGTACATACATGTTTTTCTCAGCGTGGCGATTAACTAATAACTCCTTGTGGTCCGTAAGAATCATTAGGCAGGTAGACCTTATTTTCTGAGTTATTTAGGCTAAATCTGACATGAAGATTCCAAAAATCGTCATCGCAAGTCTATCACTTCAATGGTGACCTAGTTATGGCTTAGGACAAATATGTTCCTATGATCAATAAAGGATTTTTTTTAAAGAAATAAACGTAAAGAATTCTATCTATGATAAGCTTTCTTCAAACCTCTTTTTCTTCTTAATAGTGTTAGCAATTATAATGTTTGTGTATGCTAATAGTACCGTTTCTTATACATATTTCATAAACTCATGAATAACTGGTACAGATTATACGAAAGCAAAGGTTAAGTTTCGAACTATTATAGAGTAGTTTGTATTTTATATTCATTTATATTCAATCCCATTTCGGTAATTCACGAAGCTTTAACATCCAACACACGAAAAATTGAAACATTTTAAACGATCCAGTACATTTTCGTTTTCGAAAAAGTTTATTTCTCGATAAGATATTCAATAAAGAAAGACATGGCCGTCCCTAGCCCACAGGAACTTGGTTTCAGTTAAATTATGGGGTTCACTTCTTATACAACTTCGATAGCTGTAAAGAATATTAAATTCCAACCAGCTAGATTATTAGAAAAATAAAATGAGGAGCTAATGAACTTGTCAGTTTATTATAGACGTATCATATTTATTTAGTTAGTTAGGAAACAAGTCTTAAGTTATTCTACGACTTGTTAAACATTTAGAAGAGTAAAAAATCTTCATTCAATATTCTTTCCTTTCCTGTTTCTATACCATCAGCTTTTGAGGTAACGAGCTTATTTCAGTCATTGCGTTGCCTTCCTTGTGCCTAATGGATCTTTTAAACACTGATGTACAACAAAAGGCGGAGAGAAAGAGATTTTCTGTAAACTACGACAGCGGACCCATGTATTCACTCCATTTACTGACATACTTCTTTGTCTATTACACTGGCGAGTAGTTTCCAACATGGAAATTGACTTTTGAAGAAAGAAGAAGAAGAAAAAAGACATTAAGTGGAAATTTTTAGATTGTAATTTATGTTTTCTTGCTTTGACCTTTACTCGACTTCCTTCTTAACAAGCCTTTGTGTGTGTGTGTGTGTTAACCTATGCTCAGAAACAACTTTTCAATTAAATGTATTTAAACAACGACATTATTTATTATATTTATTTTTAGGTTAACAGCTACCTTCTGAATACGTTAAATGTTGTTAAGTCGTATCGTTAAATACAGAAGATTACTCCACGTGAGTCGCATGGTTAAACTAAAAATGTGCAGTATTATTCCACGTGGAGGACATAGTGGGTTAGTGGTAATATTATACACGTGGGTGTTCTTCGAGTCGTGTCTTTCTCTTCTCTGTATCATTCTATCAATCACTTTACTATCATACTATTTTTATTCGATACTGTGCTTCAGTGTATTCGAATGGTTAGTATGCGTTTTTTTTTTTTTTTTTTGGTAAGCATAATCCTGGGCAGAGGCGGATTTAGATGATAAATACTGGGAGGGGGGGCAATCAAAACCCAGATTATGATTGGTATTTATGATTTTACTACAAACTTTCAAAAATATATAAATAATAACTTCAATTATTTTTGTCACTCAAACAACTGGGGGCCTAGTTCCCCCCGGCTCAGGGTTAGATCCACCACTGGTCCTAAGTTCACTCTTGCAAGGCATAGAATTTCTGGTTGCGTCCTAACATCGTGATGTAATTGGTCATTTATTGTTCTTAAATTGAAAAGGAAGCGTACTCTAGTCTAGAAAGCCAGAAATACTGTAACGGCGCTAGGGGCTAAATGTACAGGCCACACATCACCCAACTAAAAAAAGCCGCAATACCAATCCAAAGTTCTACATAGGCTTATAACGCAGAGAACTTTCGTTCTATTAGTAGATCAAATTAGCCTGTACTAGTACTGTCAGGACTGAGGAAGAATTCATAACGAAAAACATGATTTTTAGAAACTTAATGTAATGGTGGTGATTCATTGGTAGCCCTCTCATCCCTGGTACCATGAATCGTTCCTTGTTTGATCTCGGACCACGCGGGCTTATGATGGACAACACCGTATTTGTGGGTTTTCTCGAGATTCTTCCATTTCCTTCCATATTCAAATTGCACCAATTATTTCATAATTACTCTATTAATCATCTCCTTTAGCTGTAGAAGCTGAAATGCCATTCCTATTTCATAATTCAATTTCTGGAAAAGATCTAGCATTATCTTATTTCCTTCTGGATATCATGATTGAGCTAACAAATTTCCAACAGTAACTTTTCTACGATTCTAGATCTTAATTACGAATTTAATATTACATACATATTGGTACGAAACACGACAATGTTTTTTTTTTTTAAAAAAAAAAAGAAAGAAAAAGAAAAAAGAAACATGAAACGTGTCGAATTTGTCATTTTTCACGATCGCCATACTTTGTTCACTCATATCGTCGCTTTAAAGTCTTTCTTTGTTTCTTTTTTCTTCTTCTTCTTAATGACGACCGGATTACAGACAGCGTAGTGTACGCGAGATAAATGTATCTACAACACAAGACAATCAAATTCTCCGCGCAGGTCCAGTGGCTGAAGCGTGACCCTTTGGTTCACGTGGTCGTGGGTTCGATGCCCGGTAGGAGAGCATTGAATGCATTACAGTGGTTTGGATTGCAGCCAGAGCCACGTCTCATATAGCCTTGGTTCTGAAAAGAGACACTAAACTTCAACAAACACTATCGCAATAGTGTAGTAGAAACAGAAAACAATAGTGTAGTAGAAACCAGACTAGAGATAGAGAAATGCTTTTTAAACACACAGAAATCCTTTAGGTCCTCTGTTGCTTTGTCTCCATCCTAATGTATTTTTTCTAAGGAAAAAAAACTTTTTTGGTAGACAAAAAAGTAAACTGGTTGGCAAAATGAAATGCAGTGCAAAATAATTGTCTGTGACAATTGCGGAGGTCCCTCCGTCTCCTCTTTCATCCCCCATCCCACGGAGCCTCATTTCAATTCTCTTCTGTGGCTGGGAAATTGAGAAAAACAAGAGGAAAGACAGGGAAAAAAAAAGAGTTTGCAGCCCTCGGCCAATTACGCTTTCTAACACAGCTACAGAAAATGAATTGCTACTGAGAGCAGGGTTGCAAGTGCACGAAATTTTTTCCTAATTATTTCCTTCTTTCGTCAGTCTATCTTTACAACAATGTAATTATAAACTGAATGGCATTGTGGGAGAGTATATATGAGGGACACGGTAGTTCACATTTAGTGCAAAGGATTTCTGGCTTCTGGTTCATGCTATTACAGGTAATGTTTGTTTTATTAAGGATCAATTTACTTTTAAAAAATAACTGTATACTTTCTACCGGGAAGTGGCAAATTTTAAAAGGAGTTTAAGTGTACCAAAACTTCTTTACATACATTTAACATAAACGATTTATATGAAAATAACGGTATACTTTATAACATTTATCCTGTCTGCTCGTGTGTCCGCCTGTCCGGGAGACAAAAATATGAACTACTTTATACATCACGGTCAATTTTGGCCAGAATGCAAAGGGTTAAAAATTATAAATCGAGGTCCTTGATGGAGTTAATATATCAGAACTCAACCATTTCCGATTTTAACATTGATCAGTATACAGTAAACGCAATAGATAGCAAAAAGTGGTTTCATACAATCACTTAAAAGGGTTCCAACATTACATTTATTCTCCATCATTAACTCTCTCGTAAAACCGGAAGTGATGAATATCCATTATAGCTTTCGGTTTCAATATTGAGCTACATAGAGCAAAAACGACAAATTGGGGTTCTAACAATAGGCACGTCTTCTCTCTTAATCCTCTATGCAAATCTGAAGTTGTTAAAAAAATGAAATCTTTAAGTTTTACGTCCCACGGTTATGCCGGTTAGGCTAAAGGAGACGGTGATGGTGAGAGATGAGTGAAATGGTGGAATGAAGAAAATGGGAGGAAACAGGAGAACCCCGAGAAAACCCACGAGCACGGTGTTTGTCCACCACAAAGTTCACTTGGCGGGGGCTGGGATCGAACCCGGGGTGAACGCTCTACCACTGAGCCACCGCGCCCCCCAGAAAAGAAAAGAATCGGTTTAAACGTTGATTACTATAGATTAAAATGGTAATAGATAGCGAGATACAGTTTTCTGTAATTAATTAAACGTCCAAAGAATATAATTCCACTTTCACCATAATTTTTCTATTAAAATTGGAAGTTATCTACTACCACTTCCAATTTCAATATAACAAAATACAAATAAAATTCCTTCACATGGTGCACGCATAGCACGTTACTTCTTAAGCATACTGAGAAAAGGAAATGAAAAGGCAAAAATGTGGCGTGTTTTAGTTGGTGTTGTTGTTGAACTTTAGCGTCTGTTTCAGCACTGAGACTATATGAGACGTGGACCCATAGTTTAAAGTGGAATCTTAACGCGTTCAAATTTTATTTCTCCTTCACCGGTAATTATTAGCCCTGCATCCCGTGCTCCAAAAGCGTATGCGCCAGCCATTAAATTAGTGGAAAGGACAAAATGTGGCCGTATGAATGATCCTCAAATGGTCCCACTGCCTCATAGAACCTCGAAATTTACCAATACACTTGAGTTCTCAATAATTTAAGTCAAGCACATATATAGACTGAAAATTAAATCCCTGCTAAGTGCCAAAAATGAAAAAAGTTCGGTTTAATATCAAAATGTGGCCTATGTGCCTAACACTGCTCAGTGAAAAACGGGCTACTCACTGTGGAAGTAGTTAAAATAATCGCCAGAAGAATGCATGTGGGTCTATGTCCCACCAGTTCTGAAGTAAAATCTGGACTTTTAACTCATTTTCATTATGGCACTTAGCACGGATTTTTTAGTCAGTCTACATATGTTTTAAGATGAACAAACGATTTACCACGTTACCCAACATTTATACGTAACTAGAGCCCGGAAGTTTAGGCATTTATTTTGTGTAAAATAGGCAGACAAAATGGCATTTAAAATTTGACAAATAGGCACTAAAAGGCAAAAACAAAAGTTGTTACTTTTTTACAATACTCAAACATTCCTTAATATTTTTCTTGTTTAGGCATTTATTTTGTGTAAAATAGGCAGGCGAATGGCATTTAAAATTTGGCAAATAGTCACTAAAAGGATTGTTAATTTCTAATACTCAAATATTACATGATATTTTTCTTGTTATATAAATATGTGTACAAAATGTTACTTACAGTGTATGCTGATTGCACATGACTACAAGATACTTCATACTTCTTTAAGTTATCAACAGTCATACTTAATCGCCTGTCAGAAAGAACGGTTTTTGCAATAGAAAATGATCTTTCCACTTCAACTAAAGTAACTGGGAAGTACATAAATGAAGCTATTGTAGATGGACTTATTTCAAGATCAACACACTCTTCACCGTTAAGAATATCACAAATTTTCAACACTTTTTGAAAGTCCTCGTTAGCTGCCACAGCACGTTTGCACTTTTCATAAATAGCCAGTCCCTTTTCCCGCGGCACTTTTCCTAGCTGGTCAACTGTTTCCTGAAAGATCTGTAAGGATGTTGGAAGGGTTTCACCTCTTTTCTCTAGTTTCGTAATAGCCTCTGGCAACTTACCATAATGCACTGAAATGAATGGAAGATCACTGCTGAGATCTGAACAGCACAAAAGTTTTTTCACTTCGGAAATTGAAGCAGCATCCTCTTCTGATAATTGTTCCATCACAGCACGGATCGTTTCCAGGTTGTTTGCATAGTACACTGCAGCTGAAATCCAGGTCCCCCATCTCGTGATAATCGGCTGTGGAGGAAGAGGAAGCTCGGGCGCTACTTCCTTAAAAATCCGACAGCGGGAAGGAGATTTCAGAAATATTTTTTTGGTGTTTGAAATTAGCTTGTCTACTTTAGGGTACAACATTCTTATCTCTTCAGCGATTCTATGTATGCCGTGAGCTAAACATGTGATATGAATCATGTTGGGGAATAGCACTTTCAATGCCCACGCAGCTTTCTTCATGTACGGAGCAGCATCTGTAATGAAAAGGAGGACATCATTGTGTTTGTGATTTTGTGAATAACTGAGCTATTGATGAGCCATTAGCCTTTTCGAGCACTTCTACAATCAGAAGAAATGACAAGGATGAGGATGTTTCCATGGGTCCAATGATGACGTTGGCTAGGTATCTTCCTGTAGCATCTGTCGTCTCATCTATCGAAATCCAAATCTTTTTCCCACAAACTTCGTCACGAATCTTTTGCAGAGTCTGTTCATAGCAAGCATTTAAATATGTTTTCCTTAGAGCAGATTCTGACGGTACAACTTCCTTCGTGTATTTTCCCAGGAAATTCTTTAGTGTCCTGTTTTCCAGCTTGCAGAAAGGTATTCCCGCTGCCATGAAAGCCTTGCATAGGTCAAAAGAAAATTGTGATAGTCTATTGGATGAACAAACAGCTGTTGAAATCAAGGACAAACAAAGTATTTCTTGTCGTGATTAACTCTTTGCCACATACTTTGCACAACAAAACTGCGCCATCGGTAGTAAACGTATCTGCGCCAAATTTACGGATGTATCCTTGTAACTTACTACTCAACGGTATGCTAAATTTGGGCATGATGCAACCTTTTGTGCGTTCGAATCTGGAATAAAGAGTATTGCTTCGAATGCTTCGTTGATTGAACTTAGTTCTTTCTTTCTCTTTCTTTTTTACAGAAGCTCCAGTTTTTTTTTTTTTTTTTTTTTTTATGCCGACTGGGGAAACAATGACCCCGCGAACAACAACTAGAAGGAAATCGCCGCTCTTTGTTGCAAGCGCAAATATTATTTCTGATAGCACGCTACCACCTTTGTTCGCATTAATTGTTACAATCCCAAAGTACGCTGAATTTCGTCTAAGCTAGCGTTTTTAAATCAACCTGAACCTGAAGTCAATGTTATTGTTGAACATGATATCACGCTACGCAGACATTTCAACGAAAAAAATGACACTCCTAATCGAGAATGAGCATTTATAATTTGAAATTTTTGTATCTAACATTGCAAAAAAGGCAAAAAAAAAAAAAAAAAAAAAGGAGGGGGGGATTTACACATCCAAAAGTTGTTGAAGCTATTAAAAGGCAAAATAGGCAAAATGAAAAACTTCACTACAGGCTCACAACAACACAAAATGAATTTTGCCTTTTAAAAAATACAGATACAGGCATCTTTAAAGAAAGGCATTTTGCCAAAGTTCCGGGCTCTATACATAACAGATAAAAAGAAATAAACTTCTACTGATCATGTTTTCTTTTCGTTTGCTTTAATGCTCCCCATCTAATAATTCTACACAGCAAAAATGGATAGTGCATTGTGTTCCTAATACACAGGGAACAACAAATAGCAGGACTTGTACGCATGAAAATTCATATGGTCTCAAAACTATTTTCATGAAGGATTACAGGAAATATCACACGTTGATAAATGACAAAAATGCTGCGCTGAGCTATGCTCTCATAACCAAAAGTAAAAAAATCTCACTGTCAGTTACTAGATATGTATGGTACTCTAGCAAGCCAATGGCCTTAGTGTTGAAATCTTATCTTTTGCCGTACATCACCCACCTAATACATACTATAGAGGAAGAATTCATAGTTTATTTCTAGTTCATAGCTTTAAAAGTTCATAGCTCCACTAGTATAGGACCGATCGTATTCGGGTCAAGACGTCACTCAGGCACTAATATATATGTAAACTATCCAAATATCCATCTTTCAGAACCTCCGGTACTTGCACACTAATTTTTAGAGAGGTAGGTGGAGAGTGACCAAGTATGTACTCCCAAACAGCCTCTCTAAAAAAAAATGATTGTGCAAATACCGGAGGTTCTGAAAGATGGATATTTGGATAGTTCACATACTATAGTACTCGCGCCGAGTCGTGAAGCTTGGGCTCTAAACCAATCATAGAAATATTTTGCTTGAGCGCCAACACATCGGAAAACTTCGGTACAATTCGTGGAGCTGCTTCCCGAGCGCACACTTGGGGACCGAAGTTTTCCGATGTGTTGGAGCTCAAGCAAAATATTTCTATGATTGGTTTAGGGCCCAAGCTTCACGACTCGGCGCGAGTACTATAGTTCCTGAGTGATGTTTTGACTCGAATACGATCGGTCCTATACTAGTGGAGCTATGGACTTTTAAATTTCATTTTTTTCACGTTCTCGGCACTCTATAGTTACGAAACTATGCACTTCCGACCACAGGTCGATATGAACTTCTTTGTTATTTTGATGTGACGATCTGTTCCCATAATATTGTGACAAATTTCTGTAACACCCTGTATAAAATATCTTCCCTCATTACAAAAAAAAAAAAAAATATCTATTTATAAACATTAATTAAAAGGTAAGAAAAGAAAAGAATAAAACGTTAATATAAGTATACATTGTTGCAGAAAGGCCTATTAACCGAGAGTAAAGTTGTTTGTGGTTTAAATTACTGTCACGCAGTTTTGCGTCATTTCAATTAGATCAAAAAACGAAACGGAATTAAATACCTCAGCTTTTAGTTTAGAAACTCATTCTCATAACAAATAATATTCACCTCCAATTATTATTTATAGCATGCAAAAAAACCAACTCAAATTAATTACCCATCTCCAAAAGAAAAGAAGAAAGAAAGAAAGAAAGAAAGATACAGAAATTATTCTTAGTTATTTTACTTCTCGAGGTTATTACATTCTTTTCTTTTAAATTCTTTTTTAGAGACAGAGAAAAAAAAATTACTGTACACCACCAAAACAATAGCAATTATATACTATAGGAAGACTTTTAAAAAAATCGTTTCCGTTTTAGCTTATATGCGTTTAAGCGCCAAACGGATTACTTTCCAGTCTTCAAGATCCTTTATTCTTGGGCATATTTACTTCAATTTTCTTCCTACCATGTCACGTACTGTTAATATATATTATATATACTCGCTTTAATAAGTTCGTTTACCCTTTTTTTTCTTTCTTTCTTTCTTCCTTACAGAAACAATTAATTACATTAGTGACAGAAATTAGAAAGAGAAAAAGAAAGGACAGAAAAATGAGCTTAAATTGAGTTTTGCAAAAAGAGGGGGGCGGGGGGAACAGAGACAAGCACCATCATTATACACATTTTGTGCACAATAAGGAAAGTAAAGCCATCAAACCTTCTGCAGGATGTTTACAAAGAGTATATGTTTTATTGTAAATTATGTAGGGCTACCAGTTTTATTAAATGTAATTGTTATACAGTATTTTGCGTAGTACATTTATTTAAGCCTTGTTGAAATCAGTTTGTTTTACCTTCGCGGAACGATAGTTTTTCGAGTTTCTGCGTCCTTGTGCAACACCTAGGTTTCGAGGTTACGAAATACGAAACCTACTGTTAACGTGAGCTCGGAAGCACAAATGGGGCTGAAATCTGGTGCAGTTCGTGGGTGTATAGATAAATGATCCACAACCGATGTGTCGCCCAACACCGGAGTGCAGGCACAAGGTGTGACGCGAATTTTCCATAATCATACTGTATAAAATACATTTTTTATTTCATTTTTATTCCTTTACCGTGTAAACTATGAATACAATTTTATTTTAATAGTAGGTCTAATAGAAAAATGTATTTTCTTATATTTCTACAGTGAAATATAAGAAAATAGTGCATTTCATCTACAGTAAATTAAAGTTCATAAATTATTAATAAATTTAGAAGTCTCTTTCTGATTAATAGTATTAATATGAAATATAGTAATATAAATAATGATATATTACATGTTTGTATAAGCAGTCCGAATATCGACATTATACGTGCGACATTAAATTCTGGTGTGCCGCGAAGAGCAAAAATTGCGGAACACTGGTATAAATCCTCATGCAGTATTAACCTTTAAAACAAGGGGGTCAATCTTTCTAATTTTGAGGACTACTTTTCATTTCAGAAATCACTGGCGGTCTATTTCTTTGTGCATTAGTCCGTTAGAAGAAAATCAAAATAATAGTAATGATCGACACCAGCATGGCAGTATGATAGGCACCACCACGGCCTACTTCTCACAACTTAGGGCGATAAGTAGACAACGGTTTATGGGTTGGCCCACCCCTGATTTACAGTGTAGATACTCTCCATCACACAATGTAGCCTTCAAGATATAGTTCGACCAACTGTGGGGTCTGAACGACGATAGGAGAGAAGAAAGTAATTAATCGTTTGAAAAAAAAAAAATTGTATTCGAAATTTCAAGAACAGATTTGACACATTCTATATTTTTTCTAACCCCTACATAACGAAAAACTGGTTTGGATGTTTGTCCCTCCCAATGTATGTGAATTCACCTACAAGGCCATATTTTTCAATTTATCGGAATTATTTTCATAAAATTTTTCGAATTTTGTGTTTGTCCCTCTCCCCCAAAATAACGGTATTTTCCTGGAGAGTAAACATTAACAAACAAACAAACAAAAAACTAATTTCTTGTAAATGTCTCTACAGGTTTTGATTAGTAGTTTTCATAAAAACAAAATTTTCTTACAACCCTATTACATATTATCTATCTATCTATCTATCTATCTATCTATCTATATATATATATATATATATATATATATATATATATATATATATATATATATATATATATATATATATATATATATATATATATATATATATATATATATATATATAAAAGAGAACGTACAAATCCTTTGTTAGCTCATCACGCTAATACGGCTGAACCAATTTCTTTCATTTTTGGGGGGTTATTAAGATTTGGACCCTAGATGGTTTTTATCATATCACTTTAATTTTCAATTACCAGTGTCTTGAGATAATTGACCATTCAAGTGTCCATAACGTACAAATCCTTTGTTAGCTCATCATAGCTAAATCTAACCGTATTTATATGCAACCCACATGACCGTGTCACTCGGCGGGTTAACATAAATGACAGGCGATATAATGTTAACATTTACTCCAATCTTCTATGGTTTTTATCATATCACTTGAAAGCGAAAAAGTAAAAATTATCTAAGTAACAAAGTTTATTGCGTTCCGGGGTGACCCCAGCGAAGCGGGGTGAACGCTGCTAGTATATATACATATATATATATATATATATATATATATATATATATATATATATATATATATATATATATATATATATATATATATATATATAATGATATATTACATGTTTGTATTGCAACAAGTCAATTATTACATTTCGGGATATATATATATATATATATATATATATATATATATATATATATATATATATATATATATATATATGAAATCAGAACGGGTAGTTTACTTTTTGGGGAATAAGTTCTTTTTGGACAATTGTTTCAAACATGACCTAACAGCTTTTCTTCAATCCTCATGACATAATTTAAGAATGGAGAGCGAGAAAGTTTAGTGTGTTGGGTTGTCCCTTCTATTTTTAACACTAATGAGATTGTTTCAGTTTTTTCTCCATTCACTACATTCAACTTTAACTGTACATTCAACGTGATAAATTTTCTTTTTTTTAAAGAAGACATTTATGAAGTTAGTTTTAAATAACAACAATAAGCAAAACTAATTATGAGTGAAATGGACGAGTTTTAGTCAATAGATACTTTATAATATTTCTTAATCACGCACTTATGATTTCTAAAATGGGCGGGTTGAGTTCTCTGAATTGGAAGAGCATAAGAAAATTAAAGGAAAACAAAAAGTCACAAAGACAAACAACCAATTACTTGCTGACAATAAAAAAAAAAAAAAAGTTTTATATAACGCAAGCAAACAAGTCCCAACCAAGTTAGTTAAAGTTTGTCCTATTGGGGAAGCAAAATATTATAAATGCGACCTCGTTCTTTCTTTCTCTCTGTCTCTCTTTCTTCTTAACGTACGTACCTCCCGTTCGTCAAGGGTCAATGAACATATTATTATTATTTTGTTTCTTTTATATACTCCTGTTGCGTGGGTTTCAAAAAACACTGGATACACCCGAATGAATGAGTAGGGGAGGAGGATTCAGCGTATATAAAAGTGGAAAATGGGAGGGGGAAATTTGAAAAGAGACGAGAGAGAGAGTAAACATCTGAACATCTGTTAGTTAATATAAACACACACACACACATTATATATATATATATATAAGAATATTGCAAGCAAGAAAGGCAGCAAAAGAGAATTGGTTAATGAGACCATTTCTCAAAACCAGAAAGGAGAATTTCTACCTCACGCCCAAACCGTGTCTAGATCGGCCTTTCTGCCAGAGTCGAACGAACAATCAAGGTGCTTTTTTTCATCATCTTCTTCTTCTTTCTTTTACTTTTTTTTTGTAGTAACTTCTTCCCTTTGCCCTCTGTATAACAACTTCGTTTAACTTTTATTTTCTTTACTTACTTTAAAAAAAGCATATCCTAAAATAAGGCGTACCCTTACTAAACATGACTGTATTTCCTTTCTAAAAGAAATTTACTTACAAGTTTTTTTCTTTATTTTCTATTAGGATTTGATTTTTTCATTCAGTTACACGGCTTTTAATTGTTATTAAGGCAAATGAAGCTAAGTAGAAACACGTATATTGAAGACATTTTTGATCAGCTTGAATCTAGACTTCAAGAAATACTTCTAAGTGCTATCATAACAGTCATCAGTGGCGTAAGCTAGGGCTTATTTTCGGGATTTTAACCTTCTATATATAAACTGACTTCGAAAAAAGCACTAAAAACAGAAAATAATAAAAGCGCTAGAAAGTAGAAATTAATAATAATAATAATAATAATAATAATAATAATAATAATAATAATAATAATAATAATAATAATAATATATAGAAAATAGTAATAAATTACTTTTTGCGTTTAACTGCTTTATTATTATTATTATTATTATTATTATTATTATTATTATTATTATTATTATTATTATTATTATTATTATTATTATTATTATTATTATTATATTAGTTTCTCCTCTTTAACGCTTTTTATTATGTTCGTTTATAGTGGGTTTTGTAATGGATTATTTTTCTTTTAAAGGACCCCGCTGACAGCTTATGGATATCCGGTTTCCGTTAAATTGTCTGATACTGCAGTATGTTGTGTATTTTGGTCCCCTGATGAAAAGGTTCAATGGGCACGAAGCCCGAAAATCCCGTTTTTTTTTTTTTTTAATATCTGCTGATTATTATTGTTACTTAAAGGCGTACGCTCCCACGTAAACTGGAAATAATAATTAGATCGACATTTTATTTATGAAGTACTAGCAGCGTTCACCCCGCTTCGCTGCGGTCACCCCGGAACGCAATAAACTTTGTTACTTAGATAATTTTTACTTTTTCGCTTTCAAGTGATATGATAAAAACCATAGAAGATTGCAGTAAATGTTAACATTATATCGCCTGTCATTTATGTTAACCCGCCCCGCTTCGCTGCGGTCACCCCAACCCGCCCCGCTTCGCTGCGGTCATCCCGGAACGCAATAAACTTTGTTACTTAGATAATTTTTACTTTTTCGCTTTCAAGTGATTTATAGCGCCTGTCAGTTATGTTAACCCGCCGAGTCACACGGTCATGCGGGTTGCATATAAATACGTTTATTTTTATACCTATGATGAACTAATAACAAAGGATTTGTACGTATGGACACCTGAATGGTCAATTATCTCAAGACACTGGTAATTGAAAATTAAAGTGATATGATAAAAACCATCTAGGGTCCAAATCCTAACAACCCCCCAAAAATGAAAGAAATCGGTTCAGCCGTATTAGCGTGATGAGCGGACAAAGGATTTTGTGCGTTCTCTTTTATATATATAGATGAACAAGTCAATTATTGCATACTAGGGTTTTTGGGGTCGCTGATTCCGAATCCCGAGGTCGGTTAATCTCCATCATATCAGGTTCAAGGTCATTTGAAGGTCAAATCGAGAGGGAATGATGCAGAAACCTGAGCAAAAAGTACATAAATGTTTTCTAAGTTGTTGGATTTAATTATGAATTTTTTTTGACCCGATAAGGACATGTCAAGATCATTGCAGGGTCATTTCAAGGTCAAACTTTAAAAAACGAAAGAAAAATCTGAAAAAAATCATAGATAGGGTTTTAGGGTTACTGAAAAAATGACGAATAACCGGCCACGGACGTAGAAGATGGTCGATATTAGGTTATTGTGCACATGTAGCCAGTGTCCTATGGTTTTATGATAGGCTCGACATCAACGACAAATCAAATACCTTAGTCGAGTTCTACTGGAAAACATATAAGATGCTGGTAATCGTAATGTAAACAACGATGGAAATGTAAGTGAAATATTGGAGGTTGCAGTTCAAGAATGGTGAGATGTGAGATGCACAAGAAATCTTTATGGAAGAAGAAGACACTGCAAATGACTGACTGGAAAACTAAATGGACAATAATGGTAAATTCGATTAACACCGGCCTCGGATTCGGAATCAACTACCCTAAAAAAAAACAATCTGTGACTTTTTCAATTTTTTCCTACGGTTTTTCAAGTTTGACCTTGAAATGACTCTGCAATGACCTTGAAATGACCTTGTCAGATCAAGAATATGACATAATTGCATCCAGCGGCTCAAAAAGATATACATACTACTTTTTGTTCAGATTTTTGCATCGTTCCCTCTCGATTTGAACTTCAAATGACCTAGAAATTGACATGATATAGGTTAACTGACCTCGAATTCGGAATCAGCGACCCCAAAAACCCTATTATACCCTAGTGAGACTCGTTCATACTTCATAGATAATATGTCGATCTAATCATTATTTTCAGTTTACAGCTCTGAGCGGGGTCCTTTGTTTAATTTTTTCACTTAAGACGTCCAAGATGCTCCTTGCAGTAAAAGAGCGATCACTGAAAAACTAGATGAAATTCTGGCAAAAGTCAAGCAAGACCGGTATGTAAACAGTCATGACATCAAGAATTAATTAAATATCCATCACCAAACAACGCTAATTCATTTGGAGGAAACTGGCTTTTTTTTAAATTATTAAATCTCTATATTATATGCAACCCACATTACTTTGTTGATTAACTGGTTGCCACATATTCTAGGATAAGATTTTCATCAGGTATTGCAGGAATTATTTGAAATTTATAAATTACTTAATTATTATTTTTTCCCCAAATAGTTTATATGTTAGAACTTACTTTGGGACTAGTTTGTTCCATTAGTGAAAAATGTATTGAAATATGACCAACGGTTCTCGACATAACCGCGAACATACATACAGGTCAAAGTAGGAACCTCCTTTTTAAGTTGGTTTAAAAATAAATATATATTATATTTAAAAAATATATTGAAAATCAAACGTGTCCTGAAAGGATATGAGATTTTGTGTTCGAACTTCCCTTGATGAAATTCTGCATACGCCACTGGTGCCGATCAAAACTAAGGGGTAAAGTGTAACAAAGGGCGTTTTCCTCCCTCACAATAACACGAGGTCCTACATACCTAACGCTATGAAAGCTGCACCCGAAAAATTTCATCGGGAGATCCTGGACCATTTAATCTATAGCTGTGACTTTTCCATGTAATTTTCAACTCTTTAAGGGGGCTGGAAATTAGTCTGAAGGAAAATAGTTCAATTGTACGAAGAAGCGCATGAGTGGTCACAGCATTCGCTCCACTCACTCAGAAGTCTCCAACAGAGCACGTGTCGCTGGTATCCTAGTGGAAAATACGTCTTCAAATCCAATAGTGTAGAATGTAAACAGGATTCCATTCAAACTGTCTTACACTTGGAAATCGCATGAGAACGGATCAGTACTATAGAGTTGATAGCACAGGAACCCACAATTAAATTTTCGAAGTACAATTTGCCTACTGTTGTCTTTGTGAGACCTACCGTTATCCTGGAGCAGATCAAAGCTCTTCGCTAGAAGACTACATTACTCAATCTTAATTTGATCTTCTGGCACAACAATGCGATTGGCATTGATAGTCGTATTTCGAAGAATTCTATATGTATAAACCGATGGTGGTTAAAGATTGTAGCTGTCTTATCGGGTTCCGTCAAGTTTTGATTTGGTCTGCCCTTATAAAATTTAATTAACTTATATGTAAACTCCTAACAATATAAACTGAAAAGACCCTTAAGCTAGGTAGAATTTTTAATTTGCATGGAATAAGCGAGAGGTACAGTACATCGTGTTAATTGAAAAGTCGCAAAGCTCTAGATAAGCAAAGGACCACCATTAGGTATGATGGGTAATTTTGCCATTAATTTGACAGCTGATTTTTCCAACTGATAACTTCCATACAGAACGGTTATCAACTACCTCTTGGCTTTGACTTAATAATTGAACCCAGTAACAGACCTGTTGGACGAGCGGCATCTAAAGGCAGTCAATTAAATCAGCCACGACTTTTAAATGCTTGTAGTTACTATTTGAACCAATAGATGGAGATCATGAAGAGGATGGTCAATAAACCAACCGGTAGAATTACAAATACCAGATATTGTCCGGTCGACAGATCGGTCATTTGTATCGAAAGGGTTAATATTGTCCATATTTCCATCGTACTTTTTTTCACCAAGTCCCTTAAAATACAGCTTCTTTTGACAATATCCAAAACAGTTTATTTTTTTAATCACATGTAACATTGCACTTTGTTTCTCTTTTCTTCCAACTCACAATTCTTCTTTATTGGTTTAGTGTTCGCTGCAGCTATTTTTTGAATTTTTTCTCGAGGTGATATGATAATATGCACGGGTTAAAGTTACAGTGGTATAAGACATTTTCTCAGAAAAGAACAACTTTGACACACAATTCAAATCAAGATATGCCAATGCGTTCGTGTCAGAGCTTTATTCAACTGTCAACAGATATGGCAGCGGAAGTTCTAGGAATAAAAGGAAACAGCTATTTTGTTCTTGCGTTAGTTTATTAAAAAAAATTGTATCACTGTAACTTTAGCCGGTCCATATAAGAAAAAAAAATGATTATTTAGATTATAAATGTATTTAGTTAAAAAAGAAAAAATCCGTTCTCTGTACAGAAAGAGAAGGCTTATGGAAAATATTTGAAAGGCATATTTGGACCTCCTTTTCCTCATAGGATACACGTAAAATCCGACTCTAGACAAGTGTTAACTATGATCCAAAATTCAGTTCAAACAATTCACCCGTTTCCTCGTGATGATGAGACAAATAACGTCAATTCGAATGTAGAGAGGGGGAAAATGAACTTACTTCTAATACGGATTTTATATACACCAAGTTTCATTTGTCTAAGCCTCAACAGATATTCTCTCTCTATTTTTGATATACATTTTGAACACTCTTATTTCTCCTTCTTAGGACACTCAGTTTAAAAATTCTAAATAGTCTTCGTCCATCTATAGGTAAAGCCCCTTCGTATCTATCTATGTGGATACCATAAGCGTCTTAGGCAAGGAAGAGCTGGTTTCGATTCTAGGCGGGTGCTCAAGTAGTTCAGATTCTTACGTTAAGCTGTACATCCAGTAGTGCCATTCTAATTTTTTTTTTTTTAACAATCCTTTCTGTACAAGATAGATAAAAACAATTTTTTTACTAGATACCTGAAGTGACAACTAAAGAGTTACATAGCATCCTAATACAAGGTAGTGTGATGAAATTAGGTAGCACTGTGAATACCTTGGAAACGAATTATCCAAGACAGATAGTTGTCAAAAAGTATTGGAAAGACCTTAATCCAGCAATGGATCGACAATTGTTGATAATGGTATGTATGCGTTTCAAACATAAATAACCCTCACCACTACACTCATGTGATCCCGGTTCTCATTCTTGATATCTGAGCATTTGAGATTAAGAACGAAACGCTTATACCTTGTTCTGAGAGATCATATGTTTAACCCAGTAGTTGTAAAAATTTCTTAAAATAAATAGGTCTATAGTTAAAGTTTTACTGTTCCAGGTAACTGGGCAAAATTTACTTTACGTCTGGGTATAACAAATGGTTCTGCAAACTCGAAATACTTTAACACCAAGTTCTAGCGAACTGGTGCGAATCGGCTGAATACTAGCACTGTGTATATCCACGTTTTATACAGCCTCGCTGCTGAACGGCACACAAAACTCAAATCAAATGAAAATTAAAAAAATAAAAAACCTTCCCAACAGTTACCTATAAGTACCATACGTCACAAATATTCAGATGTATATACCTGTATAAGATTAGTATTAAAATGCTATATTGTGTAAACTGTAAGCTCTAATCAACAAATTTTCAAACACTTTAGCTAGATGAAACGGAAAATTATACAAGAAAATACACCCGTTGACAAAAAAAAAAAAAAAAAAAATCTGACATACATAAACCTATCAACGTAAACAACTTAACCGCAGACAACAGATAAAAATAAAGAAAAAAAAACAAAGAACACTACACAGCAACAAAACTAAACTACTCCAAGTATAAATAAATAAATAAATAAATTGCGTAATTATAATAATAAAGATTTAATTCTTCCTCTTTTTAAAATTTAATTAAGGTACACCATTACATTGTCTAAATAGGAAACAACTCATCATAAATCTCTTTAAAAGAAAACAGTTTATTAACGCTGATAGTTATAAACTTGTTTTACACTTCAATTAATCGTAATTTCGTCCTTAGCTTCTTTTAAATTAATGTCGGAATAAAATATCGCAGATTTTACGCCACACGATTTTTCGCCTGTACTCGTTCTTCCTTGGTGTGGTTTTATATACGTATATAGTTTTGCTCTCTCTCTCTTTCTTCCTGAAAAAACTGTCTAAATCTTACCTAATTGTGGTCTATCTTGCTCTATTATCTTAGTATCTTTGAAACATGGCAACTGAAAAGAGATTTTATATAATAATAAGGGGTGGGGTGACGTATTAAATTTTAAAAAAAGCAAAAGAAAGAAAAAAGAAAGGAAAACTTGTCGTGAATCTTTTTACTTTTTTTTTCTTTTTTGCTTAATGTGTTTCTTGCTCTTTTTTTTTCAATCTGTAATATGAGCTACGCCCATTAATTAAGTTCTTGAGACCCTGAAACAGGTTCTGCCGGAAAATTCAGTTGTTCTGGTGGTCATTGTATGTTATGAAGATAACTTTTCTTTCCTTAAAAGCGCGTTTCATTACTTATACGTACAGTACTTCATATGTATATTCCTTAATTCCTTCTTCACCAGTTATAATACACGCTTATATATATATATATATATATATATATATATATATATATTGTTGTTGGTGAGGAGGAGGAGGGGGGATGGTGCTTTCGTATGGTAAAGGCGTTATAAACCACGCCAAATATATGATAAAAGTTTCTGGATCGTACTCTCCAGGATAGTAATGATTCAGCCGTTTGCTTGTTTTTATTATACCAGCGGACGAGACTTAACGTATCCTATCCTTAAGTTATCGCCGCCATCGGCAGATCGCATCCGTTTGGCAGTATAAAAGAAATGTTCTAAATAAAGTGTGTTTAAAACGAATTTATTGTAAGAATGATAAGTTAAAAAAAAAACTGATAAATAATATTGTGTTTGCTATCAATCGACAGTAGTGATATTATGAGTCTGCTTCGCAAATATTTATTATACAGCTTTGTAGATTGCAAGAATGTGCAACCCCCACTTGCGGAGCCGCTACGGCAAAGTAAGAACTACATGCGTAATCCATGGTGACGTGGCTGCTGCTTATTTGATTCTACGTACACAGAAGATATCAGTAAAGTGTACTTAAATGCCTGTTACTTTGGGAAAATAAACGTACTTCGTTATACGAAGTAAAATGTACAAATACTAAATGAACGTTTACACAATAAGGCCATTCAAAGAAATAAAAATATTGAAGTTATTAGGAGATACAAATCAAGGCATATTCAATACACAAATCAAGGAACAGAACTACAAGATCAATATTTTTACTTATACATTTTATTTTTTTCTTATGAGTTTGATTTAAAATTAGTTTTAATTCTTATTTTCATTATTGCATCTTATTTATACTCTGTTTCTTATTTTAATTTATTTCATTTTGAATTCTTGTTATTTATTTACCAATTTTATTTTCATTTACTTATCATTTTTATTTTTTATTTTCGTTTAATCTAGGAATCGTATTGTAACTTATTGTAATTCTACATTTCTTTCAAATGATACCTAACACTTATTTAATTAACGTTTCTTCTTCACAAGAAACATCTAACATGTTAACAGGACGATAAAAATTGTACTTACTATATTCCTCACAACCTTAAACATGAGTTCAGCTTTTGCACATATATATTTCATATCAGCTTACCTGCAAAAGAAAAGGAGAATAACATTGTATTTCAGGTAATTAATTTATTTTTTCTAAGAACTAAATATATATAATGTACACTGATGTCCAAAATGATTCTCGTATATCTATAACTGCCTTCTTGTAAGAATGTAATTTGATCATGGTTTTTCAGGGTACTTTTCATACTGACTGTGTGTATAATCGGGAAATGTATATCTATGGTAAATTTCATAGGAAAAGAATTATAAATATGAAAATTAGAATGAGTAAAACAAAATGTTGCTGAATGGAGAAGAAAGTTTTATTTTCGTTTTATTATTCTTATTTACTGCTCTTTTGACATGAAATTTGCCATATACATGTCTTTGCCGATTATACACATACTAACATTATAAGATATACCGAGCGAATTCGTTATCAAATTATATACCTACAACAACATCTTTATAGACATGCGGCAATAATTTTGGACATGAGTGTACATGCAAGATTGGAATAAATAACGTTACCTAAATGTTTTCGTTCTTGTTCTATTACTGTTTACTTCTTTAATTAGAAATCCAAATGTCTGAAATATTGGGAATAGCAATCAATGCCCATTGGTTGGATGGAATGTCATTTAGTCAGTCTTTGTTTAATATCAAATATAATTTGTTCTTGGAGTACAGAATAATTCGTTTGTTAAACTTATTATTACAAGTAGTATGCGTGTCATGGTACGAAGAAATCAAATAGCAATAGATAGAACAATCTACTACTAAATTATTCATATTCTTTCCTTATACAACATATGCATTAATATTAACAATCAAACTATTTCAGCATTTAAAAAAAAAAAACTATAAAGTTCATTACATTATCAACAAACGACATACTTTTTAAAGTCATAAAAATGCATTTCTCTCGATTTTCTCTAAAACTGCGCATAAGAATTCATATAGCATACTTTTTAACATCAAAAAACATTCATTTTCCTTGATTTTCTAGAAAACTACGTACGACAATTCATCTGGCATAATTTTTAACGTTATAAAAATCAATTCTCCTGATTTTTCTCGAAAGCTACGCATAAGAATTTCTCTAGCATAATTTTTAAAGTTAAAAAAATCGTTTCGCTCGATTTTCTCCAAAATTACGCATGAGAATCATATGGCATACTTTTAACGACATAGACCATTCATTTCTAGCGATTTTCTCGAAAACTACGCATGAGAATTCATATGGCATACTTTTTAACGTTATAGAACATTTATTTTTAGGGATTTTCTCGAAAACAATTCACCTTCAAGCAATGTTATTTTGTTCATCTTAGCTATTAGTGTCGGCTATTGATTTATATACTGTATATCTTATGCTTAGACAATATCATGCTTAAATTAAAAAAAAAAAAAAAAAAACTTTAAGACGATAATTTTTAGGCTATATCTTATTAATCATATTGTGTTCTGTTGTCTTGCTATAATAATCGGAAGGAGTCGTGAAGTTTGACTGAGATATACCAATTTCAGCACCCAATAGAACGCGAGAGTGTTTGCCAGTCATGAACCTCCCACGAAATTTTACCAGTATCCTCTCACGCGCTATTACGAAGAACATCTCCTTGAAGGTAAAGTGTTAACGGATTACTGCTGTTTCATTTTTTTTAATTTTTGTTGTTATTGTTGTATCGTTATTTTACATGTTTGTCATTATTATTGTTACCGTTTAACTTGAATAATTGTTGGTGTTTATATTTTTTTGTTTTTGTTTTTTTACGTGTTTCATTTTTCTCATCCGTTCGCCATATTTTCAAAGACTGGCAACGTTGTTGGTGTACTTCTGCTGTTTCACGTCCTTTCAAGTGTGTGTTCGGAAAAGGCAGCTCTACGAATCGTGCCGAATTCTTCCGATGCATCACACGTGATGGAAAGCAGTTCTATGATTGGTGTAGTGTCCAGGCTTTACGAGCCCTCGCAGTCACTATAATGTCATGATTATATGTTTAATTAGTTTATATATTCAGGATCAATCGTACAGGATACTTTTCAGATTTACAAAATAATATAATGTAAAATGGTTTTTTTAATATAGATTTTCTCTAAAACTACGCATGAGGATGCTTTAGACTGAGCCACATCATTTTGTTCACATTAATGAAATCTATTGATTGTTATACAGCTTATTTCAACTTAGGAGATTCTTTTACTTGTGTTAAACTCTGGCAATACTGTTGAATATCCCGTACTAACTGCGCGACGGTTTCATAAATATGAGATTTATATCTTTGCTTTTAAATGCACTAGATATTTAGAAGGCTCAATTTCCATTTTGTCATTTACCCAGAAAATATACTTGCTTCTTCCATCATGAACTTATTTCGTGAATCAGAATCTAAAAATGAAAATCATATTTCTACAATACAACCCACATGTTACAATACAGTAATTGTAGAAATATTTATACACTGTACAGCTTGTGATTTTATTTTCTTTCACACGAAACAAAAGTAACTTTTATGATCAGTTACCGGAAGAAATCCCGAATACTCTATGAATAATGGATCATTCCGTTATAGAAGTTTACTCCCCTGGATACTATCTCCCAAATGACATCTTATTATTTCTTTTGAACGCAATTAAAAATAATATTCCATGTTATATACTTATTTATTTTTAATTGTGTTATTTTGCAGATGATTCTAATAATAATTTATTGCTTTGAGCACATTGTTGCTGTACTTTTTAACATATGTATATTGCATTTTAAACAATTGTTATTAGGAACAAACAATAACTACTGTACTATCAATTGTTACATTTCTTACTCTAGTTTTAAATGCTTGCACGTATTTTGATTGATATAAGTTCCCAATTTGTGTTACTTTCAATTCTTGTTCTAATTTTAAAATCTACGAATCTTGTTTTAATTCTTAAAATGAAATTTCTAGCTTGACGTCCAATGATTACGCATTTTAAGCTAAAGTAGAAAAATGGTTAATGAAAACGAGCAATTATGAAATAATTGCTGGAATAACAATGCGTGAGGAAACAGAACCTCAAGAAAACCCACAGCCCACGACTGGAAGTACGATATAGTTCACTACAAACTCATATTTTGGGATTAAACTAGGAATTTCTCGCACTACAGATAAGCATTTTAACAATGAACCACCGTGCTCCTTTTTTGCTTATTTGGGGGGGAGCGGTGGATTGATTCGTTACAGTTTAGAGTCTCTTTTCAGCACCAAGGCTAAATGAGACGTGGATCTGAAGTTTAAGACGGAATCCGATTCATCGTAATGCGTTCAAGGTTTTCCTCACCGGGAATCGAACACAGGATCCCATGCACCAAAGGTTATTTCTTCTTTAACAAATATTAAACTGATTGAGCAAATTAAATTACGTAAATAAGATATGTAAATAAAATACATAATTAAAATTCGTAAGTAGGAAAAGTTCCCTCGTGGCTAAGCGGTGCGGTTAACGTACGGGCCTTTGACGTGAAAGACCCGCGTTTCAATTTCGATGGAAAGCTCATATGTTTTGGATCTCATGTTAAACTGTATAACTTCGCGTCTCATATTGCCTCACCGCTGCAAAGAACGCTAAAGTGAAAATCGACTCAACTACACTGAGAAAAAATGTATGTGGCGTACGTAAAATCTTGTACGTTACATTTGTAAGTCCTGTAATTTTTGGACTTAACGTACAGCAAACGTATAACTGAAAACGCATGTTTTATAATACTTTCTGTATAAGTGTTCCATCTGTACGTACTTTCCATATGAAACAATATAGGCGGCCAGGATCTCACATACAAACAGACGTATATAACATATAGCTGACGAAGGTAACATTCATATATGTATGTAATATAAGGAAGATTGTTAGATATCAGACATCCTGCAACGGCATGATGTAACATCTAAGGGCAGTGCCTATGTAACATATGGATAACGTATGCTCTGAACTGATTTCTGTAGTAAGTAAGAGGATTCCGTATATTTGTACAACATACCGCTGTCCGGAGAACAGATTTTTCTCAGTGCAAAATAGGAACAATAATTAAAATTGTAAACGTATGTTTCTTTGAATTACTATTTCTAACTATGTATTTTAGTTTTTATTATTTTAATTTACTACCTTTTTTTTTCTCTCTTTCGAAAACGAATTAATACAACTTCAAAATACATGTGAACTAGTAAAATACTGTATGCGCAGTAAACACATTCTTTGAAAGATTGAAGGAATGTAATTCTCAAGAGACTACAACAACACGGAGACATACACAAAACACACACGCACACTCAAACATTCTCGCGACGAGAAGACCTTTTCATTTGAGGTCTCCAAGTAAAGTCATTTCTGTAATAACAACTCTTGTTTACAAATCTCTCTAGGAGACTGTAAACGCTATTAGAGACCATCGCGGCCGTCATCTTTCTTCTGTTTGATGATACATGTTGCTTTTGGAGATGACGTTAAGAGAGAGAGAGAGAGAAGTTAAAGTCACTGGAGAGCCCTCTGCAGAGATTAATCTCGTTAACACACTTAGCAGCAGAAGCTAAGCCATCAGTCTGTCACTGGTTACTACGTACTGTACTCTCGCTTGTCGGCCTCTTCTCCTCCTGATGGTACGGGGAAAAATGAGTAAGTACAAGTATAAAAGAGCACTGACCGAGACCATTACTTTGTGGTCATTATAGACGAAGTCACAAGGTTGCTAACTGCTGATAATTTTACCCGAAGTACGATTTAATAATATCATTAATAGAATTCAGGTGTAATGGACAGATATTGTGTTCGAAAGAAAGTTCTAGGGAACTTGTCTAACAGAGACTAGAAAAGACTATTAGGCCAATAACGAAGGACTACCAGTGGCTAACTTACTTCCTATAGGTTAAGAATATAGGCCTATAGAACGTGAAAGTGAAGAAAATTTTTCAGTTTAATGTTCCATGATTATGCACTTTTTAGGCTGAGAGAGACAGATGATGACGAATGATGATGGAATAATCGGTGGAATGACAGTGTGAGAGGAAACAGGAGTACCAAGACAAGACATATGAACACGGTGTTGTCCACCACAAACTTACTTGGACGGAGATCGAACCAGGACCTGGAAAGTAAAGAGCTTGAGTGAAGGGACAGATTCTGAATGAAAAATTACTAACACATAATAACACAACATACCTACGAGAAATCCTTTAGATGTTCCACACCTATTTCGGCACATTTAAAGTTCGAGTAGAAACTTTAAAACTAAAAGAAATATCCAATTTCTCAATTTAATCACCGCTTTCTCAATGATGGTAAAATACAATGATACTGATAATGATTTATGATTAAGCAAAACCTAAATTTATTAATTTAGTTTAGGATTCAGTAGAAAGTGACCGCTTTCGCTGTTTCTTAGATAGCATCTTTGAAGTGTTCATTAGTGTTTTACGCCCCGTTTTAATAACAAGGCTTTATATGGGAGAGATATGAACATGTAGTTAAATGTGGAATGCTACCAAATACGGTACAGGAAGGAAGACCTCCAGTTAGCTATTCGGGTAACCTACCGAAAGTAACCGTGGTTCTATAGTGCTGTCAAAATCTCTTGAGCCGTGGCAAAAATGCAAACTAAAGCTTACATCCATGCCTTGAACCAATAAGGGTTCGGCTGTTGCTAGGCGAGAAAGCCTTAACGAAAGGGAGTGGAATTCCTTCAGCTGATAGCACCGTCTGGAATGGAAGAGTAGGTGTCAAGTAAATGTGGTATATCTATAGTCGAAAGCACATATGTCTTTGACGTAAGTGGTCCCGGGTTCAATTCCAATGGAAGAGCGTTTACACGCATTACAATGGTTCAGGTTCTACCTTAAACTGTACGTACGAGCACGTCTCATATAGCCTCACTATTGAAAAGGGACACTGAACTTCCAGCAAACAAATAACAATCTAATAGATACGTATTATTTACCAGAAGAACAAATGACGTGATCTCCTCGCATTTCTTTAATGCAATATTGCTCAAATATTGGTTACATTTCGAATGCTGTATTGTAGTTTTTTTTTTTTTTTTTAAATCTATCATCTATCATTATATTTTGTTCTTCAAAGTAAGAATATTCTACATAAACAAACGCCATTGGCTTGTAAACAAACATTTTAGAAAAAAAAAGTTAATTCAGTTATTTACTAGCAGAGAGAGAGAGAGAAAGGTGTGGGGAGAGACCTGTTCGGGAGAAGCAATAGACAATAACGACACTCTAACGATCTCCGAGGCAAATTACAGGTCCAGCCGGAACATTACATTCCGCTAACGTGAGAAGTCGCAATTACCTCTCCCATTTCGTTCTCGCCCTTACACTATTCCCCCCGCATTGTCCGCCATTTAAGTCAACAGAGCAAACAGTGATGCCAGAAGTGTTCCTCCAAAAAATCATTTACAATTAAATAACATTTTCCACACCTCCTTGATAGAAATTTTATAATACAAAGTGTTGATGCTCTTTATTATCATTTTGTATTGATTATTATAATAATTATTATTGTTTTTTGTTATCTCAATATATTCTACATCATATTTATATATTTTGATACAATGCCAGTGTTTGTATTTCTAGCATGTCTTAATGTTTACTTTTTACACTATCTTCGTAATCTGTATTTTTTTACTCTATATATATGGTAACTATATGTAGTTGTTTAGCACCGAACTCTTTAAGAAATAATTATTTTTATTACTTTTGTGTATGATCAATATTTTAATATTTTACTATCACCAATATATTACGCCTTACATTTTCGGCTTTATTTATTTATTTATTTATTTATTTATTTTTGCATGCATTATGTTTCCGTTTCTACTGCGTGTGTGTGTATCATTTGTACTGAATTTGTCAACGTTAATCGTGTTTAATTTATTATGTTAGGATCATTTTATAATATTTTCTGTATTCTTCTTGGCATATTTGTGATCATCGCGGTTTGTGACTAATAATCCTTTTCCAACATTTTATTATTATTATTATTATTATTATTATTATTATTATTATTATTATTATTATTATTATTATTATTATTATTATAACCTAAATATAATAACATACTTTTATGTGTTTAAGATAGTAATTAATTTTTCATATGCTTTATTAACTTGAAGATACTCACTACAAGTTCTGATATCCTTTATTGTATGTAAGTTGGATCTTATTAAAGTATTAAGTATTTGTGTTCCTTGTAAAACGCTTTCTGTCTCTTAGTGTAAGTCTCCTAGTTGCATCCACTGAAACATCATATTTCTATCTACGTCGTATTTCTATTTTGGGAATCGCCCATGCAGTGTTTTTTTTTCTCTCCATTGCTTTCTTATGTTCTTTGTTGTTTGTAATCTTGGAATTACTTTCGATTCCTTCTCCGTCTGGCTTAGGCGAAGTGTTATATAGTATATTTGTAATCCGCTGCTACTATTGCTCTATGTAGTTTGAATGAATGTTCTTGCTTTCCACAGGAATTTCTTTTTCTATTTGAAATTGTCTGTAACGTAGATTTCGGATGTTGAGTAGTCCCCATCTTACTTTGTTTCTTGGTAATGACACTTTTTCTTTAGCAGCTCGTGGGTGTAGTATTCTGTTCTCTGTCAATATTATTCTGGTTTTTCTTTCGAGATCTGCTAGTTCGCTCTCCGTTCATTCTATTACTCCAATCAGAATGTTAGAACCGGTATGGGTAAATGTGTTTTTACTGTTGACGTAGGTTTTGCATATATCTTTCAATCTTTGTTCGTAATTTTGTATGATTTCTTTGTTTATCTTTTTGTGTTTAATTTACTGGATTAGTTGAAACGTAAATAATCACAGAGTTATAAAATAACCACTAGGAGCAAAATCGGCACCTCTATCTGTATGATTCCAGCTAGTAGCGCTTTGCCAATTGAACAGTCAGTGTTTTCCCACTTATATGGCAAAAATCAGTCGCCTGCTATTTGTTTCAATATATAAGCGATTTTATCAAGTGAAGATCCAAAGAAGATTTCTGACTAGAATTTTCTTAAAACATTTCAATTATTAAAAAAAAATAAAACAATATTACTAATGAATTAAAAGAGCATGATATTTTCGGAGCATTAAATAATGCAGTATTTTTTTTTAATTGCTTTTATAAATTCATCCGGACAGTTATCTCGAAGTGGAGTAAGAAGAGCTATGCACATAAACACTGAGTACAAGTGATATAAAGACACAATCTTCTATACATCTCATACGATACACCTTGCTACCTGCATATTAAAGTAAACTAATCAGATTTAATTTCAGTTGCGCCGTTAATCTTGATAAAACGAAGAAATAATATATTTCGTTGTGCCTAAGCGAAATATGTTAATATGTTGTCCACGCGAAATATGTTAATCTATAAATTAATTAAATAAAATACGTACTTCTACCAAGTAAAGGAAATTACTATTAAAAGAGCATCATTTAACATAGGTTTTTACTGTCACAAATAATCTGTTTAATGTGCGAGTTATCTGGAAGATAAGGGGTAATCTCCCTTTTTAATTAATAATAATTTCTATTATACAGCATAGTTCCCAAATAAATTCTAAAAATTAACAATGTTTCCGCTCCTAAATAGTAATTAATATTTTGTATAGAAAACGAATTACTTCGTTGAAATAAACGCAAGTAACATACTCGTAATTTAATTATTAGGAATACCGAGTGAAAAAAAAAATATCCTGATGCATGTTAACCAAACCAAATCATCAATTTAGCACGTAGGTCGTCGTCAGAAATTAAAGTTGAAATGGGAGTTCAAAACGCAAGGACTTTTACCGGTTTGATTGATTGGTGGGATAAACCACCCAAGTTTGATTAAGGAACGTGAGGATTGAGCAACTGAGCAAAGCAACTGGAGTTGGAGGAACTAGTAAGTGAGCCACGATAATAGCCCTTGATTTAACACATTAAAATACTTTTGCATCTAAATAAATTTCCGATACTTAAAAATATGTGTAACTCAAGAGTGATCATTTTTTGTTTTAAATTTCTTCATACAGCGACGAGCCACACACACAAAAAAAATCCAGGTTCTTTTCCTCCAAACAAACGTCATTAATAACACACAATCCCATGCAAGCGCACTTTTGCCATACATCAGTGCAGTTGAAAGGGCAATGCATTTGCAGCGCCATCGGTTTCCTGGCTTGTATTGTCTCTTCTGTGACTAACTTATATTATTTGATTTTTTTTTTTTTAACACTTGATAACAACTTGCATTCCTTTGCATTTTTCTATTCCAAATTTCATTCTTACGTCTGTTGAGAACATTTCGGTGATCTCCAACAGATTTCTCAGTTGGTTTTCCGTGCTCGTGTACATTTTAGTATCAGGTGCGTTATTTTAAGTACTGTTTTTGTTTGTTAATTTCATGTTTAATCCATACTTTATGTCTAATGACAGTGAATTGAGTCTTAAAACAGAACAGCAACGGAGTTAAGCTATCTTCTTGGAAAATTCCTCTTATAATTTGTATATTTTCTAGTTCCAGTTCTGCCTGGTCATCTATCAGATTTAGTGTTCAATTTTCTCGTTCAGTCTATATATTTTAAAGCAGTGAAAGATCCTGGAATGCAGTACTGAGTCGTATGTTCTCTGATAATAATCAATGTATGCTGTGTGTATGTTCCTGTTTTTTTTTTTTTTTTTTTTTTATCATTTCTGGTTTGTTATAACCGCGTCTATTATCAAACTGTTCTTTACATGCTTTCTGCAGCCTTTCTGCTGAAATTTATTACATTGTTCTCTTCTCAGTATTTTCTTATTTTGTTCGGAAAACATGCTAATTATTTTATTCATTATTTTATATATGGTGTGTACAAATGTTATTAGTTTCTAGTCGTTGGGTCCGTTTGCAGTGTTACCACGAGACGAGACTTCAGGTTATCTTATCTCGTGCAAAACATGTATTGTCTCGTGTCTTCTCTCGAATGGTTTTGTCTCATCTCGTGGCAACACTAGAGCGGCAGAGACCCACAAAAAAAAAAAAAAAAAAAAAAAAAAGAGCTGTTATGAAAAGTGGTTAAAATTACAACTTTTTAAAACCAAGTTTGGTTTGGTTAACAGCACAACACACAACACGACTACAATCTTCCAACAACGACTGCTTAGTTTCGACTGAACCAGTAATGAATTACTACGACAGAAGTATTTGTCAATACAATCGGTAGAGTCGACAGGCAATCCCTCTCCACTTATTCTGAAATCATTTTTTTCACAGCCTCTGGCGCCACTTCAATAAATAAGGAGGCCTATGTGACTTTCCGATTTCAAAAATGGCTTAGGTTCGAATATCATAAAATAAAATAAAAAAAATTATTGTCAAACCAGCATCCTTTCAAAACTAAATACCGAAAAAAGGCTGGCACGTTTCTGTCTTTGTTCGGAACGGGAAAAATCATGCTATGGTTAGTTACTGATGAAACTGCTATTAAGATAACTTCTATTTCTATAACAGGATTTTTATACATAGATAATTCCACCAACCACCGGAATGAAATCTTCTGAAACACTAATTTTTATGAATGCTTTAACATTGTACTTGAAACTAAAGCACTATCATAAAATAATTAAACTTGAATCGATTGACAAATGGAAATGAAAGTTGTAAGAATCATTAAAATAAATAAATAATTAAATAAAATAACTTTAGGTATTCCCTGTTCTTTGTAGGATAGTTCTCATATGAAATAATCAACGCTGGTATAAGTTTCGAAGGCAAATAATTTATTCCGAGTTAATAAATTTTTAAACAAATTCAAAAACTGTGTTTATATCTTTAAAACAAGAGAGGAGACGAGACATTTCACGAGACGTTTCGTGTTGTAATCTGTATCGTTTCGTGTTTCGTCTCAAAAGGTTCTGTCTCGTCTCGTGACAACACTACCCGTTTGTCTTCTATTATTATTATTATTATTATTATTATTATTATTATTATTATTATTATTATTATTATTATTATTATTATTATTATTACAGTATCTGGATATTGTTTTTTTTTAAAGTTGTGTTTTATACAAGTACTTTTGATAAACGCCTATATGTTTTATACTTAAACATTTAAATTGTCACTATCCAAATGTTACTTCAGCGATTCTGTTCTATGACATCCAACCGCAAAAGACATGTTGATTAAGGATGAATAAGCAGTAATCAACTATAAATGAAGGAACGTTAATTACATTAATATGCTGCCAGAGTTATCATTATTATTTATGCTCCTTATCTGAAATATGCATTACAGGAATTTCGTCCTAATGTGTACGTTGCATTGTACATAGACAGCCACACTCACACGCACAGAGAAAGAGAAAGTAAGTTAAGGTGGAATAAATATGGAAATATCAATAGAAGCGAAACCATAAAAGAGTAAGGAAAATAGCCCTTAATTTTGTTAACAATTATAATCAAAGGCAGTCTCTAGAATACGAAAAGGAGTTATTTTCATACTAAAATTAAAGAAGATATTTTATTTAAAAGGTGTGGGGAAAAAATGTATTATAGTAATATATTGTTTAGTTTAAAAAAAAAAACAAAGTCTGTGATTTGACTTCTTTCTAATTGATACAGGATGTTGTCATACATCTGTAGATTCTGAATAAACAAGTAATAAAATAATTAATTGATTGACGAATTAATTATACTTCCAATTAATTAACTTCATATATAGCAACGACTAATCAGATATACATACATCTGGTTTCCTGAATTCCGGCTACCTACGTGACTGATCTGATTGCAGATTTACATATAAGGCAGGATGTTTATAGTAGATAATTATCAATCTGAATATATAAGCACACACACACACACTAGGTGAATTTAAATAATTATTATTTTTGTAAAAAAAAAAAATACACTACGTACAGAATTATATTGTGGAGAGTAGACAGAAGACATTTACGAAAGATATCCATGCTCACAAAACGAGACCAGACCAGACCAGAAATAAGGGTATCTCGTCTTTTCTTGTACATTTTATAGAAGTCTTGATTCTCGAACTCTTTCTCATATCGTTTCGATGAGACTGTAGGAGGAAAAGAGAGTACCCCGAGAAAACCCACGGACACCATGTTGTCCACCACAAACTTATTTGGCCCGGTATCGAACCAGGGACACTACGCACCAAAAATAAAGGCTCTACAACTGAGCCACAGTGCCCAGGGCCGGATCCTGGATTTCTTGAAAGGGGGTGCACCAATACCTACCACTATATTTGATTTAAATTTTTAAGTTTTTAAATGCCTTTACACATCTGTGGTGTGAATGAGGAATAGTACTTTGTTCACTGAATCCTTTTCCTTCAACCTTCAGAAAATCGACAAACTATTGCTTCTGCAAAACTAAGCTTTCTTTTAAGCCTCAAACGGACACATGACAACAGAAAGTTTCGGAAAATGTTGCTTTTTCACTGCTAGGTTCCCATTTTAGATAGTGTATATTTACAGTAAAGTGGGGTGCATGTGCTCCGGTGCAGCCCCCTAAATCCGGCCCTGACCGTGCCCCCCCCCCCCACAAACAAAAATTAAACTTTAAAAGTTAATAATAATTTTGGGCTATATCTCATTTAATCATGGTGTACACTATCGTATATAGCTAATGAAAACACTATTTCTGTATATGTCAGTATCAGTTTCATCTCTGTAGATGGAGTGGTTATCGTACGTACATCATCAATTTTTAGGTCTATAGAAACTTTCTTTTTGTCGTAAACTACGCATGAGAATATATCTAATTTTATTTAGCTCAGTAAGATCAATTGACTGGTATGTATCATCTTAGGATTTAAAAATTTTCGTTAAGTATTAACAATATTGTAAGAATTTTTCAATCTTAAAAAAAAAAAATCATCTTATTTTTTCAGCTTCTGCACGTAAGTTGAAAGAACCACTGAATAGGTACTATAAAAAAGTTAACATTTGGTACTTTAATACACTATATAAACGTACTTTCAGAGAACAAAGAAATAATACTTGGAGAGATCGATCATTTCAAGTATATAGGAAGTATTTTGACGAGAGACGCTTATTGCACCAAAGAGATCAGGTCAAGAATTGTCATAGCCAAAGAAGCATTCAAAACAATTCAAAACGAATTGTTCAAAGTGCTATATATGGAGTATTGAACTTCATGATTCAGAGACTTATAGACATTATGAACTTAGAGAAGAAATATTTAGAAAGCTTCGAAATGTGATGTTAGACGAAGATGTGAAAGATAAAATGGACAGAAAGAGTAATAAACGATGTTTTAAAACGAACAGGAGAGAAGAGGACGCTTCTAGCCACCATCCTTCATAGAAATGCCAATTGGATTGTTATCTTCTTCATACCACCATACAAGGAAAGGTGGAAGGAAAACGAGACGAGGAATAGGAAGAAGAACACAAATGATCGATGATTTGAAAAATAGAAGAAAATGTTGAGAGTTAAAAGAGGGAGCTGAAAATCAAGAAACATGGAAGAAACATTTCCAGGCCCCAACTGAAATTTAAGAAGAAAGAAACAAACTCATTAGTTCCAGAAGATGCCAAAAGGCATAATAATAATAATAATAATAATAATAATAATAATAATAATAATAATAATAATAATAATAATAATAATAATAATAATAATAATAATAATAATAATAAACGTACTTAAAAATCTTCATAAACTTTTCTTTTGCATACAGTATCAACGAAAACTAAAGTGTTGCTTCTCTCCTCAGAAAAAAAAAAATCTATTTGGCGCCCTTCTCCACGGTAAGAAGAAATTAAACCCAATTCAAAATTATACTGGGAAAGGTTAAGTCAAATGGGGGAGAAAAACAAGAGTAGCGAGAAAGCTGTTTTCAGGAAGCAAACTATCTCTTCTCTCCCTTTCCTGCTTCTCCCAAAAGCCAAAAGACGATTTACGAACTGCTATGTCACTTTTGTAGCGAAATAACAACACCTTTTTCCCTCCACACTAACATCCTAAAGTGCTCTTTCTATTTGCCATTTAGCTCATTTTCCTCACGACTTAACCACCATTGCATTCAGCACAAGAATAACGGCATACAGGGTTGCAAGCACGCTTCTCTTGCTACAAAATTTAGGCGGAAAAAGTAAAAAACTTTTTTTTCTTTCTTCACAAATCAATGTTGCCTTATTTCATTTTTTTTTTTTTTTTTACTGTCAAGTTTGTTCTACTTGATTTATCAAATGGCTTCTTTCACCCAGATAAAAAAAAATAAGTATATTAGTATTCTATTAGTAAAATAAGCGCCCAGGCGGATGTTCTTCCACGCGAATAAAATTATTCTGGTTTTCTAAACTCTCAACAAAATCAAAAGTTCAGATATAAAGTTCCCCCTCGATTCTTGCAAATACTTCCAGATTCTTCTGCAACCATTCTGATTGATTAATATAATTTGTACGTCACGTTACGTAAGCAGTTTTTAAGACTTCCAAATTATGCTATGGATGATGTCAGAAGTCTTATAGAACGACTTTGTCTGTCTGTCCGTCCATCCGTCTATAGACAGATATAAAAACAAGGTACCACAACATATCCTTTCCATTTAAGAAAATAAAAGTGAATTCAAAATGGCGGATTTCAATTGGTGACCATTGACATCACATATCCTAAAAGCTTTTATCTCCTACCTGTACTACTAAGTTACAGTGTTATTTTTGCAATTCTTTTAAAATCCTGCCTTTTATTTGCGTATTGCCACAGTTTTGGACTACCCTGCTACCTGGTGGTAGAATTATGAACAGCACGGCATTTTTTTAAAAGATAAAATAATACATTAAATAAATAAGTAAAATAAAAATTATATATATATATATATATATATAAGAGTATGTTCGAATGTATTTCACGGGATATGGCGGCTAGTGATTCATCACCTGATACTTAGGTATTACATTAATCATTTTGAAATATCCTGCAATATCTGTTCCAGCAATTTTAAATTTGAAACAAGGTGTTAATAATCAATAAGTTACTAATTTGTGTTACAATGATTATAATAGAAACTAACGAAAGAAGAGGTTATTTCTCAAACACAACAAAATATTTAAAATGAAATAAATCGTATACATTTAAAAAAAAACGCTTATGGTAATAAATCTTTACTGCACATTTCGTTAAGAATATTTTGGAATTAATAAATTGCTTATTATTTAACTTTGACAAATGGTAGGTGGCAGAATTACTAGATGATATTTGTAATCTATAGTCTGTTCTCTACGCTTATGACAGCAGATAAATCACAACTGCACGCGTTAACTACAGTACAATTGTGTTTGTATGGGCGTCAACTCAAATGTCAGTTTGGAGTTACCTTAACTTTCCTTTGTCACTGGATCTTGCTGGCTTGTGTATACATTTAATGTATAATTCTACATATATTAATCCCTTGTGTATATTTTACACTCGAGATAATTTAATGTAAATAAAGTAATATTTAGAAAATAATTATTCCTGTTAAGAAACTAGCATAATTTTATTTTGAAACTCTCTTCACCTATTAAGTGTTCTGTTATTCACAGACAATGTCGTAGTTAGTCTGATTATAAACCTACAGTACCTAACATATTATCCAACAAAGGCCATTTTTCACTGTATTTAATATTACAATTACTTCATTTAGGTCTCATTGTATCTCTGCCAAAAAGAAGAAGAAGAAGAAAAGAAAGATCATAACCCCTTATTTACTGGACTTGGATAATACAACATGAAGTATTGAGGTAGGTTACAATATGGAGAGATTTGGAGATGCATACGACAAATAGTTTTGATACTATTTCCAGAACAATTTGCATGTTGACATACACTCCAAAAGTTGCGGCCCCTCATCAAAGCTCTGTTCCCATCATCACTTTTTACTTTTCCCGTCGATTTTCAAACTTATGCAGGTGTCCAAGGACTTTTGACCTACCCTGTACATACATTATAAGGTTACCATGTAACAGACCTTAAGAACAGATTACATTTTTAGATTTCACAAGATTTCTGGTCAAATCTCTTAATCGCATAGAAAGAGAAATGTACATATGCGCACTAAACTTTACAATGCCGATTACGGAAGTATTTAGGTAAAATTTCGCACTTACAGCTGAATGTATTGCATTTCATTAAAACTTGAACTTCTACCAATATTAATAACAAAAAGTATTTACAAATATATGAAATAGTTGTCTATAGCCTCAAAAAGAAAATACACTATTTCCATTTTCTTTTATAAGGATAATTTTTTAAAGCCTGAGAAAGAGAAAACTGCATAAAAGAGGATTCTTGATAACCCCAGTGCAACAAAAACCAATAAAGAAATAAGCAAAGAAATGAATAAATAAAACCTGATATCAAATCCCACCATCTTAAAAATAAATACATGTTTCATATATTATTTGCTTATTTATTTACATGTGCGATCATCACGATCACATGTTAATACCACACTAGGTAATTCCAGATATGAACACACATAATGCGCTAATAGTGAATTGAACACTGGTAAGTAATATTGATTGATTGACGATTAAGGAGGTGGGTTTCATATGATTAACAGCTTCAAGGTTGCTTCTCGTCATGAAACGATATTTCAATGCGTTGCAGTTTTTCTTTCTTTCTTTCTTTCTTTTAAAGAGCATATTTTATATTACAAATTAAGTGTTTTAATGAACTTTTATACTATCTAAAAAAAACTTTTTCCCGCTAAACGTAACAGAAATTGCGGCTGCTGCACTACGAGAATACAAACTCCATGATACAAGCAACTACAAACTAGTCCAGCCAGATTGCTTCTGTTTAAGAGATACATTGCAAACAATTCGCTCTCATCGTCATTTCTGCAACGTAGTGATAGCAAGAGGGTTTATATTTATTGCTTTCTAAAGTCAAAGAAGATAGGGAAAGATCAATGATTAAAAACTCAAGTGCGTTTAGAAAATCTACCTTCGGAAATATGGATTTGTGTATACATACCATCTGTCCAGAAAGTTAATAAACTGGATTAGGTCTAATGAAAACTAGAGAAAACTTAAGATGAAAATTTTAATGTTTCAGATGTTCTGCATAGACAGTCTTCCCCTATTTGAATCTGTCAAAAAGTCATTCTTTGGGTTGTTATTCAACTCTCGTGACACTGTGGCATAAATGTCGGTTACCGTTAGGCATGCACTCAGAAATTTACACAGAAGAAAATAAATCCATAAGGGAACCTGAGTAAATATTCTAAAATTATCAGCATTGATCAATTGCAAACCGGTACAGAAAACACAAAGAAATAAAATTTAAATCATTATAAACATTTCTATAGGCATAATCATTTGTAGCTTCTCACTTGATCGCTTGTCGTAAATTAAAAAGATACTATGCATGAACGTTTTTATCTTCTTATATCCTTTACACTGTATCTATCAAGCAAGTACAACCTATTTTCTCCTTCTTTTCCCTTCCATCATATTCATATCTCTCATAACATTATTTCTGTTCAGTGCCTAGCTAGTTGTCTTCCCCATTTTAAATATCCGAATGTTGCTCTTCTTTGCTTTACTTAGCACACTGATTTTTATGCCGTTTAGCGTATTTCAATCTTCTCCATATCCGCATTTGGAAACTTTCTAACGGCTTACATTTTTTTCTTTTTAGCCTAAACAAACTGATGTTCTTGCTCCTGCTTCATGTACAATACAGCATTAATACAATGTACTTTTATTCTTTGACTTATGGTTCAAAAACATATAAAATAAATATCGTCGTTGAAGATAGTAAGACCTGTGGTTTCTAATTTCTTTACTTTTCAGGAATGAATGAAAAACTATGTGAGAATTTATGTAGGGCTACCACAACAATCAATTGTTTCTAGACAGATATTTTTTGGACAAAAAAAAGGATTATCCAAAATGGAGTATATTTTTCTACAACGTTCTGTTATCCACCAAGATCTCAAAATCACCAAAATTGGAGAAAGACATCCCACATCTTAAAATGGCTTGCTCTGCTTTTCTATTGGTGTTCCAGGTCCTAAGATTATGAAGGGCGGGACGTGCTATTAGTATGGACTCTGGATCTCGACTGGGGTCTGAATCCAATTCAGTTTAGAGGTGCACAGACCATCATGTAAGAGCTAGTTTTATAGTGTAGGCATCTCCTCATCACACTATATTGCGTTCGAGAAAGTTGAATAGTCGTCTCTCCTGGTCTAGTGGCTAGCGCGAGCGCCTTTGATGTACGGGGTCTCGGATTAGATTCCAGGCGGCAGAATCTTGAAAAAGTGTTTGAATAGTGGTTTGGATTCCACGTTATAGTATAGGTTCACCTCGCTTCGGTGCTGAAAGGGACACTAAACTTTATGTGGGCACGGTGACACAGTGGTAAAAGCGCTTACATCTGGTGCGCGGAGTCCCTGGTTCAATCCCCGACCAAGTAAGTTTGTAGTGGACAACATCGTGTCCGTGGGTTTTCTCGGGGTATACTCCCGTTTCTTCTCACATTCTCATTCCACCAATTTTTCCATGATCATTTACTTCCCTTAAGAGTCTTCATCCCGGCGAAATTAAAATACCGCTAATTTTACAGTAATTATGTGATATCTTCAAATAGATAAAAGATAATTGAAATATGGAACAAAAGCGCCCTAGACAATATTATTTTGCATGAGGTACCGTTATCACAAGTCACCTAGTGGCTTTCCATTTTCAGCTGTTTAGAAACGCGAAAATAAATGCCTCGAAATCGAAAGCAGATAGTATAAGTGAGTCTTGATAACGGTATCTCATGTAAAATAATATTGTCTAGGGCGCTCTTGTTCCACATTTCGATTATCTTTTATCTATTTGAAGATATCACATAATTACTGTAAAATTAGCGTTATTTTAATTTCGCCGGGATGAAGACAATCATTTTCTCCCTTAGCCTAAGGGGCATAATCCTGGGTCGTTAAACTGAAAGATTTTATTTCATTTCAAAGACACTAAACTCCAAAGGCTACCACTGGGTCGCAGCATCTTAAATAACAGCTATTATTTTTATCATTCGCACACACACACACACACACACACACACACAGTAATTTTCATTACGCACCCTCTATCTATTCAACTTCTATAAAATTGTTGACATATACTTACAATTTTTTCCCCACAATTACACTTTTTAACAGGGAGAAAATCAAAATATGATAATTCTGCTTACTGTTCGTTACGCAGGTAGAAACCACAGTAGCAATAGTAAATTTATTCTCGCGAGAATTACAATAAGCAAATTAAACCTGATGTAGTAAATACACACATATATAAATACACACACACATGCCAAACAACTTACACAAATGAATAAGTAACAAACATAAACACATAGGAATAACAAGAACTGCAAATAATCAAATTCAGAGACCAATGTGTGTGAGTTAAGTCCATAGAACAGCCCATGCATACTAATACAATTAAAACAACATGTTATGTACACAGTATTAGGAATGACAATAAAACAGAAACCAGCGGATACACAAAAGGGGCTTTGGTACGCAAAGGTCGTATGCAAACTTCAACTCCTAAAAAATACACACTGTATACAAGTACAGTATATGAATTATATGTTATTTAAAAGTAATTTATTTCACGATTTCTATAGATTGGAAGACAAGAAAATGCTCTTATGTCAGAAATGAAAATTACACATTTTTAACGAAACTCATTATACATCTTTCAAGAAAAAGAGAAAACGAAATATGTTTTCTTGCAATGTTTTATAAAAGGTTCAATTTGCCTGTTGAATCAAAATTATTTTTCCACTTACTCCTACCAACCCGAATTTTCGTTTTAAAATTTCAAGACACAATATAGCCACGATGACAATACAAATATTTTATAAATTTTGGTCAATACTTTACGTTATGTCAAAATAATAATATTAATATACACTATTAACTACACTATTAATGTACACTATTGCTATCACGTACAAGCATAGATTTTCTCGTAGAGAAATATTTGTATTTATTTTGTACAATTTATTACAAAATTATCTATTTTGTATTGTTTATTATTTAATAAATACAAATATTATTTAAAAAGTAGTTAACAAGTAAACAAGACATGATAAGTCATCAATTAACATTGAGTTCATTTTTCTAGTCGCTGCCTTGACCTAGATTTTTGTGTAATTCAGATTCTGGCCACACTGTAATTTATATGGATGGCAACACTGAAAATTCTTCCGATTCGTATTTTCAGGTGTAGAATAGCATTATCTATTATTGTGGTAAGTTACATTTCATTATCTCTCTTCACTTAAGAAAAAAGGACGAAAGAAAAATGGTTAGCTTTTGTATCATTTTTAGTAGACTGCCCCTTAAATAGCGTTCAAACGATTTTTCGTGTTAAATGTTATACAATAAGACGACTTGGAACAGCAGGGACTATAATTGCACGCGATTAGGAATCGAAAAAAAAAAAAAGAAAAAGAAAGGAAAATAAACCAATACAAACTTATTTATTAAGCTTTTTTTCTTCCTTCCTTTAGCTATGATCCTCTGTCTCACATTTTCTTTTTTTATTTCTAGTCCCATTTTCAAAATTTTCTTTTTAATAATGACAATTCCATCACCTTAACCGAAGAAAAAACAAACATCAACCACGAAATAATTGCACCGCGAAACAACCTTTTAATTCGCAAGTGGAAATGAATTTGCAACGTTTTGAGAAGCAAAAATGTATATATGGATTTATTTAGAAAAGCCACCACCATTTCCATACTTACATCTGGAAAACAATTGAACATCTTTTTCCTGATTTGTTTCCCTTTTTCCCCACTGAAGGAAATGTATTATTGTGAAAAAATTAAAGAAAATTTGAAAAGTTCCAGCAGAAGAATGATCAGGTAAAGCTTACAATAAGAATAGAAAATTAAAACTGTACTCAAATTATACAAAGTGAAGCTGTTCTAAATTGTGACATATATACACAATTCCTTTAATGAAAATTATTAATTGTCAATAAGTCTAATTTAAGGTTACAGATAAAAGTGTTGTTTTCCTTTATTGTTTATAATAATAATAATAATAATAATAATAATAATAATAATAATAATAATAATAATAATAATAATAATAATAATAATAATAATAATATAATAAACTTCAGGAAGAAACTGAAAACCGAAATGTTAGTTTATGTGATTCAGATTCCACCTCTGGTCATGGCACTTCCACCTAGTATGGAACTCTTTAGGAAGCTACCTGAACTATGACATTGTGAAATCCAAATGCCGGAAATAATAACATTGGAAGTATAAGAATCCATGTACACCAATAATAGCTCTTGGGCTGTATCGCCAGTAAGCTTAGTTTACTCCTATCACAGAACAAGATGTGCTGGCATTAAGCGTTTTAGATGTAATCCAAATAGAAAAGACACCTTTATTTTAATAAATAAATAAATAAATAAATAAATAAATAAATAAATGAAAGAGAGCTTTGCTTAAGTCATAGCTTTGTATTTCAGCAAATAGTTTTATAAGCCTGAAGACGAGCGAAGTACCATATCCACTTAAGTCTGCAAAAGGGCCGAAGAAGATGTTGATGAACTAGAGCAGTGTTTCTCAAAGCGTGGGTCGCGACCCATTGGTGGGTCGTGGGTCGTCTTTTGGTGGGTCGCGAGAATTTTATTCTTTTAATTATAAAAGTTTTGTTTTAGTGCAGAAACATACGCATAGTATTCAGAAAATGAAAATCGAAAACGTTTTTAGATAAGATGAACAAGAAGTGGTTACTCAGAGCTCGACCCTGTTGTACAGTCACTAGAGATTGTGTGTTAGGATGGAAAGAGAGTGGGTGAGTCAAAATCAGTCACGAGGTAGGGTATTGCGTTGGGAAAGTGTTAGCTCTGTGTTACTTTGTTATGGAAACACTTTGACCTTCTTTGCGCATGCGTGCAATTTCATATGGTACAGTTACAGAGAAAGAATATCAATGTGTATTTAAATAAAAGTAGATGAGCCGCAAAATAAGTAACAACAAGTTTGAGAACCACTGAACTAGAGTAAGTTTTGGTAAGCACTTTATAAAGAAGATCGTTCTCTTTTCTTATTCTTCTTCTTAGTTTACTTCTGTTGCTTATTATTCCCAAGGTCGTAAGTGTTCACAAGAAATTGGTTTGAAACGAAAATTTTTAAGAGCAGAAGATTATTTTGAAAATTTAGTCTTTTTATTTATTTATTTACTAACAGAATACCCGTCTTCGCACGGTGAGAATACATTTTATTTTGGGCATAAAAGGTTGAATTTGGATTTAAACTGCAACGGAAGTGTCACTGTTCGTCGCAACGACCCCGAAAACTATGAATTCGACACTAATATCGGTCATTTTCGATCATTTTTAAATATCTTCCTTAAGTTGCACCGTCAAAGTGAAATGATAAAACCATCCCAGACCCGAACTTCATCTATGTTGAAAATTTGATCGAGATTGGTCGGCTGATTCAATAGTTAGTAAGTCACAAACGTAGTCACTTTCATTTATATATATATATATATATATATATATATATATATATATATATATATATATATATATATATATATATATATCTTTGTTTATTTTACGAGGTCATGTTTATAATGCAATACATAGTCAACTGAGTATCTATGGGCATTTGCAATATGAAATAGATGTTCGATGGGCATGTGCTGCGTAAAAAAAAATGTCAGAATGGCAATAAAGATATCAACTAATGCTGTTAAAATTCGGATTTTGGATATTTGAATATTCTAATAAAAGTAGAAAAATATTTTAACACTATTCGAATAATTTTAACACATCTAATATCAATAATACGTGTATTAACATTATGAGTATCCACTGCAATCTCCGCAGTAATTCTTAAAAAAAAAAAATCTCGCAAAACAATTCGCTAACAGTAAAAATAAGCCGACGGATATATCTATAAAGCACTATCCGCAGTATTTACAATTCCAAGTGAGTCGCAGTGATTTCTCCCTTTGAGGGCGGGAAGAAGTCAAAAGATAGGAGCACAAGAAACAGATGAAGAGAAAGAAGAAAATTGAGAAAACACGACAGGCATTAAAAATGGCCAAGGGACGGGACAGTAGCGGCTCACTCAGAAAGGGAAAAGGAGTGGGGGGACACAGGAAGAGATTTAAGCAGAAATGCCAAAAAGGAAAGGAAGAAAAATCTCTGGACACTCGAAGCGAGAGAAGAGAAGAAAACCGGAGGGAGTTGATTAGGATTAGCAAACTGCTCGGTCGGTAGCAGCACTTCCGGAAGAATCTTTCTTCTTCTTTGTCTCTTCTTGGACTCGCTTCCTTTCTGTTCTTCAATCTCCATCAGCAAACGTTCTTGGTTCTCAGTTACTCGTTCACCCCCTCTTACTCTCCACACTCTGAAGAAATCGAAAGAAAAAAGTTTTTTTTTTTTTCCTAGGTCAGCATTCCACTATCACCTCTTTTCTTGAACGTTACACTGCTTCCCCTTCTTTGCCGTCAAGTTCCTCAAGTTCTCGACCAAACCATCCGCTCACACATATACACACACGTCTACCGTGCCAAGCGTTCAGCGGCAACAAGGACGATGTTGGACGTAGTAGCTCCATTTACAAGCACTTGGCTGTTCCGTCGATAATCACCCTGGGAACAAAGGCCATCTCGCCCATTAGTGATGAGCCCTAGCTTCAAGCCGCTAATGGGCTAAATTTTGTGAACCCAAATGGTCTGTGTATGTATGTGTGTGTGTGTGTGTCGAGAAGAAGGAAAGGGACTGCTTTTGAAGAGCAAACAGCAAAAGCAGAGAGGAGAGGGGTGGAAAAGTGGATAAGTTCACTCTATCCCCTCCTTCTTTTATACCCTACTCTTATTCTTTTTCTTTGTTGCTCGGCTTCCTTGATTGCCATGTTGCCACATTTATCTTCTTTTCTTTCTCCCTTCTTAAAAAGTTTCTACCATCACCCTATTTTCCTTCAATTTTGTTCTCAAAATAATTAAAAGAAAAAAAGAAACTAGCTCCGTTTCCATCATCAAACAACAACCCCATTATCTCCTGTTTCTTAATTACTCGCTCATATGCTATTAAGCAATTATCTATCCTCCATCCAATTAATTTATGAGTAATCTTCCCAAAGAACCGACCGACACATGCTTCTATATAATAGCATTATCGTGATCCTAGAATTTCAATCTGTTGCACCACGTAGCATACATATATCATATCACCTTGTTCGAGAGCTTGTCCAATATCTATACTGTAAACTTCTTAATTTAGTCTAACTGGTTTCAATAATAATAATAATAATAATAATAATAATAATAATAATAATAATAACTGTCATGTGTAATACTTAACTTTATCATCATTTTTGAAAATAATAAACAATATAAGCTATTATCAAGGTACCCAGTGCACACCGAAGCCCTAAAATGATATAAAATTATACTGTAGGTACTTGCACAGAAATACAGTTATTAACTAATTAATTTAATCTCCTACTCGGTATTTCGACCCACAATGTTAGACATTTTTAAGCCATTACAAGATTAGAAAGAATCACGCTATAAACGCACCGTATGTATACGTGATCACTGATCGTGCCTATGATCATCCGAGATCATCACTTCGTTTTCATTTTAATTCGTGAACTATGCATTTTTGGTTCGGTTTACTAGACCCTCCATTTATTCCCAACTATTATGTCACAGTTTGCTGCTCCCCTTAATAGGAAAGCATACAGATAGAACAAGGAGCTGGCAGGATGCCTTGGCATGAAGAAACAGCAATGATGACAGGGAAGTCAGCGTAGTCCATAATATTACAGCCATAGTTGCATGACTACGCATAGACTAACACTTGTTTATTTTATTGTCCTCTCTCTCTCTCTCTCTCCTCTTTGCACAAGGTGATTCTCTCTGCCATTTCTCTAATTGTAAAAGTATGCTTCTACGTCATACATTACCCACTTACAATAGCCTGCTCTATACTTACATTTACTGTATGGTTTAAGAAATTCAACAGTTCATTGCCAGAAAAATGTCATTGGATCTCATTGGATCTTATCGTGTGCCAGAAAAACAAATCAAGTCAGAACTGAAACATTTTCTTTTCTTTTCGCCTTCTTCTACACCCAACCAGAAATTTCGTATCTAAAAGACTTTCCAACTAGCCTACAAGGCACGTCCAGAAAGTAAGTTTCCGTAGGGCAGTAAACACAAGGAAGATGCAATGACCTTCAAACATTTATTGCGACAGATACAGCACTGGAGATACTACTTTTCAACATGATCAATACCGGAATTCAGACACTTGCCACACCGTGGGATCAACTTTTGTATTCCGATGTCGTAAAATTCAGACTTCATCAACGTTAAAACCGGAAATGGTTAATATCTACCACTTTCGGTTTGAATATTGACTCCAAAAACGAATTTGATTCCTGACTTTTGAGCTTCTAAATTCTGATTAAATTTGGTGATGATTAGTCAAGTAGTTTTCGAGATTTTATTGTCTCCCGGATGGACGGACAGGGTAATTATATAAAGTAGTTTTCGCAACACGCTACCATCAATAAAAGCATCTGACACAATCAACAGCTAATCTGACAAGAAGTTCACGCACGAAATATCAATGAGAGTGGAAGAAGTCCACTGCAGGCATAGAAGAAATTACATTACGCGTCTAAAACTACCACTATTAAATCGTTCACGAAGAATACTATAAGAACTATGACGTTTACACAATTTTTTCCCACGCCTTGGCTTTTTCACGTTATGTATCTTTTGTCAGTAATGTATATCGAGAAGTGGTTTTCAAGAATTGATTCAGCGTCCCAAGAATAGGTTTCATCTCATCACCGCAAGTTGTAGAAATTAACTATTTCTGGTTTCAAAGTTGATCACCATACAAAAACAATGGTAACAGATAGGGGCAAACTGTTTCCTGTGATCGATTCATGGTCTCAAGAAAATATACCACCTTCACCCTGCAGCTCTCTACTAAAACCGAAAGTGGTAAAATATTTATTTCTACTTCCGGTTTCAAAATATTGAATTCGCATAGTTTGAAAGTGAAACGAAACTCTTTCACTTTTTAATTTTTATAACCATATATAAATTTGGTATATTAATATTTTATGTAATAATAAGCTAGCAAAAGATTTGAGAAAACAGCCTTCTCCAGGTGAAGTTGGTTTACATTATTAGTCCTTGCTCAATTCTCTCTCTCTTTTTTTTTTTTTTTAATTTCGTATGTGCAAATGTAATAACATCCACATGTTATGAACTAGCTTACTAATTGCCTTGTCAGTTTTCATGAATTTATATTAAATTCACAACAAAATAAAGGACGAATGAAATTGCCACCCTAAAAACGAAAACGTGACTTTGTAATATTTTTCTTAAACTTTTCACCTTTTCACACATACAAGAGTACTGTATATTTTATAAACGAATTTGTCAGAATTGTAATGGGTGGATAAGTAAATGGACACAGAACATTTCGTTATTTCCTTATAATGGGTGTTGACCAATACAACCCGTATTTTCTCTTCTTAAAAAATCAAATAGTCTGCTGCTTTTTTTAAAAAAAACCTACTTGACTGCATTGTTTTATTTTGATATTCAAATGAAGAAGAAAATTAATTTTACTTGTAATTTTTTAGCCACCCAGATCAAAATCTTTTAAAAGAATGACATGATATGCATGATTAACAAATTTATTCAATGTGTTTTCGTTTTTTGCTTTTGTTTCTTGTTTTATTTCTGAGCTTCCCTTGTTCTTACATAATTAGCGTTCTTGTTTCTGGCTACAATTTTGTTCGTATTTCACAATAAAGTTTATTTATTATCTACTTACACAGATCTCTGGCCAATACCGGCATCCATGGTCCTCAGTGGCGTATTTAGGATTTGGTTTCGGAGGAGGGCTATGCACAACATGTGAACAAGCACTTACATTTTTCTCTTTGTTAGAAGTGGTAAGAAGGATTATTGTTGTACGTGGAATCTCGGGAGGGGGGCGGCGGCTTGAGCCCGATAGCCAACAACCCCCTAAATACGCCATTGATGGTCCTTGTTCAATCACATTTATTTATTTATTGAAGAAGAACACAACAGGTAATTCTACCCAATTACAGTGTTCATATGAGAGTTACATGGAATATCTATAATATATTTGTGAAATCTATTCTGACTCATACTGTGTATATCCAGAACATTGTTACATTTACTCAATTTGTTGTACACTGCACCCATCCTCCACATTGGTGACTGTTTTGTTGCATTTGTTCGAGATTTCTTACAATAAAAGAAATTTCCATTGCCCACACGTATGTTTCCATTAGGTACCCTGAGATGAAAGGCAGAGACCAAATCCTTACTATTGAATTTGTTATTTAATATTTTGTACAAGAATATCATGTCATTTAACACTCTTCTGTGATTGAGACACATTGTGTTAAAATTTTCATTAAGAGAAGTACTATTTTCATATGTGGGGAAGATGCCTGTTCTCTTGTACACCAGAAACCGCAGAAATTTATTTTGAACTCTTTCTATTCTAATAGAGTCTTTCTTCGTGTGGGGGTTCCATATAATAGACGCATATTCTAATTTTGATCTAACAAATGAAAAATATAATTTCAGTAAAACATTCGACTTATTAAATTTCCTTCCCATTTTCAATATGAATCCAAGATTTCTGTTTGCGTCATTTACAATTTGATTTGTATGATGCTCAAACGATAGTTTGTTTACATTCAAATCTTTGACAGTTTGTTCCCCCTTTAATTGTTTACCATCTATCTTATATTGAAATTTAACAACATTGCGTTTCTTAGTGAAGGACACGGTTTTGCATTTATCTGAGTTTATGTTTAACAAGTTGCTCTTGCACCATTCATTTACTCTATCTAGATCCTCCTGCAAACTGACACATTCCTGTGCTTGTTGTAATTCTCCTATATAATTTTAGATCGTCTGCATAGAGTAGTTTATGTGATGTTTTAATACAATTAGGAAGGTCATTAATGAATATTATAAAAAGTAACGGCCCTAAATTAGATCCTTGTAGGACTCCAGAAAATTGAATGTATTCGAATGATCTACAGGATTTATAAACCACATATTGTTTTCTGTCCATCAAATATGACTTCATAAGAGCAATTAACTGATCAGAAAGTTGAGAAATTTAAGTTTATTCACTAACAACGTGTGGTTTACCTTATCAAATGCTTTCGCAATATCTGTATAAACTACATCTATTTGATTATTACTCTCCAATGTATCAACTAGATGGTCAGTGAAGACAGCGAGATTTGTTACGGTGGATCTGCCAGGAACGAATCCATGTTGATAATCCCATATTACTGGTTTAATGTGATTCTCAATACGCTTATAAATTATGCTTTCAAATATCTTTGCAAATGAGTTTAGAATACAAACCGGCCTATAATTTTGAATTTCTTTACTGTCATTATTTTTAGGAATAGGGCAAACTTTTGTAAGTTTCCATTTTGCTGGAAACGTGCTGGTTTGGAGTATTAGGTTAAATACGGTACCATGTGTAAAGGTAATAAGAAACTCTCTTCACAACCTTTTACTACATATGATGGTACATCATCGATACCTATCGAACACTTTGATTTTAGTTTTCTGATTGCCATTCGAATTTCGTCCACTTCTATTACCGCTATTTGTAACATATTTTTTTTTCATACATTTCAACTAATGTCGAATCATCTGTTTCAACTAGCAGTGGTGCTTCGTCTGTATACACTGATTTAAAGTAGGTTGCAAATGCGTTTACTATATCTTTATCACATGCTAACTCTTTACCCTCATAACACAATACATTACCATTTAAATGCTTTGTTTTACTCTTAATAAAGTTCCAAAACGTAGATGGGTCCTCTTGTATTATATATTCCGCTCCCTTAACGAAGTTTGTATATGCGACTTTATATCTTTCTGAATCATTTTTCGAAGTTTATTAAATTCGCGTTTATGTAAATCTATATTTGACTTTCCGAGTCTTATCGCTTTGCGGTGACGAGCTTTCATTTTAATTTTATTTATAATGTCTAGCGTAAACCAGCTACGATAATTTCCCATGCTCTGTTTCTTTTTCGGAATGCATTTGTCAAACATATTATATAAGGTGGAATGAGGAATGAGCTCCTTCGTGGCTAAGCGGTTAGCGTATGCGCCTTTCACGTGGGAGACCCGGGTTCCATTTCCGGCGGGAGCTCACGTTGTTCTGATTTCACGTTAATCAGTAGGTCTTGTCTCATACAGCCTCGCTGCTGAAAGGGACGTTGACCTCAAAATCAATCAATCAAAGCACTCGTGGAATGACTTCCGTCGGCGATCACACTATCCGGGGAAGTAGGGAAGTAAATAAGGAAGGGGAAGAAAGGAACGAAAGAAGCGGTTAACTGCAGCATAGCATGATTTTATTTAAGGAATTGGATCAAGAAAGTTTCGTGAGGTAACCCATACCTTTTACTTTATTTTATTTACTTTTTTAACCGACGTAGTGTTTTGACTGAAATATTTGGAATTATACTTCAGAAAACTTGTTATTGATATAAAGAAGAAAACAGCCTTAATATTATTTGTATCACTATTTTATAATTTGATTTAGGCTATCTATCCACCCAAGAAATTAAAGCCGCCTGAGCCATCACTTTTAATATGAGATTGCACATTTTATTATTCTGAGTTATGATTCACTTGTTAGACGACAGTTTGCACTCATAATATAAATAGTTTACGGACATGACGGTTTTCATCTATCTTCACTTCATTCAATTTTTTAATGAATCAATATGAGCTATGAGAAATTATATATATTCTTCAAATGTGCTGTAATTGTCCGTTAATCTGTACCTAAAATTAACACGATGTATCTTCGATATGTATATGTATAATTTCAAGTGAATCAAGAGTTCCGCATGATTTTGCTCAACAATCACTTCAATTTTACTGCAATATTAGCAACTGATAAAACTATAGATTTATGTTGCTTACCTACTGTATAAGACATGTGACTATATCACCCTCAGTTGCAAAAGGAATTACTCTCAGAAGATGAAACTGTCAATGCAAAATTGAAAGCTTTATACCAGTCATTTTCAAGTAGATGTTCTGTGACTTCACAGCTCCTATTCTCATCAAACCTCATGGAGAGAACGATGAACAGATATGGAATATGGCGTTAATAACGAACCATTCGCACGGTGTCAATACTTGTTTATTCCATTCCACTACCTCCGTTCTCTCCCTCCTTTGATATATCTGTTTCTCTCTCTAGTTTCTCCGATTATAACAGAGTGTTCCAACGTTATATATAGTTTGTAAAAAATAAATAAATAACTGCATCACTTGTTAAAAGTATGACAAGACATCTAAAGAATAACAGTAGTTACTTTTAGCAGTGATATACATTCATAAATTTTCATAAAAACAAATCTCGTTTGGTTCTGTTACACTACCTTTTGTTTTGTTGTTATTTTTTTCCATTTTTGTCAAAAGATGTCTGTTGTCATTGAGAAATTGCATGCAGCTCGGTTGGAGATTGATCAAGTAGCGTATGTTGTTCCTATCGCGTGATTTTTTTTTTTTTTTTTTTTGCCTGATTGTTGCTGCAGTGTTTGCTTCTACCTTGTTCTGAAGTTTATAGATGTATAAGCAGTGTACTTAATGTGCAAAAATTGTTAACGATTTGACGAATCATGAGTTTGAAAGACACTTCACCTCACAAACAAGGACAAATTTTGGCCCTATGCAAGGAAGGAGTAAGTCAAAGAGAAATTGGTGGAAAAGTTAACGTTCATCAGTCTACAGTGTCAAGAATCATTAAGAAACAGCAAGAGTTTGGGCAATGTTCCTTTAGAAACAGGTGTGGTAGGAAGACGAAAACATATGCGAGGGTTGATCAGAAATCGAAGTCACTAGCGTTGCAGAAAAGAAGCATGAGTTCACGTCAACTGATTGCACAAATGGAAATGGAGTCAAGTATTAAAGTAAGTCATTCAACAATAGTGTCCTGACTGAAGTCTTTTGGATTTGACAACAAAAAGCCGCGGAAAAAAATAACGCGACTGACAAAGAAAGATAAGGATGCTAGAAACATTTTTGTGCAAAGGTTCGGGGAATGGACAGAAGACTGGGATCGTGTGATTTTTTTTTTTTTTTTTTTTTTTGACGAAAATAAGTTTAATATTGCTGGAAACGATACTGGAGTGAAGCTTTGGATGCGTAGGACAGAGGAATTAAATGATAATTGTATATCTGAGACACAGAAGTTCACGGCAAATATTATGTTGTGGGGTTGCTTCGCATCGAGAGGAACTGGAAAAATAGAAATTTGTACTGTTTTAGTTAACAGTGAAAAGTACATAGAAATTCTTGATCATAAATTAATTCCAACAGCTAGATAATTATTTTAAAGGGGCAAATCTGAACAAATTCTACTTTTAGGATGACAATGCCTTCTGCCATCGATCTCGTTCAGATAATAATTGCTTTGAGGAAATGGATATACAGAGAATCTGCTGGCCTCCTAATTCACCAGATTTAAACCTTATCGAAAACCTGTGGCATATTATGAACAAGAAACTTCGGGAAAGATGTTTTGAAAGCAGAAACCAGCTAATGGCAGCAATTGTATACACTTGATCTAGTGGCGTATTTAGGGGGGGGCTTCCGGGCTTAAGCCCTCCCCGAAATCTTATTTACTATAGTCAAGTATATGAAATATCTTGCAGAATTTTCACATTTTCAGGCAAAGCCCCCCGAAAGTTAGCAAAGCCCCTCCCGAAACAAAATCGTAAATACGTCACTGCTTGGTACCATGATTTATACATGTTAATATGCCGCAATTTTGTTCACAACCTGTCCAGAAGAATTGAGGCTGTCAGGAAGGCTACAGGAGGCCATACAAAATACTAAATGCAGGACAGTATTAAAAATGATGATATTGTGTTATTCATTTACTTGGAAATTAAGAGAAAAGTTTTTCTTTTGTTAAATGTTAGCTTATAAGTTTCTTAATTATTGTCTTGCAAAAAATTTCTGTAACATAGGCATGTGTTGTTTATGTGTACTTCATTTTATATTAATTTTGTGAATAATTGTACACAAAATGTGTTTGAACTAATTTAACATTTACAACAAACATCCAGTAACGTGCTGGTTAAATTTAAAATATGTTATACAGTATCACACAATTTATATGGCCCAAATAAGAAAATTTATTGCCAAACAGCTACGTGATGCAGTTATTTTTCTTACAAACTGTACAAGTGAGTTGAAATTACTGCCTTGTTATACTTTACATTATAGGTATCCGCGAGAAGTATGATGAATAGGTGTACCATATAGCACAATCTATGCCTACTTGAAAGTCGATCTAAGTTTCCGAGTGTTGACAACAAGGAAAATGTCTCTCTAATCTAATACACCGCATAATAATAGACCGCACTACAGAGCAATTCTTCCGCGCAATCGAAGAAGAATATTTTTCACTTGACGAACATAATTTAGTCAACTTTAGAATATGAAAGAAATAAAAATCAGGGGTAACAATGAAGGGAGAGTGAGTGGGTGTCGTTCCCCCACTTCCGAATATATATATATATATATATATATATATATATATATATATATATATATATATATATATACTAGCAGCGTTCACCCCGCTTCGCTGGGGTCACCCCGGAACGCAATAAACCTTGTTAATTAGATAATTTTTACTTTTTCGCTTTGAAGCTTGAGCGCGAAACTGCCCCTCTGGCCCTGGGTCACCAAACGATTTAGCATCGAAAGTTGCGTTAAATATCTATTAATCAAGCATAGACTACAAAAAGTTAAAAAGTTTTTATTTATAACTTTGGCCATATGGCCACGTATAACTTAATAAGCAAATCAATTAAAAAATTTTAAACAGAAGATTCAAGCTATTTTCCGCTGTTATTATTCTTAGGCTGATATACAAGTTAATTTTAGTGCAAAATATTCAAAAATGGTTGAAAAGCATGCAATTAGGTGACATTACCTCAAAAATATCAGAAAGAATTATAAAAACGTGAAAATTAAGATAAAACAGAGAGAGAATTATGAAATGTGTGAATCGTAATGATCAACAATGCAACAATGAGATATACTTGCACGCGCTCGCGCTTTGCTGCAACAATGGAATTTCGGTCCCTTCGCTGCGGTCACCCCGGAACGCAATAAACTTTGTTACTTAGATAATTTTTACTTTTTCGCTTTCAAGTGATATGATAAAAACCATAGTAGATTGCAGTAAATGTTAACATTATATCGCCTGTCATTTATGTTAACCCGCCGAGTGACACGGTCATGCGGGTTGCATATAAATACGTTTATTTTTACCTATGATGAACTAACAAAGGATTTGTACGTTATGGACACTTGAATGGTCAATTATCTCAAGACACTGGTAATTGAAAATTAAAGTGATATGATAAAAACCATCTAGGGTCCAAATCCTAATAACCCCCCAAAAATGAAAGAAATTGGTTCAGCCGTATTAGCGTGATGAGGGAACAAAGGATTTGTGCGTTCTCTTTTATATATAAGATATATATATATATATGGCGTCCCACCACTTATTAAAATTACAATGGGCAAAGATAGGTACGCGGACGGCGTGACGTCATGCGTCCCTCTACCTTTTCAGATCCACTTTTATCCCTGATTAAAATAGTAATTTAAGTATGTTCAACAGACCTGCATAATTTCTCTTTAATTCAGAAACTTCTTGCTCTCATAACTTCGTTGTATTGTTTGAAAATTGCCGTCCGACGAAAGCTACACTTTTTCTTTCCATTCCCTTATACACATTTATACCTCTCCTAAACGCATGTACTATTTGACATAGCATGAGGTTTTATTATATTGCACATATAGCCGAGACTAACACACTTATCGCATATATAAAATGTAGAAAATAATTCTGTCCTACCTGAGTTTCCGTAACGTTGAGGAGTTTCGCCATTTCCGCTCTTTCACTGGAGGACAAATATTTTTTCACCTCAAACTGCTTCTCTAATTCGAATATTTGACGGCCAGTAAACGTGGTTCGTGCCTTTTTCTTCTTTTTCTCGCCGTCAGATGGCACCGCTGACGGCGACGTCGCAGATGTCGCAGATACAGGAGATCCGTCTGTCATATCTGGTTTGTTGGTGGGTTCTTTCTTTCGCTTCGACCCTTTACCCGAAGTTATAAGTGTCCCCTCTGCAAAATCAAAGGAAAAAAGAAAAGGCAATTAGAATTCATGTTAATTAACGTATAACAATTATTAACAAAATCACAATATTATTAACTGCCCTTTTTTTAAAGACATCTTCAGGTCAATATCACTATTGGCCTTATCAGCTATGACGTACCAGACGTCAGTACGGCTGTTTTTTGCGATCCTATCCTCTTCCTGGCTGAAGGAGCTGATAGCTTGTGTGTTTGTTCTGGCAGACTGATCTAGCCAATACCAGAGTAAACCGACGCAGACTAAAAGCGACTTCAAGCCTACCTGAGAACCTATCCAAACGGGATTCTCTTTACCTACATTATTACCTCACCTGGTTCATTGTGAACACATATATCAGGCCGGAGTGCCTGCATCTTCATCATGGCGTCTCAACCTTTGGCTGGTCGTCATTCTAATCTGCCACCTGTTCTCCTTGCCCCCTCAACCTCTGGGAAACCAGGGTTACGGAGGGCACGATCTCTGGAGAAAAATCTAGATAGTAATTCTCGTTCAAGCTCACCTAGTAAAGCTTCAAATAGTACTCCACAACCACCAGCCAAGAGACCACACACGCTTCATGACAATATTCCAGCAGATACTTCATCCATGTCTGTTGACATGACTGACACGAACCAGTTTCCAACTTTGCAAGAGACACTCAAGCCTCCAATTTACTCATTTCTTTTAGAACACTACGATCCTAAGTATGAGGATCTCAAACGTCTGTTTCTGCAAATCACCAAATACATGCCACGTTCTGCTATTACTCAATTAGTTCGTACTCGAAATGGAATTATTATTAAGACTACTGATTCAGAATTCTCTCGCAAACTTTTGAATTCCTATAGCTACGAAATCTTCGGCACAAAGGCAACTCTCAAGACGCTCTCTACTTCACGTCTAAAGCAACCACCCCCACCTCGTAGATCACCTACTCTCTCCGTGGTCATTCGTGGAGTAGATCCTACGTATACTGACACAGAAGTTCAAGAGGAACTCACCCAAGAAGGTCATAATATTCTTAAGTGCCTGAGAATTCGCAATAACCAAGGCCCGACATACATGGTGCGGGTTCTCACCAATTCTCAGCAGACCATTAACGATCTTTTGGATCTAGGAGCCTATATTTACAAGAAACGACACCGTGTAGAGCCGTCTCACACATCTAAACCTTTGCCTATTAGATGTGAGCGTTGCCAAACTTATGGCCAACATCCTACCAATCAGTGCCATAATCAACCAAAGTGCGGCTACTGTGCAGGACCGCATCTGACCCGTACATGCTCCAATATGCAGCAACCCCCTCAGTGCTCTCTCTGCCCAGAAAAACATCCAACCTATAGCTATAAATGTCAGTCTAAACCATCACCAGATCAGTCCAAACCAGAGAATGTTGTCCCATTACGTCTCCCGGAACAAGCACAACCAGCACCACCACCTTCATTGGACGCACCTGTCACCATTTCCCAATTGCTTTCTTTCATCACCTTATCACTACAGAACATCCATCCGTTTTTGCGACCTCATATCTTACATCATATACAGTTAGCTGCCAAATATGTTTTTCATGCCAATCTCCATGCCACATACACTGGACCGTATGTTTACTTCTACTCCCGCACTCAGGAAACAGCAGTTTAATTCTTTCATTATCCAATACATGTTCTTTTTCATTATGCGGCTTACATTTTTATTTCTAAATATTCGTTTTTTGCAACAGCATAAATTACTGTTTCACGCATTACTCCAAGAAGAACATGTTGATACATTCATTCTGAATGAAACCTGCCTTACTTCCAAACTCCATTGTCGTCTTCCTGGGTACCAGCTTATCCGCCATGACAATCCACGTGTCTTACGCCGTGCCAGTGGTGGTGTTGCTATTGGCTTTTCGCCTACCATTCCGTATCGTCAGCATTTTTCCCCTGTCCTCAACCTTCCTGAACACCTTCTCACAACTGTTTACTATAAGAACTTCTACATAACCTTAGCTACAATATACGTGCGGCCCGGCCATAACATTCCATTACCATTCTTTCAATATATATCTAACACCTTTCGTACTTATCTTATAATGGCAGATATTAATCTTCATAGCCGTTCCGAAGCACAACGAAACCGCTTTCATAACTTCATTACTTGTCATACGACTGGCATAATACTTCCTCTACTGAAACCTACTCGCCCAGATAGTCGAACTACCCCAGACGTTGTCATACTCTCCTCTAATCTTGCATCTCAGTTTACGATCGATGTTCTAGATCTCATAGGCAGTGACCACGCTCCTATCAAGCTACAACTTCATTCCAGACCAGCTACCGTTGATCGATCCAACCCCTCTACTTGTACTAGGCTGCGTTTTGATCGAGCCGACTGGGCAAAATACATACTATGTATACAGGAAACCGTAAATACTGTTTTGCCTCCTACTTCAGAGCTTGAACTTTATTCTTGTGTAGATACTATCACAAATGCTATCACCTCTGCCACAACCCAACATATCCCTTCATCTAAATGTTCTTTCTCTCGCCCTCCCCTTCCTCCACAATATATTCCTCTCATTAAACGCTCCCGTCAGTTATACAGAGATTACTTAAATACTGGCAATGTCGAGTCCCTTCACCATCATCGTCAACTTCTTCGCACAGTTCGCAATTACCTTAAGGCATACAAGTTACGCTCTTGGATCAAAACTTGTAATCAATTAGGCACTACAGCACATCCCAGTCAGTACTGGAAGCGCTTTAAGACTCTTACTGGGCAGAACACACGTATCACCTATCCTCTCATAGACCAAAATCAACCCACATCGCCCACATCCAGCTGATCGTCTGAACCTAAGCTCACCTAATCTTCAACCCCATATAGATCACACACTTCCTGACACTCCTTTAACAGCACCAATCACAGTTCCAGACATCACCTCCGTTCTCGCAAACAAACGCAACACTGCTCCTGGACTGGACAGCATTACATATCGCCAGATCAAAGAGAGTCCGTTCTCCCTTCTATACCTTTTGTCGGCCATCTATACGTTCATCCTACGTACTGGTTACTTTCCCGCTCAATGGAAAACCTCCAAGACGCTCATGTTTTTGAAACCACAGAAACCTCCCGCCGACACCAAGTCATACCGTCCAATCCAACTCACATCTACATTTAGTAAAATACTCGAACGCATCATAGTTAAACGCTTGCATATCTTTCTGTCGTCTAGAAACATACTCCCCTTTCAACAAGCTGGCTTTCGTCCATATTATAGTATCAACGATCAACTTCTCAGGCTCAGTAATTACATTACCAATCACTACAATACTTCACGCCCTTCCTGTTTAGTTCCCTTTGATCTCGAAAAGGCATTCGATAAGGTATGGCATCCTGCACTGATCTACAAACTCAATAAGCTTAAACTTCCCATATCTTACATCCGATTCATCTTTAACTTTATTATCTGTCGCCTGGCCTACGTTTGCATTAACTCCACCTTGTCTTTTCCTATATTCATCCACTCTGGTGTTCCTCAGGGCTCTGCACTCTCTCCCCTTCTTTATATTCTGTTTGTCGCTGATTTTCCCCCTCTTCCAACAAATGTCCACTTGTTCCAGTACGCCGACGATACTGCCCTACTGGCCACATATAAAACTGTTCATCAGCTCAATATCTATATGCAACAAGCCATCAATACATTCGTCACGTGGTGTCATCGCTGGCGCTTGAAAATTAATGCGTCTAAAACTCAAACCATACCTAGTCTAGCCATAAATATTGTCACAAACTTTTGGCTTTGATTGTAATCTCGTCGCAAGAACAAGAAAGCTCTCCGTGGGTGGTTTCGGCAATGTCCGAACACTCGTATCCCCTTACTAGTGACATTGTAAGTAAATGTGTATCCACCAACGTTGCCATAGTTTTGGGTCTCTGTTATACTCTGATTTATGACTTACACATGTGGGTTTAAGAGGTCACTTTCCTCTCTTTCTTTTTCCCCCTTGCCGTGGATTTGGGATTCCATTTTGCTCTTTTCTCCCCCTCGCAAACGAAAGGTACATGCTCTATTTTGTGTTAATGCTAGTTAAAAACAAAAAAAAATAAAATAAAATAAAAAAATAAAAAAATAAAAAAATAAATAAATAAAAGATTTTTAAGTACACGGCCACATCGCATATAATGCAAGAAAATTAATTAGGACGACCTATGCTTTGGTGTAGAATTTTATAAAAATAATCGATGTAATACGCGTATAATGTAATTATGTAATAAAGTAATTGAATATAATGTAATAAATGCAAAATATAATTAAAATACATTATTCATAAATTTCTGATCTCATGTTGCCCAGTGGCGTAGGGAAGGGGGGGCAGCCCCCCCAAAGAGGTCCGACAATGTACTTTGGTACTTTGATGTCTGTAATTTTTTATATATTTTATGTTTATATATTTTTGTTTGTAATTCCTCTATATGTACCTATAACAGCACTTGTCCCCCCCAAACACACATCCTGTCTACGCTACTGATGTTTTAAGTTTTACGTCCCACGCATAAGCCGGTTAGGCTAAAGGAGACGGTGAAGATGAGAAATGCATGAAATGGTGGAATGAAGAAAGTGGGAGGAAACGGGAGAACCCCGGGAAAACCCACGAGCACGGTGTTTGTCCACCACAAAGTCCACACGGCGCGAGCTGGGATCGAACCAGGGATCCTGAGCACCGGAGGTGAACGCTCTACCAAATGATTTATGAAACACGAAAAGAAATTCGTTAGAGTAGTTTTTGAGTTTGAGTAGTTTGAGACAAATTTTGATTTTCATCTTTCAGTAAACTACTCGTAGTTTTAGAGGTGTTAAGAAAATTGGAAAATGACGCTAGAGAATCTTGTAAAAAACCTTAAGTTTAAAATTATGTCTCGATACGCTGAACCGTAGACATGCCCTCTAGGCAACCGAACATATTTTCACTGGGACGAACAGAACTCCGTTTTGAGACATGTAGGAATCATCTAACGTACAAATCCGTTTAAATCTAATTTTTTTTCATGATTGCTATACTTTCTTATTTCCTATCGTCACTCGAAAGTAAAAAGAAAATTTTGTAAAGAAGACAATCGAGACTATCTTCTCATCATCACGAGAAAACTGGTGAGCCGTTTGGAAAGAATTTTGGAACATTAGCACTTGGCTCAAACTGGGCTTTCCAGGTCTCTTTCATTATAATGAGTTTCCTAAGAGGTATGTGTCCTCCACACTTAAAATGATGTTATTTGTCATCATCATGAGAAAAACGGATAGATTGTTTCAAATGGATTTTGCAAAGTAGGTAACAGTTGACTGGAGTCGGATTTCTTTCATGTCACTTTCATTAAAGGCGTATCCTAGGGGGAAAGGGTTCAAATATAGAATATGTCAAAAGCTGTTAAACAGTTTAAAATCAATTTTTGAAAATAGCACTTGGGTGGCCTAACCTTTTATAATTTAATTTCCATTTAAATACCTAAATGCGAAAACAGGGTTCAAATATGATTAACATTTCAAATATTCTCCATAAATCTACTCTTCCCGTGAACGCCGGTTCTTCAGCCAGTTAATAAATAATTTTATGATTAGCGGTAATAAAAATAATAATTTAATGTTACAACGAAGGCAAGTTGTGTCATGTGTGGTTATCACTTGCTTTCTTTATTGTTGTTCTAGGCCAAGGTTCCCTCTTTCTTAATTCAATTATCTAAAGATGTAGATTAAAAACTGAAAATTCTGTGTTTGATCGGGAATCAATCCGAAACAAAGCATATTACATTAACTATAATAGTAAAACAATAAATATTTCCTGGTGCTAAATTTCACATTACAATTGGAAAGTTTACAGAATTATGCAACGAGAAATCTTGACAGAATTGTCCACGATTTTCGTTTTCCTCTCAAACGAATTGTGAGATACTACCTTTTACTTATTATTTGTCAGCATCCTTTCCAAAATATTTCCCCATTTCTCATTATAATGTTAAAATTCATTCAAACTATACCTAGATCACTATTAAATACGTAAATACCTCTCAGCAATAATAATAATATAATAGATGAGAATAGTTGTTCCGCTAATAACTAACCATGGTCATCCTGGGTAACTCGATCTAAACCCCGTGGCCTATACATAACACTGTCAAATACCGAAGAGAAAGAAGAAAATTTAATATTATGCCTATGTTCTTCCGGTGTCATGAGGAAAACTCAGTAAAAGAAAATTAATTTAGACGGCCTATGCTCTAGTGAAGAATTCTATAAAAATAATCGATGTAAAATATAGTGTAATTATGTAATAAAATAATTAAAAATAATGTAATTTAATAAAATGTAAAATATAATTGAAATACACTGTTTGTAAATTTTTGATATCTTGTTGCCTTATCTATTATGTAAATGAGAAAGTTACTTCTTCATCATGCATTTCAGATATTATTATTCGACTAGAATTGAAGATACTTTTATATAGATTAAAATCTTCCTCGTGTTTTTTTTTTTCAATAGATGCATTCATGTTTATCTTTTAAAAAAATGCACAGTCCAAAATGTGTTTCTTGCCTTCTTTGTTTATTTCATTCTTTCTATATAGAGAACAGGGAGATGAACAAACATTGACCAACTGGCAGGAAATATGGTTCGCTCCTTCTTAACGGAAGAAGAAAGATATTCTGTTGAAGTGTCAAATAACAAAACAACACGAAGGACTCGCAGCACGCAGGACTTTTTTCTTCGCCAAAACATTTAAAACATTCCATTCCTTACTCAAGTAACGGAGATCAGCTTTTACTCACCCCCTCCTATTTTAGCTGAGAGCTGTCATGGAGTTCGAATTTGTTGGCAACATCGGATTTCGGAAAAAATATCTGTTTCACTACCATGTAATGGGCGGAGAAGGGTAATAGGTCAAGTTTCTGGACCTCACCCTAAGGCCGTCATGAAATTTCCAATAGTATAGAACCAGTTGTGCAGGTGGCAAGGTACAATTTAGCTCAAAGTCAGCCCTGGCCAGTGTGTGTCGAACAGGGAAAAAGAACGGGTGGATCTGCTTCGCTTAAGCATGGAATGGAGTGAGTACAAAAATAGAGTTGCAGTGTTTGCCTTGCATAAGGGTGGAAATTCACCAAGTGAGATTTTCAAACTGCTGAAACTTCTGAAAATCAGCAAAAGATTTGTTTACCGGACAGTCCAGCGGTTTACTGAGACCGGATGTGTACGTGGCCGGCGAAGGGATGGTCGTCCTCGCAGTGTGAGAACAGTGGCAGCTGTTAAAGCAGTGGCTGCTCGTGTGCGGCGAAATCCACTCCGGAAGCAAAAGATCATGGCACGGGAGCTCAACAGGGCCCCAAGATCAATATCCAGGTTACTTTCTGAAGACCTGAAGGTCAGAGCTTATCGGCGGAGCACGGAGCATTTGTTGACACCACAGCTGAAGCAGCAGAGGAAACTGAAGCAAGACAGCTCCTACAGCGGTACGCCAACAATGGACATCGACAAATCCTCTTTGACGATGAGAAAATCTTTACCATTGAAAAGAGCTTTAACCGCCAAAATGATAGGATATATGCAGCATGCTCTCGGGAAGCTCGTGGGGAGTTCCTAAGGTTCAGAGAGGTCATCACCCCTCCTCAGTCATGGTTTGGTCGGGGGTGAGCTATGAAGGCCACACCAGACTTCACTTTTGTGAACAAGGTGTAAAAACAAGTGCCAGGGTATATTTGGAAACGGTTCTGGAGCCTATTGTCAAGGACTTGAGTGACACCATGTTTAACAATGATCACTGGACCTTCCAGCAGGATTCTGCGCCAGCTCATAAGGCAAGGATGGCACAACAGTGGTTGGAGGCCAATGTATCAGATTTCATCTCCAGTGCTGAGTGACCTTCTGGTAGCCCCGATTTAAACCCTATGGACTACAAACTGTGGGCAGTGTTAGAAGACATTGTCTGCAACAAAAGACCCTTCACTTAAACGTTTGAAGCGTTCCTTGGTGACAGCAGTGGCGGATTTTCCGATTGATACTCTCCGTAATGCAATAGATGACTGGCCCAAAAGACTCAAAGCCTGTGTGCGTGCCAATGGTGGACATTCTGAAGTTTGAAAGGTGCCAATTGTTAAGAATATATGTGGTTATAACATATTAAAAGCAGATTCAAAAATCTCAAACCGTATTTCATATATTCACAAAAAAGTGTGTGACAGAATTTATGGCTAGACTAGGTAGTCTTCCTTCCACCTCATGCTCGCTCCCGTATCCAACGCAACCCCACTCTTCTCCATCTTTCAGTTGACGACACAACCTTAGTACCTACAAAAACAGTTAAATATCTTGGAATTACATTGATCATCACCTCACCTGGAAGCCTCACTTAAAGGACATTACTAATAAAGCGTATATTCGCCTCAACTTATTGAAGCGTCTGACAGGCACTACTTGGGGACTTAACGCCGACACGCTTCTGAAAACGTATAAAGTTTTCCTTCGTCCAATCCTCACATTTGGTTTCACTGCCTGGCTGTCTGCTTCCTCTCAGTATTACGAAAAACTCAAAGTTCTTGAACGCCATGCCTTGCGAATTGCCTATCGAGTTAAGCTTCCCAGTCCCACCCGAGAACTCTATGAGCGACTCAGTTTTCCCCACATCTTATACCATCTTGAAGACCTTCGCACCAAATATATCTGCCGCCGCCTTGCGCTCAATCAACCCCTTCTCCAGGATACTTTTGAAGCACATGCTCGCAGTTCCCTTCCATTGCTTACACCGGCTATTCCTACTCCTCTCGCTCTGCTGTTCACTCTTTATCCCTTTACTCTTCCTCCAGACCACCCAGATTTTGCTTACTACCAGCCATATTGCTCCGATGACATTCTTCCTTACATTTGGCCATCACATGCACAGTGACACCTATTGTATCTAACAGGGCTCCCACTGTCTCTCATCAATGCCTAGTGTCGCCCCTAGGCGAGAAGCTAACCTGCATCTGTCTATCTAACACTTACCCCTGTGATGTGATGTGAAAGTGCACTTCATTCTCATTCCTTTAATTCTACCCTTCCTCATGATTATGATCAAAAGATCATAATGACCAAATGATGTAATATACTTAATAAAGCCGATGGTAAGTGTAAATATGTATAAACCCCTAAGCTCCCAGCAACAAATGTTTACAACCCATTCATGTTCAGCTCACAACTCTTCCCCTACAGAGGGCGTAACCCTCTTCGGGTAGTTGCTCACCGATGGTGGGCCGGTTAAAAAAAATTTAAAAAAAATAAAGATACATGGTCATGATAATAAGTTTACAAATTGAACCAATGGAAAAGCAAGTTATTATTAATATTGTATACACTTAGGACTTTTGTCAAATTTGGTGTTTTATTCGCCTGTGTATAAATATATTGCACATCTTTAAAAATGAATAAGATGTTTTAGGTTAGTAGAGTGTGTACCTTAATTGACTGACACCTGGGATCCATTTATAGCTGATAGGATGTGGGTCACGGAAATCCCTTTACTGAGGTTCAATTCAAGGGAATACAAATGGTAATAATAACTTTTAAAATACTTTTCCATTTTATTCTGTTTTCGTTATATTATTATTTACGAAGGGGACTAGGAAAGTTTTGCAATACGACGGAATAGATTATAACTGGCACTTAGTTACAAGTTAGCTCGCGTTCAGATAGGTCCCAACTTGCACTGTAGCTACTCTAGTCACTTTCATAAAATCACTTGTTGGTCAGCTGCGTTAATAAAAACGGTATAATTTTGCACTGTGTAAAGTGTTGGTCACTGTTTAGAGGAAAAGGCTCCTGCGATTGAAGAGAATTATCATTGTACAACAATATTCAGGTGGTACCGAGAGTTTCAGAGACGACATTTTGGCATGGATCATGCTCCAAGTTCAGGTTGATCATCTTTGTCTATGACTAAAGGAAACATTGCTAAATCACAGCAAACGCTTGAGACAGACATGTGTGTGATCTTGATCTACCACCAAATGGAGGTGACCTTGAGCGATATTAACGCACCAGCAGTTTGTTGCATTCTGCAAGATCATTTGGAGTTAAAAGGCTTTCAATTCTTTGGGTGCTGCATAACTTGGCCGACGATCAGGTAGCACGTCATGTTTCATGATGTGAAATGCTGAAAATGTCTGAAAATGAGAAATTTCCCCTTCGTGAAAAGTACTGTGACAGGTAACGAGACTCGGTTGTACTAGTATGATGTCCCGACCAAGGCTCAGCGCAATGTGTGGGTGTTCGAAGATGAAACCCCATGGTTGTTCGAAAATCCAGATCAGTGGAAACGAGACTGGTGGCCGTACTTTGTAGTATCACAGGAATTTTAGAGCGAGTTGTGTTGCAAATTCAGAAGATAGTCACAGGGAAAATGTATACCGAAGAATGTCTGCCTAAAATTGTCCAAACTCTCAAGAAACTGAACGCAAACTCAAAAATACACATATGTTTTCTTCACTACGATAACGCTCCAGAGCACCACTCTAAAGTTTATTCCAGCATTGGAATAAAAATGTTCCAACACTCTCTCTACAATTCTGACCTTGCTCCATAAGTCCACGCTGTTCTTCCAGGTAAAGAACAAACTGAAAGGAAGGCGTTTTGCGAGCTAAAATGACCTCCAAAGCGCTTGAGACGACGAGTGTGCCCATATTTCAGACGTAGCATGACAGGTTTTTCTTTTATCTTGCTTTCGAAGAATGGAGAAGGTACAGTGCATGGAGAAAATTATTTTCAAAAATTGTAAATAATAATAATAATAATAATAATAATAATAATAATAATAATAATAATAATAATAATAATAATAATAATAATAATAATAATAATAATAACAAAGTCCTATTGCAAAACTTTCCTAGTTACCTTTATTAAATTTAATTCTTTGGTGAGTCACCGGGACCATTCTATTTGTATGTAATTATTTAACTTTGGAGGTTTTGGAATCAACCCAACGTCAAGACACACACAATTTTTGAAATAACCGAAATCAAACAGTGCGGATTTGACCACAACTTAGACAGGGAAACCAGTGTTGGCTATCCAGCACCTATCTAGTGTCGTGAAAACAATTGGGAAAGTAGCGGTCATAGGACAGCAGCAGCAGCGATAATGTTCGCTATCTGCTGAATACACATCTTCAACTTAAAAATCGCTGGTCGATCGATTTATGCCGCTTGAGACTTCGTGGTAGTATGATGCCCATGAGTCCTCTCGTCTAGGAAACAAGACGAAAATACATTTTAAAATTCGAGGAGAGACGAGGGACATGGCAATTCTAGTCTTGTTTCTAGATCAAGACGAGAAATTTTTCGAAACTCAAAGGCAATATTAGTTTATCAAGCTTTAGATCTCAAACATTGATTTATTCTTGCATGATTCATAGTACATCTACAAACTGATAAAACGATTATACGAACATAATAAACAACATTTATCAAGTTTATGGATACACGAATTATTCGTATAAAGTCATTTCCAACTGAATGCTCCCTGACGTCACAATTTACTGCTCGGATTCTCAGGAAACCACAGAGAGAGAGAGAGAGCAAGGACAAGGCTGTAAACATAACCTTGATGCAAGACAGTGGTGACAGATGAAACAAGGCGTAGTCGATGGTTTTGGAGATACATTACTCGTGGATTCATTTCTAATCGAATACTGCCAACCTTATTTTGTTCTCCTTTTCTGCTTCTCAAGCTGTTTGTACTCTTTTTCTTCTCATAGTAAAAGACTCATAGCTGTCATTCTCATAGTAGAAGTCTGAAATGAAATGAAGTATTTCAGTTTAACATCCCACGATTATGTCTTTTTAGATTAATTGCAGACGACCATTAACAAAAGTGAATGATGATGGAAGAATTGGCGGAATGAGAAAGTGGGAGGAAACAGGAGTACCCCGAGAAAACCAACGGACACGATATTGTTCACCACAAATTTACTTGGCCGGAAAATCGAACCAGGGACCCACACACTAAAAGGTAAGCTCTCTACCACTGAGCAAGTGTGCTCACTCAATCGTAAAAGTCTGCTCCTACGTCATTTATTACCGAGTTGGAAATGACTGGTGTAGACTTATAGACCATCTGGATAACAAATTTATTTTTAAATTTTAAAATTTCGTGATAAGCCACATGGAGCTGCGCGACACACCAGTTGAGAAAACCTTTTTTTTTTTTGTACTTTTTAATGTTTAAACTACTGTTGTAGGATTAAATATAATTTCCTGTCCTCTTTAACTGAACAAAAGCAATTCTCTTTTCATTGCTTTTGAATCGAATGATTTTATTCTATTATTTAATTTATTTATTTATTTTTAGAAAAGTGTTCCCTAGCTATTAAATGTAATGGATACTAACAATATGTGCATAATATGTGCGTACACGATGAAGAAGAGAAACAAACATTGGTGACACAACGTTCGTTGGTTGGAAGCACGATAAAAAAAACTTTAAATAACTAACTCTTCCAATGTAATTAGTCCATACATAGTAATTGAACTGGAGTATTTGCACTGTGACTGAATAATTAATCGAATACAATAGGAGTTAGATTTTAACATCAATTAGTATTTAATTCATTTTCTATAGACTAAAAATTTATTCTCACATTTATTTAGTTGTCAATAGCATTAGGTTCATGGCAATTATAATTTTTTTTGTTCAGTTTGTGAGAATTACATTATCTTTTTTTTTAAAAAAAAAAAGAAAAGCAAGAAAAAAATGGTCGTCATGTAAGAACGAAAAAAAATATTGTAGACTATGGAAACTACGAGGTAGACTTATATTTGTGGTATTATTATTATTATTTTGTTCAGTTTGTATCAATTATTTTATGAATTCCTTTTTAAAAACTTTTTAAAAGGAGCAAGGATTGGTTGTCATTCAAGAATGAAGCAATGTTGCAAACTATGAAATCTACGAGGTAGATTGAAAAAGTTTATGAAAAATGTTTTTACCTAACTAACCCTATAACTTAAGAGGCCTCCTATCCCTAAATATTTAAAAAGCGTCTCTAATCATTACCATTTGTGTTCCATTTTTTCTTCTTTTTACTTTTTGACAACAGCTTTTTTTCTCTTAACATGTATTTCGTATCAGGGCCGCGATGGCTCAGTGGTAGAGCGTTCACCTCTGGCGCATGGGGTTCTTGATTCGATTGCAGCTCGCGGCAAGTGAACTTTGTGGTGGACAAACACCGTCTGAGTGTTTTTTTCTTGAGATTCTTCCGTTTCCTCACGTTCTACAATTTCATTCGTTTCTCATCGTCACCGTCTCCTTTAGCCTAGCCGGCATAACCATGGCATATCCTGAACTTCATTCTTCCTCTATTTCATCAATACTGGACTTAATTGTCTCTTTGTATATTACCTTCCTATTTAGTGTAGAATGGTTATTAACTTTTATTTCACATTTTTTGACAGAAGTTGAAGATTTAATAACATTAGATTGATCGGTATATTTTAATCGTCAACTAATGTTACTGGATGAGAGATCATTCAGACTGAGCTGGAAGTTCGAACCAGTTATGTCCGCAAGAGCAACCAGTATCTTAAATACTCGCACCACGAACACTGTATCATTCCACTCCTAAGTTGTGTGTTTTCTTCAGGTCTTTACTTAGTACATTATACACTGCTAACTTTCATGTTATCAAGTTTCAAACTGGTTAGATATTCTTCTTATCTTATTCTATGCAACTTCAAGTGATGCATTTTCAAAAGCTACTATTTGTAAGACATTTATGCGAAATGTGATGTAATAACTTCATTGCACATACTTTAAATGGCGTTGACTGTTGAGTTCTCAGAAGTCATATTATTTTTGCATATTCGTGAGTAGTGCCCAGTTTACCAACACCTGTAACATTTATGATTTGTTGTTATACATAAACGGTAAGTGTATCTTCCTACGCTCCTCTTGAATGGCATTCATTACATACTTGTAACTTGAAAATTTGTGTTTACCGTTTCGTGAATTCCTATACAATCCAGATAATAAATTCAATCCAGTTGCGCCGCCTTTTACGTTGTTCCACTACTTCTACTATAGTTTAACCGTTCTTCGATTGCGCCAACGTAGATTATATTATCATTTATTAATTGTAAATCCTTTAGTTATTCTTTGGTAGCTGACATAACCTGAATGTTAGCCGTGGTCTCTATTATTAGCCCAATTAGTCAACCACAAGATACAAAGAAATATATTTATACATAGACCATTCATATACAGACTTTAAGTCACAACTACAAACAAGGCCTCAATACCATAAACTCTAAGTTTATTTCACTGTCTCTAATATTTTAAATAAATTCTCAATATTTATACAATATTTTAGTATTACAAACAGGGGTGGCTCTATAACAAAATTAGAAAATCACATGCCTTCCCTGCAGCATCGATTGATCTCCACGATAGCTTCGGCATTATAACGTAAGTCACGATGCTTAATATTTGTCTCTGCTTTTAGCGTACTTTGGCTTGGCTCTTTCGGTGTCCACCTGCAATTTCAGAATTGTTTTTTTAAAGCCTAGCCTTATGTACAATGCAATTACACTCTTACCGTGACTTTAAAAAAAGCCGTTTTTCTACCTCTTTGTGGCAGGCGGGAGAGAAGAAAATGGGGTAGAGTTCTATGCTGATTTACTCACGCTGTACAAAAAGAGGTGAAAGGAATTTGTTCTGCTTCCCGCGGAAAAAAAAAATTGATTCATTATTTCAAGAGAGCTCCGCAGTAGATATTACAAGCATTATGTTCGCCTCGCAATGCTCATATACAAAATTATTAAGAAAAAAATTAAATACTTTCTCAATGCACTTCCTAATTTCGGAACTTAATAACTAGTTTACGTAACCTTTTCTTTCTTACTTTTTTCTTTCTTTGTAAACATTTAGGGAATGAACGAATATTCTTAGACTACATTTTAAATTGGCTTCCCTCTGAAATGTTACTACGAAAACATGCATGCATACGAAGCCACAGACAAATACGTTAAGTGTTACACTTGTAATTCAAGTAAATAATTATAAAATAACAGTAAGCTGAATAGCAAAGTGTCGAAAAAGAACATTTCAAATTTTACCAAGAAATATATAAACCTTTTTTCCTGTTTTTATTAGCCTGAAGGTCAGAATTACCGTGGATTTGCACCAATTATCATGTTGGGTAGGTTTAACACGAGGAACACATGGGGTTCAACATATTCAATCCTCATTGGACCTGTCAGGATTTCAAGAATATTTAGGAGCTTTCTCGTGGATAACAAACGTGCTTTGAAGTATTAGCAAGCGCATCTTCGGCAAAGGATATTACGGATCGATTCCCGGTAGAAGCACATCTGATTAAAATTTTACAGTAAACAGTGAAAATGGATGGTAAAATGAATTACTCATTTGCTTCAGAAGCGATCAAAATCGAATGCATACTTCAATTTCAATGCATCATCAAATATTATCATGTTCCTACTTTACGGGTCACTACACATTATAAATATGCGAGAAATTGAGCTAGTGATAACTTTTTACTACTACTTAGTATTTGTATCTATTTCAAATTACACTGTTAATAAGTATGTATGTTTATGGGTATGTTACCGTATGAGTTTTACATAATCGATTGAGAAATTCAAATTGAAGAAATAGTTTGAGGAGTCTTGACAACATCAACTGTTTTCCACTTTTTGAATAGCTTCAATTTTTTGTTGTAAGTAAAAAAAAAAATTAACTTGTTTAATAATTCTGTATGTAAGATTTATACTGTATACATGATTATGCAATTGCAAATTCATTGTAATTTGCCTGTAGTATTTGCAAATCACATCAAATTTTTAAAAAAATGAAATTAAATTATATATTTGAGTTTAACGTCCCACGACTATGCCCTTTAGGCTATAGCAAGTGAATGACTTTGGAAGGATTAGTGGAATGAGAAAGTGGGAGGAAACGGGAGTACCAAAATTTGTGGTTCTGGTATTGGCATGCCAACAACATACAGGATGCACAGAAGTGGTGACAAAAAAGAATCTTGCGACACTCCGGCCCATAAGATGAACTGATTTGATTGTGCTTGATTCATTTGTATGAAAGCCAAACGATTGTGATAGCTACAAGTTGACTGACTGTACAGAGTAATTTGAAGAGAAGTCTCCGGCGCCTGACTTTGTCAAATGCGCGTTCAATATCGAAGGAAATGAGGATAGAAGGGAGCCGTTTACTGAATGGTTAACAAGATAGCTAGATAATTTTAACAGGTGGTTAGTAGTGCTAAATAACGGTCTGTTTGTGTTCGAGGAAGGTGAGAGTGCGCACAGAGGTAGGAATGGAGTCACTTTACCAGAATTCGTTCTACAACGTTTTGCAGTGATTGACCGATAGGAGCCAATATTAGTAAAATCTGAAGTTTTAAGAAAAAGAAAGATTTCTGACAAGCTTCCATAAAGTAGGAATAAAGCTTGTAGTATAGCCGTATTTAACATTACGAGAACAACATGAAAAGCTGTCAGTACTTGGGAAGTTGGTTGTAAACGATAATAACGGCTCCAAGAGTTGTCTTTAGGTGGTTACAAAAGGCGTAGACGATAGCAGTACAGATTACTGGAGGAGTGGTTCGTTGGGTCAGATCAAAATGATGATCTATGGCTAGTGTGGTAGTTCAGGGTATCCAATACTGTTAATGTGTCGATGAGACAGATGGGTAAATAGCGGAGTAGAATGAGAGGTAAAGACATCCTAGAAACGATTAGCGAAAGCTGATGCCTTCTCTATATTGGTGGTATGAACAGTACCATCAACATGAATTTGATAGTGAGAGTCGCGCTTCTGATGAGTTTAAATAAGTTACAAAATTTAGTAGAGTTTGTTTCATTGCGTAATTGACTGCAAAAAGGTCTCCAATCCAACATTTTCCGTTCGCGATTATATGTAATGGTTGATCAATGGGCTGAAATTGGCGATCAAGCAGTAAACAGTGATGATCATACGTGCGTTCTCCTGTATTCTTCAAGATAATTATGAGAGAGGTGAAGAAGTAAACTAGGCCAGGTAGAATGCAAGCTTCTTTTTGGAATTGCATGTTCAGTAGCATCCAAGGGCGCCCATGAGGGGGGGGGGGCAAGGTGGGGCAATAATAATAATAATAATAATAATAATAATAACTGCACAATTTATTGTTTCACTTTCTTTTATGACATAGTTTAATATTGATTTCTTGAATTTGATTGAAATATTTTGAATATTGTCGTTGCATAGAAAATACATTGGATACATGGAGAAATCGTATTATCATCTAGTAGTAATTAATAGCACTCCCTTAAACTCACCTTAATTCAGTAATTATTTCAAGGGGTGGCCCAGGGGAAATTTCCCGCGGAGCCACGAAATTCCCTCTTGGGCAAATATATTCTATCGTGTTCAATGTGAATTCCATATATTTTCATAATACTACTTATCCTCCCAGTGTGTTGAAATTATGGATGGCCAGGTCCGGATATCCGGATTCACTTCGGTCCGGTTATCTGGATATCCGAAAATCTGGATTCTGGATCCGTATCCGAATCTTACAGGATCTTTGGAAAACAAGTGTTTTTATTATATTATACTATCCTATGTTCCTAACTTCTATTCTTTGTTTACTGTTTTGAATTTACCTTTGTGAAACACGAGCGGGCGTTATTGATGGTAAACACTGTACAGGAGGAATACAATACGGAAAGGTGTATGTAATTAAGGTGTGAAAGGCTGAGAAAAAAACGACCATTTTCATCGACAGATGCCATTAGAAACGACCATTCACATTTCAGTTTTTCCTCCCCAGGTGTCTCCCTCCCTCTTTGATGTGTTGTTGGTTTATTCTAACTAGTTATAACGCACTGTACATAGGAGAATATATAGTTGCATGTAGAATACAAACAAGTAATTTTTTTGTTTTCAGGAAAAAGAGAGCGCGAAAATGTAGGTAGGGGCGTATGTGTAGCTGTCTTACGGAGGTTTGTTAATTACCCAGAACCTTTATTACCTTACTTAATTGCTGTATATGCATGTTTATGGGAAAGGTAGAAGTAAAAATAAAAAAAAATAAAAAGAAGAAAATAAAAAGGAAAAATGAACAAGAAAATGGAATAGGGGTCGTTTTAGTAAAAAAAAAAAAGTGATGTACTCCCAACCTTTTTTTTTTTTTTTTTTTTTACGCATTGCAAGTTAGTCGTATTTTGCTTCCATATATCGTTCCTTTTTTTTTTTTCATCATATATATATGTATGCTTTAATGCTTGATGACATACGTGGTCAATGGAGCAGCGGCCAAACTTTAGCAAGCGTGGTTTTGGTTTTGTGTTTTTATTAATAAAAAGATACTGTCGTATTTTTTATAAACTTTTTTTTAGTTTTGCTTCGTTCCGTGTCACAAAAAAGTGCCGTTTTTTTTTTTTTTTACCGCATTTCTTTCCATGATTATTAATACTTTCCTGGCTCTCCAAGCAAGGAGATGATACGTGCGTTTTTTATTGAGGCAGCAAGCTACTTTATAACACCATTGTTAACACGACGCATATTTCTGTTTTCCTCTGCGCTCGCATTTGAGTTTGCATCATTTATTTCTAATAATTCATTTGTTGTTTCGTACCTTTTTTTTTTAATATGTACACTTTTATTATTATTTTATCAATATTACTTCCTGTTGTAAGACTTGCTATTCATTAATCATATAAGTTAACGCATGGTCAAAGTAATATTAAAAGAAAAATGCATGTGAATGTGTTGTGAATAGTGGCGCGTACAAAATTTTGGTTGTGAACAAGTGTCTATATAACATTTCTGTTTTTTGTTGTCTGCTTTATAAAATGTGTTTTGTTTGCGTGTGATTAATTACCAACGACCGTACCGAGCGTTGTTTGGGAATATATTTTTATGATTCATATAACAGAGCAATACGTTGAAGAATCGTGGCTTAATACTTGTAATATTTGTATGGAGAGTGACTTCTGTGTTGTTTTGTCGTTGACCGGAAGGCGTGTCATCATGAAGCGCTTTTTTAAGATCTAAATTCACTAGATACATCGGGGAAATAATAAATGAATTCATATGTGTTTACATCTCTTTTTAGTGCATCACTGATAGTACAATACCGTGTCATAAACACATGTTCTAGACATGATGTATCAGGAGCATAATAATTTTAGGTATATGTATATACGAGGGTAAAAAAACGTAAATCTATACCTGCCTTATAATTTTAAAGAAAATAATAGAAATATCAGAAGCTTAATCATAGTTGCTAACGAGACGAGACGACATGGCTCTACCAATGGAAAGATATACACATTTCGAAACGAGACATCACCCTCACAACTACTTTTTCCAAATGAACAGTCTCGACTCGTGTCACATACGCAATCCTAATGTTTAAAATAATAGGTTAATATTGACCTTAAATACTGAAATCTGAGAGAGCAAAAATATAGAGTATTCCCGCCTGTACCTTAATCCTTATAGACTTCAGGTAACAAGAATTTTAGGCATGAGAAATAAAAGTGCATCAAAAGATTGTAATCTTGGCCAATATTTAGTTTTTAGATCAGGGGCTACAACATTTTTGAACGGCCTTTTTTATTTTATTTTATTTATTTATTACGGAATACGGACATCATACTAAGTTAAGTGATAGTATGGGTTTAGCTACACTATATGTAGCTCCCCAGATATAACGCCTACAAGAAAATTTTTGACTAAAATATATTGGATCTTTTTATCTAAAAGGATTAAAGAAAAAACAGTTGTTTCTTCTATTTCCCATGTGATACAGAACTTTATTTACACAGATTTAAGGTATATAGAAAACAGAATATGAAATGTTATATAAAAAAGAATGAATAAAATTTATTAATACTGCTTTATAATTTTAAATGCCCCTCCAATAGTATGATAACACGTTTTATCTACGTACCTCCTTCATTTATTTCAGTCTTTCCCAATTCGTAGTCCGCGGACCTATAGGGATCGGTCCGTTAGATAAATTTACATCTTAGGCCTATCTATCTATCTATTAAAATGCTACGATAGCAACAAAAGCGCCTGAGCTCCAACCTATAACCTTTGATTTACGGTTATTTATGATTTCGCGTTTAATAGAAACAAATATATTAAACTGTGTGTACTTTAAATAAATTACTTAAGTAGATCTTTTTCATAAAAAGTTTGTTTTGAAAATATTGTTCAAAGCCTTCGTATTTTAATAAGCCTTGTCCAAAATCAATGGAAATGAATTGTCCTGCAATCTTTAGAGTTATTTTAAACTATACCTTTGTAGGCGTTTATATGTTTGTGGTCAATCCTTTCGACAATGATATCTCGGAAACTACAGGTTCTAGAAAGATGACGTTTTCACTGATCGATCGCAAATTTTGTGAAGATTGTCCGGTTTTAATTGAATATTTAAAAAAACATGGCCATTATTTCTTTATTACATTTTTACGGGTACACTGGAAGTGTTGAAATTAAAAAAAAACCTAAAGCATCATATCCTACACATTATACATTCCAACACCACATAATTGTAAACAGGGGTTGCATACCTATCAAACATTTGTTTCATGCTCAAATGATAAAAAACGAAGGATAACCATTTCTCCACTCTAACAGTAAGTTGAGTCTTTATTGTTTGGAGTGTTTTGCCCAATGAACACCATATATCACTGACATTATAATTAATTGTGTGTGAAATGTATTTGGTTATTACATACCACGTGCAAGAAGAAAGAAAACACTAATCATATATGAATTAAAAACTCCAACCGTAAGTAGGCTCAAATCTTGCAAACGGTGCGAGATATTGAAAAAGTAATCGACAAAATCTCCCCTTTATGGTATCTCCTGCCAATTTTTATCAAGACGTCTTTCATTTGTCTGTAAAGGGACATGTACAGTCACGAAAGAAAGAATTTTTCAGTTGACATTTTTTTCTCTAAAGACTTAACAATAAATTAACATATTAGAGTACCGATTTTTGGCAAGTTACCAAATTATAACTGTTCTAAGGATAACAACAAAAAAGGTCCAAATTAATTCATTTGTTCCCGAGTTATTGGCAAAAGAAAATTTGTGAACTGTCAAATACTGTCTTTTCTGGGTGTACAGATGTGAGGAATAACAAGAAGATTCATGCTCATATGTGAATGATGCGCTGTGTAGAGAGCGCAGGTTCAGCTAGTAATTTATATAAAAAAAATGTAAATGATGTCATAGATATCGTGTATGTATGTTTATATTGTATGTTGTATGCCTATAACATAAATAAATGTTTGTGATTTAACTGTTGTTAATATTGCTACCTATTTCTTAACAGCTACACACATACCACAATTTAATGATGTACAGTCCGTACCTTGCCTTAAAAATAAAAAGGAGCTTCGCAATTTTGAGGTGCAGGAACTACCGGAAATGTGGAACTACTGGATATATTTGTAAAAAATGTGGGGTGGTTAGATTGAGTGTAAATACGTAATAAAACGCGATTACTGTGTGTACTGTACTTATAAACGCATTTAGTGGTAAAAATTTAATTCAAACTTAAAATATTCTTCTATCAAAACCATATACAATACAGTTGAAACAAAGAAATTCAACAATACATGCTTTAAATTACTCGCTTGCGTCGCGTCGTCTGGCTCGGCGGTGAAACAGGGGAGAAGAGAGGGGGGTTGTTTACATCTACAATGCAATTCAGCGGCAGCGCCTTTGTCAGGTCTGTTTGTCAACAGTGCGTCGCACTACTGGGAGGCCGAATCTCAAAACTGTTGAAGTACAGAGCAATGTGCTAGCCATTTTGCCAAATATTGAACTACCGAACATGGTGGTTGCAAAACTATTGAACTGTACAGCGGGTCCTGAGCGTCAGGAAAACACTCAAAAGTGTTGAACTACTAGGCTTGTTGAAGTATCGAATGTTGGACTACCGAGTGCGCCCTGTAATTGGGTATCACTAATTTATTTTCCTTATTTATCAAGAATATCAAGAATATCAAGAATAATGGAATTATACAGTGATAAATGAATTGCTACTCGTTTTATATCTTGGGGCCGCGGTGGCTCAGTGGTAGAGCGTTCACCTCTGGTGCATGGAGTCCTGGGTTCAAACCCTGGTGATTCAAACCCTCCCGCCAATTGAACTTTGTGGTGGACAAACACCGTGTGCGTAGGTTTTCTCGGGGTTCTCCCGTTTCCTCCCACTTTCTTCATTCCACCATTTCATTCATTTCTCATAATCACCGTCTCCTTTAACCTAACCGGCATAACCGTGGGACGTAAAACTCTAAGATTTCATTTCATTTCATTTTTTCGTTTTATATCTTTTAATGTATCACTAATGGTACAATACCATGTGTCATTGTCACTTAAAATCATTTACAATAAGTGAGTAAATTCATATTTCTTTTCTATAATAGTCTATTTTAATGTATGATTTAAACTATGGCGCCACGTTTCATCAATCCGTATTCTTCGTTTAAGAACTCTAAGAATACCAGAAACATAATAAACGAATCCATACTAATCTTATAATTTTAATAGCACTAGAAAAATGGTAAGCATAATAAATTGAAGCTGTTTTATAATTTTACCTATCTCCAAAAGTATGATACCACATACCATTAAAGAATATTCTTTATTACAACAAAACAAAACTACACTAAACAAAAAAGAAAGAAAAATAGAACATTCGAACGATAATAAATGAATTTATAAGTCTTATATATCTTTTAATATCTTGTTATTGGTACAATACCACGTGCCATAAATACTTGACAATTGTCAATAATAATAGTAATATAATAACTGCTAATGCAAATAACAAACATAAAGGAATAACAACAAAATACCATGACAAAAGACACAAATATCAAAGCTAAAAGTAAATTTGTATATTTTAATAAATCCTCATAAAATGTAGATTCGCCCAAGTAAATATAAAAATAATTGGATCATGTATGAATCAAATTACTTTCCCAAGCGGTTTTATCTTTGTCCAGCGTTTGTGTCTTTTTCTTTTTTTCAACTAGCTGTTTGTATTTGTCCGCTTGATTCATTATCCTTATACTCAGTACTTGCTTCCAACAAGATCACTCTCTGTTTTGTCATTTATATTTCTCTTCAATTCAGTGTTACTTCCATCATTTTTTAAAATTTCTTTTATCCTCCTCCCCCTTAATTTTTATTTTAATTACGAAGGCGCTCTGGTGTGTGAATGCTCTTCCAGTCAGAACGTGACATATGCCGGATCCCTGTCTCACAGATTAATTTTGAATAACTGAACGCGTTTTACGTGTTTCGCATATCGATTTCTGCCTTGTTTCCGTTTTGTTGCTTCGACTCTCACTCCCTAATTCTTCTGTCTTTTTTTTCTTTTTTTGTCGATTTTTATATTCTGTGAGCAACGCGTCGCCCTCACCTTCACTGTCAGGGTATAACTTGTTCCCTCTCCCTTTCTTCTTCGAACCAAAATCCTTTCTCTGCCTTGCTTTCTCATGCTCAATAAGTTGAGCTCTGCCTTCTGGCAATAGGCACATAGAGAAAACATTATCAATATATCAGAAGAATTATACAACAGTGCGTTTTACTTAAGCCTACCTTGTTCAATTACGTATATATTGAATTGAAGCGGATAAAGCAATTTCATCCTCTTTGAAACACATCGTATCGTCTGTTTCGCATGTATGTGGTATCAAAATTACATAAAGCTGGATTGCGAATAACTTTTGGAGCGTCTATTTCATATTACAAATATAAAATGAATGTCCGCTGCTTATCAAAGTTACTCGCGAAGAATATTTATATCAATATATATATATATATATATATATATATATATATATATATATATATATATATATATACTTATTAATTTAATGGAAGCAACTTCAGATTTTTGAGTTGACAATGGCCAGGAGACGTCCGCAGCGCCCGCTGTTAATACTGGTGTGTTAGGTCAAACTCCGTACTACGTAAGGAGCAGTAGAGCGGCTGTGTGCACTGAACTGAGAAGGCAAATTGTTCACGCTCGGTTATGTAGTGCAAGTGTGACGTATATTGTGCAAGTGTGTTGGGTGTGCCGCGAGGGACAATGTTCAAAGCGATAATGGACCGCAAAACCACATCAGCAGACAGGTTTCACCGAAAATTAAAGCAGATTATCACATAAAACCGTCAGACGGATGCGATGCAAATGTCGGAGGAACACAAGCAGCAGCTCCCAACAGGTTGTGTCGACAATCACAGTCCGCGACGAGTTATATGAGTTGGACATGCAAGGTCGAGCTGCACGGGCAAAACCTCTTATGAGGAACCATAATGCTTTAGCACGACGCCAAAAGTGCCATGAATATACAACATGAAAAAGTTGATAACACGAAACGTGTGATATGACCGGATGAGTTATCATTCACCTTATTTCCAACCACGGATCGTGTTTATGTGTGGTAGATTCATATGAAAGAAGCATATGATTCGCAGTATTCTCTGGCCAGCTTGAGGAACATGGAACGAAATTGAACACCTTCTCTGCTTCCTGATATGGCCATAATTGAACATCTATGGTTCATTTTGGAGATACGACCTTGGTGCTGATTTCTGCCGCCATCCTCTCTCACGGAATGCAGAATGGTCAGTCACTTCACATAATCATATAAAAATTTTAGGCTTAAAATTGGTTTCGATACGTTGAACAATATAGCTTCTAGACGAGTGTACATCAAAACGAACAGACTCGAAAAATAACTTTTTTGGTATGCAGAGACTTATAAACGTGTAAATTCGTAGAAATATCGAATTCGATTTTTTTTCACGATCACCATATATATTCTCTTTTCTCCCATCAAGGCTCAAAAGCAAAAATGAATTAGATATTTTCGTTGGCTATTAGACCTATCTATACTTATGAAATTGTACATGTTAGAAATAGAACATAGAAGCAATCTGATAATGCTGTCAATCATCGTTTATTTATATTTTATTGAACTGGTTGAAACTTAAATTTTAATTGCTCTGGTCACCACTCGATCATTACTGGTAGGAATAATTTAAGGACTTATGACGTGAGCAATAATTAGGTGTGATTATGTTACACTAAATAGCGAGAAATTATTCCTGACAGCAGGTCAAACCCTGAGTTTCGTTGATAAGCACAAATATCTTTATTCTTTTGGGTTTCCTTGTTTATTGGTGGCTAGTTGAGATTTTTTTTATAGTTCTAAAAACATTTGTACGGGCGGTTGAACCCAAATGTGGTTTATAATCAGTAGCGGCTATAGAATTGTACGAAAGGGAAGTCACATTGGCAGTGGCAGTGAATTTGGATCGCCACTCTCTTCCCAGTTTAGAGGCCACCAGTGACTCTTTTCCTTTGAAGGCATAATTTAAATTCTGATGTGTGGGGGGCACGGTGGCCCAGTGGTAGAGCGCTTACCTGGTTCGATCCCTCGCCGGAGTGCCGCAAGGTTCTGTTATGTCACCACTTTTGCATATCTTACATGTTATTGGTATGCCAATCCCAGACCCACAAATTTGTGCGCTACAGTTAGCTGATAATAATACGGGACATCTCACTTTATGTTTCTTAGTGGATTGAATAAACGCAGCATTGCAACCAGCAATTGATAAACTCGTCAGTTGTTCTCTCAAATTTGTTGGAATGCGTTTGGCGCTTGGAGTGGATTTTAAAGTGCAGTAGTCTATTCAAACGTCGCTGTTTCAAAGGAACATAAAACCTAATTAGTCAGTCCAAACAGATGAATTAGGAACGGGAATACGTTAAGTATTAAGTACTCAAATCGCATTCCTTTCAATGAATCATTTACTGATATGTTTGAAGACTGACAAAAAAATAATATATAAATAAATAAATAAACTTTACAGTGGCTTGATTCATCGTATAGCCACAACTGAACAGAAAGAGTAAAGCTGTAATTGATTACATACGTTCACATTAGTAGCGCAGAAGCTATGTTTCGATCCCCTCTCAAATATGAAAACAACACGCAGAACCACACAGGGTATTATTTATGATTGAAATCACGGAAGATTACATCTTTAAAAAGAAAAAATATATCACTACGTTCACAAATACACAACACAACACAACATATCCAATCACCATATGATATTAACAGTACCACAATGAAATCGTATGCGTCAATCCATGAGAGAAATAATGATTAATGATATATTTATGTTTCAATCAAAGCACCACAATATATATATATATATATATATATATATATATATATATATATATATATATATATATATATATATATATATATATATGTCTGTGTGTGTGTGTGGTGTTCCATTAGGGACCAGCGAGAAGGGAAAGGGAGGAATATGTATGAAACACAATTAGTGAGTAGGAAATTAAAATTAGTGTCTTTTGCTTCCCGACTGCTGAGCTGAGTGGAAATGTTGCTAATACATTTCTCAACAGCTTTCCCATCCATCCAACAGAGCACATTTTAGTGTTACAACAAACAGCACACACACACACATACAGGTGAGGCACAATATATGTATGTATGCATGTATGTAGATGTGTACAGCTATGTATAACCACTACATCTAATTTCAGTTCACGTAAAACGTATTTATTTACACTCTTGCTGCTAATGCGTGGAACAAAAGCGGTAATTATCGATTATTGGGAGGGAATAAAATACTGAAGGGAAAATTAGTGGAAGGAGTAAGGGAAGAAAATCTATTTATATTTGGCTCTTTGGTGTCTGCCTGTTGAGGGCGAATAGTGGACGATGATAATGATGATGGTAGCAGTGGTACTGATTGCAGGAGGAAGAAAATAAGGGAAAGAGAGAGAGAGAGAGGGGAGAGGAGAAGGTATTTTCAATCGATTTTGGCTCACCTTGCCATCTCTGTGTGTGTGGCACCGCTCCACCTAATTTGTGCTGGGGCATCGCCCGTAAATTGCAATCACACTCATACCAGGATGTGGCAGAACTAACGCTGCGTAATGACTGTAAACCAGGTCGGCAAACAAACTAACAATTACTTCATTCGTTTCCCCCTAACCCTTCCTCTCTCCCTCTCCAGTCCAAGAGCAGTCGACCACATTCTGCACCTCACCGCCTGTCTCTTCCTCCTTTATGCCTTTAAATATATTGTAATTATTATAATTACTGATAATTTTCGTGGTACTTATCATAAGTGTTTGAGACTAATGTTGCCGCCATCATATCAAATAATAATAACAAGGAATGTAAGAGTTCTTATATATATGAATACTGCACAAAAGTAAAGAAATTGTCATAATCCTACAAATATACAGTACATATTTCGATTGGCTGCGAAAAATTGCGTCAAAATCTAAACAACTGAAAGAAATTAACAGGTGCTGAAATACATTGATTACATTACATTTTAACTGTATGTAAAATACTACTGTACCAATCTTCAAATCGATATAAGCTGAAAAATTCATTTCATAGATACAAAATTAAAAATGGGTAGAGAAATATATATATATTTTTTAAAAAATGTGCTGTTGTGTACCGCCACAAAAAAGCACTACGTATGAGAGGCTCGAAGGAACACAATGGTATGTTACATTTTCTAACTTTCGAGTAAACTGGGAAAGAAAGTTCAATATTCCCATGCAATTCAATGTAATGACACACACCAAACAAGCTTCTCACGCCATCTGTAGACACATTTCCGAAATTAAACTATCTACACGCTAGTCGGTGGTCCGATCCCAACCAATTCTACCTAATAACTCAATTTGACCAGACGTGGAGCTTACCATTGTCTTCCCCTGAACCGCTCATATATATATGATTAAATTGATTTTTGACGAGATTTGTGACAAAGTATGTTATATAAATTCTAAAACTTTTCGAAGTTCGAACTAAGAAAATTGCACCGTCGCTATTAATGAGAATACAATTGAACAGGTGTGTAAAAACTGAATGTGCTTTCCTTTGGAACACAAACCTGTGTCGTTTGTTCCACACCAAAAACGGAGTGCTAACCATTTACTCATGAAGATGCTCTAAAAAATTAAATTAATAATAATAATAATAATAATAATAATAATAATAATAATAATAATAATAATAATAATAATAATAATAATAATAATAATAATAATATGAATGTTGTTTAGCAACGTGAAACTACAGTAAACTTCCGAACTATAGGGGGTCTGATACTGAAACCAGAAATGGCATATCTCTACCACTTTCTGTTTCAACAGGAGAGTAAAGGTGAACATAAAACCTGTTTTCGGACGCTGATTTCACGTCGAAAAACTATTTGTCACTATACTTTATTATTTTTCCTCTATATGAATATCGAAACGGGAAGAGATCAAATCTACTACATTTGGTTTCAATAGGATAAAGGCGGAATACTGAATCCACATCAAGAAAACATATCTCTGTTTCTTATCGTTATTTGCCACTATAGTCACGGTTTCTGGATCAATATATATATATCTATATATATTTTTCAAAGGAAATGCTTCAATGTATTATCACGTCCTGTTTTAATAGAGTGACACAGACGGAAACGAAATCTATTCTTGAGACGCCAAATCCATGCGGAAAAAATCTCTATCTGTTACCGTATTTAGTCTAATCTTTTTTTCTTCACTTTTACAAAGATAAGGATGGAAATAGAACCCATTCTTCCGACATCGACCATATAGGTTAGATATTAAAAAAAAAAAAAAAAAAAAGACTGCTTTTCACTATTACAGTTTTTCTTTATGGCGAAATGTGTCGAAACCGGAAATTGTAGTTTTTTGCTACTTTCGGCTTGACTAGAAAATGAAATGGAATGAAATATCTCTAAGTTTTACGTCCCACGGTTATGCCGGTTAGGCTAAAGGAGACTGTGAATATGGGAAATGAATGAAATGGTGGAATGAAGAAAGTGGGAAGAATCGGGAGAACCCCGAGAAAACCCACGCATACGGTGTTTGTCCACCACATCGGCTTGAATAGAAGGATATGGATGATAATGAAACCTACTCTTGGTGATTGAATCTATATCAAAGAATCATTGGAGGCCATGGTGGCTCAGTGGTAGAGCGCTTACCTCTGGTGCGTGGGGTCCCTGGTTCGATCCCCAGCTAAATAAATTTGTGGTGGACAACATCGTGTCCATCGTTAGGGTCTATTCCCACTTTCTCATTCCACCAATTCTTCCATCATCATTCACTTGGTGTAATCATCGTCTCCCTTAGTTTAAAAGGGCGTTAAATTCAAAGATTTCATTTCATTTTCATCAAAGAGTTATTTCTCGTTTTCCTTTACCGTTTTTTTATTCTAGGTAGTTAGTTGGATTAAAGTTTAACGTCCCTTCCAACACCGAGACTATTTGAAACGTGGACCTATGGCTTAACGTAGGATGCAAACCACATTGAGTACCACCAGAAATCGAACCCAGGTCTCCCGCTTTTATTATGGTACATGCTAACAGACGGACTCGTCCTGAAGATTTTTCTACTACTTATGCATATTTTGGAAGTCTAAATCTAAATAAAAATAAACTTACACATAATTCCTATATGAGTGGCGTCATTTGGGAAGGGCAGTGAGGACAATTGCCCCCTTGAGTTTGAGATTTACATACGTTTTAATCAATAGTATAATAATATACTAATGAAATACCTAAAACTCGATGTATATCGGTTACTCCCACCCTCCCGAAAACAAAACCTGAAATGACGCTACTGCCCTATACATGAATCAAAAATGTTTATCATCATCAAAATATATAGTGAAAAGAAGCAGGGTGTTCGTACTCGATTAGATTTTCAGTTTATCGTCCCTTTTCAACAGCGGGTCTACATGAGACGTGGACCTACAGCTTAACGTGGGATCCGAACCACATAAACTCCTGCCGGGAATCGAATCCAGGTCTCCCACGGCAAAGACATGTACACTAACCGCTTAGCCACGAGCTCATGTTCGTAATCATAGATAGACGTGGAAACTATACATTTCATAGTGCAATTTGCAAGCTTTTATATATATATGTTGTTAAAAACATTGATATTTCTCCATTTAAACAAATAATTAGTCCCAACATATGTTAGTGAATAGTTGGTATATAAGCAAGTGAATAGAACTATAATTTACATAGAAGGTGCGGTGGCTTAGCGGTAGGGCGTTCACCTCCTGTGCTTGTGGTCCCTGGTTCGATCCCACCTCGCGCCGTGTGGACTTTGTGGTGGACAAACGCCGTACTCGTGGGTTTTCTCGGGGTTCTTCCGTTTCTTCCCACTTTCTTCATTCCGTTTCACTCATTTCTCATCATCACCGTCTCTTTTAGCTAACCGGCATATGCGTGGAACGTAAAACTGAAAGACTAAAGATTATTGTAATTTACATAATAAAAGAAATCCGATGCCCAATGTACATAAATCATACATACATCGGATCTATATATCCAAATCGGCATATTAATTAGTTAAAACGAGGCTTCTCTCAACAAATAGTTGAGCCACACCTAAGGTAGGCAAGAACCAGCTGTCGTATTACAAAGTTTTTTAAAAAAAAGAATAATAAATAAAGATTTTTCTTTGTCCAAAAAGAGAGGAAAGGTTAATAAAAAAAAAATCAATCGCTAAATTTGAAGATGTAGAGAAAGAAAAGGGTATATATGTACTGTATACGTATAAAAGGTAATAGTAGTGAAGTTAGTCTCATCCTCGTTTTCATCTCCGAGAACTACCTACAACCTGCTTTTCTCGTTGTGACGCTAGTAAATCACCCTCCTCGTTAATATTCACATCCTTGCGTTCCCTTCCTCACTTTTCTCAGCCCAACTCAATGTTAGCCCGTTCTCGCTCTCCTTTCTGTATGTAGAAAGGGCTGAAATTAGGCAAGGCAAAGCACACACACACAAACTCACATGAGCAACAGTAGAACCCGAGCTGAGAAGAGTAAAAGATACGAAAGAACCCCACAAGTCACTTCATACAAATCTTTCTCCTTATTCCAACCGCGTTGACAGCGGCCCTCCTCGTGTTACGCGATGCAACATTTATACTCCACGCTTTTCTTCCTTATACTGCAGTGCCGCTGGTTGAGTGTTGCCAACTTTCAAACTTCTTGTTTAGAAGAAGAAGAAAACAGGACAATTAAGTGTTCTTCCAGACAATATTAAACATCTTATTATACAAGTTACAGTGTCACGTGTACACCACGTCAAGGAGTTTGGTTTTGTAAAGCGTGATGTCTTCTCAATTACTATTGAAACCGGAAGTACTAGTTGATTACTACTATTTCTCGTTTTAGTACAGAGATTAAATATGAAGATGTAAGGAAAAAAAGAGAAATATATGTACTGCATACGTATAAACGTAACACTAGAGAAATTAGTCTTATATCTTCGTTTTTCATCTCCAAGAACTACCTACAATCTGTTTTTCTTGTTCTAACGCTAGTAAATCTAGGGGGATGGAATATATCAGAGGTAAGCGCTCTATTACTGAGCTACCGTGCCCTTCCTCTATTACCATTTTTGCTCTAAAGTGATTACATTAAAACTTGATACAATAACAGGGGTCCGAAACTACTTCCTTGAGGTACATCCAGTGACGACGCCAATTTTAAGTTCGTAGGGTGTAGGTGAAATAGGAGAAATTTTCGAGGAGAGGGCAGCTATTACTTGTATACTGAAAATAATAATAATATATTATTTGACCAATATTACAATACATGTCTGAGAGTAGACAATGGTAATGGGGGCGTCCGCTTCCTGCTCTCCTCTAGCATCGTCACTGGGTACATCAGATAAATTATAGCAATACTACTGCTGTTGGATAGTTTTTTTTTTTTAAGCAATTACATATTTCTCAATTACTAATTATGTACCGACAAGAAAAAGGAAGAAAGAAAAAAGACGAACTACAATGACTAGTGAAAATTAATATTTGCTGGCAACACTGTTACCCGACTAGACGGCGAGGGTTCAGAGTCAATGAATAAATTATATTGTACAACGAGTATGAAGTCGCTGCACCTGTCTTATTCATCATTTAAAAAATAAAGGGAGTGAATAAAAAAAAAGTGGAGCTTTTTTTGTGTGTGAGTCCGTCCACGAGCCGGCAGCTATTTTAATCTGCTCTTTTCCCGACCTAAGTGGTTGCTTCAAAACCCATTAAATGGAAGACTGAGAACACGTAACTTTACATTCAATTATCGTATTTGTCGAGCCTTTTATAAAAGCTATCCAGGAGTGTATCTACCCATACGTATATATATCTAAGGGAAGTTCAATATAACACAAGCGGAAATGTGGGTCGTTAGTTCTGTCTTTAAAAGCTATATTTTACAAATTTCGCTATATATATATATATATATGTGTGTGTGTGTGTGTGTGTGTGTGTGTAAGTATTTATGTATGTTTCTAAGTATTAAATAAAAGCATAATCTTGCGAAACGCAATGATAGATTTATAGTACAAGTGGGTTTCGTTTCGCAGTGTGAAACTTCGGTAGACTTCCGAACTATGCAAATTCGATTTCGGAATCGGAAGTTATCAGCATAAGTTTATAGCTTCAGCCAGTGGCGTAGCGAAGGGGGCCCAGAGGGGCCGCCCACCCAAAGAGGTCCAACAATGTACTTTGGTACTTTGATGTTTGTATTTTTTATGTTTATATATTTTTTATTTGTAATTTTTCTATATGTACCTATAACAGCACTTGGGGCCCCGCCAAACACACATCCTGGCTACGCTACTGACTTCAGCTGTACTCGAAGGATAAATCAAAGAAGGAACAAGTTCTTGTGACCAGGAGGTAACAGTGAGGGGGAACGTGGAGGACGTCGTGTTCCCCCACTTTCAAAAATATCTATGGTGTCCTTCCACTTCCTAAACAAGATACAATGGGTAAAGATAAACAAGGGTACGGCGTGACGTCATACGTTCTCATACCTTTTCAGATTATTTTTACAGCCCTGCTTGAGACACTGGAGCCCTATCAAAAAGCCCATTTCTTGCCCTCTTTTACCATTTTTGCTTTATGAAAATTACATGTTAAAACCGGAAGTAGTAGATTTCTACCAGTTCCTGTTTTAATAAAAAGATACGAGTGAAGATTGGAGATATATATTAGGACGCTTAATCGATTGTAGAAAACCGCTTATACCGAAATGGGGTTTATACCACTTCCGGTTTTGGTAGAGGGAAAAAGGGTGGAAATAGTACAGGAAGACTCCTGTCTAAAAAAAACACTTGTTGCTATCTATTACTTTTTATTCTATTGCGATCAACGCTGCAGTCGGAAATGGTTCATTTCTACAACTTCCGGTTTGAATATAGGTTTTAACGGAGGAGATGCAACCTATTCTTGAGCCGTTGAATCATTTCCAATAAAGTGCTTCTCAATACCATTCTTGCTCTATAGTAAGTAACATTGAAACTTTGAATAAAAGGATGAGGATTAAACCCATCACTGTGGCGCTGAACCAATTAAAATAAATAAATAAATGAAAAGCTCTGGTAAAGAGAGTAAAGCGAATCACATGAAACTAAAGGCTAATGATTTTTTGTAGTAAAAAAAGTAATATCCTTTCATTATAGACAACCAACAACGCCTTACTGTTGTACAGGTTGCATATAATCTCAGGACTGGCATGGATTCTAAACTATACAATACGTTAAGTCACTCTTACCCGTGAACATGTTAACAGATTTGACACCATTAACGAATTCAGTATAGATTATGGATGGTCAATTTCGGAATGTTTACTTTACGGAATCCAGAAAGTAAAATCGGAAAATTTCGGAATTCTGAAAAATTCTGGAATTTAGGGGAAAAAATCCGAATTTCGGAATTTTTCCGGAAATCCGGAAACTGAAATATCGGATTCCGGAAAATTTAGGTAATCCCTATTATAGATAATAATTCTATCTATCTATTGCAAAATAAATAAATAAAATAAAGTCGGTCTCCTTCTAGGGTTATGGTGTGGAAAAATGGATAGACGAACGTACTAATAGCACAATCTTGTTCGTAAAAGTCTCACTGCATGATCCTAACAATGTTAGTCTCTCTGCCGTCAGAGAGAAGAATCAGAAATTTGTCCTATTAGGTTTCCCATATTCATAAAGAGATTTGATTAGAAGTCTAAAACGATAATTAAAAATAAAAAATGTACTGAAATTAACTCTCACTGTCCAATGTTCTTAAGAAATAATAGCAATAATAATAATGTACATATAAAGCAAGTTTTACTAGTGACTGTACAGTTCACAATGTACATTAATTGCAAGAATAATTTTTAATTCTCTTTCACGCATAATAAATATTAAAAAAAAAAAAAAAACAGAAATTAATAAGATTTTAAGGAAGCGTACACAAGCTTCTTATTACGTAACCTACATATACATTATATACATACACTACATATACACACACATACACACACAAAACAACAAATAAGGTACTGTACTGTAACATCCATATAACTGACCGTGAGAAGAAATGTAAAACCAGTTTCGGAACTTAATACCCCATCGCAACAAACATAACCTAACAAAGACCGTGAGTTGGCTCATTATCTAATCGTATAACTTGCCGCTGTGTGAGATGAGAACCATTTGGTAACACATTATACACACACACATGCATATGGAGAGAGAGAGGGAGAGAGACAGAGAGTCGTAATGTAATCAACAATATTGGCATCAGTTTACATTAGATATGTACGTTATGGCTATTCACGCCTTAATCAGCATTTACCGGCGTTTACTGGTAATAATATAATCAGCGTGACCTTCTGAGATTAGCTCTTATTACACGTTGTTGCTATTTCAGAGTACAAGAGTTTGTCGCTTCCGCGAACTATAGCATCAAACGTTATTTTGCTTAAGACAAAATGAACATCTTTATTTCATTTCGAGAACTTAACGAAACACATTAAGTCGCATTTTTATAGAAGAGAAATTTTATTTTATTCATCATCAGCATCATCATCATCATACGTAGTCTGCCATGATTGGCACGTCACTTGCAGTAACTTTTAATTCTTTCATGCTCCACGGTCTTCCATAACCTCTTTGTCTTCATGTACGATTTTTCTGTTTTGATATCGTCCGTGAATTGTAGTCTTCTTCGTTCCCTCCCTCTTTTTTCCTATCACCATACCCTCTAGCACGTCCCTCATGATACAGTTCCTTCTTAGCTAATCTCTCATCCAGTTTCTTTTTCTCTTCTCAATAATATCGGATTTTTTTCTTTTCTCTCCCCCCCCTCCATTTCTAACATCCAGTCACTCGCGCTTTTCGCTCGACCCAGCTAATTCTCTCCATTCTTTTCCACGAGGTTCTGAAAAGACAAAGCAACACTAGCCAGTGGGAACATAGACCTCTATGTACATATTAGTCATATTACAAATACGACGTGTGTCTGCTATCCGTAGGAAACAGTTGTCTGAAATTTAAAATAAAAAATCTGCGTCTGAAAGAAGAGTTGGGCTTCATGACCCTTCATCTTTGATATAGCTTCTGTTCTTTAAGAGGCCTTATCACTGCGAAATTAAAATACCGCTAATTTTACAGTAATTCTGTGATATCTTTAAATAGATAAAAGATAATCGAAATGTGGAACAAGAGCACCCTAGACAATATTATATTGCATGAGGTACCGTTATCACGAGTCACCTAGTAGCTTTCCGTTTGCAGTCATTTAGAAACGCGAAAATAAATGCCGGGTTTCTAAATGGTTTGAAATCGAAAGTAGATAAGTGAATGGTGATAACGATATCTCATGTAAAATAATATTGCCTAGGGAGGTCTTGTTTTACTTTTTGATTATCTTTTATCTATTTGAAGATATCACAGAATTACTGTAAAATTAGTGGTATTTTAATTTCGCCGTGCCAGTTGTATGAACGAAAAAAAAGCTTTTGTTTGTACAAAAGAAAAAAAAGGCTGAGCTTAATGGTAGATTCTTGATGAAAGTTCTTTTCTGGAAATGTATTTTTCGAAAGGAGCCACTAGTATGAGCACGGAAAGTTTTTGTTGTTAAAGAAAAAGTTTGGTTTCGTGGTCCTTCATCCTTAACGAAATTATTTTTCTCCAAATCTGTTTCTCGAAAGAAGCCACTATTATGAACGAGTATACTTCATGTTTAAGAAAAGGTTGGATTTCATGGTTCTTCATTCTTGAAGATTTTTTTTTCTTTCTCCAAACTTGGTTTCCGAAAAGAGAAACTACTAGTAGAAAACGAGGTTCTTTAAAACAACAACAAAGTTTCTTATAAATACAAAACCAAACCACTTGGCGTAACAGCCCTTTTGTGGGCCTGGAGCTGCTCCAACGCCATCTGTTAGCATCCGGCTGAACTATGTGCAGTCTAAATGACGAACACGTGGTCAGCGTGCTGCGTCGCCGTCTCTAAAAGACGTGTCAGGAGCTTTCTAGACCTAGTGGTTGTCACGTCTTTTAATCACGTGACTCTCCAGTTTGCCTCACGACGCTGAGTGGACGCTGGAAATTGGGAAGCATCGGCCGGGAATCGAATCCGGGATCAAACGGACGTGAGTCCAACGCTTTAACCAGTAGACTATGGTGTCCCTAGTTCTTATAAATACTACGGTGTCCCTAGTTCTTATAAATACTACGGTGTTCCTAGTTCTTATAAATACTACGGTGTCCCTAGTCCTTATAAATACTACGGTGTCCCTAGTTCTTATAAATACTACGGTGTCCCTAGTTCTTATAAATACTACGGTGTCCCTAGTTCTTATAAATACTACGGTGTCCCTAGTTCTTATAAATACTACGGTGTCCCTAGTTCTTATAAATACTACGGTGTCCCTAGTTCTTATAAATACTACGATGTCCCTAGTTTTTATAAATACTACGGTGCCCCTAGTTCTTATAAATACATAATTATATTAGTACACAACTAGGAATCACAGTTTATGAATGCTCTGCAGTCAATAAACCTAAAGCAGTTAAAATAGAATAATAACCGGAATATATATTTTCAATACTCATTCATTATTGGATAGGAACCATTTTACCTTCAATATCTAATTATAAATTATGGAATATTAATATGGCGTACCTCAAGGAAGTGATTTCGGACCACTGCTATTTATAATCTCAAATTATCTAGATTTACTGATCTATCGGAAGGAAAAAGTCCTGCGTTAATCGAGATATCTAATGAGGTGTTCCCAGTTCCATTTTTTTAAAAGACCCCTAGAGGAAAGAAGATTACAAGAATAACTCGTTTCTGTGCTTAAATTCACACGTTAATTCTTAGCACGAGTCTAAAATTTTATTACACAAGAAAAAGAGAAGGGGGAAAATGTCAGAAGTCTAGATTTAAAAATAATGTTTCACAGTCAAGCAGAAAGATATCTCAGGACTTCCGTGAAACAATTATGCCAAAGAAAGAATCTTCTTGTATGCATATGACGAGAATGCACAATCATAATGTATGAATATGCGAATATTAAACTGTGGAAAATGTGATGGTACTTTACCGTAACATGAAGTTATGCTTGTTCACTTTTTTTATTGCTAGTGTTAATACGCACAGGTTAAGAAATGCAACAAAGACTTAAAAAAACAACAACATAATTTATGATTTTGAGTGCGTTTATCGTCTATCTTTCGCGTGTGTGAATGTATTATATATATATATATATATATATATATATATATATATATATATATATATATATATATATTAGATTTAGCGTATCTTTTCATTACGAATTGTCATCGTCACATTTTTTATGACATTCTTTCCTTGTTTTGATTTCCCCTGTTTTAAACATGTTGGGAGAAAATCCTGTGAATATTAAAGCTCTTTTCACACAGTTAATTTAATTTCTTTATTGATATATACACACAGTTTCTTTTTCTCTTCTATTTTTTTTAGTAATTAATGATTATGTTAAAGGAGAATTGAAGGTTTTTCTTTTAATTTAGCTACAATTCTTTTTCTCTGTCTTTCTTTCACACGTATTGCCCTCAGGTAGTCTCTTACTTAACGCACAAAGCTGCTGCAATGTTGTGTTGTTCTCTTCCGAGAATCTTATCAGCATTTCTTATAAAGGTTGTTAGTCACGCTGCTAATTACCAACATCTTTCTTCTCCACTGTATAGTTAGTGGTAACTCTCATATTGCTGATTCAAACATATGAGAATACACTATGGAACGTGAAGGTAGCTCACACGTGAGATCAAAAAGTGTGATATTATATAAGAGAGAGAGGGGATAGGCCTTTAACTCGGCTCGAACTGCATATGTATCTTGAAGCCAAAAATTGCCAAACTTAATGGTGGTACGAGTATTTTGAAACACTGGAAGTCAACTTCTTTCAATATGGAAAATGATAATTTTTGATACAGAAGTACAGTTTATTTTTTTTTTTTTTTATATCAAACATTTGTTGAATGAAATATTCGTTCTTCGCACTGGAAGTTGAGCCTAACTTACTAAAAATAGTACAAAATTAGCCATTTTTCTTTTGCTTATTTTTTCATATGTGAAAGGAGATAATGAAATGCAACTTACCACAGACATAGATAATGTTATTCTACAATAGAAAATATAAACCTGAAGAATTTTCAGTGTTGCCAGAATAACATTTCCCCAAAAATCTTAAGTTACGGCAGCGACTAGAGGAAGGAACTCAACTGCATTTGATTACGTATCATATTGTTTTGGTATCCTATGAACTACTTTTTAAATAACATTATTATTTAATTTTAATAACTGTATGTTAAAACTATTTTGCTTATTACAAACTAAATACAACTATTATTTAAAAAGTAGTTTACAGGATTCCAAGACAACATGATACGTAATCAAACGCAGTTGTGTTCGTTCCTACAGTCGCTGCCTTAAGTTTGATTTTGGGGGAGTTGTTATTCTGTCAACACTGTAATTTATATGGATGGCAACACTGAAAATTATTCAGGTTCATATTTTCTGTTGTAGAGTAACATTATATATGATTACGGTAAGTTGCATTTCATTATCTCCTTTCACTTGTGAAAAACAAATAAAAGAAAAATGGTAAATTTGTATTATTTTTAGTACTAATTTCAGGCTTAGCTTTAGTCAGGCTCTTAATGAAAAATATTTGAAAGGTATATTTAGGCCATCTTTGTATAATCTTTATCTTATTAAAATTGTATAATTTATAATTCACTAAATTGTATAATCTACACTATTTCAGATTCTTAATTATAGTATGTAATAACAAATTCACATGAACTTGAGATTTTCTTTCTTTGACTCTTCCTTTGACTAATATTCATTCTAAGGGAACTACACACAAACATATAACTCGAGGATACATGTGGTCCGCAGGACACAGTTTGAAAAGCGAGTATCTATGCTATTCCTATCATCATCTTAGTTTGCTCGAAGGATATATATATATATATATATATATATATATATATATATATATATATATATATATATATATATATATATATATATATATATATATATATAAGTCTTGTTACAAAGATTAGTCATAAGTATTGCAATATTTCCATATCCCAAACAGCAGAAGTATGTATACGCTGTGTTCGACCGTAAGTATAAGACCAAATTGACCCAAGACGCAGTGTGGCAAGAGATCTATTTAACACTGAGACCGCTACTCCGTCAGTACCTTCAGTCAGATTTTAGTAGCAGTGACGATCAATGCTCAGCAATGTCTGATGCGTGAACTGTTACTGTATAAGTTTGAACTCGGGCATAACAGTGCGGCAGCAATCCAAAATATTTGTTATGTGAAAGGGGAAGGTGTAATGAATCACAGCACAGTAACTCGTTGGTTCCGGAAATTTTGTGCAGATTGTAAAAATGTTGAAGATCAGTCTTGGTCTGGCCGCTTCAGGGTAATATTTACTGAGACGTCATACGACACGTCATTGAAGAAAATCCATCACCAGCACACGACGACTGTCAAACCAACTATAAATATACCACATTGACTTGATCCCTAGTCTTCCGTCGCAAGCGCTGCTATCGGCTGAAGGAATTCCACTCACTTTCTCTCGCTTAGCAACAACTGAACCTTATTGGCTCAACGCATGGGTGTGTGAGGGTGTGAGCTTTAGTTCGCATTTTTGCCACGGCTAAGACATTTTGGCAGCACAATAGGCAGTCTCAGTCCACTGCAGTGCGTCACCTTCACGAACTCAGGAAACCCATCAGGAGCTGCCACATTGTGGCACATGAGCTCACCGAGCTCAGGCCAAGGAGCGAATGGATGTTTGCTGACAACAGCGAACGGATGGTGCTGAAAACTTTTTTTTTTTTTAAATCTGAATATGCGAAAACAGTGATTGAACAAGGGCTAACTTCTATAGAACCAGTCTTAAAACAGCACCGTTTCGAGCATGAAGTCATGCTCTGCATCTGGCGGAACTACGAGCTGCTGACCTTTATTCCGAACAGTTAAAGTGGATGTATGTTGCACTACAACAAAAATACCCTGCATTGATGAACCAAAAACGCGCCCTGTTGCAACATGACAATGCAAAACTACATTTGGCTCGAAAAAACGCAACAAAAAAAAAAATGTAGAAACTTGATGGTATCGAACTGATACCACACCTGGTATATAGTCCTAACCTTGTCCCTTAGGATTACTACCTGTTTCGGTCCACGACGCAATTCCTGAAATCACGATATTTCACCAATCAGCAGGAGGTAGAAACAGCAGTCACTGACTTCTCTGCCTCTAAGGACAAGACGGAGTATCGACGTGGAATCAAGAAACTGGCAGAAAGCAGGAGCGTAATTTGGGGCTCTAGGAGGGTCAATAGCCCCCTCCCCCCCGAGTTCGAGATTTATATACATTTTAATCCATAAGATGATAATATACCAATGAAAAGCATGAAAATCTACTGACATTTAGGGTTTTCCCCTTTTTTCCCCAAAGCAAAATTTGAAATAACGCTGTTGGCAGGAAGGTAGCTGCAAATGGTTCAATACGAGGGGCTATATATAAAATTTTAACCTGTTTTCATTGTACTATAGATAATAAATACATGTATGTTGTATACCAGAATATTACAAGACTTATGACTCTCCTTGTACTTTTGTAGAATTCTTATTTGCCCCAGGTAATACATTCTTCTCATCGTAAACTTTCACTATTATTGTTATTATTACTTCATGTTTCTTACATACCGAAAAAGACGGTGAATAATAACAATAATCGTAATAACAATAAACTTTGAGGAGTTAGTGAGAATTCGATGTATTGGCAGAGTCACTTTCAATGCATGTGGACCTGGGTTCGATTCTTGTTTGAACAAATTGAAAAGAAGGCCTTTATGATTAAAGTAATGCTGAAATATTCTGCAGCAGAAAGGGGAATTAAGTTGTCAAATAAAAATTAAGTAGTTGATAATACTAATGATATTTAAGTGTTCTTTTTTAGTTAATTAAAACAAATGGAGACTTAACTTGAAAATCTGATAAATACTTGTCCCATCTTTAACAGAGGAAAAGACTTGTGGTAGTTTTATAATTATGCTGAAGAATTTCTAAGAAAATGTCATTAATTTTTATTTTATTTTTTATTCTCAAAGGTTCAAAATGAGCATTTTATTTTATTTTATATATATACACATCGTATCTTTTCTATCCTTACCAGATTCTTCGAAAACGTTTCCATTTACAAGATTTTTTCCCTTCTCTTTCAGAGCATTTGAGAATTTCCAGCGATGACGACGACGACTACTACTAGGAAGAATAAGAGAAAAACCCGAGTTATATGGGGGATGGAATATAAAAGGGGGGGATGGGAATGAGTCCTATGTCTCATCATTTAAGGGACAGATGGCAGCAGGAGTTGCTTCATGCAGTTACCATGACAACTAGCTCGAGGGTGTTGAATGGTGTCGCTTTCACTCACTCCCTCACTCTTTCCACGACGGTTGGGGCTTGTTGATGGGGAGGGGGAGAAGGGAGAGGCTGAAGAGAATTGCTTCTTCTCTTTCTCTTATCTCTTTTTATTTCTCTCTTCTTGTCCGCGCTTTATTTATTTTGCTCATCGCACAATCTTCTCCTCTTTAATCATCTCGCAAGAAGTAAAGCAAGCAAGCGACGCGCGTAGAGAACCGGGTTGATTATTATGAGTGTGTACTGACAGGAGCCTTTTTTAAAATGACAGAAGGAAAAAAAAAAGAAACATCAAAAATAGAATCTAATCATTTAGCTAGCAAGCACACAACTTAGATTAATATGTTCCCAAAATTAATTACATGTGTATAGACCTCTTTATTTATAGAGATAATTCAACGAAATGATATAATTATGATGCATATATGCAAATAATATGTAAATATAATGAACTCTCAAATAGTAATTGGTTAATATAAACTCTAAACTAAATTAAAGGAACAGTGTGTCTATCCCATAAAGTATGTTCTGCTATATCTTTGACGTTAATTAAACCATTATATTGTAATTTTCCCTATTGAAGAATAGTGATCATATATTTCCTTGCTACATATAATTCCGGATTCAATTCCGGTGGCCTATTAGATTTTCCGTCCTGACCCAGTATCGTAAACATTTAATAGTGTTTCTTTTACAACTTTTGACCTGGACACAAAGTTGTGAGAACAAGTGGGAAAAAAAACTATCTAAATAAATGCTTGGAGTTGAATATGATGACCACGTATTACCTGCAAAACGTGCGCTACCTGGTCAATTCTGAGCTACACGACCGCAATTATTAATTAATTAATTTATTTTTGCAAGGTAAAACCAATATTAAAGGAATCACATTATTTTATGAACACCTACCTGCACATGTCTTATATTTTGTCCTACGTACCTGTTATCCTCAATAACTACATGCTATATTATTATTATTATTATTATTATTATTATTATTATTATTATTATTATTATTATTATTATTATTATTATTTCCTGGAAGAAGAAAACTCATTTATTACGTTCGAGATCTAGCAATGTAGTTATTGGAAATAAGCTTTGCCACCTCAGTTGTGGTGGCACGAATTGAATACATAAGCTGATGAATAAATTCGTGCCATGGAATGCACAGCGAGAATTATGTCTAACAAAGTGTAGCGACCGCTCACATCAAACAGAGTGTCATACACAGAATGAAGCTGCTATTTTCAGATGAATCATTCTGTTTTACGTGTTGCTAAGCGATTACGAACGATCAAAAGCTATTTCAATATTTAGTACTAACGAAAGCTTTTATTGGTACTTATTTGATGATAATAACGGTAGTTTTCCCTGTATCTGAGTAGTTTAGCGCTCATGTCATTGTCCCGAAGTCTAGTTTCGGTGAAAGCACGCTAATTTCAATGTTGACGACCGCCGTACGACAATTATTGCAACAACAAAAAAATGAAATCTTTGTTTTACGTCCCACGTTTATGCCAGCAAGGCTAAAGAAGACAGTAATGATGAGAAATGAATGCTATGATGAAAGTTGGGAGGAAACGGGAAAACCTCGAGAAAACCCACGCACAAGGTATTTGTCCACCACAAAGCTTACTTGACGCCAGCTGGGATCGAACCAAGGACCGCATGCACCAGAAGTGAACACTCTACCACTAAGCCATTGCGGGCATAGGTTATTATTGGAGACGAGGTAGGAGTTCGTACTTTGACTGTGATAATGTGCAAATGGCTTCGTGGCTATTTCAAGCCATGGCGATTCCTTGTTCGTTAATTCCGTGGCTTTTCCCCGAAAGATGAATGTCGTCGTGGCTTTTCCCTCCACAAAAGAACTGGTCCTGCCCTTTCTAATGCAATATATTAGACTAATTGTTACTGAATTGTATGAAGTTTGAAGTTAAAAAACTAGTGCAGCAAATTGCCAGTGTAAAAAAGAATTTTAAAAAAATCGGTCACAGTTTTGCACGACGAGTATTAGCAAGAATTTTTGTGTGCAAATTTGGCGCGGAATGTGACCAGATTTTGCACGAATTTAAGTTATATATTATAGAACACCAATAGAAGCACTTATTTTGCTCAAACAACACGAAACGATCATTTGAAACTATAATTATACCCTCCGAAGATCAATAACAATCACAATAAAAGGATACACCTATCTACGGAAGGACGAAGCATAAACAAAAAGGTAAAAATCAAATGGTATTTCCATTTATACTTCACCCAAAACTATGGATGATATAACAATGAATTGTATCATTTTACAATATTCAGGTATTTGAAAACAAATTGCAAATTATATTCAGCTTTAAAAAGAAGAAAGCAAATAATAATGCCATTTTGTATATATATAAAAAAATAATGAAAATATGGAATGAAAATGTGGGAGGAAAACAGGAGTACTCCGAGAAAAATCACGAACAAGATGTTGTCCACCACAAAGTTATTTGGTCATGAAAAGCCGTGGTTAGTCTTTTGACAATGATTGTACCTACTAAATAAAGGGGCAAGAATAGAGCAAAATTCTAGAGAGGCAATAACTGCCTCATATTACCCCTTGTAGCGCTTTTTTTAAAATATATATATATATATATATATATATATATATATATATATATATATATAACCTTGTAAACATCAGAAATAATAATAATAATAATAATAATAATAATAATAATAATAATAATAATAATAATAATAATAATAATAATAATAATATACCCTTAATACTTCTGGTTCTATTTATCTAATATACTTACACAAAATTGATCGAAGAACTGGAAACAAATTGGCAAAATTTCTATACAAATATGTACGAACTAATCGATTTATAACAAACGCCCCTTCTGCAGAATTATAATAAAGTATTTCATGGATAGAAATAACAGATAAAAAGGGATTAAAATCTCAATCAACTGGAACTTTATACAGTGTACTTGTTTGTAGGTAGGTTAGGAAGAAAAAGAAGAGCATAATAAAAGAAATCATATTGCCTTTTATATCGTTTTTTCTTCAAATTGAAACTATCTTTAAAAGCAGATGCAAATGCTTTGTTAGGTCAGTTCAGATTACCAGGTTAGATAGTGTAAAAAGAATTAGAAAGGATGAGAAGGGAGGGGGAAAGAAGAAATAATCATTTAATGATGCACACGCACACACAACAACCATCCAATCTAACGGCATCTGGTGAGTAAAGCCGGAAGTTACACTCAAGTCGATGAAAACAGGTTTATCAGCTGTCGAGGTTCCCACCCACATTATTTTCTTCTTCAATCAAATAAAGGTTTCTTTTTTTTTAAAAAAAAAAAAAAAGAAACTACCTACTAAACTTACAAGAAAGACATATAAAAAGTAAGAGAGAGAGAGAGAAAGAAAAAGAGTGTAACAAAATCAATGTTGATGAAGATCAAATTATAGAGGAACAAACTACGTTTAAATTGGTTTACATCAATTTGGCTTCAGGGCGTGGTGATAAAATGAACACAAGGCAATCATAATTAACAAAGCGGATGAAATCAAAGAATAACCTTATAGCACGCTCATGAACTCAATTGTTTCAGCGTATTAAGGGCCAAGATATTATAGTTTGTTTCCTTGATAGTGTGTGTGTGTATCTTCCTTTTCTACATTGTCAATGATGGTTTCACAAGTAGTATACGTGTAAACTAGTTTCTGCACCATTAGGAAAAGGCAAACAAAACATTATTTCAGTGTCTCCCAGCAATGTTTGCGTTGACGCGTCACTATTTTGTACTGACAAGGAAAGGACATGAACATGTCATTCGGACATCCGAATCAAACCTAGTCCATTCGGTAAACATAACAAAGATATGTTCATGCACAAAAAATTAGGTGCCGTGGACTACGGAGTAAGTCTCTGGGGCCCCTTAACGGTGTTAGTATAAAGAAAATCGTACACTCGCAGAGAAATAGTTATTACATCAACACTGTTCATTGGAAAGTCATGGTTTATAATATAGTTCATTCTCTTCAGCATGAAACGAGCTTTCCAGAGGTGCTATGTATTGGGGCTCATAACTTACTTGAATTGAACAGGGAAGATTGGAAGAATGTCGGGAAAATTCCCTCCAGAAAGCCCTACCATCAAATTTGGAGCCCTCTGCAGTGGCGCTGGGTAAAAGCTCACAATCCAAATGTACATGTATCTCTAAAAATACTATGAGGATTAGGAAATGAGTGTACCAAGTTTTGTATTGATAGACGGAATAGATATGGGGAAAAAGCTTGTATAACAACACACATCCCCCCCCCTCGCCCACACATCTATTCCGTCTATAAATACAAAACTTGGTACACTCATTTCTTAACTCCTGTAGTAATTTTAGAGATACATTTGGACTGTGTACTTTTACCCGGGACCACTCCAAAGAGGTCCAAAGTTGATTGTAGGGATTTCTGGAGGGAATTTTCCCGACATTCTTCCAATTTTCCCTGTTCAAGTACGTTATGGGTCTCAATACAAAGCGTCTCTGGAAAGCTTGTTTCATGCTGAAGAGAATGAACTATAAACCATGACTTTCCAATGAACGGTGTTGATGTAATAGCTATTTCACTGCAAGTCTACGATTTTCTTTATACTGACAGGGTTAATGGGGCTCAGGGACTTACTCCGTTGTCCATGGCACGTAATTTTTTGTGCATGAACATATCTTTGTTATGTTTACCGAATGGACTAGGTTTGATTCGGATGTCTGGATGACATGTTCATGTCCGTTCCTTGTGAGTAGTGTGCATTGTTGTGCTTCCGCGAGTGTTTTACCGTGAAGATAACAGCTGAAATTGGAACAACGATCAAACGTGAAATTTTTGGTGAAGCTGAGAAAGAAGGGCGGTGAAATGCAGGAAACGTATCAGGTGTACGACGAGAATGACGAGAGGGTAGAGCGGCTTATATCGAGTCGAACAGACGAAAACATTGCAAAAATTCGCCAAAATTATGCGTGCAAATTAGCGATTGACTGTGGAATTCACATGAAGTAAATATTGATAGACAAAGTGTGCGGAAATTTTAAACTGAAGACCTTGCAAAAAAGGGTGAAAGAGTGCATAGGCCAGTTGGAGAGTCAGGACGAAGTTTGAATCCAATAAGCACAGGTGAGGAACCTGGATCTTCGCGTATGATCCTGAAACAAAGCGACAAAGTGCCCCATGGAAGACAGCTGGCTCCCCACAAACGAAACAATTCCGGCAATCAAAATTATAAATCGAATGGATGTTGATAATATTTTTTGACATTCGTGACCATGAGTTTCTCTCACGAGGTCAAACAGCCAACTAAGTGTATTACTTTGGAGTGCTGAAAATGTTGCATGAGAAGGTGAGACGCAAATGACCAGAACTTTTCTCAAGAAACATATGGTATATCCATCATGACAATGCATCTGCCCACGGCACTGCCCATATGGGAGTTTTTAACCAGAAAATAAATAACCGAGGTAGACCATTCATCCACTCACCTGATCTCGTCCCCCAATAACTTTCCTTCTTTACCCAAGGATTAAGCAAGTGTTGAAAGGAAGGCACTTCGATGACATTGTTGAAGTTAAGACTAACACGACAGTAGCAGCGCTAAAGTCCATTCCAGAAATAGAGTTCCAAAAATTACTTTGAAGGGTGGAGTAAGCGCTGGCATCATTATATAACTTCCCACGGCGAGTGCTTTGAATGTAGCCGCACCAGTATGTGGTGATAAGATACCGGTATGTGGAATATTTTATGGAACGAGTTCGCAAACTTAATTGTCAGACTTCGTATTGTCAGAACTCATATAGAATGGCAATAATATTTCTCTTCCTAAGACAAGGAAGTAGCGCTAAATTAAACAAGACAGTATCAGTGCTAAAAACATGGAAGTGCTACAGCGAACGCGAAAAAGTATCAGAAGGCGCTTGGAGTTGTCAGTACAGGCAATGTGTGTATACGTTTATATCCCCAAACATTGTTTGTAAATCGAGGAAAAAATTGTTCACAAAACAGGTTTGTAAACCAAATTGTTCCCAAACAACCTAGGGATTTGTAAACCGTGAATCCACTCTATATTAAAACTTTAATTGAATATGAGAATTGCATAGAGAATAATAAGATTTCATTTGTTTATTTATTATTTTCTACTGGTTCAATATGCAAGCAGGACGACGTAGTTCATCCAAATTTTGATTTGTTTGTTCGGGAGAAATAAGTATAATTCGGAGAATATTTGATTTGATTTGACTTTGAGTTTAGCATCCGTTTTAGTATCGAGGATATATATGACGTAGACCTACAGCTTAACAGGTTGTCGGAACCACATGAGCTGCTGCCGGGAATCGAATCCGGGTTTCTCGCGCCAAAAGCATGAAAGGAGCTCTGTCGGAGAATAAACTACTTGGCCATCTCTAGTAAATAATATCATAAACTTCCACGTCTATCCTTTTTTCAGCACAGAAGCTATACTACACATTGCTCTACATCTTCATTTAAGATCCAAACCACATGAACTTTTACGGAGGATCGAATCTGGTTCTACCTTGCCGAAAGTTATAACACAAACCAACGTTTCGCCACGACGCGACCAAGCTCTACCGTAGTTTTAAGAAAGTGCATTAAATGGGTATTAAGTATTTAGACAAAAAGGAAAGTGGGAAATATGCGTTTAGAAAAAACAGCAATATTTCTCTGGCAAAGGGACTTTCTTATCCCAAACGTATATGAAAAGTGTATGATATGATATGTCAATAAAGATACCCTGGTTTGAAAGCAACACACACACACACATATATACACGTACAATTTTCAAATGTAAACATCTTTTATTGAAGTGTTAATCCGTGTTACTGCAACCATCAATTTACGAGATCGTTTTGTCAACAAATATTTCATCTGGTTTATAGCTTCAGTCTTTCCAATAAAGTCATTTCCGTACACAAAATTCGTGACATCTTCTAAAAGATTAAAAAAAAAAAAAAGTTTCTCTTTCTAAATCTTTTTTTCCTTCATTGAGTACTTTTGAAGATATTGTCAGCAAGCATACATCTCTTGCAATGAAGCGCATAAAGTTCTTTTTTTTTCTTTTTTCTTTTTTTTTTAAGACTTCGCATAACAAAGCAAAAAGTTATAGTATTCGTAATTCTGATCATCTTCCAACGAGAAACATTTAAAGTACCATCTCAAAAGAATAAGAAAAAACAAGTTATAGTTGATAATACTCGTTGTGGCAATTAAGGATATTGTTTGTGTTAAGGATCTGCAAGAATAAAATCGAAGTTTCGTTCTTATTATCAAAGAAACTAAGCAACTTTGACACAAATAATATTATGAAATGTTGCAGCAGAAACAACAATAAAAGTAGATGATTATATTCTATATATCGAAAAAATTCAATCGGAAATACTACTATAATATACAAGCCGGGAGATTTAGAATAGATTTTGACCTTAGGTTGCTGCTTATATCGCACAGCAAAAATAACGCTTCGAATACTGAACAGAAGGTTGTATGGGAAAGCAAATGAAGAAGCTGAGGAGAAACAGTTTGGGTTTAGGAGAGGTAAGGGCACAAGGGATGCAATTGGATTATTAAGGGTAATCGGTAAAAGGTTTATAGAGAAAGGGAAGAGGTGTGTGTGTTGTATTTATTGATCTGGAAAAGGCTTGTGACCGCGTGAATGGGAATTATTGTTGAGAGTTCCTAAGAAAGTTGGGTTGGAATGAAAAAACCGAGGACTCACACGAAACTCTATACATATGAACCAACAACTAAATGTTAAACTAGGGGAAGAAATGACAGAGCAAAGTGCAACTGGAAAGGGAGTTCAACAGGGGTGTTATCTCTAAAGAACACTATTTAATATATACCTCGAAAATATAGTGAAAAAGAGTCTATACAATGAAGACGGTATCTGGTAGAATGATTAGGTGTATATGGTAATGGTTAGCAAATGATGTGATGTTTCTTGTGGAATCTGAAAAGAAAATCAGTAAGATGTTGGAATACTTGAGGAAGGGCTATGAAAAGTATGGGATGGAAATAAATGTTAGAAAGACAAACGGATTTGTAACGAAGTGGGCGGTGTCAAATATAGAAGTAGGAAGGAAGGAAATACAACAGGTGACTAGTTTCCGATACCTGGGTAGTGCGAACGTGAAATAAAGGAAACAATAGGAATGGCGAAAGAAACATTTAGGAAAGGGAAAGCCTAAGACTTATAAAATGCGTCGTGTGGATTATTGTACTGTATGGAGCAGAAACACGAAGATTGCGCAAAAGTGATTAAAAACGACTGGTTACTTTTGAAATGTGAGTGTGGAGAAGAACGGAGAGAATTAGCTGGGTCTATTGGGAATTGAATGCACAACTGAAGGATGATGTTAGAAATGATGGAGGAGATATGAACAATTTTAGATATATCTGCAAAGAGGAAGAGAAGAAGTTAACTGAAGATTGTGAAAGCTTCTCAGTTGCAGCAAGTGACCTGCCAATAATAGTAGAAAACCTATGATGATGATGATTGATCTTGAGTGCTTAGAAGTTTGTTCCTTGAAGTAAAATCTTGCGTTTGGGGAGTAACGGGATTTTTCACCACTTGTGGTCAACAGTCTACTACTCCGCATCTCTATGTCACAAAGTAAGAATATGTAAAGAAAAGAACTGCATACCAGTAGTGTTACAAAAATTACGTCTCAAGATTTCCTTGATTTATTTTCCCTATCGAGTTCTAATAAATAAGGAACTTACTGTTAAAGAACTGTTAAGGAAATTACTTACTTCATCTTACAAGTTAATCAGATCGAGTCTAATAGCAGTTCAGTTATTGGAACTCTGAGAATAATTTCTCGTTACTAAACGTTTGATAATTAATTATTAACTATAATTTTCACGTAACTCAATTTATCTTTAATTTTTACGTAACACATATAATCATTAAAGAAAGATTCTTTCACCACACTTCGCTTTCAAGCGTAAGATAAGTATTCTACATTTGTCGCGCATTTCGAAGTCCAAACTATATCTTACTAACTCTCTCCAAGATGTAAATTTATATTATTATTTTATTATTTAGAGATATTTTCCTTCTAGACTTTATTATAGATATCTTTTTAGAAAATAGAAAATGAAATGAAATTTTTGTTTTACGTCCCACGATTATGCCGTGTAGGCAAGAGGAGACAGTGATGATGAGAAATGGATGAAATGGTGGAAAGAAGGAAGTGGGAGTAAAAGGGAGAACCCCAAGAAAACTCGCGCACACGGTGTTTGTCCACCATAAAGCTCACTTGGAGCGAGCTGGGATCGAACCTAATACCCCATGCACCAGAGATGAACGCTCTACCACTGAGCCACGGCGCTTCTCTTTATGCTTTTTTTTTTGTGTGCCCTATCCCCATTGCCGTATTCTAAAATATTATATTTTGGTATTACACAATTTTACACTAACAGCTACGTATGTAATCTTAATTTATAGCAGAAGATTATGATGGCTCAGTGGTATGGTGCTTACCTCTGCTGCTTGAAGTCTTGGTTTGATACCTGGCCAAGTAAGTTTGTGATGGACAACACGTTTCCGTTGGTTTTCTCGGGATACTTCCTGTTTCTTCTCACACGTTCTCATATTACCAATTCTGCCACTATCATTAATTTGTCCTAATTATCCTAATTAGCCAAAAGGGCATAATGGTGAGACGTTACACTGAAAAATTTCATGATATCATTTTTTAAATTTATAGTATGATTGAATATTGGTAGATCACGCCATGTCACGGCATACAATTCATACGTAATGCTTGAATCTAACATGTGTGTTACTTTCCTAACCATAATAATGAATAGACTCATGAGGAAATGCCTCTTTTGCTGGTTTGGTATTTTCTGCTGGTGGAAGAAACGAAAGTAAACTTCCCACCAAAGTGTCCCGGGTTGGAATATCAGAAGTAAGGTAACCCTGCCTATAATGAACAAACATGCCAGCACCCATCAAGAAATTATTTAATTTAAAACGTGCATTGTTTGATTATGTGCATGATATGCACCATTTTAAGCTGTCACTTATAGCCTATATGGTAACTCAGAAAACAGTTTTAAACAAGTTGAAAAGTAAATAAAAAGAACTTTATCGTCGTAATTTAATGCTCTTAATTGCGAGAAAATTTAATAAAACGTATTATCAAATATAATCTACACGCGCAGGAACAGTTATTTTATTTCATTTTGGTTGTATTGTTACATGAAATTTGCATGCATAGTTAATTGTATATTTCATGCATAAATATGCTTTTCTTCTCTGTTCGTCATATAGGCGCTGAATATTTATTGTGAGTTCTTTCATTACAATGAAAACTTGGTATGAGCGCTACAGCTTCCAGGCCCACTTCACACAAAGAAAATAATTTATTACTATTAACTGGAAAAATAATGTTTTTAATACTACTGTAAAGCAAACAATAGTTCAAGTTTATTATTGCACGCTGAAACACGAGAAAAACAGAAAAATTAGTAACAACTAATAATCACAAATAAAAGAAAGTAAAATTTAAAATTTTAGTTGCAAATGAAATGAACTATATGGTAAAACTAGTCACAATTGTAATAAAATATAGATAAAAGCCAGGCATGTACGTAGGAATTTATTTCGGGAGGGGTCCAAATCTATTTGGGAAGCCCAAATTCACTATGAGGAAAAAAATATTAAAAATTTTGTAAAATCACCCCAAAAATTACACTAAATTTACAGAAAAGTCAGTATTTCGAGAAAGATGGTCTGGACTGCCAGAACTCATGCTCAGCTTACATCCTTGGTTAAAGCTAATCACAACTGCAATATATATATATATATATATATATATATATATATATATATATATATATATATATATATATATATATATATTGTCGAAAATTAATCACAACTAAATTTAAAGACAATTTAAAATTGGGAAGAAATGAAATAAAACACAGGTAAAGTTATAAAATAAACTATAGTCAAGAACTGGTCACAACTGAAATATAGTATAAAATTAGTTACAACTAAAGTAAAACAAGTTAAAATTAGTTACAAATGAAATAAAAGCAATATTAAAATTTGTCACAAGTGAAATAAACTCTACGTTAAAACTAATCAAAACTGAAATAAAGCGAAGTTTAAATTAGTCATAAATAAATTAAAGCAAGGTTAAAATTAGTCATAAATGAAATAAATTATCGGCTAAAATTATACAAAGTGAAATAAAGCACATGTTACAATTAGTCAAAAATAAAATAAAAGTTTAAAAATTTTCAAAATAAAAAGAAATATCACTAATTAGCAACCTTTTCTTGTGTACGCTCCTATCTAGTAGTTACCAATATATATAATCATTTATTTAATTAAAGTAATATTAGGATATTATAAGAACATGCCTAAATGACTTTTGCGTAGTGATAACATGTAAGAAAATTAACAAGGAAAGGATATAAAAAAGATTAATATGAACTCATGATGTCAATACAGAGCTCTTGTATCATCCAGAATAACGTCAAACAAATTAAACGTTGACTCTGCTTCACAATTGAATAGATGTAAAAGTTGGTGGCTAACTACAACAAAGCAGATTTACGAAAATATAATTGTGTAATAAATATCTGAACTTAGCAGACGAACTTTCGTGTAGAGACAGTTAGATATCTCAGAACTCCATCCTTGGATATCATGTTATATAGAATTTCAGTTCGATGTCCTTTTAGATTAGCTAAGAAAAAAAGAAATGTAATCTTACGCAGAATATTAATAAAATATATTCAACAGATTTGCTTAGCATATGACCTACTGAGGACAATGGCGTACGCAGAACCTTATCAAGATGGGGTTCAAATACCATATCCTTTCAGGACAAGGTGATTTGTGTGTTAGCAATATTTATCCTTCCATAAACCTTGCTCAAGTGGAGCATTTAAACACGAAACTCCCTTGCGTACGCCACTGAGCAAAGAATTTGTGCTTCTTCTGCCTTAAAGTTTCAAGTTTCTTAAATGTTAAATTATTTGACGTTTTCAAAAAATCGCTACCTGCCGCACAAGAAACACTGTAATAAACACAATTATTAATATACCATGCAGTAACTGCTCTGATGGTGTCTCGCTGGTTTAGCCTCATCATCACGCCACGGTACGTTTTGTTGAAACCCTTTCCCCGTGTACACTTTATACACTGTACACTTCATAACAAAATTAATAAAGTACCGGCTAAATACTGCATATTTAGAGTTCTACACAGTAATATTTTAAATCCAATAACATAATTTAATCAAATTAACACATATGTGGGTAATAAATTATCTACAAACTTAAGTAATATTATCTTTTGTTCCCAATTTTATATTGTATAAGCAAAATTAAATACAGTTAAATACATGATAAGGATAGAGTTTATTAATCATATGAACCTGGCAACATTGCGTTAGCCTTTGGCCACGAGCCGCCACTGTTTATATTCTTGTGGTTATTAAGTCCAATCGATCTGTATGGAAGTGTTTGTTCAATTTTGTTTGTGTTAGACTTTCAATTGTTCTGGAGAAATAGCATTTCAAAATGAACGATGCCATTATCGACATGTTTACTGAGTTTGCAAATGCATCTATGAAGCAATTGTAGTAAACGAGAGAAAAAAAGTGAACCCATCTTGTGTTTTCCAATAGTTTCTGCGGAACGCGACATACTAATAACACGATTAATCTGCCACCTGTATAACGATCAAAGAGCATGTTAAAGTGTATTATATATAAAATGAATGTATTATGCTCTTTTTTTATGAGGTGAAACTGTTTAATGTGCTTTTTAGCGTTTATACACGCGAACCTGTTTTTGTTTCTCTTTTGCAGTTACTGTTAAGTGGCTTTCAACAGCGAAATGAAATTTAAAAGTTGCTGTTCAACTGCTGTGATACGAGACAAATAGGAATTTTGTCAGAAGCGAAAAAAAAAAAAAGAAAAAAAATGGAACAAAAATTACGTACAAGCATGAACAACAGTGTCCGGAAAGCCATTTTACTTGTGCCCAATTACTCTAATAATGGGCCTACTTGAATCTCTATTAAATTGTATTCATAGCATCTCCACAATACAGAAGGTAAAATTATCATTATTATTTTTGATACATCAAAGCCTTTTTGAGCAGCAATTGCGACATATTTCGTTTGCTTTAAAAGTGGAAATGATACTCTTATAAAAAAAAAAATCATACTTTAATGCACGCCCATATTCTTTTTCTTGCAGGAGGCAGGGCGGCTCAGTGGTAGAGAGTTCACCTCTGGTGCACGGCGTCCCTGGTTCGATCCCAGCTCGCGCCAAATGGACTTTGTAGTAGACAACAACATGTTCGTGTTGTTATGGAAATTAAATGAAGAATTTCTCGTTTCATGTGGGATAATACTAAAAGCATGAAAAAGAACAACACATACTCTTGCTAGCAGAGGTAAAAGTGGATCTGAAAAGGTTGGGGTACGCATGACGTCAAGCCGTCTTCCGTGCCTATCTTTGTCCATTGTAACTTTTAGGAAGTAGAGAGACGCCATACATATTTTCCTTAAGTGAGGGTACCCCCCCCCCCCGCGTTCTCATTCACGTTTACTCCTGCTTGCTAGAAATTTTAATGATCTACACATGAAATAACTTCGAGAGAACGAACACTCAAATATTCGTAGTAAAGGAAAATTTCTTCGGTATACATAGTATTATATCTGTACTAATTTCATGAAATATTCTGTCCTTTTTCGTTTATACGTATTAGTATATTATATATAAGACTTTCCATCTTACTTATTTTTATTATTATTTTACTCTCTTCCGATTCGGTCCTATTTCTTTTTGACGTATGCCAAGCATTCACAACCAATTAGCAAAATAACCAGCACTGCATTAAAAACAGAGAAAAAAAGAGAATAAAACCAAGCAAGCATCCAGATATATTTTGCTTGCTTTTGTGTAGCACGGAAGCACGCATCGTTAACGATTAACTGCGACCGCTTTGACAAATAGCCCCCACTTGTTGGTTTGCCGACCATTTCTCTCTCTTCTTATTTTTTTCTCCTTTTATTTTTCTTCATTCCTTCCCCTCCTCTCCCAAGAGGAAAAGGAAGCTAATTACTATTATTTCATTGCATACCTCTTTGTTAACTGCTCACAAATACATTTAAAGACCTATATGCACAGCACACATATACCATGAAGACCTCTAATAACAAGAAGGGTTAAAACAGAATACAAATATTTCCTTTCTTGTACCGATATTCAAAAGTTAGTGAAAATCGTGCATCATAATTTTTAGAACGATTATCCTTCTGTATAAGTCGTTATTGATAGGTCACCTCCTGCAAGTTGATTAGGATTAGGATTTAGATTTCTGGGCTCTCGGCGCCTATGGCCATTTAGTCCGTCACATATGAGGGATGACGTCCCTCGGCGAGCATATTATTCGGGGAGGAAAGGAAAAGAATAAAGGATTGGGGAAGCGGCCTGGGACCTATAAGTTAAGTACAACTCCGGCATTTGCCTGGTGTGAATGAGGAAAACCCAGGAAAACTCATTCAGGGTGGTTGGCCTGAAAAAGCGGTTTACACTTTTTCGACCAAGTGCCCCCACCGGGAATCGAACCCGGGACCGCTGCACCGAAGACGACCCCTGCAAATTGAGAAGCTTCCATGCACCACGATCTTCAACCTTTTCGTCTTTACGCAGAAATTTACTGTTCTCGTATCGTCAATCAACTCTATTTTTCTTCTTTGCCCCTCCCTTTTTTCTTGCCACCGTACTTTCTACCACGTTCTTCAGGATAAATTTTCTTCTCAGAAAAAGATGTAGGGTCTACCAAACACCTTTCTTCCCCTTCTTTTATTACATCTAATTTTTCTCCTCTACTATTTCTAACACTTCCTCGTTTAATTTGTTTTCCGTTCAACCCAGCTAATTTTCTCCATTCTTTTCCACATCCACATTTCGAGAGACTCCAATCTTTTAAAAAAATCACTTTTGCATAGTGTCCATGGGGTCAATTAAATATTGACTTGTGCGTGATCGCAACGCATCTTTGAGATCAATTTTAGACAAATAACATTTTTTTTTTTTTTTTTTAATTTTGAGTAATGACGTCAGTCGTAAGATTTTGCGATCTTGAAACTAAATTCATCATATTGAAAGTCTTGAACCCAAACTTACGAACAAAATTTCTGAATAAACATGCCATTTGTTTGGTGATTTTTTTTTTTTTTTTCAGAGAGCAAGCAAAATTGTACAAAATCACAAGCTTTCATTTGGGATTTGACTAACATAGGTATGTTAATTTTACACAAAGTAAAATCGCAAACACGTCGTAAACGAAGAGAAAAATTTTGCGAGACTGTGATTGCAACGGTTCGGAAGAACGATATTTAATCGGCCTCCTCGTTTGTCGTAAATTGACAGTAAAGATGCGTTGCGATCACATAAGTCAATATTTAATCCGCCCCCCACGTTTCTACTTACATAATACAACACTTCACTCAAGACATTTTATGATCCTTTTTTCTTAACTCCTTATTCAAGGAAGACTTTTCTTCTTCCTACATGCTTCTTTTGTAATTTTCATCCTTGATTTTTTTTTCATGTTCACTCTTTATGTCCTCACTAATAATAGTACCTAGGTATCACCTGTTCTATTTTCACTCTTCCTACTTCAATATTTGATACCGACCGCTTCATTCCAATCACAATTAATTTTGACTTTCTCATGCTTATTTTTATCCCATATTCTTCGTGGCTTTTTCTCAGCTTTTCTAACCTTTTATTAATTTTCTTTTCAAATTCCACAGAAAAGCGCCATATCATCTGACGAGACGAGACACAAACACATTTGGTGTTAAAAGGATTCAGTGAGTGAAATGGCAAGAAACCCATAACGTAAAAGCCATATATGGCTTTTTATTTCCTTATTATTTCACTTCTTCAGAGATGTAACGTGGCGCCGCTTCCTCTAACGGTAAGTAGAAAAACTACGCGACGCCATTGCTTTTCGTGTACACTATGATGCTAAGTTTTAGTATTTTTTTTAAAAAAAGAGGGTGTATCTTCTTGCTCAGACTATATTTATTTTCTTATGGATCGGTCACTTGCTCGAACCTCTTGATCAAATTATTATTTTAACAGCAAAGTTACTGTTGCAAAGCAATATGTGTCAACACCGCCAATAAACATAAGAGCTCCTGATTCAATACCACTTAATTTAGATGGGTTTCTGGCGCTTTTTATTCCACCAATAAGTTCAATAATGGTTCGAGTGCATTTAGGCTTTTCTTTAGCCTAAACATCAAACAAGTGAGTTTTGTTCCACAATATGTAACAACAATAGACTGCCAACTATAACACTCCCATATTTTAAATGGAGGTGTAAGGGTACGGTTATATCCAAATTTTTCTGCTTTATTCCTCCCTTTTTCTCTTTCAAAGATACAGGAAAAGAAAACAAACCGCATTGTTTTACATGGAACCTGGTGATACCGTATGCTGAACCAAGTTTCATGTCTTCTTCCCTTAAAAAAAAAAAAAAAAAAAAAAAAAAAAAAAAAAAAAGACTATAAAGTGGACAGCGTGTCGATTGGCTATTTTCACACACGCACGCAAAGCAGTTCTGCTTACGCACTGACATTTAAAGTAGGATTGCAGATGCTCTCTTTACCGCAAATGTGTCATTGTTACCTGAGTCGCAAAGAACTCTTTGAACGTCTTTACTTCCAACCCTGATTTGCTTCTGAGTGAGGAAAATTGATCACTAAACTGACCATAAACACGTTGTTCTATGAAGGATGAAGGATGACTGGAGATATGAAATTGCGAAAGGTTGTTTCTAGCTATCTCTTATCGTTCGCAGAATTTCTTCTAAAAGGTGACAGAAAATTGACACACAATCATAGAGTTGAGAATATACACCGTACACACCTTGATTCACATAATACTTAATGTAAAACAATTATTGACGTACTATTATTGCATGACTTTTGAAAAACGAATCCTTTTCGACAATCCAGAGGGAGCAATTGCCTCCTCTTAACTTTTGCTGCGGGCTCCCATGTTCACAGCATAGTTTGAGTCTGAAATCGTGGGCTGTTTGTTACCCAAAACATTTTCCCCCCCTTTGTTTTACAATTTTAATTCTTTTCTATCTTGTTTCCCATAGTATACACAAAGCTCTTGAACAGCAACTAACAACAAATTGAACAGCGGAAGTGAATATTCTGCTAAGTCAGTTGCTGAAAATCCCAAAGAATACACACACAGCTTGCTTGAAGGCATGGCACAGCTATGAACGCCCATCGTCAATCTGTTTCACAGATACTTTTTCCTCCTCCTATCCCAACACAAAGGAAGTTCAGTCATAGTTTGCGTGCATGTAGTGTGAGCTTCTGGCAAATGCCATTTACTCTGGAAATTGAACGCCGCGGATCTACATGTACGTATATAAATAAATAAAAAAAGAGAAGAAATGTAACTTGATATAGATGGAGTGTCTGTGCGTCTTCTGTGTATTTGTGTGCAGGATGGAGGGGGAGGGGGGGGGAGAAGACGGACATAGGAAGCAGTTTACAGCCAAATGGTCGAAATGTGCTGAGTCAAGCTGGCTTTTAGAAAAGTGATCATTGTCGGGTCTGAAAACGAACTTCGAAACGTGAAACAGCGAAATACGTACACACACACATACATACATAAGCCCAAGCATTCCGTAACGCCCAAATATGTCAACCCGCCCCTATACAGTGTTGTCAATTCTGCATTGCTCTTCCTAGATTGTTTTGCAAAAGAAACAAAATGTGTAAAATTCTACTCGCCATGTTTAAATAAGAAAAATTATTACGGAATATAATTATTTAAGGATATGAATGGACACATGTTTATATTACTTCGTAAACCTACTCTTTACGTACTGTACTTAATATTTACGTACTATTAACTGTACTGTTTTAATGTTATCTGACACCTTTCTCAGCAGATGTGGACATTTCATCTCACTTAGAATTTTATCTCGTACTATTTCGTGTGCATAGAAATCAAGGAATACAGAAACAGTACATTAAATATTGGACTCAGTAAATAGTAAATAAAAGGTTACGATTACAAATTATCCCGAAACATTTTTATAGTAACTATCTGAAACTGCACAGCGCGTCATTCTAATATAAGTATTAATCTCCTTCCGAATTCCTCACTATATCAGTCAGTATATGTCCCTTTACAAGTGAAGGAGAGAAGGACTCACAAAGGAAGAGAATTTCTATAGACAAACATATAAACGTAGCATTTCAATAAATAGATGTTGCTCTGAGTTTGGGACAAGCTTGGAGAAGTGATAAATAATGTTAAATTGATTTTTTTTCTCACTTAAAAATCCATAACCGAGTATGCTTCATTGCGGCTCGACAGACTTACGAAGTTGTCAGCTTACAATATGAATTGCCATTCAGATTAAAGCAAAACGCCTGCAATGTGCATCAACCCTCTATACGTAGCTCTTTTACTGGTTGCCTAACACAAGGATACCAACCTTAGCAACGCTCTAGCGACAATGATAATCTTATGGGCTCAAAACGACTCGAAACATTAAAGAGAAAAATAACGGCGGCAAGTTTTTAGAAAATCAGCACGAGAACTGGCAAATGTACTCAAAATTTGGAGTCGACCAGCGAAAAACTGTACGTTTCTTGATCTTGTGGTTTTCGAGATCTCATTGTTGAAAGGGATTGGTCACGAACATACAAATGCAGCATGTACAGCTTTAGCTAATACAGTAAAACGTGTAAAAGTCCCTTCATTAAGCGGAAACTGTGTTACGCGGACAACGGAAAGAAAAATAAACATTTAACGGAAAATTCTGAGTTCCGGACTACAGCGTTTAGAAGATGTTTAGACATTTTGTGAGACATATACATTACACTGTCTGCGATAAAATGTTAGTTCTTTTGTTAAAAATTTCTGGACAGTGTTTACTTTCCCCAACCACTACTCATATTCACCCCCACAAATTGTCCTTAATCCCCGCAACTTAATCAAAAATCAATCATACGGAATGTCGGAAAGAAGAAAACGAGATAGAGGAAGAAGAGGAATACGATACCGAGTTCGAAGAAGAGTGTAGAATAAATACATATCAAGATGCTCTCAGAAGTTTAAAGGAACTGAAAAATTTGTCTTACGGAAAAATTATTCTGATTCACTTAGTATAATTTCTCAGGCTAAAGTGTATGCGGAAAGTCAAGCAGCCAAGCAGCAGTGTATACACAAAACCCTGCTTGGCTATTAGAGAAATAAAGAAAACGTGTGCATCGAACAATGTACGTACAGCAATATATTTTCTCAGTATGCCCCTTTATAAGCATTTTTTTTTTTAAAGGAAAGGTCTACCTCCACTAAGCGGAAACCTGACTTTAACGGAAATTTTTGCAAGTCCCGCTCGATTCCGCTAAAGACAGGTTTCACTGTAATAATAATCTACTTCCTATTGTGGTTCGTAAAGTACGTTCATTTCTTGCTATGACGATATCCCTCTTCACATAATCATTTCTCAAACAACCCTCTGTCGTGTTGAGATTTCCAAATACAAGATCAAGATCTCTCCCTTATTTGCTCTCTTTACCGGAATGATTCAATTTTATTGTAGTTTTCCTTCTTTACATAAGACTAATAACAGTGCGTAGCGTATCTGACTTTTAACCTCCCCTATCCAAACTTGTGTTGCGGTGTACGACACAGTACCTCATCCAAGGGAAGCCCTGTGCATGCAGAGGCTATGTATTACAATCGGGAATCTCACTCAGCTTTCCCGTATACGCAATGAAATTATGGTCTGGTGCTTCAGTCAATCGTTTATGCACTTTCTTCAAGCCTCGGTTGAGTTTACATCATTAGATGAACACTAAAATCATTAGAAATAACATAAGACTATTTAAAAAAAATCAATAAAATCCCTTCGCCTCTTTGCTTCCTCTGCTAACCCAGCGTTTCTCAAACTATGATCCTTGGTTTGTGTCCTTGTGGTTCTCTTGGAGATTCAACATTAGTTTAAAAAAAAAAAACACATCACGACGACGTCAATAAAATTCAAGTGAACTGTGTATCACATACTATAGCTAAGAATACCAAACATGATGCAAATTACATATGCTATTATACAATGCAATAGAGTAAAGATTATGCAAATTTTAAAAATAGAACTAAAATATAACATTATATCCTATATAAATGTATTTATTACAAAACATTCTTGATAGCCTTCAACTAAAAAAAAAAAAAAAAAAAAAAAAAAAAGTATGCCTTTTCTTCCATTAGAAATGTCTCGTGTCGTCTCGAAAACGTGACGGGAGTCGAAATGGGAAGTGCGAAAAAAAGACCTATAAATTCATGAAGTAATTGTAAGAACACAATGTAGAGCATTTATCAACATTTAAAGGTAAGCAAATCACTACATAACATACTTCAATAATACGATATGGTTTAAATGCTGTTATATGGTTTAAATGGTTTATAGTTTATGGTCAATATGGTTTAAAAGCTGTAATATCATACCCTTAGTAGACTTCTCCGTGAAGCAGAAGGGTTCTGGTAAATTCTAGATGAAATTAAGAGGAAAATCAGAACATAAATTTTGTATATAAAATTAGAAAACGAGGTGAGACGAAAAGTTTTCCTAGAAACGAGACGAGACAAAAGAATTTGAGTAAAAATTTTGAGACAAGAAGACAAATTTCTCGTCTCGTCTCGTAGACAACACTAAAATAAAAGGAAATTAATTAATAGGTTTGTATATACCACAGCAGAGCTTTGCTTTCTAAAATAACAAGAAGAAAAACTATTTTGGGAAAACCTGACTTGTAAAACTGGTCCTCACTTGAAAACAGTGTGAGAAATGTTCCCGTAGCCTATTCACACCTTCCAAACATTTGGGAGTCATCTAATGTCATACATATAAATTAACTCTCCTCTACACACAGAGACTTTTGCAGTTTCATATTAGCGCAGAAAGACTCAATGACGAGAGGAGTTATAACCTTCACGATACGCCACTCCCTCTCGATACGTCACTGTTCCACTCAGGGACGTATGCAGTGGGTGGGTCCTGGGGGGTCCGGATCCCCCGAAATCCTGGCTTTTATGTAAATTTAATCTAATTTCAAGGTTAATTTTACAAATTTTAATATAATTTATAGTCACATTGAATTTAGACTCCTGTCGAAATACTCGTATATTCCTATAAATGTGCTTGATCCCACTGAAGTAAGATACGTCATTAGAGTTACTTCTCAAAATATATTCCCAGCTGATAGCTGGAACCTTCCTTTCTTTTCTCCCTCCATTGCTAGACATCAATAAAACTTACTTAAATATTTAACTACTTTTTATTTTCTTTCTTCTTCTTCCTATTTGTATTACGTCTTCCCAAATAAATCACTTTTATCTCAATCATTTTGTTACAACATGTTAACACTATCAAATGCTTTGTAAAACCTAGTAAAAAGCTATTTCACTTTCATTTTCTTTATCTCATATTACGGGACTAAGTAGTAAACACTATTCACAAATAGCAACACTGATCCTTTTCTATTCCCTTCCCTTTGAAAACTCCACTTCAACCACACACTCGCAGGCTATCCATCTCTTTCCACTACCAATACTACACAACTACATCCTATCTTTTCCTTCTTCTGCCCCCTATTTTGTCTCTTTCTCTTTTCTGTCCCTATCGCGTCTCGCTCGTCCGTCCTCCCCTTCTCCCAACATCTTTATCTGTGTTTCCTTGACAACGGTTGCCAAGACACTTTGTGTTGAGAGAGCCAGCGAGCATCCATCCATTCCAAAAACCCCTCTTCCATCCAATTCCTGACAACAACAACAACTTTTAAGCACTTCCCTCACTCCCGCAACCTCCAACTCCCTTATTTTCTCTCAAGCTGACGACATTTTTATTTTCTTGAGTTTTCATCTATAACAATTGAGTCTCGCGCTCCATAATCACGCCCGAGTTAGTTGGAAGATGTTATTATCTCCGGATTTTCTCTCTTTCGTCGTTTCTACAAACAGTATCACACACACACACACACACACACACACGCACTGACTCAAATGATGGTGGTAGCGGATGCTTGTTGTATTCCGATTCTTCCGTCCCCCCCCAACCTTTCCCTTCTTTGTAAAAGAGTCTTCTTTCTCTTTTACTAATAATGTTTGGGGGCCAAATTCCTTCGGTTAATTCATAATAAAAAGTCAAGATAAGAGTTTCTAACACCTCATCTATCACTACGTAATCAACTCTTCCTGTTCTCTAGCGCACGCACACACCAACCAAGAGTTAAAAAAAAAAAAAATAGATAGATGGGCAATGTCTGGCTGAATTATCTGCTTTTGCGGATAGACATGAATATACTGTTGAAGAATATCGAACTAAATTAAAAGATTTATACAAACACAAAAATAAATAAATAAAATACTATATAGTATCTACTTTTTTTAAACGAGCGTTTAGTGAATAGCAACTGAATCTTAATAACTCTCCTAGCGTTTCGAAATTTCAAATAACTTCTTCGTAAGAAAAGAAGAGTGTACTAATAGCTTCGCTAAGGAAACTCGAAGGTTTATCCCCGAAGAAATAAAAACTCAACTATAGCAGTATTACAAACTATACCAACTTTTCTTATCTCCGGTAAAAATGTGAAAAGGGCATCAGAGTCACAGGCAAACTGTCAGTGAATTAAATACTGCCAACGTCACACAAATTTAGCTTCTTGCCATTATCACAAGAAGGGATAACAAGACTGATCTGCTTTTCCCTTGAATTCTGTCACCAAAGGTCTTGACCTTAAAAAAAAAAAAAAAAAAAGTTGGTTTTGTTTGCGACCAAACTATTATTTGGTTGCAGGCCGCACATTAAGGCAGGAGGCTTTTCTTTGGAGGGGAGATGCTAATGTAAGTTCACATTACACTTATCACTCATTTTAACAGACTAAAACGGGTCATAGCGATTCGATGTTGTCTATTGTTCGTAAGTTTCGACATTACGTCTACAGTGCCTAATATCTACAAGTTCATTTACCAAAGAAAGAGGAAAAATACAGTAATGTACTTTTGATCAAGTACTCTATCTGACTGTAAAAATACGAGGTGCACCGTAAATATACAGTATAACACAGTACATTCAAGATTTTTAATTTATACTACGATTTTCAAACTGAGTCAGCAACTGTAGATTGTGTCCGTTGCTTCCGAAATTCATTAAATCGAGGACCGTAACACCCAAGGGACAAGTGTAAGTACATTCATAGTTTCTTGGAACGCATATGCTGTTATTATGAGACAATTTCTTTAATAAACTACGTAGAAACAAATGCATTTGAAATGCACTGAATAACTAGCACATTTTTTTAAAAAACGATTTTAATACCTTTTGAAGATAAAAAGAAGAGATTACATAACGAATACATAATCCTATTACCTGCTTGCAGAAGACAAAACCATCTGGATCTTTTACGGACAGAAAGAAAAAAAAGAAAAAAACAAACGTCGGAACAACCAGAGTACCACAATAAATCGAAATGCTGCGTCTCATAAAAACATTTAAATTTCTGTAAACAAGAAATTCCAAAATTCATCTCTTCAACGATGCAAGAAATCGGCATCAAGTCAATACCGACAGACACCTCGAAGATATCAGAACAGTCATATGGCCAAAATGGCGGCCCGCAAATAAAACTCAAAATGTATGATTCACTCCTTTGTTTTTGTGTAATAGGAAGAGTGTAGTTGGCGATTATAGTACGTAGATCCAAATCGAGATTTGCCTTATATCTGTGAAGATATTTCTTTAACCTTTTGGTTATAAGCGCATTCTGCACGCTAAGGTCGTTGGTACTGGGGCTGATTTTTTTAGAAACATGCAGATTTCATAGAGCTGCTTTCAAATCTTCGTAGCTGATGTTCAAGTCGGCCTAGACACATGCAACAAAAAACAGGATATTGTTGAGAGACATTAATAAGCACCTTTTCCTGAAGATTATTTCTAGTATATTTCATATTCCTTATATAAATGAACATTTTTTATACAACAAGCTCATAAGGCCTCATTTTATAACTCTGGAAGGTCGCAGGTTCCCCCACTTCTGTCCTAAACAAATATTTCTGTTTTCATGATCATACATACATACTTAGATTTCATCGTCAAAATTATATAGTCAACAACATTGGCATTTCTACCTTATTTTAGAGTAAAATATTAAAACGTTTGGCCTACGAAGAATCGTAAAAATAAGAAATGAAAGAACACTTGGAGTGGATTCGAACTATGGTCCTTCAGATTCGTCTATCTTTACTATTAGACCACGATTACTTCGTCGCGAGTACGTTGTCAGTGATATCTTTATTGCAATGGCGGTCTTCTATTTCTAAGTTTCATAAATTCTTTCGTATTTTTCTTATGTTATCATCACTTATCTAGACTATGTATTGTTTGTATTTATAACTTGAGCTGAGTTTAACGTCCCTCTCAGCATCGAGGCTATATAAGACGTGGACCTACTGATTAACGTGGAATCCGAACCACGTGAGCTCCCGCCGGGAATCGAACCCGGTTCTCCTACGCCAAAGGCGCGTACGCTAACCGCTTAGTCACGGAGGAGCTCTGTATTTACAACCTGTCCTCTTACGTAATATTCCAGACTTTCATTGCCTCTCCTTACAAAACTACAGTTTTGTCTAATTTAAATCTCATATTCTCCACACTAGTTGGTGCAGGAATGCCAAACTCACAAACAGGTGTATATTTTCTCGTATTATGGCGACAATGCGTTAGAAAGAATTCACTCTTTGCTTCATTTTATACGCTACTCAATTTTGTATTCTCTTAATACGCAATATGAAAAAGACAATATTCAGACAGTTCATTACATATTATGGTCACTAACCACTATTATTAACAACAACATGAAAATTAAAGGCATGCACTAGGTTCTTATTATGGCTTAAAACACATCACAACCTACTGAAAGTTTCTGCTCTCACATAAACTTTAAAGAAACCCTTTAACCTGCATATAATTATTCAGAATATCCAGTCACATTATTAAACAATAAGAAACTCACACATGTTAAATAAATAAGACACAACTTGAAGAGGAAACAAATTACTACTTTCCAAATTATGTTGGTTAATACAAATACATATCATTCATGTGTGTTTGTATAAGTGTATAACGTTATGCTATTTGCGTGTGAAAAAATAACATATATCTTACAATCACACACACATAATAATACACACGCATTCACTCCTAAGTAACGCCGGTGGTTGTTTCACACGCATGCATGTAAACATGTCCAATACTGTACATTTTTATTTAAGAACACACACTTTTCTTGAAAGTCAACTAAGAATGCATAAATGTATATATAGAGAGAAAATGGACGACAATCAATACAAATAGATTGAGAGGAGAGAGAAACATTATACGACATTCTTACAGAGTTTGGAATACCGAAAAAGCTAGTTAGATTAATTAAGAGATATTTAAATGAATCCCAAAGTAATGTCCGGATAGCGTAGGCAGGAATTTATTTTGGAGAGGGTCCACACTCAATATGAGGGTATTTTATATTAAAATTCCTAAAATTGTCCCTAAAATTATTCTAAATTTACACAAAAGTCGAAATTTCGGGGGGGGGGGAGGTACGGACCCCCAGGACTCATCCTCTGCGTCGGTCCCTGCCGGGTAGGAAAATTCTTGTCCACGAGCTATCAGGTTGAGAATAGTCTGAAACAAGGAGATGCGTTGTCATCATCATTATTCAACTTTGTCTCGAGTGTGCTACAAGGAAAATCAAAGATAACTACCAGGGCCTACAGCTGAATGGTATTTGCCAGGTTATGGCGTATGCTGATGATCTAAATATAATAGGGGATGATAAGAGAACAATAGAAAGAAATGCAGAGTTCTTATTAAACGCTTGCAGGAACTTGGGTTTAGAAGTAAATGCAGAGAAAACTAAATACATCGAAGTTCGTCGACATCGTAATACTGCAAATTATGGATGCGTTAAAATATTAAATAATACTTTCGATAAAGTGGAGACCAAAACCATATTCACGAAGTAATTAAATGCCGACTAAAAGCAGGGAATTTGTATTATTATTCAGCTCAAAATCTCTTGTCGCGAATTCTGTCGAGAAATTTGAAGCTTAAAATATATAGAGTCTAAAACGATAATCATGCCTGTTATTCTGTATGGTTGCGAAATATGGTCGCTTACTCTGAGAGAAGAACGTGGACTGAAAGTATTTGAGAACAAGACCCAGAGACAAATATTCGGACCCAAGAGAAACGGGAATGGGGAATGGTGGAAACTTCATAACGAGGAATTACATAATTTATATCGTTTACCAAACATTGTTAGGGTCATCAAATCTAGGATGCTCAGGTGGGCAGGTCATGTAGCCAGAATGGAAGAAAGTAGAAACACTTTCAAATTTTTAATTGAAAATCCATTCCGAAAACGACCATTAGGAAGAGCTAGGCGCTGATGGGAGGACAATTTTAAGATGGATCTCGCAGAAACAGGAATACAGTGGATCCAGTTGGCTAAGGATAAAAGTCAATGGAAAGCTTTGATGAGCGCAGCATTAAACTTCCGGATTCCTTAGGTCATTGAGTTAGTTAGTTTAATTAATACATTATATTACACGGTGTATATAAATATCAAACTCAGGAGGAGTTGCAATTGTTTCCCTGAAGCCTAAATTACACTCCTTGTACGTTGCATTAATTGGATATTTCACACTTAAATTCATAATTTTATATCCATCCGTGATTTAGGGGTAGATTTATGTAAAACTTGAGAAGCATAATTGAGAGTTTTTTTTTTGTGTGTGTGTGTGTGACAATGCTACAAATCATTTAATTAAATGAAATGTTTCTATGTGAACTATTTCACTATGGCTTGGCACTAGCAAATCTATGGAACTGTAGTATGATGTATTTGACATGTCTATCGTTCACCGTTAGCTTCTTTGCAAGAGAAAGTGAGGATATGCACTTTCAATACTATTATAATGGAAGTGGCATAGTTACTTCTTGCAATGGACACCTCACTTACACATAGTAAGTTTGCCATGTGATACTACCGATAAAATACTACAGGTTGACATTAGAAACGTGAGGATACCGGATTTTCAAAAATTGTTGGTTCATGGATGGTTATACACACTTGTATATGTATTTAATAGAAAATGACTCCTGCAGCCCTTTAAAGAAAGAAAATTAAACACTAAATGGAAAGCAAAAGAAATGAAATGCTACCTCTCTCCTTTGCTCGTACATGAGGTCCCTGGTTCGATCCCAGCTCGCGCCAAGTGAACTTTGTGATGGACAAACACCATGTGCGTGGGTTTCCTCGGGGTTCTCCCGTTTCCTATCACTTTTTTCATTCCACCATTTCATTCAGTTTTTAACCTTCACCGTCTCCTTTAGCCTAGCCGGCATAACCATGGGACATAAAGCTCAAAGATTTCATTTTCTTTCCTTTGCTGAACTCATACGAGGCTATATAGCAGAAAATTAATATATATACACAGAAAGACGTTACCTAGAGCCTACAAATTTGGTACACAAATTGATTTTTACTAGATGTAATCGTGTACGAAGCCTCGATTTTCGGATCGGGGTGGTCAAAAGTTATGCAAGATTCTTTGGTTATTTCTAAGATCACCTTTTCTGTACTAAACCCGCATTACTTGCTTGTTCTGCGGGCTCACATAACATCAAAGGGCAAATACTCGTGTAGTGGAATAAAGACATTCGTCTTCCTCTAATTTCATCCACGTTCCGAATATAGGGCCAATAACTCACAAAAACGAATGCTTACAGCTATTAAGTGATAATACGGAAAGGAATGAACAGGAATATCTGTTAGCAGATCCAAGTAAGATCTAAAAATTGATTATCGGCTGTAGCGCCATCAAAACATAAACGGCGTCTCCAGAAGATAGAGATGCGTCAATGCGGTAAATTCGAAAATGCACTACTCCAAAATCCATGCCCGAAATCTGAAGAAACCGGATTATTGATGGACGGAGTTTTAAATTTCAACTTGTACAGGGTGGCTCAAAAGTAGGTATACAGTACCGTACTGATCAACTCATTGATTTTTATATAATTTTTATTGTTATCCATCAGGTAGACTTAGTTTCTTTATTATTTGTTAATGTCTTTTTACTTAAATCTTAAGCTCGGAACAGCCGAAGCAAATAAACCCATAAATTAGAATGTTATACTTGATCAATGCAGGGGTGTATACTTACTTTTGGACTACCCTGTATATACCGTTGGTGCAAAAGTAAGCATCACTTTTTATTTAAATTCTAACTGAACATTTAAGGTGCGACTTATGTCACCAACCTTACAAAAATTTGCTTTTACAAAGTTGCTTAAAATTATGCTGGTTTCTGAATGATTTATGATCGTATTCTGAACATTGTCACTTGAACAAAAATTTGGTGATCACAGTGGATAAGATAAGGGTTTCATTTCACAATCCCTGTACCTTCTACAGCGTCATTTAAGCACATTACTATCACTTAACATGATTATAGTTTTCCTGTTAACCAATTTCAAACAAAGATATTGCAGTTTTAGGTGCATTCTGTCAAATGCTTGAAGACTTCCTGACCATTCATTTTGGTTGAGACAGCATTAGTCGATCACTGCATTTATGGTAAACTTCAGTCGCCATAAACTTCTTTAATTCCATTAATTATAGAGCAAATAGGTGGGTGAATGGTAGATTAACAGAATAATTTCAGAAAACATAAATTCACATTATTTATTTATCTATTTATTTATTTACTAGCTGAAATGCTCGATTTTCAGACGGAAACAATACCGTTTAAGGAATATAAACACGGAAATTTGAATATTCTGGAAACTGTCCCCCTTTTCCCACTTAAAAGAAATTGACAATCGTAAGTCAACAAACAATCATGAGTATTAAATTGTATCGCTGTTTTCTTTACTTGGTGCTATACAGTTCGTCCTCGTCTTATATATATATATATATATATATATATATATATATATATATATGAATGACACAAATGATGAATATGACGAAAGTCTAGAGCGGGGCAGGCTTTGAATCTTGCCCTAGTCAAGATTCTCACCGACAGAAAACTTTCCATTAAGATTACTTTCATTGCTGTATCCTATAGCAAAGCACACACACACACACTCAGACACATGCATAAAGACGCAAATCTCGTGATGACTGTATCTATTTTGAAGAAAAATAAAGTATGCTATATTTCCCTTGGGAGGAAAAAAAGAAAAAAAGCAATTTATCATTTCGCAACAACCAAAATAAGAAGATTACCAAAGATCTTTTAACCATGACATAGTTCCATAATCACATTTAGAGACGGAAATTCCTCACATGGTGTTCCAACCACCAACGTTTAAATTCCCAATGCACCATTTCCATTTCTCGGTGAAGATCTTCCTTCTCTTCCATCTTTCTCTCTCTGTTACCAGCCCTGGCCTTACAACCCATTCCTTCGCACCGTATCGACTTTACCATTACACAAGCCATTTCATGCCACCAAGTGCCTTTTGGGAGCACCACCAGACGTCAGAGTCAAAAAAAGAGAAACTAAAGATCGTGTGCTGGTTGCTCTTGTACGTACTCCCTCAAGGATCCTTTATCTCACCCCACCTTTCTCTTCTCTTCTTTTAGGCCGAGGTTAATTCTCTTCCTCCTTTTGACCCCCCTGGTAACACTGGGTGTACAAGTATATAGTTTGCTTGAGAATCCGTGCACGGGGGGGGGAGTTCCTCTTCTCCACTCCATAAAGAGAAAGTCGACTTTTCAAGCAGTGTCTCTGCTACTTCTAACCAACCAGCAATGTGCGTACTTGTTTGATTCTCCTCCTAATTCTGACCTCATTCCATCCTCTCTCCTTTCCTCGTTGTACACTACTGTAACTTCCAACCTCAACTCCTCACTTAAAACTATATTTCTCCCTCTCTATGCCTCAAGTTTGCCCCCGCAAAAGCATACTTGCTTGTAAGACTTCTTGTATGTCTCCTGTTCGTATATTAATAATATAAAAAGATTATATATATATATATATATATATATATATATATATATATATATATATATATATATATATATATATATATATATATATATATATATATATATATATATATATATATATATATACCTCCTTCTTGGTCTTAGACCCAAAAAATGAATCTCAAGCACTAGCAACGAATCTCCGTAACTTCTACTTTCCAACCAAAACCCTCCAGAATGTGACTTCCTTGCTCGCACTCACATACAACTTGTTCGTCTGTTTCCTTTGAGACTTTCAAGCCGGAAACCATTAGTCCCTAAACTTCCCCCTTCCTCCTCCACCGCCCCCCCCTCTCTCTCTCTTTCTCTCTCTCTGTGAGTGAATATATGAAGGTCTTCTGTCTCTTCTCTGCCTCCTTTCCAAATTCCTATTTGCATCATAATCCGCCAATCCAACTTCACGGATTATTGCCGAAATTGTACTACCACCAGCAGGAGATTTTAAAGTGGTTATTAACTTTGATGATGGTCGGTCTAACTCATAATGCTGTCGTTAGGATACAAAAAAAAAAAAAAAAAATCGTTATTATAAAGAACTACTGTTGGAGCAGGAACTATTGAAGGTAGAAAGATTTTTTTTTTTTTAAGTTTCTCATAGTTTTTCTTTAATAAATATTTCATTACAAGGAATTTTTGTACTATAACTCTTCAAGAGGCTCAGTATTTTAGGAAAAGTTACTTTCAGTGGACACATTTTCTCCCTTTCCTCCTTTGGACTTACTGACCTCCCGGAGAATACGACAGTAAGAGAAGTTTTGAAAGGGTTTCTAAGAAGTGAAGACCGCACAGGAGTTCAACATATACGAGGAAGAATTAAATGAAAACCGAGAAAGTGCCATTTTGCAGACACAGTCCTTGTAGTCTTTCTGAGCTGATAATACGAAGCAGTTCCGGTAGATGGGGGTTGGAGCTGAGTAACAGTTGATTCAATGTGGCAGCCCCACTACACAGTTGCAGCAAGAAGGAACAGCGTCTATTTATTCGATTTTTATAGAGTGAAGATGTGAATATCTCCGGTTGATATGCATCGGAAAATGAAGTATAGGGACGCCTGTCTGTTACAGTTTACGAATGGCGCAAGAAATTCACAGAAGATACAACTTTGGTGACTGATGCTCCCCGTCCAGGTCAGGCTCATTTGAGTTGTGACAGAGAAGTCACAACCAAAACAGATCGGTTTATTTACGAAAACCGGCATGTTGCCCTGGCTGAAATGGCTTCCTTTTGAATATGAGCTTCGGTTCAGTACAACATAGTGCATGATGAATTCTGCTACAGAAAAGTGTCCGCCAGGTGGGTTCCTCAACAGCTGATCCAGAAACTGAAAGATCGTTGTGTTGACAGATGTCAAGAGCTGTTGAGGCGTTAAGGAGAGAAGGGCGAGGATTTTCTAGCTCATACTGTTACCGGGGATGAGCTAGACCATTTTCAACCAGAGGCGAAACATGTAACCAAAAATGACATTCTTCTTCACCAAAACTAAAGAAGTTTCGCAGCCAGCTCTCTGCAGGGAAAATCACGTTGACTTTATTCCTATTCTGCTCCTATTCTGGAACACTACAAGCCCCAACTACTACAGTGACTATTGTCACCTACACTGACCTTCTCAAGAATCATTTGAAGCCAGAATACGCACAAAGCGAAGGGGATTACTGAGTGCAGGTGTTTTGCTTCAACATGATAACGCATACCCTCATTCTGCTCGTGGAACTACGAAAACAACCTTCATGAAGGCACCGACGAAGTGCCTTCCACATCCGCCATACTCGTCAGATTTGGCAACATCAGATTTCCACACCTTTAGTCTATTAAGGGAGCACCTAGGAGGACAGAAGCTCAAGTATGATGAAGACGAGCAATCAGCAATGCACAAGTGGCTACAGCGTCAATCAAAAGAATTTTTCTTATGTGGTATCAAAGCACTTTCTATGTGATGGCGTAAGTGCATTGAACAGGTAGAGGGACTATGGAGAAAAATAATATACAAGCAAACATTCTCCCTGCAATAAAATAATGGGGGGAAATTTTGGGGGTTTTCATTTGATTCTCCCTTCGTACGAATAACGTTGCTCAAAATATGCCCTAATTTCGTATTATACAAATGGGCAACTTACAGAGTACTAAGTAATTCAAGTCTCGTGGGAAGATTTCCATAAGAATGAGATCAAGTTAAGTAGGTCGCCAACTCAGAGAGGTGGCCAAGTTCATAGGTTTTACTGTATAAACATTGTCCAAAAAGCACATTGAATCATTGATCAGGTAATGATCCGTACAGATTTCAATTATTTCGTTTTATTCGTTGTTGACAGCACTTAATTTTCCTTTTTGAAAACATTTTTCCAATGATGAAACTCCTTCAACAAAGAAAAGAAACAAAATATTTATTTTGAAAAAAAAAACTGCACAGATTATTCCGTTTTAATTTGTTTTAGTCGAATTTCATTGAATTATTTTGGATATTGTCGTCCATAAAAAAAAAAAAAAAAAAACTAGAAATGTAGGGAAAACGTGCTGCCATTTATTGGGAAATAGTGCTCCTTTAAACTCATCTTCAAGAGAGGCCAAGATTGTATAAATTAATCCGGGGTATCCGTACAGATTGTTGATGACAGAAGACATCTGCCACTACGTTATGATGACCACATTCTTATTTATTTCACACTAACCTAACGATAAGTCCTAGTTTGTCTTGAACGTCCCTCGTACCTCGATAGTTATTTTTTCTACCAACCAATCCAAGAGGCGCCCCAAAAAAAGCCCTTCCTCCATCTTTTTTTTTTTTTTTTAACAGAGGCAGACACAATGCCCGATTTTGGACAGACCTCGACAAATTGCCGCCATAAATCGTGTGTCGAGTAAATTTTATAAATGGCCTGTCGAAAGTGTTGCTCATACAAACGAGTCTCTCATCTCATTTCTCTCTCTCTCTCTCTCTCTCTGCCTCCATCACTCCATCTCATTCTCTCTTCTCTGCCATGGCTTTCTGAAGTTAAAAGGAAACGAAGAGATCTAGGAGAAGAACGGAAAAGAAAGCGCAGTGACATGAGGGTAAAAAAGAAACGAGTGACTAACAGTTCAAAATAAATAAAAAAAAAAGGAAAGAAAAGTCTTCGTAAAGGATTGTGGGTGAAGAAAAAAGTAAAATAGGAAATGTAAGAAGCGACGAAAATAAGTTAATTCAGGCTGAGCAGCACAGAATAAAAACAAAATCAACAAAAGGCATACCATTACATCATCGTTGGACACGCAAACATATAAGAAGTTACATCTGCTATTAAGATCGTGTCATATATGATCTTATTAGATATACGCGTGACACAGAAAGAATGCACAAAACGTTATCAATAGAAATTTAGGTTTAAGATTTGAAATTAGATTTCTGGGCTTTCTGTATCTATAGCCATGTTATAGCTCGTCACTTATGAGGGATGACGTCTCTCGGCGATCACACTATCCGAAGAAAAGGAAGGAAGAAAAGAAGTGGCCTGGGACCTGCATATTAGGTACCATCCTGGCACTTGCCTGGTGTGAATAAAGAAAATCCAGGAAACAGGATGAGTGGCCTTAAAAAAAAAAAAAAAAAAAACTTTTATACTTTTACGATCGAATGTCCCACCGGGAATCGTGCTTGAAATCGTTCGCATCAAAGACGAGAGAGTTGTTACGCTAAACAGGGCTACCAACACAAATTTAATTTTTAAAATTTTGTGAATTAAAAGTGAAACCTAATTTACAGAAATTCTCCAATATTGTTAGTTTCTAGTGAAAATTAATCCAGAAATGAGGCACACACCAATCGAACGATCTTATCAAGATGCACAAAATGGTGTGAGTTCTCATGCGTAGTTTCCGAAAAGAATCGCGAAAAACTTTTATTTTGTAAAACAAAAATTTAAAAATTCTGTACGACAACCACATCATCTGTTAAGGTTAAACGAGTAGTTAAGTGCACTCTTGATGGTGATTGGGTAAGTATTGGCATGAAAGGTTTGAAATGAAGTGCCAACAATAGAGGCAATAGTTACAAGAGCTTGATGACCATATATACATAAGAACGATTAAAAATATAGTTAGGAGGACAATTTCAAGTGGATGTATAGAGTGACGCGGAAGGATAAAAGTAGGAATGAAGTGATCCGGGAAACAGTATAGGTGAGACAACTAGTAGAAAAAAAATGCAAGAAAACAGACCGAGATGCTTTGGAAATGTAAGAAGAGAATATTTGGCATACGTAGCTCACCAAGTGCATGCTATAGAACTGAATGGAAAATGAGCCCGAGACCGGCCAAAGAAATAGGGAGGCTGTGTTAAGAACGATATGGTGCAGTGTGGTGCCATAGTGGATGTGACACAAGATAGAAACAGATCTGAAAAGCCGATTCCAGCTAAAGATATACCACATTGACTTGATCCCTAGTCTTCCGTTGCAAGCGCTGCTATCGACTAAAGCAATTCCACTCGCTTTCTCTCGCTTAGCAACAGCTGAGCCCTTATTGGCTCAATGCGTGGCGGGTATGTGAGGGTGTGAGTTTTAGTTCGCATTTTTGCCACGGCTCAAGACATTTTGGCAGCACAATAACCGGGAAAAAAGACTTAGAAGAAGAAGAAATGTATACTTTTAATATCTTATTTACTGCTAACTTATGTGTCCTTATGATAAGAGAAAAGATTAGTGTATTTAAATATACATTTAGTCCTTGTTATGGTGTTTGGCGCTATACATTTATATATCAAGGTAAATGTACGAGGCATTACTATTAAGTCCAACTGAAGTAGATATTTGGTTTATATTTTAATGGTTCTAAATCACTGAGATGAGCTTGCGTATCTTAGTACTAAAGTTAAAATTCAAAGCAAGTATATGGAGTTGGGTGAAGATGAAGTTTATTTTCATAATGGTTAATGCGATATGGTCCCAAAATTATGATAAACTTGTTTAACTATAATATTCGAAAGATGAGACATACAAGGTAGCGCAGGGAAACGGAAAATTTTGAATCTAGAATTAGCAGCACTGTATGGTCGGCATTTGTTTGGGACCGATAACACAACATTGAGAAGACTTTGCCATTTAGTAATAATGACCTACTGAAGTTGTGCGGCACGTGTGTTCGCTGTAAAAGCATTTGATAAGAATTGTGACATTCTATAGCAGCATTTCCCAACCGGTGTGCCGCGGCACACTGGTGTGCCGCGAATAGACCGTTGGTGTGCCGCGAGGAAATCGAAACAAAATTATTAATTCTATAGCAACCAAATTGCAAGACATAGGAAAAAATGTATATTTTTGTATTTCATATTACTATGAATTTCTACCATGGAAAAAATTACTGTAATTGTAATATATTATTCTACATCTATTATTGTGTGGCAGAGAGTATTTCGGCTCGTACACATTTCTACGTTTAGCTACTATGTTACGCTTCAATTGAGAGTCATAGTAACACCGTGAAATAGAAGCACTTGTACGATACGCGTCAAGTGAATGTTCGTAGAACACTCTTTCGCACGTGAATGACAAAACAACACTTTGTTCAACAGCTGTGTTTTGACTTCGACGCATCGCAAGCTGTGTGATTACAATAATATGCACGGGTTTTGATTAAAACAGCAAAGTTAAAAATACAAGACATTTGTTTGTTCATTCGTTATTTAGTGATCTTCGTTCTTAGTCAAAGGTTGGATACAGTTTTCGAAAAAGAAAGCGTATTTTTTAAAATCTGAGTCCTATATTTCATTGCAATTGTTTCTTATTTTAAAATTAGAATAAAAAATAAGCACAATGAATTAGCATAGGGGAAAACCAATGATCGAGCTTTCATCTCTGTTAGGAGATGATCAGTAATCACAGGAAAAAAATACCATGGTATTTTATATTTGCAAATAATAATAATAATAATAATAATAATAATAATAATAATAATAATAATAATAATAATAATAATAATAATAATAATAGCTGTGAGTGTGCCGCGAGAATTCAAGTTACACCCGTAGTGTGCCACAAGTTGAAGAAGGTTGGGAAACGCTGTTCTATAGCCGCCGAGATCCCCTGATTTCTGCCTGTCACGAATCTATCTGGACATCTCGAAAGCAAAGCGTACTGTACAGACATCCTGCAAACATCGTTCAACTGAAAATGAAGGTTAAAGAGGGACTCTCTGGCGTTTCTCAAGACGTAATACACTGAATATGCCAGCGAATTTCCAAACATACTATCATAATGTGTATGCCGAGATGGAGCACATCTTTCCCAAGACTGTCTTGCATATTTCCAATGTCGTCTTCAAGAAGCAAAGTGACATTTAAGTGCCATAGCTAATGTCGTTGTTAATGGCATACACTCTATATGGATCTCAATCATTAAATGTATTCTCTTCTGTGTTCATTAGTACATTTTACGGCAATTAAAATATTCCTGTTTTCCTGCGCCACCCTATACACCAATTGATAGACCACATCGAGCGGAACAAAACGTGATACTTGAAAGATCAATGGCGGATCTAGCCCGGGGACGGCGGGGCCTAGGCCCCCAGTTTGTTTAATGACAAAAATAATTTAAGCTTTTATTTATATATTTTTGGAAGTTTATAGTAATCTCCCCTGATATACCTACCATAGTCTGGATTCTGGCTCGTGCCCCCAGTTTCCACCTTCTAGATCCGTTTCTGGGGGGAGGGGGTAAATATTCATGCGTAGTTTTGTTTGAAGAACACTGATGTTATTTCGTTGTGGTTGTTGTTTCATATCAAACACGTAAATATTGCAGAAAGAAAGCAGGCAACCAAGAAGAAACAGTACAACAAACGATTATATCAGAACCTGACAACACCTAACCAATCATAATTTTTTATGTGCTTTTCGTCACGATCTGCACTAAACGTCTATACCCCCTCTTTCCAGCCCTATCCCCCGCCTTCCTTCCTTCCTTCCTTACAATCTCTTTTCATGTACCTTTTTTTTACCTTTTTTTTTTTCGATAACGAACGGTTAAATACGCTGAACAATAGCACAAACTCATAAAAGTAGTACTAAATCGTATTAAAAGCGTGTTATCGTATTGTAGTTTTTGTCGGCACAAAGTAATTCAGTCGTTTTACCCGTGCTATGATGTGTTTATGAGTCATGGGATCACAAAGATAGAGGCATTCTCTATGTTTTTAAGTAACATATGAAGCGGATTTCAGTCGTAAATTGCTCTCTTGTTTCTTTCTTTTTTTATATTTTTTTAAATGCAAAATTAGAAGCGAATGGGAAAAGAACAAGCACTATCTTTATTCATTATCTTATAGCCTTGTTTGTTGCATTAGAAGAAATTTATTGTGTACTTGCTTAAATGGAACATTTAAAATATTAACCTCAATGTTATATATTATGTATATATAGTCTATTATATTCAAATATGTAAAAACACAACAAAAGATTGTCAAGAATGAAACACGAAAACAAACAAACACCTACTATAATGAGTGATCATGAGAACTGATGAAGGGCTGCCTTTCGCAAGGTCTTGGATTCGATTCCTGGAAGTCACTTTTATGACTGGTTTCTTTTGCTATAATGAATAAAAATTTTCAGTTTAAGTTCCACGCTTTGCCCTGCAGCTAGGCATGCATCCAGAAATTTTGTTAGGAGGGATCCAATATTACAAGTCATTACGTCTATGTAGTATTGAACGGGTATCATTCTGCACCCGAAAAAACGATTTTCAGAAAAAAAAACACGATAGAACTAGATTGTTTTTATAAGAGAAAGAATACAGAAGATCAAATTTTCATGCCGCATCAATCACTGTCCTGTTAAACAAGTATAGCTCAGTTGTTGAGTTAATTTTGAGTTTAACGTCCCTTTCAGCAGCGAGACTATATGAGTAGGGATGCGCACGAGACAAGATTTGTGGCTGTTTCGTCTCGAAAATGTGCTGTAAAAGTGATGTCTCGACTCGAAAAATGTATATTTCTCTATTGGAAGAGCCGTATCTCGACTCGAATTTTGTCAGGAAAACCTGTCTCGTCTCGACTCGTCTCGTGCGCATCCGTATATATGAGACGGAATCTACTGATTAACGTGGAATCCGAACCACATGAGCTGTCGCCGGGAATCGAAACCGGGTTTCCCCACACGAAAGGCGCGTACGCTAACCGCTTAGCCACGAAGGAGGTCTAAACAAGTATAGTTTTATTGAGAAAGTGTACAAATGTATGTTGAATTAGGAAGTTTTTTTGGGGGGGGTTCGGACCTGGTGGACCCCTTGAATGCGCCCGTGCCTGTAGCTTAAAGAAGACAGATGCTATCCACCACAAATTCACATAGCTTGGGGGATCGTACCAAGGACCTGTGACGTAAAAGAGGTGAGCGTTCTACCACTGAGCCAACGTGCTTTCGCTATAGTACGACATTCTGATTGAGTGATGCGAAACTAACTTTTGGTGCGATGGATCCTTGGTTCGATTCCAGTGGATGGTAATTTGTGGTGAAATCATCATAATATCCGTCACTTTTCCTGAGATTTCTCTCGTTTCCTACCACATTCTTATTCCATTTGACCAATGCATTCATAATCATTTGTTTGCACCTACCATTCATTTTCTTTAACCTAAAAATGGCATAACAGTAGGACGTTAAACCACAAGACAGTTTTCCGAATCATTTTATAGACGGGGACTACGTGTGTTTCTAGTTAGGTTAATAGCTGTGCCTTATCTCATTTAGATATTAAAAAATTCGACATCGACATAACATCGAAAAATCGGAAGATACTGTATATACATATGGATTAATCGATATACTGAAATATCACAAGACCGTTTCAGCTTGAGGTCATTGCCAATAATAAATTGATAATTCATATAGTACTGAAAGAAATTGTTTATTTATTTATGTATTGTATATTCAAAATACACTGTTAAATTATATATATTGGTGAAATAGATACCCATAATCAGGTCCGGATTTAGGAGGTGCAAAGGTGCACGTGCCCCCCCCCTTCCCCTGGTTGTAAAATGAGAAGCTAGCAGTGAAAATAGCAACACTTTCCGAACCTTCCTGCCATCATGTTTCGTTTGGGTCTTAATAGGAAACAGAGCTTTGCAAAAGCAATAGTTTAAGTTGATTTTCTAAAGGTTGAAGGAAAAGGATTCACCAAGCAAAACTATATAACATTTGCCAAGTACGAAAGTAAACAGAAGCCAGGAGGAGAGAACATTTTTTTTCTTGCATATCATTGCGACTCTATTTAAAATACTTTCTTTTATTCTGTGCATTAGCGTTGTCAGGGATAAAGAATATTGTCACATGTCACTTTGAAGAGTTTCAGTGTGATTGGTTATTTTGATAGTTATTGGTGCACCCCCCTCAGACAATCCTGGATCCGGCCCTGCCCATAATATCCACACGTCATGGGTATCTCTGACGCACATATTACAGTAAACTTGCGATTATCTGCGGAATTGGGTAGCGCAGTAACCGCCGGATTAACCACAAAATAGCTAAAAAGAAAAAAAGATACAAATTAACACGAAAGTGCTTTTGAATAATTTTTATTTACAGTAAAGAGGTCTATACATAAACTATGACTTAATAAACCATAAGTTTGTGTACTTTCAAGTTTCTTGGTTTACTTAAAAAAAAAAAAAAAACCGTCGGTCAATTAGTTTTGTTTTGTTGTGTTAAACAATGTCTTATTTATTTATGATTGAAGTTAAAGCACCTCTTTTTTAATTTATGATTGAAGTTAAAGCACGTCTTTTTATTTATGATTGAAGTTAAAGCACGTTTTAGTTTATTTATGATTGAAGTTAAAGCACGTCTTGTTTATCTATGATTGAAGTTTATTTATTTATTTATTTATTTATTTATTGTCAATACAAGGAAAGAAGCAAAAAAGAAGAAAGGACGGAAAGACCGCAGATTATCCGCAAAACAGATAATCCGTCCACGGATAATCGAAGGTTTACAGTATTTGTCATAATGGTATTTGAAAATTAACATACCTGCTATAAATAGTATGATGGGAGAACTTTAAATATTTTTCCCCCTTTTTCTAATGGGAAAAGTAGCATAATAAATATTGTACTTAAGCAACGAAAATAAATGTCAAACAGTAAAAAAAAAAAAAAAAAGAAAAAAAAAGAAAAAAGAAAAAGAAAAAAAGGAAAGAAAAAAGCAAGTTATATAATATGTAAGAAAGCCTTAATTCTGTTGCTGACTATTACATTTTAGAGAGAAAGTCTAAGAAAATACAAATGGAAAAGAAGTTTTAAAAAGAAAGGAAAAGAAGCAGGAGGGACGCAAAAATGATCACATTTTGTTGTGAAGCAGGAAGCTTGAGTCGTGACATGAAACACCGCCCTTTTCTTCTACTTAATAACCCCAAGAAGAATAATAATGTTTTCATGGAAAATACAAAAGAATACAACACAAAGGCTACACAAGTGGCCCTCGCGTCCTGTGTTGTGTTCTATGTGTGAATATTTGTACATGTGTGTGTGTGTGTGTGTGTGTGTGCGTCTGTCTCCACACCCTCTCCCTGTAAAATATGCTGTCAGTTGTACACCCACGAAGATAGTATATTTACTACTCAGACACAACACCCAAATTCGACACCATTCTTCTTTCATTAAAGGTGTATTAAACGCACATTAGCTATTTTCCTTTCTGAATGGATTACACAACTTCTATTTATAACATAATAGCAGATTGCCCATTCTTCGTACGAGAAGAATACGTTCCATTTTGGACATAAAGTGTAATAGGGGATGAATTTTGGATCTAAACGTCATCGGAAATGTCACTGCTCGTCTCAGCGATCCCGTAAACTATGGAATCGATACTAATTATCGGTCATTTTCAATCATTGTTATATATCTTAGATCTATATTTTTTCTGTTTTCATATTTGAAGATGCTTAGAAAATACAAAAGAAGTCGGGCTGACAACCATGGAGCCAAGAAGAAACAAAACAATACCACTACTACTTTAGTGAATTTTATCACTAAACATCAAAGGCTGTTTGTGTAGTCTACAATACAAATGTGGATTTATCAAAATAAAATTGTATTTTTCATTTTTACACAAGATTTATATATATATGTACAGGGGTGCCCACAAAGGGGGGCTATGACGCAAACTGCGTCATTGAAATATTTGGGGGGGGGTAAAATCTATATAAATATGTTTGAGGGGGTGTAAAAATTAATCGAAAAGATTTTTTTTCATGGAAGAATACCTACGGATAGACAATTTTTTTGGGGGGTGCGTCATTGACATAAGGGGGGTGGGCACCACTGATATGTACCAGGTTTTACTCCACCTGTAGGGTAAAACCGGGTGATTATCCTTTTATAATATTATATTAAGAAATAAATTTTAAACTTCTGCAACTTTAAAGGATATAACTGTAGGCTAAATATCATTTTGCCCTTCTTCAATATATAATTTTTGCAGCACTTTACTAGAACAACTTTACCTCCCAGAAGCCATCAAACCTTACCTACCCGGTTCTATCCCAGTTTTCCCTATGGCAGTGGTTCTCAACCTAATTCCTATCACGAGTTCATGACCCCATTTTATCACATACTCTTGCCAGCGACCCCCCCCCCCTCTAATAATTGTACCAAACTTGTGAGATTTTCATTAGTACATACCTTTTGCGGAGATCTCACGATATCGATGTATTTCTATAATAGTAGAATCCATTTCTTGTATATAGTGGATACAATAGCTTCCCTAAAAGCGAATGGATTAAAACCACATTTGATCAGTTCATTCATATTATAAATATCAAATCAGAACCGTCAAACTGTTTCAAAATGGAGGCCGTTTGAAAATTTTAAAAGCTTCATAACCCATTTTGGTTCATATGAAAAAAAAAAAATAAATAAAAGTGATTTTTAACTTTGGTTTTAAAAACGTAGACAGTTGTTAAAAAAACAGTTATTGAGTATTTTAAAGACTTGATAATGTGCGTCACGAAGATTGAAAAATGAAATGAAATCTTTGAGATTTACGTCCCACGTTTATGCCGGTTAGGCTGAGAGAGACGGTGATGATGAGGAATGAATGAAATGGTGGAATGAAGAAAGTGGGAGGAAACGGGAGAACCCCGAGAAAACTCACGCACACGGTGTTTGTCCACCGCAAAGTTCACTTGGCGGGGGCTGGGATCGAACCCGGGACCCCAAGCACCAGAGGTGAACGCTCTACCATTGAGCCACCGCGGTCCCGTCACGAAGATAGAACTGGACACTGCCACACTAGTGAAAGCACATCATCCTCAAGTACTTCATTAGCTTTCAATTATAATTGTATTTCGATATGCAGGTTTTGTTGCTTCTGTAATTTTCTGGTATTTCAATATGCATATCTCATTAGTTTGATATCTATCTCTTTCATTTAAATTGATTTTTAAACAACTCAGCTCTTGCTGAAAATGTTTAGTGGATTTTTTTTTTTGTTCTTAACAGTATGTATAAAATTAAAATATGAATATCAGAACAAAATTCAAAATAATATTTTAAAATATTTTCCGGTATTAGATTCTAATTATATCTATCTCTTCCGTTTACCTTCGCTGAGAAACCCTGCCCTATGGTATTTTGTTCTCAATAGCAATTAGCCGATCCTATAGTGCGTCCAGTAAGAGAACGTCTCTGACAGCTCGCAGTGACATTGCCACCACTCGCGTGTCAAGGTTTTTTTCCGGTGCAACTGAAGTGGCAATTTAATTAATGGTATAAGACAGAGTGATCGTGGTTGGTAACACTGGTATCAAAGTAGGGGCTGCAATGTCCCACCGCATGTGGTAAGAAACGACAGAGACCCTCTCTTGTTGGCCGTGCTATTGTCTCACTAAACTTACGAAACATAATGTAGAATAAAAGTTACGGCTTCCACTGGCCTAACTATACTCCACTTTTTTTTCTTTTAATATTTTCTACGTGTAATATATAGTAAATGCCAAAGCACAGAGGCAGAAATGTTAGAATTTATCTATAGAGTTAATATTTACAGATATTTAGAGGTATTTTTGTTTTCCCACAAGGCAAGAAACATATGATACCAATACATTTTTTTTTTTATTTGTTCTAAAGCGTATATTACATTTTAAATCCTTCAATTCGGAAAAGAAGACTACAAAACGAAGAAGATACACAAGATAAATACTGACAAACAATTCCAAAACTACAACCAAAGTTTCAATATGTTTTCGCATGGATTTGTATTTACATTATTTAAACGTTAAACGTTTATATTTGAGAAGTCAGAACAAAACAAAACAAGATTTGTTTTTCTTCTAATTTACAGTTTACTCAATCTATAGAAATTCAATCATTATTTCTGCTGGCAAACCGTTATTACAGGTTAGACTTGGTTTTAATATTTTGCTTTTTCCATTAACAGTATTTACATTCTATCAGTTAATTTGTCTTCAAAAATCAATAACAAAAGTCAGTACACCGTATCCTTTCTTTTTGTTAAACAAAAAGAAAACTTAGTGAAAATGCGTTGTTTGGTGTTTATATTATGAAGTTGCCGCTTATCATTTACACAGTTTACAGATTTTTGAAAGGAATGTGGCAATGAAAGTGGATGATAGGTAGAGGGAGACCAAGAAGGAAAATGATAGAAATGTCTTCAGAGAGAAAGATCTAATAGGGGAAGAATTCAGGGACAAGGATTTATGGAGTAGACTCAGTACTTTATGGAATAGACTCGACCCTACATAAGTGGAAAAAGACGGAGGTAAAGAAGACAGATTTTATAAGAGAACCGAGAATTCTGAGCCATCCCTCTTAGAATGATATGACCATATCTCCTCTAAATTTTCTTAAGCTTCTCAACTTTACGTAGGAGGAAATGTAAACTCTAGAGGAAATTTGTGAACTTTGGGCAGGGCCGTGGTAATTCAGTGATAATGCGTTCTCCTTTAGTCGGCCTGGGCGTGGTTCGATCGCACCAAATGGGCAATCGCACAGACGGAGAAAGGAACAGAATTTTTAAAAAAATAGATATCACTATGGTAGATATTACTAAGTGACTCACTTCTATTCATCAACGCCCAGGCCGTACTAGTCTAGGTAAAAGTGTGAAATTAAAAAAAAAAAGTCTCGAAAGCAATTGTGCATTTTTTAAAAATACGTCCTAAGGGGAAGTTAAAAGAGGATTCGTTTTTTTTTTTTTTTTTTTTTTTTTTTTTGCAAGAATAGAGCATTTTATCTTGAATTACTGAAGTTAGGTACGTAAAATTTGGTACATAAACTCCTCAACAGAAACAAAACGTATTTTAACTAAAGTGTTTGAAAATCCCGTACAATTTCTATAATATTCAAATTTCTGATTCTTTGTTCAGAAAATGCCCAATATGAGGAGTCGCTTAAGTTAGAGGTGTCATAACTATTTATATATATATATATATATATATATATATATATATATATATATATATATATATATATATATATTAGGGTGTCCCTTATTTTGGGTAATTTTGTGTTGCGATACACGCCCCCAAATGTATTCTATGTGACCGTAAACATGCAAACATGCATTAGTGAAATAGCACCTCTCTACGAGAACGTTAACCCATGCCAACTTGACGACAAAATCATGAAATGACATTTCCACATTATAATATAATTTAGAATTTCCAACCGTGATAACGGAGAAACTAAAAGAGATAGGGAAACGAAACTTTGCTCGAGGCAACTAGAGACAGGACGACATATGCCCGTGTATTGAGGAACATCACCGGATGAACAGTGTTGCCAACCCAGGAGAAAGTTATGTTTTTGTAAATTGAATGATCTAAATTGGATATCATCATTGGAAGTCATCATTGGATATCATCATTGGAGGTGCAGCGTTGCCACCTCTTACAAACCTTACGTCTCAGCTTTAACAAGGTACCGAATATCTCTGTCAGTACGTCACTTATCGATCTCACATAACCATGGTACTACTCCTCATGCTCTACCGCCTTACATTATAGGTTTTAAACCATACAGCACTAGTGATCTTTTCCGAGTTATTGTACCTTTTCCAAATTCAACTTTTCTCTACTGTTCATGGCAACACTGTTCAGCTGACCCTTCTAGACTTACAAGGAAACCTTCCGAAAATGATAGTTGCAGTGAAAGATGTGACCTATGCCAATTGAAAGAGCTGTAACAGAGATGAGCATTTCCAAAATATCAGCTGCCCATAGCAATAGGTTCAAGAAATATAAGGGGTGGAAGTTCGGGAAACAGCAAGGTTGGACAAGGGGGGGAAAGTGCAAATTCCGAAAAAAAAAAACAAAAAAAAAAAAAACGGGGGCACGGCAAAATACAATGCTAACAAGTGATGTATAGAAAGACACTTGCCACAATAGAGAACAAATGAAGGCCACCAGTGGGGTTAACAGTGTTGCCAACTGCAATGAAAAGTACATATTTTGCAAAGAGCACTGTATGAAGTGAGTGCAATATTCAGTGTCAACCTGTCATGTAGAACATAAGATATGACGTGTATAATCAGTGGTACAATATAACAAAAGAAAATAGAAAAACAGAAGTACAAAAAATACGGAAAAGACGGAGTTGGCCATAATGCGCCACATTTGATCACAAGGTGTGCATATTAGAATGAACAAAACAAGAAAGCACGTCGTCTTTTCATGCCATGTTAAGACACAACATATATTTGTGGCGGCCATTTTGAAAACCATGCTTCATATAGCAAATGTTTCCTATAGGCGTTGTTGCACAATCCATGATCTATCGAAAGAGGTACCACTCAGTACCTGTTGCCATTTGAAAGTTCGAAGTTGGCTCCTGGGGCCCTATGATGGGGATTCTAGGGGCACTTGCTTCTTACAGACTTTTATTACCCGCTGACATTCGTACATTCCTGCACAACTGGATCCGTCACATTTTTGTTCGTTTCACAAATCTTTCAGGTCACAAAGTTTGGTGGGACACCCTGTATATTCCAACATACGACCCAACCATGACATAACGTTCACTACTTCTATTATTGGTTGTTGGCTCAACCCAACCATTTCATGTTCCCCGACTTGACATTGCCTCAATCTCTCTAGCATTGATGCATTCCGAGTGATGCCTGTTGCCGGAATTTTCCTTTTGTGAAGCGAGTGGCCTAACTATATTAGGCTTGTCTGGATTTTCATGACCAGTGTTGCCAACTTTGGAACTCATTTTTCTTTTCAACTCTAGGTACGTCGGTTTCCTGCATAGTTGGTGCTTTCTTGCTTTGTTCATTCTAATATGCACAGCTCGTGAACAAATGTGGCGCATTATGGCCAACTCCGTCTTTTCCGTATTTTTCATACTTTTGTTTTTCTATTTTCTTTTGTTATATTGTATCACTGATTATACACGTCATATCTTATATTCTGCATGACAGGTTGACACTGAATATTGCACTCACATCATACAATGCTCTTTGCAAAATATGTACTTTTCATTGCAGTTGGCAACACTGTTAACCCCACTGGTGGCCTTCATTTGTTCTCTATTGTGGCAAGTGTCTTTCTATACATCACTTGTCAGCATTGTATTTTGCCGTGCCCACGTGTTTTTTTTTTTTTTTTTTTTTTTTTTTTGCGTAATTTGCACTTTTCCCCTCTTTTCCAATCTTGCTGTTTCCCGAACTTCCACCCCTTATATTTCTTGAACCTGTTGCTATGGGCAGCTAATTTTTGGGAAATGCTCATCTCTGTTACAGCTCTTTCAATTGGAATAGGTCACATCTTTCACTGCAACTATCATTTTCGGAAGGTTCCCTTGTTAGAGTCAGCTTAAGCAGTTCTTGTCAGTATTTAATTTAAGGTGTACAATATGTTAGTACCTGACTCTCTATATGCGCCAACGGCGTTTGCACATATTTCACGTTATTTCTCGAAACGTTTGCAACACTGATCTGTGTTTACCATCTCTTTTGTCTTTATTTTCATTGTTGCTTCCAATGATGATATCCAATTAAGATCATTCAATTTACAAAAACATAACTTTCTCCTGGGTTGGCAACACTGTTCATTCGGTGATGTTCCTCAATACCCGGGCAGATGTTGTCCTGTCTCTAGTTGCTTCGTGCAAAGTTTCGTTTCTCTATCTCTTTTAGTTTCTCCGTTATCACGGTTGGAAATTCTAAATTATATTATATTGTGGAAATGTCATTTCATGATTTTGTCGTCAAGTTGGCAGAGTTAACGTTCTCGTAGAGAGCTGCTATTTCACTAATACGTGTTTACGGTCACATAGAATACATTTGGGGGGGGGGCGTATCGCAACAGGAAATTACCCTAAATAAGGGGCACCCTAATATATATATATATATATATATATATATATATATACGGTGTTATAAGAATGTATCACAACATTTTGGAGGGCAGATTTCTCATATCAAAATAAAAAAGTTCATATGAACCTGTGCTCAAAAGTGGATAAAAGAGTGTCGAAAACGTTAAACAAGTGAACTTGAAAAGTTCATACAGCTGTACTCGGGTCAAGACATCACTGAGAAACTGATATATGAACTATCCAAATATCCATCTTTTAAGAATGCTCTAGTACTTGCGCACCAATTTTTTGAGAGGTTAGGTGGACAGTGATCAACTACTTCGAAACAGCCTCTCTAAAAATGATTGTGCAAGTACCGTAAGTGTTGAAAGATGGATATTTGGATAGTTCACATACTAGTTCCTTAGTAATGTCTTGGCCCGACTGGATCAGTTCTATAGTAGTGGAACTATTGACTTTTAAAATTCATTTTTTCAAGTTTTCGGCACCCAATTCGTCGTTTTCGGCATTTCCGACCACAGGTTCATATGAACTTTTTTTTCTTATTTTGATGTGAGGAATCTATTGTGACAAATTTTTGTAACACCCTGTATATAATTCTTTAAGAACAAAATTATTAATAATAACGATCTCACTTTATACGACATTATCACACTACACAAATAATAGTTCTTGCGAGCCAATAATTAAGTGCTAAAGAATTCAACTTACTTTAAACACTATACAGCACACACCAGAGGGCAAGGCAAATAAGACACCAACACACACTCTCTAGCAATGAATTTGAAAAACTAATTTGCTTCCTAATAGCATGCATGCTATTGTTTTTGGTCAGGTTGGCAGGTTGAAAATGACGAGGGGAGTGTTGCAGGAGTTGATTGCTGGTAATTGAACACTAGAGATCACGGAACGTGATGTTCTTTCGCTATAAGTGTTAGTTATTATCAAGAAAGATGATAAGCTCTAACTTTGTATTCTAATTACCTGCTTAGAACTCTCGCTCTATCTTTTTTTTCTTTTTTAATATTTATTGTTAAAGGTCATATATAGTTCTTAACTATGTTTGGCTTGAAACAGTGTAGGTAACTCTTATACACATAATGTTGCTAAAAGTACTCTGCTATATTTTGTATTATTCAGGGATGCATTGATGACTCGGTGTAATTGAAATTTTAGGGCAAAAAATAATGACGCAAAGTACGTCAGTAAAATTTTAGGACGAAAAACTTAAAAGCAGTAAAAATCTGTTAAAAAAAAAAGTGCATGATTTATACAAACAAGGCCGTATCATGGAGAGAAGGGATATTAAGATTTTAGGGAAGCGTATCACGATCTCTGAGGGATGGACATTTCTGTATTATGGGGGAGTTCCACAAAAAGAGAAATTCTAAGACATTTACTAACATATCTGAACGGAATTACGAAGCTAGTACAACAATGATAGCATGGCCAGCTCTTTTTTCCTTCTTTTACTGTTCCAAAAGGGTATATGGAAAACTGGAAGTTACGGAGTGGAAGCGTCGATCCCGGGTTCGATTCTTTTATGTTCACCACACATCACTCATCTAGAAGTCGTCCAGGTGGCCACAGCCCTTTTGTGAGTTATATCGCAAGAAAATTTAATTTAAATGGAATCGAAACAAACCAAATTGATTGGGGGAAAACTATTCCTGTTACATAGTGCTAGTCAAGCTTCTCAATTAAAACTATAGGTCTACTCGTATATTAAACGAAAATAAGCAGTTGCACGAACTCAATTTGAGTAATTTCTTACTGTACACACTTACGACAGCGGGAGAGGAAAATTAGTTATGTTGTTATGGTACACTAATAATAGCGTTTGAATACCATACAATATAATCTCCTTTTCACAATAAACAACTCACAAACAATAAGTTTGTTAGCGACAGGCGTAGAAAAAATATGTCCGTTAATGACAAAATTATTGTATATGTTCCACTACCTCTCTTCTAAACGCTGGACGAACATATTTCTACTCTACATACTCAGCGTTATATAACGTTTTAATGATACCATGTATAGTATTTGAGTGATACACTGTAGCATAAATGACTTAATCAATAGTGATCATTCTGCAGTTTTTTCTTTTTCTTTTCTTTTTGGTCTGTGCGCAAATAGCAACACTCAAAGAAATATTAGCAAAGAATGTCTTGACAAACAGCATATCATTCGAGAATACGCATCTGCATCACCAAAAAGAGATATTGTATTGCATTTCTACTAGTACTTGTACATTGCTGAAAAACTAAGGTGAATATTAATTATATTTACACTGAGTATCACAAACAGGTTTTCTTTCATAAAATGTCTGCGGAACGGGGAGGTAAGGATCAAAATCCGTGGGGACTGTAGTGGGACACTATTTGGAGGATTGACATGGAATCGCAATTTAATTTATCGTAGCTCCGGGGATAGATTTTGGATTTAAAAAAAAAAGCCATGGAATTAATTAGCTTGAATTCGGAGGCTAAGGAATCAAAATTTCGATATCTACGAGAGCAGTCACTTACATTGATGATTTCATTAGATATCCCGTGGTGAGGAATTCTCCTCGGAGCTGCAAACTCCCTCCTGGGGCATATTTCCAATCATGTTCAACTTTTTTGCAGTACTACTTTTACCCCCAGAATTGGTCACTTATAATACTGCTACAGTCACTGCAACAACTCGTGAAGACTGAACTCTACACCAATCATAGAACTGGTTTGCCTCACATGTGATGCATCGGAAGAATTCGGTACGATTCGTGGAGCTGTCTTCCGAACACACACTAGAGAAAACGCGAAAAAAAAAATGTGCCAACAATGCTGTCAAATTTAGAAGACATACCGAACGAGCGGCGAAAGTACAACACTTAAGAGTCTTCATCCCGGCTAAATTAAAATACCGCTAATTTTACATTAATTATGTGATATCTTCAAATAGATAAAAGATAATCGAAATGTGAAACAAGAGCGCCCTAGACAATATCATTTTACACGAGAAACCGTTATCACGACTCACTTATCTGCTTTCGATTTCGAGCCATTTTGAAAATCGGCATTTATTTTCGCGTTTCTAAACAGCTGAAAACATAAAGCCACTAGGTGATTTGTGATAACGGTATCTCAAGCAAAATAATATTGTCTAGAGCGCTCTTGCACCATATTTCGATTATCTTTTATCTATTTGAAGATATCACATAATTAATGTAAAATTAGCGGTATTTTAATTTCGCCGGGATGAAGACTCTTAAAGAAGGGTAACACGAACGATTATTCAAATTAAATGCTAACAAAAATGACATCAAAAATATAAAACAACAAAACGAAACTTAGCAACAATCCGATAACATTGTACCCTCAGGAGATAGTCACCGTGTAGCGTGAGAGATGATGACACTGGAAGAACTTCATAAGTAGGAGTTCACGACCGGGACACACTCTCACGTCCTATTGGGTGCTGACATTAGCAAATCTAGATCAAACTTCACGACTCCTTGCGACAAATATAGACATAAAAAGAAAGGAACGCTTTTTTCTTTCAATCAACTCGGACTAAAACTTGTAACATATTATAAACCTGTTACTACCTAGTGAGGTTCTACTGTATTTATTCTTGATTACAAAGATCAAAACGAATCCTTTGTCTTCTGTATCCTTATTTATGTGTACGCTTTATTGTTTTGTTTCCATTCTTTCTCAATGTTTCTTTTTTTTTTCTATCTTTCCTTCTATTTTGCTTATTAATGACAAAGTGCCTAAGTTTTATCGCAGTATAAAACTCCTTATCGGAAGACTACATCTATATGATCAAGTTAGAGCACACTCAACAGGCAATTACGTTATATAACAGAGTAGGATGGGGTAAGCACTAAAAGAGTGGGGTAAAAAAAATTTTGCGGGCTTAAACGTAACAAACATATCGACCAAATACATCGTTTAGTCAAAACTGCCAAGTCTTATATGCTTATTGTGTTCTTTAAAAAAAAATAGAAAAAGGCGACAAAAACTAACACAAGTCACGAACAGTCAGTGAACAACGCTTAAAAAAAAAAAAAAAAAGATTAATAACTTTTGCCGGCCATTGCTTTCATATTAAGCGAGTACATGCCAGTTAAACGTAACGAATACGCGAAAAAAAAAAAAGATCTTCTTTTCTCTCATGTGCCTAGTTTATACCCCGTTATCAACAATTGAAAGCTATTACCGCCAAGAGCTCGTTAACGTTCTGACAAGAAGTGTATTATAGTTAATCTTTCAAAACTGAAAAGGAGGTGGGTTCGGTTTCTCACTCTTACGATAGATGGAGCACACATATCGGCCTTCTTTATGTCCTTTTTTTTTTTCAAGTTTTTCGTTCTGTGTTTTTAAGATGAACGATAGATTTCATCCTTTCGTTTATTTCCAAACATGAGAAGCGTCAAGATATTTTGTTACACATCATTCAATGCCTCATTTAACACATCTTCCCAAAGCCATCAATTTATTCCCCGAACGTGCATAAGTTTAACATCTGCATACACGCCTCTTTCACACCTTCATACAATAAAGAGAGAGAGAGAGAAAGCGTTAAATCGTAATTTTCAATGTTGCCACCACTCTCCAAATTTATTACATTAACTAGATGATTTTTTTTTTTTTTTAATTACAGCAGAAACTATTAACCCCTCAGTAAGATGGCTCTCTTGTCATTTTGTCAGATATTTGTGGAACTGTGCATGTGTAACGATTTTGAGTGTTTTCCGGTCTTATGTAACATCTGTAATACCAACGATGGGATATATTATTAACGTGAGGTACAAGTCATAACCTGCGTTTGAATCTGATGCAGTTGGCGGGTGAACAGATTATCATGCATGATTAACTCGCACTGTCTAAACCATTTCACACCACATTATTTCGACTCCAAGAGCAGTGACAGATCTGGCCCGGGGCCCGGGGGTCCAGACCTCCCAGTTTTTGAGTTACAAAACTAATTTAAGGTATTATTTGTATATTTTTGGAACTTTATAGAAAACTCATAATATAACCTATCATAGTCTGCCCCCAGTTTTTACTTTCTGGATCCGCTACTGTCGAAGATAGTTGGACTGCAGAAACACGCCACCAGCCTTGACTATTATGCCGCAGGTTGAACATTTCTTGTGGAATATAGTGTGATCAATTTGAAGAGTTTCCCCACGTTTAATTCCCGTGAGAACACAAAATTTTCTGCGCGGACCCTATATCATGAGGCAACTGAGGAGCTGGTTAGATTAAAAGGTAGGTAACACCAGTTAAGAAGACCATAAACAAAAGTAAAAGAAGCTCTAATGTGCTGATCACGCATTTCTCAGCTAAAATATGAACCACGAAGTTCAATGTATAGTGCAACACAAGTAGTTCTCAAATATCATCACTTTAAATCAAACACCGAAAGAAAATGCTATAGTCGAGCAGAAAGTTGGAAATAATTATTTATTCAGTGGCCGGGATTTCATACAGTCGAATGTTTGTAGAAAGTGTAATCGATGTTGGTTCCAACAAAAAGCTGCAATAGCAAATGTTGGCGGTTTGATGATCGCCACTTTGAGATGACAAGACTACTGAAATTATTGATGCAGAACTATTGGGGTGAGAGCCCCAAGAATCTGAAAAAATAAATGTCTAAACACATCTAGCTAGACGTAATATATTGGTTTGTTTATCCAATTGATTCACTCCACCTTTTCATATCCCCCTCCCTTGTCTTCCTTCCACGAAAGACAATAAGCAATTTACTTGCTAATTCTCAGCAATACTAATCTTGAGATACATCCTTAGTTTATTAAATACTTTGTTGATTCTGAAGCCTCTGACGTCATTATTGGTTAATAATAATATTTTTAAGATCCTCCTCGTCCTCCCAAAAAAACAACATTACTAATCCACATTTGACAAATAACAAACTTTCTATGTAATTACGAATAGAAAATGTAACATAAAGGATGCTTTCATTTCTGTAACATTTTGAAAATGTCAAATTTTTGGATCGCTATTGATAAATAAAAGCACAGATACACAAACTTGTGGAATCGAAATTACACATTCAGCTTACCTCTACCCCAAATAATTGAGCGCAATTTTGAGCGAACACTAGTTTCGCTGGAAATGGTAAATGTTAATTTAAATAAGCGTGTGACTTTCAATGAGGTTCCTGAGCATAAATTCGAGCGAACTTGAGTCCCATGCTTGTTCCACTGAGGTTGTCGAGTTGAGAGACTGAGTGCTTTCGAGTTCCATTGAGGATGTCAACGCATGGACATCTTTGTTCAATACAAAACTAAGGAAGGCACTCGTATTCAGAATGCCAGAGTTAGTTTTATGTTGTATCTACTGCTAAAAAATCACTTTACAAGTAACCTGAAGATGCTTCACCTGTTGAATTTATAAATATGTACCGAGAATATACTGTGAATGCTCTCAGCATATTATACCAAGTAGCTCAAGGGCGAAGCTTTAATACGAGGGTGGACTGAAAATGTTTGTGGGTTGACTAGCAAGGAGGCAATTATTTTGTTTCTATACACTAGCCAGAAACTTTCCAATCCACCCTCGTATTAAGATTTTTAAATTTTGTTTTTTTATTTTTAATAATAATAATAATAATAATAATAATAATAATAATATACTCATTACTGAAACTCACGAAACCATCCTGGTGCTCACGGAAGGGTACAACCTTCAAGACAACGTTCAACTAGCTGATGTGATTGGCGAATTGGCTTCTAAAGCCATTGTTTATAGCTTTATTTTTAGACCAAAGTTCGCCTTTTTTGTGTGTGTTTAAGTACCTTCCAAATTGCGATTGAAAGCTTAGATCAATCTATGTATTAAAGTGCTAGAAAAGTTTATATGTTTGTCTCCAAAGAAAAGTTTATAGCTGTTTGTCTCCAATCCTTTCGTCAATGAGATCTGGAAAACCACAAGTGCTAGTAACACGCCGTTTCGCTGGTCGATTCCAAATTTTGTGTAGATTGTCCAGTTCTAATTGAATATTAAAAAAAGTGGCCATTATTTCTTACATTTTTAGGGGTAAACTGGAGGTGTTGAAATTTTAAAAAAGTAATCCATCATATCATACCAACACAACATAGTTGTATACAGAGGTTGTATATCTCTCAGGCGTTTGTTTCAAGGCCAAATGATAATTGAAAACGAAGGATAACCATTTCTTCAGGCTAAGATAAATCTTTAATTGTTAGGAGTGTTTTGCCCAATAAACACCATATATCACTGACATTATAATTAATTGCGTATGTAATGTATTTGTTTATTACATATTGCATGCAAGAAGAAAGAAAACAATGATCATACATGAATTAGGAACTCCAACCGGAAGTACGCTCAATGTTGCAAACGGTGCGACATATTGAAAAAATAATATGGTACCCTCTTGTCGATTTTTTTTTTTTTTTTTATCAAGATGTCTTTCACTTGTGTCTGTAAAGGGGCATGTATAGATGTTGAGAGGAATTACACAGAGATTCATCCTCATATGTGAATGATGCGCTGTGTGGAGAGTGCAGGTTCAGCTAGTATAAATAAAACAGACATGTGATCTAATCAGGAATTGAACCAAAGTCTTGTGCTATAACCATTCTGATAACGACGGTATACAAATACAGATTAACTATTACTACTATAAATCATCTACTCCTTTTTAAGGAAAATCAAAGTAAAAGAAAAGAAAGACAAGAAGAAAAAGAAAAACAAAGAAAGCTGAAGTTAGACGTGAAGGATCGTATAATCAATTCCCGGTCATGTAAATTTGCAGAAAGCAACATCACACTCAGGGTGTAGTCTTCGAATCCTCTCTTTCTTTTCCTTTTTTTTAAATTTGATAATTTTTTATCCCATATATTTACTTCCATTAAAAGTAAGCTATTGGCAACACTGTTATTAACTTACCCTTTTTTCTTGTTTGAAAAAAATGATAAATTGTGATTTAAAAAAAAATCATCAATATAGTTTCTTTAAAAATATGGCTGTGTGACCTGTTCCATACTAAAAACACCCATATTCAATTTTTTCTTCTTTTTTTAAAAAAAATGCAGAAAACGTCTGCCCTAAGTTTCAATGGACAGACCTACAATCTAATACGATTCACGATACCGCCGCCGTTGCTACATCATCTCCCAAACACATTCACAAAAAAGTAGGACCACCCACCCACTCATCATGATTTGCCGCGACCCACGATTTTTCGTGGGTATTTAACATTGCAAATGTTTTCACAACAGGTGTTGCGCTCATCAAGATTTAGTTACACACACACACACACAAACAACGAATGTATTATATGTTTCCTATTATATACATAAACATTCTCATACACCCATCACCCACGTTGCTGGAAATATAGAGAAAAAGAAAAAAAAAGCACATTACATACGAATATTATACTCCCAATATACACGAGGTCTTCTCAAAAAGTAACTAGTCATGGATTAATCATATACATTGCACACCGGACAAAAAAATGCCCACTTCTTTTCCATCGTTACAGATGGCATTTCACTCGTAACACGTGACTAGGTGACTCATCGCCGCTAAGCACGACCGTTATAGTTAACTAAGTAAGCGTACTATACGTATAGTTGGTTTCATACAAACAGCTCGTCCAAATGGGCACGACCAAAGACGTGACTGGAAGACAAAAATAGTCCATTGTGTTTGAGTGTGCCTATGGGCATACACTAAATGAAGCAGGGGCGTCATTTAGGGAGGACAGGAGGGGGCAATTGCTCCCCCCAAGAGTTTGAGGAATACATATACTTTAATCGATTGTCTACTAATATACTAGTACAAAACGTGAAAGTATTATGTCGGTGGTACTCTTGCCCCCCCCCCCCAAGCGAAGTCTGAAATGACGCCCCTGAAATGAAGTTGCCCAATTTGTAAATGAAGTATATGAAAGCGAACTTCACAAAAAAGAGTCTACAAAGAATAGTCTTCTAACATATGTTTGAACGAAAAACAGCGTAAGAATTGTAATCTTAAAATGATTTTAAAGCAGTGAGATTGCTTTCAGGTTGACCTTATTACATACCAGCCTTCACTTTGCCGAACGTAGCTCAACACATGCCTATTATCGCAAACTAAAGCGCAGATTTTTCATTGCTTAACGTAAACCGTTACAAAATGTGGTCCCTGGCCAAGGAAAGTCGTTTTCAAGTCTGACAGGAATAGCTGCAGTCGACGAATTCAGATACATTGCAACCAATTTCCAAAAGAACATTGCAAAGGGAATTTCATGCAATGGACATTTGGTGCCAAATGAAGCGAAGGAGGTTACTTCTCGCTGAAATGCATAAAGTTGTACATTTTCAATGGTGTCCAGAACACAGATGTTGGTCTGTAGCGGACAGGAAACATTTGGTGCGGTTCGACGACTCGTGAAGTAGTCTGTGTTTCATTGATGCAAGCACGAAGTGCACCGGAAGTCCGATTGAGCATTTCTCCAGCAGTGTGCGGTGACGTTCTGTGCCGGTGTATATATGTTTTCGTATCGTATCCCTTGGACCCAAGCATATAGATGAATGTAAACATGAACTAGCATGTTTATTTGGAAATTGTTAGTGATCAGATGTAGTTTCCTCAACACCTTTACAATGAATATGCAGTTGATACTTTCATCTTGAAAGATGCCAATTGTCGTTTTCACAGGGCTTAAAATGTTTGTACATGGTTTGATCCAGGCATGTGGTCTGGCCTGGTCACCAGACCTAAAACCAATTAATAATCTATGGGACTATTTGGAGGGATGAGTGAAACTCCGGAATAGGAGTCTCCGTGCTTTGCTAGAACTTATGGAATCTACTAATAAGCGAGCGATATGGCGTACCTGTAACATCTCGTGAGATCTACTGGTAACGTAAGACGGAAGTTACTCTGAAACAGTCGGAGTAACTTTCGGACATCCGCAGTTTCGCATGCAGAGTAAAGTGTGGAGTACTCTGCTGCCGCTGAAAGCGGAATTCCATGTCGCCATTTAAAAGAAGACTCTCTGCCTATCTCTAATAACTTTCAAAATCAGTGGAAAGTGTTGGATCGTTGGAAGCACAGCGGTCTTCAGTGTAGTGGATAGCAGAGGAGGAACTATTATTGACAAACTTCTATCTCATGTGCAGAGAGTAGAGACGCATGTCTCTACAATGAATATTGGATGCAATGAGTAACACACATGCCGATAACGTCCACATGTACCTGTATAATGTTGTGGGGGGTGACCTTTATCAAAATTGGAACATTGCATGATGGGGTAACTTTGATACACTAGTAATATCGCTCTAGAAAGGAAGCTATCGCCCGTGATGGCAAGAGAAGATGAGGGATCACAAAAGAATATGACTTGTTTGCTGTGATAGGAGAAACTTTCTTGGAACACGTATCCCAGAAGATAATAGCAGTATCTCAACCCTAACAAACTACTCACAGAAATAATTTGATTCCTGCTGGACGAAACATCTTTTCTGAGGTTGTGTTAAGTATAAAGCACTCCAGTTGTGATAACAGAATATATATCGGTACAGCCTACTTCTATTGCATGGTGAGCTTCTTCTAAGAGAAAGGAAGAAAATAAAGAGGGACTTTTCTAAATAAATCTTCAAACACAAAGACACCGCCGAAGACTCGAAGAATCTTCAGTACGAACGAGCTGGTTTTGTACGACGAATATTTATTGGATAACTATATTTTGTTTGTATTTTTGACACTTTTTTTTTTCGTTTCGATTGTTACATATGTATACTACATTTTTTTCAGTGTGTTCTTTAGTACTTGATTGTACTTTCTTAGTTTGATTATTAATTTGTGGAATGGGAGTTACTTGGTTCTTTGGCACAAACTTTTGTTTCAAACAATTATACTCAACAGAGTCGTTGATAAGACAATCAAATACAAACATAACCTCTAGAAACTTAACATTGATGTATTTTATATTTCCAGTGCATACTACCTTGAATTGTTCCAAAGTTACCTTAATCATCAGGGTAACATTAAAACAGAACGGATGCGTCAATACATAGTGCTCGAATAGTTAAATTTTGCTCATATTTACAAAAACGGAAGGGTGAGTATTTTCTTCAGCCAGTTTTGGATCTAAATAATTGAGTACTTTTTCGAAATTTTCTATCTAGCATTCTATAAGAACATGAAAAAAAAAAATACATCTATAATATTCATACTATCAGTTTTAATTACTGTCCGTACAATTACCAGCGACTGCGCTTCGCTTATCCCCCGTATATATTTCTTTAACAAAGATTTTGATACAGAACTACTCCAGGAGGATAGGAGAGGCTGGGGATCAGAAATCTTCGTGGAATTTCTACTTTTTCTCCGACTTTTCCCACGTATATGGAGTCGACGTTTCTAATAAGTCTTCTCCATCATAATTCCGGGATTATTTCCCTGTTAAAACCTTTTTTTTTTTTTTCTGAAGTCATTCTTGACCATACTCATCCATTTCCTTCGTGATCTCTCACTACCTCTCTTCCCATCCACTTCTATTGCCTTCACTCTTCTGACCACATAGTTCGTTTGTTGTTCTCATTAGATGGCCATACCACCGCAGTCTTCTTTCTTATATCTTCTTAGATATTATAACCTTGGTTGTTTCCCTTACTCTCTGATTCCTGCAACAATCCGTCCCTTAAATTCCCACATTCACACTACAGAAATTGATATTTCGATTAGTGTAACGACGAGATGGACGAAATAGACACAGCTGACAACAACACAGCTTTTGCAATAGAAACAAACATATTTATTGAAACGAGAGAGCTTTTACATTACACCTTTTAGAGACGAGACAGCCCCATATCTAGTCTCGTGGGCAACACTAATTTGAATTCATTTCAAGTTTTCTTTTGTTTCATAAACCCTTTCAAAAATTTCATTCTAGGCACGGTCTCTCCCTCTCTCTGCTACACTTTGGGTTAGTTAACTCATTGGGTTTCACGTAGCATCCCATGCAATTCTACCTTAAGTCAGACCTTTCATTTCCATGTAATCTTGCTCCCTCATATCTTGTATTATTAGACTGTATATTATCATAATATTTGATGTTGAACTGAAAATTTCATTTGTAGCAAATTCGGAAGCTTCGGGAAATGAAGTATTTGGTTATTCCTAGAAAAACAAGAAGGACAGGGAAGAAAGAAAATATACAAATGGACTTACAAGGACCAACACTAAAATCCTTGGTACTACTAGAACTATGGTGCATGTTCAACTGAGTGTTGCGTGGTCACCGCATTAGCTCCTATTACTCTTGAAAATGAAGTCTTTCAGTTTAACGTCCCACAACTATACCCTTTAGGCTAAAGGAGACGATGATTAAAGTAAGTGAATGATGATGGAATAATTGGTGGAATGAGAAAGTGGGAGGAAACAGGAGTACCCCGAGAAAACCCACTGACACGATGTAGTCCACCACAAATTTACTTGGCTGGGGATCGAACTAGGGACTCCACACAGCAGAGGTAAGTGATCTACCACTGAGCCACTGTGGCTCTCTTGATTATTCTTCGATACATAGTATTGTGCAAGTCTTGCTTAAAAATTAATAATAATAATAATAATAATAATAATAATAATAATAATAATAATAATAATAATAATAATAATAATAATAATAATAATAATAATAATAATAATAACAGAAGTCTAACTATTCAAACAAGGGAATTATTTCCTACTTTGTTTTATCAATAGGTCACTTAACGGGAAAAAAAAATCAATGAAACTTCTATATCCTTACCAGTTATTTTGCTTACTTTTTTCTATTAGCCTGTTAAGATTTCCACGATCAAACGAATTTCACGACGCATCAAGATGAAATATGATGTTTTGCCTTCTCTCTCCTTTCTTTCCTTTTTTTTTTTTTTACTTAATAGTTTAAAAAAAGCGTTACTATACAGCAAATTATTTCGTGACAGTCTATCCGAAAAAAATAACCAAGAAATACGTATAGAACATCGTACACCATAAGCTACAAACTGCCACCATGGAAAGCGAATGGAAATAAAATAACAGACGATTCGCCGTGAAAGTGAAAATTATTTTGTAAGATCTTTGCATGTGGAGCATCATGTTCTGATTCGTATCTTCATAAGTATTCTTCAGGCCGATAAATAATAGAGGTACTTTAACACTTATCTCATTCTCTTCGCCTCATTCTATTTCTTTCCTTTCTCCCTCTTTCCTCCTTCCAACAATTTTTATGACCAATCTTTCACAGAAATCTTTTCAAATTTTACGCTCAAATTCATCTACACTTAGAGACAAGGTTGCCAGCATAAGAGAAATTGACCAAGATTTCAAGTTCAACGTTGTCCAATATTTTCTATACTTTGAACTACTGGCATAGGTGTAACTAAAATATTTTTAGTTTAACGTCCCACGATTATGCCCTTTAGGTTATAAGGGAGACGATGATTAAGGCAAGTGAATGATGATGGAATAATTGGTGGAATGAGGATGTAGAAGAAAACGGGAGTACTCCGAGAAAAATCCATGGACACGATGTTGTACACCTCAACTTACTTGGTCACGAAAGAGGTGTAGCTAGAGGGGAGCCAGGGCTCTCTCCTACAACATTGTTAGATCATACGTAAAGTTTTTTAAATTTTCTGAAATAACAAGCCATTCCTCTCCAGGCCCGTAGCCAGCCCGAAAATGTAGGGGGGACCGGTGAAAGTTAGGGGGGGGCGATCCAAAAATATTATAGTTCATCATCATATTGTAGTTCGTTTGCAAGCCTGTGAAAATTTTAGAGGGGGCCAGTAAAAATTTAGGGGGTCCGACCCCCCTAGACCCCCTGGATACGGGCCTGTTCCTCTCCCATAACAAATATTCTACTTCCGCCAATGGCTAATGGATATTAATATGGAACACAAATTAATGACTTAACTGAATAATAAAGAGGGGAATACACGAAAATAAGCTGAGAATATGAAGGGTCACATTGTTACTGTTTCTTGATGCTTAGCGTTCCTTTTCATCATTGACGCTGTAATGAGACATGAAACAAGAGGGAGGCCCGGGTTCGATTCCCGGCGGGAGCTCATGTGGTTCGGATTCCACGTTAATCAGTAGGTCCACGTCTCATATAGCCTCGCTGCTGAAAGGGACGCTAAACTAAAATCAACTCAACTCAATGAAACAAGAATTTTGAGCCATCGTAAAGTTGTCAATGCTATTCTACTTGGAATCGATTCCGAAATCTCGTACACCAAAGATGTGAACGCTAATCACTAGACCAGACGAGAAAGGCGACGAAAGTTCGCGGTAGCATGACTTTTATACTCTGGGACGTAGGGTCGATCTCCGATTGTGCAATCTCAATCTGGTTTCTGCAGAAATTTGTTTTAAATTTTCCTCAAGAATGTAAAGCGTCCTGGTCCAATCCCAGAGCATTAGAGATTGTAATGAGCAGTATTGTGTTCATGGATTTTCTCGGAGTTCTCACATTTCCTCCCACATTTTTATTACATTATTTCATGTGAATTTACTTTGATTACTAATCTGTCTCCTTTAGTCTCAAAAACATCACTGTGTGTTGATATTAAACATTTCATTCCTTCTATTTGTATACGTCTAGTTTATTATTCTTTCTTATTTCACTATTCTTTTCTGATTCAATTTTATTTATCTTTCTCCACATGAAATTACAAAACATTTATCCTCATTATGTTTCATAATCATTGGCAATAATTCTTATAGATGCGTTTACAGATGACATTCACTTTGGTACATTAAAATAAATATTTTGTTTTGATTTTAATTTTAACATAACAAATGAAGGAAGTAAAGGCGTAAAATGAAATGAAATTGAAGTCTTCAGTTCCCTGTACTGCAACTAAATTCTTTCTTACAAACGTGAGCAGGACACGTCTCTAACACATGAACAAGCGCGGGATATATCAAGTAGTATTGTTAAAATTAGAATAATTCATTACTCGAATATTCCTTATTTAAATAACGGGTAATTATTAAAATAATGAAAACAAATATTGAGACATTCGAATAACCGCAGAAAATTTTTTATTCGAGTAATGAAAATTTGAATAGTTAATCAAACAAATTCAACAGCTTGAGCTGGGAAGCCAAAGATAGATAGATATCTTTGAATCGGTCAAGAAAGTTTGGGAGGATAAAAAAAAAAAAAAAAAAAAAAAAAAAAAGACCTTATCGAGGAAAGCAAAAACCCTGATTGGATTGGAGATTGGATTGGCATATTATCCATCTTCTGTTACTGCGGCAACGAGATCTCGTTATCTTTTCATTTCTTATTTTAAACCCAAAAAGTTAATTAATTAGGTTAAAACAGCATCAATTGTTATTTCCGTGGATTGAACCAGGATCTCTTCAAATCAGAGGTCAGTGAATTATTATATCATTGCGTCACCGCACTTCACACACAAGAAATGTGTACTCTACTGTACCACGAAGATCAAACTGAAATATCAACTAAATTACAGAAATGAAACTTATCTTTTCTTATTACCTGCAATAAAACTGAGTTAAACCGTCTCCTTTAGCCTCGCCGGCATGACCGTGGGACGTTAAAAAAAACTGAGTCAATTTGTTAGAATAAGCCGCATTTGAAATGCTTCACTCAGTGGCGGCTCTTGAGGGAAGTCAATATCGATAAAAAGTAAACTTTTATTGCTTCAAACTAAAGGAAGAAAACTTACCTAACGTTCTCATTCTAGTATTGAAGAATTATTGCATTGCTTCAGCTTTCTTCTGGTACCGGTAGTTTCAAGAGAGAAAAGTTAATTTTATTATTTATTTATTTTACCAATATGACTTGCCTCAAAAGCCACCACTGGTTTCATTCAAAAACGCGGCACCGCAATCATCTTCTGTTCTTTCGTAACACCTTAGTAGGCCTAATACTGTAGTGGGCATGTGCTTTCTATAACACGGTTAACTATTTCTTCAAATCCTTCTTAACTATTTATTTTAATACTACTTAGTTTTTGAGTAAAATTGGTGCTGGTGAACGACAACATCTCTATTAAATTTGTCATCACCTCTTCTTTTCTGACACTTATTTCTTGATTCACATATATATTTGTTCACGAAAAGAAAGTACACAAATTTAGACAGGCACTACCTCAATTACTGTTGCTAACACGTTCAACAGATATTATCACACATAGGCCTACACTGCTGTTTTAAAAATGCACACAACAAGAAGGAACGTGTTCAACTTTACAGGGTTTGTGCGGTAAGATATGAAGTACGAACGTACTATAACATGAACATAATTTCGGCTCGATGGTGCATGCGTGGCCTCAACAGTGTAGTCAGTTCGATTCTTGGAGCAGCACTTACATAGTGAACCGTAAACAAGGGAAAAGGAAACACATAGAGAAGCGTCAAACGGGCCCAATATAATCAGACGACTGCGTTCGAATAGAGGGGTATGTATGGCCAGCCAACGGAAAGGCGCGCAATTGGTGTGCATGCAACGTGTGTCGCCACGACAATGACGTGTGTGTAGAAGCAATGCACACAAGGGAACCATACACACCACCAAGGATGGGCAAGGGCGCCGATTTCTCTGTAAATTTGGGAGGGCCATTCAGATGCAGAAGGTTATATATATATATATATATATATATATATATATATATATATATATATATATATGAGGATTTTAAGACAAATTGCATTCAAATTATGTCAAATATTGTATATTCATAAATACAATAGGGGGCCACATCAGCTTTGGAGAGGTGGGTCCGCCCGGCCCCCCAGGATCGGCGCCCTTGAAGATGGGGCACAGTGGACCGTGTAAATGTGTCATCACCACGAGATGAAAGATATTTTGTTAGCATGGCCGCGACGACCGTACAGCGTCATCTACGATGTCAGTTAATTACAATTACGTGGCTTCACCGAGTGACGCTTATTCTCATTCACCTGGATATGTAATGGACCCGTTTGGTCTCCATTACAGGATAAGATTATTTTTCTTTGTATGCGCCCTTATTGTTTACCTTTACCATTTGCAAGGGCATATTAGTTATTGTTAATATTACATTCATGCCATTATTTCTGTTATTTTGTTATATAAGTTAATGTTGGGTTATATTTAATCTGCACCACCGGTGTATTGGCGTTAATGGCCGCGAAATTATAGCCAGTTGTATTCTTTTTCCTCTGTTGAATTGAGATTTTCTGTTGTTTATATTATTAGTGATTGAAATAGAAATAGTAGTGTTGATCAAGAGAAGAAAACATGAATTTGTTGTATTAGTTTAAATAGTCTGGAATCCGTGAGGATTCCGTAACTGGAATGTCTTCTCTCCTGTTTATAAATAATATCTTTCACACCAGGATTAATAGAACATCTTAGAAGTTAATTACAAATAACAATTCGGATGCCTGTACAGATATGATAGTGTAGTCGTTTTATTATTATTGTGTATGCCATGTCAAATGATTAGGTTTGCTTCCTGTGATTAAATGATCATCCTTCTGCTATTGCAAAACTGAGTCACTACAAGTAATATAAATGTTATTGATATACATATATATGATGAAACACGACGATTTAAAAGGACTAAATATGCATTGGAATACGAAGATATTAATAAATAAATGTTAATTATGTGTATTGGTGGATGAAACAGGAATGCTATTACGTACATAACTCACATGTTAATGTTGATGAATTTGGATAAATGGATGTGTACACTATCATAATCACACTGGCATAACCGTCTTGATTGTAACCGATATGACGAGACGACAACTGTTTGTTTGTTATATATAGTAACAGAATTAAAACTAGTCAACATTCTACAGTTGTGCTTAATTCCTATTCTCATCTTATGGAACGCATTGTGTATTTATTCCTGATGTGTTTATGTCCTGTTTCTTTCCTTGTAAGCCTGTCCTACGTTGGCAACGAATCAGCACTCGGAAGTCCGATGTTTTAATGTTTATCTCAATTGTTATTGTGGGATTGCCTGCGCCGTACCAGAACGGTGTAAGAAAGGGCACTACAGATACAATCCGCCTGACAGGAAGACGGCATTTCCTGATAATACTTTTATCGCCCACAACGGTCTTTGGTTCCATTGAAGTACAGTAGAGCGTCGATTATCCGAACGTCGGTCAACCGAACGACCGCTTAACCGAACTGTGTACTCGCTCGCACCTGTTACTCTCCCACCCTACCGTCCATCATCCCTCTCACTCCCAAACCAAGTTTCCCACAGTAGTCGCCGCACTGAGCCACCGCTGGCGGAACATTGCTTCTAATGGGGCCTTCATAAGGCGCTGCTGACCGACCAAGCCGCCAGTCGCTGTGTTTCAACAATCAGCACACTTCTTTTTATGAATAAATTTACTGTACAGTACTTCTTTTTGGTAAATAAACATGTACAGTTCGATTATCCGAACAAAACAGTTTTCCGAACACCCATGTCCCCCAATTACTTCGGATAATCGACGCTCTACTGTAGTTCCTTTTGAGTCCTCGATCCTGAGGACAATGATTGTGCTCTCGGATATGACAATGGCCGCGACTGTTGAAGAGAGTTGGTAATCCTCTGAACTTGTCTACTGTGATGGTTGAAATCTTTCACGAAATAAATACTTAAATTAATTATTCGTTTAAGTATGCACATTCTAGCATCACATCTGTCGTTGCAACAACTGATTATACCCATGTTTGTTCAAAAGCCCACTTCTGGGTTCACTACATTGTAAGTTAAGATAATTGACGATATGATGACAGATCACCGCTCGTATATTATTATTATTATTATTATTATTATTATTATTATTATTATTATTATTATTATTATTATTATTATTATTATTATTATTATTACGGGAAGGGGACCACATTAACACTAACTGTGGTCAGTTTCTGAGGATTCAACTCAATAAGGGAAGGGGATTTCAAATTTCACTATTACCCCATGTTTCTTATAAACCACTGGACATCTTACCGAGCAAGTGCAGGCTTGGGGTTAACATTCTTGATTCACAACCGGATACTCCCGATTCGAATCAGATGTCTAGTCATCCTCTCCAAAGACTTTCTTCTCTCAGATCTACAGGTCGAAATGCGAGGATATTACCTGTAAATAGATGTCACAGCCTATTCCCTACAATGTCTTTTCCATTATTGTTATTCTTGTTCATTGTTTTAATTATTCCCGTGTAAAATCGCCTCACAGACTTATCTACAAACGGTGAAAAATAAAAATAACTGTTACTCTTCTGCAGAGGGAAAGAATCCAAAATAATGACTGCTGCGGTGACGCGTGATGAATAAATGTGTGTCTGTGACTGAATGAATTATAATCTCGCCAATTTGCTGTCGCTTACATTTTTGAACGTAGCCTCATCCTCTTGTCGGAAGTCAAAAGCTCCGAAGTAAAACTTCTCGCAGTTCTGAACGTTACGAACCAATGTCAATAAAAACAATGTTATTTTCGCCCGCTTCCCTTGTTCTCGCTACATTACACACACATTTTATTACTTAAAAGTGTCCATTAATACAAATAGTGGCAACCCTGACCAACAAACGTCTCAATAATAACAAAGCGAAGAAAAGACGATTTGGTTCGCACCATTTATAACGAACGACGCGAGAGGGCAAAACCTACATAGACAAGGTTGTAAAAGAGGTTTTACGACACAAGGAACCAGCCAGCAATAAAACAATACTCCTTTTGAGTGGTCCAACATGAAAAACCATTTTTCATCATCTCCATCCATCCACATGCATTATTATATGGCTTATCCTTCCTTACGTATCATCCCCACTATCATAACCCATAACGGAACGTTTCCGTCTACCTTTCCTTCAAGCTTATACTCTCCCGCAACACACGTCTCGATTTTATCCAAATAAATAAAACAGTTGACAATAACCTTTTGACTTCAAATAAGGTTAGTAATTTATTATATTTGTGCTGTCTTTTTCACATGAAACCAATAAAACTTTGCTTATCGTGAACTCAATGACTCGTTTGAGCAATCCAGGTTGTTCATACGACCAACTTCTTAAGGAGGGCTCTGCAGGCCCGTATTCAAGGGGGTCTAGGGGGGCGGGTTCCCCCAAATTTTTACCGGCTCTCCTAAAATGTTAACGGTAGGCTTTCAAATGAACTATAATATGACTGGATCGACCCCCCTAACTTCTACCGCACCCCCTACATTTTTGGGCTGGCTACCGGCCTGGGGCTCTGAGGAAGAGATAAAGAAAGAAAGAAAAAAGGAAACGGAAAATAATGTTTCACGTTTACCGTTCATTATTTTCTAGCATCTTATTTCTTTCTCTTTTCGTTCCTCATCCTCATCTTCATCCTCATACTACATAACACAGACGACAAATTTATCGTCAGAATGTGTACCGAATGAATAATGATAATTAATGTGAACTGAATTATGTGACAAATTTGTCGGATCCTCTTTTCGATATAGCGCCTTTTGCGGCCATGTACAAAATACACTGTTTAAGGAACAATCAGCTTAAAATTAAAAAAAAATAATTAATAAAAATGCATTTATGTTGGTATACTCAAAGCAGAAGAGGAAAAATGATAAATTTTCTTTCAAAGGAGTAATAGTAAGGTAATCTGTAGAACATTCTGACCAATAGAAATGCTTTCGTAAGGTACAAGAATAGGGTGGTTCGTAGGACATTTTGACTAACAGTCCAGAAGTCGTCCCAATTAAGAAGAAAAGAGTTTGAATAAATCTGAGCTAAGATATTATTAAGAAGCACATCGCCAACCACAGTGGATGCAGTGGGTGCAGCTGCACCCACATTAACTTCGATTTTCAGATTTCCTACAATAATCTTTTCAATTTTGTATATTTCTTGTTTCCCATGTTTAGATATATTTAAGTGACTTCTTAAGTCTCTCATAAGTTATTTGCTATCATACCGTGTTTTTCTAGTTTTTTTTCTTTTTTTAAAAAAAATAAAAATTAGGAATTGTTTTGAGATCTTACGGCTCAATAGTGCAGAGCGTTCTGGCAACAATGTTAGGATGTGTTGTCCCCATCCTAGCCTGCACCCACATTACCAAAATCCTGGAGCCGCTTATGTCGCCAACCAAAGAAAAGAAAAGAATTGGTATATGACCTACAAGATATTGGTAGGTAAATAGTACTCTCTCCCACCTCCTCTCATAAACGAAGAAAGCAGCTAAGAGAGTGCTACGAAGAACACTGTCAAATAGAAAGAAAAAAGGAAAACAGACAAGTTTTGTTGGTTGGAATTCAGCGGTTTTTTTTTTTCAAGCACCAGGACTGTATGAAACGTGGATCTATAGTTTAAGATGGAATTTGAACCAATGTACTGTGTTAAAATATCAAAGGTTTTCCACCAGGAATCGAACCCGTAGCCACGTGCACCAAAGGCGTGCGTTCCACCAACTAGAGCAGCGTGGTAGGCTAAGTTAATACATTATTAAGCAGCACACTACCCCCCCCCCCTCATAAAGGAAAGAAAACTGTGAAGATATTATTAAGTAGAACATTGTACAAAAAGGCGATAAAAAGAAAACAGCTACCATATTGCTAAAAGCAACACATTGTCCAAAGATAGGAAAGTAGAAAAAGAGCAACTTCAAAAATTGCTAACCAGCACGCCGATTCAACACTGACAAAGTAGAACCTTGTGCCATAGCCGCAAGCTGCAGGGACAAGCACTCCCACCCCAGGTATTCTCGAAAGGTACTAGTTCTTGGAAATAAAAGTCAAAACATACTAATCTGCTCTCGCTATACTTAATACATTTATATTAAATATTATAGAGTTATACGTAATTATAAAGGTAACCAAGAAAGTTCTGTCGCTTTCTGTGGAGGTCTGTGTTCAATTTACCCTCACACCGTGAGTTGAATGCGAATGGAGATAAGGCGAAGATCAGTTGTTGGTGCGGGTATATTCAACATTACTACCTGCTTGTGCCAGTTCAGCTACACTGCGAACTTGCATAAGGATATAGTGAACGTGGACTTCCAAAGAGCGTTATAAGAGCGTGTATGCTATACGAGTTCAAATTCGCGTCAAACGCCGCTGCGATGAAGCGGAAGATATGCCAGACCTTTGGTGAGGGTGTCGTGACTACAACAATTCTACGCGGATAGTGCAGCGATAGTTTAACAAGTTTAAGGACGGTGACGAAACACTCGAAGACGCATCACGTACCGCAAGACAAACACATATACAAAATGAACATCTTCAGGCAGAAATTGGGGCGAACAGTGGTCAGACATGTGAGGAACTGGGAGTGAGTGAGTGAGTGGACAATTCAGAGTGAGTGGAGAAACCATTCGGCAGCACCTTCATCAACTTAGGAAGCACTACAAGTTGCGTTGATGGGTTTCACATGATTTGATCCCGGGCCAGAAGACAAGGCGAGCAAACACCTGTGTTTATTTGCTGTCTCATCTGAGGAAGGAGCCATTTCTGGACAGGGTGATGAGAAGTAAGTCATGTACGAAGCTCCACAACGCCTCATCATTGGTTAACATCCCATGAACCAGTTTCAAAACAGCCAAAACCAGCACTGCACCAAAAGGCTCTCCCGTGTGTTTGGTGGACTGCTCGCGGCATCGTGCATCGGGGATTGCTACTAGCTGGGCAGAGTATCAATGCAACTGTGTACTGTCAGCAGTTGAGTCGTGTTCAAGAAAAACTCAGAGCTCTGGAGCCAGCACTTCTAAATCGCAAAGGGATCATCCGGTTACAGGACAACGCTAAGCCCCACGTGGCTATGATGACCCGGAACACCATTCTACACCTTGGATGGGAAACACTATTGCATCCGCCATACTCCCCGGACATTGCACCGTCCGATTATCACCTGTTCCATTCCTTGAACAATCACCTTAGAGGATGCCAGTTCAAATCCTTAGTATAGAGGTGTAAAATGTACTTGATACCTTCTTTGCTTCACGGCCCAAAAAGTTCTACTGCGATTGAATCCATGGCCTTCCAGAACGTTGACAGGAGGTCATCGATGCTGATGGGGACTATTTTTTAACTTCCAGGTACGTCTTAGGTGACATATCGATGTTCGAAGGTGGTGGTGAAAAAGCGACATAACTTTCTTGGTTACCTTTATAATAACATGTACGTAAATATTTGTTGTTTTATTGTATGTCATACATCATGTATTACTGCACGCGATCATCAAAGTATGTGTATATTCGCGATTGTGTCCGTGTCCCCCCTCGGAATCAGTCGTTTGCCTCTCCTTGGAATTAGTCTTCTGACCTACCCTTCGTGAAGAAGCCTGTAGGCGTCCCAACTAAAATACACATTAAAATTGAATGCGAAAAAGAATAGCCACGTGCTATACTATGAGTTGGCCATCTCGGCGCAGCGTTAGATAATCAACAAGATATAAAAATCCATACACTACTCTGTCATTTGCGATGAGTACACTACTAAAATTCTTGTCAGCTCTTAACGTTGTATTTGAGTGTGTGAATATATATAAATAGGAAGGGAAAAGAGAGGAAAGGAGGGTGAAAACTAACATTATTGTGAAAAGAAAACATAAAAATCGAAAAACGTTCTTGTTAAAGTTAACGACATTTTAACACATTTGATAGCAAGTAAACATCTATACACTAATCTGACATCGACAAAAAAAAAAAAAAAAAAAAAAAAAATGTTTTCTAACCTTTACATTTTACTTTCCCCCCACTACTTACAGAGCCACAGACATATAAGCATACATATATTTTTATTTTATTTATTCTTTTCTCTTTCTCTTTCTTTTTTCCTCTCCTTGTGTATGAGAATAAAAAGGGAAAAAAAAAGATATTCATTGTAGAAGCATCTCGAGGAAAAAGCGTCGAAGCGAGAAAGCAAAGCAAAATCGTTGGACGCTAGTTTTCCTCTTTTTCTTCTTTTTTTCTGAAGAGCGTTATAAGGTATTGGAAAGTTCAAGTAAAACGATGCAAGGACTCTCTCTCTCTCTCTCTTTCTTCACAGAGTCGTACAAATCCATAAATCGATAGGGAAGCCTTATACGAGAAGAACGAGGAGAGAACTACTACTACACAGCCCATCGACAAATATACAATGAACTCAGTGTTGCCACTACGGAAACTCATAAAAAATGTAACAGGAAAAAAGATATATATGTATTACTCAAACAGAAATAAGTTTTGAAAATACGACAAGGGTAAAGAGTTTAGTATAAATGTATAATAAATAAATCTCAGATATTTCTCCGAAACTGTTTAGTTGGGGAGACGCCAAAGTCAAGTGCATTACTGTTGAATGAAGCGTGGTAGAAAGAAACGGAATTACTGCAGATAGTACAAAACAGTTTTCAAACATAGAAACATAATGTTGCACAGACTTTAGTAAAAGTACGTTTCCACAATGGTTTTGAGGTCTTCACACAATTTGCACTGGTAATCTATTTACTTAAACATCTAAACGAAAGTGTGCTAGAAAAAAATACCTAGGTAAAAAATTACTATCATTAGAGCTCATCATATATTAATTACAAAAATAAGTGGATAAATTGGTCTTAATTTTTAAAAATAAATCGTAGGGAAATAGATATCAACACACACACACACACACACACACTTAGATTTGTGATCATCCCCTACACCAGTGGTTTTCAGCCTTGTTTACCTGGCACCCCCCTTCGTAAACTCTACTTACGCCCCTCCTTCCCATTTGTTGGTCATATGCCCTTTTTGTCTGACGCAATCTGCGATTTCAGATGGGACATTGAACTCTCTAATCTTCAATATAGAATAATAATAATAGCTAATAATAATATCACGAGATTACATTTATTAGTCTTTTAATTACGCACAAATCTTGAAGAGGAAGACGAAAAACAAATGCCAAACTCGTAGAGACTCTGAAAATTGCTAACTCTTAAAAAAAAAAAAAAAATGGAATCCCTTCAGTTGAATGTCCCACGTTTATGTCTTTAGGTTAACGGAGACGGATGATTGAGACAAGTGAATGATTATGGAAAAATTGGTGGAATGAGAAGGTAGGCGGAAAGTAGTACTTCGTGAAAATACAAAAAAATCTCCCATGTGGGAATTGAACCAGAGACCCTCTGCACCAGAGTAAGTGTTTCACCATGCTCCCTGCTAAAAGTAAACTGTAAATTCTTAAGTTTACTTTTGTCAGTAGCTTGTGACCACCCTTGCTCGCTTTTCACGCCTCCCAGGTTGGGAATCACAGCCTTACTCACATACTATGATTTGAGGTTCGCGCGGATACAGATATCCGTGGATGTATCCCGATCATTATAGTTTTTTGCGGATATATTTTTAGCTCCTGTGCGAGTGGCGAATAAAACGTAGATATTCATGAAATGACAATAATTTTAGTGATCGTTTTCCTAAACACCATTAATTATTTACATCTTCTAATAAAGTATCATTATCCTTTCGGGACGATTAACTGCCAGAATAAAATTGAGTTTCGTTAATTATTTTCTCTTTTTCTCAGCTTTTTAACCCTATAGTCAATGTTAAGTGCTAATATTATTTTATGGCAGTTGGTGTGAGATGACTTATTCTTCACTCTGGAGGGTCTTTCATCTCCATTTGGCTTTGCACTTTGAGCAGAGATACCTACTGTGTATGTGCTATGAGTTACTAAAAACAAAGAAAAAGCATTTACTGTAAAATTAATTGATAGATATGGTATTACCAGCTTTACATTTTTTTTTTAGAAATTTGCCTTTCAGGAACAAAGAAAAAGGATTTACTGTAAAATTAATTGATAGATATGGTATTATCAGCCTGACAATTTCTTTTCAGAAATCTGCCTTTGAGAGAATCTTCAGTAACTAGATGTGTTTTCCATCAATTTCATATTTCTGTTCGCATGAATTCTATTTGGCGGAGCTGACTTACAACAAAAAAGAGACAGCACTGAATGTTTAGCTTAAATTTTATTGATATTACATCATAGGATTCGCGAAACTTATAAACGCGGTATTTATAAAGGAAACCAAGAAAGTTCTGTCGCTGTTTTTGGAAGTCTGCGTTCAATTGGCCCTCACACCGTAGGTTGAATGCGAATGGAGATAAGGCGAAGGTCAGTTGTTGGTGTGGGTATATGTAACATACTTATCTGGTTGTGCCAGTTCAGTTACACCGTGAACTTGCGTAAGGACATAGTGAACATGAGACCTAGATAGAGCGTCATGAGGGCGTATGCTGTACGAGTTCAAACTGGGGTCAAACACCACTGCGGTGAGGTGAAAGATATGCCAGGTCTTTGGTGAGGGTGTCGTGACTACGCGGATAGTTTAACAAGTTTAAGGACTGCGACGAAACACTCGAAGACGCACCATGTGCCGCAAGACAAACACATATACAAAATGAATATCTTCAGGCAGAAATTGAGGCGAACAGTGGTCAGACATGTGAGGAACTGGGACTACAATTCAGAGTAAGTAAAGAAACCATTCGCCAACACCTCCATGAACCTGGGAAGCACTACAACTTGGGTCGATGTGTCTACATGATTTGACTCCGGGACAGAAGACAACGCGAGCAGACACTTGTGTTTCTTTGCTGTCTCGTCTGAGGGAGAAGCCATTTTTGGACAGGATGTTGATATGTGATGAGAATTTGGTTCTGTACGAAGCTCCACGCGCCGTCATCATTAGTTAGCATCCCATGGACCGGTTCCAAAACAGCCGAAACCAGCACTCCACCAGAAGAAGTTCCTCCTGTGTGCTTGGTGAATTGCTCGCGGCATGGTGCATCAGGAACTGCTATCAGGTGGTCAGAGCATTAATGCAACTGTGTACTGTCAGCAGTTGAGCCGCGTTCAAGAAAAACTCAAAACTCTGGAGCCAAAACTTCTGAATCGCAAGAGAGTTCTCCTGTTACAGGACAACGCTAAGCCCCACGTCGCTAGGATGACCTGGAACACCATTCTACGCCTTGGATGGGAAACACTATTGCATTCGCAATACTCCCCGGACATAGCACCGTCCGATTATCACCTGTTCCATTCCTTGGACAATCACCTTGGAGGACGCCAGTTGAAATACCTATTAGAGGTGCAAAAAGCATTTTATTCCTTCTTCGCTTCACGGCCCACGGTTCTACCGCGATGGAATCCATGGCCTTCCAGAACGTTGAAAGAAGGTCGCCGATGCTGGTGGGGATACTTTTTGATCTTCCAGGTACGTCTCAGGTGGCATATCGATGTTCGAAGATGGTGGGTGAAAAAGGAAGGGGACTTTCTTGGTTACCTTTATACAATTACTACAGTAGGAACTATTTTTGAAATTATAATTGTCATAGAAGAAAGAAAATTTTATATATTTGATTATCTCATATTCTGCGGATGCTAGTGCAGATCTAGATATTGCGGATGCGAATGAAAATAGAGAAATTTGCGTATGCGATTTTCTTATATCCATACAAATCTCTATGACCAAATTCACCGTTTGGATCCGATACTTACGTATTCTCTCAATTTTGCTCTTAAGACATTTTTCAAGTTACGAGTAGATATAAATTCTACTTAACACTGTCACGCCAATAAAATTAATCAAACCATCATACGTAAATACATGTATATGTTATTATTATTATTTTTATTTTTGCATAGTAATGAAATTATATATCAAGTTTTATTTGTTTACTCATTTGTTGTCTTACTTCTTATTCATTATATAATATACGAAATAGTAAATATAAATTGGTGAGAATTATTAAGCCTATTATTAGTATTATTAGATTTGAGAATTCAAAGCTGATCTAAAATAGCAAAAGAGGTAAGACTAATGAGGGGCATGGTTCAGTAAGGGTTTGTGAAGTATGCGGGGTTCACGAAGGGGGCTATCAGCAGGACGGGATTAAGGGACCAGGTGGACGGGGGCCTCCACTCTAATCAAAATCTCAACTGACTGTCCAAAAAGAATCATACAAGATATGACAAAATATGACCAAAAAAACGGTATGAAACAAATTTCTTCATTCTCTAATTCTTTTGACTTCCAGGATGTGATAGAGGACTTCGATAGGACAAAAGCTAGGAAAATAAATTTTTGAGATACTTTTTTTATTTATTGCTTTTATATAATAGGGTAACTTGTACGTTTTTTTTATGCATTTGGAAAGTTCCATTAGGTATAACATCATCTAATGCATGGCATGATTCATGTCGTAAAATTACGCGTATTCCCTTAACTTTCCTATTGTACTTTCACAGAAATGTATTAGGCTTAAGAGCCACATAATTTTTCTAACTCCGGGCCTCCAGATCGGTTAATCCAGCCCTGGCTGTCAGTTAAACAAGGTTGAGGACTACTGTTGTAGATGAAGAAAAAATCAAGGTATACATTTTCATACATACATTTACAACATCAGACTAGAAAATATTTCGAGATTAGATGAGAAAGCCTTTCCGAGAATCGAGACGAGGCGAGAACTTCATAAAAAAAAAATTAGGAGACGAGACGATAAAATCTTATTTCTTGTCTCGTCTCGGGGCAAAACTAATGCTCAGTCCCGAATGCAGAACGTGCCCTTACGATTTTTTTTCTTAAACCAAGCAATCAAACATAGCTGCAAAACAGAAAAAAAAGTAAAAATAGCTTCATAGAAGTAACTTTCTTTAAAAGTTCTAAGTTCTATAATATTTAAAAGAAAAAAACTTTATGCACAACTTTGTTGTCATTCTTTTACTGTATTTCATATTTTATTTATTTATTTATTGTATACTAATATATTAACGAAAACTGTGAACCCCTTACGTTGGTGGAGCATTTGGTACCCCTAGTAAAACTGAAACGACGTTACTGTTGGTTGAACCAAGATACTTTAACGTAACTTTAACGTTGGGAGCTATTCCACTAAGAATGAGAACAACAGAGATGTCAAATTATTGTTTATTGTTCACACACCAAATAATGGATAAATTGACGAATGAACTATGTTTGTGCAGGTAATAAGACTAGAAGATTTTTAGACTGGCAAACCTGTATGTGAGAGCATGGATTGTGGATAAGATTGTTGTAAGAAATCGTGATGATAAATGGACAGCAATAAGGGGAAATTAATACAGCCATAAAGTATCCAAGTTAGGGTCGCCAGGGAGTTTAATGCGGTATGCTAATTGTAAGGCGTAAGGTTCTGAAACTGGAACTTTGCTAGTAAGATCATTGTAGGCACTCATCCAAGCTGTATGAGAAAGGAATGTATTACACTGTTTTCACATGAGATTATCGGACTGTAAATACCCAACTAATTCTAACAAAAACGATTGAACATCTTTAATCTCTTGCTTGCTTTTTCTGAACGTATTATTACATTTTAATACTAAAAAGGACTAAGCTATTAAGTTTTAATTAATTATTAGTATCTTGATAAAATCACACCCTTTGATTGGTAACTATAGCACAAAAACGTGTACACATTTGGGGGAACTCATATAAGTGTTTAACAGGACTTCTTTTCTTTACTGAACCGCAAATGAAACCTTACAAGTTATTCGTATGCTTTTCAGAATTCCGCTCGTTGCGTCATCTATTTTCTATTAACCGGAACGATCTCTTAAACACCGACACGGAAGGCCTATATATTCACACTGTGATATTGTGATTTTTCCTCCCATTAACTTAAAATTCATGGCTGGAGAAAATTCTACTGTAACATTGTTGTTAAGTTACAGCAATGCATTAAGCGAGCTATCCAATTGATATTAAATAATCATTTTTTTTTAAAGAAGAGGAAGCAGTATTCTACTAGCCGAAGCTATTTTTTTTTTTTTAACATCACGAATTTAATAACACAATTATCGATTTGTGGTCAATATTGAAGTTTAATTTAAAAAAAAAAAAGCATTAAACAAGTGCGTTTCGCCCTACTTTATGGTTTTCTCTCCTCGCAGATATACGTAGGTAGTGGCTAGAAATCGCAATTTTGGTGCACATGGTCCCCGGGTTCGATTCCCGCTGGAAGAGCACTGATGGCATTACCGTAGCTCAACCTGCACCTTAAACTGTAGATCCACGTCCCACGTAGCCTCGGTGTTGAAAAGGGACGCGCTAACAATTAAGTGTTTCACACTATGAAACTACGGTAGATTTATAAATTATATGGATTCAATGTTAAAGTCTGAAATGACACTTTAGGTTTTAATAAATACGGAGATAGAATCTTTGAATCCATATATAGTTTTTTTTTCTCTTACCGTTTTTGGTCTACAGGAATAAAACATTGAAACTGGAAATGGTTAAATCGTTACGAAAATTCCAACGTCGATTTACAACATCCACGACTTCTACACGATCTCGTCCTACATTACGAAATAAGTATTGACTCTTTATGGTAACCTTTCTTACTTGCTGACGTAGCCTATTTGGAGACCACCAAACCATGGGGGGGGGGGGAATCAGTTGTATTATGCTTTTTTCTAATTCTAATCGATGACAGAACATGAGAATTTGAAACCATGTTCAAATCCTATGTCGTCTGGCATAGAAGTCTGTTTTCTAGCTTATAACCGCTCGTCGTCAACGTGACGGCAGAAGTGGTGATAGCACTGAATTTTGTGCGGCCGTCACGGCCGCAACAGTGAAAAGATTGTCTAGGAGGAAATAGGTAGAAACTTCAATCATACATATTTTTAGTTTGGGGACAGAGAGTGCGGATAGTGTCTCAGAGTCAAATTTAGTACCATTTGAAAAGTCTTACTGAGTCGACACTATATTTGAAATCTGAAACAAATTAGTTATTTAATTATAAGTGGATTCATTAAGACATTTAGCTAAATTTGATGTTTATTTTATTGATATAAAGGTGTTTCATCTATCGTTACGACCTCAAATATACTCTAAATGAAATAAAGTACAAAAAAAAAAAAAAAAAAAAAAACTCACTTGCATAGGAACGAACCACGCCAGGAGATTATCACGAAGATACACGAAATTCATTGCTGTTCAGGTAGATTTTGCATATTTTGTTTCGTTTCGAGAATATTTGAGGTCGCAACGGTAGATGAAACACCCTCTGAATAATATGACAATTATGATTCAATCTTATGATTTAATCTTTGGCACAGAGAGGAATTAGTATCAAATATATTACAAGATTAAATAGTCAGGTGAACAACAAAACAATAGATACAAATTATTTGTTTTAAAACTGCCAATGACGACTCAACTCGTCATGCGAATTTCGCTTGTATCTGCAGTCTGACGACTACGTTCGTCATAATAAGATTCGTATTGGGCCTGACGAATTAATACGTATTTTCCGTGAGACGTAAAACTCAAAGATTTCATTTCATTTCATAATACGTTCTTTTAACAAATTTATTCCCCAATCAGATGCAACTTTCTGATTCGGAAACTCCCTAGTTAAAAGGTTAAGATAAGTATTTGGAATAGGTGTCACTAAAATATAGTGCTAAGTTATGAGAGAGAAATTTTGATAGGAAAGATTTTTTTTTTCTCTGAAAAGTGTTCAGCTATTTTTTTAAAAAAACGATTTAACAGTATTCTTATCTTCTATCAATGATAATATGTATTTAAAAAAAAACAATACTCTAAAGAAGAGAAAAAATAAAACAGGCAAAAAAAAAAGCTTCCTTTTTACAGAAACAAGAGAATTGTATAACTGACAAAATTAGTTGTGGATCTTCTGTAGAAATGTCTGGAAATATGCAACTAATTGTCATTTGCGATAGCGTATCAATAGCGCCAGAACAAAATCACTTAATTAATTGCTGATTATCAGTGTAACCAATCAAAATGGTTACCTATCTTCTTAACAACAATAACAACAACAATTGCTGTATATCATTTCGCTTCCTCCTTTCACAACGACATATACTGCAGTTCTTTCTTCCATACGTAACAAACAGTACGTGAATATACATGTATAATAATACATATATGCATTCATACACACGCACGCAGAGCGAAACGTAGCCTAATGCCCTCCCATATACTTTTGTAAGCAGGATTGGAAGCCATTTGTCATTCGGGCAATGAGATTCATAGGGGAAAGAGAGAGAGAGACGACCACTAAATACAGGTGAAGCTATTAACTTGTCTGGACATCTAAAACCGTGTCATCTGTATCTCTATCCATCTACTATGCTCGCTCGCGTTGCACAGTGTTTCAAGTAATGAGGCAGCGCACGTGCATGATAATCATCTGTCATTTCAGCTATCCCGTTTCAACTGCCGTTCATGCATTACGTCATCAATTAAGGTTGATTAACCTATGCGCGCAAGTCGATCCTCCTATGGATCCAACTAATATTTAGCACCATGTTATGTATACTACTAGGCTATAATATCGTTTTACTAGAAGGGGACGGGGAGAAGCGAACAATCCGTGAAAGCAATAATCAGATATCGAATGTCACGAGATTCTGGTATAGAGATAAATGAAAGATTAAAATTTTAAATCATGTGTTGTGAATGAATGGTTAGTCCCTTTACGGTCACTTTATAATTTTACTTATTTTACTGTCTGTTGTTTAACCAACTAAAACGAAAACTCTGCGAGCTGTAATCTGGTCTTCAGTATACAATGTGAAAAATACTGCTCAATTAATAGTTATAGCATTATTGTCAATTTTGGTTCCCGGCCAGTCACAATTTCAGGGATTTCTCTGATCGTACAGAATGTGGGTTACTAGCATTTTCGATGTACTAGTTTCACCCTCTGTGTATTCAAACCAGAGATGGTATGGGTCTATGAAAACCTGACCCATGACTCACTGACCCACCACCCATCATTACCCACAACCCATTGGACCCACTCTGACCTACCTCCCATCAAAACCCATCGTAATCAACTCTGGCCCATGCCCTCCTTTCCACTAACTAAAAAATTTACACTTGTAATAAAATAATAATACACTTGTAATGAAATTATCACTAATCGGAATTTGAATTCCTACAGTCAATTGCTAAAGCACTTCTGTTACGATACCTCGGGGGGCGCGGTGGCTCAGTGGTAGAGCGTTCACCTCCGGTGCTTGGGGTTCCTGATTCGATCCCAGCTCGCGCCGTGGGGACTTTGTGGTGGACAAACACCGTTCTCGTGGGTTTTATCGGGGTTCTCCCGTTTCCTCCCACTTTCTTCATTCCACCTTTCATTCATTTCTCATCATCACCGTCTCTTTTAGCCTAACCGGCATAATCGTGGAACGTAAAACTTAAAGATTTAATTTTTTTCTGTTACGATACCAGTAGGTCTGACCTTTACGATACAAAAAAGTAAAGTGTTTTTCATGGGTCATATTACGATGAATTTCAATTTAATTATCATAAATAATTATTTCCTTGTTGAATTACAGATATTTTTCAGTGGAAAATAGGATGAAATTTGAGTCTTAAATCGAGGTAAAGTTGGCCAACGTAAAGGAAAAAGAAAAACAGTGTAAAATTCGACTGTCTCCAAAAACAAGTAGTAAATTCTATCGCTATTATTACAACTACAAATATCAATGACCTAAATTGCCTGATTTTTTTTCACTTAGATGTAATCATCTTAGGTAAGTAAATAGAAACAAATGAAAAAGGAAGAAAATGGAGGCCTCGAAAGCAAAACGTAGACAAATTCAATATCGTTCAGAAGATGCTGTTTCCAATGCGTTGAGCAAAGTGGGTCGATAGGTCAGAGTGTGTCATGGTGGGTCTCATCCTATTTACCCACTGACCCACTCCATCTCTGATTCAAACACTCCCTTCCGCCTCCAGGTCGAAAATCTTCTAAAAACAACACTTCTCCCGACTATTTACCATAAATTCTAAGTTTTACCGTTCATTTCTACTGTCGCCTCACCTGACTGTAAGATCGTAAAACATCTAGAATTTACGGTAAGTTCTTTAAACAAAGTATTATTTACCTACTTTCAACATGTAGTGGTTGATTTTTGTGTTCTTATGAAACTACTGTTTCGTTTTACACGGTAGAACCCAATATTCTAACCCAGAAGTGACAGATTTGTCAATTCCCGGGTTCAATAGGCGGGCAATTGGGAGAAAGAACCTACACTCGGAAGATATTATATTCAAATCAAAATCAGAAGTGAAAGATTTCTACAACTTTTGGTTTGAATAGTGAGATTTAAGAAGTAACAACCTATTGGCACACTAAAATTTATATTTTAAAAAATCTTTCTCGCTGTCTATTAGTCTACAACTTTTGCTCTACGGTTGCAATCAATATTGAAATCAACAGCTATTTTCTTTTATTACAATTTCTGGTTTCAATATAGGTATTAAAGTCGAGATTAGAGCAATATATTCGTATTAAAAACCTTTCCATGCTATTTATTGTAGCTTTGTGCTTTATGGGAATTATTACTAAAATTGAAAACCGTAGTAAATTTCCACTATTTCTAATTTCAGTAGGGAGTTTTGGGTGAAGATGGCATTTGTTTTTATAATAATAATAATAATAATAATAATAATAATAATAATAGTAATAATAATAATAATAATAATAATAATAATAATAAATCACCATTTCTTATTCTTTTTCAACATTGAAACCGAAAATGGTAGATTTATGTTACTTCCGGTTATATAACACGGGATTAGATAGGTAAGCAATGACTTTCCTTTAAACTTCAGCATTTAATGTATTTTCTCAAAAATAAAATTACATAAAACGAAAACGAGTGTAATACAAAATCCGCACTACATATACTTCCAAAGGAAATCGAACTTCCAATGGCAAAAAGCACGAATGTGTCCTATTTAGCCATAAGGGACCCTGAAACTGTTACGTATATAAGTCTGTTAAGTAACATACAAATGGGTGACACCAGACTCCTTTGAATAGGACTGAAGCCTGTACAAAGCTGAAGCTTCTACATCGCTAACCACTATCTTATCTACCATATAATACTAGTGTTGTAAATAGAAAAAAAACCGTTCGTATTTTTTCAGAAATGTACGTTTTTTTTTAGAAAAAAACATCGCTTCTCGTTTTTTTCTAAATTTCGTTTTTTTTTTCAAATAGTCATTTGTAATGCATCTTACGTCTATTTAAGTATTAAATATTTGTATGTAGGTATAATCACCGTAAAATGCAACATAAATTAAATGCTATATACTGATATGCTACAAATATTTTACAATTTACATGAATACCATATCTATTAACAATTCGGGTTTCAGCAGTTTTCATCAATATCAACTAAGAAATAAAAGTAGAAATGAAATTTTGTTTTTTCGTGAAAGCAGGCCTTTAATAAGTACGAAAATAATGTCACGAATAGCAGTAGTGCCCACCCCCCCTCAGGTCCATGACGCACCACCCTGAATTGTCTATCAGTAGGTGTTCTTCCATGAAAAAAAATCTTTTCGATTAATTTTTACACCCCCTCAAACATATTTATATAGATTTAGCCCCCCAAATATTTCAATGACGCAGTTTGCGTCATAGTCCCCCCTTGTGGGCACCCCTGAGAACAGTGTAAAATTCAAATAACTTGTCTAAAGATAAAAACTAATACTAATTTGCCTAATAGTATTTTTCTAAATGTCATATATAAATAATTTGTCGACAAGATATATATATGATATGCAGAGCCGGCTCTACCATATATGCAACACGTGCATTTGCGTGGAGCGGCAAGTTTGGATGGTCCGGCAAAATCTGTCATAAGCATATTATTTAAATTAAATATTTCTTGTTGGAAACAGACTTCATGATGATGGTAGTTACATTTACTAAGCTGACCTTCTATTTGAATACTACATTCATAAATTATGTTTAGGTTGCATTAGTTTAAGGCCACATGGACAATGCTAAAGCAAATGGTCGAATAAATCCGAGCACAAATTGCTTGATTGTTGCCAAATGCAAGAATTCAATTCTCGAATAGTAGTGAATATCTGTTCCATTTAGTAAGTTATCACAGTTTTGATATGACAACTAGTCGTGTTTTTGTCAGAAACAAGTTCCTTATCATTGAAGATAGAAACAAGTTCTTTAAAAAATGTTAACAGATATAAAAGAGAAATCAAGAAATAAAGATAAAAGAGCTAGTTGCACTGGAATTGCAAACTGATACATTGAGATTGAAGCTCGATAGTGAATTCTATAAAAAGGATTACCATCTTTCTTCTGCAGGTGTGTTTGCTTTATCTTTCACTAACATAATATATTAATATTTAAAGAAAAAAACAGACACAAGGGGATTGCATTTTTAGTAAGTATTTAAGCCTTTCTGAGTGCAACTGCACTTACCCTCCCCTTCTTGCTGGAGTAGCATAATTAAAATCATGACTTTTAAGATTTATTCTTTCTATAGAAGGGGGAGGCGGCAAATTATGCAATTGCACGGGGCGACAAATTGCCTAGGGCCAGCCCTTATGATATGTATATACAAGACATGAATATAGGATGACACAATTTGAAGTAATGCAGGGTGTTTCAAAATTAATATTAGGGTTTTGAAACTTTGTAGTATCTATTACAATTAACTTACAATTATAAATATTATATCAAATAAAAGAGCAACTCAAACAGTTTTGTACTCACGCATGTACGTGCATTGTTTCTTCTGCCTGCCGTTAGAAAGAGCAAGCAGCAAAGATGTAGACTAGAGAGCAGAAAGTTTTTTTTTTTTTTTTTTTTTTGTGCTTTAATAAAGACTGAATCTGTACAGTGCAACGGTCTGTGTGAAGAATATTAAGGAGACGCTTGCAACTACGTCCTTATCGTTTGCAATTGCTACAGGTCTAAAGCCTACAGACTACGGTTTAAGTGCCAATTTCCCAAGTGAAATATTGCTGCATAACAATGAAGATTTTCTGGATCGTGTCGTCTTCAGTGATAAATCGACATTTCACCTAAGAGCTAATGTGAACACTGATAATGTTTGTATCTGGCCGTCAGCAAATCCTCAGGAGATGGTACACTTGAAACGAGACTCCCCTAAATTGAATGTGTTTTGTGCCATATGGCGGAAAGTTTATGGGCCTTTCTCGCCTATCGACTAGATGTGTCCCGTGTGACGAATGAATCTCACATCGAACACTTGTAGCAAAGACTGTTTAAGGTGCTCTTTTACTTGATGCATTGCTTATAATTGTACATAAAATGTAATAAGTACTACGAAGACTTAAAACCCCAAAATTCATTTTGAAACACCCTGCATTTCTCACCAACATGTTGGAACTAAGATGTAAAAAGGACAGAAAATTTTCCTTATAAAGTTATTGTTTACAACAACGATATTATTATTAGTCGAGACTATAACTACAACAAAAACACGAATTAGTAGTCAAAAAATGTAATCAAATGTATACTCGGTGGCCCAGGTGGCCAAAGTGGCACACACGGGTGTGTCATTTGTTTAATCCACTCCTGTGTGGACACTAATTAAGATATCGGGATATTATTCTTTCAAAATATGGTTAAACTATAGTTTATCATATTAATTTTTTTCTTCTGGTGTCGAATTTCCTTCTCAAATTTCACCCCAGTCAAAAATTCGAGAATTTTCTGATTTCGTATTTCCTTTACTTCTTTTTTCCTTGTAGCTTCCTTCGTAGTAGAAAGACCTCCTTAAGACTTGCTAGGTAGATACCTCGGATGGATACCTAACTGTTGACATCAATTAGACGGGCCTGCGCGCAGTGATGCTAATTAGGGAAATTAAATTTTCCTAAAATTTGGGCAAAAAATTAGAAATTTTTGTTTATAAATCCGTACCTATACGTCCGAGTGCAAGTCAACTTACGCCAATCGAACATTTGTCCTTACGTAACAAACGCAAGTACAGATCGTTACAATGGGGTAATTAGGGAACGCACGAAAAATTCGTATTTAGGTTCTAACCCTTGATTTTCTAGTTTTTCCCTACTTTCTGTTTACCGTAATATATTTTTGGTAATTAGAAGTTTTGTTCCTTAAATATCGTCATAATACTTGTAGGATATATTAGTGGTGTAGCAATGTTTAATTTAAGATAGTTTACGTCTGTCTGGTAGCAGTGTTACCAGCTACAGAAAATTTTAATTCCAGATTTTAGGAGCAAATTCTGGAAAAAAAAAATCCCTTTTTATTTCTATTATTTCCTTCTTGTTGGCTACATTCGAACAAATGTAACAATGTCTAACAGCTCATCCTTAGCCTACACAGCGTACCATAAAAAGTTTCACTAGAATAATTAGGGAAAGTACAGTTGAGGTTTATAATAAACCATGTTCTGTAAATGCTAAGAAAATGGTGAATTTCTGAGGTAGAATGAGATTTTTTTTTAATTCTTGCTTACTTTCTTATATATCGCCATGATACTTGTAGGATATATTCTTGGAGTACTAAGGTTTATTTTCAGATAGTTTTCGTCTGTCTGATGGCAGTATTTCCAGCCAAAACAATTAATTCCCGCTTTCACGTAAAAAATTCGGAAAATTTCCCTTTTCCCCTCTATTATTACCCTCTTACTGGCTACATTGAAACAAACGTACCACTACCTGAAAGCTTCCTCTTTGCCCTACAGAACGCACCATAAAAAGTTTCAATAGGACAATTAGAGAAGCTGTAGCCCCGGCATATTTGATTTTTGCTTGTGAGGCGTAAAAAGTGTCAAAATTTCATGTGTATGACAGAATTTTTTTCTTTCCCTCTTTGGATGGAAGCAAGCGACTTCAGGATTTCACTGTACCTTGTCAACACACCAAAGATTCTTTTAGGTGATTTGAACCCATATAGCAGGAGTGGTACTAGATACAAAAAAAAATAAATAAATAAATAAATAAATAAAATTCGGTTAGAGATATTTTTGTAAATTTTCACCCCTACATTTCCCTCAATAATTTCCCACCCATTGGCAACACTGTAATGCAACTTACACCAAAAAATAGTCACATCCATTTTCTAAAAAACAAGGCCTTAACAATACCAATCGAATGAATGGTTTTTGAGCAATAAGTCACTAACTGGAAATGTAGGAAAACGTCAAAAATGACCTCGGGCCGAAAGGAGTAATCACACAATTTTTGCTAGTATATAGGTACAAAGAAACAAAAGATTTGTAAGTTACGAGGGCTTCGACTCAAGTTCTGTTGATTATTTCAATAATCTGCAACGTAAATCAATAAATAATAGTTGCCAGAAAAAAAACAGACATTTGAAAAAAAACATGAAAAAGAACGATGTTTTTTATTGAAAAAAACTTCACAGAAAAAAAAACCGTTTTTTTACAACACTATATAATACCATACCTAAATTACAAATACTCTCGAAATAACAGCATTTGAGTTAAATTTGAATATCAAGATTTTTTTCTCATCCTGATAAACTTTTTTTTAAAAAAATTAAATTGGAATTATGACTCAAAAGCCTATGGCAGCACGAATTCTCATCCGTTTCCAATGTATTTTCTACAGAGCGGTAATATTCACAATAATTGAATAAACTTAAAGAGATTAAACATTTTAACATTGTTCAAAATCATTTGAATTATTTAATCAGAGAATACTACTTGCACTTAGTTTTATTCAGTGTTGAGAACACTTTATTTTAGTAATATTCAGAAACATGCTTCCAATAATGAAATTCTCTTAACATTTAAGAGAAAAATTATAAAAGTCCATGGATTATTGTCTGATTACTAATTTAACATGTCTTTTTGAATATTCATGTATAGGACAAGTGCTACCATCTGTTGATAGTGTTCCTTCACACTCGCCATAATGCAAAGATAGTGAATACAGTCTCTTTGATTAATTGTATGTGTACGAAATAGTAATCCAAAAACTCATTCTTGCATTGCCACATTCACTTGCAGGCAATTCCGTATGTACATACGTGTAGTGCTGGGTTGCATACCAGTGAAAAAAGTTCAGGAATTTACATACAGTAGAGAGCATGCATTATTTTAGAGAGAACAAAAGAAGAGAAGATGCATTTTACTTCGTCTAATACTAGGAAATGGTTTCCAACGAGATGAAATGAATCAGGATTTTTGTGATGAGATGATAAGGACACAAGAGCTCTCCCCAAAGGAAACATATAGAATTTCCGAAATTGGTTTGAGACTCCGTTCAGCAATGAGGCTACATGCGACGAGAACCTACAGCTTAATATGATGTCCAAACAACATAAGCTCCCACTGCGAATCGAACTCGAGTCTTCCGCACCGTAATTTAACATAAAGCAATAAAGAAGTTCAATTTTCGATAAGAGAGCGCTAACTTTTGTTTCGCAAATAACACAAGTGTACAGTGTTGTTTTGTGAGACGAGAAATAATAATTGTTCGTCTCGTCTCGTAAATGTTTATAGAAATCTTGTCTCGTCTCGAATCTCGAATAAAACTCTTCAAAATTTGTCTTGATTTTTTTCTCTCTTTAATCTACGAGAGGTCCACGAAGGGTGTGTTATAATAACATTTAAACCACGTTTATTATTGGAAATTTCTCGTTTTGTCGGAAACAGTAATTGCGACGCAACTGAAACATCAGAATTAGCGTTTCACTCAATATTAATATCAATAACAAACACTTAGTATTTAAACGGCAGGCAAACAAAATAATAACCGGAAACGAGTAAAGTTAGTGATAAGTAGCAGTCCGTTAAAAACACGTAACTATTTATAATAATAATAATAATAATAATAATAATAATAATAATAATAATAATAATAATAATAATAATAATAATAATAATAATATAATGATATAAGAAATACCATGAAACAAAATTTCTTTTTAATAGTTCAAAGAAGCAATTAAAAAATCGTAACACTGTCGTAAATTAACAAAATTACTGTTTGAGAGAAAGAGTATAAAAGTCAACCTTTTTATTAATAAATAAATTAATTAGGCATTAATTAATTTTTAAAAAGAACATAACCGACGCTATCGTTTAATAAAAAAATAAAAGCGACAATCATTCACATGAATATTTAAAACAGTTATTATGAAAGGTAAGCATATAAGGCATTTAGCCGCCTACAAACTATTACTGTCATAATAATAAAAAAACACTCTCCTCCCCCGTGAAGAAATGTTTAAAAGGTATATTGCATGTTTTTGGAATGAATGTTTCGTGTATAAATGAAATTGTGAAGAGATGATTTCAATCTGAAATACAACCATAATTCTATAAAACACTCATTCCTTGGAAGAAAGAAAGAAAGAAAAAAAGTTCAGAAGCAAAAATTGGATTTGTTTCTGACACGCAATATAAGCATTAATATATAAAACTATATACACACGGATAGCTGTAATACAAGAATTCTCCAGAAGTAACATTGAAATGTATACGATGCAGTCAAAACTGGAAAGTTAGGGCGAAAAATTGTTTCCAGTCAATAAGTAATAAAATGCTGTATGGTGGTGCAACTTTGAACAATAATTCTGCATATCTGGCTACCAGCATGAAACTTGACATGTTTGTCACCGATGATGTGGTGAGTGAGGAAAAAAAATGCCGGGAGCCAAACTATGAAACCAATTGGAATAACGTAGTACAAAATGGAGTCCAAGATGCAATAGTGTCATTTCAGTTGAGTTGAGTTGAGTTGATTTTGAGTTTAACGTCCCGTTCAGCAGCGAGGCTATATGACACGTGGGCCTACTGATTAACGTGGAATCCGAAACCACATGAACTCCCGCTCGGAATCGAACCCGGTTCTCCCGCATCAAAGACGCGTACGCTAACCGCTTAGCCACGAAGGAGCTCAGCGTCATTTCAGGTTCTGCCAGAGGGGAAGGAGGGGGGGGATGTCCACCGACATGACTTTCATGTTTTCTATTAGTATATAATTTATTGAAAATATATGTGTTTGTCTAACTCAGAGAGGACAACTGCCCCTTGCCCTCCCCAAATGACGCTTCTGTCAAGATTGTGGCTAAAATAAAAATATTCGGGATTTGATGTTTTGGGATCAATTTTAAAATTTCAATTCCAATTGGGCTAAAAAAGAATTAAAACTATGTACATAGTTACAATGAGATAAAATAAAATGCTGTAGGCACTTTATGCAATTATAGTGCAAAACTTACAATAAATAGGGAAAATACTGTACATTTGTTTTCTTTATTTTCTTTTCCAATAGCCAAGGGAGATTTTCTATACACATTTGCTGATTAGCTGCTCGACTTTCGACAAATATTTCAGCGCGAGAAACCACATTTCGTTGTAAGGCAAACTTTTGCAGTAGCTTTAAAACTTTTGACAGCATCTTAATGAGTCTTTAGCCTACACTCTTCTTTTAACTCAAGCTTTTATATCTTTAGACTAATTACGGAATGAGTTACAGGCTCTTGAAAATAACGCTACGAAAATTGTATTTTGTTCAAAAATCGCGCGTTATTTGGTCCCTCCCATGGTGGAATGGATTTTTTTAACTAAAGGTTAAGTATGCAAGTAAGATAACAAAAGAGCGAAATCCTTTACTCAGACAGCGCAGTGTACGTATATATCTAACTTCTCACAGAATGTTTTAATAATTTTCTAAACGCAGCATCCGGAATTTGAAATTTTCCGTTAAAAGATTTATTTTGATTTTCAATATCCGCGTAAAGCAGTTTCCGTTCAATGAAGAAAATTCAACACTTTTCTCACCACTAAATTCATGGGACTGTATTGTTTCCGTTTAATAAGAAGTTTGTTGAATACTTTTTTTTTTTTTTTAACTTTGGTTTAGCTGTACAAACCTTACATTAAAAGTGTTGCAAAAGTTGGCTTATGTTTTATTTTGCCAACTTCGTTCTATAGTTTTACTCATGAAGAAAATCGTGTGGACATGGGCAGGAATTATGTATACAATGATCTCATAAACTGATAGGCGTGGTTCAGACAGATCAAGTCTTGACAGTCAAAGCCTAAGGTACTTTAAGTAATGAGACATGGTTTTAGTCCACCTCCCAATAGAAACAAAGTGAAGCCAATGAAAGTTACTAGCAGGGCGCTAATCCAGTTTGAGGTGTGCGGGTTCGCCTATTCAAACCTTGGGTTCGCGATCTAATGGCTTTGCGATGAATAATCGCCTTGTCTACGAAATTTCTCGGAGTATTAGTGGTAGTTATGTATAAACATTTAGTACGATTTTTTTTTCTCTAAAAGCATAAGTGCAGATAAGCTTCTGACAAGGAAGATATTTTATTTATTACTACTTTTATAAATATACTGTACCCTGTAGATATATTTATTATCCTTAGAATCAAAATACAAATTGGGTACCGGTACTTCACTTGGATCGCTCAATGAATTTATTTCCTTTTCCGCCGAAATGCCCGTTTTTCACATGGAAAGAATAGTCCGTGCGAAATATCTGAATCCTTTTCCTCCTTAGAACATTTATTTCAATGGGAATGTAATAATAAAAATACAGAAGATATTCTACTTTCGACATAAATATTAAAACATCCTACCCTGACAGAATGGATCTTTAATCAAATTGATATGATTTTTTTTTTTTTTTAAAGTCTTGAAGTGGGTATTACCTTCCAAAAATCATTTTAAACGGGCTAGATATTTATTCGACCCGGTAAACTATGATTTCGACATTAATCTCAGTCATTTTTGACATTTTCTTTTTCCCCTTTCCCCATCCCACCGTCTGCAAATGGGGATGAACTTGGATTTAGGAGCATAGGCAGGGTGTCTACTAAAATTCCACAATGAAATTTCGTGACCTTTTCTTTCCCAAACCATAAAATTTAGTAACATTTTCAAGAGCAAAGTTAGGTGTGAGTTGAACCGAATTTTCATGCATGCGATAGAAGGTACTTTGCTTGCGATTTGGTAGCGTCCAAACCTAACCATAGACATTTTTGGTGGTGAATTTTGATGTTTTATAAAACAAAATTTTCTAGTCTATACTTATATTTGTACAGGTGAAAAAAAAATCGTGACCCAAAAGCTAAATTTCTTGACTTTCATCATGACCGTTTTCTGATTTCGTGACTTTTTCGTGACTTTCGTGACCGATAGACACCTTGATAGGGAACATTGGTAGCGTCACTATTTATTTTAGCGACTTCGAAAACTCTGGAGTAGACACTAATATTAATCATTTTCGATATTTTTACATGTTACCATTTCACCCCATCTCCCACGGTGTAAATGAGGGCTTAAATCGGATTTATACGGCATTGGAAGTGTCACTATTTATCTAAGCGACCCAGAAAACTATGGATTCGACACAAATATAAGCCATTTTAAATTATTTTTACATATCACCGTCCATAGGAACATTAAGGGGCTGAATTTAGACTTAAACGGCAACGAAAACTACGGATTCGACATTCATGTCGGCCGTTTTCAATCATTTTTATGTGTCACCCATTCCCCTCAACAAGAATACAAATTGGAATAGCCGGTTTCATGCTACGTATATGAATATAAGTATAAACTATAAGCAGTAATTAAAAAAAAAAAAAAAAGATAGAGCAAGAACTATCATTCTTCTTCATGACCATCCAACAATTCCATTTAATATACTAATTTCTCCTAAGAAACTCACTGTTGGTGATGTCGCCATATTAACAACTCTTAACAGAAATAATTACAAGGCCATGCTTAATATAAACGAGGGCATTCCTCGACTAATTAGTAATCTTCGCATCCCTAATCGTTCATAAGAAATAACAGCATGATAAAATCTTCCTAGATGTGCTAGGAGGTCTTACAATCACTGGGGGAATGAAATTGGACTTAAAAGGACTCGGGACTGTCACCAATCAGCTCATGGACCCCGAACACTATGGATTTGACATTAATAGCGGTCATTTTCGATCACCCCTTCTCCTCGCCCTAGATGAGCTATCGGGGGCCTTATCCCAACATTTCAATTTTTCAGACTGTAAGTAATATGTAACAAGTTTGGTTAACATTACTCCAGGCGTTCCAGAGTTATTCTGGAACATACGCGCACGCTTCGTAAATAAGTTAATATATAAATGTGTAGATGGCAGGAATGTGCTACCAAATGTGGCGCCATCGCGGCAAGGTACGAACTACGTGATTTCATGCGAAGTCGACGACGACACGACCACTACTTAACTGGTTCTATACAAGATGGAAAGTCTATCGTCAACACAAACTGATTCACAAAGTACTATTTTCTAAATACTAAATAATTATGTAAAAAAAAAAAAAAAAAATCAGTGTTACGTATCACCTTGATTTTTACATCGTTTTGAAAAACGTGATTAACAGAATTTAACCGCTAAAGATGAAAGTTTACAGCTTCCTCTTGGAAATCCCCAGAACTAATACCGTTGCCTAAAGTACTGGAAATGACACACTAATTTTGATCTACTATACACACTTAAGAAAGATTTATTATTATTATTATAAACATTTATTTCCCAAAGCAAAATAAGGAGTCTTTGTAAGTTAACTGATTTTTATCTAACATTTGCTTGAATGCTTGGTTAATTAGTACTATGAAAGACAGCAAAAAAAGAAACGGTCAAGCACATGTTAAGAAAGACTATAGAAAGAAACCGCTCCGTCACCCTTCCTTTATTAAAACAAACGGCAGGCAGCCAATGAAGCGAATACCCACAGAGAGAGAGAGAGAGAGAGGGAGGGAGAGAGAGAGAGAAAAAAAGAAAGAAGAAATGACACAAGAGGTAATTATATTATTTTATGCGCATGTAAATACCTGACAACCAAAAAACCATGATTAGGAAGAGACAAATAGTTTTAAAAAAATGTTAAATATTTGATTTGTATACTTTCAACGCAAGAACCAACTGCTGTGGTAACTTTTTATTTTTTTCCTTCTGCTTCTTCGTGTGGTTATTGTCTTTTATTTATACTTATAACAATATAAGAAGGAAGGAAAGAAAAAAAGTTAAACCACTATAAAACCATATTAACTTTTTTTTTTTAATTTTATTTTACTGTGTACATGATTCAGGCTTTCCAACTCTACTACTGTGGAACTAAATATACAGGGTAAGACTAAAGTCCAGCACTATCCTTGTATTTTTGAAACGGCTTGAGGAAAGATTATGAAACTTTGGATATGGGCAATTGCTGTGGGAGCGCATCAGATGGCGCCATTTGGTATCATGGCGGCCATCTTGAAATTCGCCATTTTCAATTCAGGTCCAATATTTCAAATGGGAAGGGGGACATGTGACACATTATTTTAAACCAAAATTTTACTACAAATACGAATCTGAAGCTATTTGTCATTTAACTTTAATCAGTAATGAAACTTTGTGAAGCAAGTATTGCATATTATGTAATGGGTTTCGATTTGTCTTTTTAAGTGATGTAACATGGCTCTCATCTGCCAAGAAAAGATTGCATTATATGTAACACACAACTGGGAACTAATAGAGCACATCTTGTAGGATCCCACATGCAATGTTTAATTCACAAAATTTTATTACTGATTGGTGTTAAGTGAAAAGTAACTTTAGGTTCGTATTTCTGGTAAAATTCTAGCCAAAAATCATGTGTCATATGTACCCTTCCCATTTGACATATTCGACCTTCGACCTGAACTCAAAATGGAGTATTTCAAGATGGCCGCCATGATACCAAATGACACCATCTGCTGCGCCTCCACCCCAGTTAACCACATCCAAAGTTTTGTCATCTTCTCTCAAGCGGTTTCAAAAATAAAAGGGCAGTGCTGGACTTTTGACTCACTCTGTAGTATACCAAAACCTGTCAGGTTAGCCACTTTTCGTATTTAACTTGGTAGCCTACTTAATTTGGCTGCATATCTGTGAAGCAGTATATATATATTCATGTTCTGCGAGTTGGACAGTTACGTAAGTTATCCAATAGGGCATAACCGTTGAACGTAAAACTAAAAAAAAAAAAAAAAAAAAATCATTTCACTGCTTTGCAAACATTAGGTTGTTCGGTTTCCTATGTCTATATCTCTTCTCTAGCTTACTAGTGACTCAGAGAGCATCCAGTTGGAAGTAAGTTACTAGATAGCAGATCATTAACCGCTTCCCGGATTAACCCGAGTTATTTGGTTTTACTAAGTAGGCCAGTTCTGGTCGAATTTTCTTCCCAGACGTGACTATGTTGTACACGAAATATCTCGGAATAAATCACGAAAGAACTTTCGACGAAACAAAGTGCGAATTTGCTCGTCCTGGTCCAAATTGAAGCAAATGCGGAAATCTTAATAACTCAGGTTGCTCCGTCAGGATCTGGTTACTTCGAATAAAGTGGACCGGGAAGTGGTTAAAGTCTATTTCCAACTTGTAATCGTTCAATGATTATCAATAAGGGCCAGAATTGATGCCAGTTTTCCACATTTCAAGTTGAGAATAAGTTTTTTTTTCCCTGAAAGTCAGTGGAAGTTACACTTAATACCACCTCAAGAACTATAAGACAGTGATGCCAACTTGGAACCTTATAAAATCCCATTTCGAAAGGCAGAAATTCTCTCTCATTTCCATTTCTCACTTAAATTTCCCACGCGCTATGCTAATTACAAAAGTTACAAAATTTATCAAATATGAAAATTGAAAGTAATATACTGTATGTCACTTACTTTCTTCAATATTTGAGAGAATTACCTATTAGCAAATTCCGATCTTCTAAACTCCTAGTAAGCATTTTCCCTTAAATAAAGGAGATTATTGAAATTGATAATGAGTATGAGTATGAATAAGGGGATTAATGGGGACGTCAGCATCGAGGTTATATGTCTCCGTCTCGAGAAATTGTTAATGAAATGAAGTACATTTTGTTATCAGAATTTGGTATTTCCATCACGCTCTTGTGCCATAATCTTCTACTGAACGTAATGAAACTAGAAAAAAAAAAAAAAAAAAGATTCTTAGTTATATCGTATGGGACGTTTCAGAAATTGTCTGTTTGTCGTTTGATAATTAATTTTTCTTCGTTCATTTTTTTTTTTTAGTTCTAGAGTACAATTTAGGTTGCACTTTTATTTTTTTTAAAAAATTCATGAGTTTCTGCATCAATCACTTTCAACACTAATATGCACTTTCCAACAAAACAAAATTTGACAATTAGCTCTGATTTCACGTTTATTCATGGGTCTTTAACCTACTTCCCGCTCATAGAGAATTTTGTTGGCGTCAATAAAATATAATACATGAAAAATTCCTTATGCCCCTATTCGAAAAATTAATGTCAAAAAATCCCACAAAATAGGATTTTTTCCCCACGGGTTGATATTACTGCTAGAAGAGCTATGAAATTCCTGGGAGAACAAGTTAGCACAGATATGGCAAAAATAATTGGTTGGAATTGACGGAAGGGGGAACTAAGATAGCTAACTCCAGACCTATGAGGAAATCTGAATCTGCTTGCACGAAAATGAAATATATCAGTTTTTACGTCTCACAATTATATTCTTTTAGGCTAAAGAAGACGGGTGATTAATGAAACTGAATGACAATGAACAAACTGTTGGAGTGAGAATGTGGGAGGAAACGGGAGAATCCTAAAAAAAAAAACAGACACAATGTTGTCCACCAGAAACTCGTATACAGAGAAAAAAATGTATGTAGCATACGTAAAACGTAGGTTACATGCGTAAATCCTGTAGGTTTTCGACTTAAAGTACCACTATGGGTAACGTCCTGCACCAAACGTATGTTTTATAATTCTTTCCGCATAAGTGTTCCATCTATACGCACCTTCCGTACGAAATAAAGAACTGTATGTATGTAGGTGGTAGGGATCTCACGTACAACATGGACCTATATAATATATAGCTGATATATATATATATATATATATATATATATATATATATATACGGATGACTTAGATATCAGACATCCTGAAGCGGCATGATGTAATATCTTACCGGGAAAAAAGCAGTACGTATGTAGCATATGGATAACGTATATTCCGTACGAATTAACTAAGTGAACTTACGGATTCCGTATAACTGTACAATATTCCGCTGTCCGAATAACGTTTTTTTTTTTTCATTTAGTGTATGGTGTAGAATCAACCCAGAAACCTCTCCCATCAAAACTGAGCTCTGAACCACTCTGTTTATGCTTGGATTTGAACTATAGATCATTAAGCACCAGAAATAAGAATCGTATGTATTAGACCCACGCAGCAACTCATAACATTAGTTATATAATCTAGATGAATTTGGAGGAGAAATATTCCAACTACAAGGTCTAATATTCACTGTTAAAGCCGAGATAAAAACAATTTTTTTTTTTTTTTAACTTATTTACTTGGAAGATTTACTTTAGTCTGGAGGAGAAAGTGATGGTTTAGTTAAAGAGACAATTTAGCTGGAAAAGAAAGAAAAAAAAGTGACACTGCAAAAGACTTCACCACTTAAAATTCTTTCATGGTAATTCATACGATTGTTATCCTCCACTTGGGGAACGTTCGACTCGCATGACGAACTTGATTTTTATTCCTTGTTTTTTTTTCTTTCTTCCTCTTCTGCGCTCTACCCATTTGTTTCAATGTATCCCTCCTCCTTTTATATGTCTCTTTAGAGTTTTTTCTTCTCTCTCTCTCTTTTTTTTTTTAAACTGAGTCTTCAAAAGACTGTTTGCTATCTTTCGTCATGTTTTACTTTCTTTTCTTTCCTTCTCTATCGTAATGTCTCTTTGGCCTTAATGCCGGTAGAAATGAACACTCAACACACATTTAATGACTCAAGCAAGCAAAAGTTAAGAAAAAAAAGTAATGGAAGAAAACAAGAAACACAGAACAATCACACACACACGAAAAGATAATGACTCAGACACAGACCCAGTGCTAAAACACAGATGTACTTCGCGTGTGTTTTAAAAATAAGCATAAGGGGGGAAATGGAAGAACATACATGCATGAAATTTGCTCTATGTGTATATTATGTTATGGAATGAATTTATACATATAAGTATGTATGACTTTGCGGAAAATGCCTTTAAAACAGAGGTTTCCAAACGGTGTGTCGCATGATCCAGAAGAAAACATAAAAATAAGTTTGCTCCATTTTTTTCTTTTTAAATAATGATTGGGAATCAATACTTAAATCTGTTAGGGACCCATTAACACATATTTCAAATAATTTACTAGGCAAATGTACAAAAAATTCGACCCCAAATACAGCACACTATACCAAATCTTCCAAAACTTGATACAGGCCGACCAAAATGACTTGACCTCTTCTCCATTTTACTATGTAAGCCTAACAGGTTATTCGTTACGGTGCTTTAAGTACAGTCCATAACTCTATCAGTGATCAAATGACTGCGCACGAACGGTTAGCAAAAAGGATTAAGTTAACGTAGAGTTGATGGGTTACATGCACAGGACCAACACGGTCTAAGACCGAAACGGCGTATACGACCGACACGGCATAAGATCGAAAGTAGTCACCTGCATACGATCGAAATAAAAAAAGAAATACATTATCTTATAATCACGCAATATTGATGATATACAGGAGAAAACCGCCTTACGACTGAAACGGCACAGGACCGAAATAGGTTTCTGAGTTGAATTGTCGGTCGTATGCCGTTTCTATTCTTACCGCATCCCCGAGCTGATAATCGACGACCTTCCGGATTGCAATTTTGACTGAGATATAATAGACCTAGTTTATGAAGGTAATTTACAGCTTTCGTACTTAACTTCGTATCTATCACTGAGCGTGACTACTAGCCCAGTAGATGGACCAGGACGAACAGTTAATTCCTTTTGTAGTTTAAACAGTTGCTCATCAGTTCCACCCTACTTTTTTTTTTTTTTTTTTTTGAAAATATTGCAGAAATAAATAATACTAAAATTACTCTGCATAATTTTGCGGAAAGTACAAAGGCAAAATACTACTGAATAAAATAGTCAGTTTTTAGATTTTTCTCGTCTTTAGTTCAACATCTAAGCTTATGACGTCATCACTTACTAGTGATGAGCGCAAGAGTCTTGGTCTTGCAGTTTTTGCAAGAGTCTTGCATGCAAGACCAAGACCAAGACCAAGACCAAGACCAGGAATCCCGATGCAAGACCAAGACCAAGACCATACCTGCAAGACCAAGACCAAGACCAAGACCATACCTGCAAGACCAAGACCAAGACCAAGACTCTTGCGCAAGAGTCTTGCACAAGTATGGTACTACTTGATTTTTTATAGAATGCCTGCAATCATTACATCTTTCACGTGAACTTCTTGGTTCCAGTAAAAATACCGCCGGAGTGAATATGTTCCCAGTAGTTTATGCAATCCATGTGAGTCGATCTGCTCCTGTAACATATAGCTACAGTATGTCGTTTTTTGAATCGGTTGTTCACCAGACGACCGACAGCACAATTCTATGAGTTGTTACAAGCTATAACAACTTCAGTGTCTGATTTACTTTGGTCATCATTTGATCATTCACGACGGCCCATGATTGGATTTTGGGAAATCATACAAGGAATAGTTGTGTCCATAAGAAGTGGATATGCAAAAATAAACTAGAGCATGTTATGGACACGGTAGCTCAGTGGCAGAGCGTGCACCTCTGGTATATGGGGCCCTGGTTCCATCGCAGCTTGCGCTATGTGAGCTTCTTTGGTGAACAAACACCCTGTGTGTGGGTTTTCCCGTTTCCTCGTACTTTCTTCATTCCACCATTTCTTATCATCACTGTTTCCTTTAGCCTCAGTGTAATAACGTGGGACGTTAAAGTAGATATTTCATTTCATTTCAAAACATATTAATGGTGTTCTTCTTCCAAAACTAAAGAAATGTAGTATTGAACATTGGTAATTCCGTACACCATACGTGCCGACTACATGGGTATGGCCTTGGCTCTGAGATTCAAGCATCCGTTGGAAATTTTTAATGTGTACTTATAAAATTAATATTGAAATAACATTTTCATGACATTGACAAAAACTTAGCCCATGTGACCGCAAGTTTGATTTCATAGGTGAATGCTTATACGTTGAATAATTGTTTATCAATATAACTTATAGCCCCTTTAGGTATACGGCATATCTAGGATTCAACGATATAACATAATACAACAATAAATAATCTATATTCACAACTGAGAGTGATTTCTTACTTATTTCAAATAACTTGAAGTTTGATGCGTTATTATGTATTTCTAATGTAGGTCAAAAGTATTTATATAAATTGAGTTTACACAAAAGACATAGACAGTTGAGTCGTTTTCAGTTTTCACTCAAATTATTCTAAAATATTGGGGCCGCGGTGGCTCAGTGGTAGAGCGTTCAGCTCGGGTGTTTGGGGTCCCGCGTTCGATCCCAGTCCCCGCCAAGTGAACCTTGTGGTGGACAAACACCGTGTGCGTGGGTTTCCTCGGGGTTCTCCCGTTTCCTCCCACTTTCTCTTTCCACCATTTTCATTCATTTTTCATTATCACAGTCTCCTTTAGCCTAGCTTGCATAATCGTCGGACGTAAAACTCACAAATTTAATTTCATTTCATATTCTAAAATATTAAGAGGTTTAATTATTATTTTAATTTTTTCTCTCTTTTTTGGTCAATATTGCAAAACGTATCATCATCGTCATAATAATAGCTATTCTGCCATTATTGGCAGGCCACTTGCTGCAGCTGAGAAGCTTCGATGACTGTGGTCCTCAGTTAGTCTCTTCGTCTTAACGTAGCAATTTTCTGTTTTAATATCTTTCTTCAACTACAATCTCCTTCACCCCCTCCCTCTAGCACGTCCCTCATAATACAGTTCCTCCTCAGCCAATGTCCTCCTCTTTATTACATCTAAAATTCTTCTTTTCTCCCCTACTGCTACTATTTCTAAAACCTTCGCATTCGTTTTCCGTTAAACCCAGCTTATTCTCTCCTTTTTTCTCCATGCCCACATTTCGTAAGTCTAACTGTTTCATCGTTTTTGCGTAATGTCCTTGTTTCTGCCCCATACAGTACATATTAGAATCAGTAAAACAAAATTTCAATATTTAATTGGGAGTTTGTTCAATACAAAGATGAGCTAATCGTGGTTGGAAAGGAAAAAATTTGATGCCTTTAGAGTGTAAAAATAATTTTGCAATTTATGGTATTTCAGTAATCTGTGCCGTCTTGGTTTTCTTTCATGCGTCTCACTGTCAGGGGTAGCCTCCCCAGTTTGGGAACCAGTGGAGTATTGGATCTGTTAAAACATAAAAATATTACGAAATGTTGTGATTTATCTTATAAGTAGTGAAGCGTGATCACCCATTGAAAAAAGTAAAAGTCATCGCCTATGTTGTACAGTATCATCACACTTACACGAAGGTAAAATATATTACATTTAGAAACATACATTGTATTTCCCTCACTATTAACGCAATGTAGGATTTATTATCCCTTATATCCGGAGTAAAATTTACTTATGAAAATCATAGATTTCTTAAAAGCAAAACTTGCAAGACTCTTGCAAGCAAGACCAAGACTGGGTGTGCAAGACCAAGACCAAGACCAAGACTAGGTGTGCAAGAACAAGACCAAGACCAAGACCGAGGGTTCCAGTGCAAGACCAAGACCAAGACCGCATGTGCAAGACCAAGACCAAGACCAAGACCACCCGGGTCTTGGTCTTGGTCTTGCATTTGCTCATCACTATCACTTACTTAAATGCATATTCTTTTACAATGGGGAACGTATGTATAACAATCTATTTTTCTAAGTATTATCACTAATTAAATGCTACAAATTGGTATTTAGTTTCTGCAATATTTTGAAAATTTAGAAAAAAATGTTAGTGTGTGTGTGAGGAGGGGGAGCAGGAAACTGAAAATAAAGGGGATCTGGAATGAAATGATAAATTAGGAATTAGAATTGGGCTACCAGAGAAGCCTTATCTCCAGGAAATATTAATTAAATATATATACATGTGTCATGAAGCCCTAATTACTCAGTTTTTGTATAATGCAAGAATGGTGTATACAGGACATGATGAATATGAATACCGTATGTATTTTATATTCCTTCCAGATAAGACTATTTGTTGAGTGTCATTTTCTTAACTTGTCACAACGGTCTCTACATATGACATATGTGGTACCAGAATATACAGGGTGTCTCAAAAGTCCCCTGACATAAAGTAAGTTTGTTATTATCAGAGTTACAACAAAATGTAAGAGGGGAAACCGCCTCCAAATATAATGTTTTCAATCTTAAGTAAAGGATTTTTTTTTTTTTTTAATCGGACAAGCCGTTTCGGCTGTGCACTCTTTATGCGCCCAATGTTAAATGAAAATGCAACCTTGCCATTTACTTGGACCCACAACATAAAGTGAATAGGGGCATGTTTGAAATAGGGGCTGGCCATCGACATGTTAGCGTAAAAGACAGTAACTTTATTCACTTATGTTGTGGGTTTAGGTAAATGACAACGTTGCATTAATCAAGGAGGAATTTTTAAGAAACGAAAGCAAGCTGTGTGCATCTATCATGCAGCATTCCTTAACGGAGAAGCAGCAAGAGTGCAATATTGCATCAGGCTAAAATTGTTCATAAGTTTTTGGCTCAAAAAGGTATTTGTATATTACCATTTCCCGTATATGTGACAGACCTGTATCCCCATGATTATCTTCTTTTCCACAAATTAAAAGCACCACTGAAAGGTTGATTTTTTTCACGAAGTCTACACCAGCCAGAAAGCAGTGATAAGAATACTAAACACCATTTACAGTTCACAACTTTTAGAAGTCATTTCAAGATTTACTGGATCGTGCACAGCTTGTGTGGACGAAAGAGGTTCCTACTTTGAATAAAATAGGGATGACAAAAATTTTCCAGAATTCAGATCAGAAATTTCATTTTCAGGATTTCGGAAAAATTCCGGAATTTTTTAAATTTCCGATTTTTTTGGAATTCTGGATTTTTCCGAAATCTTGAATTTTCTAAATTCGGGAATTTTCCGAAATCCGGAAATTTTCCGATTTTACTTTCCGAATTCCGAAAAGTAAAAATTCCAGAATCGGCCACCCCTAGAATAAATCGAGGTAACTTAATTCCAATTATTTATTTATTTTTCACAGATCCAGTCTCGCTTGCTAATTGCCGAATTGTATACAATTAGGGTCTATGTATTATATAATACCACATTAATAAAACAAATGAATCCGAAATTGGTATTTTAAGTTCAGTAACTCTTTTTTCAAAAGCATTCTATCTGCCTTAACATCACATAAAATCCCCAAAAGTCGGCAAGAAGCTGTAGTAGATTAAGAGGTAGTATAACCTAGTAGGTCTGTTAGAATAATTGAGGCAGAAAGACGTGTTCAATAAGCAACAACAGAAACACAAAACAAACGTTTGTTATAATTCATGCGAATAGCGGAAAATCCAAGAATTGGTAAATCACCTTCACCAGAAGTAAATCTGTTTTTTACTGTTTAGTGAAGCCTATGTCTTTTCCTCTGTACGTGTATTTATGTGTTTCCGGCGTTCGATTCTGTTTCAACTTTACTTTACACGTTACACTCCCTTTTTTTAAAAAGCTGCTTGTTAAAGAAGATACTTTTTTTTTCTTTCTCGTTGTTGGCGTATTGCCTGATGCAGAGGAAGACAAGAACAGAGGGAGAAAGGAGATATCCTCTCTTTTAACTACCACATATCGTTAACACGCCCGACACGGTACTTCACATAAACGGATACCAAGATCAACTTAAAAGGTTACAGTTCGTGATTTCCTCTCAAACATTTGCCACCCCTACAAAACAAGATCTTTTTGTCCTCTCCCTCCCTTCCAACATCAAGCTGCGCGTAAGTGAACCTATACTCGTTATATACAAAGCACAAAGTGCTGTAATAAAATGGCTTCTTTTGTTCTTCTCAAACTCTCCCCTCACTCTCCTTATATTCCGCAAAAGAAAGAAACAAAACAAACTTTAAAAAAAAATGTACGCTCTCTTTTAAATGAGATTTATTTTGCAAGAACCACAACGTCGCTGCATCTTTACAGTCTTTAAAAGTCACTTGAATTATAAGACTTCTTTACTTATTTTTTTTTTAAATGCATCTCCCGTCTTTTTTTCTTTCTACGTTCCAATTTATTTCTTCTTCATCCTCGTATTTTCATGTAACACGATACACAAAATTAACAACGAAACATCGCTCAACGAACTGCTTCAAAATATAAGGAAGGATTTTTTTAAAACAAAAAAGCAACCAAAACGAGTAAATTAAAAAAGATTTGTGGAACTGAAGACGTCAAATAACTTTTATAGATATGCTGTTGTCTTAATTGAAGATACGAATAATAATAATAATAATAATAATAATAATAATAATAATAATAATAATAATAATAATAATAATAATAATAATAATGTTATAAATATTAGTATGCAATAGTTCCATATTTGACTCCCTGTTGGATCGGAAGTTTCAGTGTTGATCTAGCATCTTGGGACGATTAGAAATTTATTTTAATTAAAAGGAAGGGAATAACTCATACGTAAAAAAAGAAAAAGAAGCGAAGAAAACAAAGGAAGAAAAGATAAAAGAAAATAATAGGGCTGGAAACCAATGTCTTGGCCAACACATTCATTAGTCAACTGAGAAAAAAAAATCTGACTGTTTATAATTCTTTATGACCTATAACATGAGTATTTATATTATAATATACTTTTTTTTTTTAAATGAAATCTTTCAGTTCAACGTCCCACGATCATGCCCTTTAGGCTAACGGAATTTGATGATTAGAGCAAGTGAATGATATTGGGAGAATCGGTGGAACGAGAATGAGGGAGGAAACGGGAGTATCCCGACAGAATCCATAGACATGATGTTGTCTACCACAAACTTACTTGGCCGGGGATCGAACGAGGACATTTTCCCAAGCACCTACGCACCAGAGATAAGCGTTCTATTAGTGAGTCACTATGTCCCTGTAATATATGTATTCTAAAAAATCTGAAGTTCATCAAAATTTGAAATCGAAAATGAGATCATATGATTTACATAAAAATCACCTACAGTTAAATACATATAATATTATTGGAGCTTTTTTTTATTTTTAACACTGATTGGTCCTCATTTAGAATCTTTAGAAAAGTTGGCATATTTTAGGGTTTAAAAAATAGGAAGAAAACAAAAAAATGAAAAAGAAAGAAATAAAATTGTTTTGTGTTTCCTGCGGAACATCTTGCTTAGATACTTGGGTCTGCATCTGTGCTCAGGATTAAAAAAAAAAAAAGACGAAAATGTGCATTTTCAGGATTTATTTTTCTTCATGCAAATAAGATGGGAAGCTAGGAATTAGTGAAAAGTGCGAAGAAACGGAAAAATATTAGAATAAAAACGAGAATAAGGTGTCCTCCAGAAGTACACTTTCCTGGGATTGGACCAGGGACCTTTCGCATAAGACATGGGCGTACTATTAGTTTTTCATTTTTTAAAAAAAATAATAACTCTCTCGTGGCTAAGCGGTCAGCATACGCGCCTTTGGCGTGGGAGATCAGAATTCAATTTCCAGCTGGAGCTCACATGGTTCGGATTCCACGTTAGTTTGTAGGTCCGTCTCATATAGACTTGCTGCTGAAAGGGATGCTAAACTGAAAATCAAATCAAATCAAAAATAATTTATACATTTTCAATATAACTTTCAAACATGAAATTTGTGTGTGTGTGTGAAAGAAATTAGTTTATCCTGTGATTCATATATAAAAATAGTATAACTAAGAATCGTTACATCAAATGTTCTTTGTTCACTTAAAAATAAGAAAATTTCCAGTCACTGAAGCCCAGATTGACTGACGATTCATAACATCTCGTATAGCTTGCTTGCTGTAGGAACGTTAATTCCAATTTTGCAGTTTTACAATGCCTTGTCATTATGCAACCTCGCCAGACAGAAGTGTAATACTGGTGGCATATAGTTAAGAGGCATGTGTAATTGCTTTGTTTGAAAAAGAGGACGAGGTAATTAATAATAAATATAATATAGTGTTACAGTACTTTGATACTCAACAGGCACTTAGTTGCTTTTCTACGTATTCGTCACTAATATTCCTGTACTAACATTTTCTTCTTCTTCGTTTTCCACTATTCACAACATAAGTATTAAACTGTGAGTGATTAAAAATTAAACATAGGCAAGATAACCTGTCAGGGTTTTTACTTCATAATACAGTCATGTATTGAATTCCGCGGCAAATAATAACGACTATTTTACAGTTCCCTTACACACATGAAATGGTACGCTAATAGTAGTCTCACCACGTAAATAATGAAACGGTACCTTTCTATGCGGTGGACGACTCTCTTTCGATTTGATTTCATTTTGAGTTTAGCGTCCCGTTCAACAGCGAGGGTATATGAGATGAACCTACATTTTAACGTGGGATCCGAACCACATGAACTACTGCTGGAATTAGAATCCGGGTCTCTCACGCCAAAGGCTCGTATGCAAACCGCTTAGCTACGAGGAGCTCACGACTGTCTTTTATAAAGAAAACAGTAAAATAATTTTTTGAACGTATTTACTTTAAAATTCTATTACATGTCCTACCTGAAACTATCTTAATGCACACATAAAAGTTTAAAAAAAAGGCTTATAAAAACACAATTAATGTGAAATTCTATTTATTTAATGTGGCAGAAATAAAGAATTACAACAAAAATACCAACAGGACTTCATTCAAAACTAAAAAAAAATTAAGAAACGGCAATTAACACCATTACTCTTCCTTTTAAACAAACTCATTGAATGTACGTAAATCATACATACTTTCAATATATTGATTCATTCTGCATATAAAGGACTTGTGTTGTTTATGTCTAAGCGTATTTATTTTTGCGCAGTATTTGTTTGAATGTGCTAGAAGAAATCTGTAAGTAAACTCTTACGATACAACTATTCTACAAAGAAATTATCGAGAAACGTCCCGCGAGCTTCATAATATACGTAGGTCAACGTATTTTTTTTTTTTCAAGTAATGCCTAGAAAACTACCATGAAAATCGAGCATCCGGAATTGCCAGATATTTCACCGTAAAAATTCATCTTTTTTTTTTTTCAAAAGTATTAAATTTTAAGTATTAATTAGAAAGAAATTAGTTTTTTTTTTCGATTTTGTTGAAAACTACACATGAGTTTTCACACATATCCATATAATTTTGTTCAGCATAACAGCATATGTCGATTGGTGTAGATCTCATCTTTGGACAATTTCTCTTTTTCGTTAAGAGCTAAGTAATAATTTTGTAGAATCATAATGAATTTGATTAAACTCAATTTGGAATCATCATACAGAATATATTTATAGGAAATAGCCATTGGGAAAAGCAATACATATAAGGTAAACAAAACCAAATCTTACTTCAGTCAATTACTGCATTGAACACATTTTAAAACCACTACATGTAAGCCAAATAGCAATTTTAACCTTTTCTATATATATATATAATACACTAAGGGAAAAGAAGAGAATGCGACAGAACGAAATACAAACTAGAAATAAACGACGACATGCATGTCTTGCTTTCTTCTTTATTCAGCTTCGACCGACGACCACACAAGATTTAATGCTACTGTTTTCATGCTTCTATACAAGATTTCTTTTTTCGTTCGTTCTCTTGTCTTTTTCGTTCATTCATTTTTTTTTCTCTCTAACGATAGCTGCGATATGCTTAAATATTGATTCTAGCTTGACTCTTTATTGTTGACTTCTGAGACACTTGGATTGCGATGCAGGTGGCTCACTCCCAGGAAATATCAATACACACTCGAAAAGACATCTGTGAAACTTTTAAAGGCTGCGAGGAATCCAATAGAGCTTATGCCAGGAAGCGACCAACCAAGAGAAATAGAGAGAGTAAAAAATAGTGCTTTAGTCATCTCTATAGCTATATGTTCTTAAGTAACAAAACATTTACTTTTTTTTTTTTAATGGATAATCTTATATTCGTTTCACCGTTTAGCTTTCCTAGCGAATTAATCTTTTTAAAATTTGATATAAAGTAATATTTAAAATTGAAATGGTTAATTGAAATTTAATTCCCTTTTTAACCTTCAAGTCAGTGGTACGTATCCATTTTTTTTTACTGACTAAAAACTTTACTGAACACACGACTAGTGATGCCTACAAGACGAGAAGTACATTTTTTAAAAAAATAAAAAATATATATAATCTTTGAGTTTTATGTCCCATGGATATGCCGTGTGGTCTAATGGACCGATTAGGGATGCGCACGAGACAAGTCGAGACAGGATTTTCCTGACAAAATTCGAGTCGAGACACGGCTCTTCGAATAGAGAAATATACAGTTTTCGAGTCGAGACATCACTTTTACAACACATTTTCGAGACGAGTCAGCCACAAATCTTGTCTCGTGCGCATCCCTAGGGCCGATGATAAGAAATGAACGAAATGGTTGAATGAAAAAAGTTAGAGAGAACGTGAGAACCCCGAGAAAACCTACGCACTACGGTGATTGTCCAGCACTACATTTTTTTTTAATGAGACTATAAACGAGACGATTCTAGTCTTGTTCTCGAGACGAATTGAGAAATTTCTCGAATCACGTAAGCAACATTAGTTCACTCAAGTTTTAGATCTCAAACATTATTTTATTGTTAGATGACTCACAGTATAAAAACTATAAATTGATAAAGTGATTGCACGAATATAATGACGAACATTTGTCAACGTTTAAAAATACACAAGTGATGTCCAATATAGAGTGTTCCAAAATGGAGTTTTAAAGCTTTGTAGTATTTATTATAATTAACTTACAATTGTAAATAATATATCAAATGAAAGAGCAACTCAGACAGGTTTGTACACACGCATGCACTGTTTCTTCTGTCTGCCGTTAGAAAGCGCTAGTAGCAAAGATGGCGACTAGTGTGCAGAAAGGTTTTTGTGTTTTACATTTTTCAAACACTGAATCTGTTACAGTGCAACTGTCTGTGTGGAGAATTTTAAGGAGACACTTACAACTACGTCCCTATCGTTTGCAGTTGCTACAAGCTCTAAAGTCTATAGACTAAGGTTTACAGGCCAACTTTGCAAATGAAATGTTGCTGCACGACGAACATTTTCTGGATTGTGTCGTCTTCAGTGATGAATCGACATTTCAACCTAAATGGCGATGTGAACTCATAACGTTCGCATCTGAGGATCAGCAAATCTTTACGAGATGGTATAGTTGAAACGAGACTCTCCTAAATTGAATATGTTTTGTGCTATATCCCGGCGGAAAGTTTATGGGTCTTTCTCGTCTATCGACTCGATGTTACGGTGCTCACATTGAACACTTGTAGCAAAAACTATTTGAGTCACTTTTTTATTTCATGTATTATTTATAATCATACGTAAAATGTGATATACAACTGCATATTACAAAGCCTTAAAACCTCGTTATTCATTTTGAAACATCATGTATACTCCAATTATATGTACGTATAGTTTAAATGTGTTATACTACACCTTTTGTGAACCTCTCGTGTTGTGGAAGAATGCTGGTAAATTCTTGACGATTTTTTTTTTTTTTAAAGAGAAATCAGGTATAAATTTGGTACATAAATTAAAAAAAAAAATGAGACAAGAAAAGTTTTTTCGAGAATCGAGACGAGCCTTTACAAATTTATGAGATAAGCGGGAAAACCTTATTTCTCATCTCATGGGCAACACTGTCCATGATATGCGATTTGGCTACAAATTATGATAACCTAAAACCAAGTTGCTATATGGAATTGAACCTTGTTTTTGCGACTGCAGGGGTTGGTTGGTATAGTCTGCCTATTAATTAACTTTAACTTAGGCTGTTATTAAAGGTTTTATGCTTAAAATAAATTATTCCTAAAAAGTTTAGCCTTATGAATTTTCTGGTTAGCATATTTTTTTTAAATCTAAAATTACACAACATATCATATGTGGCTGTGTAGCATATAACCGGTTATTAAAGCCTATATTAATCAGTTTGTTCGTATTTTTACATCAAATATTTTTGGCAGCGCAAAATATATAGCTACTGGTATACGTTCAAGCTTAATATTACTGTTTTAACTTTTGTAAGAGTCCAAAACCTCATAATTTTCCCTTACTTTTGACGTTATCCCAGTTCTAATTCTGTGCAAACTTATACTATAATATACATATAAATTTATTATTTTATGCATATTTGTGCATCAATAAATTTTTAAAATACATTTTCATATACGATTTATATTATATGGAAACTACATTATTATTGCAAAGTAATAAAAGCGAAAGAAAAGTCCTTGCCACTAATTTCCGCTTTTTTTAAATAGATAATTTTAAAAAATCTTCTTCTTCCCTCCTTTTTTTTTTTTTTTTTTTTTTTTTACCAAAATTGATTATTCAATCAGATTATTCTAACGCAGTCACAAATTACTCGTTGATGCAAGTACTAATTGCAAGTAAGATAAATTACTCGTTGATGCAAAGAAAGATGAAGTGACTAATTTAAGTTACGCTAAAATTTACAGGACAAAGTATGGTAACTTCACTGGATTTTCTTCTTCTAAAATTTCCTATATATAACACTACAAGCCAATAAAGAACTTTAACGAACCACATAACTTTTGTTAGTAGAATATCATGCGGTCAGAAAAAAAAAGACTCTAATTGTGATACAACTGAAGCGAATAGAGGATAAAGGTGGTATGCAACAAATTGAACATTTCGGGAAAATTGACTTTCACAACATTGTCTGTTAACATACACCCTTCATTGTTTCCAAATCTCTTCCCTGGGACGAGGACTTACTAAATGATGTGTTACGTAGCATGACTAAACATGTAACACGTGCAACAACCGCCACAATTCAACGTTTCAAAAAAATGTAACGTAACAGCTTTATCCTCTAAGCCAGAGTTTTTCAACCGGTGTGCCGTGAATGGGCTACTGATGTGCCGCAAGGAATCGAAACAAAATTATTAATTTTATAGCAATCAAATTGCAAAACGTAGGCAAAAATGTATATTTGTATTTCACATTACTATGAAACTCTAGTATGAATCTACAATTTTGTTTCATACCGGGTTACTATTCTTTACATTTCTAATGTTGAAAAAAGTATTTGTTATCATTGTTATGACCATTATTGCTTCTTTATTGTTGCAGACTATTTTGTAACTTGAAAATTCAAAATAACATTTAATCCTTTCGACATATTACCTACATGTATGTTTTAAAAGTAAGAGGTATTTGTTTGTTTGTTCGTTATTTAGTGATCTTCCTTCTTAGTAAAAGGTTGGGTACAGATTTTAAAAAGAAAGCGTATTTTTAAAAACCTGAGTCCAATATTTCATTGCAATTGTTTTCTATTTTTAAATTAGAATAAAAAATAAGCGTAATGATTTACCACGGGGAACACCAGTGATAGAGCTTTCTTCTCTGTGAGAAGGAGATCAGTAATCACAGAAAAAGCACCACTGTGTTTTATATTTACAAACAATAATATCTATAAGTGTGCCGCGAGAATCCAAGTAACACCCGTAGTGTGCCGCAAGTTAAAAAAGGTTGGGAAACGCTGCCCTAAGCGCTTCAATTGTACTAGCTATAACTTATTTACTTCATTCTTATGATGAATTAAGATGAGAATATCGACACGGAAGTAAAAAGAAGAATCTAGCACAAATTTCATTTATTACAACATTCGAAATTAAGATATTAAAAATACGTTCATTCAATTTTAAATCCTCCATCCAAATTGTTTTAAATTACATAATATTGAAGACAACCAACACGGAAAGAACAGAAATGTAATATTTTAAAACCTAAAATAGTATTCATGGGAGACATCTACGCCACGATATGGCCGAGAACATTTTTTTTTTTCATTCGTGGGTAAACACATCCGTTCCCACCATTGTTATCTCTCTCTTTTATTCTTTTTTTTTCTTTTTTTTGGAGTGGTTATAGAAACGCAAATATTGTAACAGGAAAATTCAACGGATTTAGATAGTTCTTGATTCCCATATACAAAATAAACGGGATTTGAAATGTCCATTTGTTCATCTATATCTGCAAAAACTTGACGAAATCTTCGTTCAATCAATGGGTATCACCTTTGAAGTGTATATGAATTATTGCCATTCCGTTTCGTCTTAATATTCTCCTACGTCTTCTGGTGTTGCCCATGAGACGAGACGAGACGAGACGAGACGAGACTAGAAATAGTGTTTTCTAGTTTCATCTCGTAAATTTTGTAGAAATTTCGCCTCATTTTGTAAATTTATGTGCAAATTTATGCCCTGATTTTCTCTTAATTTCATCTAAAAAGTTATCACAACCCTTCCACGTCACAAGAAGCTTACTAAGAGTGAGATGTAACTTTAAACCATATTTATTATTCACGTTATATTATGCAATGACTTGCGAATCTTTAAACGTGGATAAATACTCTTCATTATGCTCATACGATCATTTTATCAATTTAAAACTTTTATATTATGGATCATGTAACACTAAAACAATGTTTGAGATCAAAGTCTTGGATGAACAAATGTTCTCACGAGACTCGTAAAATTTATTGTCTCGTCTCGAATTTAAAGTGTACAGCTCGTCTCGACTTTCGTAGCAAGACTATGAAGCCATTTGTTCGTGGAGATCAATAAATTTATCATAAACTAGAACGTGTTCCTTAAGAGTTACTCATATTAAGCACTATTATTATTATTATTATTATTATGTATTCTGCCTTTTAGTAGTTCCTGATGTAATGATTTTTTTTTTTTTTTTTTTTTTTTAATTTTAGATTTGGGCTTGGAAATGTTTCTTCCACGTTTCTCGATCTCCAGCTTCCACTTTTAACTCCCAATAATTTTCTTGTATCATTTTGTACATTTTTATTAGAAAGCTTACTGAGTAGAGTAATATTTATTTTTATTTTTTTAGAACTAAAATAATGTGTAACAGTTTCAAGCCGAGTGTGTTACATTAATTTCTTTCTTTTTCCTTTTTCTTTTCTTTTCTTTCTTTTTTTTTTAAAAAAATAATCGAATAAGTTCCAGAGTCGTAATGGATATCGTTGAATATAAGATACCTCTGAGTTTGGAAAAGAAGATAAATAAAACATGTCCTGATTTTTTTTTCTTAATTTCATCTGGAAATTATCAAAATTCTTCCGTGTCACGAGAGATCCACGAAGGATGTGATACAATCACATCTGAACCATATTTATTATTGAAATATATCATATAATGGATTGTGTATATTTTGAACGTTCATAAATCTTCTTTACTATATTTGTACAATCATTTTTATCAATTTATATTTTTATACTATGAATTATGTACCAATGTTTAAGATCTAAAATTGGGTCAACTTAGTATTGCCTATGAAAGTCGAAAAATGTCTTGTCTTCTGATGAATTTGAAAAATCTATTCGTCTCGTACGCAACACAACAATTCAAATGAACTCCCTTTGAGAATAATACATAGACAGGCCCACGATTGCGATTCCACGTTAAACTGCGTACTCAACAGGGTGGAACAAAAAAAAAAAAAAAAAAAAAAAGCTCGATCTTTTAAAAAATCTAATAGTGCAGAAAAGTTTCCTTTTGATGTGAAAATGACAAAAATAAAATTTTAGGCTAATCGAAGTATGCTTTGAAGCACCGCAAGTACCTACGATAAAGTTTTATAAACTTGATTTTCTTTTTTTGGTTCTATTTCAGCCTCTTTTACACTTATATTTGCACTATAAAAAACCTTGATTGTGCTTGTTACGTCTTTTTATTGATGAAACAAACTTCGGTGGAAGGGGGAAAAGCAGAAATTTACGTTTATGGTGAGGTTTTTTTAAAAAATTAAATCATAAGGCAAAAATGTGCAAAAAAATTGACCTATTTTTAATAAAACGTGACATTACTGTATGTTAATATAGAATTAGCACTTCGTCATTTCTCCTTCCTTCCCCCACTGAAAAAAAGCTTGTTACTTCAATAAAAGAACAAAACAAGGTTTTTATAGTGCAAATGAAAGAAGGGTGAAAAAATCTGAAAATAGAACAAGAAATATTAAATTTATGAAGAAATTTTCATCATACTTGCGACATCTAAAACCCTGCTACGATTACCTTAAAATTTTATTTTTGTCATTTTAACATCGAGAAAGAACTTTTCCGCACTATCAGAAGTATAATAATAATAATAATAATAATAATAATAATAATAATAATAATAATAATAATAATAATAATAATAATAATAATAATAATAATAATAATAATAATAGAGATTTTTTTGTTCTACCCTAATGCTCAAGGTTCATTTTATAGCTTTGATACTGAAATGAACGTAAGATACTAATATTTATTAAATTTCAATCTTATTGATGCAAAGATCAAAATATGATATTACATTTAAACACTAACAAAAAAAAAAAGAAGAAGAGAAGCTCTATTGAAATTACCTTCTGGTACGTATTTTTGTTTCACTTTTACAAGCAAAACATTCTAGATAAGTATATCAGGATTATATAATCCCATCAGAGACTTGACTTTTTTAAGTGCATTTTAATACTAAATAATATTACCTACATTGTAAATATTAGATCTAATTTTTAAAACTTTAATTGATAACTATTTGCATCAAATTATCATTATTATTTTTCTATTTCTCTTATGTAAATAATACAAACACACAACATACGTTAAGATGTACGTATATCCAATTTATGTAACAAGAAAATACATTTTTCCTGTTTATTTAATTAATTCACTTTAAAACTAAGGGGAAAAGTGCTTTATAATTTCTTAATTTTCCTTCTTGACTATGTATGCTGTCATAGGAGTACCACATGGGAGAGTTTTTTTTTAATAAAGAAAGAAGGGCAGTTTTAGAGTTCATAGAAAATTTATATTACTCGACAAATCTCTAAATAGCATACCGAGAGAGTATAATTTATTTTATACAACTAAAATTTTACAATACCGATCACGGAACATTAAGTTTCCTTCCTTCCCGCTTCATTTCGGCAACATTAAAAATTCACGTTTTTCGTTAGTAATTTACTATTCTGTTGTTTAAAATCTAAAATTCAAACTTCGCATGACTCCTCTAAATGACACTTCCGTTGTGCTTACAGCTGGATGCGTTACATTTCTTTGGCAATTGAACATTGCAACCATACCAGCAAATAGAGTTTGTGTCACCTGGATTAAACACGAAATTCGGCTCCCCCTCAATGTACACTCATGTCCAAAATTATTGTCGCATATCTGTAACTGTCTTTTCGTAAGAATATAATTTGATAATGATTTTGCAGGGTGCTTTTAATACTGATACTAGGTGTATAATCGGGAAATGTTAATTTGTGGTAAATTTCATAGGAAAAGAATTATAAATACGAAAATCATAATGAGTAAAATAAAATGTTGCTAAATAGACAAGCAAGTTTTATTGTTCTTATTTACTATTCTTTTGACATGAAATTTGCCACATACACGTCTTTGCCGATTATACACATACTAACATTATAAGAAATACCGGGCGAATTCGTTATCAAATTATATTCCTACAACAACATATTTATAGACATGCGACAATAATTTTGGACATGAGTGTACATATTATCCTTTTAGGCGCCCCACCAACCACGCGCCTGGCTTGTTCCCCTTTGGTTGCGGCCTTAATAGGAATACCTGTATTAACATTCGCAAATATTTACAAATATATTACTGAATCTTGCAAGGGAAGTAGTTGAATTGTTTTTTTTTTCTCTAAAACTACACGACAGAAAAAAAACAAGTTTTGAGAAAAATGAGAAAAACTAAACCACACACTATAGTTTCTGCAAAAACGTCTATTTATTTATAATATACCGCGCGTTGGCATCAGCTTGACAGGTGTAGATATCTCACAAAACGTGTATCTATGCGTACTACGCATAGTAGCAAACACAATAGTATTGTTAACTTCATGTCTGACAAAACTTGACATGTGTCGTTTAAAAAAGAAGAAAAAAGATTCAGTTGTTTATACCCCTTCACCCCCCCCCAAAAGGGACATTTCTCCATTTTCCTAAAAAAAAAAAAAAAAAAAGCTCGCTCGGACCATTTTGTAGGATCCAAAAAAGAGGATATATCCGAGTAAAGAGAGCGTTCGGTAACCCTATGCTATCAGAAAGTCATACTTAACTGTATGCAACAATACGCATGTCCCCCCCCCCCTTCAGCATTAATTCCAAAACAAATGTAATTGTTCTTTATCGTTTCTATTATATATAGACTGCAAACTCGGGAGAAGACCTCAAGTATATAGGCCTACACTTATTAGTAATATAAACTTTTTTTTAAGTTTCTTTGTATATAAAAAACAATAATTTGATCAAACATACGCATTTCGTAAACGTACAACATTCATGAAACTTTTAGCTTATAATAATTAAAAAAGAAAATGCAAGAATATGAAATTTTGACAGTATCATGAAAAATTGGATACATTGAAAAAAAGAATGGAACCAAACATGTATAGTATTAACATAAGACCACTTTAAAGGATGACAAAAATATTTCAAATTTCGATTTATCTTTATTACTATCTAGGCTTATATATGTGTGTGTCTATGAACAGATATTGAATTAAAAAGTATGTGTCTATCTTCCCTTCTTCTTTTTCTTCTTCTTCTTTTTTTAAAAATAGCTTTACGCACAGAATCGTGCAGTGCTACGTACAGTAGTAGCTCTTTTTCCCCTCTTTGGAACCTGTTGCTTTTTATACGTTGCATGTATAAAACGCATAAAGGCGCGAGAGGTTTATCAAGTGGATGGATAAATAATAAAACGTAGATACGGTGGTTAGTTTACATAAAAACACACAGACTTAATATTCAAAGTGGTTATCACTACATGCAAATCATATAGTAGTTAATATACACTCAATACATATGTTTTGTGAACGAACACCCGTACTTTTATTATATGTTATTCATATGTTAAGATGCAAGAGAGCACGGCTTAAAAAAAGCCTTCACGGTAGAAATTGATATGACATTACTTAGCTAAGCATCTACGTTACTAATGGGTCCGACTCTATAATACTATTTTAGTGCTTGACACAAGTATCAGTGATGGTAATTTTGTAATTTCTTGCTGGAAAAACCGTAAAACTTTTGAATAATACTTGTTGACTACAAGAAAATAATATATTATCAAACAAGTTTGGTGAAGTGTTCAAAGCAAGACTGCATTTCGGTATTTCACATCCCTCGGCCTATCTGTTCGTATAAGCAAAAACATAAAAAACTGATAAAAAACAACATTACTGCCAATGAGTAATAGCTTCACCTCCTTCTCTACTGCCAGTAGCATCTTGACAAGAAAACTCAGTCGCACTGTGGTAAAATATTAACACTATTTCCAGTATAAATCTTTCGTAAATCTCAGTTTCATGGAGACACATTTTTTTTTTTATGGCATTCTTCAATCTCCGTTTTCTAGTAGTATGCTACCTTGCGCCTGGACTTCCTGTGATCCATGCGTAAATACAGTACGAATTCAAATATTAATTGATGAAATCACATTTACGGGAGAAATACTTAATAACCTAAATCCCATTAGATGCTGTTGCCTAAACGGCAATAATTTTCGGATTTCTAAAGATGAAGGCGTCAAACAAAATTTACATCGTACCCAAATTAAGATAAGAAGCAGCTGTAACTCAATGGTAGAGCGTTCACCTCTGGTGCATGGGGTCCTTGGTTCGATCCCAGCTCGTGTCGAGTGAGCTTTATCTTGGAAAAGCACCGTGTGAGTGGGTTTTCTCGGGATTTTCCCATTTCTCCTACTTTCTTCATTCCACCATTTCATTCATTTCTCATCATCACCTTCTCCTTTAGCCTAGGCGGCATAACCGAAGGACTAAAACTTACAGATTTTCATCTTCTTTCCAAATTAAGATAAATGAGATTTTTTGCTTGTAGAGTTGCTCACAGAACGAGACGAGATAGAGCTCTATGAATAAAAGCATATATATTTCGAGACGAGACTACTTTCACACAACGTATAATCGAGATAAGAGTTTCAATTCTTGTCTCGAGCTTACTCGTGGGTATGTGGTTAAAGAATTCGCCTTTAGTCTGGGAGAGTGGGGTTCGGTTTCTGTCGGGTGTTCATGTGATACAGATCTCACATTAAGCTGTAGGTGGGAAACTCGGGCTCTATTCCCATCGGGGGCTTATCTGGTTCGGATTTCACGTTAATCCGTAGGTCCCGTCTTATACAGCCTAGCTGCTGAAAGAGTCATTTAAGTCCAACTAACCATAAATTATCGTCTCGTGTACATTTCTATTTATTTTTCTCTTTAAACTAGGATCATTTAATAACAAAGCCCTTTTGAATAAAACTGTATTGTTCCTAACAAACTAAAAAGGGACATTTCTCTTCTGGATATTTACTTCATGTTTATTTTAATTTATAATTAATTTCATGAGTTACTGTTTCGTTACTCATTCTACTAACTTCCTCAAGAGTATGTTACAATATTAAACTCTCAGTATTTTTTTTATACAGGGCGTTTCAAAACAACACCGCCAAAAGTTTAGGAGGTGATCCCCGACACCAAGATAAGAGAAAAAGTATAGACCATCCTGGGTGCACAAATGCTTCTTTTCGGAGTTATAGGCTGCCGAAAACATGAAGAAAAAAAAATGAACTTTGAAGGTCTATAGCTCCGAAACTATGATCCTACCGCACTCGGGTCAAGACTTTACTTAGGTACTAATATGTGCCCTATCCCAGTATCTAAGTTTCAGAATCCTACGGTGCTTCCACAACAATTTTTATAGAAATAGTTGGAGAATACATCAAATGATATGCCCATAGCCAAACTCCCTCTACAAAAATTGCTTCGTGAGTACCTTAGGATTCTGCAACATGTATTTTTGGATAAAGTATACACTAGTTCCTAAGTGAAGTCTTGACCCAACTACGGTAGGTCCCAAAGTTTTGGAGCTAGGGATCTTTAATGTTTTCGGCGGTCTATAGCTCCGAAAGGAAGCATTTCTGTACCCAGGTTGATCTATATTTTTTGTCTTATTTTGGAATTACCTCAATAAACGTTGTCGGTGTTGTTTTACAACACCCTGTATATAACAATGATGTTCGTTTATCCTTAAAAAAACGTCAAACGATCATTCTGAATAACAAATATAAATTAAAATAAACAAGACACAAATTCCGTGGATTAAAGTCTTTTTTTTTTAAACTACAAACTTAATTGAACTTCTTTTTTGTATATTTTTCTGGAAAATGGGAAAGGAATTGGAATAACCAGGCTCTTAAATAAATATTATCGCGACATTTATAATATCTATATTGTTTTAATTCGCTCAATATCTCCACTGTTAAAAGAAGTTGGACATAATTACTAGGTAAACATGCCAAGTGTAATTTAATTGAGGCAACATATCTAGGAAGCGTTGTATACGAAATCAACATAACAATATATACCTATTTAAATAAATAAATAAAATACGCGTTATATTATTCACTATACATATGTGGTGAATAATTTTTCTCAACGAATAAAATGTTTTCCATAATGATAGTTTGGTAGGCTTCCCTAAACCTTTATGAATATTATACGCATTCAATCAAACAGCACGTGTGTTATTATTATTATTACTATTATTGAATCAGTATCATCTTAAAGCACGTTATAGTTGCGATATTAAATTCAGAAGTATTATTTTCTCTATGTAAATGATGCTCCGATGATAATAATAAAACTTCAGCAAACAAAATTAGTATCTCTCATACCCGGGCACATCTTCCGTTCCGCTTTTTAAGTTTATTAATTAATTAGCAATTACAAATTCAGAACGCTTTATTTCAAACAAAGCGAAGTATTTTTCTAAGTTGTTTTCTTCAACAATTTATTATCATTATTGACAATGTAATTATGAATAGTCATGAGTTGCTGCTTACCTTTGGTGAGGTGTCCGGTGGGCCTATTGGCGGTGGGGTGCCCTGTCTTGGGTGGCGTCACCTCCCGTCCGTTGACAGCTCTGTCGGCGGCCGCTGGATGTACCACAGGGGGCAGAGGGGGTGGCGGTGGGCGGGGCGATAGGATGCCAGCACCGTTGACGGGATCCCTGAAAGGGCGTGTCGACGGGTGTTGCGAGGCGGGGCTCGGGGTGTGGGTGGCCCTGGGAGGCGTGCTTGCCGGAGATGAGTCCCGACTTTTCGTTGTCAGATTCAACGGTTCATTATTATCTTCGATAGGTGGCATAATGAGTGGCGGAGGGGGCACAGGAGGAGTAGGTGCGGGCGAGGGTTTTGGTGCATGCCACCCCATAATGTCTGCTATGAAGTGAGGCGTCGGAGTCTTTGGTGGTTTCGCATACACGTGCGGATGCCATGTGTTGAACAGCACTGTATTCGGTGACAAGCGCACAGGCGCTGGGGAAGTGTTTCGGCTGCTAAACAACCCCGTTGCCTCGTTACCATTTGATAAACCCGGGCTGTTATTATTGTTGTTATTGGTATGTCCGGTAACATGTGCTGGTGTGTTGCTTGAGTCCGTATACGGATGATGATGTTGCTGCTGCATTTCGAGAATTTAATGCCAGTTCAATTTCTTTCTCCTCCTAAATCCAGAACAAATTCACACAAATAACGGACTAGCAAAACCTTAATAAAACTCGCACTGTTTTTGACAAACAATGAACATCTTACCGAGCATTATTGTTTTCACTTTACGACCCCACTATTCTTGTCTCAAACCACCAGAAGAATTCAATAAATTATCATCATAAAATAAACAAACCACTACATTTACCTAACATATTTTTCATTCATTCTTTTCGGAGCACCAGTCACATTTCATCGGAAAAGAAAGAGTAAAAAAAAGTAATTTTCATTGAACTAATTCCTTTTCTTTTTCTGATTTTGTCGGAAAATCTTGTGACACAACAGGTTTTTATGTTGTACTAACGGTCAACAAACATTTAGCTGCACACAGGAAATAATTAGATGTTTGTATATCGTTTATTCCACACACAAATAGCTTTTGGTACTTTGTAGTTTTAGCAGCGGAACGTCGCTACAGGAAATAGATAAATATTAAATACACCTTGAGGGGTAATCTTGTTTACTGTACACTTAATCCGATTCTAGAATAACATTTATTTAACCTGTTCCATCGCCGAGAATTTTTTTTTTTAAAATAAACGTTATACGCGAGCATTCATATATATGTTATTTTTGATGATTTAAAAAAAAATGTTTGACGACACTTCTTATTTTTGCACACACAATGCGTTTTTCACATTAAAACAGGCACAGACACGCAGCACACGATAATCAAATTAAAATGTTCTAATTTTCCTTCACTCTTCTTTATTATTACTTAATAAAAACCCTGTATGTTTCGTATTTTTCTTCAGATTTATGAATTATGGAGGAAGAACTTGTAACATTCTTCTGGTAAACACTTGCTCTAAGAAGCCATTCAGCTGTATGACACAAACGCTTCGTTTTTGTTTCCGAAAACAATCGCTAACTGTCACGTTGTCTTGGTTCGGGCGCATGATTTACGGAAACACAACTACAATCATAACATTATTATTCGTTTTTTTTTTTTTTTAATGACAATCGTCTGTCACACCTTCTTTTGTTTATATACTTTTTTCCTCCTAAAGGCAACTTGTCCACTGTTTGATGTCAGAGAAATAAAATAATTATTAAATGGTAAAATAAGTTTCGGTCACTTTTTTCTTTTCTTTTCTTGTCAACTCATTCAGCACAATTGAGTCACACACCTCTATACACGATTGAAAAACTGCGCCACATGTATCGCACATCAAACCGACCGGGGCGGCAGTCGCCCAGTGACTGTGTGTCGTATCCCTCCCTGCAAAGCAATCGGTGTATGAGAGCGAGCGGCGCGGAGAGGGGGAAGAGGCGTGCGGGACGAGAGGGGAAGTTTTGAGGCCTAATCCAGAAGAGCTCTTTCTAGCAGCGCCACCGTTTCAACTCACAGCCAAATTACGCAGTTGAATTCCCTGCGAGCGTTCCGCCAACATTTCCGTCGCTGTCTACTCCTCTCGATGCGCTCGCTTCTGTTCTGTTTCCTCCTCCTGCTTCTTTACCCCCCGCAAAAACTCTCATTTCTCCCCCCTTTCCCTTCTCCTTGGAGCATACGAGTCATCTCTCTTTCACCCCGCATATACAGTGTGTTCGCCTCATCTTTTGCCTTTCTCTTCTCTCTCTCCCACAACTCAGTCAATAACAGCAGAGTCTTCCACCCTGTTAAAGAGGTCTGAGCTTGCTTCTGCTTTTCTTCAGAGTTGCCAACTACAGTTACCCGAAAAAAAGAACTCATCAACAACAATGTCATTAAGAAGAAGATGATGACTCAAGCCCATTTGCAATTTTCTTGGCATGTCTTTGTATAATAACTGAAACAAATGAAGGGAAGTTTTAAAAGCTTAAAAAAAAAAAGATCTATTAATTAACTACTTCTGAAACCTTCGGGCGTAGATGAATGTTCAACGTTCCCATTCTCTAATCGATAGCTTCCAGGTTCACATCCCGTTGCTGACATTTTTACTAACTTTCTCCTCGATTTTTCTCCATCGCACGAGGCGAATGCTGGAACGTTATCTTTAAAATATATGCCCTGGATCAGCGTTTCCCAACCGGTGTGCCGCGGCACACTGGTGTGCCGTGAATGGTCCACTGGTGTGCCGCGAGGAATGGAAAACAAAATTATTAATTTTATAGCAATCAAATTGCAAAACGTAGGGCAAAATGTATATTTGTATTTCACATTACTATGAAAGTCTACTATGAGTCTACAATTTTAAGTTTCATACCGGGTTACTGTTCTGTACATTTCTAATGTTGAAAAAAGTATTTGTTATCATTGTTATGACCATTATTGCTTCTTTATTGTTGCAGACTATTTCGTTACTTGAAAATTTAAAATATCATTCAATCCTCTCGACAAATTACCTACATTTATGTTTTGAGAGTAAAAGAGATTTGTTTGTTCGTTCGTTATTTAGTGATCTTCCTTGTTAGTAAAAGGTTGGATACAGTTTTTAAAAAGAAAGCGTATTTTTAAAAAACTGAGTCCAATATTTCATTGCAATTGTTTTCTATTTTTAAATTGGAATGAAAAATAAGCATAATGATTTACCACGGGGGAAAACCAATGATAGAGTTTTCTTCTCTGTGAGAAGGAGATCAATAATCACAGAAAAATACCACTGTGTTTTATATTTACAAATAATAATATCTGTAAGTGTGCCGCAAGTTGAAAAAGGTTGGGAAACGCTGCCCTGGATTATTTCTGTCTAAAATTCCTAGTCATTGGAACAGGCTCGTTGCAAGGATGTGAACAATGGGGCTCAAACACCCTGTAACCACCTTCATCCCCTGCAACTTTCAGTTTGTTGATATGTATATATGAATGTAAGGTGAACTCAAATTAGTTCCGGGGAGCGTGGTGGTTGGGGTAGAGTGTTCACCTCTGGTGCATAACGTCCTTGCATAACGTTTGGTTTTCTCGGGGTTCTTCCGTTTCCTCCCTCTTTCTTCATTTCATCATTTCATTCATTTCCAGCACCACCGTCTCCTTTAGCCTAGCCGGCATAATCGTGGGATGTAAAACTTTAAGGATTTCATTTCATTTTCAAGTAAGTTCCGCCGCAAAGTGATCTCGCCCCTTCTGTCTTAAAAATAGCGTTCTAGCTACGGGACTGCATTGCAAGTTATTTGCAATATAACATGCATGCAAGTTATGAAATATTTGTAGCTATGATCAGTGGCGTTTGGAAAATGAAGTTACTGGATTTTAACTACTGTCGCGGTGGCTCAGTGGCAGACCTCCCCGCTGATCTAGTGGCTAGCGCGTGCCCCTTTGGTGTACGTGCTACCGGGTTCGACTCCTGGTGGGAGAGCCTTTGAAAATTTTAACAGTTTTCGATGTTTCTGTGTTCGTGTCCCTGTCGAGGCTAGTAGTCCTGATCAGTAATAGAAAGAGAAAATAAGAGTCCGGATTTTTTTTTTTTAAAAAAAAAGTAGAGCACTCATATCCCAGCCCGCATTTTGTGAATTTTATTTTCTTCGAGTAAATCAAGTGAATTTTCTCGGAGTACTCTCAATTCTCCCACTTCCTTCATTCTACTATTATCATCGATGTCATCATTACCGTGTCCCTCACAAGTAAACCTTACGTTTGGGTGAATCGAGTTGCTGACTGAGACACATATGAGAAAGTAGTACTAAATGTGGTCAGTACTTCAGTGAAGTTGTAGGTGCGAAGCTCCAGGGGTTTAGGAGATACAGCTACCAGAACATCACATGGAAGTACAGAATAGTCTTCATACAGTTGGAGGTAAAAGCCCTGTAAGACCTCTTGTAACGACAAAAGGTGAATAACAAATATATGGGTACATATTAGGACTAGGGGGAAGTCATATAGTAAGGGCATACCTGACGGCGGCCATCTTGAAATCCGCCATTTTGAATTAAGGTTAAGTTTTTAAAATAGGAATAGGGTCATGTGATACATGATTTAAGGCGCAAATTTAATCAGTTACAATGGTGACGTTAATTTTGAATTACACGCAATTGGTAAAAAGTTACAGGGAAATTAAATATTGTTGCAGCATATGTATTAGTCCTTTACCCCACCTTGTAAATTTTGTGTTAATGATAATAATTAAATAAAAAGCAGGTGGATAAATATTAGGTCTATGTTAAGAGTTGCCTTGATGGCGGCCATGTTCAAATCCGCCATTTTGAATCAGACAAAAGTCTTAAACAAAACGCATAACATTGCACCTTGTTAATAGCAAATTTTACCATAAATCCAACGGTATAACCATTTTTGCTTTATCATTAACCAGCACAAAATTAAATGGGAATAGAGTAATGCAATAGGTGACTTCGGGCTAGAAGTTAATCAGAAATACAATGGTGGCGTTACAATGTTAGTTGTTTGATGCTGTACTTGCACGCCATTTCGTTGTTTTTCTTGTATCCTGTTCACAGCAATTTCTGCTTTGACGGAATTGTTAACGACAAATGTGTCAAGTGTAACTCGATTGCCTTTGTCAGGTGTGCTCACTGTGAGCAGAGTATTTGTGCAAGTCATGCACTCTTTTCTGAACTACATATTGATTGTACTAATTGAGGACTTTTCTGGAAGAAAGACCCAACTTCAATTATGACTCAATTTCACTTTGGTCATTTTTCCTTAAATTAGCAACTTGTTTATGCGATAACAAATGCTGGTTAATGATAAAGCAAAAATGGTTATACCGTTGGATTTATGGTAAAATGTGCTATTAACAAGGTGACAATGTTATGCGTTTTGTTTAAAACTTTTGTCTGATTCAAAATGGCGGATTTGAACATGGCCGCCATCAAGGCAACTCTTACCATAGACCTAATATTTATCCACCTGCTTTTTATTTAATTATTATCATTAACACAAATTTACAAGGTGGGGTAAAGACTAATACATATGCTGCAACAATATTTAATTTCCCTGTAACTTTTTACCAATTGCGTGTAATTCAAAATTAACGTCACCATTGTAACTGATTAAATTTGCGCCTTAAATCATGTATCACATGACCCTATTCCTATTTTAAAAACTTAACCTTAATTCAAAATGGCGGATTTCAAGATGGCCGCCGTCAGGTATGCCCTTACTATATGACTTCCCCCTAGTCCTAATATGTACCCATATATTTGTTATTCACCTTTTGTCTTTACAAGAGGTCTTACAGGGCTTTTACCTCCAACTGTATGAAGACTATTCTGTACTTCCATGTGATGTTTTGGTAGCTGTATCTCCTAAACCCCTGGAGCTTCGCACCTACAACTTCACTGAAGTACTGACCACATTTAGTACTACTTTCTCATATGTGTCTCAGTCAGCAACTCAATTCACCCAAACGTAAGGTTTACTTGTCAGCCTTGGTACATACTAGTAGGACGTTTAACTCAGAAACTTAACGTCTCTCTTTATACAAAATACGGAAAAACATATATATGTATTTACCATGTTGAATACCTAGGTATATGTATAAAAATTGAAAATGTATTGAAGCTATATAAGGGGACACCATAGTCGAGTGGTTAGAGCGTTAGATTTATGTCCGCGTGGTCCCGGGTTCGATTCACCAATTTTCAGCGTTCACCCAGCGTCGTGAGGCAAACTGGGAAGTCACGTGAATAAATGACGTGACGATCACTAGGTCTAGATAGCTCCCGACATGCCAATTAGCGATAGGGCTACACGGCGCGCTAACCAACCACGCGCTAGTTGTTAGGCTGGACGTAGTTCCATCAATCGCTAACAGATGGCGTGGAGCTGCTCAGGCCCACAAATCGGGTTGTTAATCCAAGTTATTTGGTTTTATTGAAGCTGTACCAACTTGAGTATTTCAACACCTCGTCCTTTGATTACATTCCGTGTGTGTCATTCTTACATTCCGTGTAAGATTATTTTTTAAAAAAGAAGAAAAGATGAAGAGGTTAAGGCAATTACCTTATCCATTTTTCGTACTACAGAAATCAAAAACCAAAAGTCCCAGCCAGAATGAGAACATTTTTGCTCCAAGTTTTCATGTATATATACACACACCTAGAAATGTGAAACTATTGATTGAATGATTGATTGATTTTGAGTTTTACGTCCCGTTCAGCAGCGAGGCTATATGAGACGTGGACCTACTGATTAACGTGGAATCTGAACCACATGAGCTCCCGCCGTGAAACTATTGAAAATATTCCATTGTTGATTGAAAATCTCATTATTCCAACAACTTTCCTCTCTTTCCATTTTCTCGTTACTCAAAATGGAGTTCGCCTATGGCCCAGGACTTACGATACACCCTGTACTAGTACTTACTTGAAACATTGTTTTAGAAATGTAAATTTAATACAACCTCCTCCTAACAGATTTTGTATTTGGTTGACTTATATTTGCGTAATTTGATAGTAGCAATATTATAGAAAGGACAATTACAGTTGAAAGTGGGATTTGAAGTGTTCATTGGTCTCACATCCGGGATCGAACCCAAGATTTCGTACGCCAAGACTTGCTCTTACCACTAAACTAGGGATGAGAGCTAATGGCTTGATAAATAATTGAACACAATAAACAAATCTATATTGTTGTAAATTATTCTGCTATTCTGTCGCGTATTTAAAATTTTTGCCGGCCTGATCATTAAAATAATGCCAATCCCTCGATATTAATGAATAGTGATGTAAAAAATTTGTCTGTGAAATGTATAAAAGAGTAAATAGAAAAAAAATAAAATGCACTAATAAAATAATAAGTATCATATAACAATTTCAATGATTGATTTAAGTACCCACCAATATGAGGTTACTGCTGAAGAGGTTCCTTCGCTCTTTTTCTTAGGCAATGGTGACGGTCTCATCATCAAAATTCAAAATATCACTTTCAATACGAAACAATAAAGAAAGAAATAAAATAAAATATCAGGATTTCTGTAAACATTACTTAGAGAAAACGAAGATAAGTTTGGATTTATGGCAAGAATAAAAATTAATGCTCTGCTGAACTCTTAAGTACAGGGTATGTACACTCATGTCCAAAATGATTGTCTCATATCTATAATTTCTCCTTTAAGAATAAAATTTGATAATGATGTTGCAGGACACTTTTAATATGTGATACTATGTGTATAATCGGGAAATGTATATTTGTGGTAAATTTCATAGGGAAAGAATTATTAATACGAAAATTAGAATGAGTAAAATAAAATCTTGCTAAATGGAGAAGGAATTTTTATTTTCGTTTCATTGTTCTTATTTACTGCTCTTGTGACATGAAATTTGCCACATACATGTCTTTGCCAATTATACACATACTAACATTATAAGAAATACCGGGTGAATTCATTATCAAATTATATTCCTAGAACAACATATTTATATATATGGGACAATAATTTTTGACATGAGTGTACATATGGATAGGCCATATATATGGATTCTTGTTATTTACATATTTTCAGATCTAAAAATACCGTTTCATATCCACACGAGCATGTATAGTCTAATTAATTCTGACATTTCCAGAACGGAGAAAATGTATGAGAAAAATTGGTCCAACAAAATTTGCAACCCCGGCCAAGAACCATGTTGCCCATTGGCTAGGAGTGAAAATAAAGGGTTCGCGAGGGGATGGCGTCTCCTCAATAAGCTGAACTGTTTGCTCAAAAGAAGAAAGAATATCGGTGGTTATCAGTAAATAAAAACGGGAAAGTTGGGTGGTGATCTCGATTTTATTTGGTTGCTATTTGTTTTGATTCAATTGGTTGCCCCACGAAAGTTCGCTTGCGTCCTGCTGGGCTTCAGTTCTGATGATGTAGCCCGATCAGACGGTATCTATTAATGGCTGTTCCTTTAGTTCTGAAATACTTTTTCTAACCCTCCTGTGCAATTTCAATTGTACCCTCCTCCAAATTATGCTCCGGTAGTCAACTCATTTCGAAGAGAAAAAAAAGTAGAAAATGTGAATTTGTAAATATAAAATAAGGAAAAGTAAACACAGTTATAAAGAAAGAAGAGAGAAATAATGTATATTACAGAACAGCATTATAAAGATCCTCTACTAACTAGCGATTTACCTTCAGAGAAGCAGTATAACAAAATTAAATATCTAGATATGTCTAAATATTTTTGCACTTTTGTATCAATGATTGCTTCTATCCAAAGTCATAATTTTATCACACTCCAATAAAAAATCTGCCCTATAATTAACTTATACATCATATCGTATTGTTAAAACAGGTAATTGAAGTTATACACAAGGCGCGACTACGTATGAAAATGTACGTTAACAACGTATTTTTCTCTATCTAATTTTTCTCTTCGATTGTACAGCATCAAAAAACGAACGAAACTGCTACCCTCTTTCGGGCAGCTTTTAAAAAAGCACACAAATCGCGTGAACGTTTCCGCTTAAATTAATTCGCTTCTAACAAGTAAAAAAGAGTTTGTCTTCTCCCTCCTTCCCCGCTCCTACCGACTTCCATTAACCATTAACGTTATGTGACCCTTCCATTTCATTCTATCCTATATCCTAACAACCATACAAATCGGAACGGACGATCGTCTTCATTCGCTCATGCAGGAACGGGTTAATACCTCTTTTCTCTCTTGTGGAGAGAGGGGAAATAAAGACAAAAAAAGAGTTCTGACTGATGAGATGAGGACTCAAATGTAGCCTCACCACTTAATTGCTACTTAGTGAGCAATGAATCATCTTATTTATTTGTTTATGAAAAGGGTTTATTCGACCTTTTCCTCGAGCTAAGCAAGACGGATGAAAATGAAGGCAAAGTGAATAACGAAGAATGAGAAATTGAGAATTTACATGTACTGGTGACACTGGTATTATCTGTGTCACTATTAGTATAACGTACAATCGTTAGGGCAAGGCAAACAACAATAGTTTAAAAAGATATTTAATAGTTATTATTTATTTATTTATTTATTTATTTATTGCATTTGCAGTACATAAATAAATAAACATTATGTCCAAGTAGAATATAAATTAGACCCTATCAATAAAATTATTTGTAACGAACGACATATTTTCTTTTACCACCATAAAGATTTCGTTTATTCCGATTTTTCTCGAAAACTTATCCTCAAGCATATCATATTGTTCTTCAGCCTTGATATAAACTATCTATTTAAATAGAAATAGAAATGGAAATGGAAATGAAATATTTCAGATTAACGTCCCATTTTAGGCAAAAAGAGACGGCTGATTAATCTTTCTACGTCCGCTAAGGATTTGAACGAAATCGTAGACTCTCATGTTGAGGGCCCTGGTGACTCCTCTAATTATCAGTATATATAGTTGGAAAGCTTATGGAACACAGATTCCAACGAGGCAACATTTGTGCAATTTCAATCTTATTCGTAGAAGAAGAAGAAGAAGAAGAAAGGGAAGAAGAAACAAGAAAGTCCTAAGAAATAATATATATATATATATATATATATATATATATATATATATATATATATATTTGGAATCCTGGCAACCCTTGCATTCATCCACACTGACAACACATTTGTAACAATAATATTTAGAAAATGTGACCATTGCTGCAATACGGAGTTAGATAAAAGTTCAGAACAAAATTCTATAAAACGCCCTGTATATCATTTTTCGAATAGCTGTTGCAGACCTTCGCGTTGACGGCCCTGGTGACCCTCCCTAATTATTACAAAGTTATGATTAATTCACCCTTGGAAAGGTGTTGTGCATTTTCGCACGGTGCAATTTCACACAGTGCTCATTATCGAGCAATTTCGGTTTATCGGATTAATCATTCTGCAGGTGTTGTGCATTTTCACCCGGTCCACCTGTTAATCACGTCATTCATCCTAAATACGCTTTCACTAGAGGGGGAGGGGGGACACAGAACAAATATGAAATAAGTAAGAACAGAAAAAGAGCAAACACAAGTTATACTAAAGAAGAAGAGAAAAATAATAACATAAACAATGGAAAATTCAAATAAATAAGAGAGAAATAATGAAAACTATTGCAAATTGAAATAGATGAAAATAAAAAGAATAACAAATAAAAATAAATAAGAACAGAAAATGAATAATCAAAAACAAAATAATTAGAAACACAAGATAGAATAATCGTAAATTAAAATAAATAAAGAAAAAAATAAGCAGCACATCAGATAATTCAGTCTGGAAATTTAAAAATCGAAGAAATATGTGCCTGCTCCAGGGCATACGAAAACATTGTGATTTGTGAAACACACAATATTAGCTCGGATAGGTGCTGATTGCCACGGGTGCTGACTGCCACAGTCAATTATTGGTGCTGACTGCCACGACGGCGTGCTGACTGCCACGAGCCTGGGATAAACTGTATTTGGAGAGAGGAATTAATCCCTCATACTAAATTTATGTTTATTAATTAATTTAGTAGGGATTAATTTAGTAATCATCACAGCAAATCTATGTGGCATCCTATAACTTACAAAGTTGCTCACTAAGTTGAACGGCATACACTTGGATGTTTATAAAGGGATTGTCTTTTCTGTTGTATGTACAATTTGCACATTTCATTGTTTATGATAATTGTTTTATTGTATTATTTAATGTAAATGATGGTCTGAAACCAGCTGACAAGGGAAGTTTGGGAGAAGCACTCGCCTGCAGAGAAATAAGCATGTCATTTGAAGGACCAATTCATGCTGATTACAACAGGAGGATACAACTCCTGTACGTTGAGAACTGTTCGAGATATTCAGCTTGGAAATTTATATGAGAAAATGAGTGGATGCACGTTTCAATGCGTTAAGTATTCTCACCCATTGCGAAGCCTGATGGTTTGAACTTGCTATTGCTTGATCACTGGGGTCCATTCACAGACAAATTGTCCATTACAAGTTGCATGACGGATGGTAAAGACCTAATGGTTGAGAAGATACCAAAGAATTGCACACGATTTGTGCAACCATTTGATGTGTTTTGATTCCGATCAATCAAAGATTATGGCAGGAGATTTGTACATAGTATGAATCTTCTTCATCTGTACATTATAATGTACCAACGAAACAATCAAATAAAGTTCGTGTCCATACGAATCACTTCCAATCACCGCGATACATTGGATTGTTTCAGTTTGCGTTCTGCAAGGCAGGTTACGAACAAATTATAGGCCTATAACTTTTGAATCACTTGTCGAATTTGCTTTTTGTTTTGGTTCTGCGAACTGTTCTCTTGACGGATGCAACACAATTGCACATATAAAATGTTCATGGTGCAAGGGAGTATTTTGCCTGCGTCATTTCTTCATAAAACAGAAGAAAAACAGTGATCAATTTTCATCTCTAACCTATGATTATTGTGAACAATATAATGAGTAATTGTATCTAACAAACCCGTTAGTTATTGCGAAACACTTTTTTTTTTCTGTTACTTCCGATAGTTTTCAATTCGTATGTCAATATTCGTTACTAATTATGTTGTACTTAACGCGTATAAATGTGTATATCCTCATTTTCTCATATAAACTTCCAAGTTGAATATCTCGAACAGTTCTCAACTGGACAGGAATTTTATTAGCTTGTTGTAATAAGCATGAATTAGGGTTTCAAATGGCATGCTTAGTTTCTCTCAGGCGAGTGCTTTCTCCTGAACTTCCCTTGTGAGGTACAGCCAGCAGTGCTTTTTTAATGGAACTTGCAAGAGCTGCTCGAAACAATTTGCACAGCTGTACACAGTTCATGCTGACATAGGGAGTTCAAGTGAGAATACATAAATCGTACCAATTTTGTACGCACCGCTCCCTGACAAAACTGAAAGTACACTCATGTCCAAAATTATTGTCGCATATCTATAACTGTCTTCTTGTAAGAATATAGTTTGATAATTTTCCAGTGTACTTTTAATACTTATATTGTGTATAATCAGGAAATTTATATTTGTGATAAATTTCATAGGAAAAGAATTATAAATACGAAAATCATAATGAGTAAAATAAAATGTAACTAAATGGACAAGAAAATTTTATTTTTGTTTTATTGTTCTTATTTACTGTTCTTTTGACATGAAATTTACCACATACTTGTCTTTGCCGATTATACACATACTAACATTATAAGAAATACCGGGCGAATTCGTTATCAAATTATATTACTAGAACAACATATTTATAATCATGTGACAATAGTTTTGGACATGAGTATACATACAAAGACCTGTTTACCTTTGTTAGATGTTGGTCTGAACAACACGATCCTAAGGATCATCTAGTTTCTTTCATGCTACTTGGCGTCCGGTAATGTTACGTCTAGCAACTGTCTCTCAGGCTCGCTCGTGGCAGTCAGCACGCCATCGTGGCAGTAAGCACCTTGATATTGGCAATCAGCGCCAGTCGTGGCAATCAGCACCAATAATTGGCTGTGGCAGTCAGCACCCCACCATTAGCTCCATGCTCCAGGGCGGTTTTAAGAAGAACCTTGTCATCTTGTTATTTTCCGAGCAAACAGCAGGTCATGAAGGTGGAATCATCATACTTTGTCAATCCATTTTGTACAATTCATAGTTCATTACTTCAGCTTTTGAAGATATTCAAGCTTCTGAAGCATTTTTAAAAGTCTCTGCCATTTCCTAGCTTCTTCAGGACTAATTGAAATCCGAATGTAAGTATATTTTCTACACTTCTCCGGATTCCGATCTAAGCCATGTCTGGCAAAAACATGGAAACTAGATGTCGCATATACTTTAGTACACTCACAGAATTCTTTTCTAAATATGTGGTGCACTCTTAGATATGCTGCGTTTTAACTTACTGTGCCAACCCTCCACTGGATTGTTTGTTCTGTGCTTTTGAAAACTGCAGTTCCATATTTCTCTTGGAAGGTTTGGATTGTCCGTCCATTGTTCAAGGAAATAATCGTTGAACTCTTCGGTTTTCTGGCCAGATTGACAGTCCTTCATGCCGATGAGCCAACCTTCTTCATTAATCCTGCTTGATTGTATTACTGGTAATGCACTATACAAACGAACATGATAGTTTACATCTTCAGTGTGGAGGTATTCTTCGGCAAGATCTACACTCTGAACCTTCCGCTAGACACTCTGGTTGAAAGGTAATAGCAGCCGGTAACCTGTGAATTAGGAAACATTGCACGCAATGCATTGATTGCAGCAAGCTGAAGATCCACTTTCAGCATGCGAGGTTCATTCTGACCAGACTCATTTCAAGAGATGTAAACGGTTGTTTGTATATTCACTGTTTTATCTGTCAGCAATGCATACAAGACTGGTATAACCAATGTCATATCATAGGTGGTATACAACTGGAAAAAACTACTTGCAGTGACTCTTAAACGTTCCGTCAAAAAAACATTGCTCGCTGTCCCTCAGAGTGCAGAAGAAACTAACTAACAACAGGAAAAGAACAATCACAAATTAAAAGTTTATTTAATTCATCTTCTTATTTATAAACAATGAGCTCCGATTTAATTAACAAAGTGCTTATTTTCTTCTTTATTGCTGACGTACGTTAATTTCCGAAAATACAGGCTTTAACCAACTTAGCCGCAGAATGCCTTGAAAGTCGATTTGTAGGAACGATATCAATTTACGAAATCAGCAACACATTTTAGTTCGCTTTTGCAAGATTATATTTTTAAAATTATTTTTCTTTTTATTTTCATCTACTTTGCTATTATTTTCATTATTAGTTTTATTTTATTTTTGTAATTAATTTCCTCTTCTTTTCCTTTAACTTGTGTTTACTATTTTCCTGTCTTTTTCCTAGCTTCTCTAATATTAGTTGCAATTGTTCATACTTATTTTAACTTAAGCTGTTTTCTGTTCTTACTGAGTTTATATTTGTTCTGTCTTCCCTCCTCCTATAGTGAAAGGATTCATGATGAATCACGTGATTGACAGGTTGACATATGAAAATGCACGACACCTGCAGAATGATTAATCAGACAAACAGGACCGTGCGAAATTGCCCGATAATGAACATCATGTGAAATTGCACCGTACGAAACTGCACCGAGTAGTTGGAAAGCTTATGGAGCTTATGCAATTCCCGCCCTATTCGTAGAAGAAGAAGAAACGCCAAAGCAATAGCGAGGCTTGAATGGGGACAGGGTAGACAGTGTCTACCCTTTAGAATGTTATATGCATTATACATTTTATATCCTAACTTAAAATTCTCAATAATTTCTTTTGTTTTATTTTCACGTTAAAACTAGATCCTCTTCTACAATCTGCTTCCATGCAGGTAGACAGATCGTCGAACGTCTAGCGGAATCTTGAACATTATCCATATGTTGGATTCATATTTCTTGCACCCGCTCGCGAAATTAAGAGCCAAACACTCGCTGTGTAGAATTCTTAGAAAGACGGTCGCGATTCTGTCTATTATAGCGTTGTCTGTCTAGTTTGTTTAAGGTAGAATTGTAAGTATAGAAACATCGCTACTTCTTCGCACTTCTATCTTCGCACTTTGGCCTCACTTATCTCCCACCCAGTATATGACTGCCACTAAACACCATTTTTCTCTGTTTCTTTTGATGTTGAATCCAGTGCTAGCAATCATTTTCAGCAATTGATTTCACCAAATCGGAATATTTCCTTGTGAGTACATTGGTTTGGCGCGGCGGCACTTCTTAGAAGTTAACCGAATTAAAGTTTAAGACTTAATTATAATTTTGGGCTATTATCTCATTAACCATATTATGTAGTATCGGCTTGAAACTGTCATAACTAGTGCCCAGAATTACTGTATATATATTTTAAAAAACTGAAAATATGCATACAAATATACACTAAAACGTTAGAATTATGTACTATAAATAACATAATAACACATGAACTATCAAACCGAATTGCCTTTATCTGTTTAGTATTGACGTTTTTAAGTCAATTGAATGATGTGAGATTAGTTAGTGACCATCAGTCTGTATATAATATTGATAGTGATTGAAATTAAGGGAGAAAATCGTTGGCGTAAGTTTTTTGTTGAATGAGATTTGGGGAAAATACTCACCGTTGCATCAAATACACTTATCAAAGTATTCTAGAGACATCACTTTTCAACAAACCTGAAAGAAGGAAACTTTTTGAAAATATGTTTTATGGTAGATTTGTTTTTTAATGAGCAAAATAGCTTGATATTGTATTTGGCATTTCACTAGGTATTCATATAGACCAACAGATAAACGAGCCATATTTAGGTTATTCAGAATAGTAACTCAATAGACGATTCGAGAGTCGATCAGACGACGATATCACAGTGAGGAACTTTGTGTTAGAATGAAAGAACCAAACATATCCTCTTATATATTGTAGCTGTTAATATGTATATACGTTAATCGTAGTCAAGATACCAACTTGGCAAAAATGGACCGTTTTATTCTCTATTTTTTTGGACAGTTTGTGCACAATTGGAGATTTTTTTTGAAAAAATATACAAACAATTCGTCTAGAACGTGATTAAAAGAACTATAAGGAAGATGTTGCAGAGATAATTCAATATAGAAAATATATAGAGTTCATATTCACTAGCTGTATAGCCCTGTATATGGAAGTGCTTGAATAGGAGATTCAGTCAACAGTGAAATATAGGGTTATCGTTTCCAACTATATAAATAACAAAAAAGCTATATCTCCCAAGTAATAGTCAACGGATCTTTTGTAGCAATGGCCATCTTTCTTTCAAATATGATTACACACCGCATTTCCATAATATGCAAAAGATAAAAAATATAATGTATATTGATGATGAACCCTTATCAGCGGCTTAAAAGTGTGAAGATATACAGATAAACCACTATTTTTTTTCTTTTTATATTTAGCAATCAGCCCAACAGCACTTTTTATGTCCTTTGGACTTTTAGAGTTGCAGACTATTAAAACAAGCTTTTTAGTTCAAACGAAGGTTTTCGTACCGGGAGGTCTATAAAACGTTACAAAACCATCCGAACAATGTTGTCTTGTTATGGAATCAAGCAGTTACATTTTTTTTACTCCTCTCAACAAACCAAGGGAGAATTATAAAAGAAGAAGAGGTAACATAATGAGATTTTATAGTCCCATAACAATGTTAAATCCTTTTGAATGAGGGTAGTTGTCGATTTTTGCACTGCATAAAGAGGTATAATATAATCCTCCTTTCCCCTGTTTACATATTGTGGGTGAGAGGGAAGGTAGAGCTCTATGTACAGCATTTTGTTGAGGTGTTGACATTTAGACAATTTCGTTCTGAAATTATATATATATCGTATAGGTCATATATTTAAATAAACAAAGCATAAAATTAACAAAATTAACATAGTATAAGGAAGGACACAAAGGGCAATAATAAATATACGATTTAGTGAGTGTAAAAAATGTTCTTTCAATCATAAACCAGAGAGTTTGTACTTAAGCCAATTTTGTCCAATTTCGTAATAAATTTCATATTTTGATATATTATCACTTACAAAATTAGCACATAATATACTAAGAGATCAGATTACTTTATAGATCAATTCTAATATGAACAGACACAAATGTAATTATTTTTCTTTTAAAAATTTAGTAATTTTGCCTTGAAATTGTTGCCAGTTTCGCAAGTTGACTGCTAGTATTTAGCAATAGGTATGCCTAATTTTGTAATATTGCTTTTTTTCTTATTGAGTTTGCAATATATGTAATATATGTACTACATATTATTAGTTAATAATGAACTTTTACACTTAGGTATTTTCAACATCATATATTTGTATTACTCATTAAATGAATATATGTTGTATCTTGTCGTTCAAATTACCTAATGTAAACAAACTGTACCTATACAAAAAACTATTGAAAATTCAGTAATAAGCCTCTTGAAATACGCAGTGAATAAAATAATATCAAAATAGTTAATGTTAATGAAATGGAGAAAGCAGGTATAATCAAAACAATACCTAGCTCTATACATGCTAGATCAAGCAAGAAATAAATAAATGTCTGTCTGTTTTCGACACCGTTTCCTATCACATTCATCTTACAAAACTCCCAAACGTTATAGTTATAACACTAAATATACTAGATATAGGCTTACGTATAAGACCTGCACTGTAAATTCAAGAATTGTTTGCAGACTGACAAAGTGACTGTTCAATGTTTACCAGCTGGCTTGTCCAGAGTAAACCTTTTCCTTCACGTAGCATAACTGTAAAATGTCCTAAAAATAATTTTGAATGTTTGGCAGCATTTGTATGCGAAAAAGCTGCTTTTTATCTGCCTTTGGTTTTACTTGTACGCTCCGCATCAAAAAATGCGACACCTAACGCCGTGCAGCTAGGCCACCCAATATACACCTACACCTTCTTATCCCATAATCGTGTCTGGTAAAGAGACCCCCCTCTCTCTCCCCCTTTCTTCTCTCCATAACTAAAATTAGCAAACAACATGAACGCAATTCTCATTTCAAACTACACATGCATTAGTATCGATGAAATGAAATAATAAAACCGAGACGAAACAACATTCATAAGTTGATTTAAGGAGAAACTGAAACACACACAATAAAAAAATTGAAACCAATGGGTGTATATTACACAGAGGTTCAGAAATGAGCCAGAGAGAGAGAGAGAGAGAGAGAGAGTGAGTGAGAGAGAGAGAGAGAAGAAGAAAAAGAAAAGGGAGAACAGATAAAAATGTGGAATTTTAAACTTAGTAAGAAAACAACCTAACATTATAAAGTTCCGTTACCAGAAATCCAACAGTAATATATTATAGAAATAACGTTTCTTTTATATTTTTTCAGGACTATTCGAATATATAGAGGATGCTTGAAACATTTATTAAGTCACTTTCAAAAAGGATAGAATACTAAATTTCCAGTAGAACTGTAAATCTCACAGACACATCTAAGATAATGTCAACAGTTTAACACACATGCTTTGTTTCCGCGTTGTTCAGTTGTAAATTCGGTAGTGTTCATTGGACGTACTGATGCAAACTACATTCTAATAAACTCAGTAGGTAGCGTAGGTCATATCTTCCATTCCAGACTACTAATGCAAAGTGAACAAAAAAAGAAAAAGCGAAAAGAAAAAGGAAGAAAGAAAGAAAGATAAAATTGAATGAGTGCTATTTTACTGGTAAATTTCATCACAAATATCCTATATTAAACGTCCAAACCGTATCATTATGAAAAGTTAGAAATGTTCAAATGGAAAATTGGATGTTCCTTATAGATGTAGCAAACCTTGCATGTTTCAAATTTCAACGTGAATAAATCACATTGAATTATAGCAGGAAACAAATTTGCATCGAACTAGTATTAATAAAATTTTGTTTTCAAATAACCAAAGAGGTTGATATTTTTTAGTCTTTTCCGAAGATTTATCTGTTCCGAACATCCGGCATCACTTTCATCTCTTGCGTATATAACGTTGTAATTTGCACAGATAGAATGAACACGCTAAAGCTCAAACGGATCATAGTGTCAGTCGGATGATGTTGGTTAGCTTATAGACCACCACTTGGTCGAGGATTCAAAGCCGTAGTGACCCGGTAATTCGACTGATACTCGGTAATCCATATGATAAAAAATATATTTTGCTTATTCCTTTGCGTTTAAACAGTATTTCTTTCAGAGATGACCAGGACTTACAACGACTCACCAAAGGTAGTCGTCAACCTGGTTCGGCTAATGATATAAGTAAATCTTGAGTGGTAGTAATTGTTTATACATTAAAATATCTTCCGTGATTACATTTACTAGTATTCTCACCTTTTATATTGAAATCACAAAACGATGATACGTTTTAAACAATTTTATTCGTTGATTCTCTTTGAACGAATATGTACATAGACTGTATTGCAATCGTACATGTTTGTTAGGTAACTATAAACAACAACATAGCAACTAATTATATTATAATGTATGTTTTTTATATATTTTGAAAACATTTTTCTTTTGTTATTTTTAAATTAACATTATATTTGGTATAGTGCTTATGTAGAAGCACTTTCTGCCCAAAAATACAAGTAATTATCAATTTATACAAAGTATCTCGTTGTATAAAAATGTCGCCCGACGATGGGACTGAATATAAAAGTTACAAGGGAGCTTGGTTTTTATATTTAAGAACCACTGGTCCGTTTATAAGAACAATATTCCATTAATTATGTCCTATACATTTTGATCGACCCTCGCATATATATAACATTATTTATTTTCATTCATATAAATATATTTATAATAAATCTTTCATTCCATTATCATTTATCTTTTATTATATTAATATATATTTTATTATTAAAACGTCGTCGCTTATTTATATAATTAACGAAGGGTACGAATTCAAAATAGTAAGAAGCAATTACATTTCAAAACATGAGTCACCATGATCAAGGGCGCATTATATATTAATTACTTTAGATGATATTCTACAGTATGCATTGTATCAATCGGGCGTCAGAATTTAGAAGGATCTTATTCAAGTAACATATAAGATTGTGCATGAAGACAGTCGTCGAATAATTAGCTTAATAGAATGAATCATATACTTAACATAATCTTTGACAATTAAGTTTCAACATAAATCAAATATACTATAAATAACCTTTGCTTTTAATGAATCGAACTATAATTCTTCATATTAACAAGAAAGAATTAAAATCATTTGAAAATTATCATTTGTTGGAACAAATGTGAAAAAAATATTTATGATTTCATTAACTAATCCTATCAAGTATAATGCTTGTATATCGAAGTCATAAGAATTGTTTTCATTATTGATATTAACACATAAACTTAAAAATAAATATTCACAAGAATCTATAGCTGGTATGGGTTTAACCCTTACTTCATTAACTAGAGTCAGTTTAAATTTGTATTAGCATATGATTCTAATAAAGTACATTGTACTGCACTATCATGATTAGGTTCCGCAATATTTTGTATATGTATGGCGTCGTGATTCTGATTTTGATACGAAGTGCCATCTCTTGAACAACGATTATGTCTATACATAGAATTTGTAGCATTTCTAGAATTTCGCCATGTATTTCGATTGTTTTTATGTCTACTTCGGTTGAGTGATCTGACGTAATTATTGTCACGACTGGTTAGGTTAGGTTGATTCCTTACATAGCTCTGCCTATTTTGCTCGTTCTGATTGCTTGAATTTACTCGGTTTAGGTTGTGTTCCGTATCGTTCACACTACGGATAATTAGATTCCGAATAGGTACAAAATGATCTGAATTATTTTTACTTTTGCCTATTCCTGCTTGTTGATTCAGAGCATGGTATTGAGTTTCATAACATTGAACAAGCATTAATAAATGGTTAAAACTCATACACTGGGTAGAAAACAGGATCTGTTGTAGTTTAAACGGTAGCAAATTTCGAATTGAGGCTATGATTCTAGATTCCGATTGTAATGGATTTACAACTTTTAATTCGTTGTATGTATTTACAACAAACTCGACAACAGATTTGTGCAAACGAGGATTGAAATGTTGGTTTCTAATCGTGGCATCTCTATTTGCAAGCAAAAAGTCATTTTCGTAATTTGCGATTAGCGCTGCTTTGAATTCTTCATACGTACTAACGTGATCTCGTACTGCTTTAAACCATAAAGAACATGGTGGGAGTAATAAATGAGGGATTAGTTTCATATATTGTGATCTATCTATACACATTATATTGCACTCGTCCTGAAATTTTTCTAGGAAAGAAGTAGCATTCTCATTACATTTACCACTGAACTTACTCATAGCACGTATTTCACTCATCTTTACGCTTAACTTTACCTTCCTTTTATCATTCCGTGTTCTTGTTGAGTGACAATTCCTACCTATGGCGTGATGTGTAGTTGTGCCATCTCTTTTCCGCTCATCTGTACTCCTCGGATGAATTTCTTCCAAAATAATGTCCTCATCAGATACGGGTGAAGGCGAAGTCATCTCTTGTGAACAAGGGAATTCTACACGATCATTATCCATGCTGTTGTGGTATGTGTTGTCCTTGATCTGTAGTGTCCTGATTTTCTCTTGTAAGGTAGCTATCAACTGTGTATTCACACGTATCTGGTTGGAGTTATCCGTGACCTGAATCTTTTGTTGCTGTACAGAAGATTCTATTACTTCCAAATCCCTTTTTACACCACTGACTTCTTGGATTAGATGGTTTTGATTATCCTGGCAATCCTCAGATATTCTTTCTAACTTTCCATCAAACTGCGAGGTGATGTCATTCATTGCCTGAATAATAAATTGTTTCGTCTCTTCTGACTTCTGCTCCAATCGTCTGTTGGATTCCTCGGACTTCTGTTCCATCGTCTGCTTTAATTCTTCATATTGTCTGTTGGATTCCTCGGACTTCTGCTCCATCGTCTGCTTTAATTCTTCATATTGTCTGTCTATCGTCTGCTTTAATTCCTGCTTCATGGCTTCCATATCGTCTTTTCGGCTTTGTTCTTGCCGCTGTAAGACTAGTAAAATACGGTCTTCTAATGTCATTCCTGGTGCTGCACTTCGTTCACCGTTATCACTATCACTGGTTTCTTTCTGCATTGCCTCACCGTTCATTTTTCTTGTGATTATTTTACCACTTCTAAGTCTTGTCAAGTTCGTAGTCATTAACCTTATTACAGAAGTAAATTCACCCTTACTTTACTTCGGGATATGAATTTACAAGAGTCCCGGGTGAGGTAAACCAAAATTTTTACAACGACTCACCAAAGGTAGTCATCATCCCTGGTTCGGCTAATGATATAAGTAAATCTTGAGTGGTAGTAATTGTTTATACATTAAAATATCTTCCGTGATTACATTTACTAGTATTCTCACCTTTTATATTGAAATCACAAAACGATGATACGTTTTAAACAATTTTATTCGTTGATTCTCTTTGAACGAATATGTACATAGACTGTATTGCAATCGTACATGTTTGTTAGGTAACTATAAACAACAACATAGCAACTAATTATATTATAATGTATGTTTTTTTATATATTTTGAAAACATTCTTCTTTTGTTATTTTTAAATTAACATTATATTTGGTATAGTGCTAATGTAGAAGCACTTTCTGCCCAAAAATACAAGTAATTATCAATTTATACAAAGTATCTCGTTGTAGACTGGAGATGTTATCCCCAGAGCACAAAAACTCGACGCTGAAGTTGGCAGTTAAATTACATTTTCCAGACCAGGTATATCGGTCTCTTGCTCCGTTTTAACTTTGGAACATGCACACGCACATGAAGTGCGTGTGTACGTGAGAAAGAGGGGAGAGAAGTGAAAGATGCAAAGACAGGATAGGGAAACGTCAAGAAAGAGAGAGAGAGAGACGAATATAAATATGAAACATACTTATCATTACAGTGTATGATGAAGAACACACACATTGTTTATTCGAATTCTCGACAGTGATGCTTTGTAAGTTCTCCAACAGAAGATAAATGTCTGTTTGAAGTCATTATTTAATGCGAAAAATTTATATTACCTGACGGGGAATCGAACTTAGATTCTCCGCTTGCAAGTCTGGTACTTTACCACTACACCACCGATTGCTTTACCCAAACTTTCTCCAACAAATGCTGTAATATTTCTTTCTGAGAACGATAACACGAAAAGTGTTTACTGCATATCAATGAAGTGTTTCGAATATCCTAGTAAATCCCTTTTTCTTTCCCAACCAACATTCGTAAATCGTCTCTATCATGATAAAGGTGTTTGCTTCCACATTCTTAAGCATTGCACGTCTAATATGAGAAATTTATTCTTCACTATCACTTCGTAAAGAATGCAAGCTTGGCGTGAACAGGACTTGAACCTATGCCTGATAGCTTTATTAATCGTAACTCCATTACGTTACCGCTACACAACCCTGCCACCTGAAACTAGAAGCCAAATATTACTTACTTTAGCCTTGATCTTTGGAACGATCAAGCTTCTTCTTGTAAGGTTATTGACTCCTAAGTGCACAACGAAATTCATTTATTCGATGACCTAGAGAGAAATTAGTGCCCACTAGTAAAGAAAACAAATTACAATTCAGGAAAAATTACAAAAATAAAAACATATTATGAATTAATTTCGCCCTGCAAGTTCAAAAGTACACGAATAATAATAATAATAATAATAATAATAATAATAATAATAATAATAATAATAATAATAATAATAATAATAATAATAATAATAATAATTATTATTATTATTATTATTATTATTATTATTAGCATCAATTGGCTGCTTTGCTTGGCTAAATTGAGAAAAAATAATAAAATGCTCCATGCTCCGTTATTCAGTCACTTTTTCTATTACTAAATCGCTCTTTGATATCGGTCATTTTCGATGAGTTTTATATTTTCCACGTTGCGGTGCACGGTATCTTTAGTGTCATTGTTCATCTCATAAACCCGGAAATTCGACAATGATATTGGTTATTTTGATCATTTTATATATCTTACCCTCCTCCATGTTGCGGGCGGAATTTGGATTTAAACGGCATCAGATGTGTCACTGTTCATCTCAGCGAATCCAAAAATTTTAGATTCGATACTAATATCGGTCATTTTTCGTTCTCTTTTAAATGTTGCTCTCCTTCCCCCTTCGTTTAGTTACACCATCAAAATGATATGAGGAAAACCATCTCGGGTTCGAAATTCATATAGGTTGAAAATTTTATCGAAATTGGTACGGTGGTTTAAGACTTATTAAATTCTATTGATGTTTATATATATATATATATATATATATATATATATATATATATATATATATCCCATTCCCATTCTCTAAGTTCTAGCGTCAAAGTGAAATAATAAAAAACATATCAGGCCCGAACCTCATCTATGCTAAAAATTTGATCATGATGGGTTGCGTGGTTCAAGAGTTATTAGGTTTTATTTATTTTTACATATCTTTCCCCTCCCCTCCTCTCCCCTAAGTTTTACCGTCAAAGTGATATGATGAAATCTACTCCAGGCTCGAATTCCATTCATGTTGAAAATTTGATGCAGATCTTCCGGTGGTTCAAGACCTATTAACTAATTAACATAGTCATTTTTATTTTTATTTGCATTGATTTTTGTATATCTCCCCGTCCTCCCCCTTCCCTACATTCCTCCATCAAGATAAAATGGTTAAAAGCATTCCATGCACAAACGTAGTCTATGTTGCAAATGTCACCCAGATTGGTCGTTTGATTCAAAACTTATTCAGTTTTCTTTATTTTTAATATTTTTTCGTTCTCGCCCTCCCCTAAGGAACACCATCCAAGCGAATAGATAAAAATACTCCTAGGTCCGAACATTATAAATGTTTAATATTTGATCGAGATCGATCGGGTGGTAAAACAGTGTATAAGTCACAGTCACTTTAATTTTATAATATAGGTTATTATTATTATTATTATTATTATTATTATTATTATTATTATTATTATTATTATTATTATTCGCGTCGAATTTGCACGGTGAAATTACTGCATAATATGTTTTTATTTCTGTATGTTTTTCTGGATTGAATGTGATTTTCTTTATTAGTGGGCACTAATTTCTCTCTAGGTCGTCGAATAAATGAATTTCGTTGTGCACTTAGGTGCAAATAAAATTACAGGAAGAAGCTGGATCGTTCCAATGATCAAGGCTAAAGTAAGTAATATTTGGCTTCTAGTTTCAGGTGGCAGGGTAGTGTAGCGGTAACGTAATGGAGTTACGATTAGTACAGCTATCAGGCATATGTTCGAGTCCTGTTCACTCCAAGCTTGCATTTTTTTTACAAAGTGATAGTGAAGAATAAATTTCTTATATTAGACGTGCAATGCTTAAGAATGTGGAAGCAAACACCTTTATCATGATAGAAACGATTTACGAATGTTGGTTGGGAAAGGACAAGGGATTTACCAGGATATTCGAAACACTTCATTGATCTGCAGTAAACACTTTTCGTGTTATCGTTCTCAGAAAGAAATATTACAGCATTTGTTGGAGGAAGTTTGGGTAAAGCAATCGGTGGTGTAGTGGTAAGGTACCAAACTTCCAAGCGGGAAATCTAGGTTCGATTCCCCGTCAGGTAATATAAATTTTTCGCATTAAATAATGACTTCAAACAGACATTTATCTTCTGTTGGAGAACTTACAAAGCATCACTGTCGAGAATTCGAATAAACAATGTGTGTGTTCTTCATCATACACTGTAATGATAAGTATGTTTCATATTTATATTCGTCTCTCTCTCTCTTTCTTGACGTTTCCCTATCCTGTCTTTGCATCTTTCACTTCTCTCCCCTCTTTCTCACGTACACACGCACTTCATGTACGTGTGCATGTTCCAAAGTTAAAACGGAGCAAAAGACCGATATACCTGGTCTGGAAAATGTAATTGACTGCCAACTTCAGCGTCGAGTTTTTGTGCTCTGGGGATAACATCTCCAGTCCTGGTCATCTCTGAAAGAAATACTGTTTAAACGCAAAGGAATAAGCAAAATATATTTTTTATCATATGGATTACCGAGTATCAGTCGAATTACCGGGTCACTACGGCTTTGAATCCTCGACCAAGTGGTGGTCTATAAGCTAACCAACATCATCCGACTGACACTATGATCCGTTTGAGCTTTAGCGTGTTCATTCTATCTGTGCAAATTACAACGTTATATCCGCAAGAGATGAAAGTGATGCTGGATGTTCGGAACAGATAAATCTTCGGAAAAGACTAGAAAATATCAACCTCTTTGGTTATTTGAAAACAAAATTTTATTAATACTAGTTCGATACAAATTTGTTTCCTGCTATAATTCAATGTGATTTATTCACGTTGAAATTTGAATCATGCAAGGTTTGCTACATCTATAAGGAACATCCAATTTTCCATTTGAACATAATAGCACTCATTCAATTTTATCTTTCTTTCTTTCTTCCTTTTTCTTTTCGTTTTTTCTTTTTTTGTTCACTTTGCATTAGTAGTCTGGAATGGAAGATATGACCTACGCTACCTACTGAGTTTATTAGAATGTAGTTTGCATCAGTACGTCCAATGAACACTACCGAATTTACAACTGAACAACGCGGAAACAAAGCATGTGTGTTAAACTGTTGACATTATCTTAGATGTGTCTGTGAGATTTACAGTTCTACTGGAAATTTAGTATTCTATCCTTTTTGAAAGTGACTTAATAAATGTTTCAAGCATCCTCTATATATTCGAATAGTCCTGAAAAAATATAAAAGAAACGTTATTTCTATAATATATTACTGTTGGATTTCTGGTAACGGAACTTTATAATGTTAGGTTGTTTTCTTACTAAGTTTAAAATTCCACATTTTTATCTGTTCTCCCTTTTCTTTTTCTTCTTCTCTCTCTCTCTCTCACTCACTCTCTCTCTCTCTCTCTCTCTCTCTCTGGCTCATTTCTGAACCTCTGTGTAATATACACCCATTGGTTTCAATTTTTTTATTGTGTGTGTTTCAGTTTCTCCTTAAATCAACTTATGAATGTTGTTTCGTCTCGGTTTTATTATTTCATTTCATCGATACTAATGCATGTGTAGTTTGAAATGAGAATTGCGTTCATGTTGTTTACTAATTTTAGTTATGGAGAGAAGAAAGGAGGAGAGAGAGGGGGTCTCTTTACCAGACACGATTATGGGATAAGAAGGTGTAGGTGTATATTGGGTGGCCTAGCTGCACGGCGTTAGGTGTCGCAATTTTTTTGATGCGGAGTGTACTATGAAAAAAGAAAGAAATTAAACCTGCAACGGACTTTGAACTCTCAGTGCGGAAAGTTTGAGAATATCATTACATCCTTATCACACCCCCTCTACATTTACATACAAAAGCTACAGTATACTCTAAAATCTATGCTATAAATATTTGGTTAAATTCGGAGCTGGACTGCAGGTCCTTACATGTCAGGAAAATCAACAACTTTACCTACCTAACTACGTACACACACACACACCACACACACACACACACACACACACACACACACACACACACACATATATATATATATATATATATATATATATATATATATATATATATATATAATCTACCTCTTAGAAATCCTTCAGATGATAGAGGAGGAAAACATTCCTTCATATGACGGAATACCTGTCCTATATTGCAGGCCCACAACCAGAGGGGGGCTAGGGAGCCTGATTCCCCTAAACTTTTCGTGGCCTCTCCAGACCTTAACACAAAGTGCTATTATTAATACAAAAAACACAATTTAGCTATTTGTAAAAGATTTTTTTAATGACTTGGCCCCCTAACAAATTCATGGACCCCCAAACCTTTGTGCCTGGTTGCGGGCCTGCTAGGCCTATATTGTCTATGATGAAAGCTAACTTCCGTGATCTTCTACAATTTGTATTATATCTATTTCATTTTATGAGATACTGCGAAAATTTAGATGATCCGAAATGCCCAAGTAAAAACTCTCTATTTCTGGGATCAAACCAGAGATTCCTTGCACTAGAGGTGAGCACTCTAACTCATCGCCTTCTCAATTCGTTTTGTAGGTCAAAGGATACGCAATGGATTTTCTTTTTTTTACCTTTACGAGAACTCATTCAAGTATTTTGCTATTTATTCTCATAGTTTGTTTAATGATTAAAGCCTATCAGTAAGAAATTGTATTCCCATTTCTTTTCGAGTATTTGTCGAATAGGAAATATTTGGTCCATAACTGATTGAATTCGTCTAAATCTACACTGATAATCTCCAATAATTTCATCCGCGTATGGGATCAATCTTGCTAATAACATGCTTGAGATGATTTTATAGAATGTTGACACAAGAGAAATGCCTCAATAATCCACTTTGTCGCCTTTCTTGTGAATTGGAACAATGATTCATTCCTTCCACTCTTATGGTAATTCCTCCTTGTTCCAGATAAGGATAATAAGTTTGTGTATTTTGTTCCACAATTTTCCCCTCTAGCTAAAGTTAACTCAGCCGGAATTTCGTCTAAACCCGGAGATTTGTGTTTCTTTAATTTCTTTATAGCAATTTCTACTTCTATTCGGCTAGGCTCTGAAATTTATGGTTCTGCTATGCATTTCCCTTTCCCCACGAACATTAGATTTTGGCTGCGCGTTAAGCAAATCGTCAAAGATATCTTTCCATCTATTCAAGATGCTATCTATATCAGTAAGAATTGTTCCGTCGTCTCTCTCTAATATATACGCGCGAAATTGACACTCTTTCTTAAATTCGTTGATGCCCTTGAACATGTCTCGGTTTTTTTCTTCTACTATTATCTTCAAGTCTCTTCTAAACATTTTGGAAGTTTCCCGTCTGATGTCAACGAATTTTAGTGTTGTTATATCGTTCGGATTTTGTAGCCACCGCAGTTTCGCCTATTTTCCCTCCTCCGTTAGTTTGGTGCATTCCTGGTCGAACCATGATTTATTCCTACGTATTTCTGTGGATCCCAATTTCTCCCTTGCTGAAATTTTAATACTATCCCTAATTTGAGCCCAAGTATCTTCAACATTAGTGCTCTCAAAACCTCCTAAAAACAAGAATTTATTACACTTCAATCTGGAATTCCCTGGTCGACTGATTCTCCTCTAATTTCTTTAATCTAAACCTCTTCGTTTTCAGATGTTGAATATTCTCTTTATTCAACGATAATCTCTCTCTCTTGTTATCGCTACTACTAACTAGTGATCAGTGTCATAGAAGGGTCCTCTGAACGAGCGAACATCTATAATGCTAGACTGTCTTCTTCAGTCTACTAAAACGTGATTAATTTGACTGTGTGTTCTTCCATCTGGCGAGGTCCAGATGTATTTATGAACGTCGCGATATGGGAATTTTGTATTCTTCACGATAAGGTTTCTGGATGTTCCATAGTTCATGGAACTAAAGCCGTTATCATTACTTCCCTAATGCAGACTTTGTATCCCAATAACTAGTTTGAAAATATCCTGTCGCCCTACCTTCGTATTGAAATTGTTTAATAGAATTGTCATATGGTATCACGTTGGTGTGTGATACTTCTTCTTAATACGTGTCTTTTATATTGTCATCCTCATCTTCTGTTGGGGCATGTGTGTTTAAACAATAATATCACACCACCGATCCTTAACAGTAATTAAAGAAAGACCATCATTAACAAATTCAACTCATTTAATTGCTGATATTAAAAAAATATAAATTAAAATGCTATTTGGATGGTTACATACAGAATAAAATTACAAAAGTTTACAATTATTACTGGAAATTAATGCTGTCACCCATTTCGAACATTTTGAAAACGAATAATTTCTAACGTATTGAAATTTCATTTCTTATCGATAATATGAAACGTTACAAATAGTTGTACTGTAAATTCCCATAACTGATCACCTGTATATTGTAATGTCCCACATGATGTAGTGTATAAGCAATCCCACACGCCAGTGTTTACAAGCACCACCACGTGGTTTGGCAAAAGGATTTCACACCAGATGGATCTACAATCACTTGCAGACGACGGCTTCTAGCCCCTCCCACGGAGTAGCAGACGACCACGGAGCAGCAGCGCCACCGCCACCCAAGGAACCCTTTAAATTGGCTGGACGACGGCTTTACTGTACCGATCTTTCATCTAGCTGCGTTCAAGAAGAATTGAAGATGCCGTTTGTTGCAGTAGAAGACGCCGTGACACATCGAGAGACCTTGAGGTGTTAACGAAGGTGTTGTCAGCTGCAAAGAAGAACTTACTCTTTGTTAAAAGAGTATAAATTAGAGAAGAGTTGTGTCAATAAAGAGAAAACTGATACAATACATTTATACACACCACTTCCCGGAGAAATAAGCATTGTTCTCTGTCGGCTGGACCCCCTATTGTAAGTCAAGCTTCGCGCTGGCCATATAGGTTGTACAGCTTTTGGCGACAGTCGGCTGACGGGAACGCAATATTATCTCTTTGGGTAAGTATAGAGAAGCACTATACACAAGTTAGAGGGACCTGTCATTCCTGTCTAGAGTCATGCCCTTATTAGAGTCATGCCCCCTCCTCGAAAGAAGACACCCGTTAGAAGAACTGATGCAGCAGTAGATGATAATCAAAGAAGAAGAATTGACACTCACCGAGAAGATTCAAAGAACTGCAAGATAGAACCATCTGATCTGCCCAGGGAAGAACTGCAAGATATATCTGCTTTTATGCAAGTATCTCCAGTATACATAAAAATGCAGACGAGGACGTGACTGCTGTCATCAGCCAGAGGATAAACCCAAGCGAGTTCTATGCCATGGAAGAAGGAGAACGAGTTAAGGTGTACTTCAAATCAGAAGCTGCTAGGGGAATTTTTGTCAAGATCTTCCAACCAAAACACTTTGGTTCAAGTACCTTGTTCCAAAGGAGACGCAGCCCAGAAGGAATACAGCAACTAGAGGAGAGCACCAGCACTCCGGGCCTTTTCAGGACCACAAGCTACAGAGACCAGAAAACCCACTAGAAGAAGATGCAGTTGCCCACGAAGAGAAAACGGGAGCTGCTCCACTCAAAACAGGAACTGTAGAACATAACCATGATGACAACTTCCAAGTTGTACAAAGAAGGCACAAAAAGAAGAAAACCGCTGGTGAGAAGCCACCAAGTCAGGAAGATAACACCAGTCCCACACAGGAGAGAACCAAACCCGCACAGGAAAGAACCAATCACACACAGGCAGAAACCAAGCGCACACAGGTGAAAACCAAACACTCCGGCTCTTACCAGGACCAAAGCAAACGTACAGCTGCCAACCAGAACACTCCAACCAACCAATCAGAAGTCAGCGTTGCACCACACAATCGCCACCAGGGGAACCAATCAGAAACCAGAATCTCTTCAAGCAATCAACCAGCTACCAACCAATCAGAGGACAGCACTGTTCCAAGCAAGAACCAGCAGAAAAGAAAGTCACACAATACGAGCATCGAGAAGCAGGCCAAGTTTACGTGTGTGATAAAGGGTTTTCCCGCCAACAAAGATTTGAAATCTCTAGAAGAAGAGCTACACAGACAAGACATTCACTACAGCTCATTAACCAGAATAAAGTCTGAAAATGGCCCGACCCCGCTAGTTCGGCTATTTTCTACTAACTCAGAAGAAGTAAACCAATTGATCGCACACGATTTGAAGACTGCATCCAAAACGTACAGAGTAGAACAATCGAAAAATCAAGCGCGCCCTCTCCCCTGCTGGAACTGCTACACATATGGCCACCTGAAACACCAATGCACAAATAAGAGAGTTTGCCACAGGTGTGGTGATTCCCATAATGACCCAAGCAAACTACCAATCAACAGGAACTTCTGTGCCACCTGCAAGGTCTCTGGCCACAGGATGGGGAGTGGAGACCAAAGAAGAGACCAAAGGCTACTAACCAGAAGTACACACCAAGGATAATCACAGAAGAAAATTTCAAGAAATCCGGCCCTTATCAGAGACAGGACCAAACCAGCAACCAACAATACAACAGAAGCACACAGGAACAGGAAGAATCCATCCAGCCACCACCAATAGCAGCAATAGAAGAGGCAATAGAAAGAGCAACACATAAAATCATAACATTGGTCACTTCAATTCTGACGGTCACAACACCAGCAACAGCCAGGCTCAAACTTACTGAAACAATAGCTACAGCCACCAAGAATATCTTTCACCTAACAATAAACACTGTAACCACGACGAATGGTCAGCTGTACATCACCAAGCCAAAAACAGTAAATCAGAAGCCAAAAAGCAGAGGGAACAGCGAGAAAGCTGAACCATTGGAGATGAAGAGATAGGACGCTGTGACCACTGCAAACCGATGACGACAAGCGAGGCCAAGGAACAAGACTAAAGACTTGCATGCTAAAAAATAACAGATGCCCCGCTAACCAAACACCCCCCAATACAGACAAGACAGATTTGCATTTAAAAAAATTAACAGATTCTAAGCTAGGTTTGCAATATAACAGATAATTTAATTAATTTATTACAACAGACACTTTTACATGGATTTTAGCCATCCTTCAACTGTGGTTTTGCCATGTAAATACTATTGCATGCAGCATGACCGATACAGGGTTTTCCCCCCCTGGATTCCAGTTCTTCTTTTATCCCTCTATCAAAACATAACAAAATCTTCTTCCGCGCTTTACTATCTTCTAATTTACCCTTCTTTCTTTCTATCTTACACTTTATATACAGATCCGCGAGTAAATGTCTTCTGTAAAAGATAGAAACCGCGACACACACCCACCGACAGCAGCTTTAGTTTACTAACAACTTAAAATACTGTACCAGTTTTTTGGTGACCCTCCTACTCTAGTCTGCTACGGGACTACGCCTCTGCTATCTCCTGGTTTAGCTTGCTACGGGGCTCTGACTGGGAATCCTAACCTGAGCCGCTTAGCCTGCTACGGGGCTCTGTTGGCCACTTAACCCTCCTCTGCTTGCTACAGAGCATTGTGTCCCTAACTCCCCTCTGCTTAGCCTGCTATGGGGCTCTGTAGAAATCCTGTCTGCGACCTTACGGTCAAAGACTACCTACAACTAACCTTGTATACTAGAGAGATTATTTGTACAGTATTTTGTAAAAATACTTTTATAGTGAAAAAGTTTTACAATAAAACCGGTAGTAGGAGTCGATTCCGGACCCTCTGTTTATTAACGCTTTACTTATACCTATACGGGACAAAGTTTTTCAATATCAACCAAAGGTAGTTTTATCAAGTTTAACAAAAAGTCCAAAATACGCCTCTTGAAAACAACTCTTATTTGTAAAAGAATACATAACGATGGCTTTTGGTTGTTGCAAAGGTCTGTCCAAGCAGCTTGATAAAGAAATTAACAGTATAACAATAAAAGTTGTTTCTCTTACATGCAAAAAAAAAAAAAAAAAAAAAAGGAAAAGCTTGGTGTGGTGAGTGTAGGGGGGCACCGAATTATACTTCGCCCCGGGCGCAGAAATCTCTAGCTACGGCTCTGCTTCCATGCAAGAGTCTTGCAAGTTTTGCTTTTAAGAAATCTTATGCTTTTCATAGGTAACTTTTACTCTGGATATAAAGGATAATAAATTCAACAAAGCGCCAAAAGTAACGGAAATACAATGTTTGTTTCTAAATGTAACATAGTTTACCTTCGTGTAAATATGATGATAGTGTCAACATAGGTGATGACTTCTATTTTTTCAATGGGTGCCCACGCTTCACTACTTATAAGATAAAAACGTTTCGTAATCTTTTTATATTTTTTAACAGATCCAATAATCCACTTGTTCCCAAACTGGGAAGGCTACCCCTAAGACACATAAAAGAAAATCAAGACAGCACAGATTACTAAAATGCCATAAATTTCAAAATTATTTTTACACTCTAAAGGCGTCAGATTTTTTTCAAATTAATCTTTGTATTGAACAAACTTCCAACTACACATTAAGATTTTGTTTTACTGATTCCAATATGTACTCTATGGGGCAAGGATAAAAGTGGATCTGAAAAGATACAGGGACGGTGGGTAGCGGCATGACGTTACGCCGTCTCCCTGCCTATCTTTGGCCAATGTAATTTTTTAGGTACTGGGGGACGTCCGTTGTTGGAGGTGGGGGAGTCCGTTCCCCCGCATTCCTCCTCACATTTACCCCTTCTATGGGGCAGAAACAAGAACAGTACGCAAAAGCGATTTAAAAAATGGAGGTTTTCGAAACGTGAGCATGGAGAAAAAAGGAAAGAATTAACTGAGTAGAACGGAAAACGAATATGGTGTTAGAAATAGTAGCAGTAGGGGAGAGAAAAAGAATGTTAGATATAATTAAGAGGAGGAAGGGGAACTGGTTGGGACATTAGCTGAGGAGGAACTGTATTATTGGGGACGTGCTAGAGGGAATGGTGGAAGGAAAGAGAGGGAGAGGCGAAGAAAACTGTAGTTGACAGAAAATTGCTTTCAAGACGAAGAGACTAGCTAAGGACCACCGTACATTGAAGCTTCTCAGATGCAGCAAGTGAGCTACCAATAATGGCAGAATAGCTATGATGATGATGATGATGATGATGATGATGATATGTTTAGCAATATTGACCAAAAAAGGAGAGAAAAATTAAAATAATATTGATTATAACCAAACCAGATTTAAAGAAATCTGCAATATTTCAAGAATGCTGCTGCTTTAATGGAAATAGTTCCTGCGCTTCGTTCTTATGCCCTGATAAAAGATGTTTGTCAGTCCTGAAGTGTTTCTGTTTTTCATTTTTATTGCCTCTTTATTCTTTGATTTTCTTTTTATAAATTGCATAACCCATAGGGATATTCCCCACTTCCCGTAACTACTTCGAAGTACGCATGAAATTTACTTTTTGCGCTCGCCACTTGCGTTTTATTATTATTATTATTATTATTATTATTATTATTATTATTATTATTATTATTAATTTGCAATGGCGTTTAGTCAGTAGACTGCCTGAGGCAAATCAACTCAAGGGTGAAAAACACATCCTTCTTTTGCTATATTTATCAGATGATGAGCCGTCAAACTTTACCAGCTCGAAGGTCAAAGGTTTAAGTTTACTCCAGATAACACACCTGTAGAATAGTGTCTGATTTCCCGGCAAATAATTCTCATTGTTTATAAACGCAGGAATGCATCATAATCCAGCACCAATGACACATTTCTTTTTGTGTAACAAGCTTTGATTAGAATGACACCTGTGTGGCTTGAAAACGAGTAATAATTACAGAAAACGCGAACAACCGATTCAGAAAACGACTTAGTGTAGCTATATGCCACAGGGGCATATCGGCTCACACGGATTGCATAAAATACTGAGAACATATTCACTCTAGTGGTATTTTTACTGAAGAAACGAAATTCAAGTGAAAGATGTAAGGATTTGTCCCCTTTTTACATTCTATAAAAACATTCAAGTAGTATCGATACTTGTGCAAGACTTGCCCAAGTGTCTTGGTCTTGATCTTGGTCTTGCAGGTATGATCTTGGTCTTGGTCTTGGTCTTGCATCGGGATTCCTGGTCTTGGTCTGGCATGCAAGACTCTTGCAAAAACTTCAAGACCAAGACTCTTGCGCTCATCACTATGTTGTGGGTAATTCGCAAAATATTCATCATAAATATTACGCTTGGTGCGATAGAAATGTTTATTTTAAAATCTGGTGAAAAATTCACACCGTAACACAACACAGGGATGGACTAACAATCAAGTGCCTAACATCACAAACTCTGTACAGTGTGTTGTTGAAGCGGGTCGTATGAAAGTGCACCATGGAGAACACACAGTTGCAGGTGATTTTTCTTTACGAATTAAAACTGAGACATTCAGCACAACTAGCCGCAGAAAACGTGCATTTGGACTAGGATTGGTAAATTAACACATCCAGGGCCGTCGTGCGGATTGTAAGCGCTCGGGGCGAGAATTCCCAGGTGCCTTCTTCCCCCCAGTGTATTACGAAAAACAACCAGAGTTTATTCTGTACTCCTAGATTTAAATATGAAATGTAAGATCATAATATAAGACAAAATGTTAGTATTATGTCATTTTTTAAAAGTGAATGGCTTTTGCCGTTAAAACATAAAAGTTAACGAAAACTTCGTTTTGAATTATTGAAATCGAGTCTATTCTTGTTTATTTTGAACTTTACACGTCAATATAGTAATAGCACAGAATGTATAAATAACGATACAAATATTTAAAGATTAAGAAAATAAACACCTCTTCTCACAGAGTTGGAGATAGTTCCAGTTGAATAACCCTAGACGGTGTTTTACGTTACCGGTAATTTTCAAAAATGAAACGAAATATTTGAGTTTTACGTCCCACGGTTATGCCGGTTAGGCTAAAGGAGACGGTGAAGATGAGTAATGAATGATATGGTGGAATGAAGAAAGTGGAAGGAAACGGGAGAACCCCGAGAAAACCCACGCACACGGTGTTTGTCCACCACAAAGTCCACTTGGCGGGGGCTGGGATCGAAACCAGGACCCCAAGCACCAGAGGTGAACGCTCTACCACTGAGCTACCGCGGCCCCCGGGTAATTTTCAAGTTCAATACTCTATTGATATCTCTCAAAGATCTCATTTAGATCCCCTGTTGTTTCTTCTTGTTAGTAATGATATTTCTCTGTGTATTAGAACTTCTCAAGTTGCTCTTTTTTTATCGATGATCTCAAATTATACTCCAAAGCAGGGCCGCCCACAGGGGGATGTATGGCGCAAGCTGCGCCATTGAGAAAAATTTTGGGGGGGATTTTACTCTACTTTCGAACTAGCAATTTTACTGTCGCAATAGCATTAAAACACGATTTTGAAAAGCTAATTTTCAAAAATTTTCCGGGGTGAACCCCCGTACCCCCTGCTTCGATACTCGATGAATGAAGTACCGTGCAAGTAGCCGTATGAAAAGAAAGGTTGGTTCGTTTTAAGAGAGAAGGGCCACCCACAGGAGGGATGAATGGCGCAAGTTGTGCCATCGAGAAAAACATTGGGGGGAATAAAAAAATTGGGGAAGAATTTTACTCTAATGTCGAATAATAATTTTGCTGTCGTCAGAATAACATTGGAACACGATGCGATTTTTTTTTTTAATCTCGAGAATGAATCCCCCTACCCCCTGCTTAGAAACTCTATGAATGAAGTACCGCGCAAGTTGCTATATGAAAGGATGGCGCCAAGTTCTGGTGAACAACAGTTACAAACACTCAAGGAATCACTTTCAAATTTAGATTTGAAACTTGCCTATGTTGTCTGTTGAAAATTATAAAGTAGTTTGACAATTGTGAGCTAGTGGTAACCATACAGACAACAGCCAAGTTTCAAATTTAAATTTGAAGTGAGCCAGTGAATGTTTGTAACTGTTGTCCACCAGAACTTGGCGCCTATTTTTGTGATTTCAATTCTTTTTAAGGCCACTCGTACTTGGCTCTTTTACAGGGATGTTTTTTGTTGGATATCACTTCTTTTTGTAGGCTAATTTCGAGGATAACATTTTCTTTTGGTATCAAACTCAATAACTTGTAACTTGCGTCTTACTTTTCATGTACAATTTAATTATATCAATATTTTGTAAAGAAAAAAAAATAATACTACTAATTGTAAAAAAAAAAAACAATATCTGTGAAATACACAGTGTGTAGAAGTTTTTTATACCCTTCAATATCCTTATAGAACATATTTAGTATTGTACACTACCAAGACTACTAATAAAAGTAATGCCATTTATATAATTACTACTGCCCCTACTACTACTACAAGCATTCTATAATACTACTACAGGAAATAAAAACAACAACAAAAATAACAATTACTAGTACTATAAAAACTACTGCTACACTGAGCAATTGTTTTTAGAGGACTTGAGTTTTGAGGAGGGAAGAGATTATTAGTTTGGGGGGAGTGCGCCATCAGCTTTGGGGGGGATGGGCACCCCTCCAAAGTAAGTTCAATTGATGACTGCGTGAAACTTCAACAGGATCTACAGAGAGTTCAAATATGGTGTGATAAAAATAAATTAGTCCTGAATGTGTTCAAATGTAAATCTCTATCTTTCACGAGGAAAGAAAATCCAATTAATTTTACCCATAAAATAAGTGGCACCTTCTTCCAAATATACTATCAAAGATCTGAGATTTTGTTTTTAAGCATATTAACCTTTGCTCAACACGTTGACGCAATAACGGGTAGTGCATATAGAAACCTAGGTTTAATTTATTGGATAGGGCAGGATTTCTACAAAGAATCAACATTTATAAGGTTAAATTTTTCATATGTAAGGTCAAAATTAGAATACTGTTGTACTGTTTGGACACCAAATGCCACTAAATACTCTGGTGCAATAGAAAATATACAGTTTAAAGTTTTAAAAATGCTTTCATATAAGAAAACCGGTTTCTACCCAAAGTATGTTCCCTATGAAGACTTAGTACCGAATTTTAGTTTTGAAACATTAGAGAAAAGGAGATGGATTTTTGATTGTTTGTTCTTACATAAATTATTAAACGGTAAAATTGATAGTCCAGAATTAGTTTCAGAAGTATTATTACGTATCCCAACAGGCAAGACTAGAACAGCAAACACTGGGACATTCTATTGTAGAAAAGCAAGAACTACCATATTACATAAGTCTTCTCTGTGGAGAATGTGTGCTTTATACACCGAAATGATTAAATTTCATGTAGTAAATGTATTTAGTAATTCCGAAAACAAGTTCAAAACAATTGTCAGGCAATAACTTCTGCATAATTAAACGACGCATATTTGTGTATGTATAATAGTGTATGTTAGATAATTATGTATATGACACTATAACTGGGCATTAAGCCTGTTGTGTTGTCCTTATGAAATAAATAAATAAATTTTACTTACCCGTGGCCTGATCATTATTAAAATATCTCAAATAACATAAAAAAATCATTTACTAACATAATCTGAATTCCTTGAATTTTGTTGATTTGTCGTCCCGGCGCCCCTTTGGTCGCCCCGCCCACGCGACGGCCCTGAACACACCATTGGCCGTTCATTTGTCAAATTTCTTTCCGGTGACACAGGATTGCAAAATGAGCACCGTGCGTACCGACCAACGTCATCGTGCAGATGAGCTTCTTAGAAAAACCGTTTAAGCGGACCCTTGGAAAAGTGTGAGTACAGTAGCAGGTGAGTTAGGCGTACATCATATCATTGTCGTTCGGAGGATCCATGCAATCGGTAAGGTTAAAAAGTTGGACTCATTGATGCCACAAGAGTTAACAGCGGCCAACAAGAATCGCTTTCTTGTGCAGTTCTCCGAATGCAAGGAATAACCGGAAAAGTTTCCCGCATCGGATTGTCACTTTAGATATACAATGGATTTGTTATGATGACATTGTAAACCGTCAGGACAATGGCTGTATCGTGATCATCGTTCAGGAGGACGTTTTAAACCACCTCTCCATCCACAGAAGACGTTGTTGCTCGTATGGTGGTATATGGTGGTCTATCATGTCTTTGTCGCATGAGGTGAAATCATTAATGCAAATCATTACACTGCTGATGTCAATTATTGTAAATGCACCGCAAACCTATCCACAAGTATTCAGGAATGTTAAAAAAAAGAAAAAAAGAAAAACAAATGAAAGATGTCCTCAAGTTGTACGTAAATTCACGCGCATATGTCACGCAAAGAACGGTGTAGGCTCTTCATGAGTTCCTTCTTCACCCACCGTATATCTCTCCAACTGACTACCACCTCTCATGGTATCTTGATCACTTCTTGGGAGAAAACACCTACTCTGATGTTCGGGAGGATGCAACATGCTGGGACTTCTTCGCATCCCAGACTCCAGACTGCTTTCACCACGGAATCCAACCGTTGGATGAACGATACCAAAAGTACGTGCTTGCCGAAGGGCACGAGTTTGATTAACCAGGTATTGTGGTTTTCACTTGTCTAGGCCTTTTGGAAATGATGTATCTAGGACGGGCATTTAATGTAGATCAACTAAATATTAAATTTAAAGAACTTGGCTACACTCCGAAATTTGAAGTTAACTATCTGATCACTGTCCTATATGGCACAATGTCGTTCCATGCAGGCCCAGATGTTCATCTATGTGACTGAAACAATACTCTTTTGCGGCATTTTTCGTATGAGACATCCCTAGTTTCTGTGAGGTGTCTTATGGACCAGGACGTCCAATATTGTTCGGTGACAGATACAGGTCTATCCCACTGAAATCTAACGGAAATACTGAAGATATTTTAGTTATAGAGTAAAATTTTACTGCGAGTTTGAATATGCCGAGAGTTTTGGAACGACCAACCAATTGTGTCATGTGAAGTAGAAGAGAGCTTAGAAGAGGTATCCACAAAGTAGATGTACTGTTTGTAGATACATTGCACTTTCTCCTTTTCATCATGATGAAAATTACTAATTTGAAGTGATTTATGTAAGTACTGTAATACAAGGAGTTAGGTATTACTTTTAGTTACTGTTAGTTCTTGTCGTTCCGTATAGGAACAGTTCACCATGGTGTAATTTTGTGTAGCTTAGTGATAAACTATAACTGTACATATTCAGCTAGGTTTTCTGTTTAGTATAGTATTTCTCCGATTGGTATGAGAGGTTATTGTTTGATTTCCTATAGGAGTATTTATTCAATAGTTTGTGTTATCTAAACCGTAGTTAGACCTACGATTCATCATAGACTTGATGATAGAAAGAGATGTTAAACTTCGATTGATCATCACCTGCTTTGAAAACAGCAACAATACATTTCTGTACCCTCTAGTATGTTTTTTTTTTCGAATGTTGTTTTTGTTTACCTGTTCTAATATAGCCTGTGTATATATATGAAAACTCAACATAGTCTATTTATATTAAAAACAGGAGGTAATCGCCCCCAGCCACTCACCTTGGTGGTAGAGTAGCCAATTATATTACTATATCATTTAGAATCGCGGTTTTCCTTTTGATTGATACAGATTACTGCGCAACAACACGCTGCAGTCTTTAGGGATTTGGGGTTAACCAATTACGTTGATAGTGGAGTGTGTTTGTATAGGTTGCTATCTGCATCCAAGCTATCCCAAACAGCACAACAACCCTTTAACGCTCCCTTCTTCCATGACACTAACGCGTCACTGCAGAGAATTTCGATCACAAAATAACAAATACACTCCTCTCTCGGCTGTCATGAACAAGTGATACCACTCGGCGAGTAAACGGCTAATGTAGCTGCTGTTGCAGGGTTGCCAGATGTCATGACAACACGGAGAGAGAGAAATTAATAGCATGCAGGCAGGCGGGCGATGCATGGGATAACTCGGGTAAGGGTTAGGGGATATTGCAAGGGCTGGCAGGCAAAGTGTGTGTGTATGTGTATATATATATATACATACATATATATGTATTTATATATATATGTGTGTGTGTAACCATTTTCTGCACGGTATTCAACATGTTAATATGTGACCGCTCGTGTATAAGTGGTCCATGGATGTACAGAATATCTAACACCATTGTAGTTGTGGAGTCAATTTAATCTCCTGTTCTCCAAATAACATACAACATTTCTACCTACCTAATACAGTAAATCAGCAATTAACACTTTTCTCTGTCTCTCTCTCTTCCATATTTAATTTTTTACGTTCTGTCATTACTTTTCATACTGTTTGCAATATTTTTATTTGCTTATTTTTTCATTCTTTGCTGGATTATACATTTTTTTTTATTTTGAAGAAGAAAAATAAAAATAGAATCGTGTTTATTTCCTGTAATGAATATTCATATACTACTACTACTACTACTACTACTACTACTACTACTACTACTACTACTACTAATACTAATACTAATACTACTACTACTACTACTACTACCACTACTACTACTACTACTACTACTACTACTACTACTACTACTACTACTAATAATAATAATAATAATAATAATAATAATAATACTAATAATAATAATAATAGGTATTCTGCTATGATTGACAGATCACTTCTCGCAAACTAAGGAACTTCCAGGAAACACTATTCTCAAGTAACCTCTTCGGGCATTGTGTAACGATTTTCTGTTTTAATACCGTCCGTCAATTGTAACTTGTTTCGTCCTCTCCCTCTTGTTCCTGCCTCCGGGGGTAAAAGTGAGGGGAAACGCGGGGAAACGTCGTATCATTACTTTTAAAAAGTATCTATGGCGTCCCTCCGCTTTCTAAAAAAATTTAAAAGGGCAAAGATAGGCACGGGGGACGGCATGACGTCATGCGTTACCCTACCTTTCCAGATCCACTTTTACCCGTGCCTGCTACCACCTACCACATCCCTCAGAATACAGTTTCGTCTCCTCCAATCTCTTAACCTCTTTCTCGTTTTTAAAATTACATTCTTTTCCCCCCTAAAATACTTTTAACCTTGTATTTACCTTAAAATTATGGCTAAGGTCTTATCGTAAAAATAGAATAGTAATAATAGTAAGTTATTCTTTCATTATTATCTGGTCACTTGCCATAAATTGAGAGTCTTACAGTTAAATGCATTCCAGTACTCAATTGAGTCTGGTGAATTTCTTCTCCCGTGAATAGTGTTGAAGTCCAGGAAAACTGTTAATGGAATGGGAGCGATGGACATGTGCTTCCTCTAGTACGGCAGTCTTTTAGTATTGCAAGTAGCGCAGTGCTTCTTACTGAGAGAGTTCAGTGTGTGTTTCACTACAAGTGTTACCCACGAGAAAAGAAATGTATTTTCAAATTCGAGATGAGATGAGATAAATTTTAATTCTCGTCTCGTTTTCGAGATGAGGCTAGAAATTTCATGAGTCTTTTGGACAACACTAGTTCACCCAAGTTTTTACATCTCAAATACTAGTTTAGTGTTACATGATCCAAAGTTAAAAAAACAAAAAACAAAAAAAAAACTATAAATTGATAAAATTATTATACGAATACAATGAAAAGCATTTACCAAGTTTAAAAATACGCAAATCATTACACAACATATTTCAATAATAAATATGGTTTAGGGGTGCGCGGTGGGTCTGTGGTAGAGCGTTCATCTCCAGTGCTTGGGTCCCTGGTTTGATCCCAGCTCGCGCCGTGTGGACTTCGTGGTGGACAGACACCGTGCTCGTGGGTTTTCTCGGGGTTCTCCCGTTTTCTCCCACTTTCTTCATTCCGCCACTTCATTCATTTCTCATCATCACCGTCTCCTTTAGCCTAACCGGCATAACCGTGAAACTGAAAGATTTCATTTCATTTTTAAATATGGTTTAATACATTGACTACCGCGTGCCCTACCATTAGGTCACCATAGGTTTATTACAAGGGTGTCGTAACCCACTGATGGGTCACGATCATTTTACGTTTGGGTCCACGGACCACCGGTATGTCATATTTTCTGCAATTTTATATAGTAATATAATTTTCGCTGGCTTCTAAATCAGTCTGCTCTGATTGATTTCCGAATAACAAAATGTAAAACACTCTAAAATAGTTGCCGCCCGCTCATGTAGTTTACCCTTTTATGTTGTCGGCAGTCAACGAATTAAATATTCTTATACCATACTCTTCGTGGATTTCTCTTGATGCGGAAGAATCCTGATAACTTTTAAATGAAACTATATGAACCTGCGCTCCCTACACAGCACATCATTCACATTCGAGCATGAATCTCTTTGTCTTCCCTCACGACATCTGTACATGTCCCTTTACAGACAAGTGAAAGACATCTTGATAAAAATCGGCAAGGGGTACCATAAAGGGGTGTCTTCCTGTTCTGACTAATGACCCTCCAGTACTTTGTAACGTATTTTTGATTTAATCTTATCTTTAGGCAGAACAGGAATTCCTGTTCTGCCTAATTCACACAAAAATGGATAGACTTTATTTAGATTTGAGGGAAATTTATTAGTACCTATTTCCCCTTGATTTTCAAATATCATTCAAGAACTCTTTAATAAAACTTCAAGGCACGAGTGAGGGTTAGTTAGTTAGATTGAACACGCGATTGGAACGAATTGTTTCATGTGACCAAATACCCTAAAAATAATTTTTAGTATAACAAATGTAAGGAAAGTGTCCGGTATAATGTAAAAAGCCATACACCACAATTACGTTGAGTAAAATGATTACACAATTTATTAGAGATAAATACTTCCAAATATCTACAAAGGAAACTTTAGAAGAACAAAATTTGCTCTAGAATAACAAATTAAAATATCGGAAAGGAAATTCAGTTTTAACTTCTTAAATTCACATATATATCTTTTCAATTTGAGAGAGAACAAAACTTCGAAATTTCGAAACTCATACTAAACCCACACACAACCTTCATTGTTATAAATGTAAACTGTAAGCTACAGCGTCTACAGAGGAAATCAAATCCAATTGACCCGACTCTAATCTACTTTGCAAGGACTTGATTCTCTGCTGAATACGTTTATATTTTAGTTTCTGTTCTCTTGGTTTCTTACCAACTTCTAGAAGCATCATTGATCTTTCATTTTCGTTCTGCTCTTGCTGTAAAAGCTGGACAAGGGTAAACATATTCGGATGTTCCTTTGTCAGCCTTTTATTAAACTTCGAATGCCAGACCTCCACTATATTGGTTGTCCTTTCTTCTCCGTTGTCATAATGGTTTCATAGTTCACTGGAAAACATTTAAGAGAGCATTAGTATTGAACAACACTAAACAAACAAATTATAACGTTTACGAATAGATAATTGTCTGAAATATCTTTTGAAGTTTCAAAAAAAAAAAATCAAGTTTCCTGCCAAATGTATGAAATTCAGCGTGCAGTAAACAGACTGAAGGTTCTAACACAGAGTAAATAAAAAATGCGTTACAAAGTGCTGGAGGGTCATTAGGCAGAACAGGTATTAGGCAGAACAGGCAGGAACCCATAAAGAGGATTTTTTTTCAATATCTCGCACCGTTTCCAAGATTGAACCGACTACTTTTGGTTGGAGTTTCTAATTAATGTATGATCAATGTTTTCGTTCTTCTTTCGTGCAGTATGTAATAAGCAAATACATTACATACACAATTAATTATAATGACAGTGATATATGGTGTTCATTGATCAAAACACTCCAAACAATTAAACATTCATCTTAGCCTGGAGAAATGGTTATCCTTCGTTTTGCATCATCATTTGGCCATGAAACAAACGCCTGAGAAATATACAACTTCTGTATACAACTACAGTTGTGTTGGAATTTATAACTCATAGGGTATGATTCTTTACTTTAAAAAAAAAAAAAATCAACATTTCCAGTGTACCCCTAAAAAATGTAATAAAGAAATAACGGCCACGTTTTTGTTAAATATTCAATCAGAACTAGACAATCTTCACAAAATTTGGAATCGATCAGCGAAAACGGCACGTTTCTAGCACTTGTGGTTTTTGAGATCTCATTGTCGAAAGGATTGGAGACAAACATATAAACTTTTCTTTGGAGACAAACATATAAACCTAGCATTTTAATATATGGACTAGCTGAACCTGCACTCTCACACAGCGCATCATTCACATAAGCATGAATCTATTTGTTATTCCTCACGTCTGTACATGTCCCTTTACAAACACAAGTGAAAGACGTCTTGATAAAAATCTGCAAGGGATGTCATAAAGGGGAAATTTTCTCGATTATCTTTTCAATATCTTGCATCGTTTGCAAGATTTGAGCCTGCTTCCAGTTGGTGTTTCTAATTCATATATGATCAGTGTTTTCTTTCTTCTTTCATGCCGTATGAATAAGCAAATACATTACACACACAATTAATTATAATGTCAGTGATATATGGTGTTCATTGGGCAAAACATTCCAAACAGTAAAGATTCAACTTAGAGTGGAGAAATGGTTATCCTTCGTTTTTCATTATCAATTGGCCATGAAAAAACGCCTGAGAGATATACAACTACAGTTGTGTTGGAATTTATAACTCACAGGGTATGAATCTTTACTTTTTAAAAAATGTCAACACTTCAAGTGTCCCCCTTAAAATGTAATAAAGAAATAATGGCCATGTTTTTTAAATATTCAATTAGAACTGGACAATCTACATAAAATTTGCAATCGGTCAGTGAAAATGTCATCCTTCTAGAGTCTGTAGTTTCCGAGATCTCATTGTCAAAAGGATTGGCCACAAACATATAAACGTCCACAAACGTATAGTTTAAAAGAACTCCAAAGATGGCAGCACAATTCATCTGCATAGATTTTGAAAAAGGCTTATTAAAATACAAAGGCTTTGAACAATAATTTAAACTTTATAAAAAACGGGTCTATTTAAATAATTTATTTAAAGTACAAATACTTTAAAATATTTGTCTTTATTAAACATGAAATCACGAATAACCGTGATTCAAAGGTTTGAAATCCAAAGTTATAAGTTGGAGCTCAGGCACTATTGCAGCATTTTAATAGATAAATTAAAAAATCAGAGCATAAATTTTGTGCATTAATTTACAAATGAGACTAGAAAATTTCGAAACGAGATGAGAAAAGGGTTCGAGAATCGATACAAGACGAGAAAGATTTTTTCGAGAATCGAGTCGAAATGAAATTTGTTGATAAACATCTACGAGACGAGAGTAGTAGAAGCGTCATTTGGAGAGGACAGGGGGGTAATTGCTTCCTCCGAGTTTGAGATGGGCATGCTTTTTAAAATAAGCTAATATACTGATGAACGTGAACATTTTATGTCTGTGGACTACCTTGCCCTTCCCCCCTCCTGGCGAAATCTGAAATGACGCTACTGGAGAAGAGAAAACGTCACTTCTCGTCTAGTCTCGACTCTTGTTCAATACTTTTCATTACATCGATAGCAAATAGGTTTCTTCTTGCATTGACAGGGTACGTTTCATTATTGGCAACAGATCCAGCAGTTCGTGAACCTTGATGCACTTCGTAACTCTAATTCCGTTTCTTACGTCGGCCGCATCTTGACTAGAGGACAGAACGGCCAAACCGGGATGTAATACTGTGAAGAATGCAACAAAAACTCGTACTGTGTATCCGCTCGAGCACATGCTAGGCATAGGTCTTGCCAACGTTGACTGAGACACATTCAATGCACTCAGGCCTTCCACTACGCATCCTCTCCTATCACCTCTGCTTCGGCTTGTCTTGCTTCTAGTCAATGTACAGCCAGCGTTACGGTATACTCCTTGCAGGATTGGAGAACTAATTTGATGTCTGGGTAATAGGTGAATTAACTATGTAGATCTGTTAAAGATTGTACTGTTATTATGTTGTGGTATACCATTTGTTGAGCCTTCCGTTCTTCCCATATTTCTTCAATGTGCACTCATTGCGGTACTCCAGTAAATGACTCAAGCAAAAGTGACTTATGCTGTTGGAAGTAGTTTCTTCTGTTTTGTGATGATTTATGTTCCTTGTTAGCTCGTCTTCTTCTTTTGTGTCTTGTGTTGTTGATTGCGGTGATGATGCAATGCGGGTAGTATACTTTTCTGTTTGTGCTTCTTGCTTATTGATAATTATTTATAAACGCTTGTTCTCTTTCAAATCTTATGATTGCCTGATAATGAAAAGAAAATACGCGACATGCCTAGGAATGAAACGCACAAAATAGTTGGCAAGAATTTAAATTCGGATTTACAACCTCACCACTAAACTTTCGAATTCAACATATACTGTGCAAGTCATACAGAAACTTTCAACCATACTCTATTAAATTAATTGCCACCCTCCCCGATTTTGTCGGGACAGTCCCACTTTTGGAGAAAATGTTCCGCTTCCCGACCTGGTTCTATTCCAATTTTCATATCCATTGATTAAGTTAGTACCTATTATTATTATTATTATTATTATTATTATTATTATTATTATTATTATTATTATTATTATTATTATTATTATTATTATTATTATTATTATTATTATCGGGAGTAAAAGTGAGGGGGAACGCGGTGGACGTCGTTCCCCTACTTCCAAATAATATCTATGGCGTCCCACTACTTTCTAAAAATTACAATAGGCAAAGATAGGCACGGCAAACGGCATGACGTCAAGCGTCCCCATATCTTCTCAGATCCATTTTTACTCCTGATTATTATTAATATTATTGAAACTTAGTTTCCACATTATTATGCAGAACCTTCAAAATACGAGGAAACCTCACAACAGCGGCCGGCAGGTAGCAATGTGCTTGGCAACAGAAAATCTAAGTATACTTTTATTTGTAATTAGTGAAGATTGAATTCTGAAGGCAGTAAGAAGGAAGCAGAAATATACATTTAAATACCTGACCAACAACAACAGCAGTAGGCCTGGGAGTAGCAGCAGTGGAAGTAATAACAATAAACGGTACTGTTTCTACAATAAAAATTATATTAAACTATTGGGTTAGTTAACTATTTCTACTTTTTTTTTTACTTTACCTATACATAGCCCATATACTATTCAAAATGTAAATATTTTTATTATATATTTTATTAGGTCAACAAAAACTATAACTAGATAGTTTATGGTTTTATAATTTACTGTTTACAAAAATCATCTAATATAGGTACCCATCAATAAAAGGGAACAAAAGTATTAATTCATGTCCATTTTCAAGTTTTGGAGTTAGGTTGCTTCGCATCCAAGCGGGCCATATGTTTCGCTCTTCACTATGCAAGGACTTATATTACATTATTATGGAAAAAAGAAATGCAGATACATCCTCCTCATCCTGACATTTTGCTATGAAAAGGCTTCCACCCTATATTCAAATACAGATGAATACCATAAATACAACCACAGGCGACACATACATGTAACTCAGTATTCACAAAAAACACCAATGCAATATTTACAATATTCACAAGAGGAATACACAAAACAACCAAAATCCTCAAACCCTTAGTGAACACACCTAACTATAACTCCAAGCTACACCACACACTTACAACTACAACACATAGTTCAACAAGTCAGACAACTCCAAGCTACAGTGTCTGCTTGCAAACTCATCTAATTGTACGAGAGTGAAGACATCACTGCAGCTCATGAAGAAATTTTTGCCCACCGCTCATAACCAATCACAGAAACACTCATACAGGACCATGAAGAACTGCTTAGGATCAACAACTTATTGGACATGTCCATTAGCTAATCATCTACGAACAAGAACAAGCTTCTTTAGTACTTGCACCGTCGTCGCCTATCAAACTAGATGTAAACGAATGATAAAAAAATAAACAAATGATAATAATAGAATGTCTATCATGAAAGTAATACTTCATGCTAGACGTCCCTCCATCCCCTTCAAGGCTGACAAACCTACTTTTCCGCCACTTCCGCAGAGTATTCACAGTTGTCAGATTTTTGTATAGATGCCCAAACATTCGCTAAATAAACAACATATATCGTGGCATGAGAACCAGAGGAACGTAACTCCAAAAATGCGGTTTTCCTTTTCTTCATGTTTGGACATAATTTTGAAAGCTTCACTTGGTGTAAATGGAACGTAGCGCCATCTGTTCTCCTTGTCGATCATCTGTTGTAATGTAGCTCAATTACCATCTTATTAAAAACACATCTTTCTAAGAAAATAATATTTTTGTCCTCTCGCCTGTAAACCTACGAAAATAGTTACGTTCCTATGGTTCTCATGTGACGATATATAACCATTAATTGCATAGTTATTATTTGGATGGGGTCCCGGGTTCAAACCCTGCTCCCGCCAAGTGAAATTTGTGGTGGACAAACACCGTGTGCGTGGGTTTTTTCGGGGTTCTCCCGTTTCCTCCCACTTTCTTCATTCCACCATTTCATTCATTTCTCATAATCACCGTCTCCTTTAGCCTAACCGGCATAACCGTGGGACGTAAAACTCAAAGATTTCATTTCATTTTTTATTATTTGGATGAACATTGCTTTTGTAACCATAAGTGGGAGATACTAGTAATGTAGGCAATCTATGTTATTCATGCTTATAGCAGAAACAGATAATAAGGAGTTACTATTATATACACAAATTTTGTTACTCTCACTTTCCTAGAAGTAATTAACTATCAACATAACCAACTATTACTATTAATTTCAGTGTTAGGGCAACGCGTATGAAAGTGATGCTGCAAATTAATTAATTAAATGTTTGCTAGAGGAAATGAATTGACTTACAAATGCATGATAAACCTACAAGCCATTTGAGGAGACAAGAGTCTCAATTGCATTGAAAGATATTATATATGTATATAAGAGAGAGAGAGAGAGAGAGAGAGAGAGAGAGAGAGAGAGAGAGAATTATTGGGGAGATATTCTTTAGTCAGAGTTGAATGACTAGCAGGAACCTGTGGGCCATTGGTCCAACATGATTTATAAAAAAGATATACAGAGTGAGTCAAAATGATGTTCCAAATTTCAATGATTAATTTTTGCTTTAATATGTATGTAAGGAGATATTACACACACTGATTAACCACTTCCCGGTCCACTTTATCCGAAGTAACCAGGTCCTGGCGGAGCAACTCAAGCTAATAAGTTTTCCGCATTTGTTTCAGTTTGGACCAGGACGAGTAAATTCACACTTTGTTTCATCGACCGTTCTTTTGTGGTTTATTGCGAGATATTTCGTGTACAACATAGTCACGTTTGGGAAGAAAATTCGACCAGGACTGACCTACTTAGTAAAACGAAATAACTCGGGTTAAACCGGGAAGCGGTTAATCAACTCAAAAAGTTTTTCTAACATATTATAAATGTTCAATATACGCACGAGTTATAGGACACACGAATTATAGGACGAGTTATCTAGTCTATAATCAAGTTCCTACCAAACTCTTCCTAGAGTATCAGGGTCGATATCACCCACAGCTGCAGTTATGCGCTCACGCAATTTAACCACAGATGTAGCAAGTGACGGCACAAATATCCCAAATTTTCCACAGAAATGCCGTTGAATTTATACAACGAACTTAGTCGCATGAAAATCAAGCACACAGAACGCTCTGTAATCTGTAATAGCCATATTGCTCACTTCGACTAAACTGCCTCCTGGTGGACGTCTACATACCTACGTATCTGCAATAAAAACTAAAAAAAAAAAAAAAAAAAAAAAGATTATATTCCAGAAAAAAAAATCATATTTGGAAGAAAAGCTCATTACTGTTCGAATAATAAATTAACGAAAATGGTAACATCATTTTGACTCACCTAGTATATAAAGGCAATACATATTGTGCCACTAGATAAATGTTTTATTACAAAATACAGCATAATTTGTATGTAATGACAGTTATTTTCTTCCTTTAGTAGCTAGTTAAGTCACCTACACTTTCATTTATTACAAACTAGTGATAAAAATGTTTATTGCACCATTACAGTTAGTTTATTGTAGATTAAATATCAAGCTATGGCTACTATAGCAAATAAGTTTCTACAATATATATATATATATATATATATATATATATATATATATATATATATATATATATATATATATATATATATATATATATATAAGCCCAGTGAAGTTCGTATTTCAAAGAAAGAAAAAAAGGGAAGAATTTTACGTGAGCTTTGCGAGGCTTACGAACTCACATATCTTCAGAAACTGTATGTAACTTTTTTAAGATTTTAAGCAAGCTGATTCAATACAATCTTTCTAATTCAGTGAATCAAAAGCGCATACGGTAATCTTATCACTACCCTTTATTGTTTACTCATAGCAATCCCGTAGGCAGAAAACTACGATATGGAAGGGAGAACGCTGCATTCATATATTTTTATTGTAAATTGAACATAACAGGTGTATATCTAGGGATAGTGTTCAGAAGTATGCAATACATAATAGTCACAATTATTAAATATTTCTTCTATATACTCTAATAAAATTTACTAAAATCTTGAAGGTATACAGGCGACAAGGAACAACAAATTAAAACTGATTGATACAAATAGATTTGGGGATCATTCCAACTATTTGAAAATTAACAATTCTATAATGATTTTTTTTTTTTTTTTTTTTTTTTACATTTTTTCCCACTATAATCACTTTATTCTGCACACATTGTTTCCAGAAATCTAAAGTCATTAAATACACAATAATATATTTTTTTTCGAGAGTTTGGTGAGAGGAGAGTGATTACAAAAGGAAAATTTCGTCCAAAGCTTTTCCCGGAGGGAGAGTTCCTAGCATTCTATATACTAAATTAAATTCTCAAAGTATTGTTTTACATATACTTATACATCAAGTCCTACGTATAGGCCTACATAGTATCTATTGTAGTACTTCTTATTTGAATAGTACTAAACAAAGTGCTCCCTCTTCTAATAGGCGATATACCCAAGGTGTTCGTACCCTGTGGTACTTCCTGAAGTTTTGGTGAACCTCAAGTAAATTTTGCTGTTTGCAACATGATAGGAGATTTCTGATAGTAATGTTAGTGAATCTATCTCATTATGTATAAGTTTAAAAAGAACACACACACAAGAGAACATGCTTGCTTCAAGAGAATGCAATAAATAATTTGTAAAAGTGTAATATATTTTTCATATGGATGATGTATTTATACTATGTATTCTCACATATTAATAACACATAAAATTGAACTGAATTAACTAGATGATGTACATATTTTGTGCACTAGGTTTCCGGGTTATTGACTCAAATTCTAGTTTGAGACGCATATGTTCATTACATAGAATTTTTAGGAAGTTATTGTTCGTGAACTCGCTTCCCAGTCCCATTACACGTTCGAGATTTCTGTAAGTCTCATTTACAGTCCGATACAGATGGGTATCGAGATAATTTATTTTATTGACAAACCGAGATCTGTTATCTGTTAATTCTTTGCACTCGTATGCTGTTTACATGATATTCAAATTCCAAGTATATTTTTCTTTTTTGTATAATATATTTCACGGTACTTGTCAGTATTTAACTGTCGTTTATTTCTTTTGCACCATTAGAAAATGCATTAATGTCATTTTGCAAACTGATCCCTGTTGTAGTGTTCCCTTCCGTTACACTATTGGCATAATAAAAGCCTTTATATTAATTTTACAAACAAAAATTTGTATAATCATTATAAATTATGATTAATAGTTAAAATCTAACAAAATTCCAAATATACTGAATTTAACAATTTTTATCAAAATGAAATGTAATGAGATATCAACTTTAACTGTACTAATTTCTTTTCTATTCTGAAATTTACTCCATTTATGCTCTATTATTCTCAAATAGTAAATGGTCTTCTTATGATCATACGAAAAAAATATTAAAAAATCTAACATTCATACAATATTAAAATATGGTTAACCATGGCAAGAATTCATTATTCTTGAAGCTTCTTAATTCATTTTGAATTTCTCCTGGCTCTATAATTTGTGGTACATGTAACCTTCGATAAGGTTAGCAGTGTCATTTTTGACAGAAACCACAATGGTATTGGGAGTCAATAATCTCCTTATGATGAAAGGCCAATACCATTTATCGCTTAATGTTTTTGCAATCTTACGTATGGCCGGGTAAAATTTTCGATTTCCAGCATATAACATTCTTTTGTGACTTAATTACTTCAGATAAATCATTAATATATAACAAGAACAAAATTCCCAAAATTTAAATTCTGAGGAACAAATAAATGAATAACAAACTCAAGATATTTCGGCAGTGCACACGATGTCTACACGATGTTTTCGTAGGGTGTGTGAAAAATTAAAAGTTACAAGCTTGCTATGAATATCACGATTTATGGCATCAAACGCTTTACTGAAGTTTGGCAAATTGTTCTCAGCACTAAAATTGCAAATTTCGTTTTCCGATTTCCGAATTTCAATGGAACTTGGCATTATTTTCCATCCCTATTCTTTTTCTGGTCCAACAAAGTGACAAATGTACGACACTTGGGCCTATTTTTCACATTTGTGTTTTTGACGGTATATGTATGGATTACATGGATTTAATGTACGCATCTTCCGCGCGAGAGCTCAAGTGGTTTGATTCACGGCGGAAGCCCATTTGGTTCAGATTCCACGTTACGTTAAGCTCAAGGTCCATATATATCATCGCTGCTCAAAGGGACACTAAGAACTTTAATCTAACAAAAATAAAATTGATTAAACATTTTTCCTATTTTGTGGCAGACATCTATAATTCAAAGTAGAACATAGGTAATCGTATTTTCGTTATATAAGATTTACATGTAGTAGTTCGTAGGAAATTGATTTCTGAACCACTTGACGGATAAGAAGCTTTAAAGGAGTTCAATCAATTTTTAAAAGCTTCTCGTAACGTACTCGAACAAATTCTATATACTGTAGAAGGCAGTGGTGTCCACCCCCCCTCATGTCCATGACGCACCCCCCCTCAATTGCCTATCCGTAGGTGTCCTTCCATGAAAAAAAATCTTTTCGATTAATTTTTACACCCTCTCAAACATATTTATATAGATTTTTAACCACCCCAAATATTTCAATGACGCAGTTTGCGTCATAGCCCCCCCCTTGTGGGCACCCCTGGTAGAAGGTATTTATGTATTCTGTAAATGTAACCTTTTAATTAAAGTAAATATGTACGTATAGAGTAACTGGAATAAAGATGCCCCACTCTTTCATTATTGCCCATTTTCCACTCCTGCAATTTAGGTGAGGTTGTTGAATTTATGACCAATTAGAAGATTGATGTCTTGTTTGTAATATCTCAAAAGACAATTTTATTTCAGTAAATTTAAGAACTTAAAATAAATCATTTACAAAAACTTTCAAGTGGGACATCTTTGGCATGCATTTTGAGGAAAGATGACCCAGTTTTACAATTTTTCAAAATGTGTTCATAAACATCACAGAAACAGGTAACTATTCTTTTGTACCACTAATATTAATAACTTTAATTTCTACTAACTATCTATCTAATTATAAAGAAAATTTTCAACAAAATGACAAATATTCTTCATGTGTATTTTCTAAATCAGTTTGTAAACAATGGATAAAAATAAGAGAGAAAAAAAGAGTTGTGGACCTTACGTATTATTGTAATTTGTTCATTTTATTCAAACTTGGATTCTTGCGACCACAATTGTTGCATCGACATGCAATGAACCTACAGTTTAAATCCAAACCACCGTAATCGTTCAAATTTTCCAAGGCGTTCACACCGGGAATCGAGCCCGGGACTTCGTGCACCAAAGGAACATGTACTACCCACTAGACCAAAGAGATGAACGGCTTCCTTTTAATATGTAAAAACCTAATCCCTGAAAAAATAATGCATCCCCTTATAACAACTTGCTAGCTACAAGACTATTACCCCTACGATGATATCTGATGAATTAGGGGAAATATACCCTCCATTCCAAAAGAAACCGAACGTTTTAAAAAAACAAAAAAGCAATGTACATTTTGGAACAAATCATTTTTATTAATCCATTTATTCCCCTTCTGCATCGATTCACATATTTGCACGCTCCAACAAGTTGTCAAACGACTTCTCCATGTCCTTTATTGGAATGGTCTTTAGGACGGCGGTCGTCGCCTTCTCAATGGCATCAATCAATGCGTGCCACTTTCCTTTCATCGCCAAATGCAGTTTCGGGAACAGATAGAAATCGCACGGAGCGAGATCTGGTGAATAGGGCGGATGATGCAACCGAATAATGTGATTTTTGACCAAAAATTCAGTTACAAGTCGCGAACGATGTGATGGTGCATTATCGTCCAAAAGAGTCCAACTGCCGATTTCGCGATATTCGGGCCGAATACGACAAATTCTTGCCAGCAAACGCTTCATGACGCCCAAGTAAAACTCTCCAGTGACTGTCTGGCCGGGCTGAACAAATTCTTTGTGGATAATTCCTTTTGAATCGTAAAAACAAATCAGCATCACCTTAACTTTTGACTTCACCAAGCGACTTTTTTTTGGGTGTTCCTTCATCCGGCGCTCTCCATTCAGCATTTTGCCGCTTTGTTTCGGGCTCATATTCAAAACACCAGACCGAGACGGACTTTTATATACCGAGACGAGACCGAGACCAAGACGGACTTTTACATGCCGAGACGAGACCGAGACCGAGACAGACCTCTATAAATCGAGACGAGACCGAGACGAGACCTTGGTCAGTCTCGAAAGTCTCGGTCTCGTCTGGAATATTGACAGCTATTTTGCCTTTACTCAAAATTTGTTTCGCTGCTGTGTGAGATAATATGGGAACGGTTGACTGATGTACAGTGGCGTATTTAGGGGGTAGGCGTCGACCCTCCCGAAATAAATTCGTGATCATTTTTTCGGATCGCACGTATAACACAAATGTTTCTTACCAGTTCCTCAAGCTTCCCCCGAAACAAAATCCACTAGTGTTGTATATAATCTTCTCTCTCTCTCTCTCTCTCTCTCTCTCTCTCTCTCTATATATATATATATATATATATATATATATATATATATATATATATATATATATATAGCTATATATATATATATATATATATATATATATATATATATATATATATATATATATATATATGTATATATATATAGGCCTATAGGCGCGGATCCAGGATATGATGAAGAGAGGTGCTAAACCATACTTTGCCCCTTTATCCGGTGTAAAGCAGGATTGAAGTTGTATACCTTAGTGTTAAGGGGGGATATGGCCCCTGTAGCTCTTCCCTTCGATCCACGCCGATATATATATATATATATATAATGCTGAAAATTTGTACCATGTTGTGTGAAATATTGAAGGGAAAATTCTTCTATTTACTTTGCAATACTACTAGATAAACAAGCAGTGTTGTCAACGCAAAATAAAGTTGCATTTTCTCAAATTGCATTATGTAAGGTATTACCTATTTCTAATTTAGATATTAAATAAAACCACGATACCACATACATTATTCAGTTTAACAAAGGACAATACAGTATCACTTACATCAACATTTTGGAGATCTCTAGTAATTCAAATGGCATAAACGGTGCAATGCGCATAATTTGTATCTTACTGTCAAATACTATGATCATGGTATAATGTATTTCGAATGAATGAAGGATCAAAGTTACAAGAAATGAAAAATTTAACCTTTTCTAAAGACTTCACTTCGAAAACGTGCTGACATATCACGTCTCATCATGTAGATGCTTCCAAAAGACTTAAGTGATCATAATGTCATTTACAACAATTGTTATTTCAAACCATTTCAGAGATAGTAAACATATGGATAGTGATTGTTATACTGCTTAAAATAACGTATTTGTGTTAAATTTTTATAATGATTGCTGCTTTAGTTTACTTCTATAACATTACAACAATAGTTATTAGTATAGTTTTAATTACAAGTCGCAGTTCCATTGTTTTAAGTAGTGTTGCCAACTTAAATAAATTGCTAAATATTATTCAAATATAGTGCAAATAACGTAGCTAAACTGCAAAATATTTTAAAATTACTCGTAATTTGTTTTATGGTGCAAGAATGTTTTCAAAAGACGATGTTTTTCGTAGTCTTTATAATGTTAATGTTAATGTCAAAGTTTTGGTTCCAGCAATACATGTAAATGCAAATTGTAACTGAAATTAAATGTAATTGATAACTTTTCAATAACCCTAGTTGTTCCCCTAAGCCTTAATCGTGATGTACACAAAACCATGGTTAATTAAAAGTTCTAATTACACCCTAGTTACATTTCACTTGTTTTAGTTTGACCACCTCAAACTCGATCCATACCATAGCTGTATGCAGTTATTCAAGGACTTACAGTTAGTAATACACATTGTGTTGATTTTTGGTTTGGTTTATTTTAGTTTAATGTCCCTCGATTATGCTAGGGTGTCTAAAGGAGAAGTGGAGCTAATGATTATAATGGAATCCGAACCATTTCGGTCGTTCAACTATACTCCCACCGGACATCGAATTCGGGACCACGCGAACGGAGTCAAGCGTGCTAGCCACTAGACCAAATGTAGTCCTCACATTGTGTTGATTTAAATCATTGAGTCAGTGTTGTCAGATTCGAAGATCAAAAACTAGCGTGTCTGTGCTTCAAACGTAGCGGATTTGAACTATTTGTAGGATAAATATATACAGTAGAAATGTATTATTTGGCAACTAATGACTGGTACTAATAAAATGATTTTTAATATGGACTGGAAAATGTGTTGGGCATATTGCAAGAAATTATGATCGATGAACAAAAACAATTTTAGACAGGATACCACGAGATAAAAACAGCCTAGAAAACGTTCTTGTACAAGAAGGTTTGACGAAATCAAGAACAACTGGGGAGTAACCTGAGAAAGAATTGCTCAAGATAAATAGTTGTAGAGAAGACTTGGAAAAACCTTCATCCAGCAGTGTGTTGATAATGGGTGATTATGATTATGGTTATGATTTTATTATATCTGGACCTCAGATATAAACTAAACCAAGTTATAATTTCGTAATTTCACAGTAGAAGCGAAAAACTGGTTCCTTAAGTAAGATCTATAGTACTGTTTTTCAAACTATACTAAGTAGTTACAAAGTAATAGGATGCTTTTAGATTTGTATTATTACATCACTAGAAAGAACATAATCTATTAAAAAAAGTATTGTTAAATCAATTTCGACCAAAAAGTGACAGCATAGTCTACCTCTAAAGTTAATATATATATATATATATATATATATATATATATATATATATATATATATATATATATATATATATATATATATATATATATAATATAAACTTTTACTGGGTAAGGAAGGGTAAAAACGGATCCAAAATTTAACGAAATTCGTACAGCGAAAAAAATATTTTTGACTCTTTGTATTGCAGCAAAACTACGAAAATTAATAGAAAAGAAAACTAGAAAGTTAAGAATTACTCGTATTGCCGAGACAGAGAAAATAGATACATATAGCTCGAATTACCTTTATACTTATATTATATATGTCCATGTTTCGCAAGTAATTTTCAGTCAATATAAAATTTCAACGTAATGAACGCACGATTAGTTTTCTCGAATAAAGATCACATGCACCGCTGAGAGCTCAGGAATAAGCCGCTGAAAGCTCATCTATGTTACGGCACTGGATATATGTTTATGTAATACATTACGACCTTATGAACTTGTATAAGAAACAGAATGTACTTAAAGTGAGACGCGAACTATACGAAACATCGGACTTTGAATGTAACTTGTTTGGTGATCCAACCCGAGACCACAGAGAGCAAAGATGAGTGCCGTAGCTCCCACCACAAGGTTTAAGAAGTTTCTGGTTTAAAGCGTCAATTAAACACTGATATGTGAAACGGTAATAAAGCATTTGATCAATTTGAAACAAAATATATTGTAGTAATAATTTGCTCTATTTGTTAAGATCATGAATGTTATATTCTGTTTTTGAAATGACAGTCAAAGCAGAATGTATTGGATAATAGCTGAGGAATTGTAAAATTTCAATTTCGGTACGATTAAATACATTCGTGCTGCTATGTGTTGCGTTATCCGTTAGGAGGTATTGAACAATTCTGATTCAAAGGAAGGAAATAAACTACTGTATAGTACTGGGGTTAATTTAATAGAGCTTAATTGTATAGGCAGTACTGAAGCTATTTGAGACATAGTCTATTGCTGAAAGTGAAATATAAGTTACTATTAGGGTTTTATCCCGGGTATGTTATACCCACTGATGATTGAACCTGGAACACACAAATGAAAAGCATTAGCGCTAGCAAATTAGCTACGAAGAAGTACATCATACCATAATTCTAAGTCAAAAATGAAGAAGACAAAAAATAAGAAGTGGAAACGACAGACTGTACGATAGTAATACTTTCACAATTTTAATTTCACACTATATATTTCGAGACTTTCGAGACGAGACCCGAGACGAGACCGAGACTTGGCCTTCGAGACCGAGACCGAGATCGAGACAGGCATCTGTTGACCGAGACGAGACCGAGACCGAGACGGCGATTTTTGACTCGAGACGAGATCGAGACCGAGACCGCTACTTATCAACCGAGACGAGACCGAGACTGTATAAAGTCTCGTCTCGTCTCGTCTCGATACCATCCCTATTGAGGAATGCCTAATTCCATTTCAATAACTTTCACCGACGATTTTTTGTTATGTTTGATGAATTCACGCACTTTTTCGATGTTTTCTTCCGATAATCCGGTTCTGGGACGGCCTGATCTTTCGTCATCATCCAGCGTCTCTCTACCCGATTTGAATCGCCTGAACCACTCGTAAACTTGCGTACGGGATAGACACTCATCACCATATGCATTTTGTAGCATTTGGTGCGTTTCACTAAAAGTTTTACCCAGTTTAACACAAAACTCAATTGCAGCTCGTTGTTTGAAACTCATTTTCCGACCGATGTACACAACACACTGACAGTTGAAACGCAATAACTTTGTTGCCGTGCGTCCAAATGTCATGACATTTATACCAGTTGTCAATGAGGGACTACGCCATCTACCGGTAAAATATTACAACAGATGGCACTAGTGGTACTATTTGTTTTCAAAAGTTCGGTTTCTTTTGGAATGGAGGGTGTACTCTTCATTTTGCATTACACATAAAGAAATTCACGTTTCAATTCTGTAGCAATCCATACATCATTTTTGCGTGACTTAGGAAAATTCTTTTACAGCACTTTTGGTGATAGTATCTGCTCTGACTGCTTTTACACATGTAACATCGTCCTCGTTTTCCTACTTGAGGAGGTACAGGAGCATCTTCTAAAATCAATCCAGACAAACCTTTCCGCTGATTTTTGAATCTCTGTAGAATTCCGTTTATTCAATGCTCGCTGTTTTTTTTTTTTTTTTTTTTGGCATATACATACGAAATCCACATTTTCCTCGGAAACCGACAGGTGTCTCATCCAAAGTTACTAACATACCAATTCAAAAAATGTTCTTGGAATTGTTTACAAATAATTCAAGAAGTCATGAATTGAGGCTAATTTGTCTAAGGATTTCCTTTCCGTACGTGTATCAACGTCATCAAATCGCAAACAAACAGAAAGAAAACGAAATCTCTGTACGGACATTGTAGCCCAAACTATCTCCACTCCGGTTCCATTTTGCTCCCACAATTCCTCAACATTCAGATGTCCACCATGCAACACACCAGCCGTATATAACAAACTTATGAGCGCTTATATTTCAGACACACTGGTAAGATGTGTAAATCATTGTTCTGAATACTTTGCAACTACTTACTGTATGTATTTATTTGTGTTAGTAACAATAATATCAACCATTGCATCGCTTATAAACACTGACCATGTTTCCTGAACAGTCTTAGCATTCATTGCAATTTGGGGTACTACAAGTGTAGACCTACGAACAGTCAGAATATTACTAGTGCGGGTACGGACATTTACATTTCGCACTTCTTTTTTCATTTTGTTTCATTATCTTTATCCAAAAAATATTGACTTCATTGGATTGCGCGTCTCTATCAGTATCATGGTCACTGTAAATACAGAAATCAGGATCTTCATTTTCATCATCATTTTCACAGGATAAAACATCAAGTTCCCTTTCTAACATCTGTCTGACTCTTTCAAACATTTGATTCGTAACTTCCAGCCATGTTACTACTACACTAACACAAAACAAAGTATCTAAACAAAAATGCTGATACTGATGGAAAATTTCTGCTGAAATTCCCATAAAATAATTGCAAACACTACACAAACTGTTCCTCAAGTAATAACGTGAGTGATAACGTTGGGTATGCCTGTCTCAGACTAAGAATAATCACACACCATCAAACAGTGAAAAGCTTCAGACTGAAACTGGTCGACACCACATAAGGTAGTATTTCAGATTAGCTCATACAGTGTTGCCAACTAAAGATAGAATATATATCAAAATAATTTGGGACTAATAGACCCAACGTTACCACTGAAGGGTTAATAAGGGTTAATAGCGTTTTTCGCGCGCTACTCTAGCCAGCTGTTTTACACGATATCCTAACCAGCTGTTTTAAGTTGGTTACAAAATTTATATCATGGGGGTTAAGGTGGAACAAAACGAGCCCTGCAGGGCTTCTAACCCGTTCCTGCTGCTACTACTTATCTGCACAAAAGTAAGTAAATAACTTTTTTGAGTATTGTTTTCATCTTATTTTAATTAGAAAAAGTGTTAGGAAAATGTAAAAAAAAAAAAAATAAAATAAAACACTTTCCTTGGATCGGATTTGAACCCACGCCAAAAGCGATATTCGTTACTAGCACATAGCACTAGCATGCTCGCCACGAGGGCCGACAGCAGCAAGCGTTTGATTTCTGTTATTTAAATGCAACGTGACAAGAAATGGATAACACCAACCAATCAGAACTGGGTATTTTGTTCCTACTTCCGGGAGCATTACTCTCCCGAGCTAGTCCTCTATGTGGTACGTGAACCGCTTCGCGATACGTACGATTCATGGTGGTATACCAATGGAATAGGTTGAGGAACCCTGGTCTAAAGAGCATGTGCATTTTCAAGTGTCACTGAAGTTTTTTTTCCTGTCCCTGTCGTATTGGATTAAGCACAAAATTGTATAAGATTCAATAGAAGAACAAGGAGACAAGTGGGCAAGTATCGCGGTCTGAGAGTATTGAAAAAAAGGAAAGTGGTGGAGCACTCCCCTCTCTGCTCCAGTCCCCGAGTTTGTATTGAACAACATTGGGTACAAGATTTTCTCAGGTTTCTTAAATGTTCTCCCACATTCTCATTCCGCCATCTCGTTCATTAATTATACGTCTCCTTTAACCTAAAAGGTATAATCGTGGAACGTAAAGCTAGAAATTTCATTTCTTTTATTTCATTTATTTATTTATTTTGTCAGTTTTACCTTCCATGATTCTATCCTTTAGAGTAAAATAGGTGATTAAAACCATGAATGATAAACAAATGTAAAAAATGAATGTTGAAAGCATAATAGATAAAATTCATACTGTGGGCGAGATTCGAACCCATAACAAAGAAAACTTATGTTCGCTATCCCTACGCCTTAAGCACTCAATCTGTCTTTCTTTTTTTTTCTTCTGTGGTCTTTAATTCTTATTCTTACCATTATTATCTGTGCTTGTTTCATTTAATTTCTTTCTTCCTTAATTTGTTTTCTTTTAGCCATATTCTCTTTCTCACATCTTTTCGTTGTTCTTTGGGGCTCTTCCCTTTTCTTTTCCTTGTTTTTTTTTCTTTCACTCTTTTGTTCGTTCAGTGGCTAAATCTCTAAACGAGTCGAAGCACATAATTTTCTTCGTGCACACAATATCAAACGACCACTATTTTCCCCTTTTCCTCTCCTCCTCCAATGAACGAAGACCAGCAGCCACTTAAAAAAGCCACAACAGCTCCCGCACGAAATTTCTTCCCTCTTTGCCTTTCTTTATTATCCAATAATGGCTCTTCACGATATTTCTTCTCCGTCTCTCTCTCTCGGAACACAGCATTTATACACACACATTGCTGCCGATGCCATTTCAGCTTCTTCTTATTCCCTTTTTATTCTACCCTTTCCACCTATTCAGGATTAGGGAAGGAAAGATCAAATCTTTAGTATATAACTGACTAAACGAGGAAATATTATGCTGATTTTCACTTACATTTCTTTTTCTAACTTGTTCTGATTTCCTTATAATAATAGTAATTTATTTCACGATCTTCTCAGTTTCAATTAAATTATTATTATTATTATTATTATTATTATTATTATTATTATTATTATTATTATTATTATTATTATTATTATTATTATTATTATTATTATTATTTAAGGTTGTTGATGGGTACATGATGGCTCAAGGAGTAGGGCAAGGAAGCAAAAGGATCTCTGATTCGATCTCAGGCTATGTGAATTGGCGGCGGATAACATCGAGTCCATGGATTTTCTCAGTATTCTCGTGTTCCATCTCATATTCTCATTACACCAATTATATTTCATAAGGATTCACTTTTATTATTGATTTGCGTATTATAGCCTCTTTTTACGTAAAATCTGAAAGATTTAATTTAATAATAATAATAATAATAATAATAATAATAATAATAATAATAATAATAATAATAATAATAATATATTTCAGTTTAACGTCCCATAATTATGCTCTTAAGGTTAAGGGAGATGAGGATATGGGAAGTAGGGATGGCCAGAACCGGTTCCTAGTGGAACCGGTTTTCGGGTCTGAACGGATCCGGTTCTAGAAGATCCGGTTTTTGGATCCAGGTCTGGAACCGGTTTTTCGGATACAGGTCTAGAACCGGTTTTTCGGATCGAGGTCTAGAACCGGTTCTTCGGATCCAGGTCTAGAACCGGTTCTTCGGATCCAGGTCTGGAACCGGTTCTGAAACAGAACCGGTTCCTCGCGGAACCGGTTCCGCTGGAACCGAAACTTTGTGACCATCCCTACGCTAAACCCGAGCTGCTGGCAAGCTGTGAACAGTATGCTAGATAAAATGGTGGAAGCGACAGGCAGGCGCCCAGGCGGCGGCAGCTTCTCTCATTTGGCTAAATAAACTGGGTAACTGGCAAACTCATTGGTTAAACAGGCAAACTGGCCAACTCATTTGGCTAGACACCCACTGGTGGACCAAAACTTTTTTTCTGGGGGCACAAGCGTGTCTGGGCGACGAAGGCACAAGCGCATGGTCCTCTTTGCATTATTTTTGAAGGTGATCTTTATGCCTCATTTCCGGGTCTTTGGGGGCTTTCGGATCCAGGTCTGGAACCGGTTCCTAAGATCCGGTTCTGGAACCGGGTTTTCAGATCTAGATCTGGAACCGGTTCCTAAGATCCGGTTCTGGAACCGGGTTTTCAGATCCAGATCTGGAACCGGTTCCTAAGATCCGGTTCTGGAACCGGGTTTTCGGATCCAGGTATGGAACCGGTTCTGAAAACCGGATCTCCAAGAACCGGTTCCTCGCGGAACCGGTTACGCCGGAACCGGAACTTTGTGGCCATCCCTAATGGGAAGTGAATAATGATGGAAGAATGAGAAAGGGGAGGAAACGGTAACACCCCTAGAAAACCCACGGACACGACGTTGTCCATCACGAACTTACTTGGCCGGGGATCGAACCAGTGTCTCACGCACCAGAGGTAAGCGCTATAACACTGAGCCACTGTACCACCTCCGAAATTGTAAAATATAGAGCAGTCTCACGGAAAATTTACACATCTATTTATCTTATTTTATTTATTTATTTAACAATCACCAGATAGAGCTAAGAGGCCATTTTATACTGGATATGTAACAGCAACAATAACAATGGAAAGAATTTGGGAAGGTATCGGCTAGGGTCTGTTCAGTAGGTACCATACCCGCATTTGCCTGGTAGGACTGCGGAAAACCCCAGTCAGAATGGTCGGCAGCGGGAATCGAACCCAGAACCTCCTGAATACGAAGCCAACGCTTTACAATTTAAGCTACTGATAATTTAAACTATTTTTTATACATCTTGTAGCTTCGACTATCAGATGTCAAAAATGCCGTTAGTTTTCACGCGCTGTTACTTATATACTTGAGATTTGGAAAGCTAACGCTATCTCTTACACAAAAGGTTCAATACTATTTAGAGTACCTGATATATATCCTCCTTTTGGGAATTATAACCTTATTTCAATATGTACACTCATGTCCAAATTGATTGTCGCATATCTATAACTGTCTTCTTGTAAGAATATAATTTGATAACGATTTTCCACTTTTAATACTAATACTATGTGTATAATCGGGAAATATAGATTTGGGGTAAATTTGATAGGAAAAATAATTATAAATACGAAAATTAGAATAAGTAAAACAAAATGTTGCTAAATGGATAATGAAGTTTTATTTTCGTTTTATTGTTCTTATTTACTGCTCTTTTGACCTGAAATTTTCCACATACATGTCTTTGCCGATTATACACACACTAACATTATAAGAAATACCGGGTGAATTCGTTATCGTATTATATTCCTACAACAACATATTTATAGACATGCGACAATAATTTTGGACATAAGTGTACATTAGATCTATTAACTATTATAGAGAAACTCTTTTATAAATACATACAAACTACAATTATTAGACATCAAAAATTGGTAGCAATTTGAGATTATTTATTGTTACGGTAATTATATTTTGGGGGTGCAATATGTACATTTTAAATTTTCGTATTAATTACTTAAATGCATAAGAAAAAATACATTAACTAGTGCAAATTTATCCAAATAATAATAATAATAATAATAATAATAATAATAATAATAATAATAATAATAATAATAATAATAATAATAATAATAATAATAATAATAATAATTATACAAGTTCACAGTTAGTGGAAATGCGTGGTGAACTTAGTCTATGCCAGAATTACTTCTACGCTGTACTAGTACATGATAAGTAAAACTAAAATTTTAAGCGGGATTAGGAACACATATACACCCATCAAGGATTGAATGTGTCTCCCATACTAAAGATTAAAGTGGTAATAATTTAATAAACGCTAAGCTCTTACTCGATCGATTTTCTAAGGGTATGAAGCAGGGGCGGATCCAGGACCGACTTCTGGGGGGGGGGGCGGTGGGTTGTCATAATGCAACTTTTAAGGGCTCCAAACTCTGGGATGGATTTTATTTATATATATATAAAGTAAGAAAGTTTCCTCTTCTGGGGGGGGGGGGGCGATCGCCCCCCCCCCCTGGATCTGCCCCTGGTATGAAGCGATGAAACCACTGTTGTGCCTGGTAGAAAGGTTTAACGCTTTACACAAAAGTTTATTGATTACATTTTTCAAAACGGTTACAATAACTATTTTCCGTTCTTTGATAGTCAGTTAGTTCTGGTTCCGTATGTGATGTTTCTTTACCAGCAAAAGTAGGAAGTAACTTGGCATTAAGTATGAAAGAAAGTTGGAGGGCACAATGGCTCAGTGGTAGAGGTGGTGCGTGGTTTCCCAGGTTCAATCCCCGGCCATGCAAGTTTATGGAGGATAACATCGTGTCCGTGAGTTTTCTCGGGGTACTCCCGTTTCCTCCCAATTTCTTATTCCGCCAATTCTTCCATCATCATTCACTTGCCTTAATCATCGTCTCCCTTAGCCTAAAGAACATAATCATGGGACGATAAACTGAAACATTTCATTTCATTTCATTGAAAGAAAGTTAATGTTTTAAGATAATTGCTAGAAACTGAAAAAAAAAAATCTGCACTCCTACCAAGCTGCTGCTCCGACATAATGCGATCTGTAAATAGTGCTTTATAACTTCTATGCACTGGCGTCGTTAGCTTTTTAAATCTGGAGGAGGGGGTGGGATCGGATGAATTAAAATCAAAATACTCTTTCCGACAAAAGTTATATATACAAAGATACAAAGTAGTATAGCTTCTTTAAATATATTTGACTAAAATCTGGGGAGACACGTCGTCCCCGACCCTCCGCTGCTAACGACGCTCGTGCTCTACGTTGTATACTATTTAGTTCTGTTTCCAGTTTTCAAATAATTATGTAATATCTGGCAACACTGTGTATCTTATCCTATCCTCCATTACTTTTCTGTGCTAAAGCTTCTTTTCTTGTCGTGTCTTCTTCTAAACTGACATGTCTGCACCGCTCTTCTTTAAAGCTTCAGACTCTTTACCCGTTTTATTTTATTCTTTGTTCTCTCTCTCTCTTTCTTCTTGTCGGTTACTTGTGAGCAGTAACAAACGAGCTCTTTTTACTAAAGCTATGTTCGAATGGAGGATAGCGCCATCAAGCGGCTGCTTTTGGAATTTTTCCTATTCGTCGAGGCTCATTTTTCGCTGGAAACCGATCTTTTTAAAGTTTTATATACAGTATTTCTTTTGTTTCTTTTCGAGTCTTGTTGTTTTCTTCATCTTTGTCTTTACTTTTTTTGTATACTAGCGAGGATCACTAGCTTTTAAGAAAGAAAGTAGACCAAGAGGGAACAGAAGAAGAATGAATGTCATATTCCCAATCTGTAACCAGTAAGAGAAGCACAATTCCTTCTTTCATTTTTGGGAGGTTAATTTAACACTCTTAATTACCTTTGATGGATATGAATTTTAGAATAATAATGATCTAGAGATCGGGAATCAGAGTAACTTCATTGCATCTAATATACAGAATGATTCTTGTAGAACCAACGCGATTAATTCTCTAATAATTCCGCAGTCCAGGGGTGCCCAGGCACAGGATGTGCCCATGAACTTTTTTGGGATGGGTATAATTTTTCATTCCAAATGGCACAATCGAATTTTAATTATACTATAATGATGTTATTAAGGACGTTAAATGCAATAAAATTAAGTCTTAAAAATAAATAATTGAGATTTCCTTACAATCAATTCCGGTTTGCTCTAGTACTCTTTAGGTCGTTGTGATGGTGAGGAGACAGAATAATAAATTTCAAGGTATTGCATCCAAACCTCTAGGAGGTTTGAGTATTGCTGCTGCAATCGATGGAAAAACCAACCAAAATTTCGACCTGTTAATACGAAAATCTTGTAAAGTCGAATGGTGTGTAAATGGACATTTTTAGAAGATTTTGGTCACAATTTACTCACTCTACTTGTGGAACTCGTAAAGTTTCTGAAAGAAAATAAATGTAGTCACTTTACAAGTAATGAACTCTGTTTAATTTGCTGAATTTGCAAAACAACACTAAGTTGGTGACTACCAAGTTTCTGACAGGATTACGATTACTACCTAGTTGAAGTTAAATCTTGGCCGAGACAAAAACTACCCAGGTAAGCTAAGATCTTTCATTGGTTAGTAGCTGAGTTCCTGTTCCTGGTTGTTACTTTGCCGTTTGGATTACAATTTAGGGTCTCCAGAAATATTTTGTTAATCAATTTATCAAGAAAAACTCTGGTTCGTTACTAAATTTGTGTGTTTGTACGGACTAAATAAAAACCATACCGCCTGCTTGTCACAAACTGTTATTCTTATTCAAAATTAAATTATTTCGATTCAGAAGAAGTGCAAGAAATTGGCTTCCAATGGCGCAAGAATTCTCTAAGCCGAGATACTGTAGCTTCGAAGAAAACCTCGAAGAAACACACAAACTAACTAACTTTATTACATAACATAGTATCATAAAAATCAATTTTCTATTCATATTTCAAATGATCGACAATCTACGTTTTTATTCCTTTGATCATAGTTAAATCAAGTAGTAAATTAATGACCTTATTGCAGTACTACTTATTTTATTTTTATATCTATCTATCTATCTATCTATCTATCTATCTATCTATCTATCTATCTATATATATATATATATATATATATGTATACAGAGGCGGATCCAAGATATGATCAAGGGAGGGGCTAAACCATATTTTGCCGTTTTATCCAGTGTAAAGCAGGATTGAAGCTCATTTTATCCAGTGTATACCTGAGCGTCAAGGGGGGGGGGGCTATAGCCCCTATAGCCCTCCCCTTGGATCCGCCACTGTATATATATATATATATATATATATATATATATATATATATATATATATATTAGGTATATGACTTTTTTCAAATTGAAAAGCCTGGAGTGGCAAACAATGAATATTTGGCTGCAAACCTCAAAAATGTCTTTGATTTCGTTTAATTGTAAAAAATGTTCCCGCACCTACATTGATGCAGTTTTAGCATTAAAAGAAAATTCGCCTACTTACACAGTCTGCATTTGGCACTAAATATTCTATACAGTATATTAGTAAAATGGTTTTAAATTTGTGAATTAATGTTAATGAACTTGCTCTTGAGATATTTGTCACTTTTGCAAGTGTTGTGATGCTCTTGCATCACTTTCACCGCTCGCTTGGCCACCATATTTGAGCGAGGCACATCCAGCATAGAACGTTCTTTTACCCAGTGATCGGAAAAACACTTTAAAGCTTTAGGAAATTTTAGGTCGGAGATAGCAGCATGCAATTCATTGTATGTGTCCTCTGTATAGTGCTGAATTGAAAATCATACATTTGTCCATCTAGTTGCGATGAAGTCACAAGTACGTTATAGCTGATCTCTCCATTTTGGAAGGAGAAAAAAAGGCAACCATGCATAGATTGCACGTGAATTCCACCTAGCATTGTTAAGGGAAGGTAGCTTCTGCCAGTTCAACTGAGGCCAATTGTTCTTCTTCTGGTAGAAATTATATCCTTCACAAAGTTCAAATAAAAACCGGAAATCATTTCTCCATCCTGGGTTTTCACGTGGTGGTACCTTTCCTGTGCTAGAAAAGTTTTCTTGTAATTTCTCATACCGAGCCAAAACATCTTCAATGAATTGATAGTTGAAGCTGGATGATCGTGACTTTGTTGGGAATACTGAATCCATCCAGTGTCGCAGAACCAGGTCAAGAATATGGTGCTGACATCCTATAAAATGAGGCTCATCGAAACCCATTTGTTTAAAATGTCTCTGGAGTCTAACAACAAGACCACTTTTGTGCCCTATATTCAATGCTGTGATATCAGAAATGATCATTTTAATACTCTTCCATGCATTATACTCATCCAACAAGGCTTGCAGGAAGATATAGATGTTCTCGGCGGATCTGCTTTCACAAACCAAAACTCCAAGGCGAAGTTTTCTTTCACAATTCTGCACTTGATAATCTTTTCTTCCTATTCTCGTCCCATCAAAATGCAAGCAGAATTCCTGTTCACCGAAAATTTCTTTAAGCCGGTTCTTCAATGTTTCTGCTTCCTTGATTACTCGACGCAAAATCTTCGATTGTGAAGGTGTGGGTACATTTATTTCTTCCTCAGCCAAGTTCTGAAGAACTTTCGCTGCTTTTCTTGTAGACAGAGACAGTTTTGACACGAGTTTGGCTGCAGATTTTGTTGCTTGATACTTACGTTTCATAGGGGGAGGCTCTTCTGAAAATTCAGAGTCACTGCTGACCTTACCTTCTTCAGTATCACACGGACCAATTGAGCTACTTCGCCTTTTTGAAGGATGGATCGTCGATATAGAGGCAACTTTCTCGGTAGTGTATCCGACTCGGCCACCAGATTCAAGTTGTTTTCTATACAATTCTTTGTCTTCACTGCAAAGCCAGTTTCCTTTTTCTTTTGTAATATCGAAGACACTAGTGAGAGATTTTTCAAATACCTCATTCCTCCTTTTTCTATATTTTACGAAAAACTGTATCAGCTTGCCAACTTTTGCGGAAATTTGCTGCAGAGTAAGCAAAGGAAAATTCAGCTTCTCCCAAAGTCTACACAGTTCTTAAGAGATTATCTTTATTCTATCCGACTGTCCTTTCAGTTCATCGCACAACCCGAAATATCTATCAACTATGTCTCTGTTTGTAGGCAGTTTACACATTTCACTCACGTCCGTTTTCATTTCTGGTATGCTGGGACGGCGTTTTCTACATGTCGCTAAGTTCTGTGTCCACTTTTTTCCAGCTGAATCAACTGCTGATTTTGATCTTTTGGTTTTGAATGACATTTTTAATCTAAAATTAGAAGAGATCGCAATTAGAAAGACAATTGAGGGAAACACTGTTGCAAATACGTATCAGAGTAAAGATTACTAAAGTTTTATCACCGGCAAATCAACCTACTAGGCTCGTAGCACCAATAAAACTGATTTGCAAAAGTGTTTAATGTGTATAGTATAAATTAAAATTTCGAAAATAACTTGCATCTATGTTGCTTACTTATAACTTACAAAAAAACACAATGTGTTATTTACATAGGAACCTTTGAATTTCTGCGTACATGATGGGTTGATGTGCAAAGATCTGTACATTTTGGTTGTAAATATACGATAAATAGATTACATTACCACAATTTATATTATACCAATGTCTATTAAACCTGTCCTAGATGCCAAACTTCTTTCCATGATCATGTTTTGCGAATCAAAAATTCTTATCATATTTTTTTTTTTTTTTCACTTACCTCGCGTATGACAATAGGTTAGATGCGGGACGTTTTTCCAACTCCGAACGAAAATAACACCAGAGAAGTAACGTATAGGCAAAAGTTCATTAAATACAACATTAGGAAAATTAAAATGTTGTAAGAAGTTAAAAAGTCATATCCCTAATATACCTAATATATATATAGTATAAATAGTATTTTATATATATATATATATATATATATATATATATATATATATATATATATATATATATATATATATCCCTAATATATATTAAAAAGTCATATCCCTAATAACCTATATATATATATACGGTATATAGGTTAATTAAAGTAATTGGATTTCAAGAGATATAAAATTAATATTACAAGCTTTAGTTGTTTAAAGAGTTGTAAATTAAGTGGTTTAATTAAAGTAATATGTATGTAGTGAAAATGTATTTAAAACAGTTTTTGAAAATTAAAATAAGAGAACAAAATTATGAACTGCAACCATTGTATATACACTTCATGTCACGCAGAGGCTCTAGACTAAGATTTTGCCTGAGATGACATACATCCTAGTAGTATTCCGTGCAGAGAGCTTATATTATGGATATATCGTATATTGGTGTTACTTACATAAATTTAGAGTGTAAACTAACAATAAAGAGAAAAGGGTTTTCTTTCACTGGGTGAAACTACAACAGACTTCCAAACTATTCAAAAAGAATACTGAAACCGGAAGTAGTAGATCTTGAACTTCCAGCTATAATAGAAGGATAATGTGAGAAATGGAACCTGTTAGAACCGTAAATAGTAGATCTATAATTTCATGTTGTAATAGAGGGATAATGTGAGAGATGGAATCTATTGAAACAAGAACCTCGCAATGCCGTTTTAGCTCTATGGAGATGAATAATACAACAGAAAGTGATAGTTGATTGGTATCTCTTCTGCTTGTGAGTGGAAAAAAGTTGTAGATGGAACTTTTGTGTCAGTTAATCCAAGTTATAAAACTGCTACTCTTTATCCAGTACCGTTTCTTGCTCTGGAGTACAGTATCGGAACCAAAAATTGTAGATCTTCACCATTCCTGATTCAAATGAATTGATAAAAGTCGAAACAAAATTTACTCTTGAGATCCTGAATCCATATTAAAAAAGCCAGTTTGGGTTATATCTTATTCGTAATATCTTATAAGTACATTTACTTTCTTTAAAAGAAATATACGAGGATCAATATTAAATCAACATTTCTATTCTTTTCTGTTTTAATAGAGATATGAATGTACAGATGAATTCTATTTTGGGATGCTGAATCGATTCTAAAAATCGACTTCTCTCTTTTACTGTTTTTGTTCTAATATATGTTAATAAATAGATGGACGAACGAACAGACGGGCACAGAAGTACTCATAAGTCTTTCTGTACAATCTATGCATAACATAATTTGAAAGTCTAACAATTACATACGATTACATGTAGTAACTGAAACCAAGGAGGTGCAAGTAAATCTATACAAAAAGCAGAGGATAGGAAATTCAGTCGTAAAATTCTGGCCAGCAATAGGCTCTAATCATGTTTTATGGAGAAATCACACTTAAGATGGAATTCTGAAGTGAAACATAGAACTAACAGACTAAAGTAGTTTCATGATCTATTATCGACACACCAAGTTGTTAATTATTTTCCTTTTGATTTTAAAATTAATTTTACATATGCTTATTTAATGTTGTTAAAATACGCAGCATTTAAATACTTCAGGTTAATTATAATTGCGCTATAAAAAAATGAAAAAATATGAATGAGTAAAAAGCTTATCACAGAATCGTTTGAAAAAATTTTCTTTCTCTTCTATGAGGACAAAGAAATATGGATGAATTTTTCGTGATGACACAATCCTGGCAGCGTTTGTGATATCTTCTGCGAGTATGTTCGCATGTGTGGTTGGTTGTCTGTGTGTCCAGAAGAAGACAGAGAGAGAGAAAGAGTGAAGCTGGCCTCGTATCCCAATCTCAAATACCGCACCGTCATTAACTGCAGAGTCGAAGCTGAGTCGTATAGGGTAAAATGGGGGAAAGAAAGTGTCAGGGGATAATATGGGGCAGCTGTTCTTCTCTTTGTCCGGCTGTTGACTTCTCTTCTTTCCTTATCGATTGTTCATTCAAACCACTGACACTTTAATCTCCTTCCTCTTTTCTCTCTCTCTCTTTTTTTTCTGCGAGTGTGTATGTTGAAGACAGAGAGAGAGAGAAGGAAAGAAAGATGAAGAAGGAAACACGGGGAGATTACTACTTCCACCGACACATGGAGAATGGAAGGAAGAAGACAGGCAAGTAAAGTAGTTTCCGAAGATGAATTGTCGGAAGGTGAGGAAAGCCTATTCCTTCTACTGCCATTTTGACTACCAAAACCAATCCTCTTGGCATGCTTCTTTGTCTTACTAAGTGTTAAAAAAAATCATAACAATGTTCCTTGTAATAGCTCTTTCAACATGCATATCATTATAACGTTTTCTGGAGGTTACCCGTGAATTTATAAACTTGACACTGTAACTCTCAGACGTATTCGACAGCTAGAATAAACGGCCGAGAATGTTTCGGCAATATGTGTACTAATTCAATATTAATTCGCTATCTGATTTATAGACAGCTCCTTATAATTGATATTTATCGTATTTTTCAGACAGTCATTTCTCTGATTTTTACCGCACTTACGAGTATGAGAAAGTAGCTGAGACGTAAACAAGTGGCTTATATATATTGCTTCCATCGAACTACCCAGTGCCCTACTTTCCGGATTGTTTCCTATTATTAAGATTGACGGCATGTACTTTTCCTCTGTATTACTTCCTATGAGCATGAGCAAAAGTTGCTTGTATATGAAAAAAAAGAGCAGAAATTGAAGTGGCTTGTTAATTAAACGAGATGTAATTTAATCTTTAAGTTTTACGTCTCACGATTATGCCAGCTAGGCTAAAGGAGACGATAATAATGTGAAATGAATGGAATGGTGGAATGAAGAAAGTGGGAGGAAACGGGAGAACCCCTAGAAAATCCACGTACGCGGTGTTTGTCCACCACAAAGCTGGGATCGAACCAAGGACTCCATGCACCAGAGGTGATTATTCTACCGCTGAGCCACCGAAACCCGTATTGTTTATTAAAGTTTAACGTTTCTATTCATCGCCGACACTATTTGAAATGTGGATTTACTGTTTAAGGGGGAATCCGAACATCGTATTACATTAAATTTCTAGGGTCTCAAATTTTCAGGAATGGATAGGCGAATAAGAGAGATATAAAATGAAATAAAAGAGACATAAGAAAAGGAGAGACAATGTTCTATAATACGTCCAAAAGTAAGTAGCCATGGCAGGGAACTGTAGAGATTAAAAAGAAAACAATGGCTGTTATTGTGTCAAGGACTAGAAGAATTCACAGTAGAATTTCGAACCATTGTTTGTTTGCTACTCATATTCAAATTATTGTGGAGGAAAAATATAGATACAATTTCTTAATTTAACATCTGATGTGTGTTTACGTTTTTTTTTTTTTTTTTTTTTTTGCAAGCATTTAGGGAACGAATAAATATTTTATAAGTACATTTTAAATTGGTGTGAAAGCGAAGCTACGAAGCTGAAGACAAAGTAAATGTTACACTTGGGATTCAAATAAATACTTATAAAAAATAACAATAAGTAGAGGACAGTCAATTGTCAAGTCATATAGAGTAGGTTTAAGACGAACAAAACTCCGTGGTAGACTTGCAGAATTTCATGCACATTTTGAAGCTTCTTCCTAGACATGTGGTTTGCAGATGAGTCTCCGGCACTGGATACCAGGGCCTTATTCCGTATTAGCCTTCACAAAAAATTGCCAAGCGCGACGTAACGCAAAACGTACAAAAATTAATTGAGTTGAGTTTAACGTCCCGTTCAGCAGCGAGACTATATGAGATGTGGATCTACTGATTAACGTGGAATCCGAACCACATGAGCTCCCGCCGGGAATCGAACCCGGGTCTCCCACGCCAAAGGCGCGTACGCTAACCGCTTAGCCACGGATGAATTCACAAAAATTAATTATAACTCTTATAAGTACTATCGCAAACTTAAGCGTTGACGCAAATCGTTACGGAATGGGGCTCGAAGGTTCGATTCTCTATAGGATTATGTGTGAATCAGAGTGTACATTAAACAATTCGTCTGCTTCTTGATATTGAAAATGCATGGTCAAATGAATTCAAGGGCTTGGTGGAAGAAGGGCCAATCCAATGAAACATAAGTTTTGTGACTGAAGTGTAAGCTAGTGTCACCTAGTTACTCATTGGACTAAATGCGTTGCGGGCAGGGTTGGATTTAGGGGGTTCACCGGTGCACGTGCCCCCTTCCTTCGTTGTAAATATACACTATCTAAAATGAGAAGCTAGCTGAAAATAGCAACACTTTCCGAAACTTTCTGCCGTCATTTTCCGTTTGGGGCTTAAAACAAAGAGGGATTTCGCAAAGGCAATAGTTTAAGTCGATTTTCTGAAGGTAGAAGGAAAAGGATTCACCAAGCAAAGCAATATAACATTTGTCAAGTAGGGAAGAAAACAGATCCAGGAAGAGAGAACAATTTTCCCTTCATATCACTTGCGGCCCTCTTTAAATACCTCCTCCTCCCGCGTTCTATGTATCAGGTGCAAAGAATATTGTCACATGTCACTTTGAAAAGTTTCAATGGTACTGTCTATTTTGGAAGTTATGGTGCATCCCCCTCAAAAAATCCTGGACCCGACTTTAATTGTAGGATATGCAATAGTGTTCTGTATCTACTCCTAGAAACTAAAATACCTACGTTACTTAGATTTTTTCTACATCAAAACTGCATTTCTCTCCAAATCACAAAACTGTGGGATAGGCCCTTTTCCCATTGACCCCTTCAATTAGTCATTTGCTTTAACAATGATCGAAATTGAATGCCTACTTCTTTCAACGCATCATAAAAATATTATTGTCCCTTTATTTTATAGTCCCTGTAAATAAATAAATATGCGATAAACGAAACTAGTCACTTTTCATTATTACTTAAGGTAGATCACTACCCGGAAGTTAGTACATATTTTAGCTCATCTCCTTAACTACTGCGCAATGAAACGTTGTACATTATAAATATTATACTATAAGATAAAGTTATGTTTCAGCTACAACACAAGACACTGATACATTTGGTTGTGTCTACTGATATTGGAAAAGAGAACAAATAAAAGAAAATATTTGATTCGTTTTACAATGAGCACACAAGATGGCACTTGCTGTTAGATCTTACTAAAAGTGCTCAATTTTATAAAATGTTTAACGATCTTATTACGAAATAGATGTATTGTTTGACCGTTTTTCGTGTTATGTTTCACATTTTATTTAAATATTAATTTACATTTAAGGAAATAGACTTTGAGAAGAAACTTGTGCAGAACGCCATAATGCGTTGTTGCCAAATTTGTACGTTTGATTCATGGATTCTAGCGTTGCATTTCGAGAACTTAGCTGTGAATTGCGGTAAGGGTCGAAAACTCATTTGTCCAAGAAGTATCGAAGCTGAATTCCATGATTACTTCTTTTATTATCTGGCACCAGTAAGCACTCGACATTACCTGGCAACGCAGCACTATTCAAGTAGAGTTTAGCATAGCACCGAGAACACCTCTAGTGATCCACCTTAAATTCTGTATCCGTTTCAAATTACATTTTTAAGTATGTATGTTAATGGGTATTTAATAGAATGATTTTTATAGAATCGAATGAGAGAAAGGCATGAAGACTCGGTGGTGGAGCGTTTATCCCTGGTGCGAAGGGTCCCTGGTTTGATTTTTGCTCACACGAGTTTGTGGTGGATACTATTGTGCATGTAGATTTTCTCGGGTTCTTCTGTTGCCTCTCCCATTCTCATTCCACCAATTATTTTTGTGGACCGTGGTGGCTCAATTGGTAGCGCTTTCACCTCTGGTGCATGAAGTCCCTCGTTCGATCCCAGCTCGCGCCAAGTAGCCTTTGTGGTGGATAAACACCGTGTGCGTGGATTTCCTCGGGGGTTCTTCCATTTCCTTCTACTTTCTTCATTCCACCATTTCATTCATTTCTCATCATCACCGTCTCCTTTTAGCCTAACCGGCATTATCGTGTGTAATATGCCATTACAGTCTAATGATATTATGTTTTTAATAGGAGGGTGCCCGAAATTTTTTTGCACCGACTGTACTTGATGTTTAACAAAAAATTTCTGGCTGTTCATATAATTCGTAATATTGTTCATTATTCTATTTCAAATTAACATGGAAAACTGTAAAAAATTATTGGGAATTATAGTTTTGGGAATCAATATCTTTATTTATATTTTAAATTAGTTATAAGTCTTGTATATGGATGTGTATATGGATTATTACAATTCTTACGGTGTCAGTGCTATCCGAAAATATAGATCCACTATTGGACGGAACTTTCCAGATCAAATAACCAATCTAAAATTCGACAGAATTTTCAGGACCACCCTTCACCTCTCTTTTAGATACCTAGGTCCTTCTAAAATCTAGTTTAATCCAGATTTTACCAAATTTTATTCGTTTCAAAGCCCCACCGCCAAAATGCTTAGTTTTGATTGGCTGATAAACCCACGCTATGATATTAGGGCGCAATTATTCCATTCCACGCCGGAAAGTGCTACTGAAGACACTGGTTTTTGTTCGTCTAACTTAAAAGTCGAAAGGACTGAGAGAAACTAACAATAAAGGTAATATTGTGACGTTATTAACGTATAAAAAAAATCACTGGAAGCTAAGGAGCCATAAATTTGCCAATTTTTATAGTAAAAAACCGGACTGTAGAGCAGAAATAGGAAGTCAACTCGGTAACGCCATGTTTTGCTGATATAATTAGTGGTGGACAGGTTCTGTGAAGTGCATCAGTTTGCTAGTTGTTCTTAGAAAGAAAAAATCTATAAACAGTTTCGGAAGAGTAGTGTTTCTCCCTTAAAATATTCTCATCCTGAAAATTACTCCTTTTAGAGTTACGTTAGGCCTGCCCCACTGCCGATTGTGTTCGTGTATGTAGTAAATGTGATTTCTTTTGTACTTATTTAGTAATAACATGGCGGTATTTAATTTCTTTGTAGTTAGGATAGTGATCACAATGCACGTGTGAATTATCAGTAAGGGCTCCTATCTGACTCCCAAATTGGGAGTACGGCTTCCAGCGGGATGAGTTAAACATTTAGTTTGTTTCCGGGTTCCTGCCCCTTCAGGGCAGGGGTCCTATTGTTAGCTAATACTTCGATACGTCCCCTCAGGGCATTGGTTAAACTGGTTGAGTAAAGAATGTGATTCAGTGAAACAAGGGCCAGTTGGCCCTGTCCCTTTCTTTCCTTTTCCTTTCGAGCCGATTTAAAATGGTAAAATATGAATGTTTCTGTGTGTATTTATCAGTACAACATGTATTAATGGTAGTGATAATTGGTGTGTATTGGCATGATGTGTCTTGTAGTTTGAGTAATATGTGTATATTTGTAATGTAGTATCAGTGGTAGTGGTAGTTAAGTGATGAAAGAGTGTGTGAGACAATTAAATACGGACAGTGTAGTATTTACTATGCGATAAATTTTTATTACTCCGTCATTAAGTGAACGTAATATAGTATAATAATTCCGTGTACAAGGTCACATTCCGCTGTTCAAGGGTTGATTATATCGTCGCTAGCCCTAGTGTCAAAAGTCAGTACTAACCGCCATTCTTCTGTCGAGATGCTTAGTGATTTAGTTTTCATGAAATTGACCTTTCTTTCCGAAATAAAACCTAGAAGGTATAATTCACAGCCCATATGAATGTACAGTTAGGTCAAGTGACCCAAAATTAATATATTCTGAAAGTTTCAACATTCTGCATAGTCTAGAAATCGAGATATTTAAATAAATAAACAATACGTAAATTTTAACAGAAGTCGGGCGATATGATGCTAGTTCTTCGCTTTGGAATTATATTAGATGTTCATTTTTCTTCGTGGCTGCAGAAGTCAATTGTTGCTGCAGAAATTTCGTAAACATTAAATATTATCGCGGATAATTCTATTTTCAGTGAACATACGTAGGATTTTTTTTCTTTCTTCTTAATAAAGCTACCAGGTATTACATAGTATTGTGTGTGGGATGAAAGAGTCTTGGGTTCGAGTGAGGTTGTCGTGCGGTGATCGGAGCGGGAAATGTTTGTAGTGATTATAGATTTTAAAGTATTATGATGAAATGTGTAAATAGGCTGGGCGTAGATAGAGGAAACAGGGTGTTTGTAGAATATAGCGTCGTGGCAAATGAATATTAATGTGAATATGAATATAAAGTATATGAATATTGTAATAAATGAATATAGAATATAGGACACCCATATAGTTAAATATATAGTAGCCCAGTGAATATTTCGCCGTGTGTTGATATATAGATATTGAATAGATACGTGTAGCTACAAACATCTCAAGTTCTGACCCCTGCACCATAATATCACGCGGACCGGAGGGCGATATATAGTCGGACTATGGTAATACTTTGTAGTTTAATGTGTTATAATAATAATCAACCATAGTAATACCATCTGATAGAATAGGTAGCATCATATAATCGCTCACTAGACATATTGAATAATAAATTATGAAAAGACAGTAGCAGTTATACAACAGGGCTGTAGTGAATTATATTTTCTGGTCGGTTTTTTTTAAAATAGAATACCCTGCTCCGTGAGAATTTTTTTTTCTCCACGTTACCTACTCGAGCTAGTTTACAATGTTCATGGAGGCGACAGCTCTGTATCAAAACAATTAGTTATTGAAATTTATTTCGCGTACCCGGATGTCGACCCCTAGTCCCTTTAAGTATTTTTATTTCTTTTCTTAGTTTAATTAGACGAGGGAAATTAACGACATCCCAGACTGTGGCGTGTCTGCGCAGGGTAGCTATCGGTGAGGTTTGGCATAGAAATCACCGATCCAAAATTCAGTTTATTTATTTTTTTTTATTTCGGCAAATCATTAGTTAGGGATATCTTAGATAATACTTCTATTCTAGTTTCATTACTGTCCTCGAACCTTCTTAGTTTTTTCTAAGGGGTCGAATATTTTTTTTTTACTTAGAGATTTTAAAATTGGGGACGCAGTTACCTGGTCCCTTTTCCCCTCTCCTTTTATCCTGCTGGTCTGGGCCGGATACGGGGATCGGATTTCAATCTTACAAGCAAACTCTTGTGGGATTGGGATCTGATGGACACAGAACTTGCATCCTTGGCAGCAGGGCGCCCCTTGAGTCTACGTATTTGAGTAGACCACCCTTTTTGGCATGTTAAGAATATTTTGGCTATGGATTTTGTTGAGAGCGAAATTCGACTTCTAACTTTGTAGCGTTAGTTATTTCTCACTTAAGTCTTTGGCGCCCCTATTCTTCGTCTTCCTTCTTCTCTATCTCTCTCTCTGTCTTCATTTCTTCAAGTTTTTTTTTAATTTCAACCTTCCCCCCCCCAAGATTTTGAACTTGTTACTTACGATTTATTTAACGTACAACTCTGATCTGAAATTACCAGCTGAGACGTTGCAAGACACGATTCATGAATGGAGTAGATAGTGATTGGGTCCTCCATCACATTTTGACCTATCGCTGAAATGAACAAAGACTTAGTATTTGACGACACTTCGATTACGTTCTTTCACCGTCGTTCCTCTTAAGTTTCTTTTTAATCCATTGGTCACTTTCCTTTCTGTTTTGGTTTTCAATTACCTTGTAGTTAACCTGGGCCCAGAAATTGTATTTTGATTTACCTAGTTATATCTAGAAATGCTCTGTGTTACGTGCCTGCCTCACAAAGTTTTTTTTTCCTTCATGATTTAAACACGAATTGATTATATAAAAGTTAAAAATTTATAGACGCGCGGTATCAGATAAAATTTAATTTGTTTCCAAATGTAATGTTGGAAGTCATTTGTTTTCTTGGACAATGTTGCAACCTTCTTAGAATTTATTGTAGGGGTGATTAATTTAAATGTGTGCGCATTTATTATAAATATATATATATATATAGAGAAATAAATACTTCGAAATGTATGTGTAATTAGTATGTGAATATGATGTTAAAGTAAAAGTTTGATATTAAATGTATTATGAATATATGTAAGAGCGCTCGTGTCTGTCCCCCTAGACGTGTATTGGTTGCTATAGTTTACCAGAAGTCTTCCGACGAATTTAAGAATGTAGATTTTGTTAAGAATACCGCCGTGCACTTAAGTAATTTTCCTTTTCTTCTGAATCAATGTAAGTGATAACTTCTGTACTTATATAATGGCATGCATTGAAAAAATATCGGCAGGTCTAAACGTAACCCACATCATAACAAATATTATCCCTGAACAATTAACCTAAAACCATTGTGGAAAGTGTACCTTGAATCCGTCTCACCTTCATATGTATCCTGTGACTTGACCAGTTTTTTTTATCCTCAATTTGAACCATCATACTCCGTACACCTGTGGAAGATCATTTTTTTTTTTTAAATCCGAACCATGTATAAACATATACGAAAGTGATCCTAATGAAAGGTCTCGTGAAGTGTCCCAGTGTTGGATAAATAACTTGAAATTATTCGATTAATAAATTTGGAAATAGACCGTTTAAGAGGAGAAACTTCCTCTAGTGAAAGTGATTTTCTCGAAATCCCTAGATGGATATAAACGTAGCAGTGTGCGATTGCAGATACAATCTGTTAAGAGTTATAAACCAAATATAGTCGATGAATTTTTTTTTTTTTTCGTAAACCACTAGATATATATATATAGATATATATATATATGTATAAACACAAATTAAGTTAAATGGAGCGAAACGTTTTGGACACTACGACTAGTGCGTGAGTTGTGATTTGGACGCTCGAAATTATTAATATTTTAATATCTCGACGTGAGGTAGAGACTCATATAAGTTCTAATACACCAAAAAGTTTTTTTTTCTTTCCTCTTTGTCCAATTTTTTTTTAAAGTGAAATAAGTGTCTTATTTGCGTATGTCGCAAATCATAATTTGGCTTTAGCATGCCTAAGATATGATACATGTAATTATTTTTTTTCTTTCTTTTTCAGTTGTCAATATGATTGAATATATAAAAAATTTACTAAAATTTAATACTATGTACTCTATTAATATATAACCAAGAACTTGTGCTTTTAATATTTTCTTCATAATTATATGTTTGTCTTTTTTTCACTATGAATGTAATAAACTATTTGTACCCTTGTAGTTAGTTGGTTTCCTTTAACCATATATACACTGTCCTGAGTGAGTGAGCGAGTGAATGCATGATAGATTTAATATAAGCAATTCTAGTGATATCATTTGTCATATTAACATCTGTAATATATGTGTCATGTTTTAATATATGTGTTAAGGTAAATAACCTAGGTCATGAAGGACCGTCATTAACGGTTTAAATCGGCTCGAGGAGTGAAGCAAAAATAGCAGGATAAGCCTAAATACGACATCTTTCTTCCAGGAAGTCGAACCTTTTATTGATACGATACCTAAATTTATATTGAGTTAATAAGCTTGTTTTTTTTTTCCCTCTTGGCTAATTCATATGTGTGGTCGATCCTAGAGGACAGAGTTCAGATGCTGGATAGTTATCAGTCACCGATCGGAATAACATTACAAAGAATTAAATTTCACTTTTCTCATTTCCAGGTCTAGGTCTGGGCAACCCCATGATCGTGGTGCCTGGAGCTAGGTCTGGGTGGTATGAGGGAACATGTGTCTATTCCGAAGCATTCCAAAATTGATTAGTTGTTAATAACATTTAGAATGATTCATCTTTCAACGACTTTCCCGACCTTTTACTATATTTCCGGAATTATCCAGTAATCTGTTTCTCATTAAAATACCCTATTTCTTTTCTTTCTTCTTTACCTACCTCCTTCTTTTACCCTTCTACTTTCTTCTCTTTCTTTCCTATTTCTAAATGAAAGAAAACGGAGTCATGATTGAGAGTAGTCGCTATTGGCACGGTCAATAAGTCGTTTCGATGAGTTTTCTTCGGGAGTCCGATATGGAATAATTAACAATAACAAAAGGTTTATTGGAAGTTACTCTATTGGAAAATAATCTGGATTTCAATCAGTAAGTGATCTTTCGTAATCGTCCTCGTTAAAGAAAATTAATTTTAGCGACTCCTCTACATTAGCTCTTTTATCTTCGTTAATTTTTGTTTTCTTTCAATATTGGCTAACTGTGACAGGATCTGTTGCCCTGGAAACGGCGGTTTCTCTGGCAACGGATTAACGTATTCTTTCAATTTTGGCGACCGTTGACATCGGACAGTTACCATGGAAACAATTGTTTTCCCTGGTAACGAATCTGAAATTATTTATTAAACACTGTTTAGGATCGAGCACATATTGACTTGGCCACAAAAAGTGCATAATTAAAAGGTCACAGTGAGATTAAATAATTATAGTCATTGGCTGTTCTGCTATCTTTGTCTCTCTCTGTAGAAAGGGGGAAATGAAGGAATTTGCTAAAGTGACTTCTAAAATTTGAAAATGCTGGAAGTTGACCCAAGGAGGGAATTAGATAGGAGTCCTTTAATTTATGAACAGTACCTGAATAATAAGTATTGTTAGTCTATAAGGATATAATTGCATGTGTTTATATTGTGTCTTTTTATATGGAAACTATGGCAACCAATAGGGAAGTAGTATCACACGAGAACGCGGAAGTCTCATGTACGCAATGTACTTTAGAAAGTAGTGAGAAAAGAGCTCGCGTCTCTCGTAGGCTAGTGAGGTGTCACGAATGTGGGCTGAAATGGATTCATTTCAGTTGTCTTAATTTAGAGGATACTGCGGAAAATGCAGAAAAGGTCCGGGCTGGTGAGATAGTCAAATATTGTAAAGAATGTGAGGGGAAGCTCCACCAGTCGCGTGAACCCATGAGTTTATCCTCTGAAAAAGAAAATGAGCATCCCGATTCGGACGGTGAGCGAGGGTATAGTACCCCGAAGAACCGAGGCCAAATATCTCCAGTGGAGATATCTGACCTCGATGATGATGAAAGAGATGGGGATCCAATTGGTGATAAACCCAAAGAAAAGCAAAGGAAGACTGGGTCATCTAATAATGACGCTCTCCTCCTTTCATTGCAAGAAATGCTACAGGAAATGAGACGCGAAATGAATGAAAATAGCCGCGAAATGAATGAGAATAGCCGAGAGATGAGACGTGAAATGAATGAAAATAGCCGGGAGATAAGACGCGAAATAAATGAGAAATTTGACACCTCGGAACGAGAAACCGAATCTCGATTCGAGGTATTAACCCAGAAAATCGACAACATACGCTCGGACTTTGCTTCCTCAATAAACAAATTGAGAGAGCAAACGTCTACTGACATCGATTTGGTCAGATGCGAGGCTCAACAGTCCCTAAAGCAACTTCAGCAGGAGACTGAAAGTAAATTAGATCATGTACATTCTGAAATCGAACAAATGGATACCAAATTACATAAAATCGACAATAAACTAGAAACACAGCAGGCCGAAATTGATAGTTTAAAGTCAACCTTGTCAGACTTATCATTGAAAACCGAACTGGAAGTAACTGACCAGAAAGTTTCGAAAATTCAAAATGAGATAGCAAATATTAAAAAAGAAATGACGAAAACTAGTCGCGAAAAATCAGAGGTAACCTATCCTTTCCCCGGTAGCGATTTCTCAGAAATATTACCTGCGATAACAACTACATGTAGCGCAGGAAAAGAAAATTTAATGTCGGTTGATGCACGGGATATTGCGACGCACTACCCCATGCATCGGTCAGAACCAAAGTCGTGGTTCAATTCTAATAGTGTGCCGAATCAGTCGAGTGTTGTGACGACTACGGTCACTAGCGTGAGTGCTCCCTCCTTACATGGAGGTATACAATCACATAGCGTGTTGCCGGGAAAAGGAGATGGGTGCCATTCTGAGTCGTTGTTCATGGGTGCGATTGGTCCGGGGATGGAGCCCAACATACTCAATACGACCAACAGAATCCCTTTCACTTACATAGGTAGTTATAACACCGCTACGACGTCGTCGGTGGTAAATCCGGTGACGACTCCGATTGTGCAGGATAATATGTTAATTCCCAGTAACTATTCCCCTGCTTATGTTAGTATGGGTTCCAAGGTTTCGCTGAGGGACATCGAACGTTTTCCCACTTTTGACGGGAATATTACCAATGGACAGCCTCGTGTTTTCCTGCGTAGATTGCAGCAGTGTTTAGAAATGTATCGGCTGACCGATAGAGAACGTTTACAAATAGTTGAAAAACTTTTAATTGCAGCATCAGGCGCGTGGTTTGCTTCTATTAAATATAGAATCCATACGTTTGATGATTTTCTGATCCTTTTTAAGGAAGAATACTGCAACGAACATATAGAGAGGCTTCAGAAACGCAACCTCCAATCTTTAAGATATGATCGAGCCAAGTATGGGTCCCTTTTGGACTATGCTTGGAAGATCATCGAACTGTACTACCAGATCGCAGAAAATCCATCGCAAGCCGAGCTAGTAGACATAATAGTGAACGCTCTTCCACCAGATGAGTCGCGGGCTATTGCTTCCCACTTATGCCAAACGGTGCGAGAAGTTACGTCACGCCTAGCTGCCCTGTGTGGGAAAGAAACTGGAGGCCCACCAAAGAGGTATTTCGCCCGACAGGCAAAAGTTGTGAAACCCGTGAAAAGCAAGGCAACGGCAAGTTGCCAAACGGACTTTCTGAGTTACACCCAAGCTGGATCTCGCTATCCGAGTGGGAGTGGCCCAGAAAGCAATCAATATAATGGTCGACGTCTGTTCCGTAACCGACCGATGTTTAACAATCGCCGGGGTTATCGCCTCTATGACCGCACAATGGGGGAATCGAACCCGAATAGGGACGATAATAGGAGGAACTTTAACGGGGCGTACCGGAGAAGAGAAAACGGTACTGGTCAAAACGGTAATGTTAACAATAACTGTGCAAGTAGATTTCAGAATTCTGCCCCTTCGCAAATACAAACTAATGGCGGAAATGGAATTCTAGCCACTCGAGGGATTGATAGTCGCGAGACCGCTGTCAAATCGACGAACTAATTCCGCAACTACCTGGTGAAATGAGGAAGGATAGTTATATGAGTTGTCTCTTTCAATATCTCAGCTGGAACTCCTGTCAGTCCTGTTCCTTTGTGAACATTTTGAGCAGTAAAATTATTGAAAAATTGCGCTGTATTACACAATCTAAAAGGTGAAAGTATCGGAACTCACAATTTCCAAAATCTTAAGCTTCTCAACTGTACTGAGGACAAAAAACGGGAACTTCTATCTCAATACCCAAAGTGAATCTTACACTGTCTCATTTGAGTGCATGAGAGTATGAGTGAGTAGTTAGTTTATTAGTATTAATACATGTTAATTCTATTCAACAAAATTTTGTTATTCAAACAAAATTTTTTTTAACGACGCCGGGGAACTGTAATATGCCATTACAGTCTAATGATATTATGTTTTTAATAGGAGGGTGCCCGAAATTTTTTTGCACCGACTGTACTTGATGTTTAACAAAAAATTTCTGGCTGTTCATATAATTCGTAATATTGTTCATTATTCTATTTCAAATTAACATGGAAAACTGTAAAAAATTATTGGGAATTATAGTTTTGGGAATCAATATCTTTATTTATATTTTAAATTAGTTATAAGTCTTGTATATGGATGTGTATATGGATTATTACAATTCTTACGGTGTCAGTGCTATCCGAAAATATAGATCCACTATTGGACGGAACTTTCCAGATCAAATAACCAATCTAAAATTCGACAGAATTTTCAGGACCACCCTTCACCTCTCTTTTAGATACCTAGGTCCTTCTAAAATCTAGTTTAATCCAGATTTTACCAAATTTTATTCGTTTCAAAGCCCCACCGCCAAAATGCTTAGTTTTGATTGGCTGATAAACCCACGCTATGATATTAGGGCGCAATTATTCCATTCCACGCCGGAAAGTGCTACTGAAGACACTGGTTTTTGTTCGTCTAACTTAAAAGTCGAAAGGACTGAGAGAAACTAACAATAAAGGTAATATTGTGACGTTATTAACGTATAAAAAAATCACTGGAAGCTAAGGAGCCATAAATTTGCCAATTTTTATAGTAAAAAACCGGACTGTAGAGCAGAAATAGGAAGTCAACTCGGTAACGCCATGTTTTGCTGATATAATTAGTGGTGGACAGGTTCTGTGAAGTGCATCAGTTTGCTAGTTGTTCTTAGAAAGAAAAAATCTATAAACAGTTTCGGAAGAGTAGTGTTTCTCCCTTAAAATATTCTCATCCTGAAAATTACTCCTTTTAGAGTTACGTTAGGCCTGCCCCACTGCCGATTGTGTTCGTGTATGTAGTAAATGTGATTTCTTTTGTACTTATTTAGTAATAACATGGCGGTATTTAATTTCTTTGTAGTTAGGATAGTGATCACAATGCACGTGTGAATTATCAGTAAGGGCTCCTATCTGACTCCCAAATTGGGAGTACGGCTTCCAGCGGGATGAGTTAAACATTTAGTTTGTTTCCGGGTTCCTGCCCCTTCAGGGCAGGGGTCCTATTGTTAGCTAATACTTCGATACGTCCCCTCAGGGCATTGGTTAAACTGGTTGAGTAAAGAATGTGATTCAGTGAAACAAGGGCCAGTTGGCCCTGTCCCTTTCTTTCCTTTTCCTTTCGAGCCGATTTAAAATGGTAAAATATGAATGTTTCTGTGTGTATTTATCAGTACAACATGTATTAATGGTAGTGATAATTGGTGTGTATTGGCATGATGTGTCTTGTAGTTTGAGTAATATGTGTATATTTGTAATGTAGTATCAGTGGTAGTGGTAGTTAAGTGATGAAAGAGTGTGTGAGACAATTAAATACGGACAGTGTAGTATTTACTATGCGATAAATTTTTATTACTCCGTCATTAAGTGAACGTAATATAGTATAATAATTCCGTGTACAAGGTCACATTCCGCTGTTCAAGGGTTGATTATATCGTCGCTAGCCCTAGTGTCAAAAGTCAGTACTAACCGCCATTCTTCTGTCGAGATGCTTAGTGATTTAGTTTTCATGAAATTGACCTTTCTTTCCGAAATAAAACCTAGAAGGTATAATTCACAGCCCATATGAATGTACAGTTAGGTCAAGTGACCCAAAATTAATATATTCTGAAAGTTTCAACATTCTGCATAGTCTAGAAATCGAGATATTTAAATAAATAAACAATACGTAAATTTTAACAGAAGTCGGGCGATATGATGCTAGTTCTTCGCTTTGGAATTTATTAGATGTTCATTTTTCTTCGTGGCTGCAGAAGTCAATTGTTGCTGCAGAAATTTCGTAAACATTAAATATTATCGCGGATAATTCTATTTTCAGTGAACATACGTAGGATTTTTTTTTCTTTCTTCTTAATAAAGCTACCAGGTATTACATAGTATTGTGTGTGGGATGAAAGAGTCTTGGGTTCGAGTAAGGTTGTCGTGCGGTGATCGGAGCGGGAAATGTTTGTAGTGATTATAGATTTTAAAGTATTATGATGAAATGTGTAAATAGGCTGGGCGTAGATAGAGGAAACAGGGTGTTTGTAGAATATAGCGTCGTGGCAAATGAATATTAATGTGAATATGAATATAAAGTATATGAATATTGTAATAAATGAATATAGAATATAGGACACCCATATAGTTAAATATATAGTAGCCCAGTGAATATTTCGCCGTGTGTTGATATATAGATATTGAATAGATACGTGTAGCTACAAACATCTCAAGTTCTGACCCCTGCACCATAATATCACGCGGACCGGAGGGCGATATATAGTCGGACTATGGTAATACTTTGTAGTTTAATGTGTTATAATAATAATCAACCATAGTAATACCATCTGATAGAATAGGTAGCATCATATAATCGCTCACTAGACATATTGAATAATAAATTATGAAAAGACAGTAGCAGTTATACAACAGGGCTGTAGTGAATTATATTTTCTGGTCGGTTTTTTTTTAAAATAGAATACCCTGCTCCGTGAGAATTTTTTTTTCTCCACGTTACCTACTCGAGCTAGTTTACAATGTTCATGGAGGCGACAGCTCTGTATCAAAACAATTAGTTATTGAAATTTATTTCGCGTACCCGGATGTCGACCCCTAGTCCCTTTAAGTATTTTTATTTCTTTTCTTAGTTTAATTAGACGAGGGAAATTAACGACATCCCAGACTGTGGCGTGTCTGCGCAGGGTAGCTATCGGTGAGGTTTGGCATAGAAATCACCGATCCAAAATTCAGTTTATTTATTTTTTTTTTATTTCGGCAAATCATTAGTTAGGGATATCTTAGATAATACTTCTATTCTAGTTTCATTACTGTCCTCGAACCTTCTTAGTTTTTTCTAAGGGGTCGAATATTTTTTTTTTACTTAGAGATTTTAAAATTGGGGACGCAGTTACCTGGTCCCTTTTCTCCTCTCCTTTTATCCTGCTGGTCTGGGCCGGATACGGGGATCGGATTTCAATCTTACAAGCAAACTCTTGTGGGATTGGGATCTGATGGACACAGAACTTGCATCCTTGGCAGCAGGGCGCCCCTTGAGTCTACGTATTTGAGTAGACCACCCTTTTTGGCATGTTAAGAATATTTTGGCTATGGATTTTGTTGAGAGCGAAATTCGACTTCTAACTTTGTAGCGTTAGTTATTTCTCACTTAAGTCTTTGGCGCCCCTATTCTTCGTCTTCCTTCTTCTCTATCTCTCTCTCTGTCTTCATTTCTTCAAGTTTTTTTTTTTAATTTCAACCTTCCCCCCCCCCAAGATTTTGAACTTGTTACTTACGATTTATTTAACGTACAACTCTGATCTGAAATTACCAGCTGAGACGTTGCAAGACACGATTCATGAATGGAGTAGATAGTGATTGGGTCCTCCATCACATTTTGACCTATCGCTGAAATGAACAAAGACTTAGTATTTGACGACACTTCGATTACGTTCTTTCACCGTCGTTCCTCTTAAGTTTCTTTTTAATCCATTGGTCACTTTCCTTTCTGTTTTGGTTTTCAATTACCTTGTAGTTAACCTGGGCCCAGAAATTGTATTTTGATTTACCTAGTTATATCTAGAAATGCTCTGTGTTACGTGCCTGCCTCACAAAGTTTTTTTTTTCCTTCATGATTTAAACACGAATTGATTATATAAAAGTTAAAAATTTATAGACGCGCGGTATCAGATAAAATTTAATTTGTTTCCAAATGTAATGTTGGAAGTCATTTGTTTTCTTGGACAATGTTGCAACCTTCTTAGAATTTATTGTAGGGGTGATTAATTTAAATGTGTGCGCATTTATTATAAATATATATATATAGAGAGAGAAATAAATACTTCGAAATGTATGTGTAATTAGTATGTGAATATGATGTTAAAGTAAAAGTTTGATATTAAATGTATTATGAATATATGTAAGAGCGCTCGTGTCTGTCCCCCTAGACGTGTATTGGTTGCTATAGTTTACCAGAAGTCTTCCGACGAATTTAAGAATGTAGATTTTGTTAAGAATACCGCCGTGCACTTAAGTAATTTTCCTTTTCTTCTGAATCAATGTAAGTGATAACTTCTGTACTTATATAATGGCATGCATTGAAAAAATATCGGCAGGTCTAAACGTAACCCACATCATAACAAATATTATCCCTGAACAATTAACCTAAAACCATTGTGGAAAGTGTACCTTGAATCCGTCTCACCTTCATATGTATCCTGTGACTTGACCAGTTTTTTTATCCTCAATTTGAACCATCATACTCCGTACACCTGTGGAAGATCATTTTTTTTTTAAATCCGAACCATGTATAAACATATACGAAAGTGATCCTAATGAAAGGTCTCGTGAAGTGTCCCAGTGTTGGATAAATAACTTGAAATTATTCGATTAATAAATTTGGAAATAGACCGTTTAAGAGGAGAAACTTCCTCTAGTGAAAGTGATTTTTCTCGAAATCCCTAGATGGATATAAACGTAGCAGTGTGCGATTGCAGATACAATCTGTTAAGAGTTATAAACCAAATATAGTCGATGAATTTTTTTTTTCGTAAACCACTAGATATATATATATAGATATATATATATATATATGTATAAACACAAATTAAGTTAAATGGAGCGAAACGTTTTGGACACTACGACTAGTGCGTGAGTTGTGATTTGGACGCTCGAAATTATTAATATTTTAATATCTCGACGTGAGGTAGAGACTCATATAAGTTCTAATACACCAAAAAGTTTTTTTTTCTTTCCTCTTTGTCCAATTTTTTTTTTAAAGTGAAATAAGTGTCTTATTTGCGTATGTCGCAAATCATAATTTGGCTTTAGCATGCCTAAGATATGATACATGTAATTATTTTTTTTCTTTCTTTTTCAGTTGTCAATATGATTGAATATATAAAAAATTTACTAAAATTTAATACTATGTACTCTATTAATATATAACCAAGAACTTGTGCTTTTAATATTTTCTTCATAATTATATGTTTGTCTTTTTTTTCACTATGAATGTAATAAACTATTTGTACCCTTGTAGTTAGTTGGTTTCCTTTAACCATATATACACTGTCCTGAGTGAGTGAGCGAGTGAATGCATGATAGATTTAATATAAGCAATTCTAGTGATATCATTTGTCATATTAACATCTGTAATATATGTGTCATGTTTTAATATATGTGTTAAGGTAAATAACCTAGGTCATGAAAGACCGTCATTAACGGTTTAAATCGGCTCGAGGAGTGAAGCAAAAATAGCAGGATAAGCCTAAATACGACATCTTTCTTCCAGGAAGTCGAACCTTTTATTGATACGATACCTAAATTTATATTGAGTTAATAAGCTTGTTTTTTTTTCCCTCTTGGCTAATTCATATGTGTGGTCGATCCTAGAGGACAGAGTTCAGATGCTGGATAGTTATCAGCCACCGATCGGAATAACATTACAAAGAATTAAATTTCACTTTTCTCATTTCCAGGTCTAGGTCTGGGCAACCCCATGATCGTGGTGCCTGGAGCTAGGTCTGGGTGGTATGAGGGAACATGTGTCTATTCCGAAGCATTCCAAAATTGATTAGTTGTTAATAACATTTAGAATGATTCATCTTTCAACGACTTTCCCGACCTTTTACTATATTTCCGGAATTATCCAGTAATCTGTTTCTCATTAAAATACCCTATTACTTTTCTTTCTTCTTTACCTACCTCCTTCTTTTACCCTTCTACTTTCTTCTCTTTCTTTCCTATTTCTAAATGAAAGAAAACGGAGTCATGATTGAGAGTAGTCGCTATTGGCACGGTCAATAAGTCGTTTCGATGAGTTTTCTTCGGGAGTCCGATATGGAATAATTAACAATAACAAAAGGTTTATTGGAAGTTACTCTATTGGAAAATAATCTGGATTTCAATCAGTAAGTGATCTTTCGTAATCGTCCTCGTTAAAGAAAATTAATTTTAGCGACTCCTCTACATTAGCTCTTTTATCTTCGTTAATTTTTGTTTTCTTTCAATATTGGCTAACTGTGACAGGATCTGTTGCCCTGGAAACGGCGGTTTCTATGGCAACGGACAAAACGTTTTTCTTTCACGTGGGACGTAAAACTTAAAGATTTCATTTCATTTAATTTTTTCCACCAATTATTTCATAATTGACTTTCAATAATTCATCCATCTGCTTTAGCCTAAAGGGCATGCTTTGCGATGTAAAACTAAAAATTTTATTTTATTTACACCATCGATTGAAAAAAAGTCAATTAAAGAAATAATTTGAATAGTGTTGTCATCATCTGTTAATTATTTTTCACTTCTTGAATAGTTTAAATTCTTTGTACTAAGTAAAGAGTGTAGCTAAAGTTAAGTTTAATAATTCTCTATGTCAGTGGCGTATCTGGGGAGGGGAGCTTCCGGGCTTAAGGCACCCCCCCGAAATCTTACTTACTGGAGTAAAGTATATGAAATATCTTGCAGAATTTTCATATTTTCAGGCAAAGCCCCCCGCGAAAGTTAGCAAAGCCCCTCCCGAAACAAAATCGCAAATACGCCACTGCTCTATGTAGTACATATGCTGCATATATAATTATTAAATGACATTTCTCTCCTGTTATGTTTATATCTAATATGAGAATTTAAAGAATGTCTTCAAAGTAAAACATCTCTGGAAGTCCCAATCAAAGCCAGGGGACGATTTTGCAACGGTGGAAAGCCAGGTTTACCACCATTGTGGACCAATGTGGATGTAACTTCCTTGTTATAGAACTCTGGAGCCGCCGCTTAATTTATTTGTATAGAAGTTGTTATTTAGGGATGCACAGGCTTATCACAAGAAGGCCACATAAAAATAGCAAATAAAAAGTTAGTACCCTAGATAGAAATTTGTTTATTATATTAATAATGGGTAGAAACACGGGTAGAAGTAAAGCATAAACAATTCTGAGATGAATTGTGCTTTTAAAATTTTAAGAGATCCATCACCTATATTCCTATTCAATTTTAGTTTAGTTTCATTTGTGCCGTCTCTTAGTAAGGTGAGTTCTCAGTAAGTATTATGTGCAGGGGTGCACCTACAAGGGGGCCCACCGGTTCCTCCCCCCCCAAAAAAAAAAACTTCAAAACTCAACACACACATTTGAACACTTTCTGAATAAAACTATACCTGCTTAATCTGGGAAATAATTGATGTAACATGAAAATTTGATTTTATTCTTAATCAATACCCTTTCTCTTATAAAAACAATCTAATTGTACTCGTATCAATTTTTTCCTGAAAATATACGTGGAACTATTTTACAATTACTTATCGTCTTTTTAAGTACAAAATAATACCCGTTGAATACTACATAGACATAGTGGCTTGTAGTATCGGACCCCCCTCCCTGAATACTTGGACACCTCCCAACAAAACTTTCTGTACGCGTGCCTGAATATGTGCACACGTACATTAAGGTATGTGTACTATATATTTCCGGGCTTACGCTTATGTGTTGGCCTTTTACCTACTCCCATTTGCAAATAATCCTGCTGGAGTCCCTGGAGTGTCATATCCTTTTAAGCATAAAATTTACTGTGGAAAATTCATAGTTTGAAGGTACTGTTAGTAAAAAAAATTACAAGAGTATGAAATAAAAGCGTACATCGGGTGTCTTTTCTTTCCAAATTTTACCAAACAAACACTTAGGAACAAAGATTTATAAGAGATATTATTCTGGAAACGTAGCTGGCACCCACTTAGAGAAGGGTTGTAGTACTTAAGAATTCTGTGAACGTTACTGGTGAGGACATCTGGCAGCCGCCAGCAGACATAAATCTTAGACTGATTCTTATTAGAAATTACTCCTAACGATTTGTTTCTTTTGCCTTGTGCTTTTCCCCTTTTCTTCTAAGATTGCTATAAATTGGTTGGCAGTGGAGGTCCAGAAATCGATATTATATCTCACTGACCACATATTTTTAGGTTATTAACTTACACAACATAAAGTAAAGATAGCAACATCAAAACACAGCCTGAGAGGGAACGAGTTTCACATTGTGTAGTAAAGTTTCTCCTTTGTGTAGGAAATATTGCAATTAGATTCTGCATTTACACATATTGGGAAGTGTACATTCGAGTTTCATATTGTGTAGGACGATATCTTCTTTTATTCATACGATGTATTACAAGTGTGTAGATTTCGATTACATCTGTGAAAATACACAGTTACAGCAGTACTTAGTAGGAAAGTAACTCTGTTCATTTGTACACCAGCTTAAACGTTGTTTCCACCAGTGGTAAATCTAGAAGGTAAAATCTGGGGAATGGGGTAGCCAGAATCCAGACTGTGATAGGTAATATCATGAGTTCACTTTTTTTCATGGGTCTTGCAGAAGTTCCCAACTTAACTCTCTCCCGATGAATATTATTGCCATTGTGGATTTCAAGTATTGTTTTACACATTGTATAACAAAAAAATTGCAACTGAAACTATATATAATGTTCCGAAAATTTTCCAATAAACAATAAAAGCCACTTTCTATAAAATTTCACAAATATATAAATAATACGCTGGTGAAGTAAACGTCATTTCCACTTCCTGTTCAGCTAGCTGGTTACAAACAAACCAGCTTTGAGCGGGTTATATGAAGAAGTTTACATGGTACTCGCCTATGAAAGTGATTTGTTTCGTTTTCCGATATAACCATAATAGTTTAAGAGGTACATGTAACGCTTTTTGTTTTCCCAAGAATGAAATTAAAAATATTGTACTATATAACATATTAAAGAGAAACAAAAACAAAACCACACTCTACAACAAGCGATATAATGATTAATTACTTATTGGGCGAACAGATTTATCTCAATATTTTTGAAGAACACTTTCTCTCCTTGCATATTCTGCCGGAAAGAAATTAAAATACACACATTTTGACCAAAGCTCCCTTGCTCTATCTTTTCTTGTTTGTTTGCTTGTGACATTTTTAGGCTAATTTTGCTGTTCAATATATATTAATATTCAGAACACTGTAAAATCGTTTCTTAGTAAACTGATAATTGAATCACACGTTTAAAGTCATACTATAACCTTCGAACGTTGCCTGCCCCAGCATGGAGTGCGGGTACTTGCCTGCCTGCCTCCGCTCTTTCTGATCCTCACCAGAGTAAGTTTGATAACAATTTTACCTTTGTAATTACATATATGTGTAAAAATTTGAAACTCTTGATACAATTGAGATTTGCAGGCAATGGATGATTTTAAAATTGGTAAATCGGCATTACCATATATGTAAGACAACCTCATTTAAGTAATCACAAGTTAACCTAACCGTGCCTTACCGCATATGAATTTTGGTAAGAGTATAGTACAGGTAATATAGTAAAGTTTAAGTCGGACTTTTTAATTTGTCTCATTCCGTTTGACATAAAATATAATTGCACCATCCTATCGATCTACACTAAGTACACACGCATGATAAATACGGGATCATTATTTGAAAATTTATGTATAAAATTTGTCTAACCTACGAAAATACTTCTGTGCAAGAAAATTATTTATATAGAGGGAGAACATAGAAACAGCCTTAAAAATGTACCATGGTTACTAAGAAATTGAAATGCAAATCCTGTTTAGTGATTACTAGCCCTGGCTATTGTACGCTTTTCGTACCTGTCTTTCTTTCACGCATACCCAACTTCACTGGTCCGCCTGCTCCCTACAGATGCATCGTTACATTCGCTCGAGCATCAAGCTGCCCTTAATCATCATAGATGTAGTGTTGCGTGAAGTGACCATTCAGCGTAAGTTGGTACGTGTTCTCCTTATGAATTTTAATACATGTATATGCTGGCATGTTACAAATCTGTACGTTGTTCGTGGTAGACGCAAAGAAAATAATTCAGATAACATTAGGATTCCTAGGATTATATAGGATAGTTAAAGAGTTATATCTTTTAAATTATTTAATTACTTCTGGTTATGCATTTCAACTTTACCAGTTCCAAGCAAAGAATGGACACCCTCTAACAAAAGAATGAAGAATAAATTAGGAAATTATTTCCACGAAAATGCTAAGTTTCTGGGATTATGTATTCGTAAGTGTATGCTTTAAAATGCATTGGTTATTCTAGCGCTGTACTCTTTTGTTCCGAATATCTGATCACTAATTTTATGAAAATCAAGTTTCTTTCATATTAAACATTTTCACTGAAGCTAAACAAACAATATGACAGAAGCATAACAATTTTCAATAATTTTAATTAAACTCAATCTAAAATTATTATTAAGGGGCGCTCATGTACATGCTTGGGATTCTCACTCACTTGTTGTCCAGCAAGTTATTGGCGATTGAAGGAATTAAAATGTGGAGTAATTTTGTTTCATATTATGATAAATATAGCCTTCCTATACGTGTAAAGTAAATATATTCACTGCTATTCGTGAAAATGTAGCCTTTTATTCATGATTTTAAGTTTGTCTTTCACAAAACTCACAGCTGCCACATACAACGCCATTGAGTCTGCCTTAGCAACCGCCTTAGCAACAGGTTGTTTGTAACCAATATGGCCGCGCCCAGTAAAATTCACAGCAGACGACTTCAGCAGCGTATAGCTTCAATTATTTCTGTTTCTCGAAAAGATGGACAGGCCGAGACTGGGCTGCCGTGGGCTAGATCTGCGATTGGTTTCCATCTTTTAGAAACAGGTCTGATTTTTTTTTTCTGAAACTGTTCTTAGGGTTCTTTAACACTTTATCCCGTGTATCCGATTTCCAGTATCTTCTGACTTTTCAAATTTTGGAATCAGAAAACATAGGGACGTTAAAGCTGAGTGAATAAATGGGATTTGGGATTATTATTATTATTATTTTGCAGGAACTTTCTTGATGATGAGAGTGAACTATAGCATTTGATCATCCATCTTTTCCATCTAAACACCCCCCCCACTTCCCCCCACCCCATATATATATATATATATATATATATATATATATATATATATATATATATATATATACTGTATTTATATTGATTTCACAATACGAAACTTAAGAAAAAAAGGAAAGATAAAAGAAAGAAAGAATGGAAAAGAAAAAGTAAAAGCTCAAAAGCGCTTTATTATTACACATGCTCACTTGTCAATTTTATTTCAGTACTCAACACTGATCAGAAAGTACCATTATTGAGGAAACGATGGAAACGATGTAGTGTGAAAGAAATCTTCCGAAAAAACAAAAGCTTATCCTGGGACTCATTTTTTTTAAATGTTCAAATACCAGTCATTCACAGGTGAAGGAAGGACATCAGTTTAATGATAAACTTTCAATCTAAGGAATTAGTAAGGAGTTCGGTTCTAGTTCATATAACTTTGTGGTGGATGACATCATGACCACCAATTTTCACGGAATTCTCCCGTATTGCACTGGTTATTTTTATTAACATTATGTTATGTTTATTATTACTTTATACCTTGAGGGATAACATAAGATATTAAAAATTTTATTTTATTTCTAACAGTTCAAATCTTAATTGTATTAATACATAGAAACAGCCGTAACTATGGAGATATAGATAGGTCAGAACCCCTCCTCTCGAAATTGGTAAATTTACACTTTATAAAATGGTATTTCAAATCTTTTCCAAGTATTTTGAATAAGTAATTTCAGGATGTAATAAGTTATCTTAGGAGATAAAAATCTTCCCTAAATGTTTTTAGGTACTCTTTGATACTCGTATATTCCACTAATATGTGTAAGAATTTGTGAATAGTAGCATGTGAAATATTACACGATTCTGCATGCAGTACATCACTCACACGGAAACCTCATGAGAGGCCAATGAGGTACCTAAGAACCAATTAGCTCATTACACAGCCGTTGTCACGCTATCATATCCGAAAAGCTAAACTTTTTATCGGCACATTTTCGAGAAAATCGATATTAAACTTTCTGATAAATGAGGCCAAAGTGAACAATTCTGAACATAAAATATAATTAGCAATCAATGCTTAACCGACCACCAAAGTTAAGTTGGTTTTCAGCAAACTACACCCGACAAAATCACTTTCAAATGTTACCACCAGTAACACCCACATAAAAAGAAATGTACAGGGTGGATCAAAAATCAGATAATAATCCTGACACATGAAAGGCTGTTGCATTGGGAGTCTACATTGTACATGATATATAGAGGATCTGGCAATCTTAGAAACACAAGTAACCATTACGACCGGCCTGCTTGGGACTATCACCTTGAATATCACTTTAAATTCCACATGTTTTATATGCAGTCTTTACGCAGGGGTGCAATGCAACTGACCACTTTGTCTTATAATTAACACTCGCTAATTATGGTAATTTTTTTAAATTGATTCTCTCACAACACGTATTTGAAATATCTTCCTTCTACAACAATGGTGTGCCACACGCCTCTTTCGTTCCCCTTTCACGGCTAGCAACGTCTCTGGACTCAAGGCAGCATATGCATCCTCTATTCGCTGCACCAATTCTGTAAATTCCGGATCTTGATGGCGTACACTATAACATTAAGATAGGTGGCCTCATAAGTAGAAATCCAGTGGCCTTCATAGCTGCCCGGCATCAGATTCATCTCCTAGGAAACTACTGATTCAAGTAGTTTAGCATACCATTTTCACAATGGGAAGGGTTTCCATCCTGTTGAAAGAACGATTGATATGATCCATCTTCCGACAGCACTAAGCACACGGTCTCCTCATCCAGCAGTAGCTGGTGTTAGTTCGGCATTTGGCGTGTTTCAGTTGACGAACAGGCCAATGATTCTCATTCCAAAAATACCACGCCAAACTATAACTGTTTCGCTACAAACTATTCCTAATGTGCCAATCTAGTGAGGGCTACTGTCACTCCAGAGCTGTGATTTTGTTTATTTACTTCTTCGGGTTCACACTGAACAACACGTTCGAGGGGAGATCTGAGTTGGTTACAGTTTATCTGTTGCCCATTCCTTAAACTGCATTCAATGCTCACTGGATTGTCCACTGCCAGATGCACAAACATCTGGATTTTGTATGGGGTACTTGTTAAGAGAAAGTAACCTCCGTATGGACATTCGACTCACACCACGTTCTTAATTAATATAAACACCGTGTGCTACGTTACAGGTTTTTGCTAAAAATGCGAGTACAACAACAATGAGTAGCTCATCTATAGACGATTTCGGACAACTACTGCGAGGTTTATCGGCAGATTTTGTCTTTCGAAATCTGCTGATAAGTTTGACCACACTATTGTGGAAAATGGGCCACCTATCGGAGTGTGGGACATTGAACTCTGTAGCTACCACATACAAGCTGCGACTTTCACACATCAGGATTTCACATACATTTATACGTCGTTAGCGACGTTCTTCAGTCAGTAACATCTGTAAAGACAAAAGCGTTCATAATTAGTGAACAGTTAGTGATCTCAAAAATCCTATATTTCTAAGGTTGCCTGATTCCCCAAACATAATCTATGCGCAATGTGAATCCCCAACCCAACAGTTTTTCATGTGTGTAACCAGGCGTACCTGAAATGTTGTTCTGTCAAAATAAACTCAAAGTCTACTGTGGCCGTAACTTGTATTCAGGCTAGGCAAATTCCAGTCCAAAGTTGCAAAAGAGGGCAGCAGCTGTAGTCACTTTGGCCTTATTAGTCAGAAAGTTGTACGTGAATTTTCTCGAAAACGCGCCGATAAAACGTTTCGCGTTTTGGGTCGGATAGCGGTATAATGAGGGTTATCTAACGAACTAATTGGTTCTTCGGTATTTCATTGATATCTCGTGTGGTTCCAGTGTCAGTTCCATTAGAGAGGAGGGAGGAAAAATTTGCACCAGATTCATGGCTCCGAAACGGATCACAGGTGCTCAATTATGTTCAAGTTCGGGAATTGGACAGAAAAGGTGATATATGTTTAATTTCATTCCGGAATTCTTCTAACCATGCCAGAACAGTTCCAGCCATTATCGTCTAGAATGTGGTCTTATTATTTGGAAACAACATCTGGATTATAGGATGCATATGGTCTTCTAAAATGGCGACATAATCACGGGCAGTGACATTACCAGTAAACTTCACCGCAAGAACCACTTGAAAACCGGAAATTGCGGTCCTAGTATCACAGAGTCACCGTTATATTTCACTGTTGGACGGATACACTGTGGATCGACGCTTCTTTAAGCGTCCACACACACATGAAGACGATCTGTGTTTCGAAAGAAGGTGAACAATGACTCATCGAAGCAAAGCATACGTTTTCAGTTATCAGCAATCATATTCCATGTTCGGAGCGCTATTGGCGTCGTACTGAATCCTTATAGTTTCTTATCAATTGTTTCACCCGTGCAATCTGACTCTGTATGTTCATGTTGTATAACTGGTGGCAGATGTCATTGACGACACATGCTTTTGGGGATGCTGCTTTAGTTCCTTCGTCACTTGTCCCGTAGTCGCACAATTTTTTTCTGAATGACAATCCTCATTAATGCTCGGTGCGATGCCGAACATGTAATTTTATAGGCCGAGAATGATAATTTAGCATGAGTTTAGGCCGTCGTTACCTTACAAACTGTCCCTCGCTACACACGCAATACATTTCTCATTCTTATTATACTCTCATCACATAAGCATGCGCCAACAATTTGTGTGTTTAAGAAAGAAGTTATTAAGTGTAATACATTTTAACGAATTGCATCATATTTTCATACATTTCACATGTAACTATAGAGGTTGTTCAGTCTACATTTGGCCATTTTAAACTTACATAAAACTTTAGAAGAATCCATGGCGACAGGTCCGTAAGTGCTCGATGTGTTTCCCTTGGTTTCTAACAATAGCCCGACAGCGTAATTTCCACTAAATATTCTTCTCTGAAGAACTGGGAGGGGAGTCTTGTCCCATTCCCTTTGTACAGTTGTCACACGCCGTTTTCCCAAAACCCGCTTCATCAACCCAAATCCACAATAGTCCATAGGACTTGCATCTTGAGATTTAACAGGTACCTCATTGAAAGGTATCACCTGTATACCACTTGCCTCCTCCATCTTCCTGTAGAATGCGAGGGACGATCGTGAGGTATGTGATGAGGACTTGTCCATGTGAATGTGCACCAGATTGACGTCATTTCCGTACATTGTTGAAATCTCATGCTCGTAGATCGGCCGCATGATCTGTTTCTGAAAATACTGCGAATTTATTTTGCAGTTCTTCGCTTCCCTACGAATCTTCAGTTTATCTCGGTAACAGTAGCCAGTAACGACCATGAACCCTTTTGGGAAGGATTCTTTACAGACACGGACCCACCTTCTGAAGTTCTTGGCGCCTTTCTCTCGGTACATGATAGCTCTCGGTTTACCGCAGTCGGAAAGGTAAATCCATGCTTCACGTTACGACGTACACCCACCTTTGTTTTGCCAAATGCCGTTCATACAGCTTTCGGGCGTTACACTTTCGTTCCTTTTGGTGGACATCCGTGAGAAGATGGCCGCAAGCTTTCATGACTCTTTTCAGTTTGGGTTGATGGTGTAACGTCCGGCTTACAGTCCCCAAAGACACGTCAAGACGATTAGCCATACACTTTTGTGTTGGCGAATTTTCTTGCATTGCCATTTTGAGAAGTTTCCTCTGCATGGTGGAGGTGGCCTTGGTGCATTCCCGCTTCCTAGGCAACTTCGTTGGTGATCCAAATGGTGGGGCTTCGTTGCCCTTGTACTTTTTAATAACATTTTTATTCCACTTAAACTGATGTTGCAACCATTCTTCTTGTACTGTTTTCTAATGACAGAAACACTAAAGTGGGCGTCATAAAGAGCCGCAACATAGCCTTCCCAAAACCGGCTTAGTTTGGGCGGCATTTTGGTCACAGAACGGAAACCCACACACTTGGAAACAAATTAAACACAACACTCACAACAATGGTCCTGTTTTGTGCGTTATTATCGTCCGCGCGGAAAAACAAACTCCGTTCCCAGGAAGTCACTGCACAACACTGCAGGACCCCACAAGCCAGGTCGGGTGAGTCCATTCTGCCCGGGAGGGGTAAGGAACGAAATCGGCCCAACGTAGGCTGAACAACCTCTGTACTAGCGAAGCACAGTAAATTAAGCATATCAAAGACAACACTACGTGCCTGTTCAAAGAAGTTCATTTCTAATACTAGAGTTTGACTAGAGACAATATACATATTAGTAGAGGGGGAACAATCCTATTTCTAGTCTAGATTTTTAGGTCTAGACCAACATTCGTCTTAATTTATACCGGCGGCAAAAATTGAAGATTGCTCTAATGTCTTCTTATGACTATGGACCTGATTTTAGGTCATATTTAACAGAAAATTCTCTTATCACGGTACCGGGTCACGAATGGGATGCGTATTGAGAATATTAATCATTAAAGAGAAGGAGAAGACTTTTAGTATGAATGTTTTTATTCAGCGTATTTTAAAAATCTAGAATGGGCCACACAGAGAAGGACAAACTCTTCTCCTGATGTTTACTCTGGGTAGTTTGATGGAGGTTTCTAGACAGAAAGAATTGTGTACTACTACTACTACTACTACTACTACTACTACTACTATTATTATTATTACTACTACTACTACTACTACTACTACTACTACTACTACTACTACTACTACTACTACTACTACTACTACTACTACTACTACTACTACTACTACTAATAATAATAATAATAATAATAATAATAAAGTACCGCGCTAGACGTTAAAATAGTCACTTTTAACCATTGGAAATGAAGAAAACTATAAAGAAGATATAGAAGAGCGTAATATAGGACATGGAGAGTTATAAGAAACTTCCTGCAAACTCTGGAATTTAAAAAATAAATAAATAAAATAAGAATAAGAAAAAATAAAAACGCACACACAGAAACAGTGATATACTTCGATGTTCGTATGTTACTGCATATCACCTCCTTAGACGAGGAGAATGGAAAAGTGCAAATAATAATAATAATAATAATAATAATAATAATAATAATAATAATAATAATAATAATAATAATAATAATAATAATAATAAAACTTGGGTTAATTGGATCTTAAATTCAGGTTAATGATAATGAAGGAAATAAGAATTGGTAAATATCCTATGCAAAGTCGCAGATAGAATTCTGTCCTTCACATCCTCATATGTCCCTGGAATTGAAGTAGTGACCCTTCTAACCAAGGATAAGTAGCCGATACCACTGAGTCACCGTCTCCCAGGTATTGATCAAAGTCTACTTTATTGAACCACTATAATTGACTAGTGTGAATTTTGCACATTATGCAAATTTATATGCATTAGACAAATTAAAGAACCAAACCACTCGGTTAACTTTAATTCATAATAGAGAAATCCAGAAACAATACATAAAAAATATTAGTCTCCAAACCGTTCAATTTATAAATTTTTATTTTTATTCATAAAATTTCAGGAACAATGCATAAATACTTGTTATTCTTGCTCAATGGTGTAGAACACATTTCATGGCACTTAAAAAGCTTTATATAATAAAATCTCGTTGGCTGACACTAGATATAACTATTAGTATTGACTTCACGTGTGACTGGACTTTGCTCTTTTTCTCCTTCTGTCACTGTATATATATATACAGTGACACTGTTTTTGTATAAACGTGAGTTGCTATTCGGTGAAGCCGTTTCTCCATACAACTAGATCAAATTGCCCTCTTGGAAGCGTAGAGGATGTTTATTTTACAACCTTTTTGTGTGGTGGCTTGTTACGTTAGGCGAATACACAACGCACGTATATAAAGTACGATTCGAATGCTGGAGGAATCAAAGTATTATATATATATATATATATGAGAAAGACATATGAGGGGAAAACGGGGAGTTTAGAAGAGAAGTCCCTATGGATCACACACGGCAGTCACACAGAGAGATATAAACAACCGGCTAATAACCATCTGCGAAAACTCAATCTCAACTGTCAACCGCTACCATTATACGACATTTTTCTTTCACTTTTGTTTTATTTTTGAGATTTCACTTAGGGATTTTTTTCAGTTTTTGTTTTTGTCATAGGTATCTGCAGAAATTATAGAATTAAAAATTTGATACGATATATTTTGCTGTTCAATGCGTGAAGAAACTACAATGACATATCGAATTTTTCTTCAATAGATGGCAGCACGCGCTTCCTCTTCGGAGAGATTTATACTTATTCAGAACAATTGCTTCAAATTCAAGGGATGGAGTTAGATCCTTGGTGCAAGAGCGCCGATCCTGAAGGGGGGCGAGGGGGCCCGGGCCCCCCAAAACTCATGTGGGCCACGCATTGTATTTATGAATATACAATATTTGGAATAATTTGAATGCAATTTGTCTTAAAATCCTCATATATATGCCTTCTGCATCTGAATGCCTCCCCCCAATTTACAGAGAAATCGGCGCCCTTGCCTTGATCCAAGACAAACCAAATTAGTACTCAGATTCAGGCACGTACGCAGGAATTTAATATGGGGGATTCAATTTTAATTTGATAATAAATTATATTAAAATGTGTAAAATCACCCAGAAAATTAGATTAAGTTTACAGAAAAGTCGGAATTTAGGAGGCAATCCGGACCTGCAGGACCCAATCCCTGCGTACCTGTATGTCCCTGTAAGCTGTGTAATCTTTTTGATATTTTATTTCCTTGATTATTAAGAGACTGTAACTGCAGTAGATTGAAGATGAGAAGAGCGTCAACGCCCAGAGTTATTTCTTTTAAAAAGTGTTTTCGATGCTTCGGGTTCTTTCTCTGAAAAGATTTGATTGATATCAACTAAATTTCGCATGACCATCTGAACCATCCTTGGCTAGGTCTTTAAAAAAAATCTCAACAACCACATACCACAGAGTTCAACAAAATTGAAAAGTAATGTTGCCGACGAGAAGAGACGAAAGAGAAATAACGTTTACTCGTCTCAATTGTCGAAAAATTCTCTCTTGCTTACATTCTCGAAACTCTTTTTCTCATCTCGTTTTGTAAATTTATGTATATACAAAATTTATACAATGATTTTTCTTAATTTCATCTACAAGTTATCACAATCCTTTTGTGTTATGAAAGGTCCACGAAAGGTGTGATATAACCACATTTAACCCATATTTATTATTGGAGTATAATATGTAAGTACTTGAGTACCTTTAAACGTTGATAAATGCTCTTTATTGTATTCGCAGAATCATTTTATTTATAATCCTTATACTATAAATGTTCTTAACACTAAAATAGTGGTTGGGATCTAAGAACTGAGTGAAATAGTGTTACTCACGAGATTCCTGAAATTTTTCCTCTCTTCTCGATTCTTGTCTAGAAAGTGAGACGAGAAATTGTAATGTCTTTTGTCTCGTCTCGAATTTCAAAATATACTTCTGGTTCCGAGTTTCGTCTCATTTTGGAGACGAGACATTTTTCATCTCGTAGTAAACAGTTAGTGAGAAGCTATTTTCACTAGAACAGCCAATGAAGAAAAAAGACACATACATATATGCAACCACTTGCACACCCACGTATGTAGGTGTTGTATAACTTAACAGGAGGTGCCAGGACATATGTCTGTTTTCTCGAAATATCTTAGAATCTTAATACATGAATATTAAGAGTTACCATATGAAACAGGAGTTGACGCTTATTCGTCTTGAGAAGGTGCAATAAGAAAGTGATCTCTCGTCTCGGAGAGTGTTTTTGTTTTTATTGGAAAGAGAACTGTCCCGTCTCGTGGACAACCATAATCGATATGTTGGAGTATATAGTCAACTTTGTAGAGATAGAAAGAGTTTCTTTCGTACCGAATTGGGGATGGTATATCGAACTTTAACTTTTGAAGCTGAAACGTATTGCAGGGATGTAAAGTTTCATAAATCAGCCAAATAAATAAATAAACGACAACAACAACAACAACAACAAAATACTAGTGCGAGTGATAGAGTAACTGATAGTAATATCCCAATCCAAAACATTCTGTGCCAAAAAGAAGCCAGCTCCGAATGAGTACAAGAAAGTAAAGCCAAGGTAAGTTATGATATCGATTCTAACACGTTCTTAAAATAAATTTCCTCATTTTGAAAATGTCTGAAGAATTTAGCCAATTAGTTAATTTATCAATACAGCCAAATTATTCAGCTGAGGTAAGTTATGATATCGATTCTGTCAAGTGTTGAAATAAATTTCCTCATTTTGAAAGTATTTTAAGAACTTGGCCAACTAGTTACGTTACCAATAAAACCAAAATCCTCAGCCAAACTAAGGTATGATCTGTTGCATTCAATTGATACGGTGTGCTTTGTAATATCATAAGTTTTTGCAGACTTAATTTGATTATTTCTGTATTCCATATAGCCTACTTCAGTACACTTTGCAGTAAATAGTTTAAGAAAACATAATATTATTTAAAAACCACTACATTCGCGTTCAGCATTAAATTCCCTGTAATTTGATACTGCATATGATTTCTTGTATTTTTTTTTCCAATGTTGGCGTTATTTCTTCAAGATGGCATCAGAAACCCACATTTCACATACTTTATGTATATTTTTAATATGTTGATTGGAAGAGTATTGCCTTTACTTTAAGGCGGAAATCATTTTTGATACAAATTGGTTATACTTAAAAAAAAAAAAATCAATTTTTACTTTACCAAAGGTTTACCATGGAAAATTGACGACGCTCTTTTATCGCTAGGAGTGGTATCCGACATGTTGGCAATTTCTGGATATGTAAATACTACTCATATCAATATGAAATCCCCACAAAAACATACTTTTTCAAACAAAAAGTAAATCATCAAAATTGGAGCATCTTTGTTGGAATTATGCGTGATCATACACACAATTATGATATACACACTGTCAACCATAGAGAAATTCCATGGTCTAGCTCGGAAAACTATGGTTAGATCCTCATGAAATTTATGTAGAACAACCAGAAGATAATACTTTTTCGAACAAAGAAACACTAAAATCGGTTCACCTGTGTCGAACACTTATGCTTGAATACGCTTCAAATCGAGAACCTCGTCCTTAGTTCAGAAGTTCATAGATGCCACACTCTGCCTACCTTGAGGGATTCAAGAGGCTGTAGCTCAACTGATTTCAGAGTTAAGAACCTAACTACAAATCATGGTACAACACACTTTGATAAAACTTAATACATTTGCAACTTACATTCTATGTTGTGTATTGTATGATATGTAAATTCCAAATAAACTTATTACTTCAAAATTGCCATCATTATCGAGAACGACTACTTTATTTCTCTGACGTTAAAAAAAAAAAAACTTTTCAATAATTTCTCTGATTTTCCCTGACAAAAAAATAAAATTTCCTGATGTTCCCTGACTTTCTCTGATTCTCTCAATATAAATATTGATGTAAAACTTTTCCATTTTTTAGGAGAGGTATCTAGAACCATCTCTTAAATTTGGGAATTGTCAAAAACAATAATTGGTAAATGTTCTTTAGGAGCCATCAGCCATGGTAAATTTGGATGGTTTAAGTCGTTTTCCTTTATGGGTATAAATTTACGAAAAAATTTAATTTTGGAGGTTTTGGGAGGATTAGGATTTATCACGTTATATGGTTATAAGATGTGAATAGGTGTCCATTTCCAGGTCTGTGGAAAACCTAAGAGTTTGTTTTGCCAAAACTTCTTTATACATTTACTTTGGTCGCGCGTCCGTCCGTTCGAGAGACAACAACAACAACAACAACAAATCTCAAGAACAACTTGATGAATCATCATCAATTTTTGTCTAGGATATAGAAGGTCCAAAGTTAGTAATTGAATTCATTCATAGAGGTGATCTATTCACTGGAAATAGTAGAAATGAACCATTTCTGGTTTTACCGTTAATTACTATACAGCAGAAACGGTAACATATATAGGGAGAAGTTGTTTCCTCTTAATGCAATAGATTAAACGAGCATCTCAAGACTAAATTTAATTTCTATTCTTAACTATCTACTAAAAAAAAAAAAAAAAAAAGGAAAGGAAAGGGTAGAAATTTACTATAACTCCAGGATTCAATATTGATCTACATATAACAAAAAAGATAAATATAGCGAGAAGTTAACATTTTTAAAATCGATTCTCTCTTTACCCTCCATTTAAATTGGAAGTGGCAAAAAGCGCTTACGATCGCTATAAAGGAAAATTGATAATGGATAGCAAGAAAAGGTTTTCTGCAATCAATTAAGTGTCCCAAAGATATATTCCATCTCCATTCAAATCATTCTACTAAAATCGAAAGTGGTAGAAATCTACTACCACTTCCGGTTCCAACATTAATTGAAAATATATATCACGCAATACAAACCAAATTTATTCTCGTGGTGTACATGTGATGCTGCCAATTGCTTTTTCAAAGCTAATAATAATGATTTTATTAAATACTGTATTACATGCAGACATAAAAGTTTTCTTTTTTTCTTTTTTTTGTGTAATCGAATGAAAGCCAAACTCTTCCTAGCATTTCAGGGACAACTTCTGCCACGGCTATGTTAATAAGCTCACACAATTCATCCAATGTCGTAGCAAGTGGTGACACAAAATTTCAATCCTTGATAAAAACCTGATAGGAAGAAATCACACAGGAGGTCTGGGGGGTTGTGGTGGTCATTTGATAAGTTCTTGATCTCATACCGTTGCACAGACAATCTGCTGTTTATGAAGATGCTCTTTGAGGTATTCACGAACTTGACGATGATAATGTGATAGCCCACCATCCTGATGTAAAATAAAATCAGCACTGTCTTCGCTAAGCTGCGGGGATAATTATTGTTGTGTCATGTCCAACCTAAGTCTATTAATTTTAGAGATTACACTAGCTGCATAGGATACTTCATGATGACTCCGCAACTCTCTGCAGACAATTTTCTGTGGAATACAGACTTCTCGATTTGCTCGGTATGTAGATTTTGAAGGCTCTTCACGTAGACTGTACGCATATTCCATGGCTTCTTCCCCTAGTGACGGCTGGTCGATTTTCCTTTACAAGCGCAATCAGTTTCTTCAAATGTTGCACACCATTTCATAATTGGCTTGCCAAAAGATAGATGAACCACAAAGCCTGTACAGAAATGCTGATGAACGAGAATACAGAACACTTTCTATTGTCCAGAAGTAGCCATTTTGCTCATATAGTCTAAATTGTCTCTTGGTGAACACCAGCGCAACTACGACTTTGTAATAGATAGGAAACAATAAACTTCGTAAGAATATCTCCCGAAAAAAAAATACATTTGCTCATTTCTTTTACAATAACAAATGAATATAATTGGTTGGGAACTTAATTTTGACTTATGTTGTACTTGAATAATTTTTACGGTGATAATGAGTTTGTAATGTATTTTATAAGAAATGAAACAAGTAATATCTACCCATTGAAGAGTTAATTTTTTTTTTTTGGATGGACAATTTTTTTGAAAAATTGAAATTTATCTAATTTAGTTATCGGTGTTAAGTACCTTTACCATCTTTCTTTTTTGCCAATTGACTTATATGGAAAACCATTTTTCTGTTTTATGCTATTTAAATACCCATTGTTTTTCAAAAAATGATTTTCATTATACAGGGAATACCAAAAGTCCGGGCCATAGGCCAATTCTGTTGTAAGTAACGGCAAAAAAAAAAGAAAAAAAGAAAAAGAAAGAAATAAAAAAGAAAAAATTAAAGAGAAAGAGAGAGGTATTGGATATAGGCGGTTTTTAATGTCAAATAGTGGAATTTTTCCAATCGTACCAGTCGTTTGATTGGTAAGTAACCCTATGTTGAACGAAAAGAAAAGAAACAAGGTTGCCAGTTCATTAGACTCTTCCTTTAAACCATTAACATATTAACAATCAACATTGCTGGAAAACGGATTCAAGATGTTCTAGATTCATTTCCTCGACCACAGGATAAAATGAAGGGGAAAACCGGAGGTACGTCATTCCCCCACTCCCAAAAATATCCATGGCGTCTCTCTACTTCCTAAAAAAAAATTACAATGGGCAAAGATAGATACGGGGAACGGAGTGACGTCATGCGTCCCCCTATCTTCCATTTTTACCCCTGCTCAATCAATAATGTACTCCCATGCGCAAAAAATATTGCGCGTATACTGTAACTCACAATTTTTCGCAATTATTCCATTTTCCATATGTTTATTGGTAAAATTCAGTTATTAGTACGTGGAGATAATAGAAAGCAATCCATCTAAGGAGATATTTCCAAAAAATATAATAAAATAATAAAAATATAAGCAAAAAACAAAATTATGTTCGGTTTTGTGTATACTGGCAATAATGTTTTCGAGGGAATTTTTGGAGTAGCACAGCACGATTGCAGAGGGAATAACAAGATTAGTAGGAGAAGACCTGAACCAAGGAATGGAAATTGGAGTAAAATATTGCATTTATTGGCTTAAATCTAGGGTGTAAATTGTCTGCCAAATATAAATTAGCTTCTGTAAGCAAGATGTTATACGAAAATATATAAACAAAGAGAAAAACTGTTGTTTTAAGTTTGGAAGTGACATGCTCTATAGCCATGAGCATTTATTTCTTAAGAAAAAGATAGGCAACGAAAGAAAATCTGTGTGGTCAAGTGGGTAGAGTGACGGACTAGTAATTCTTATACTGTTTTGACACCAGATCGAATCCCATCCGGTCCTGTTCAATTTTTTTTCTTTACAAAACATTGTAGAAAGTGTATAATTTTTATGTTAATAAGAAACGAAATAATATAATAATGAAATAACTTTTTGTTTTTCTGATGACGTATTTTTTCAGAATTAGCTTACTATTTATTACTAATAGCGATTGTTTTTGGTTTATGGTATGGTATGCTTAACCGTTCCCTCTCCGTTTTTACACAGCTTCAACTCACTGCGAGTGTCTGTGAGTCAGGAACAGGAAAAAACAAAACAAGAGCAACCTGCAGCTTTACACACAACGTGAGGAACACAGTCACAGCGATAGCTCGTTGTCATGAAGAAAAAAAACTGTTCTAGTGTTTCTGTGTGTGTGTTTCTTTTTAAAGTATTGACTCTCTCTCTCTCTCTCCTTTTGTTTCATATCCACAAGTGCAACAAATGCAAATCTCTGTGAAAAAAAAATCAAGAGTGCTTTCTTTAAACAAAACTAAATTTTACAGCTCTCTTTGTGAGGAACGCGAATGCTTCCAAAAGATGCCATGAATATTAACTATAATCGTACCGAATTATACAGTAGCATGAAAAACTGATAATAAAATGATGTAACATGCATAAGCTTTTTTTTCTAGAGTAACCACACATTAAACATAACAAATTAAATTTTTGGGATTACAAATTATCACATTACGTGTCGGTGTAGGCCTATTCGTTTTCACATTCGAGCGACGAAAGAAGAAAGTGTGGTGATAGTTATAAAAACCGAATACCAGATTTCAATAAATTCAAGTTACATGGCTCCTACATATCGAAAAAAAATGATTTTTCAATGTCTGTCCATCTATTTGTCTCTTTGTTCGTCACGCTTTTACACGCACTCAAATAGAGGCCATACTTTTCAACGTATCTGCACCGAATTCTAGACATAACGTTTTAATAACATAATATCTTTCGAATTTTATGTCCTTCGACACCTAAAAGCAAGGGTAATTTACTGAAGGATTAAAATTTAAAATAATTCAATTTTCTCAAATAAGAAAAATCTGTGACGATTTTATTTACTTTTGATAAATATATATTTTATTAACAAATCTCCACCACATATAAATAATTTTTCTGAAAAAATATATATGGTGTAATTTACTGTATGGTATGCGTTCTTTTTGCACAATTTTCTCAACCACATTTCATAAATAAACGTATCATTAATTACCTAACAATATGACAACTCGTTCGAAGGAGTAGCTTAATCTTAGGGTGAGCTTTCCCCCGATGGTTTTCCCATTAACGCCTCAGGCAATTTTGTTCATATTTCGTAAAGAAATATTTCATTAATAAACTAACATAGAGCATAAATAGTTTATTCCGGTAACATACAGAAGAAGTGGTTTTCTCAAGGGTTGATTTTTTTTGGACAATTGTCTCAGTAATAACTGAGACAAATTTGTTCTAATTTCAGTAAAAATATTTTCTGTAATACAACATGGTATAACTCGCTTGTTCCGAAAAGAAAAATCCAAAAGAGATAGTTTACTTTGACAGTGAAATTTTTCCCGACGATTTGCTTAAAAATTACTCGATATACTGTCAAAAGTACAGATAGAAGAGTTTACCTTTGGGGGTAAGCTTTTCCCGATGACCTTCCTAAAAACAACTCAGGAGATGTTTGTTGTTCATATTTTATAAATACGTGTTACATAAATAACCTAGCTATATGGTATAATTCCCTCATCCGGAAAATCTAGAAATGGTATATTACTTTTGACAGTAAGTTTTACCCTGCGATTTTCTCAAGAACGACTCAGGCGATTGTGTTCGTATTTCATAAATAAATGTTTTATGGAAACACTAACAATATAGCATAGCTCGTTTGTACTGAAAAGATCCACAAGGGATAATTTATTCTTGGGGATGACTTTTTGCATAATTTTCTCAGAAATTAGTCAGACGCTTTTGCTTATAGTTCACATACAATTATATCCTTTATAATTCTAATATATGGATCAAGTTATTTCTTACGGAAATATGACCAATGGGTACTTTACTTTTGGGCCTGAAGTTTCTTCTAGCAAAGTTTTCCAAAACATTATTTTATTCGCAGTTTCCCAAATAAATGTTTCAATAACAGTTGCAGCCTAACGTAAGTCAGTGTAAAAAATTCGAGCGAGAAAGTACAGTGCGTTTACTCCGTACCCTTTCTTAAATATATTTTTAAATGTTACACCTAATCACAATTTTCCGAACAAAATCGAAACTTCTTTTTAAATGTGCCTTGTTGTGGTCAAATAAATGGTTCAAGTGCATTGGTTCTGGATTAGATTTCCAGTGAGAGCTAGTGTATCTTCATCCAAGAGATGTGACACGTCGGTGCAAAGAAGAAAGTGTTTAAATAAGCCTAACCAAGCTAATCAACAAAAGAAATAATACAAGTTACGAAATTATCGTAGAAATGTTGTTAATATTAGGTAGGTTCGACTGGAATGTCCAAACAATTGTCAATTCCAAAGGTCTTTGTTTTCGTCCGACGGGAGCTCATGTGGTTCGGATTTCACGTTAATCAGTAGGTCCACGTCTCATATAGCCTCGCTGCTGAAAGGGACGATAAACTCAAAATCACATCACACATCTTTGTTTTCGCCTTTGTTTTAGCTCATAAATGTCTCAGTCATAAGCTCTTTAGTGGTTAGCGTACGCGCCTTTGGCGTGGAAGACCCGGCTTCGATTCCTGGCGAGAGCTCAAGTGGTTCGGAGTCCACGTTAATCAGTAGGCCGACGTCTCATATAGCTTCGTTGCTGAACGAGACGTTAAACTCAAACTCAATGTCTTTGTTCATAAATGTCTTTGTGTATGGTTTTGCATATACGTGGCATGGACATTAAATTTTGATTTCTACGCCATATGTATCTAATTACATACACACCTATAGAACGAACACAACAAACTTGGAATATCTACATTGTTTGCGTATGGAAAATAATCACGCTCTACTGTACAGGACAGCCGTGTGTATGGAATTCCATACACATGGCAATCAACGTATTAAGAAATGTATAATAATAAGAATTATTATTATTATTATTATTATTATTATTATTATTATTATTAATAATAATAATAATAATAATAATAATAATAATAATAATAATAATAATAATAATAATAATAATAATAATAATAATAATAAACAGAAAACGATACGATCACTTACACAATTTATAAATATAAGTTAACATTTAATAAGCATATAACTGCAATGGAATTAAGTTGTTTCTCTCTCTCCCTGAACGCTACAGCCCTTATTGTTCTAAGGCGTAGAAGAGAACTTGTGGCACCCACGATTTGGGGCGGTGTGTGGTCACAACTTGGTATCCCTTTGTTGTTAGTCCTAGCTTTCTAGACGGATGCAGTTATTACCGGTAGAATATACAACCAAATAGACTTTTGTATTACTATTAAAGTAAATAATTACACTCATTCCTTCAATGTGATACTTGTGGTTGCTTAACCGTATACAGACAGCTGATCCATGGAAAAATCGTTAATAATAATAATAATAATAATAATAATAATAATAATAATAATAATAATAATAATAATAATAATAATAATAATAATAATAATAATAATAATAATAATAATAATAATAATAATAAATAACAGGAACTCCACAAATATTCTTGCAAATAATAGGAAAAAGTTTGCGTCACACTGTTCACTTTGCTGGACACACCAGTGTGGCGCGTTATACCGATTGTGGCACACTGGAATATAGGGTATGTTTTTTTTTTTTTTTCAACTATTCCAACTGCTTCAATTGAAATGGATCTATAATAATAAGAGAATGAATTTAGTCTTCTTACCCTTCAATTTAGAAATAAGGTTCGCGAGAATTTCATAAAAGAATAATATACTCAGAATTGTATATAGTAGTTTGTTTTATTCGAAATTACATACCGGTACTTCCTGCAACTGTTTTTTGATTGAAATGATTTGAAATGAAATTTTTAAGTTTTACGTCCCACGATTATGCCGGATAGGCTAAAAGAGACAGTGATGATAAGAAATGAATGAAATGGTGGAATGAAAAAAGTGGGATAAAACGGGAGAACCTCGAGAAAACCCACGCACACAGTGTTTGTCCAGCACAAGGTTCACTTGGCGCGAGCATAGATCGAACCAAGGACTCCATGTACCAAAGGTGAACGCTCTATCACTGAAACACCGTGGTCTCTGAAATTACTTATGGAACTACCGAGAACTATGCTGTAATATTTGAATGTGCTCCAAGTTTACAATAATTAGTTTAGTTAAATTCATTATTAACAATTAAATAATTGCATTCATTATTAACAGGTAAATGCTGCTGATGCAAAGACTTAAATCTAGCGATACCGCGAGCGTAAGTATTAAACAGAGGGATTTTAAAGAGCCCCCTGAGCTGGGGGCCCTGGGCTCCATTGGCTCTGCCCTTAATCCGCTAATGCCTATAGATTATAAATTAAAGGGGACGGGCCGGGTCCGTTCTAAAAATTCCGGCCCGTGCAGACCTCTAGCTCCTGTGTATATGCTATCTGAAAATACAGTAGAGTTTCGCTTATCCGACATAAAACAGGCAGGCAAAACTCCGGATAATATGGAAGTGTTAAGGAAAGACCTATAAAAAGTCAAACTATGATATAATTTTACACATTACGAATCTAATTATCATCTTTGCAAGAAACAAATATAATGCATTGACTCAGTGATATCCAGCGTGAGGTCCTGGAAGCTGTCCCTTACCAAACCTCAAGCACTTTTTAATAAACCTACTTTTTCCCTTTTGAGGTTTTTTTTTTATGTCAGATTACTTTGAGTCAGTGTCCAAACTGTGGACAATGCGTTGTTGTTATAATTCTAACAAGTAACACTTCCCAAGTGTAACACTCCGATTTTGATAAAATTTGGCAGGTAGATACTATACATAAAATAAACAAATAAGTGCTTTTTTATTTTTTATTTTTATTTTATTTTATTTTATTTATTTATTTATTTATTTATTTTTTTTTTTGCTGAAAAACGGTTTTAGGGGGCAAAAGCCCTCACCCAAAATTTGAAAGTTGATGCTCGAAAGGCAAAAACAAGTGGACCAAAGTGAACGAAATTGTGAACAGATATTGCGGACATAAAATTAGGGAATACGTGTTTTGTATTTTCCTGGAAAAAACGGTTAGGTGGGACACAGATCCCTCCAAACCTTTGATCATGAAATATCAAAAGTGCTAATAACAGTATGTCAGAAGTGCCTAAATTTACATGAAGAATTGGAACAAAACTTTGTGTTAGGACAATAAGCAAAAAATAAACAAATTCGGCTTTTTTATTTCCTGCGAAAAAACGGTTTTAGAGGACAAAAGGTCCCCCCCATGAATTTTGAAATTTGACGCAAGAAAGGCAAGAAAAAATGTACCGAACTGAATGAAATTGTTCACAAATGTTGTAGAGGTAAGATGAGGAAATACGTGCTTCGTGTTTTCCTGAAAAGAGACAAAAAAAAACTTTTGAGTGGACCGAGGCGTTGAGTGTCGGAAGGATTGGACCGAAGCGAATGAAATTGTCTGTAGATATTGGATATGAAAAATAAAGCCTCTCGTGTTTCACAAGTGTCTCCATCAGATTTCTTCAAATTTGGCAGATCAACAACAAGCACAAACAGTATAGCGTATTTTGTAGTATTTCACGAGGCAACTTTAACCCTTACAATGTTTTTCCGCATAAACAAAAACACGTGCCGATTAATTTCCTGTTTGCTGTTGATGTGCCAAAATTGATAGGGACATCTTTAAAACACGAAAGCCCTTATTTTACATACAGTCTATACAATATCTACACACAATTTCATTTGCTTCGGTCCACTCCTTCCTGCACTTTTACGGTAATATTAACTTTTTTTTTGGAGGGGCTCTAGGCCCCAACACTGTTTTTTCATACAAATTAAAATGCATTTCATTTATTGTTTTGCAAATTGTCCCTATACGAAGTTTCGTTGCAATTCTCCATACTCTTTAGGAACTTCTGACGTATACATACTTATTTGCACTTTTGATATTTCCTAATCAACAGCTTAGAAGGTCCGAGCCCCACTCAATCGCTTTTTTCCAGGAAAATACGAAACACAATTACCTCAATTTACGTCTAGAATATCTGTGCACGATTTCAAAATTTGGGGGGGGGGGAATTCTGCCCCCTAAAACCAATTTTTCGCAGAAAATAAACTCTTTTTTTTTTTTTTTGCGTATTGTCCCTACACAATGTGTCGTTCCAATTCTTCATGTCCTTTAAGCACTTCTGACATACTGTTTTGGAGGGGTCTGTGTCCCACCGAAACTTTTTTTTTTTTTTTTCAGGAAAATACGGAACCCATATTCCCTCATTTTTCGTCTACAATATCTGTGCACAATTTCATTCATTTCGGTTCACTTCTTCTTGCCTTTTGGGCGTCAACTTTCATCATTTTGGATGGGGGATTTTGTCCCCTAAAACAGGCATTCGTTTAGTTTTGCGTATTGTCCATACACAAAGTGTCATCGGAATTCTTCGTCCTTTACACACATCAGACATATTGTTACTAGCACTTTTGATATTTCATGATCAAAGGTTTGGAGGGGTCTGCGTCCCACCTAACCGTTTTTTCCAGGAAAATACAAAACACGTATTTCTTCATTTTACGTCTGCCATATCTGTGCACAATTTCGTACACTTTGGTCCACTTGTTTTTGTCTTTCGGGCGTCAACTTCCAAAATTTTGGGTGAGTGCTTTTGCCCCCGTAAAACAGTTTTTCCGCAGAAAATAAAAAACATGTATTCGTTTATTTTATGTGTAGTATCTGCCTGTCAAATTTTATCAAAATCGGAGTGTTACACTTGGGAAGTGTTACTTGTAAGAATATAGCGTAATGCCATTGATACCAGGTGGAATTAAAGAACACTTTTAAATGGGATTACAATTTCGTTTCCGGTCTGTTTATAACATTACTGTATTAGAACGATACACTCATTGCCATTTGCTATTTTTGTTATGTGATATACGTAGCAGACAGTTTTCCTTACATGTCTCTAGAAAATATTTTTTGATTTCGTGTGAGTTAGAATTAAGTTTGTCCGGTTCATAAATGACAAGTAAGAAACGTTTAAGAGAAATACAGAACTGTTGCATTATTATTATTATTATTATTATTATTATTATTATTATTATTATTATTATTATTATTATTATTATTATTATTATTATTATTATTATTATTATTGAAACATTAGAATTACGTGCTTACGAGGATTCGTGTCGGATCCCCTCCGAAATGAAAAGCTGGATATGTGCCTGCACTGAATGATAGACGTATGAGTCAAGGTATAGACGAGCGTGCTAGGCGATCGAGTCCGGAGCATCAAAAACAGAGTAAGACCACAACTTGCAGTTCTTCTTGCCGATTGATGCTGCTTTTTACCTGCTATGATATGTCGGATAATAATGTGAAATAAACGAAGGTCAAGACCATGGCGTATTGGTGTTTCATGCACCTAAACCTGTAAAATATTTGTGCCGAAAACATCTTTCACTCACTAGCTAAATTTGAGGGTATGATCGCTCATCTTGCCTTATAAAGTATAGTCTTATAAAGAATATATATAGCACAATAAAAACCTTAAGACCAAATTCAATGATTTTCTATAGTTTTCTTTTTTAATAACGGGAAACTTATTCATTTCATCACAATAAATCACGTTTGATACTAAGATGTCTGTTTCTGACTATATATATTTTTCATACTTTATTGGAGATCATTTTTTTTTCAAGAAAAGAGGATGATAAAGGAAGCTATACAACACCATAAACTGAAAGCAATCGGTATTACTAATAGTACACTAATTCTAAATAAATACGTCATCAGAGGAAACAAAAAGTTATTTTAATTGTATTGTTTCAGTTTTATCAACATAAAAATTATACACTTTCTACAATGTTTTGTAAAGAAAAAAAATTGAACAGGACCGGATGGGATTCGATCTGGTGTCAAAACAGTATAAGAATTACTAGTCCGTCACTCTACCCACTTGACCACACAGATTTTCTTTTGTTGCTTATCTTTTTCTTAAGAAATAAATGCTCATGGCTATAGAGCATATCACTTCCAAACTTAAGACAACAGTTTTTCTCTTTGTTTATATATTTTCGTATAACATCTTGCTTACAGAAGCTAATTTATATTTGGCAGACAATTTACACCCTAGATTTAAGCCAATAAATGCAATATTTTACTCCAATTTCCATTCCTTGGTTCAGGTCTTCTCCTACTAATCTTGTTATTCCCTCTGCAATCGTGCTGTGCTACTCCAAAAATTCCCTCGAAAACATTATTGCCAGTGTACACAAAACCGAACATAATTTTGTTTTTTGCTTATATTTTTATTATTTTATTATATTTTTTGGAAATATCTCCTTAGATGAATTGCTTTCTATTATCTCCACTTACTAATAACTAAATTTTACCCATAAACATATGGAAAATGAAATAATTGCGAAAAATCGTGAGTTACAGTATACGCGCAATTTTTTTGCGCATGGGAGTACATACATGTTCTCCGTGTAAATTTTTGCGTGGTTTTTACGTTTCGTTCGAACAACTTGATGAACTGGAAACCTTGCTTTTTTTATAGCCACAGACTTTTGATACACCCGGTATATCAATTTAAAATTACTTAAGTCAAATTTTATTATTATAAAATAAAATTATAGTTTTAAGTTTATAATAAAATCAAATTTTCACTTCATTTAAGTCAATTTGAAGACGAACTTTGAAAAATTAAATCATTAAAATTTCAGGTCATTTCAAATGAAAAAAAGTTCCTTCAATATAATTTTAAGCGTATTTGATATTTTAATTTTGTGAGGTGTTAGTCATTTGTTATAGGAACGAAATGTTTTATGTATAATACTATGATATCGTAACTATTGTTCATATACTTAACGCTTAGAAAGGGCAGAAAGTAGCTTCATCGGGTGCTTATGGAAACTATTCCCACCGCTTATTGAGCTGAAAATGTAGCAAAAGCAATGTTGTTGTTTAACGCACTAAATTTAATTGTAAAGATGCAGCTATAAGCCGAGAGGAATTAAGTAATATGTCACCGAGGCATGACGAAAAGCCTCTGATCATGAGCATCGCAATACTTCCACCCCCTCCCCTTTCCCTCGGCTGGTTTCAGAATTATGGCTCTGTCGTGCTTCATTACTGATACACATAGACAAGCCTCTGCGATATCATTTGTAGCCATCGGTGTGAACAGTCTGGGTTATATCACAGCAAACTCACTTGCCACTTCTCTCCCTCCCCCCTTCTTCCCTAACTCAACCCCTTTCCCTACGAAGTTTTAGGGAAGGGGGAATTCTAGAGAACGTAGGTGGGGATGATACGAAAAGCTCTTTCTCCAACATAACCTCATTTTGCGGCAGACTGGGATGCGCGTTGAGATAACCCTGTCAGAAGCGCGACGGTCACGGCGCCACTAACGGTGGATAATGGAACTAGTCACGCAGACAAGCATCTAGTCACAACCTTTCCCATATTAATTAAAACACTTCCCACAACGAGCCTACGTAGAGCTATATTGAAAAATAAGGTAATATTGTTAGACATTTCCTACAGAAAAAAAAAAGAACTATGTTTTAACACTACAACTTTCCTTTTATTGAAGCATGTTTATTACCTGTTTTCTTCCCAAATGATTTAATAAAACTTTGCACCAGAATCTATCAGTGCCATCTATGTATGAAAAGCGATAATATCAAATTATTAGCAGAACCCTTAAACATTAATAAAATTTCGTTGAACAAACGACAAACGATCTATTAGCTAAATTGTATGAAGAGATAGGATTATATCATTACTAGCTAATACCTAGGCAGTATAAAAACAGATACTGCAAGGCCCAGAATATCCAACTATTGCTACCCGGAGAAAATCAAGTTCTAATTGACGACCTGAATTGAAAAACGTCTCAAGTCTACCAAGGTGTTTTTATTTTTGAAGAGGAACAAAAACCATTATAGAGGCCGCGGGGGGGGGGAGTGGTAGACCTCTGGTGCATGTGGTGCATGGTTCGATCCCAACTCGCGTCAAGTGAGCTCTGTGGTGGACAAACACTGTATGCGTGGGTTTTTTCGGGGTTCTGTCATTCCTCCCACATCATCCTTCATTCCACCATTTCATTCATTTCTCATCATTACCATTTCCTTCAGCCTAGTTGGCATAACCGAGGGATGCAAAACTTAAAGATCTCATTTCATTTCAAAAACCTTACAACGTTGAATGTTTTTGTTTGCAATTGGTTTTTGTGGTTCCTCTTATTAATTATGTTTCTTGTCGTTATTTTTTAATGCACCAACTGTGTGAAAGAGATATGTATATCAAAAGGTGAAAAATATGTATACAATGTCCATGCACTTGGGATGATTTTCAATTCAAGTCCTGAATTTGAAATATTTTTGTGTTGTTCAGAGCCCTGCAAACCCGGCCCGACCCGAATGGATCTGAATTCTGTGCCCGGCTCGACCCGGCCCGGCCCGAATCTCGAGCCGGGCTCTAACCGGGCCGGGCACATTTTGGGCCGAACGGGGCCGAAACGGGCCGGGCACAAATCGGGCCGAAACGGGCCGAGCACAAATCGGGCCAAGCCGGGCCGGCCCGAACACTGTGAAAACGGATCGGAAACTAATGTTGGCAGCCTGTGTTAATCGTTTGGGAAATTAACTCTTTATTCAAGACTGTAAAGTACTGTACTTCTACTACTCTTATTACTACTACTACTGCTACTGCTATTATTATTATTATTATTATTATTATTATTATTATTATTATTATTATTATTATTATTATTATTATTATTATTATTATTATTATTATTATTATTATTACTTCTACTACTACAACTGCTACGAGCGTCAGAGTTGACATGTCTGGTGGTACAGAGTTGACGTGTTCATAAGATTAGTGCAATTTGTAGTAATGTTCAATTAGCACGGCAGATTCCAAATCATATTACATGTTCCTGTATTCTTTATAATTCGATGCTACAATAATAATAACAAAAAACAATGATCAAATAAATCACCCAGACCCCAGGATCGATGAAGTGTTCCTGGAACGGTGCGTAACAAGTAAATAACAGAGCTATATGACGGAATGCGAGGCAGTAAATCAAAACAAAATCCACACATATCATTGTTGATCAAAAAATACCTCAAAAGTCCCCTGAATGAAAAATGTATAGATATCAGCTATCATAAATGCCTCTTAACATCACATATAATAGAAGGGATAGTTGATATTAAGAAAATGAAAATATAAGGTTTCCTAAGAAACCAATAGTGCAAAATGAAAATCGCTTTACTGTATGTCCTTGTACGCATCGAATAGCACGGAAACAGATTCAACAGTTTCAGGCTTTAGAGCATTTCTCCGTTCCTGAGTACTAAAATCTCTTTCAGTAGACGCACTAGAAGCAGGGATGACGAGATACTGAAGCGTTAATTTACACAATTTTGGTAATGTTTGTTCTTGTTGCTTCCACCACTGCAGTATATCTAGTTCTCTTACACATGATGACATGTTGAGGTAGATGTCTACTTCATCATCAAATTCACCAGAGACTGAATGTCTATCTTCCCAATCCATTAGTTTATTCTTCTTGGTAGGTGGTTCCAAGTTATGCCAACTAGCCTAAAGGAGACGATGGTGAGAAATAAATGAACTAGTGGAGTAAATAAAGTGGAAGGAAACAGGAGAACGCCGCGAACCCCCCACACGGTGTTTGTCCACCACAAAGTTCACTTGGCGAGAGCTCGGATCAAACCAGGGACCCCATACACCAGAGGTGAACGCTCAACCGCTAAGCCACCGTTCCAGGAACACCTAATCGACCCTGGCGATTTGGTGATTTATTTGATCATTATATTTTGTTATATTTGTAGCATCATACTATAAACAATACATGAACATGTAACACCATTCGATATTTGCCTTGCTAATTGAACATTACTACAAATTGCACTGATCTTATGAGCACGCCAGTTTATGGTTTTGCCCTCCGTGGTCCAATGGTAGCGTACCAAATTCTACTTACTAGGTCAAGTACTTGACTTTACCATACGTTCTTTAGGTAACTACGGCTCAGGCTGAATGGATGATGATGGGATGAATTGGTGGAAAGAAAACAGTGGGAGGAAGCGGGACCACCACAGAAACTCCCATGCACACGATGTTTGTCCACAACAAAGCTCACATAGCATGAGCAGGGATTGATCCGACGACCTCTAGCACCAGTGATGTGAGTGTTTTTTCTATTGAGCCACTATTCTCCCTCGTAGATCAAGCATCGGTTCACATTCTACGCAGACCGGCCATAATAACTAGCATTTCTCAATTTTATTCTGTACTTAGAAGGTAAATTCGGTACCATCAGACATGCCAACTCTGACGCGAAGTCGTAGCACTTGTAGTAGTATTAGCAGTGGTCGTAGTAGTAATAGTAGAAGTAGTAATAGTAGTAGTAGAAGTAGTAATAGTAATAGTATTACCAGTACATCACAGTCTTGAATAAAGAGTCAGTTTCCCAAACACATTACGATTAACATAGGCTGACAGTAAGACCGTACAAACAAGGCAAAAATAGAGGTAGTGGAGGACATTAAAAAAACAAGTAGGCTGACAACATTAGTTTCCGAACCGTCTTTCAGACTATCGGGCCGAGCCGGGCCGGTTTGGCCCGAAATGTGCCCGACCCGGTCCAGTTTGATATTACTTGAAACGGGTCGGGCGCGCCCGGCCCGTGCAGGGCTCTGGTGTTGTTAAGTACCGTTACATGTTCAAAGTGTGAATAATTGATTATATTTTAGTATTCTAATGAATATATATATATATATATATATATATATATATATATATATATATATATATATATATATATATATATATACAGTGGCGGCGGTTGGACGTGAAAAGTGGGGGGGCAAGATATGATCTGAATATTTGTATATCAATCTTAGTTTCCCTGGTTGTTTCCAACATTTTGTTTGACGAAAGGTTGTATAACTAATAGGATACTATCTTTTTCGGTCAAAATATTTATATTGTATTTCATATTTTATTAAGTAAATTGACAAGAGCAACGGGAGTAAGTCCTTTGCTTTGTACAAAATTGTAAGAAGAGATTTTATTTCTTCAGAACAAACATCTTAAAATTCTGTCTGGAAAATTGTGTGATGAGATTATTAAATAAATTTACGAAACAAATAAATAGAAAGGATAATATTAATCATAGTAACGAATAATGAGGCTTGTTTTGCAAAAGTTATATTGAAACTGAGGATTAATGAACAACTTAATTTTTAATTTCACACATGCTATTAAATGTATGTTATTACTCTTAGAAAATGAAAGACAGTAAATACTACGACATTTAAAGAAATATTCTCATTTGCAGCTTCCCGAAAATTGTTCGTTGCCATTATGTGCAGTTTCCACTTTCTTGGAACACATCAAAACACAATATTTATAAGGAATGCACATGAATGTGTCGTCCGGACATCCGAATCAAACCTAATCCATTGGATAAACATAACTAAGATATGTTCATGCACAAAAAATTAGGTGCCATAGACAACAGAGTAAGTCCCTGGGGCTCATTAACCCTGTTAGTATAAAGAAAATCGTAGACTCGCAGTGAAATAGCTATTGCATCAACACTGTTCATTGGAAAGTCATGGTTTATAGTTCATTCTCTTCAGCATGAAACAAGCTTTCCAGAGGTGCTATCTATTGGGGCCCATAAGGTACTTGAACAGGGAAAATTGGGAGAATGTCAGGAAAATTTCCTCCAGAAATCCCTCCCACCAACTTTGGAACCCTCTGAAGTGGCCCCGGGTAAAAGCACATAATCCAAATGGATCTCGAATAATACTATAGGAGATAAGAAATGACTGTACCAAGCTTTGTATTGATAGTCAGAATAGGTAAGAGGTGAAAGCGCGTGTTGAATTCATTTTCCGTCATATGTATTCAACATAAGCTTAGGTTTAGGATTATTTTGTATAACTGGAGTGTGGGGTGATTCTAAAAAGGAAAGGACATAAATCTGTCATCCGGATATGCGAATCAAACCTATCCATTGGATAAACATAACAAAAATATGTTCATGCACAAAAATTTAGTATGTAAAAATTTACAGTAAATTTAAATGTATGTACACTCGTGCACCCCAAAACACACACTTCACCCGTATATTACACTGCAAAATAATGGAAAAGGTAAAAGTTGTATCTTATTACTCTTTTTTTAATCAATATTCCTTACTATTAGAAAGAAGAAAAGACATTTTGGAAACTGTTAATTTTTGCGTAATTAAAGAATAACTTATGAAAAACTTTTTTTTAAAAATGTTCTCTCAATTGGTTTCAAAGGGGCTGACTAACATATCGGGCCCTTGAGAGAAGTGAAAGTATGCTGGAATTGTGCACCAATAGGTTAATTTTTGGGTTATTTTCCGTAGCAATTGAAATGCAATTCCTATAGCAACTCCACACGAAGACAACCAATACGTACTCATGCAACGGCAAATATTATATGGCACCATTTCTTTCTATGTACCAGTAATACATACAAAAACTTTACATTTCCAAATGAAACTATATACATTAATGAGTTACTTCAAAAAAGTGGGGGGGGGGCAACTGCCCCCCTTTGCCCCCCTAATCGCCGCCCATGTATATATATATATATATATATATATATATATATATATATATATATATATATATATATATATATGGATCTCTACTTACGTATGTCAAAGAGTCTTGCGCCAGCCCCTAAAATCAAATCCTGAAGTGACACCAACATGTTGTTGAATGATTGTTGTGAATGTTGCAATATTACATATGAAAATGTACCGAAATCAAGCAACTAAAAAAACGTGTTACCGCACTGACTGCATAAGGAGAGCGAGAGAGCCCAATAATATTGTTTAATAAATGTCTGAGAATCGACTATTTTTTTCTTCGTTGCTTGCGACTACAGTCAAACAAAGCATTACAGACGAATAAACGTTTTTTTTTTTCAGTCCTTTTAAGTTTTCCATGCAGCAATGTGATTCGCCTGAATGCAAAAACGCCCTAAATCCCTCAACTGCATTGAATAATACAGTATCTCAAGTCCTTTGAATTGGCATAGGGGCACATCCACCAGGTATCCACCAGGTCCTGATCCCTCAAACTACCAAACTCAACATAAATTTGTACACTTTCTCAATAAAATTATACTTGTTGAATAGAGAAATAATTGATGTAGCATGAAAATTTGATCTTACACTTCATCTGTACTCTTTCTGTTACAAAAGCAATCTAGTTCTATCATTTATTCTGAAAATATAAGAGGAAGTATTTTACAATTACTTGTACTTATAATCTTTTCAGGTACAGTAATATCCGTTCAATACTATATAGACGTAGTGGCTTTCAGTATTGGACCCCTTTCAACAAAAATTTCTGGATACGCACCTGACTTGGGATATTATTCTATTCATCTGAAATTATTTTGTATTAAAAAAAAACGACTTAAAGACAGACATAAACTGTAGTAGTAATTGCGTCGGCTGAGAACACATTTGTACCCTTGGGTTCCAGCTCAAGAGCCATGGAGCAGGGGTACATAGGACCACCCCTGTGACCTAGGATCACCTACGGGCACATAAGATTACTACACCCACTTCAGAAGGAGTATATGGGACCTCGTTCCCTTTTATGGATATGAAATTATCAAAAATATAAATTTCGGAGGTTTTTGACCTATGTTATTCTCTTTGATGAGGTCTTATTACCTTATATCGTTACCCTAGTCCTGTTAAAAAGTTGACCTTGACCTTTAACAATCATAATTAGGTACCCCTGCGAACTATAAAAGGTAATAGACCCTCATACTCACTTATATAAGCATATAATGTAATAAAGCCTGATCACAGGGGATAAAATACGTCAAAAACCTCCAAAACTTTTAAATTTTTAGCAATTTTATACGCATGAAAGGGAACGAGATTGGCCACCCAAATTTATAATGATACATATTAGGGTCCTAGGGAATATTTACCAATTACTGTTTTTTTTTTTTTGACAATTCCCAACCTTAAGGGGAGGTTCTAGGTATCCACTCATGTACCTATGTCTTATTAAAGGGAATGGACCCCTGTACACACCCATATAATAATATAAAGTAATAAGACTTTATCAAAGAGCATAAATAAATTAGGTCAAAAACCTCAGAAATTTGAAATTTTGGCAATTTTTACCAATGAAATGGAAAGAGATGGACACCCAAACTTACGGATGTGTATAGGGATTCATTTCCTTTCATAAGACATGTTTACATTGGTGTTCCCCTCTTAAATTTCGGAAAGGCACATTGGTTTACCCCTTAAGTTTGGTATTGTTAAAACAAAATTTGGTTCTGTAGGACTCATATAAATTTGGGTGATCCTAATTATCCATTTCTATGGGTAAATAATTGTCGACTATTAGTACGGTCACGTGTTTGCTATGTGATCGGTTATTGACCTATTTTCTTTTTTGATGAAGCTTTATTACCTTAAATGGTTAAATGTGTGAGTATAGGGTCCAATCTCTTTCATAAGACATAGGTACATTGATGCTTCCCAGTCAAATTTAGCGAGGGTACATTGGCCCACCCTTAAACTTGGGAATTGTCAAAAACAATAATTATAATTGGTAAACGTTCTCTAGGACCCTAACGTATAATACTGCCAGTTTGGATGGTCCATCTCGTTCCCTTTCATGGATATAAATTTGCTAGAAATATAAATAGGGAAGGTTTTGGACCTCATATATTCTCTGTAAGTAGGCTTTATTACATTATATGATTATATTGGGCGAGTACAAGGCATGTTCTAGGTTTCCCTTTCATAAAACAATATATATTGATGTAAAACTTTTGCATTTTTAAAGGAGAGGTATCTAGAACCATCTCTTAAATTTGGGAATTGTCAAAAACAATAATCTGTAAATGTTCTTTAGGAGCCATGGTAAATTTGGATGGTTTAACTCGTTTTCCTTTATGGGTATATATTTACCAAAAAATTGAATTTTGGAAGTTTTGGGAGGATTAGGATTTATCACGTTATATGGTTATAAGATGTGAATAGGTGTCCATTTCATTTTATAAGATATGAGTGCATTAACGCACACCTATAAATTTTGGTGGATTACATAGGATCACGCTTTAAATTTGGGAATTGTCAAAAGAAAAACGATAATTGGTAAAGTTCTCTAGGATTCACTATGCGCTTGGGTTGTTCATATTATTTTCTTTCATGCTAAAAATTAGAATTTGGCGGGTTTTGGTCTCCTCTTTGATAAGTCCTTATTATCTTATATGGTTATAGGTGTGGGTATAGGAATCCATTTTTTATAAGACATGGGTACGTTGATGTGCTTTTCTAATTTTGGGAAGAGTACGTAGGACCACTCTTTATATTTGGGAATAGTCAAGACAAAATTTGGTAAAGGTTCTATATGACTCGTAAATTTATGTGGTCTTTGCTTGTATCTTTATGAGTGACAAATATTAGTATTGTCACATGGTCAGTTATTGACTTATGTTCTTTGATGAGCATTTAACGCATTATATATTTATATGGTTTAATACAGGTGTACATTCTCCTTTCATAGGACTTTGATGCTACATTCTTAAAATTTTGGGAGAGGTGTGCATAGGATCAGGCCGGTAGCCAGCCAAAAAATGTACGAGGGGCCCGGTAGAAGTTAGAGGGGGCGACCCAACCCTCTAATATATATAATTGGGAGAGGTGTGCATAGGATATAATAGTTCATCACCATATTATAGTTCCTTTGCAAGCCTACCGTGAAAATTTTAGGGGGGCAGTGCAAATTTAGGGGAGGCCCGGCCCATCCTAGCCCCCTGTGGATACGGACCTGCATAGGATGCATCTTGAATTTGGGAATTGTCAAAACTAGGCCTCTGGTAAAAATTGGATGGAACTTGTGTTCTCTCTTACCAAAATTTAAATTTGAGGATGTTGACCTAATGTATCATCATTTCGTTTTGAAAATTAGTGTAAACTCATAGTCTAAGGTTATTGGTGTAAAACTTATAGAACTTGAAACCTGATAGGCAACGATAGATATGAAACAACACTAATTTCATACTTTGAACTTTAGTCACAATTCATAGACCAAGGTCATTGGTGGAAAGTTATTTTCACTGAAATCTGATTGGTTGATTTTTTTTCCTTCGAGCTTTAAATTTTGAAGTTGAGACCTGATAGGTAACCTATTGATATACAATAACAATTTCACACTTTGAATCTTAGAATTGTAGTTAGGACTCTCAGGCTAAGGTTGTTGATGTGAAAAAAAAATAACATATGGTACCTGATAAATCGATTGATAGGTAACAACACTTTGAACATTAGTCACAACTCAGTGTCAAACATTTAATGGAAAGTACTTTTTGGTGCAAACTGATTGGTTAATGACCAGAAGTTTATTCTTAATACAATCTGATTGGCTGATCAATTTCAAATCTTTGATTTTAAAATGTTTTAAAAAATTATGCTTAACAATATTTGTTTCGTTGACAATTTGAGGAGTTTGTTTGAAAACTTGTTTGAAGTTTTTTTTTTTTTTTAGTTTGAAAATTTTGGTTTGAGAAGTTTTAGTTTCAAAAATTTGACTTTAAAAAATGTGCGTGCATATACGGTGAGTCTGAAAAGTTCGTTGAATGGTCGTAGAAAATAAAGGAAACAAGAGTTACAAACAAAATACTTTTACTGGCCTTCAGAGTAACCACCATTACTTACAACATAGTTCTGACACCGATTGTAAAGTTGTTGGAAACTGTCAGCATATGTTTCTTGTGGAATCTCTCGAAGGACCGTAATTATGTGTTGTTGTATATCCGCAATGTCTACAAAACGTAAGCCTTTCAGGGCTAATTTAAAGCAGATAAACAAAAACAAGTCTGTCGGTACCAATCTGGATAATAAGGAGGGTGTTGAAGAACAGTCACTTTGTGTTGAGAGAGAAAGTTGAGCACGTAAATCGTAGTGTGAGAACGGACGTTGTCGTGCTGGAAATTGAACTGTCTGCTCCGGTAAAGTTCTGGTTGAACCCGCCAAATGCGTTGCATGATGAAACTCCCTCGTGAGCTTCCGCATTGACAGTTTGAACGTCGTTAGAAATTCACTCTCTTGCTGTCGAAAAAGACGATCAACATTATTTTAATCATGAATTTTGCCAGCTGGCTTTTTTGAGAGGCTGGGAAGACAACGAACACTATACCATTGAATATAACTTGGTCTCCAGATCGTATTGATATCACCACGTCTTATCTCCTGTAATAATCGTTTTCAAAAACTGCGGATTTCTGTCACACATGTCGACGAAATCTCCAGATGTTTCCATCCAAGTTTTCTTCTCCTTTTCTGTCAGCGTGTGCGGTACAAACCTTGCACAAATCTTTGTCTTTTTCTAATGTTCGTGAACAACACTGCTTACACTGTCTTTTCTTATCTTCAGCTCTTCTGCTAGCATTCTTAAAGACAGCCGCCTATCATTCCCAAGCGTCTGTTGACTCCTTCGACGTTGTGTGGGATTGTGCTTGTTGACAGTAAATCTGAATTCGGCTCATCCTCGACACCTTCTTATTCATCTCTAAAGCATTTAAATCACTCCAAATACACTTTTTATACACTGCTTCAATACCATACACTTTCACTAATATCCCATGTGTCTCCGTTGCCATTTTCCATAATTTGAAGCAAAACTTCATGTTAAAGCGTTGCTTCATTTTGTAGTTCTCACAGTGATTCCATTAGCTTGATCGTAGGTGCACCACTGCTTCATTTCACTTCTGTAATTTGCACGATAGTTGGCGCTTGTTGACATGTCTCTCAGTGTGTATGCGCGAGCACCTCATCCTAACCAGCGCTGTTTTTTTAAACATGGGACCGTTCACCGAACTATTCAGATGTATCTTGTATATAAATAGGTCTACGCGTTACGGAATTATACGTGATCATATATTAACAACATTAAACTATCATCTGTTAAGGAATTTCATGACCTCACTCCAGAGACTGTAATGAGATCCTGATCATATTTATTGGAACTGCGAAAAAGTTATGCTCTTTGAAACTACAAGAGAATAATCAAAAACGTAGATCTATGTTAAAGTTATGCGCGAGCAATGAAGTTGACAAAATTGTTGTCGTAACACTTTCTATAACATAGTTTGGAGGGTGTAAAACTAGGGATGGCCCTTCTCTTATGTACTGTTCGGAAATCCTTCCACTTTTCTTTATCTAATTTCTTCTTCCCTTTCACTTCTCAATTCTTTTTTTGCAGATATGGTTTGGCTCACATCTGTAGTCCTTTCTAATTTTGTTTTATTTTCCTCCTATTTGATTGTTTTCTTTATTTCTTTTCTCTTCTACTTGTGTAGGAATTGTTCCTCTCCTTGCTTATGCCTAATCAGCCATTTTCAACTGAATGCTCTGTGACGTCAAAGGGTAGTACTCCCTTCCTATTAAACCACATGGAGAAGGGAAGGAGTAGCAAGATAATCTGACATTGATAAAAGACAGTGGTGAAAGACATAGAACACCGGTCAAGTAGTAGGTACTTTTCCAGACATATCACTCGTGGAATCATAACTACGTGTACGCTGGCGACACTTGTTTATTTCATTCTCCTACCCAACTCTTTTTCCTCCTAAACTCAACAACATATTTCCTTTAGTTATTTTTCTGACTCTAGAAACTTGCTAACTAGGTCGTGCATTGTGCGATTGGACTGCGTTTAGTCCTTCTTCTCAAATTCAGTTTTTAATTCCTTTCATTTCTTCTCTGCTTGTATCTCTGGATTTATTTATCAGCATCCTATCTTTGTTTGCTATTCTATTTCTGTGTGTTTGCTATTCTATTAACTCATATATATATATATATATATATATATATATATATATATATGAGGGGAATTCAATAAGTAAAGAGACAAATTGCTATAGCTCAATAAAGATTTATTTCAATCTTTCAAAACTAAGGCTATTTTTCAATATAATCACCCTTTACAGTTATGCATTTGTCCCATCTTTCTTGCAGCTTCCTAATTCCCTTGGCGAAGAAATCTTTCGATTTACCCCGAAGCCACCTTTGCACCGCTGCCTTAACTTCCTCATTGTTAGCAAATCTTTTTCCACGTAGGGCGTCTTTGAGTGGTCCAAACAGGTAAAAATCAGATGGGGCGAGGTCTGGGCTGTAGGCAGGATGAGGTAAGACCTCCCAACCCAATTCTTGAAGCTTATCTCGGGTCAGCTGGGCTGTATGAGGGCGGGCGTTATCGTGCTGAAGAATGACTCCTTTTGACAGGAGTCCACGGCGTTTGCTCCTGATAGCTGGTTTAACTTTGTGTTCTAGCATCTCAGAATAGTATAGGCTATTGATAGTTCGCTGATCTTCAAGGAAATCGCAATAGATTGGACCCTGTGAGTCCCAAAAGATGGTCAGCAGCAATTTACCAGCGGAAGGTTGAACCTTGAATTTTTTTGCAAACTGGAGAGCTAGTGTGTTTCCACTCCATACTCTGCCTTTTGGTCTCAGGGTCGTAGTGATGGATCCAGGCCTCGTCGCAAGTCACTATTCTTTCAAAAAAAAAGCGTCTCCTTCAATCAAACTTCGTTGCGTTAAGGCTTGACAAATGGAAAGCCTTGATTCTTTATGAGGGTCAGTAAGCTGTCTGGGAACCCATCTGGCACACGTTTTTCTGTACTTTAAAATGTTCCTAATGACATTGTGAACAGTTCCAACACTTACTTGAACTTCCTCAGCTATCATTTCAACAGTAATTCTTCTGTTATCACGAATAAGTCCGTCAATCCTCGATTCCAACGAAGAACCAGAAACTTCCACTGGACGTCCACATCGGGGTTCATCACCTACACTAGTTCGGCCACTTTTAAACCGATCAACCCACTTGTACACATTCGCACGGTTCATACAACTGTTACCGTACTGTCTCAACATTCGAGAAAAAATTTCACTTGGTTTTACACCTTCTGCGACTAAAAACCTAATGACTGAGCGCTGTTCTTCTAAGGTGCAATCTTCTAGAGGACTTGCCATGATGAATTGATATTTTTGAAGTTATGTTGGCATAAAATTACGAAACAGCAGATCAGAGCATATCCCAAGGTTGCCAGCTAACACCCCTGAAAAAAAAATGATTAGTGTTAAAAATATAGACTTTGTCTCTTTACTTATTGAATGATCCTCGTATATATTGACAACAAAAACGACTGTGCTTGTGCTTATTAAGCCAGGGATGTAAACTAAGTGCACAGTATTTGTTGCTTCTACCTACTATCCAAAGTAGGTAGGAAACGAGAAACTTCTTCTATCTCCACCAACCTAAGAAACTTAGGATTTATGTTGAATGACATGCGAAAGTGATATAATCAAAACTTGATAATGTTAATCTTTAGAGAACTCATTTATTCAATTATTGTTTATAGTAGAGCTTTTAGTAGTAGGATGTTTGTATGTGTTATTAAGTAAAATAGTCAACTCGCATTGCATAGAACTATCTATGAATTGGTCAAAGATTGAATATCAGAGATGTTATTCTAGCATACCTTGATGAACGAGGTTCGAATTTCAGACTTCACAGTTCGTCTCACAGTGGATGGATGTCCACTGGAACGTAGTTCGCTGTTGATCTCAATAATGGCTCTTATTGAGAATCCTACTCCTTGGACTACTCTCTGGTGACTGATCCTCTACGGGTCTCTCAGAACTGATGATCCTTGACTGATCGTCTACGGGTCTCTCAGAACTGATCCTGATTCCCTCAAACATTAGGTTTTTATCATCATGTTCGTGATGACGAATTCTATTGTTGTTGATTGCATATTCTGACGTTTTACATCTCTGAGCCGAAATTGTGCTTATTCACAATTTCTGCATTTTCTTTCATTGACCAAATTCTGTAGACAGCTTATGTCTGCGAAATTTCCACTTTTACCTAATTTTAGTTATGTGTCTGTGTTTACAAAATTTTCACAACGTTTGACATTTATATATTTCATATTTGTTTTGTTATTATTATGACACTGCAGACTCGTGTCTACTTCTTGATGAAACAACAAGCATCAGCAATGCATAGTGATGATATAACATGTCTGCAACTTAATTACAGCACTTTAGAATAATAAACAAAACATTGTCATATTTCTCTCTTTAAACCAATTAATGAAATTAATAAATTTTAAATCTTTACATTTTCTATAATTTTGGAGTGTCGTGAAGCATCTCCACCATGACAACAAAAACGACTGTGCTTGTGCCTATTAAGCCAGGGATGTAAACTAAGTGCACAGTATTTGTTGCTTCTACCTACTATCCAAAGTAGGTAGGAAACGAGAAACTTCTTCTATCTCCACCAACCTAAGAAACTTAGGATTTATGTTGAATGACATGCGAAAGTGATATAATCAAAACTTGATAATGTTAATCTTTAGAGAACTCATTTATTCAATTATTGTTTATAGTAGAGCTTTTAGTAGTAGGATGTTTGTATGTGTTATTAAGTAAAATAGTCAACTCGCATTGCATAGAACTATCTATGAATTGGTCAAAGATTGAATATCAGAGATGTTATTCTAGCATACCTTGATGAACGAGGTTCGAACTTCAGACTTCACAGTTCGTCTCACAGTGGATGGATGTCCACTGGAACGTAGTTCGCTGTTGATCTCAATAATGGCTCTTATTGAGAATCCTACTCCTTGGACTACTCTCTGGTGACTGATCCTCTACGGGTCTCTCAGAACTGATGATCCTTGACTGATCGTCTACGGGTCTCTCAGAACTGATCCTGATTCCCTCAAACATTAGGTTTTTATCATCATGTTCGTGATGACGAATTCTATTGTTGTTGATTGCATATTCTGACGTTTTACATCTCTGAGCCGAAATTGTGCTTATTCACAATTTCTGCATTTTCTTTCATTGACCAAATTCTGTAGACAGCTTATGTCTGCGAAATTTCCACTTTTACCTAATTTTAGTTATGTGTCTGTGTTTACAAAATTTTCACAACGTTTGACATTTATATATTTCATATTTGTTTTGTTATTATTATGACACTGCAGACTCGTGTCTACTTCTTGATGAAACAACAAGCATCAGCAATGCATAGTGATGATATAACATGTCTGCAACTTAATTACAGCACTTTAGAATAATAAACAAAACATTGTCATATTTCTCTCTTTAAACCAATTAATGAAATTAATAAATTTTAAATCTTTACATTTTCTATAATTTTGGAGTGTCGTGAAGCGCATACTGCAACAATATATAAGAAATAGTTCGGTTTTAAATCAAAATCCGCTTTCAGTTTTCTATGATACGTGTTTCAGTTTTAAAACTGGTTCGTTTTTTGAATCAAAAAATTATGCTTCTTTGTTAACTAGTTTGGAAATGTGTAATGCAAGAACGAAAACTGAAAAAGAAAAGTCCCACTGGATTTAATTAAAAAAAAAAAAAAAAAACTTTTGGTTAGAAACCGGATCGGGTTTTGAAGAAAACCGAAACCAGTTTTAGTGGAAAACCGAACTGATTTAGGAGATAACGAAATTTCGGTTTTTGAATTTTTCTAAAAAAAGTTCCCAATTTTTATAAAAAACAGTTTTTATTTATCCCTAGATGCAATATACTGTCTCGTATTTGTCTCGTATTTCTTCTTTAACTCGTTATTTTCCACCCTTCTTTAACCTTGAAGTACATCGTACTTGCGTTGTTTGTTCAACATTTCTCTTCTAACCTTTTGTTTGTTTTTCCTGTATATATCATTTCCACATCTTGCGCACATTACCTTAAACATATTTGTTCGTAATCTCTCTGTATTTCTTTCCCCTTCTTCTAATTCTTGTCGTTTCAAATACTTGTCTCTTCGTTTTCAGTACGGCCTTCCTAAACAATCTTAATTTTCTTCTTCGAGTAGATTATTCTATCGTTCGTCCTGATAAAAAAAAAAAAAAAAAAAATTATCTAAACAATTCAAAAATGAAATGAAATGAAATATTTTAGTTTAACGTCCCACGATTATGTCTCTTTTAGACTAAAGGAGACAATGATCAAAACAAGTGAATGATGATAGAAGATTTGGTGGAATGAAAGCATGGGAGGAAACCGGAAGTGTCCCTTGAAAACTTACAGACACGATGTTGTCCATCACAACCTTAATTGGTCCGAAATCGAACCAGGTACCTCATACACCAGAGAGGTAAGCGCTCTCTACCACTGAGTCAGCGTGGCCTAAACAATTAAAGAAATATTGTTATTTTAGTGACTGTTAGAAAAACATATTCAAATAAAATAAACAAAATCTACAAAACATTGAACTATAGAAAACAGAAACATGATCAAAGATTAGATATATATTAGTGGTTTATAAAGCTGACAAAGTGACATGGGTGAGAATAAATTATGGTGCGTAGTTTCCGAGAAAATCGAGAAAAATATTTTTTGGGTATACGTAAAAATTGATGCTGAACAATAGCCATGGCGCCTATTGAGAAGAAACTGGTGCTGAAGTATAGACCTGTCCTCATGACATATTCATTATGTCAAATAGGAAGAGAACAGTACAGAATATTGTTAATGAGATAAAATCCTAAAACTAACTCTTAAACTTTACTTTCTGTTTCCTTAAAATATTGTGTAAAGATGAGACAGATATCAATCGAAAAATCACATGGAGTTAAACAAAACGAAATGCTTGTCAACAAAATTTGCAAACACAGACATTGATGTATTTCCAAGCTGGTAGTATGTACTACGAAACAATGTCGGTAGGTGAGGTTAGAGCGGAGTAACAGCTGATTCAATATGGCGACACCACTACACAGTTACACCAAAGAGGAATAGCGTGGGAGTTATTCAATTTTTATGGAGTGAAAGTTTGAAACTGGTTGATATTCATCGAAGAATGAAGAGAGATAAAGGAACGCCTGTCTGTCACAGCGGCAAGTCTACGAGTTGTGTAGGAAGTTCACAGAAGGCATGATTTTGTTGATTGATGTTCCCTTTCAGGTTCGCGTAAGGTTCATTGAGTTCTGACAGAGGAGTCCATCGCCGCAGCAAATCGGCTTATTCAGGAAAACCTTAGTCTCACAATGGCTAAAATGGCTCCCGTGCTGAGCTTCGGATCAGTAAAACGCATAGTGCATGAGGTACTCCGGTACAGAAAATTGTCCGTTAGGTGGGTTCCTAGACAGGTGACCCAGGACCTGAAAGATCGTCAGGTCGACACATGCCAAGAACTGCTAAGACGTTATATAGAGGACGGTAAGGATTTTTTAGCTCACATTGACACCGGAAATAAAAGTAGGGTGCACCCGAGATGGAACATGCAAGCAAAGAATGGAGACATTCGTCTTTGTCGAAACCAAAGAAGTTTTGCAGGCAGTCATGTACACGGGAAGTTATCTTGACTTTATTCTGGGATAAAAATGGTCCTATTCTGGAACCCCATATGCTCTCACGTACTTACATTAATCTTCTCAAGAACTATTTGAAGCCAGCAATACATACAAAGCGAATGGAATGTTGAGTACATGTGTTTTGCTTCAACATAACAACGCCCTTCCTCATTCTGCTCGTACAACCATGAAAACCAACGGGGACCTACGATTGAAGAGTCTCCTATATCCACCATACTCACCAGATTTGGCACCATCAGATTTCCATATCTTAGGTCTATTAACCCTTTAACTGGTTATGACGTAGTATTACGTCATGACATATGTGCAGTAGAACTGAAAACGGCTACGACGTAGTACTACATCTTGATTTTAAAAAGTCACTAATGTTCAGTGGCAATGACGAATGTCTCTCTTGAAAACTTTTCCTCTTACATTTAAATCGGAAACAAATGAATAGATGGCTGTGAATGCCCATAATGCGAAAATGACAATGACTTTTGGAATAACAGATGGCACATTGTTGCTCATAAGAAGAACTTGCTGCTGCTGTAATGAAAGAAACAGAAACTGCATTTCAAAACAGTAGCAAACGTCTAGATGATGCGGGGATGTCTTTGTAATGATTTTTGTTTATTGTTGTGTGCTATTGTTGTTTGTGTGAAACATACATAATTGTTTCGTAATTCTACAGTTCTTACGGCTACGACGTAATACTACGTCTCCCACCTGACAGTACACATTTCCAGAAAACTGAGCCAGTTAAAGGGTTAAAGGAGTACATTGGAGGACAGAAGTTGAAGTCTGATGAATACGTCCAATCGGCGATGCACGAGTAGCTACAGCGTCAACCAAAATATTTTTTTCTTACGCTGTTTTACAGCACTTCCTATCCAATGACGTAAGAGCATTGAACTGGGGGGACTATATAGAAAAATAATACATAAACAAACATTCTCCTTGCAGTGAAATAGTGAAAAATATATTACTTGCGGTTTTCATTTGATTCTCCCTCGTATATATAGGTGTTTGCCTTCTTCTTGCGATGACACACATATTCCTAACCGTGACGCCTATACTGCTAACAGTGACTCACATACGTACACATAAATATTTGAATAACAAGTAGAGAGTAATTAGTTTGAACAATTATTTGAATTATGAATAAATTATCAGAATTATTCAATAGCACCAACTGGAAGTGAAGGACTATTTGAAATCGATTCTGTATTCAATTATTAAAAGAAAACAAAAGAATATAGTTTATAACGAGATTTCTCTTCAAACAGGATAAAGAGAGACTGTGAACAATAAAAGGAGAAAGAGGTGAAAGTGTACAGAACACAAGATTAAAAAAAAAAGTAAGTGTAGAATACAAAATGGAAATAGTGTAACAAAATAGGATGGATTTTAAATGCCATGGCATGTGCTTCGGATGGGTGTTATAAAAGATTTTCTTTTTCTTGCTGTCACAGTATTTAAAAAAAAATCCTAAAGTACTATCATCTCGTTGACGAGGAGGATTCCAGCCAAGAACTGCAGCTGATGAGGAGAAAGAGGAGAATAAAAGATACCACGGCGCTTAAGAGGAGTAGAGAAAGAGAGAGAAGGAGGGGGAGAAAACAGGCGGCTGAAGAAAATCTTGTAGAGGGCGGTATGGTGCAGCATGAGGGAATGACGTCATGATTAATTAGTATCAGTGACTGTAGCCGGTTTTCCAGCGTGAATAATTACGAGTTCTTCTCTCGCCGTTTTGCCCGAGAGTATAGCGTGTATACCAGGGACTGCCGAGGCTTAATTAGTTTTGCTCCCTACCACCACCATCGCATCGCATCGCTTAAGCCCTCATCTCACCCTTTCCCTCTTGAAATCTAGATGTCGCACGAGTTCCTGCAGTTATCAAGCGTCCTAGCTTCAAGCTTGGATGATAGAAGAGTAAAATAGTTCTTTACTGCTACTACCACTACTATACTTTGCTCACATAACGCGGTCTTAAATCTATAACGCTCTAAGTCGACCTGGCATTGCTAAGAGCGCTCGTTCATTTCTCTATCTTACACACACTCTCTCTCTCTCACACACAGATTCACTCACAATTTGACTCCAGCGGCGTTGCCACCCCCAGCCCAAAAATGTTATATTCGCTTCACCCGTCTCTGGTCTCTTTTTCTTTTTCTCCTTGCTTCTTCCTATCCAATTCTTCTCTCTTTCGCTTGCCGGCTCACTCACCCCATCTAGCGAGCGTTTTTCTTCTCTCTCTTGAGTCAACTCGGTGGGAAAAAGCGACTCGCTAAATGAGCGAACGTGATTACCAGAAGTAGAAATTAAAATAGACTCAGTCCGACTACCTTCCGTCGTCCTAATGAAAAGAAGGTTGCTTTTTAGAATGAGATCACGGAACAGTTGAAGAAAAGATTGGGAGGGAGATGATTGTGATGATGGTGATGATGACGGAAACGTTTCAGGGTTGCCAGATGTAAATAATTCAAATTTTATTTATTTTTTTTCTTTTTCTTTTTCACGAAATGAAAACTAAATTATTTAATTGATGTTTACAAAGACGTAGAACTCCAAAGTGTTAATTGACAGCTATGATGAATGTTTCTGAAACACAATATCTAAAGTTTTGCTACACGTTTACTTAATTTTTGTCAAGACATTTTTCTTCGTTAAAGAAGACTATAGTGTTTAATTAAATACAGTTTTAGATTTCCTTTATTTATATAGCGATAATGTTCAGTAATGGTAAGGGTTTCCTGTCCAGTTGCTCAAGAAAAAAAGAAAAGCGTGAATTCCTTTTATTATTATTATTATTATTACAGTGACACAAATGTTATTTAATTGGTTTTTGTGTACAAAATTTTAGACAACTAATCAGGACCGTATAGGATTTTCTGAGGGAGGTGCACCAATAACTATCAGTACATTTGAATCAAATTTAATTAAAAAAAAAAATGCCTTTAGGCATCTGTGATGTGTATGAGGAACTGAGTTAAACCTTGTGTTTAGCAAACCCGCTTTCTTGTATGCCCGAAACAGAAACATGGCATGAAATTTTAGGAAAGTATTGCTATTTTTACTGCCAGTTTTTCACTTTAGATAGTGTATATTCAGAGCGGATGGGGGGATGCAGTGCTCCGGCGCACCCTCCCTAAATCCGGCCTTGCAACCAATTGTTTGTATTTACCTTATGCCAGAGAGAGCAAAATGATTTTGTATAATCAAAAAAATAATAGCTCAAGTTATAAGTATGGGATTCTATTATTAACAAAAATGAAATATTTCAATTTAGGGTCCCACGATTAGGCTGAGGGAGACGATGATTTAGGTAAGTAGTAATGATGATATAAGAATCGATGGAATGAAATGTGGGAGGAAACGGGAATACCCCTACAAAACTCATTTATACGATGTTCTTCACCACAAACATACTTGGCCGGGAATCGAACTATAGGTAAGCGCTCTGAGCTACCGTGCCTCCCTCTACGATAGATAGATATATAGATAGATATTGCGGCTATAGTGATCTCAGAATGATTTCTTTTTCTGTGCATCTCAATTAAAACCTTATTGTCCACTTGATTCTTTTCTCACCTCTTTATATTCACTAATTTTCATTACTATACGTCTTGAGGATATATTTCTATAACTTAATTTAGGTGGAATTTAACTGAATATTCTATATTCCCTACTTTAACGACCTCAGTAATCAATTTGGTAAAAAAAAGAAAAGAAAAGAAAGAAAGAAAGAAAGAAAGAAAAAAAGAAAGAAAGAAAAAACACCGGGCACTTGACAGAGTTTATGAAAACAAATTAACTCAGAACATGATTAGATAAAATTACAGATGTCAAAACTTCATCTTTTTTTTTTGTAATTTAGAAACCTTATCGCAGCCCTGGCCACGGCGAGCAGATAGTGGAAAATCTCCTCGTGAACGCTCACGAGCATTCTACGAGCAAATACCATTGTTCGTGCTTCGTGAATCTTCGGGTTTTGTCCTTAGAGGAGCGGAAGTGTTGTCAACCTTGGCGGTAATCACTAGCTTACCAAATAAAAAAAAAAGTATGTATGGTAACTGATTGCCATTTAGTGTATAGTGTTTTTTACAATGTGGTAACCGTTAACTATAGACAACACAAACTGGTAACAGCAATCAAATGATAAACTATGTACGTTCCTTTTCTTCTTTTTTCTTTCCTTTTGTTAAAGAAGGATGTGGTGGAACCAAACCATCGCTTACATTTATAAAAATTTGCCAGTTTGCCCAATGGAAAACCAGTTTTCAATATATATATATTATCAAGTTCTTAATCCGAGCGTGGGTATGTTGTTTCGCTTTTTAGGAAAAGAGATAATCTGTTGATACGAAAAAAAAATACTGTAGCACTTGTTTGTAATTATCTAAGTATTATCTCCAGAAAATTAGCTTATGCATGTATGTGTGTACGAATAGGCTTAGCAAGGGGTTGGTTGTGGAGATTAGAAGCCACTATTACACTATCAATAGGAAGAATAGTATTTCTTACTCCACTTTTAAAGTGGGGCCGCGGTGGCTCAGTGGTAGAACGTTCACATCTGGTGCTTGGGGTCCCGGGTTCGATCCCAGCCCCCGCCAAGTGAACTTTGCGGTGGACAAACACCGTATGCGTGGGTTTTCTCGGGGTTTTCCCATTTCCTCCCACTTTCTTCATTCTATCATTTCATTCATTACTCATCATCACCGTCTCCTTTAGCCTAACCGGTATAACCGTGGGACGTAAAACCCAAAGATTTCATTTCATTTTTTCCACTTTTAATGTTACTTTGATCGCAAAGAATCAAACAAAATATTAAGAGAGCCAAAGAGATTTTCCATTTTTAAGAGTGACCATTAGTGGGTACCATTAGTTTTTTTTTTTTTTTTTTTTTTTTTTTTTAACAAGGAGTGTCTTTTTAATAAGGAAAAATATATTGTCCCTGGCTGGTTGCTTGCCGGTGGCTTGTTAAAAGTGAAAAAGAATGTTAAATCATATCAACGACTGAAGCTACATGCTTGTCTTTCTTCGATAGTTACTGACTGGTTTTGAAAGTCACGATGTTGTAGGCCTACTGTAATAGCGTAAACTTGGAAGGGAACGTTCCAACTGAATGATACGAACAATTATTCCCAATGTCTTGAACATGAAACGTGGATTGCACGGATAACGCTTAAAGTGGGCTGAACTGCACTGGGATTTCCTTCCGGCAAATTAGTGTTTGGTCGGAACTCAGTTCTTCTGTGTAATTGTCTCTTAACAACATTTGAACATTTCTTTTAGATAATAATATCTAACTAACTCTATGGCCTATGGAACCCGAAGGTTCAATGCGGCGGTTACAACATATTTCCACTAACTTCTGTCCTTAGCCAACTGGATCCAGTTTCTACTCTGTACTCTTATTTCTGAAAGATCCATCTTAATATTGTCTTCCCATCTACGTCTAGGTCTTCCTAGTGGTCTTCTTCCAATTGGGTTTTCAGTTAAAATTATGAAAGCATTTCTAATTTCTTCCATTCTGGCTACACGGAATGGCCACCTGAGCCTTCTACACTTAATGACCCTAACAATGTTAAGTGAGCGGTATAAACTATGCAATTCCTCGTTATGAATTTCCTCAAATCCCCATTTTCATCCGTCTTTGGTCCGAATACTACTACTACTACTACTACTACTACTATTAATAATAATAATAATAATAATAATAATAATAATAATAATAATAATAATAATAATAATAATTATAATACGCATTATTATTATTATTATTATTATTATTATTATTATTATTATTATTATTATTATTATTATTATTATTATTATTATTTTCAACCTCCCGTCGTTCTGCTATCAATCTAGCAACGAAAGGCGTTCACAACTTAGCAAACGTGAAGCGAGTGACAAGTTACAGACCGAGTGCTAATGTAATGCAATGTCACGAATTGTGTAAGCAAGCTAAAAAAAAGGCCTGAAACAATTCGTTTCCGATTTTTGCAGTCGTTTTTACGTCTGTAAGCTGACATGTTTAATATTCGTTTCTTTCTTTCTTTCTTTCTTTTTCATTTGTTAGTTACTTCAACGCTAACTGTAACCTCTATCATGCGTCTTCCTAGATCAAAAAACGTACCAATTTTATTTCCTGCAGTGTTTTCGCGTCACTGCTTTCGAAATGGGGAGGGGGAGAGCACACCTGCACATTTCACGCTTGCGTCTGCTCAATGCTTCAACATCGTGCAAATTTGTGACCAGGCTTGGCCGTAGGTTTTTTACCATCATGTGTGGTTGGCAACACTTATCGGATGCAGTGGAAGGGGCGGAGCTACCAACACCTGTGCTCACCTGTTCTTATCTTCGCTCGTTGTCGCTCACGCTTCGGCTCCGGGAGCCAATTCATGGGCAGGCCTGCTTATTGCTTATTACAAAGTAAGATTCTAATAAGATTCCGGTTGTCCATTATCACATATCAAAATAACATACAATAAATAATTATATCAGCTTGAATTTTAAAATTTGTTTTTACATGTGGTCTTTTAAGCTTTTAATTATCATGAAGTATTAAAAACTTTTTCTATTGTCCTCGCCACACGTGCACTCAATTATTTTTGTTGGGAGGGGATCAAATTTTGAGGAGGTTCAATATTAGAAGATACTACGTTCGTGTAGTATTTAACCAGTGTTATTTTGCACCCGAAAAGACAATAAGTAACTGTTAAGTACTGCTTCACCTATATTCTATGAAAAATAATAGAACAAAGTTTGTTTTTACAAGAAAAGGTTAAACTTATATACTACGTCTGCCGTTTTTCTGCTAAACAAGTATCTATAAGTTTACTAAGAAATTGTACAATTACGTATCGAGTTATTAAGTTTTGAGGGAGTAGGTTGGAACAGGGGGATCCCTCGCGTGGATATGGCACTGTTCTCCTCAATTTTATTACAATGGTAATCACTCTATTTATAAAATTAAGAACTCTTGAGGTGAATAGCAATGACCGACCAAGCAACTTGGAGTGGTTTGAATTTCTCGGGTGCTCAGCAATACTTTGATCTACAGGTACATATGTAGAGAAATGCTGAAAGTATGCATTTGAATACGTAGGTTTGTCACCCTAATTATATCTGAATGGATTTTCATAAAGCTTTTACAGAAATGTTAGTAATATTAAAAGAAAGATTTTAGCTGATAGCAGCGACGCTAAAATAGTTTTTTTTAACGTATACGTATACGTATTGAGGTTTGTGTTTGTTTACTCCTACGGTGAATATAAATAACTTGATAGAAGTTGTCAAAATTATTAATCATAACCACAGGATCGTTGTCAAGTAAAATTAAATATGGTCATCGCTAAACGCCATATTATAAGAACTAAATATAAAAATATAAATGAAAATTTTTGTGTGAGGCGTTAAATGAAAAGGCTCGACAACGTGATCCCAAAACTGAGTAGTTTGTGTGTGGTTTTATTTGCAACGAAATAAATCCATGAAAATGAATAAGTAATTTTATTACAAAAAACAAATAAAAGACTTCTTGCAAATATTTGAGGATATATCATAGCTATTACGCATTTCTCTTGTTAGAGGCCCATTTTTAAACGAAACTTTGGTTATTATTTTAACATGCAAATAATTAATTCCTGGGACATGCGCGAACCAAGATACATATTCCTTTTATTTGGTTTATGAAATCTAGGATGAAATTCTTAAACATGAGCAAAATAGTGGAGTGAATTATAGCACAAAAGGTGAAAAGATATGAATTAAAATGAAAGTTCTAATCTTGCGTCCCAAGCATATGTTCTTAAGGTTAAAAGTTAAAAGTGAAACATTATGAAATAATTGGTGGAAGAATAATGAGGGAGGAAACGGGAGAATTCCGAAAATAAACTGGGGACACCATATTGTCCACCACCAGGGTATGTCGGCTAAAAGCAGGGAATTCGTGTTATTATTCAGTTCAAAATCTCATGTCGTCGCGAACTCTGTTAAGGAATTTGAATTTTAAAATATATAAAACAATAATCATACCTGTTGTTCTGTATGGTTGAGAAACATGGTCACTTACTCTGAGGGAAGAACGTAGACTGAAAGTATCTGAGAACAAGATACTAAGACGAATATTTGGACCCAAAGGGAAGGCGAGTGGGGAATAACGGAAACTTCATAACTAGGAACGAAGGCTCAGGTGGGCAGGTCATGTAGCCACAATGGAAGAAAGTAGGAACGCTTTCAAAGTCTTAACTGGAACACAATCGGAAAACGACTATTAGGAAGACCTAGACGCAGATGGGAGGACAATATTAAGATGGATCTTGCAGAAATAGAAATACAAAGTAGAAACTGGTTTCAGTTGGCTAAGGATAGAAGTCAATGGAGAGCTTTTGTGAGCGCAGCATTGAACTTCCGGGTTCCATAGACCCTAGAGTTAGTTAGTTAGTTAGGGGTGTACCCACTCGGGATTCACCGGGTCCGGAACCCCCGATACTTTGTAACTCGACCAACATTTGTAGACTTCCTTAACATGATTATACTTGTTCAACAGAGAAATGATTGATGTAGCCTAAATATTTGATTTTACACGTTCGTTTCCATATAAAAATAATCTAGTTCTATCAGATTTTCTGACAATATAGGTAGCAGTAATTGGCGGGTAGGTGTGTAAAGTGCGGTGTGTTTTAGAGAAATCGCATTTGAAAATTCAGACATAAATCCAAAATCCGGTGTTGGTAAAATGATTAGCTGTTGTAGCTCTTTATGTTAGTAAGACTGTTTTTTAGATTTATGTCTGAAACCCAAAACCGGATTTTTGGACTTATATCTGAACTTTCAAATGCAACTTCTCTAAAACACTAACTTTTGACTTAAGGCACTTTACACACCCACCCGCCAATTAACTACTTATTGTCTTTTCGGATGCAGAATAACACATATTTACTACTACATATACATATTTGACCCCCAGAAAAAAATTGTATTCCTCCCAAACAAAAAAAATTCTGGGTACACACCTGTTCACTTCAGCCTACCGGCCATATTAGTTGCACTCGGTAATCGAACCTGGGACTGTAATAGGAAAGAGTCAATACATTAGACTCCTGCCATTTCTTGTACTTAGAGGGGCCGAATACTGTTTCCCATGAGACGAAACGAGACGAAAAATAAAATTTTGATGTCTCAACTTGTAAGTTTTTGTAGAACTGTTGTCTCGTCTCGATTCTGGGAAAGCTCTTTTTGATCTCGTCTTGAAATTTTTCGTCTCATTTTGTAAATTTAGGTTCAAAAAATTTATACCCTGATTTTCTTCTTTCTTAATTTCATCTTGAAGTTATCAGAATCCTTTCCCGTCACGAGAGGTAAACGACAGGTGTGATGTAACAACATTTAAGTCGTATTTATTATTGGAAGATGTTGTGTAATGACTTGCGTATCTGTAAGCCTTAATAAATGCTCTTTACAACCACTTTTACAACCACCTCTTTACAATCAATTTATACTTTTTACATATTTGGATCATATAACACTAAAACAGTGTTTGAGATCTAAGACTCAGTGTTGCCAATTCGGGGAAAAGTTGCTAAATCTAGGGGATTCGAATTTGAAGAGAGTGACAAAAAGTTATGTTTCCGATTTGGTGACATTTTTGGTGATTTTTAAATGACGATTTAGCGATTTATTTACAAATCTAGCAACTGTTATGTTCCGAACAACTTGTGCTCCTGTAATCAGTCAATTTCATTTTCGAAACAATTTTGATATTTTTGTTTTTTTAAATCAATTTTTTAATCACTTCAAGCGGCGAGATGTTGGGTAAGTGTACAACTTGACCACCCCTCTGCACTCTCGTTTTGTTTTCCGTTACACCATAGCATCTAATGGAGAACAAAGTCCTTTAGTTTGTATATCTTCTCTAAGAGGCACAAGTAGACCTAATACAGCATTACCAATAGCAAACCGATTAGTAGTAGAAGTGAAACTTAAACTGAAACGGATGTTAGTATAGTAATATACTAATGAAAACAGTGAAAATCTATCAGGTGCGTACCCAGAAAAATGTTGTTGGGTGACTCCGGTGAACTCGCAAGTACACGCTCTTGAACTCTGAGTTTCACTGCCACTTCTCCCATCAAATAAGACAAAATACTACACTACTGATTTAAAATACGAACAAAAAATACAGAAAACAATGCAAAATGAACTTCGAATCCAAGGATTGATTGTATCCTGTAGATAAAGACATAAACAGAACATGAGTGTAGTAGAAGTAGTAACAATAGCCGGCTTTGTATTAAACCTTGACCTTGTTGAAAACATGATAATCCATATAAGTTACATCTGAAAGTTTAAAACAATACATACAGACAAAAAAATTTCACAAATAAGTTTTAGTAACTTTTCATCTCAAACTGGAGTCTTTTATCTTTCGTTTAGCTACTTTTCATGTCAAGGTTTTGGCAACACTGCTAAGACTTGGGGGAACCATTGTTGGCGACGTGTCTCAAGAAAAAATTCTGATTTCGTCTCAATTTTTATTTTAAAAAAGACACAAATTATCGTGTTTTACTACATCTTGTCTGCAGTTTCAAAATAAACTTCTCGTCTCGCGGGCAAAACGAGGTGTAGAGTTAGCGAAAGTGCCAAACTACTGAGAACGATAAAAATTTTTGGTATTTATATTACATTTTATCTTGTACTCAGAAGGAGTGACTTTCTGAGATGTTTCAAATTTATCTAAGACCTCCAATTTCTTTGGCGGACCGAATGTTACATATTTCCTTTTGGCTGCCATGACTAACAAACCAATTCGAGACGACCATTCTCAAACACAAATTTAGAATTTAACGCATTATTGATGTGGAGTTATAACCTATCTTAGTAAAACAATAAGAAAACAATTAAGAAATAAATCCAGCTTGATGACCGGTTTACTGAGAGGTGGAATTGCTGTAAGATGCCTGGGAGATATGCAACCCAAGATACACCTACGAGAAAAGCTTGGATAGAATTGAAGCAACAAAAAGTCTATTTTTAACAGGCATTTCAATATACTAATGGTCAAGTACCTGGAATATATGCAACCCATCCTCCTTTTATTAAGTGCTCGAACGCCTAGGGCGAAATGTGCTCGTACCGTCATATTAAACTCGAAAGCATACACAGAATAAATAGATAACATTTTTTGGCACACATAGAATACAAGTGTGTGCCTCGGTAGCTCAGTGGTAGAGTATTCATCTCTCGTGCATGGAGTCCTCGGTTCGATTCCAGCTAGCATCAAGTGACCTTTGTGGCGGACAAACGCCTTGTGCGAGGGTTTTCTAGGATTCTTCTTTTTCCTTCCACTTTCTTTATTCTACCACTTCATTCGTTTCTCATCATCACCATTTTCCTTGGCCTACACGGCATAAACATGGAACGTAAAACTTATAGATTTCATTCCATTTAATTTAAAATACAAGTGGTTTTGGATTTTGTTCATGGTATTATTGTAATACATTTTCCTTAGATTCGAAATTAACTCGGTAAGGAGAGTTTGGCAGTTTCCAAATACAGTAAAACCTTCTTTAAAGGACATCACTCAACAGCGAACATCTCCATAATACGAAAACTTTTTGTCTTTCCCGCAAAAATATGTGTACTTGTTATGGGGAAGAACAATCTCGGGTATGAACACGGATAGTCTTCTTTTAGCCCAAACGTTTTAATAACCTCTTCATAATCGACAGTAGTTATTCTCAGCTCATACTTACTTTAGCACAGGAATTACTTTCTGCAGTTTAAAAATAAACCCTAATTGACCCCTTCAAGTTATAATGTATCATTACGATCATAGGTATTCTGCCATTATTCGTAGGTCACTTGCCGTAATTGAGAAGCTTTCATGTTCCACAATCTTCCACTAGCCTCTGTCTTTACGTACGATTTTTCAGTTTTAAAATTTCGATTTTTCAGTACGATTATCGTCCACCAAGTGTAGTCTTCTTCACCCCTCCCTCTCTTTCCTGGCACTTTACCCTTTAGCACGTCCATCATGATACAGTTCCTCGTCCAATAGTCCTTCTCAAGACATCCCTCTCCCGCAGATCCTTATGGGGGGAGGCATTTTACCACCGGAACTATATTTTGACTTGCGAAAGACCATTGTATGTATGTTCTCTTTCTGTTGTCAGCAAACTAGGGAAAAATAGAGTGGTAGTTTCCTGTTGCCTTCCACCCCGCAGTACCCCAGCCATTAAATTCACTCTGACCACGCCTGAAACTTATGTCTAAGTTACCGTACCAATCACGAATTACAAACAATTACGATTAGAAACTGTGTCCAAAAGATTATACGGTAGACAACTAATGTAGATTTTTCTAAGAAATTTATAAATTATCATGACTGGTTAGATATGTCTACATTTTCAGTATTTAATAATTATAATACTGTTGCATGTTGCTATTGAGCCATTTTTACTCTCAATATGGTTAATAAGCTAATTAAGGGACGATTTTACAGAGAAGGATATAATCACAGAAGAATTGTGCAGTTATATGTCCATATAAGAACATATTTCCCAATTATGTTGGAAGATTCAAAATTTTATGTAGATGCAGTTAAAAAATAAGAGCTGAAATAATTATTTTTAAGTACAGAGCTATTCCTCAAAGTACCATGCTTCATGCGTCATTCTTTTCCGAATGAAACAAGCTGTTGGATGGTACTTCGGATATTTGTGCGTGGCATATACAAAAAGGGAAATTTGAGATAATTCTTTCAATAGAACTGCAGTGTGAAAATAAAAGTTTTCTGATCTCTATGACTAGTTAGGGGTTAAAAGGACGGAACTACTGATAAAGGTTATTTTTTGTCATTTACGGTCATACACTCTGAAACATATCTGTAAGGCTTTCTTACAACTTGTTTTTATAATCCTTGCGTGTCAATGAAACAATCAAATATTTTTAGTTGTGTGAGAAACACATGCAGATTTCAGAAGAAAACGTAACATCATCCTTAAGTATTTATAATGGCGTCATCCTTACTTGCCAGCGAACAATAGAGACCTTGCTTTCTTTCCAGCAACTTTTAAAAAGTAAAGAGAAAGAAAGCAGTTCCAATAAAGAACGGACCTTTCAGAGGTGTAATAAAGGGCATATGCACATCACTTAACATATACACTATGCCGTGTCAAAGGATTAAAAGAATAACAAAACAAAATAATAGAAATCATACTTAAAAAGTAAAAAAAAAAAATCGTTTTTAAGAAAATTACTTTAAAAACGGTTCTATTTATGCATGACTAAAAAGAAGACCATGGGGAGTGCTCTTATACACAAACACTTGATTTACATGTGAATTAAAGAATTTTTAAATTGCTAGTGTATGAGAGCGATCCCTATGCTTTTCTTTTTTAGTCAAGCATAAATAGAAATATATGTTAAAATAATTTTCCTAAAAACAGAATTATTTTTTATTTTTTAAGTACGATTTGCTTTGTTTAGTTTGTTGTTTTTTCTAAAAAAAGAAAATGTATAAATTTTATTTTTTATACAATTGATAGCAGAAAGGCTTGATCTAGGGATGACCAAAACTTTATGGGAATCCGGATTCCGGAAAAATTTATTTTCCGGAATCGGAAATTTCACTTTCAGCATTTCGAAAAAAATCCGGAATTTTTTCGAAATCTGGAATTTTTCTGAGTTCCGGAAGTTTTCCGAACGCCGAAATTTTCCAAAATTCGGTATTTTTTAAATTCAGGTATTTTTACAAATTCCGGATTTTTCCCGAAATTAATTTTTTTCCCTAATTCCGGAAGTTTTCCGATTTTAGTTTCCGGATTCCGGAAAATAAAAATTCTGGAATTGGCCATCCTAGCTTGTTCTTCACATTTGCTAAACAAGATGCAACCTATAATATGATAGAGCTATTTGAGTTGCATAACTTGAAGGGTTTCTGCGAAAGAAATTGAATCCTCATCAACTTAAAATACGAGTTTAAAGATTATAAATAGCATGGTCTCTTCTCTGCTGTTACCTAGAATAACGCCAAGGCAATGGTGTGTATTTGTATCAATGACAAGCATAGAAACCGACAAACAAAAAACAAGCCATTCAGCTTTATACATAAGATTATAGTGGGGAAAACTTGTGTGTATTTACTGCTATTTACTTTAACTTGTTATATAATTCACTCGTACTGATGGGTAAGATGTAAAATATGTTCTACAATATTTAATTTCCTCAGAAACTTTCATACCTCATCAATAAAAGTGGTTAGAACATAATCAACTTGAAGTGTTGTCGAGGAAATATATCAAATAAAGATGAGCGTGTGTGAGGGTGAAGGAATGGAAGAAAACTTCGGGGAAGGGAAAGGAAATAAAAAAGCACCACAGAACTTTATAAAACATTTCCTGCCTTGTACCTAGTGACAAACTGATTCTGTTTTATCTTTTTTAACCTGGCAACATTGAGGAAGCGAGAAAGAATTGTGGAAAAGGGAAAGAAGTGGGGGAGCGAACGAGAGAGAACCACACAGCGGAAGGGAAGAAGAGTAAGATATTGATCAAAGCATTAGACTAGTTGGATGGAACGAGGAATAAAGCGTACAAGTGGCAAGAGGGTTGGGGCAGAGGGAGAAAGATTGTGTAGAGTAAAGAGAGAAAGAGACGAGTAAAAGGGGAAGGAAATGTAGAGATTCCGCAGCTCACGTAATAATATGGCGATTTGAATGCGAACCAAGCCAGGAGAAATTTCGCAGGCAATGAAAACTGACTGTCAATTAGGATCGCGGTTGGTTGGGAAGGAAACGACGAAAGCATAGGCAAAAGACAGCGTTTGTGACGACGACGACGACACCGCGATGGGCAAAAGTAGAGTTACAGAGAAGGTGGAAAGGAGGTGTGGAAAGGATAAGTAGTGGCATCTGGTGGGGATATATAGAACTTTATTCAAGCCTGATAGAAATCCTCTCTTTTGTCTCTGTCTCTGGGAATATGGTTACTGAACACAAAATCAGGCGAATATACATAGATGGTTTATTGTGGGGTAAGCAGAAGGAAGACAATATAGGTAACCAATGAAATGAACTCGGAATCAGTGCAATTGATGTAAATACAATTAGCTGTTCTTGGATATATAGACTACTTTATCACAGGTGGCATGAAGCTATTACTCCTTCACGAAACAAGCATCTGATTGTACACTTCTGGTCACAAAAAGTGGGACTGTCTTCCAGAAGCAAAGTGCAAAACGTTGAGCCTAGAACCTTATACATCCCTCGGATCTCCTTACAACGGAAATCTATTTTTCCTCCAGACTGTTACAGAGCAATCTGCATATTCTCCGATAGAAATAGACCATCTGGACGTTGCCTCCAAGTGAATATTTAGGTGTCGTATAGAAAAAATCATAAAATATGATAAAAGAAAAGAAGATTAACGTAAAAACAGGCATACTACCTGATACCAAATCAAAGCCTGTGGAAACCAGAACAGAAGGTAACAGACACAAACAGAAAATTCCAATAGATATGCGCTCTTGGTCTAGTGTATATCGTTGTAGATTCGCGTGATAAAGTTTATTTTCAACATGGGTTCGAATCCTGGATAGGCCTTTTTTTGTAAATAAAGAATCTGCATTTTACTGATAAAGAGCATTCATGTTTGAATGTAAGAAGTTTATAAACATCACAACTATGTAATAGAATATAAAATATCATATATATTAAACAAAATCATAACTTTTTCTCCTCTTTTTTCTATCGTTTACTCCGGCTTGGAAGATCCATATTCGATTCCCGCCGAGAACATATATGGTTCGGATTCCACGTTACAGAATGTGTTCAGGTTTTATGTGACTTCGGTGTTAAAAGGGACGTTAAACCCCAATACAACACAGTCTAATGTTTTCTCTTGAACAAAAAGTAATGTGAAAGGTTGTTCACTTTGAAACATTCTTTAATTATTCGCGGAGTCGCAATATTATGCAATTGCCCCCTGAATTTCATATATATATATATATATATATATATATATATATATATATATATATATATATATATATATATATATATATATATATATATATATATATATATATATATATATATATATATATATGTGTGTGTGTGTGTGTGTGTGTTAATCAATAGTATAACAATATACTAATGAAAAGTGAAACTATGTACAGGTATATCGCATAGTTTTGCCCTCCCAAGCGAAACCAGAAAAGACTACTGTGGGCAAGGGGAATCATTGGGCAAAAAAAAAAAAAGTCTCTAAATTTTATCAATACCAACAAAAGTGTCATTTCTGTCTACAATAAGATTAAATAAATATAAAACCGGAAATTTGAATAATCTTATTGTAGAAATTGTCATCGTTTTCCTCTTCAAATATGAATTTTTAAAAATGCTGAATCATGTACTTTTAATGTATGATATTTTGTACCACAGACACACCTCCAACTTGAGCAAATCTCAATGTTGAACACTTTCGGAATAAAGAAAGAGAAATTTGAATATGTTAGCGTGTTTTTCCTTAGAGAGGAGTTTCCGAAAAGTATTGTGTTACTTTTAATATAGAATGTATATACCGAATTCTACAACTCCAAGTTGAGCATGCTTAAATTGGTAATTTTCTGAATAAAATGGAAAAGGAAATTTGGAAATTACAGAAATGAGTTCCTTTCTAGTCTTAGAAGCGGAGCTTTTAGAAACACTGAAATACACATTTCCTATTCTTCATGGGAATGGATATTTATCTACCATTAAACCTTATTTTGTTGAACTAAGTTTTCTTGAAATACGTTTTTGGATCAAAAGATCCAAGATAGACATTTCAATCAAAAATTTTCTTGTACGCCTTATATCTGGAGAACTACATATAGTGTAGTTAAAACCCATACTATCACTTAACTCAGTATGATGTGCTTATTCCATATATATAATCATAAACTCGATTCTAGGGCCGTTCAAAAATGTTGTGGTCCCTCATCCAATTGACCCAGAAGATCCAATATATTTCAACAAAGAGTTTCTTGTAGGTCTTATATCTGGAGAACTACATATAGTGTAGCCAGATGCAAACTTTCACTTAACTCAGTATGATGTGCTTGTTCCGTAAAAAATACAAAAACTCGTTTAAAAATTTTGGGGCTCCTGATCCAAAAACTAATTCTTGGCCAAGATCGCAATCTTTTGATCCATTTTTTTGGGGATAATTACTAAAATTCTTGTTACCTATATTGATTAATTTCAGAGATTTTTATTAAATTCGATTGGAAATTAATATGCATTGAATACAGTTCCACTATTTATTACCCAGTATTAAAACAATGACATCTTTTAAAATTACTATTTGTTCACATAATTTTGTTTTTACCTTTTTTCTCTTTTTAAATTTTTGTCAAGCTGTTGTTTCCAGCGATAAAAGAATGTAATTTCAACAGCTGATCTGGACGCTAGACGCATCATCAGCAGTCTAATGTATTGACGAATAACTGCGAGAGTTTTCTGTGTGCACTTTCCACGTTAAAAAATAATAACAATAATAAAAAAGAGTCCATGAATGTGTATGTGTAAGAGTATATGTGTATCTACTATGTATGTATGAATTTGAGAAACATATCGTGTATGTGGCTCTGTGAACAAGCTTCCCAACTCACGCACGAAAATAACCGATAAAAACCATTCTATTAAAATGTTTACTTTGTTGTCATTCCAAATAATCGTATTAAGCTATCCTCTAGTTTTTTCCCCCCAAACAAAATCTGGTCATTCATTTGTAGATGTTCAGTTTGTTGGAATTTTTTTATTTTTTTCTGGGGGAGGGAAAGAGGGTAGTATTTACTTTTCTTTGTTAATGATTGCCTCCCTGTGACGTCATCATAATCAACACATGCTAGAGGATTGGGACGAAGGAGATAGGTAATTGTCGATGACCATGCATGTATATTCTAGTGTCTCCCTCTCCCTTATTTTCAATTGAGGGAGGTCGAAAGTGGGTATGGGGAGTCACAGGGTTGTACAATGAGGAAGCTTAGATAACACAAACATGCGCTTCAATTCATCCACAAACTGTACGGGAACAAACCTCAATCAAGCGGCACCCTTCTCATCCTCATAGTCACCCCCAATATATATATATTCCTTTTTTCTTAAAAAAGGAAAAGAGGCTCCCCCGAGAGCTCGACGTATTGTTGTAGCATATGACGTCAGAGATAGCTTAATACTTTCCTCGTTAATAGTACCACATGGGCTACCCTATTTGCAATTAGTACCGACAGTGTTGCCAGATATCGAAAATTCTTTTAGTAGTACCAATAAAACTATCTTTTATATAGTATATATCTGTTTATATAGCCGTTTCGTATCTACTATTGTCAATTATCTCGGAATGACCGAGATTCTCTGAGAATCGAATTCAATCTTCTGGAATGATAATAATTAGATCATAAGTCCTATGATTTATATAGTCTCCCTGTATCAAATACAATTTGCAAAAGGTAGTTTAGTAATAACTCAATTGCATTCCAGAAATAAATCAATTTTGCAATATTATGAGGATTTATCGAAACGAAAAGAAAAGGCCAAAGATAAGACACACATCAATCGATAGATCACATCGAACAGAACAAAATGAGATATTTAGGGATAAATTCTCATGTGTAATTTTAGAGAAAATCGAAAATTCGATTTTTCTGGTAATTAAAATTATGCCGATCATTGCACATTTGATTTACTCTATGTTGTCATTCTGCTGAAATAGATTATGTATGTATGTACTGTATATGACGAGAATTTTAGGAATGATCCCCACCAAAAAAATGGATCAAAAGATTGCAATCTTGACCAGTAATTAGGTTTTGGACCAGGGACCACACAATTTTTGAACCTCGGCCCCTAAATTTTTTTTTTTTTTTTTTTTTTTTTTTTTTTTTTTTTACGGAATAAGCACATCATACTGAGTTAAGTGATAGTTTGGGTTTGGTTACACTATATGTAGTTCTGCCAAATATAAGACCTACAAGAACAATTTTGATTGAAAAATATATTAGATCTTTTGATCAGGGGCCACAAAATTTTTGAACCGCTCCTAAATTAAGTTTTCGTATTTTCTATGGAATAAGCACATCATACTGACCATGTGAATTAAGTGATAGTTTGGGTTTGGTTACACTATATGTAATTCTCCAAATATAAGGCTTACAAGAAAATTTTTGATTGAAATACTGTATATGGATCTTCTGATCCAAAATATATATATAGGCCTACACCGTTAATTGGCAGGTCTTATTTAATTGTTTTTGATATCAGCTAGCACTGACACATATACCCTTAACGATAACACTAGTCATATTCTTGTTCATAGTCTTGTGTACGTTTGAATTCCCATATGGTTTAATGAAAATGTTGCCATGGAAACAGGTGTGTGAATCCGTGATTTGCTGAACGTCTTGGTTCAGATTAAGTAGTTGAAGGTTATAACAAATGGAAGCTAGTAATGCTTTATTTTTTGTTCCGGAAGATATTTAGCGATTTTCCTAATTTCGTCACAAATAAGGTATGTCTGACATCTGAAGTGCAATTAATAAAGCTCAAAAAGAAATATTAAACTAAATTTGCTGAAGAAAATCTCTTAAATAAAACAATTTTGGATAATATCTGAAGTGAAGAAAGGCCTCTTATATAATCAATGATTGAACTTGTTTAATCTGGTTACGTAAGTCTTGAACATGAACGTAAGCTGATCCCATATTTTGGCTTATAGGATTTTCCAAGTTACAGTTTTTACATTACAGTTCAAATTACTTTTACTTCCAGAGGAAGTTGAAATTTTGAAAGCATATCAAAGGAACTAATGTGATTGGTGGCTAGTTTTGTTTTAGTCCCTCCTTTCACAGAGTACAATGACTGAACTTTCGAGCACTGGACAATAATTTACTGCATATTTAAGTTATTAATATTTTAGCAGAATAAAAGAGTTCATGGATAATTTTTTTTTCAGTTCGATGCCATCAAATTTATAATATTGATAAAATTCTTCAAACTAGTTTGTTTTGTGCACTGAGAAAAATAATTGGGCTGAAATTAACACTATTGATGCATTTTTAACCCAACCAGGTGGCTAAAACTGCTCCGACCCAAATAGGGTCAAAGCATTTAGTTAAATTGGGTTGAAATAAGTTCAACCGAAAGTGTAGTTAAATGTTGGAGTCGAACCCAACGACCTAATTGATGTGAAATCGCATAACCGGTTAATACGTTTAACCCAAATTGGTGCACAATATAACCCAACAAAGTGTAAATTCCATTAACCCGATATGCGTTTGACCAAACGTGTAGTTAAAAGTAAACAAGCGTGGGGTAAGAAATGGGGGGTCGCTTGGAGAAGGGAAGGAGAGCAAACAACAAAACAATGAGGAAAAATTGACCACAATGGAGTTAAAACTTGACGAAATAAAGGGTTAAAAAGTCAAGGTCACATTAACCGTTACGGGATTTAACCCAACATATGGGTAATGTTAAACCGTTATGTGGTTACAAAGGTGACCAAACACTACACACAAAAAAAGGTGTTGAAACAACTCAAAATGACTACCAGTTAAGCGTGTTACTTGGGTTTTAATTCAACATCAAGGGTATCGCCTTCCGAGCATGTCGGAAATAACTACTTACTGGCTGTGAATATTTGCATTGGTTTTCATTGTTTGGTACGAGCAAAGCTTTACGCAGTATTTGGCATTTATGCTAAGTAACGAATAACGTTCTATGTTTTCTGTAATTGGTCATTAGTTTAAAATGTTAGTTTAAAATGTTCTACAGTGATATATAGTCATCATTTTGTTGAACCAACGGTTAATGCAGTTGGGTTGCAAATGACCATCGCTCTCAAACAACCCAATTTGGTTTAAAACTTTTAAACCACACCACTTGGTCACGTTTCAACCCAATCATTTTTCTCAGTGTAGATTGTTAAGTACTACTGCACATATAGTCACAGAAAATTAATATCAACGGAACAAGTACAGTTTAATCGCTACTTTTATTTAAAGTTATTCTTTGCTGGTATTTACAAAAATTAATTGTCACAAATATTTAGAGCTGATTGCCTTTCTACTTTGATTCTGGTAGGCTATAATAGATGCATGTTCACTGGCCCACAAAAGATAATTAAATGGTGTTTTGATAATATTGAGTTTAATTATAAGTAATGAAATGTGAATTATAGAATACGAATGATACGTAGATCTTATTTATGTATGGGCCAATATTAGAGTAAGTTCGTGATGTTATAAAATGTGTAGAAAGCATGCGGGGCTATTATCATAATTTGGATTTGATATGTATCATAATACTGCATGTATGGAAAACAACGATTTAGTATTTCCCAAACTATGCATGTAAACACCTAAACACAAACTTGTAAGAAATGCATTTTATTTAAAATTTAATGATTTTGTAGCTACTGAAAATCGATTACAACAACGACTATTAACAAAATTTGAATTAATTTAGATCAGCTGTAACGAGATGTTTTTTTTTTTTTTAACATATTCTCTATTTTCCTTTTTGAAATAATTATACGAGGAGCATACTGAATGTCGTGAGCAACTTTTTTTTTTTTTTTTTTCACAACCGTAATCTTTATTTGTAAGTGAAACCAAATATATCATTTCAGTCTACAAACCTTTCTTTCACTTTTCCACATAGTCTCCGTTTTTTTTTTTTCACACATTACCCCCATTGTTCTGCAAGTTTGAAAATACCCTTGCGATAGAATTCCGTTCCAGCTGCCCGTAAACACTGAGACATTGCTTGCTGAATATCTTCCAGTGTCTCGTCGCGATGGCCTTGCATCTGTTCCTTCACAAAACCGAAAAGATGGAAGTCGGAGGGTGCCATGTCGGGGCTGTATGGAGGATGTGGAAGTGTTTCCCACCCAAATTTCCTGATCTGCTCCATAGTGGAACGTGTAGTATGCGAAAGCGCATAATCCTGTTGAAGGATGATCTTCTTTCCAGGACGTTTATCACGCAAGGCGCGACGGAGCTTGAAAAGTGTCTTGATGTAGCGGGCAGAATTTATGGTTTGTCCAGGCTCAAGAAAGTAAACCAGAATGCAACCCTGTGCATCCCAGAAGATGCTCCCCATAACTTTCCCTGCCGATTGTACTGTCTTCGCTTTCTTCTTCAGTGGCGAATTTAGAAGTGCCATCCATACTCTGTCGTTTTGTTTCAGGTTCATAATGATGGAACCAGGTTTCATCTGTAGTCACAACACTAGTCAAAAAGTCATCACCTTCATGTCCAAATCCCTGAAGAAGGGTTTGGGCAATGGTTAGTCTCTGACGTTTGTGGTCCTCAACGGACACAAACGTGGGACCCAACGGACACAAACCTTCAGATAACCTAAGCTGTGAATTATTTCTTGTACCGCGCTATGTCCAACACCAAGTTTTGCAGCGATTTCATACACAGTGATAAGCCTCTCTTCCCTAATCAGCTCATCAACCTACTATGTCGCGACTGCAGACGAACATTTATGCTTGTTGTGGTAGGTGTTTGCAATAACAGAAAAAGTCGACATTGATGATTGGACGTTGGTAAGTACAAGTTCAGTTACTGATTGATGGTGAAACGATCGCAATCGAAATGACAAGTTGATGTATAATTCATGAAATATTGACGAGAGTTTAACACGAGATATCGGAATTTTATTGGGAAAAAATGTCGAAAACCTCTTGAGATGCAGCTATGAATGAAACGTAATTTTCTTTTTATGAGTATCACTGTTAACATTTATGTTTACCTTGAATGACGACAATTGAAAAGCCGATGGCTGTGTGAGCCATAATACAATTGGTTTCAGATCTTTGTCCGTTTTACGTATTGTTAAAAGATGTGGCTGTTCCATCAAAATCATTGCTGGAATGTAATTAATTACCCATTTATCATAACAGTTTTTATTTTGATGTTACAGAAAAGGAATGTTGATTTGTAAGAGTATCACTCACGGTCGTTTGAAGTCGGATTCGTAAGTATAGGTAAAAAATTGTCCCATTAGATGGATCCACTGGTTCGTTTTGAGCCCCCTCTGGTCAGCATAAAAGCCAATTAGTTTTCCTCTGCTCAGTGATCGACCCAATGTCATGTGACGAGGTTGGTCAGTCAGCACGACGCCACAGAGTCCATCAACTCTAGTGCCACCTGTCAGCCAACTGATGAACTAGACTCAGTCAGACTAAAAGCTAACACATACACACATATACGTACTCTTTAAATCTCTTTTATTCACCACTTCCTCTTCATAGAATGTGTTCGAATTTATCTGTGTGCGTGTGACAGGAAAAAAAAGAAGAAAGAAAAACGCTGGAAGTACAGAAGTAATGAAAACTCATTTTATCTCACCCAAGCGTCCGATGGAGTGATCATGTTTTCGGGATACGCCTTGTCAATCATGAGATTACCAGTGCACCTAAAGGCACCCCCCTCTAAATTCCACCCCATCTCTCTCTCTTTATGTGTGTATGTGTGTGTGTGTGTCTAACGGACCTCTACAAAATTTAGAACATCAATTTCAAAGGTAAAGGTTTAAAAAAAAAAAAAAAAGAGCCATCGTGGGCAAAGGGATTTTAAACATTACGTGTTCATAATTTCAATTTTTTTTATGCCATTGAAATATAAAACGATTTTGTCAGGTTTCAGTTTATGGAATGTATTATGGAGTCTTCAGTTTTGGTTCACTGTGGGATAGAGTTAAAAATTTAGAAGAGAATTATTATTATTATTATTATTATTATTATTATTATTATTATTATTATTATTATTATTATTATTATTATTATTATTGTCATGAATAACTCGCCTTTTTTCTACGGCGATTCTATGTATTCACTGTATATTCTGTTGTCAATTTTAGAAAAAAAATGCGTTTTGCTAATTATTTTGTGTCGTTTTATGTTTTTTTAATATTATAAGTTTTGGAGAACATATTTTCCTTTTTATTTGCGTATCTTTTTTTTTTTAACGTTATTCTGAAGCGATTAATTGACGCCTTTAGTTGCATTTAGTTGCATGCTAGTTTTCTTAATAATGAGTAAAGAATGAAGAATTATTGTTATTATAAACAATTTTTGTTGAAGCATGTCAAAGTAATTATATATTAGACAATTCTATGTTCTTGTAAGTATAGTATATTGTGTTGTTAAACTTTACACAATTTTTGTGTTTTATATGGAAATCAACATTGAAAAATTGAAAGTCATGAGAATATTCCATGGAAACGCGTCCTTAGTTGTCACTGTAGAACAAAGAAAACTAAAAGAGGTCCATAGTTAAGTATCTGGGAAGTATTTTGACGAGAGACACTTACTGTACCAAGGAGATCAGGTCAAGAATTGTCATAGCCAAAGAAGCATGCAAAAGAAATTGGTCAAGTGCTATGTATGGAGTATTGGACTTGACTTAGACATTACGAAGTTAAAGGAGAAATATTTAGAGAGCTTCGAAATGTGGTGTTGGAGGAAGATGAGGAAGATAAAATGGACAGAAAGAGTAACAAACAGTGTTTTAAAACAAATAGAAGAGAAGAGGACGCTTCTAGTCACCATCCTTCTTAGAAAAGCCAATTGGATTGTTGTCTTCTTCATACCACCATAGAAGGAAAGGTGGAAGGAAAGGGATGAATAGGAAGAAGAACACAAATGATCGATGATTTGAAAAATAGAAGAAAATATTGAGAGTTAAAAGAGGAAGCTGAAGATCGAGAAACGTGGAAGAAACATTTTCAGGCCCAAACGTAAAAAGAAAAAAAGAAACCTCCTTAGTATCAAAACCTGACAAACAAGCAGAATACTTAATAATAGTAACGATGTTGCTTCTTGCATGTTTTTAAATTTTGTGTAATATACTTTTTAATGACTTATTTATGTACCTTTCCTTTTCTTTTTTATGTAACCAATTCAAAGCTTTAGCTATGGTGTTACTTTCATCAATCAATCAATAAATAAATCACTATTATGAATTGCTAATGTAGCCAAAGCCAAATCCCTATCCCCGCTGGAACACCATTTCTCGTGAGATCAATGAAGCCAACCAGTATGCGGTCTGGTTAGAGGGAAGATGGGTGACCATTCGTATTCACCAAATGGTGTTTTCATTATGGCGTCCACTAGCGTCCCGAAGACAACTGAGGAGCTATTAGAAAGAAAGAAGTAGGAAATTCCGATGCAGAGAGGCAGCATTAACGGCGAGGAAAGCCGATATTTTGATCACACCTTACACTAAAGACACGAGTGCTACAAGCCAGCTGGTAGGTACCGGGATGTTGTGTCACGATTTTTTTCTTTTAACGTAACCAGAAAACTGCTATATCAGTATGATTATACAGTCACTAGTAAATAATAACCATAATAAATAAATAAAATAAAATAAAAAATAAGAATAATGCTTTTAGAAGATTCTCTAAGAAAAAATGTTCCTAAGGTTGAAGGCTTGCTGCCAATGCTTTTAGTCTTCCTTTCGTTGCGTTATACATTCCAATACCACAATGTTGTATATTGGGGTTGTATATGTCTCAGGCGTTTGTTCCATGGCCAAATAATAGTGAAAAAGGAAGGATAACCATTTCTCGAGTCTAAGATAAATTTTTAATTTTTGAGTGTTTTGCCCAATGAACACCATATATAACTGACATTATAATTAATTGTATATGTAATGTATTTGCTTATTACATACTGCATGTAAGAAGAAAGAAAACACTGGTCATACATTAATTAAAAACTCCAACCGCAAGTAGGCTCAAACCTTGCAAACGGTGCGAGATATTGAGAAAAAATAATCGAAAAACATCTCCCCTTTATGATACCCCTTGCCGATTTTTTTTTTAAAGCAAGACATCTTTCACTTGTGTCTGTAAAGGGACATGTACATATGTTGTGAGGAATGAAAGGGAGATTTGTGTTCATATGCGAATGATGCGCTGTGTAGAGAGCGCAGGTTCAGCTAGTTGTTCTTTAAAAAGTTTTATAGTATATTAGTTTCTAATCTTAAGTCAATACTTCCTTAACTTGAAAATATCACATGATTTCACTCTACATGTACGAGACTACATATATGTAAAAAAAAAAAAAAATGTACAAAATTTGGAACAGTTCATTCATTTTTTCTTTTTGATAAAAGGATACAAAAATGTGATTGTTTTTACTCGCTGATGTGAGCTAAATAGAACACATAGACATCTGCAACCAGCAACACTCTTGTGATTGTTTGGGTTGTATAGGCAACAGGCGCTCGATAGCTGATAAAGTGCAGCGACATGAATGTGAATTACGGTATTATATTGCCAACGTGCGTCTGTATTTTTTTTTTTTTTAATTTTTTAATCAGAGCTCAACTTAGTATGGAAGTGCGTCAAAAATTAAGTTGAAAAATTTGTACTACGCGTAACAAGCATAAAGATATCTAGAGTGAGTCGTTGATTTACGACCGCCAGTACTTACGACAGCTTGTAAAGGCTTAGTTAGATGGATATTGTTATCAAGGACAAATACTCAAGCATAATAATAATAATAATAATAATAATAATAATAATAATAATAATAATAATAATAATAATAATAATAATAATAATAATAATAATAATAATAATAATAAATACATCACGAATATATAAAGAATGCTGTTATATTAAGCTCGTAGAAATATATTCACAATTTTTACATATGTCGGTCGATGAAAATGGTATTTTATACACATGCTTTATAATAGTCTACCACTTGGGCTCAATTTCTCAAAGGTACTAGATTCGTTACATTCGTTGGTACACTTGTACGAGTTTTATGTTTCTCAAACCAAGAAGGAGAAAATACTAGATATAAGTCTCTTAATTATTGTTGCTAGAGCATGTGACTTGCTTTATCAATGATTATGTTTCACACATCAGTAGTGTAACGCAGAAGTCTATGCTTGTAACTTGCCAGTAAATATTCATGAGAAATTGGAGACCTGTACAGTGTTTATGTGGTGTCACAAGTATAAATAATTTTGTATACTCTCACTGAAATGATTCAAATAGAAAAATGCAAGCCACCGATATTAAAATTTCTCGATTTATTTTGTTTTTACAATTATATCATACTACACTTGTTATTATGAGTTTTTTTTTATGAAATGTGAACAAAATTATATGTTTTGATAATGTTATCATGTTCAAAATCCTCTATTTTTTGCCATTTTTGGATAGAATGAAACAAATGTAAGTCAACAGAAAAAAAAATAGTGAAAGGGACAGTAATTCCTTGCACAGTAATTTCTTGAGTACTTACTTATCTTCCTCTGTACTTAGTAGCTGACTTGTAGATTTGTTTACATGACCAGTGAAACCATAGCTCTGCTCACAACTTCTTGTAAAATTTTCGAGAACAGTGAAATTACAAAAACTTGTGAAATCTACTTTTAATATGTAACCTGTGAGCCAATAGAGTAGTATTTTAGAGAAATAGGGCCCAGACCGACATACGATTAACGAACAGTCGTAACCAACTGAATAATAAAAAGGAATTAAATTAATTCAATTTCGTATAATGAAGAGTAGTGAGAACGTAATTATCTTTACAGTAATGGTAACTGTTTTTCCAATTGGTTAATTCATTTGTTAATTATCGATCAAAGAACATGTGTATTCACTCAGTTTTAGTGGTGACTACACAAAAATAAATAGTTTAGTGTTGAATCATATTTTAGTTAGAGTAAATCCATAGACAAACTAGATGTACAATCGATATTTCAACAGTGGGTTAAAGACTTTACATTTTTGACAGCATTACAATAAAAATGGCACTAGTCAGGTTTGGACTGGTAACCATAGGACTCACCTTGCTTAAATAAAACGAGAACCCACTGTATTAAAGTGTTGAAACTATTTGGCATCTTTTATATATTTTATAAAATAGCAATTTGGCTTCTAACCTATAAATATTATCACATGAATTAAAATTACAGCAAAACATTAATTAAAACAGTTTTAAAAGGATCATTTCCGTAGTAAAACGTACAGGGTGTAATTGATATCATTTTTAAATGTAAACACGTACACCGCTAGGATTAATGGTTTTAATAATTTCTGTAATTAATTTAGAGACTCTTTTTTTAAATAAATTTGAAAACCTCTCACATTTTAAAAAAGCCCAAGCATTAGTCTTATTAATAAACGCTTTCCCTAAGCAAAAAGCTAATCGAAACTTAATTTAAACCAAGGAGTTCCCTCTTGGCTAAGCGGTTAGCGTACATGCCTTTTGCGTGGGAGACCCGGGTTCGATTCCTAGCGGGAGCTCATGTGATTCGGATTCCATGTTAATCAGTAGGCCCACTTCTCATATAGCCTCGCTGCTGAAAGGGACGCTAAATTAAAATCAACTCAACTCAATTTAAGCCAAGAATAAATAATTAAAATACTTCAATTAATAATTTTAGTTCCTTTCCGCACTAATCAGATTTTATTTCAAATAGATTAAAACTTGCTACTAAGTCACATACATATATACATTAGCCATTGTGTTACATACAAATGCCAACTGAAAATCGAAATTAATATTAATATTTTTCATCTGATTAGCAATGTAACATTGTTTTCATTAGCATTACTTTTGTGCTTGTTTCTTTCCAATACTTAAGTTATTCAAAGCATCAAATATTATTTAATTCTCTGGAGCTAGACACAAGATCGTCAATTACTTTGTAGTAATCAAAACTATATGATATTTCTATTTATAAAAGTAGAAATATTTTCTAACAAATCTTGTCCGAGCGAAGAAGGAGATCGATTTTCGATTACTTTCATAATTGAGAAAATTTGTTCGCAAGATACTTGGACACACGAAAGAGTTAAAACATACTTAGATACGTTATACAATCTTGGACATAATGAACCGTATAAAATTAATTCGTGAACGAACTGCAGTGCACAATATAGACACAATTAACACTGTTTTCCAGCTTTATATTTCCATTCATATTCCTCATTCTCATTGTTTTCCTCTTTTCACTTCTATGATCATATTGTTCGCTTTGAGTTTAATTACTTACAATGTCCTGGGTTTTACGTATTGGTTGATTATAGTCCTTATAATGAGTAGCTCTTCTCGAATTTGTTCTTTTTTCACTTTACAATAATTATCTAGGATACTGAGAGCAGAGCCAGTGACTCCTTTAGTAAATTGATGTTACCACAACGGGATATATCTAAGACAGTGTAGTAGCTACCGTGTGCGCCTTTGGATCATGTGGTCCCAAATTCGATTCCAGTGGGAGGATATTAAAAATTTAATTTTGAAATCATCCGTCTTCCTTAGCTTAAAAGGCATAATCATGGAATATTAAACCAATTTAATTTCATTTCGATAATTTATTTGCTGAATTGTTGGATTCAAAATAATATTGAAAAAGGTAATCATAAATGCTTTTGATAGGAAATTGAAAGTTTTTGAGTCATCTTAGGCCAGTTTGCCAGCTTGAAGAGTTTCTACAGGTGTTCTCTTGGCAAGAAGAGAAATTTTAACTCCAACGCAGTATACTGAACCATTCAAAATTTTCTTTGCAAATCTCTTGCAACTCCATAACTTTTGTTACAATATCATTACACTTGTACCTTTTTTGCCTTAAGTTTGATTCAAACACACAAACCATTTGTGTAGCTGTTAATTCCACCACCTCGTTGGATTGATTTTTTGTAATCGACGAAGAAACTGTCTGCCACTCATGTTTTTCTTCGTGAACTTAATCCATATATGTATTCTTTTATAGGCCTATGAATAGGAGATAAAAACGACTGTCACTTGAAGTAATCCAAGATTTTTTTTTTTTTGGCGACTTTGCAACATTTTGCTGCACTTGTTATGACTAAATTTAGCACATGCGTCAGAAAACGCACATACTGAACATTAGGATTAGGTTTTCTTTAGCTTTGCCTGTACATCGTTATATTCACCACCAATCAAAAGAACAGTCAACGATCAATAGCACTGAAAATTTCAGCTTACTTAGTTCATCCTCAATTTGTTTGTAGGGACCCAGTGCAGCAGCTTTATCGACATTAATTAGTTGTAGAAGTGCCATTCTTATCTCCCCATGTAGTATGTACCAAACACACAATGAATGCTAAATGTTCAACAACAGTGATGTGCTAATTACGGTCAGTTTAAAGACTTGTAACAACTTGCATCATTTCATTATTAATGTTTATTTTGAATTTGAAGAAGAAGATAGCTTATTAACTTGATAAATAAATGTCTTTGACAAAAAGAAAGAAAAACGAGCCTCTTTCTTGAGCATGTCCTTCAGCACATCTATCTGGTCTGTTTGGTTTCTGAGATTTAATGGTGGCTACCTACTTAAACTTGGGGTGGGGTCACCCTGAATTTGCCAGTCCGTCCGTCCCAACCCCACCCCTCCTTAAAATTGCAATAATCAATTTCAAATTTTGGGGCTTGAGGTAAGTGTTGGCTTACTGGATGAAAACTTGACCGAGTGTTGGATAACTTGATGAAAAATTAGAAGCCACGGCGGCTTAGAGCGTTCATCTCTGGTGCATGGGGTCCCTGGTTCGATTGCAGATCGAGCCAAGTAAACTTTATGGTGGACGAACACTGTGCGCGTGGGTTTTCTCGACGTTCTCCCGTTTCCTTTCACTTTCTTTATTCCACTATTTTATTCATTTTTCATCATCATCGTCTCCTTTAGCCTAGCCGGCATAACTGTAAGAAGTAAAACTTAAAGATTTTATTTCATTTTTTAATGAAAAATTAAAAGTAATCAACAGTCTGAAAAATATTTCTTTCTTTGGCTTCTTTTTTTCCATTGAAAATACCATTTATTACACGTAAATGTCTTTAATGCAGTAAGCTAGTTAACAAGAAAGTTTGGAAATATATTACAGAGACTGATACAATTTCAATTGGTTCATCAGATCAACTGGTAGACAGAAACACATGGCTGTAGTGGAGGGTACACGGCGGTACACGCCGTATACCCTCTGCTTAATTCTGCTTTAAAGCGTATAATATTGTGATATGACGTTAATATTACCAGTGATGAGAACAATTTCCACATTGTCATGTTCCACAGCAGAGTGTAAACGAGGACTAAGCTTGATGAATAACATTATCACTGACTTCAGATCATCACTGCTGTTTACCCACGTCTCCAGTCTTATGTTCATCAACTAAAATGGACCACCACTTGATCAGTTCATGGCTTAGATTACGTGAACACGTGGCTTCAAAATCACCGTGTTGCAAATGACAGCAAATCAAGAGTTTGTACAAAAAGCACTAGTGACACTTGTGAAGAATCAAAAAATGCGCTTTGGAGTATTTTTAAGTAAACCGGTGCAAATAGATCTAGAACACAACTGTAGTGTTGAAGATAAATAATAAGATCTTTAAAATAACGTTATTTTGTTCAAGCTTTTAAAAATCTTCTACCAATGTTATTTAATTATTAGGAGTTTACATGTGATAAATGTGGAGTAGGTTGGAGTTAAGAGATGTGAATATCTCCATAGGAAGAATTTATTTTTGTAGAGGAAGTTAATGGTGGGTGTTCAAACTACTTTGTTTAAGCTTTCTATGTTTTGTGTTATTAGTGACATTTAAGGTATTTTTGAAAAGTGTTCTAGTGACAAGTGTGACGACAATTAAAAGTTGCACTTTACAGTTTTATTGAGCAAACGGACTCAAAAAGCTTCCGGAGAAGACTTTATCAAGGTTAGTGTCACGTCTTATATTTTATGCGTTTTCATTGTTACTGTTATTACTAGCTATTATTATTTGGGTATAATTATACAGGAAGGAACCGAGACAAATTGTTGGTTTTGGGATGAGGGAATAGATAGATGCAAAATGGCACATTTTTGTTCTGAGAGGATATCCAAGCGCTTTGAAGGCCGAAAGCTGTGATTTTCCAATTGCTTGAACACTTGTTCTCTGCTGAAAAGAACCAAACTTGTTCGACATTTTAAATCTAAGATATGAATATTTTCAATATCACGCCAATGTTAATACGTAAGTTTGAGCAATACAAAACCTCAATAATATTAATTGAAACAAACATTTCATGCCTTAATGATTTTATAGAGCTAAATTTGGAAACAATTTTCTTACTTCTGGCTGATAAGGCGCAATTTTTTCTGTTCCTTCTCGGAGTGAGTTGGTTCCTTCTCCATACCAACACCCATTTATGTTATTAAGGGTGTGATGTAAGGAGTGTCATCAAGAAAATAACATGAAATGCTTTTGGACTATAAAACAGTAATATATCCTTTATATTTTAATTTGCCTTTTACATTGTTCATTAAAAAAGTGTCTTATGTCTTTAATGGCAATCATAGATGATCACAATACAGCGTATACCCTTTGAAAATTTTAGGACTACAACACTGCAGAAACACCTGTCAAACCAGGTTACACTGACCAATAAAACTGTACTTACACATGCATCAGTCTCCCAGGTGTTGTATAGCAGAGTGAGGATAGTGTGGTGAGCACCATGCTGTCGAAAACATCGCTTTTGGGAAGGGCATATCATGCCTCTTTCCCATACAAACTTTAAAATTTTGCACATAGTAGAACAGCGTCAAAACAATTGTTTTGTGGTTGGTCAGGTTAGTGTTATACGAGGACAGTCAAAAAAGTTTCGGAATTTTGTCGTAGATCTTAATTACCAAAATATAAGCACATGGTTACTTAATCATCTTCAAAGTAGGCACCTTCAAAACACACACACGTGTCCACCATTCCTACTATTACTGGAAACGCCGACGAAAATTCTCTATTTGTATCTTCTGAACTTCAGCCGCCGTCGCGTTGGTTTCGATCCCATTTTTAGCCCACCTTTGAGACTCATTTTCAGCTTTGGGAAGAGCCAAACATCCAATGGACCTAAACTGTTTCTAAGGTTATCAATGTCTCTGAAACAGATTTCCCCATAATTTGTACATGAACTTGATATTTTGGACGTTGTTCGAACTGCGACAGTGCACCAAATGATCATCACACACTCCCACGTTTAGCTACACTACTTATACACTGCCTGTTCTGAACTGTTTACACATGTCAAATTCATAATTAGACAACCTAGGGACTGTACCGTATAAAATTAGTTGTGATTGAATAACAAATACCAGAACTGCAACAACATTTCGGGAACTTTTTGACTGTTCCTCTAATTAACCGTTATATACAGCAGCTCACTCGACAACTACATCACTAACGAAATTGTCAGTGAAACTCACCATACTTGTGCTAAAGAAGAACTGGGATATGATGGCCTCTGAGAATCTGTTACCACAGCCTGTTATGAACAAACGTTGGCCCAGCACAATCTAAAGTGAATTATGCAATCCACCCCGAATTGAGGTTACAAACCGTCCACAAAGTCAGTGTGCTGGTATTAATACCATAGAATATCGTGGAGCAAAAGAGCAAGGGCAGAAGGATGTTTAAACACCACCTACAACTAAATGGAAGTTTGTTGTGAGAATTGATTTAACATGGATCTAGTTAAGGGACTGTGGAAAAGTTGAGGCCATAACTTGTAGAGACGTTCATAAAAATGACCAATGTAACTTTCTGCGTAAAAAATTGAGTTTCTTGAAATATTTTATGGTTGTTACTGGGGTTTGCTTTAGAGTGCAGCTGAACATTAAAAAAAATGCTGCTTTTTACCAATAATATGTCTTACCCTCAGTTGATTCAGATAAATACCAGCATTGTATGGCAATGATAGTTTGTGTGGAACAACACCAGTGAAAAGCTGAAAGTACACAGCTAAAATATCTATGATCTTCTACAGACACATGACAACAACAACTGTTATCCATGCTTTTCCGTTTGATAATATTTCCGGAAAGTAGAAATGCTAATCTTATTGATTATTGTTCTTTTGAACTTCACAAACTGTTGCTTTAATCACGTCTGGTTCAAGTGGTAAATTGTCTCCAGGAAGTCTGCAAGCAAAAGTGGGCCAAAATAGCCATGGTGGAGATGCAACCAAGTCTGTTGTAGTGGCAACTGCGATATCGTGCAATCATCCATACAGGTGGCCATCACATAGAATATGATCGATGGTAGCTGTGTGGGAATATTTTAGGTAAGCAATAATTTCAACTTATTCGAATGAATACCCTCTGTATGCTATAATTTGGGAATGCACCGTAAATAAGTACTTAAATGAAATATCGATGAGTAATTAACCTGAAAATACTAATGCAAGTATTGGTTGATGGATTTGAAATATCCGATGAGATTACTGCTATGTTGATATGTTTATAAAAAGTAATATAAAAATTGCTTTTACTGTTTCATTTCTTTGTGGTTTAAAAATATATGAAAAGAAAATAATTAAATTGGAGTGAACAGATACTATGATAATTGTAAGGATGTATACAAGGACTTATATAACTATAAATAAAATTTCTCGCAAGGACTAATTTTGATGAATCTCGGTAAAAACGTAGGATATCTAAGCAAAACTTAATACCCCAAATTATTGGTACTACACAAACAGCGAAAGACAAGAGTACAGGTAAGAGGAATCACAGACAAGAAACTGATCATATATCAGTTGAGAAAAATTTTTTTTCGACTGAAAACAGTTTAAGGAATTCAGGTCTAGTTGATACTTATTCATGTTAAATAAGAAGGAGTATGCCAGTGACAAGTACCACTAGTTTAAAAGCTTGCGTCTTGAATCATGGCCGAAAATGTTAAATAGCAGGAAAATTTTTAAACACGAATAATACAGAATAAATACTGAATGATAAATAACGAGAAATGGATATTGTCTAAATTTTACTCATACCACTCGAAATCATTTATGTTTCTTCCTTTCGTTGCACGTCATTCCGTTGATGTAATCAAATAACTGATAATGCAGTTTCTTCGTTCATGCAGTGTTATTGGTCATGGAGGCATTCAAACAATGTTTCTAACACTACACAAAGGAGAAAAAAATCACAAATTCTAAGGTGATTATTCTTGTGTCTTAAAAGTAATAGTGTTAAGCCATCATTAGTACATCCAACCCTAGTTGAACAATATCGTAATTCTTTATTGAGGTAGCAACGCACTTCAGCATGCCATTGAGGTAGAGCCACGTCTTGATGAAGTTTATTTAAGGTTCTTGGAATCATTCTTCAATTGCAGGGGACAAAAATTGCAACATCGAGATATGACATTATCCATCACTATTTCTCTCTCTCTCTCTCTCTCTCTCTCTCTCTCCTTTTTTTTCTTTCTTTGAAACATACCTTTGATATTAAGATAGTGGGGAACATTTGTTTCCAACTCGCCAATGTATGATGTAGGAGCGGGCATTTACAATCAGGACCAGGAGAAAGAGAATACATTAAACAGAAAATGGAACGAACGAGGTAGGTGTAGTATTCGATTATTATTCATGAATCCGTAAGCAGTATATCTACCAAACCGTCGACTACGCTTTGTTTACCTGTTGACTTCCATGAGCGCTAGGTTTTCTACTTTCTGAGTAGTTTTATTGAGAATCCGACCATCACACTGTGACGTTACAGAACATCCACTTACTGGTGTAGATGTTCAATTTTATGAAATTCATTACATTCTTCACAACAATATCACATATTTTCTTGGCCCATATTTGGACATTGTGAGGTTAGACCTTCTTTTTAAATAAAGTGTTTCTTCGTTACTGAACATCAGACAGGTATTCAAATCAACATCACAATTATTGGTTCTAGATCCGTTATAGAATCGTGGGCAAAATGCAATGTAGTAATCATCCATGCGGAGAACTTCTTGCACCTAAAATAAAACAGAGTAGGCCAGAAACCAAATTGATGTATGCGTGAACCATTGGAAAATGAACTAATAAACAAGTAATTGCATTTTTTCTTTACTAAACCTGATTATTGAGTGTATTTTATTTACGCATAAAAACACTACATAGTTAACATTTTAAATAAATATGTCAGGTTAGTGTATTCTATTAGATTCTTTCCTAGCTACAATTTTCTAAATCTATCTTAAACGATTTAATTTTTTGCCATAATATTCTTCTGCTTAATGTTTTCCTTACAGTTTACAAATCTTACAGACCTACAGCTATCAGCTGGTCCAATGGATAGCACATATGCCTAATTTAACGCTATATTTTATGTTCTCATATATATTATCAATTAGAAAATTAGCATAAAATAACAGACCAGATTATTTGATAGGTCCATTCTAGCATGAACAGACACGTATGTGTCATTTTTTTGTTTTAGAAATTGAGTAATTTTGCCTTGAAGTTCATACTTTGGTCGTTCTTTGATTCTATTGGTCCTTATTTCACAGTAGCCTTTCTTTATTTCGCAATGGTCTTGCCTTATTTAGCTTTATCTTTTTGTTACAGATTTTGAGATAAACATTACGTTACGTTATATATATATAAACAATGCCTTTTTGCTCCGGAATATTTAGTTTTAATAATAATAATAATACATCTTTCTCTAAAGTGCTAGCTAGCTTCTTTAGATAATTTTCAATTGTTGTTTTTGCACATTTTCTTTGCCAAAATTTACACCACCTACTGTCTTATTTCACGTTCAACCTTCTTTTCTTAAACGTTTTTCGAGTCTTTATCTAAATTACCTGTATATAATATTTTCTTTAGATCATTCTGTTGTTTTTGGTTTCTTTGTTAGCACGATTTCCTCACCGAAATTAAGACAATTGTCCTTTTTTTTCCTGCATTAACCACTTTTGTAAAACAATTTCCGACACTTTGCAATTGCAAAATAAGTTCTTTCTTCGATACTCTAAACACGTCTAACGCAAGCAAATCTTCTGAACTGCTCTAACTGATCAAACATCAGAGATTGCTGTGACACAGTCACACTTACAAGTCTTTACTATTGTTTTCCACCCTCTCCTTTTACCAATTTTCCCTCAAATACTTTTCATCTCAATGAAACCAAAACAACAAAGGGAAAGCTTTATTTTTATCCCTCCTTTCTTTCTTTTTTCTTTTTCTACTTGTAGGCTAAGGAAATTAGCTGCAGAGCATTTACCGAAATAAACTGATCGCCACTTTTTTTTGATACTAATTGCGGCTAGAAGTTAGTGGTATTAAACAGAGATTTCCTGTTGTAGTTAATCCTATTGGAAACTGCGGTGAATGATTCAAAATAGACGATGAAAGGTAACGTGTTTTGTTATTTTTGTAGAGGTCAATGATTTCTTGGGCTCAAATACGTCAATTGCTTCTTGAACTAACAAGTAAGGTTTCCCAGGTTATACACGCCGATTTTAATCAAACTTCACAGGTTTATAGAACAGCAAAAAATAAGCGACACGTATTTTTTATAGCGGCCCATATGCATATTAAGGCGGTATAATAGGGCTGTCAAATTGGGACAACAATGCATACTTTAGGTAATAGCGCGAAAACGAGAAGAGATAACCAAACGTTGTAAAGGAGCAAGTTGTCATGACACGATAAGCATTTCAATAACACATAGCACTTCCACTGGGATAACACACAACATCCGCAAATGGACCAATCAGGGATGAAAAGCAGTCACAGAGTTTTATCTATTACGCGGAATCCAAATAACGTAGGTAAGAATAAAGAATGATAAAGAATAAGTGATACGTGTTTTTTCGTTTTTGCAAGATGAGACAAAAAACGTAAATAGATGCATCGTTATCTCAATGTCGAAAGATTGGAAAACTGGGAATATGAAGATGTGAACGCCTGTATGAGAGGCAATCTTTCAATCAGTTTTGTAGAACTGGTTGCAGGTGACAGGTAGAATCCTGCTCGAGAGATAAATACCAAACCTGGTCTTGTTGTTCAATGGTTTATATGTTATATCTATTAGTAGTTAGTGATTGCGAACAGTTCAATGCTCATGATCAGTAATTTAAAAGCCATCCAGCAGTAAACGAAATCATTCCCTTCCTGTAAGAATCGGCCGTATAGGACAATACAAACATTGATATTGTTTTGCAACAAGCCCCGTTGTAGGGATAAATGGGCCCTTTGCGGGATACTAAACAACATGTTGAACACAATTGAACAGGTTGACAAAAATAGACAATTCATAGTCACATGCATATGAGCATGCATTTAAATCAAAACACATGGATATGTTACACAAGCACTATTTTCGGTAAGATGCTGTATGTTGAACCATAGCCGGCTGCTATTTAACAGAATGTAGCGTAATGTCGAATATTGTATGGAACGAATATAAGCAATTGTAGTAAATATTCGTCATACAAAAGATTCTTATTGAAATCGGTCATGATACTAATAGAAAGAACTTCCTTGACATAAGCAGTATTAAAACGATATTAAATGATTCGTGGCTACACGTATTTGTTTCGAAATATACAAATGCAAACAGTATAAAGTATGGCACGTCACATGAAAATGGAAAGTCCTACAACTAACTATCAAAACAGTTCCATTGAATAAAAATTAAAAGTCCTACAACTAACTAACAAAACAGTTCGATATACATCTACGAAAACAGTACATAAATACCGTTCTTGGCTATTCAAATGCGTTTGAATTTGCCACATGTCAATATTGTAAACCATTCCTTTGTTGTATTAATAGATAGAACTAAACGCGGCATTCCGAACACAAACTTCTAGAAAACAGTTCTAGTGTCATTGACAAAGAACTGGGCATAACTAAAGCCGAAGAACATAACCAGTGATGCAATTCATAATTCAATAGGTGTGTTGGCAATATGTTGCGTGCAACACGTCTGTTACGTAGTATCATTATGTACATCTTGCACAGCAAAATGTTGCATGCCAGTGCGGATATTATAAAATAAATAGCTATGTTGAAATAATAACAAGGACAATACGAAACAAAATGCTCTCTATATACAAAGGAAACGGAATTCACTTTGTCTGTTATAAATCACATCTTATTTGTTGTCCAACCTATTCATTGTATGTATTGCAGAAGGGGAATCTTCACAAAAAGAAAATCCTCCAAACACAAATATTTTAGACACCAAGAACACCTGACAACGGATGGTTGTCTACAGGTGTCGCACAACAATGAATGCAATTGCTGAAAACCGAAAACTACTGGGTTTGTGAAATGTATCGGTCTTTCCGAAACATAGCCGCAGCGGAACCATGCATAGGCGAACAGAGGTGTATATCTTGGAGAAGATAACTGATTATGTACTAATAATTGAAGTTTGATGATATTGTCTCTTGTATGGAGATTGATATTTAGTTGTTGAAGAGTAACTACATCGGATATTTTACGCACATAACTCTTCCATATTCTAAAACCATAAACATCCAGAGGTTGGATTATACCCGTTGTATGCTTAGGTATGGTCATAATTGTACATTGTTTGGTTGGATCTGTGATAGCTGCAAAATCATCTTTATCATACCCAGTCCAGGAATCTACTAGTAGCACGGTCCGCTCACCAACTTGTGGAAGGTACGCAGACTGAAACCATAATTTGATTATTTCTTTGGTTACTTTGCCGGATGTCGATGCACAAATCAGCAAGTTTTCTGGTCGAAGCATTGTCTGTTGTACCCGTGGCCCGAACTTTCCCTGAGGTTCTTTTAAGACGATGAGCATAGACGACAGTAGCTTTCCATTGGCAAATACGATTGGCTGTATCGTGTAACTGTGTGTCGTCGCAGACAGAGACTGAACATTTGCGTAGACCTGTTTCTCTCCACGCATTGCCAGACATCTACCCGAATGAAATTCCAAATTGAATCCACTTTGATCTGTATTATACATATTCTACGCGCCATGAGAATTTATACATGAGCGAACACTTTGCAAGAACCTATTAGCATTATCATGTATATCTTTGGATTGTTCTGCGCTATTGCACGTGACACATTTTGTAATTTTCCGTGACTCGATGTGATGACGCCTTTTAAACTGCCATAGTCATTTCTTTGATGCTTTAAACCCGTCGAATCCCACAGTTTGACTAGCTTCTATAGCCCAACGTCGTAGAATAATTCTGTGTCATGAATTATAAGATTTTTACATTTAGCAGTATGAAATTACTCATATACGATTGCATCAATATGCGTCCCTGTTTCATAATTTGTTCCACCGCCATGCAACTCTCTTTCCCATTTATAGAGGTCATTCCTACTTTTGACGAACTTGAACCTATGTTTCACAGTTTCAAACGACAGACGCCTCTTCTTTCCACTTTTCCAAAACTGCACTGCCTTCACTTTATATTCTGTGTCTACACTTTATATTCTGTGTCTACAGCTTCGCTGGCGCTCCCTTTCTCCGCAATATCAACGTTGTATTGTGATAATCCTTCGTCCACGTTGCTTTTTGTGTCATCTTCACTCGCGAGTGAAGAAGCGACGTTATGTATGTCATTATCACTAAATACAAGATCATCTGTAACGTCCACTTCGGTATTACAACCTTTCCTGAAACTTTCCAGGACATCAACAATTATATCCTTTATTTCCATTTCATATTCGGTTTTTTACAGTGTTCACACGTTTTGTTTCTTTGTATGCGTCCATTAACATATCCAGCACATTGTGTGGATTTACATACGTCATTTTCACAACACTGTAAACAATAGCATACCACTTATACACACCTCATGCTGACTACTTCACAGCACACGGGTTCATGTGTTCAGGACTTCTACCGGTATCATTACATGGCATATACACACAAACACACGTATATCCACATATAGGATGCACAAATGTTTGCCACCAACTGGTCGTCTATTAGTTTCAAAACACAACTGTGCCCCCACTTCCACACTGTACGGCTTCCGTGTTTCACGTAGACATACACTCCCAGTTAATACCCAGTCTTCGCCGCATTTCTAGTTATGCTTCTTTACACTACAATGTTCTTGAGCTAATGTCTCTCTTCTGGTGTGTCTGCAACCAGTTCTACAACACTGATTGACAGGTTGCCTCTCATACAGGCGTTCACATCTTCATATTGCCAGTTCTCCAATCTTTCGACATTGAGATAACGATGCATCTATTTACGTTTTTTGTCTCATCTTGCAAAAACGAAAAAACACGTATCACTTATTCTTTATCATTCTTTATTCTTACCTACGTTATTTGGATTCCGCGTAATAGATAAAACTCTGTGACTGCTTTTCATCCCTGATTGGTCCATTTACGGATGTTGTGTGTTATCCCCGTGGAAGTGCTATGTGTTATTGAAATGCTTATCGTGTCATGACAACTTGCTCTTTTACAACGTTTGGTTATCTCTTCTCGTTTTCGCGCTATTACCTAAAGTATGCATTGTTGTTCCAATTTGACAGCCCTATTATACCGCCTTAATATGCATATGGGCAGCTATAAAAATATTTTATTTTTGCTGTTCTAAAACCTGTGAAGATTGATTAAAATCGGCGTGTATCAACTGGGAAACCTTACTTGTAAGGTAAAGATTATTTTTTTTCGGAATCTCCTTTTATGATTAGAAAGGAACTGATTCTTTTCAGAATTGTCTGGTTCAGTCTGCAGACTTTTGCTTTGGGTCAAAGAAGGTACGTGAAAACTATGGCTATTGTTATGTCAAACAGTAGAACAATGCATACACTGGACCCTCCGCACTCTCTTTCTTTCTTCCCTTTGAACAACAGGGATTCTTGTAAAACTCTAGTTCCATATCTCCAAAATGCAAACATGTTTAAAGAATAAAGACGTCGTTGCTGAACAAAGCTTGTCTAGTAACTGTTTAATTACTGACATATTTTGTTTAGAATTAGAGTACATGAAAGGCAATTGTGTTTGTTCCGAGAAAAAATTACACACATCAAAGTTCCAAAGTATATTTTCAGAACCCTTTGGAGGAGGCCAGGCCACCCTGGGCCCCTTCTTCCCTACGTCACTGTTACTTGCATATGATTCCTAGAGGTACCGGTTTCGTCGGGACAGTTCCAGCTTTATATTTTGTGTTTCACTAGAAAATGGTTTAAAACGTCAAATGTCTCCGTTTTCTACTTTACATACGTTAATATCATTCATAAAAGAGTATCGCTTTCATTAATCATTAATACTCAATTTATCTATTATTTAATTAATATGGGGGGCGCGGTGGCTCAGTGGTAGAGCGTTCACCTCTGGTGCTTGGGATCCCGGGTTCAAACCCTGCTCTCGCAAAGTGAACTTTGTGGTGGACAAACACCGTGTGCGTGGGTTTTCTCGAGGTTCTCTCTTTTCCTCCCACTTTCTTCATTCCACCATTTCATTCATCTCTCATCATCACCGTCTTCTTTAGCCTAACCGGCATAACCGTGGGACGTAAAACTCAAAAATTTCATTTTCATTTTTTAATTAATATGGATACTTCTAGTGAAAAGTGAAGAAATTATGTGATAAATGATTGTCTTCTCCACAGTCTTCCTATCACCTTCACTTCGCAGAACTCTGAAATATCATAGTTAAAATTAGACATGCAATTTTTTTTTTTAGGGGCTAGAAAGGAGATTTTTCATAAAGTGTCGACTTCCTATTTTTAAAAACAATAAACCGAAATTTTCACTTTTTAAACTTTCTATGAGTCTCTTGTTCGAGTACCACTTTTGTTTCCTTGAAGTGGATTCTACAATTTAAAAAAGTGAGATTTTGAACTACTACTCTACTTGTGTCCTTATGTTTAGTCCGGACCTGGCTGTCTTGATTGATTTTCAAGATGACATTGTAGTTGTTTCGAGCAATTGTATGTTATGCAACCACCATATTCTAAGTGTCATTTTGGTTGCCTAATAATCTGGAGTTATACATCTTGATATATATATATTATTGGTTGCTTAAATGCAATATGGCAGGCAGGAAGAAAGTGTCATAAGTGTCATAAGCCAAGAAATAGAAAACTTCTTCTTCTTCTTTTTTTAAAAATGAAATCTTGTCTTGCTTCCATCTCGTTCTTTGTCCGGAAACACTTTATCCTGAGCTTCAAAGAGTTCAGTTTATAAAATTAAAAGCTATATAAGTAGGTATTTCGGCTATGATGTTAGTTGAACATCATTATTCACAGTATTTCATTTTCATTTACTGCCATATCCTGTCAAAATCTTTGATATAAGAAATTTGTGGTCTGCTTTCTTTCTGTTTAATTTAATCAACTTTAATAAATGTTATAATGAAGTTTTAGTTTATTCATAAATTCCAAATTATAATTTCATTCCATTTTCAGAACAGTCATTGCTAACGCTAACTTTTTTTTTTTTTTAGCAAAATGTTTTTGTTGGTGAACGTAAACCTTATATCTCTATAAACAATTCGTTGGAATTAGATTGCGTCCACCGATTTGTAGTTTTTCTGTTCTATCGAATGACCGATTTTCTTTGATTCTTGATTATTTTTTAAAGGATTTCTCTTCAAAATGCAGTAATAAATGTTTTTTTCGTGTTATAATGGACAAATTGAAGGTAGAACGTACTATTATCTGTCCACTAAACTTGAAATATTTTTAAAAGCTCAAACCTTCTCAGACAAAAAAAAGTAGAAAAAAACTTCAATATTTTCCTTAAGAAACCCATTTTTTATGAGCTCTTGTGTAACTACTTATAAGTGTAAATAGACTACATATACTCATACATGAAAGATTTACACTGTAAATTCAAGAATTTTTGAAGTCCGAAAACGTAAGCACTCAATGATCATACCTGGCTTTCCCAAAGGACATCGTCTCTTTCATGTAGCAAAACTGTAAAATGAACAATTAATAAAATAATTTTAAATGTTTACAAGCTTTCACAGAGTTTAAATTTCTACAACACAAAACCGAACAAAGGTATGTGCTATATTTGAACAACGTTATTTGCGAATGAACTTTTCATTACCAAAATTCTCTGCCTGCTTTAATAGTACCGGCGCTAAATAAATAAATAAAACAGCAAAATTAAATCTGTAACAGGCTTAAAGTATGGCTATGGAAATCTTGAGAATACCATTGCAATCTTCGCCACTTTTCCACATTTACGTGCCGTATAATATATTCTAGAATCTGAAATGTGAAACTACATTTCAGATCCAAACACGTCAGAAAAATCCACACATTTTATATTCCATCCAGTTTCTTACCAATCCTACAATTGATAGAGAAGGAACATATTAATTAATGTAACGGAATATTTGTATCAGAGATCAAAACTACTCCTTCAATCTTTCGTAAGTTGTAATATATCGTTTTATGAAGTAATCTGATTGAGAATAATGCGAAATTAGACATACTAGATGCTCTTACACATATCTCTTTCTTAGAACTAAAAATGCCCGTATACTTGCGTTCGAGTATTAATAGAGGAGACGTTTCAAGGTCTCCATATTATAATGTATTACCGTACTAAATGAATTTAAACATGTGTAACTGAGTCAAGATATGAATTTATTTCTTAATGAGAAAAATCTTATGGCAGTTTTCTTAAACATGTTGATTTCAAATTATCCTGTTCAATGGACACACTTTGATTATCAATTAATTCAACATATGAATAATTATTAGTTGATTTAAAAGTGAAATGATGAATACCCAGCTTGATCCAAGTGATTGTCGTGAAAAGGTGGCATACAATATCATTTTTGTTTTTATATTTCTAGGTGATCAAATGTCCTAAGTACAATTTTATCATGTGTAATTTGAGCCCCAAGGGCGATGTAAACCTTACAGTCCTTTGAATATATATATATGTATGTGTGTGTGTGTGTGTGTACAATGACAGAGTACATATTCTATAATCATTGTAATTAGTTGTCTCCAATTTAAGGGTGGCAATCTTTCGTTTTTGGAAGAAGTGCTATTTATTTGCTATATTTCTCTTCCAAATATTTTCCAACTAATAGAAGACAGTATATAAAACGAGACGAGAAGAGAACATTAATTCTGAGAAATGAAGTAGTCAAATAGAAGGTTGTTTAAAAGGAGAAGAAGAAGAAGAGGAAGGATGAGGAAGAGACAAAAAGCTATAGAGGGAGAGGGGAAGAGATTGAGGGAGAAAAATGAACATGGGAATGAAAGGAAGGAAGAGCATAGGACCAAATGCTCATGTTAAAAAGTCTGCTCAGTATTATTTTTTTGTTTGTGTGTGTGTGTGCGTGTGTGTTTGAGAGAGAGAGAAAGAGATGGAAGGAGAAAGTGAATCCCAAGTCCTTAATTACTTACGTTACCTCCAAAGTTTCCCATAATCAGTCGACAAGACGTTTTGCGCATTTCGTTCATGTTGATTTCCTAAACCGAGATAAAGCTTTTATCGTTTGCAGTCTTGCCTGGGAAAAGGGGCAAACGAAAATCTTCTTCCTCCTTCTCCTTTTTCTTCTTCAACTTAGAGTCTTTGATTACTGGTCCCATTAAGACTCAGAAGGCGAAAGCTGCTGAAGGAAATTATCTTGAGAGGACCCGTGCCGTCTCAATTCACGACTCGCTCCCAACATAATTACCCCACCAAGAGTGGCGCCAGATTCGTTAAACACTAAAGCCTTTCCTCTTTACTCTCTCCCTCTCTCTTTAGCTCATTCCTATCTTTCCTTTCTTTAACTAACTTCTCTCCTTTTCTTCTTCCTCTCAAACTGTTTTCTCCGTTTCCCTCCATCACCTTTCAGTTTCCTTTACACACTAGCTCTTTATCCTCTTGAACTTGGAAAATCTTCATCTTACCTTAAATCTTCCTCTTCTTCTTCTTTTATTTTTGCACTCGATCAAATTGCATTAACTCTATATCAGACTTATACACATGATTTCAGGTCTCACTCATCCTGAATTACTTGTCAACCATAGTACAGTACTATGATTATTTCTTTCTTCCTTGATAAAATGCACTATTTGTTTAAAATGGTTTCATTTGTTATGCTTTATTTTCAGTACTATTCACTAAGTATTTTCTAGATTAGCACATCTGATATAAGAAATTGATTATGCATTATATGTTTAAAACGTACAAGACAGTGTGTACGTGTTTGAAATATAATATTGATAAGAATTTAATATTAGTAGTAATTATTGTTGTTTGTCTTGTTTAGTTCAGTGGTTCCCAACCTTTTTTGATTGACGACACACTTTACTGAACATCCAGGGCATCGTAACACAGTTCTTTGATATTTTTATTATAAATAATAATAATAATAATAATATCATCTATTATAATAGTGAAACCAACTAGTTTTTATAATGATTCTATATAGCACTGAGTATTATTGCTACCACTGGAGGTGTTGACTGGTATAGTCTGTCTCGATTCTAATTATTATTATTAAATTCTTTATGAGTTTTAAGTTCTAAAATTTCGGGACACACCTTAGGGAATTGCATGACACACCAGTGTTCGCGACACATCGGTTGAGAAGCACTGGTCTAGTCAAATAACTAGTACACTTAAATTTTATCGAGCATTATCAGCATTAAATTCTATGGAGCAAATCCAAATGAGAATCCAGAATCTTTGGTAATGGCCAATGATCTTGAGGTAATGTGGATCCTACTTTTAAAAAAAGCAGGTAACAATCTTTAAACATATAATTGTAAAGAATGTTATATATCAACAAGGCGAAAGTAGTGTGGAACGAATACGTTCACAAAGTCTTACTCAGTGAGTCTTCTTTTCTTCTTAATAATCTGTAAGGAAAAGCCTTATAATTTCGGATTAATGAACTTCAATACAAAATCAAAATTCGATAAACGTAATCATAATATTGAGACACGTAATTGCAACGGTCTTTTGTACAATTATCGTCCTTACGGTTGTCAAGAATTCAACTTTCAAAGTTGGAGATTATCGTTTTCATGAATTTGTACTTAATTAAGTTTAGTTAAAGACTTTTTCTTTTTTTGGTACAGCAAAATAAAGAAAGGAGTCATACTTTAAGCCAAATTGGTAACTAGAATCTGTTCACCCTTATTTTAAACTGCGCTAAACAAAGCCACGTAGAACTGATTTGCTGTTGATCTGATCGTGACACAAGATAGTGTCTGATGAATTCAAAGTGAATAATTGGCGAAACTGTTACACGTTAATAGTTTTTTTTTTTTAAATAAACGTATTGTTTTGCTCAGTGAGTAGTTTAAAATCAAATTTACGTGTACTAAAAGTAAAGCTTGGTCAATGGAAAACACAATCCTGAATAAACAGTGAAAAAATTATACGACTTTACATCAGAATAGCTATACGAGAGCATTTTAGTGGAGTGTTCGAAGTGCGCACAAAGGAAAGCGCGAAATTGGTAGTTTAGTGATTAGAACCAGCGTATCAGTCAAACCAGTAAGACGTTCTTTAATGCCCCATCGTGCTTTCATATATTGAAGGAAATCATGAGAACATGTTTCCCTATCATCACAACTAATCTAGAACAAAATTATCATCATTTATATTTTTCTAAAATCTAAAATATCATTTATATTTTTCAATTATTTAAGTGATATCATAAAAGTGTACGTACCTAAGTAGATATTGACAATTTCGACTCAAAAACAGTGGCGTCGCCTTATGTAGTTAACAAGAGCACGTGAACCATCTAATATTGTGTGTTGTTCATTTTCCTTAACATATTTAATAACATTCAAAATATTATATTATAGTGTCGTTTCTTTCTTCTATTTCCTTTCCTGTAACATTGCAACCCCCTTCCTTATATGCATTCCAGTATCACACCACGTTCACAACAGCACTGCAAGCGTGATTGGCTTCTCTATGTGTAGTACAGAAGGGTAGGCTGGGGCAGCGGAGCGGAGGAACAGCGGTCTTCCAACGTTCAAAACAGGAATTAAATGTGCAGTGTTAGCTGTTGACTAATTTCGTGAATTAATATGACGCTTTAAACAGAATCAAAGAATAAAGTTTTGCAATTGAAAATAGAACAATATAGAAGTATATAATAACTCATTCTCTTAATTAGTTATCTGCATTTCTTTTTATCTCAATTTCTTATAATAAAAATATACTAATGGAACAAACAAAATTATGACTTTCCGAGGTCATACGGAAAGGGATCGGAGGTTTAGAAGTCTTCTCCAGCGTCTCTTAAAACGCAGAATAAAATTACCTTTCAACTTATTTTGAAGTATTTTTATTTAATATGTATAAGCTCCGATTTTTCTTTCGGGTACGATTTTCCTGCCTAAATAAACTGAATATATTTGTAAGAAAAGCGTATAGCTTATGAAATCACATTGCATTTTGTAACATTGCTACAAGGGTAAGATCTCACCTGCTGTATTGTGAGAACTTGATGGAAATTTTGGAAACGATTTTCCAATTTCAACATTATTCTTTAACGTACTGTATGTGAAATAGAAATAGACGAGCAATGTTATTTGCAGTAATGTACGTATAACACACTGTTTTTTTTTTTCGAGTAACTTATTTCAGTTCGGAGATTGCACTTGATGCGTTGAGACATGGTTCTCTCCTCAATGTATTTCAAAGTGGCAAAAGTGAAAACGTTTCGTGGTGGTATGTATACTGATTGACTTACAAATCTGTTCGCTTGCATTTATTTATTTCCATAGATTACAGTTATATATTGCTAGAATTTCTGGTAGATAACTTGATCATTTTCAAAAGTATAGCTTATACCCACCATTATACCTCCATTACATCCTTGATAGTTTTGTAGTATTAGGTTTTCCTAAAATACTCTCTCAGTACTAGTGAGTCTAACGCCTGTTGGACACGGAAACATTTTTTCGAAAGGTTTTTGCTAGCCAAGATTTTATCATCACAATATTGTGTAGACAATTATGATGAAGGATTGCAAACTACTGCATTATCATTTAGTACACTGATTGATTGTGAAAGTTTAGAAGGAAGTTAGGACAGACTCCGACCAAAGTTAACTATCATCAGGAGGTGAAAACTAAACTCTCGAAACTTCAAAGTTGATTTAAAAAAATAAATGGTTGAGAGATTATGAAATAAAATTATCATTGTTTTGCTTTCCTTGCCTGCTATTTGAAGGGAATTGCCAATGAACCTGAAAGGTGTAAAAATACTTGGGACATTTGATTGAAAAAGTAAAAAAGAAGCATGAGAACTGTAAGAGGCACACTAACATTATGTTGAATTTAACTATTGTGAGCACCAAGGGCGCATCCACACTCCAGGTCCACAAGGTCCGGATCCCCTATCTCAAACCTCGTAACTTGGCGTATATTTATACACTTTCATAATACAATATAATTGTTTAGAGCTGAATGATTGGTGTAGCCTAAAGATTTGATCTTGCACTTCAGCTGTATTCATTCTTTTCTTATTAAAGAAAACTGTCTTCTTTTAAGAATATAAGTGGCATAACTTGACAATTACTTATCATTTTTCAAGTGTAGAATTACATAGGTTGATTCGTAATTAGACTTAGTTTAGTAGTATTGAACTCTGATGTTTCAAACTTTGGACCCATCTTAACGAACTTATCTGGGTGAGCGCCTGCTAAGTACGCCACATATTCTATCAGAACTCGTTTGGATCATCTAATTTACGAGTAAGGCTCATAATAATCTTGTGCAAAAAGTCACATTCATCACTCTTGATTGATTACATCAAATTTTTGGTGTTTCAACATTGAGCATGTCCCAAGATTCAGATAACTCTGATGTTTTCCGTGGTTTGGTTGACTTTGTGAAATGTTCTGTCTTCCTCATTTGTCTAATGACTGCACAAGTCCCGGGTTCAATTCTTGATGGGAGAGCATCAAAGACATTATAGTAATCTCATTATAAAACTGTGAATTCCGTCTTCTATAGCCTAACCTCTGACAGAGAATGTAAATACAAAATAAACAGTCACGAAATGTGTTGAGACAACAATCCAAGAACACATGGACAAAAGGTGCGTAATTAAAGACATCTCTGGAACTGTCATAATCATTTGGTACATTGCATGTTGCTTGTCTGTTAACAGTACACTTGGCAATTCAAGTAAACGAGACAGCAGATGTCACGATTTGATTTGATTTGATTTTGAGTTTAGCGTCTCTTTCAGCAGCAAAGTTTTATGAAACGTGGACATACAACTTAACGTGCGATTCGGACTACATGAGCTCCAGACGGGAATCGAACTCAGGTCTCCCACGCTAAAGACGCGTACACTAACCGCGTAGCCAGGAGGGAACTTAGCAGACATCTCGAGTCTAATGTAGATGCCATTATGGTATCGTTGTGAAATTGATGGTGAATCCGCAGAAAGACATGGAATCTTCCAGTACACAAATAACTCGTGAAAATCATAGTGAATATTGATATGTCCACTTCAGAAATTTAAAGTTGCTTTATTATATTAAAGAATCTAAAAGCATTTAAAGGAATGCCATAATTCATAATCATCTCAGAGCATTAGCTACAGTATCAATAGAAAAATGGTAAAAACTGGACCTCAAAAGAGTTATTAACAAATTGGCTGTTCCGAAGAACAGCAGAATTGATTTTATATGCAAATGAAATGGACCATTCGTTAGGAATGGGTACTTTTTATTATGTTTAAGCATATTTTGTTATCTTCATTGATTATGTCATTTTATCGTTTTGCTTATTACCCAAAGAATACATAAATGCCCAAAGAATACATAAGAAGACATAATACCCAAAGAATGATAGAATTAGAATTTTCTAACGACTGTAAACTACCGAAAAATTATGTCTCGAGACGCCACTGCTCAAAAATAACATTAGTGTTAGGTATATTAGAACTGATCTGCCCTTACTCAATTTTCTATTTCTAAGAGTTTGGTTTACCAAATTTCTTTATGTTTACCTTGTCCGTGTCTCCGTCCGTCTTGGAGACAGTCGCGGGTTCGATTCCCGCTGCCGTCCATCCTGACTGAGGTTTTCCAGAGTTTTCCTCAGTCCTACCAGGCAAATGCCAGGATGGTACCTACTAAATAGGCTCTGGCCGATACCTTCCCAAATCCTTTCCATTGTTATTGTTGTTGTTAGATATCCAGTGTAAAATGGCCCCGGAGCTGTATCTGGTGATTGTTAAATAAATAAAATAAATAAGTAAATAAATAAATAAATAAATAAATAAATAAATAAAATATTCACACCATAAATGGTAGAAATTAACCAGTTTCGGTTTTAACGTTGATCACTAAAGAGCAAAAACGGTAACAGATAGCGAAAAGCAGTTTCCTGCAACCAATTAAGTGTCCCAATAATTCATTTCATCTCCACCCTTAATTTTCTACTATAACAGACAGGAGGGACGCACACACCGAGGGCCCACCAGTTTGACCCCTCCCCAAAAAAACTTCCTAATTCAACCAGGGGCGGATCCAGGACCGACTTCTGGGGGGCGGTGGGTTGTCATACTGTTACTTTTAAGGACTCCAAACTTTAGAATGGGTTTTATTTATATATATAAAATAAGAGTTTTACTCTTCTGGGGAGGGCGATCGCCCCGATCGTCCCCCCTGGATCCGCCCCTGAATTCAACATACATTTGTACACTTTCTCAATAAAATTATACTTGTTAAACAGGGAAATTATTAATGTAGCATGAAAATTTGATCTTACGCTCTTAATTGTTCTTTTTGTAATCAATTAAGCGACTCAAGAACACATTTCATCCCCGTCCTTAACTCTCCACCAAAACCGGAAGTGATAGAAATCCAGTACAACTTCCGGTTTCAATGTTAATCTACATACAGCACAAACGGTAGGAGATAACAAGTAGCGTTTTTTCTTTATTTTGGAATCGATATAACATTCTGAGAACAGACGCCATTTTCTCCCGTAGTCTTATAGTCAAATCGGAAGTGGCACAAATCAACTACTTCCGGTTTTAATGTTAATCGCTATAGACGAAAAACGGTAATAGATAGGGAAGTTTTCTACAATCAATTAATCGTCTCAAGAAGCTATACAATATCCACTCTAACCTCACTACCAAAAGCGGAAGTGTTAGAAATCTACTGCAACTTCCCGTTCGATATCAAAAAAGAGAAAATACTATGCCATACAAACTAAACTGATTCATCTGATGTATACAACAGCAGGACCGGATCCAGGATTTTCTTGGGGGGGGGGGGGTACGGTGCACCAATAACTATCAGTACATTTGAATCAAATTTAATTTTTTTTAAATGCCTTTAATCATCTGTAATTTGTATGAGGAACTGACTTAAATTATTGTGTTTAGCAAAACTCCGCTTTCTTTTAAGCCTGAAATGGAAACATGACATGAAATTTCAGAAAGTATTGCTATTTCCACAGCCAGTTTCTCACTTTAGATAGTGTATATTCAGAACGGAGGGGGGTGGAGGTGGCACGTGCTTCGATGCACCTCCCTAAATCCGGCCCTGTGCAACAGCTACTTGTTAAATACAGACCTAGACTGAACAAGTCATTGTTTAAAAAAGTTCTATTTTTCAGCTTACAGATAAGCTGTACAGTTCTGGTTTCAGTATTGCGTATCCTTTTGAAGGCCGTTCTTGATATTTGATATCTTCAGATTTCCAACGATATGCTACTTGACCCCTTTACCATTTGCAATTTTTGAGTGGGACCCCACTTGGGACCCTACGAGTGGTCCTGGGACAACATTTTTTTGCTTAGATATTTTGTAATTTTAAAATGATCAAACACGTGTTTTCCTGTTTTGGCATCTGTTTCACCGCTTCCGATCTCTTGAGGTGGCAACGGATTTTCTGAACTCCCTGTATATTCCTATAACTCGCACAGTATATTCATTTGGAAACGTTTTATTACAGTTTCATAATAAGCGTCATTAGTGCTTTCGATTAGTGTATAAACCATCTTCCACTTCGATATATAATCTCCCTATCTTCCCTTGTAAGACGCACCTGGAAGAAAAAAATAGTCCCCATCAGCATCGACGACCTTCTGCCAACGTTCTGGAAGACCATGGATTCCATCGCAGTAGGACTTGGTGGCCGCCGTGAAGCGAAGAAGGTTTCAAGTGAATTTTGCACCTCTACTAGGGACTTCAACTGGCGTCCTCTAAAGTGATTGTCCAAGGAATGGAACAGGTGAGAATCGGAAGATGCAATATCCGGGGAGTATGGCGGATGCAATAGTGTTTCCCATCCAAGGCGTAGAATGGTGTTCTGGGTCATCCTAGCCACGTAGGGCTTAGCGTTGTCCTGTAACAGGTGGACACCTTTGTGATTCAAAAGGGCTAGCTACAGAGATTTGAGTTTTTTTTTTAAACACGGCTCAACTGCTGACAGTACACAGTTGCATTGATACTCTGACAAGCGGGTAGAAGTTCCCCATGCACGATGCTGCGAGCAGTCTACCAAACACACAGGAGGACCTTCTTCTGGTGCAGTGCTGGTTTCGGCTGTTTTGTAACCGGTTCATGGAATGCTAATCAATGATGACGGAGCCGTGGAACTTCGTACAGGATCTACTTCTCATCACATGTCAGCACCTTGTTCAGAAATGGCTTCTTCCTCAGACGAGACAGCAAAGAAACGCAGGTGTCTGCTCGCGTTGCCTTCTGGCCTGGAGTCAAATCACGTGGGACCCATCGACTCAACTTGTAGTGCTTCCCAAGTTGATGAAGGTGCTGCCGAATGGTATCTCTACTCACAATGAATTGTAGTCCCAGTTCCTCACATGTTAGGCCACTGTTTGCTTCAATTGCTGCCTGAAGATCATTTTGTACATGTGTTGGTCTTCCGGCACGTAGTACGTGTTCCAGTGTTTCGTCAACGTTTTTAAACTTGTTAAACCACCGCTGCACTGTCCGCATAGTCACATCCTCACCAAAGGCATGGCATATCTTCTCCCCTGTTCCAGTGGCGTTTGACCTCAGCTTGAACTCGTACAGCATTCACGCCCTTATGACGCTTTGTGGAGGCTCCATGTTTACACTGTTCTTACGCAAGTTCACGGTGTAACTGAATTGCCTCAACCAGGTAGTATGTTGGATATACTCACACCAACAACTGACCTTCGTCTTATCTCCATTCGTATTCATCTCACGGTGTGAGGACCAATTGAACACGGACCTCCACAGAAAGCGGCAGAACTTTCTTTGTTACCTTTATAATAATTAAAACTCGCTTTTCATAATCAATTATTCAGCATGTAGACCCCTAATACGTTTGTAGTAACCAACATAACAATATTCCATTAATACCATAGTTAATGCATTTGAAAAACTCCTGATCACACTAAAAAAAAATTCGTTGTCCGTACAGCGATATATTGTGCAAGTAGGCTATCTAATCCTTATATGTACTGCGGAAATCTGAACGGAACATATGTTATCCATATGCTACATACGTACTGCCCCTTTTCTCGCTTCGATGTTACACGATGCCGCTGCAGGATATCTAACATCTAACGGTCTTCCGTATATTACATACGTTAGCTTTTGTTGTTATATACCTCCATCTGTATGCGAGATCCTGACTGCCTATATACAGTTCTTTCATGCGTACGGAAAGTACGTTTATTCGGAACACTCATACGTAAAGTACGTATAAAACTACGTTTTCAGTTATACGTTTCCATAGGGTTGTACGTTAAGTCTAAAGCTTACATGATTTACGCGTGCAACCAATGTTTTTACATACGCTACATACTTTTCTAGTTTATTTTTTTAATAATAAATATTCTAGCCAGCCTTGTAAGAAAGCTGTGTTTTTTCTTTACCCTACATACGTTTTCTTCAGTGCATAATGCATAATTCAGAATGTGATAGTGACTACGTTAACTAACTTAACAACATTCCACTAACACCATAGTTAATGTATTTCAAAAATTCACCAGCCCTTTGTTTCGGTCTGAATTAAGAGTGACTCAGACGAAACATATGATTCTGCACGATATTGCAAATCTACGTCTATTAGTTGCGTCATCAGAAGTCAATTGTAACAATTTGAGAAACTTCCAGACATTATTATCTTCAGTTAATTTATTCATCTTGATAAAGCAGTTTTAATGGACTCTTATCAACCACAATTTTGTCTCCTTTCTCTTTTACCTTCCACCATTCCTTCTGAGCGTGGATGCACGACACTGCTATTTAAACCCACAAAGACGAATAAACATGTAAAGAATGAGTCGAAATTACTTTTAAAATTACGTTTAGCCACACAATTTATGATGAGCAAATATTAGCACGAAGGAAAAAACATCTCTTTGAGAAAGAATTGAGGAGAAAATTAAGTAACGTTTATTATCTTTGATAGTTTCTTCGTTTCGTCGCCTAAGGCGCTGGAGGTCGATGGTTGATGTCTTTTAATTTTTCCCGCCCTCCGGTCGCCTAAGGATTTTTATTTTCTCTCTCTTTCTCTCTCTCTCTCTTCCCCTTTTTATTCTTTTACTCTTTTTTTGATTTTCTTTTTTGCATGACTTACAAACAGGGTGTGGAGTTAGAACGCTCGTTAGGGTTGATGATAAACGATCTTTCGGTGGGACTAATGTCCAAGTCTTGCATGTATCAGACATTTTTGGAGATGAACTCGACGCGCTAGATCATAATGTTCATTCCGGTTGTGTCTCCCCTCCCCCCGAAACCGTCTCTGTCGATATTCATTTGTTTTTTCTCTCACTCATTTGTGTGTGTTTTTTATTTTTTATTTTTGTGAGTATCCAGAACGAAGTTTTGGCCAAAAAGCCTTTATAATTGACCGGTCTTTTTTTAAAAGCTAAAAAAACACAAGCTATACAGAAGTGTGTAAATCAGTTTTTTTTTCTTTTAAATATGTACATATACACACAAACTTGTAAATAAGAAAAAAACTATCAAAGATTATTAGGGAAGATCTTTTGTGCTGTGTTGTGTTGTGTCTGACGTTCCCTTAAGCTGTATGAGCAAAGCCATTAACTCATTTCTCATTTAGCGACGGAGGGAGTAAAACGAACGAGAAAGGAAAGGGAGAAGGAGAAGCAAGGAAGAAAAAATCGCAAGCGAAATAGTGAAGGCGGGGGAAACTGAATTAGGAAATTAAAAGAAGAAAAAAGTAAAAAAGAAAAAAAGAACATTTTCTTTGTAACATAGGAGAAGAAAAATAGGCAATTAGGCATATTTTGACATAAGAATACTAATAATATAAAGGAATTTCTTGAGAAAGTAATAATAATAATAAGAACTATATAGAAGAAATGCAAAACGAAATACTTTTTTTTTTCGAAGGTGGGAAATATTAAGTCATCCGGAACAGAATAATGAAAGTTTCAAAGAAAGAGTAGAGGTGGCCATATTTTATAGTTAAGTTTTTCAAACCGAGATGGCATAACGCCTAATGCTACTATTATTAATACGGATAATTGAAAATCATATCGTAAATGTATAATAATAATAATAATTTATTTATTTTACTTAACACCCATAGGCAATTACAAAGTAACTTACAAAAAAATTAAACAAGGATTTGGAATATTAAATATGTAACTGAAATTAATAATATGAAATTGCAATAATTAATCTATACTTTAAAAAAATACTTATAACGTATGAAAATATACCAAAATCTATCAATCAGAAATTGAAAACACGCTTTAAAATTGGAAACCCAAACAACCCCACTGGCTCTATTTTATACAAGGCCCTCTCAGGCCCCTCTGTCTAATGGCTAGTGCACCTTTCAGGTACGTGAGGATTCGATTCCCAGTAAGAGAGCAGTAAAAACATTGAACACATTACGGTTACTCGGATTCCACCTTAAACTGAAAGACCACGTCTCATATAGTGTCCGTACTGAATAAGGGATAATAAATTTCGACAAACAAACATATTTATTCTACGTGTTGCAATGTTCTACTTGGTAGAGTCTTAAATAACAAAACCGAGATTAAAACTCATCACCTTTTACTATAAAAATAATGTCTTTACAAAGTGTTTGTAAGACTCTAAATGTTTTCAGAGTTCAATAAGATCCTCGGCACACGAAAGTGACCTCGGAATAAAGGTTGAATTGTCTTTAACTCGTAATGGCCCTAGACACATACGAAGTTAACTCCTTCGCTCACAGCTGCCTTAGGAGTGGATGGTTAAAGGATATCTCCCTTTGCTCATAGCAACCTCGGGAGATAGTTAAAGGAATTCTCCGTAGCCCATAGCAACCCTGGGAGATAAAGGAATTCTCCGTAGCCCATAGCAGCCCTGGGAGATAGTTAAAGGAATTCTCCGTAGTTCATAGCAGCCCTGGAAGATAGTTAAAGAATTCTCCGTAGCTCATAGCAGCCTCAAGAGATGGTTTTAAAGAAATTCTCTATAGGCCATGGCGGCCTCAGGAGGAATTGTTAATGGTTGAGTGATCAGCGATAAACTGATAGCTTCCTCTTTTCAAGGTCTTTTTTTATTTCTATAGGTCTCTCCTTGAAGGGAGGACCCATGAGGGGAAGTCGGCTTTCTTCGTAGTTTCTCCAAATCCTCTTCGTGTTTTCCTGGTCTCTCCTTCCGTCGTCTATTATTGTTTATGTTCGAACGTAATAATACGTGTTCGTAATAAAAGCATATGTTCTTAGTAAAAACATGTGGTTGTTGTGCGTGAGGATGGAACCTTACAGTATTTACCGCATCACATCCTTTATACAGGTCAGAATTCTTGTTTACATTTATTCTATGATCATGCACATTGAAAAACATGTGCAGAGAAACCTCTGAATGACGGACAACGATAGGACATGGTTATTTGTTGGTGAATGAGAGATGTCCATTACAGGGAGGTTACATAAACTTAGATTAGTCACATTTCATGTTGTACTAGTATACAGTATTCGAAAAGCACCGCTGGAGAATATGTTTATGTTGGCGTGTACTACAAAATATATTTCAAGTGTGGTGCGTTTTTTTCTCAAGTACACGTCATCGCCTCTAAAAAATCTCTTAATTTACACATTGACTTTATGAAACGTTTAAGTAACGCAATAAAAAATATTATTATTAAGTACGTTGGTTAACAGTAATTTGGTTAAATATACAACTTTAGCTATTTCATAGGTACAGGGCGGGCTGGATTTCACTCCCTATTGAAAATCCTTTATAACTTCTGTAATAACTAATTAATTTTCATGTAACAAAAGGCATTTTGTTCCTTACAATGATAGAATTATTATACATTGCTAAAATTCTACGTCATTATCCATTAGTTTTCGTAAGAGGTTGGGAATGTTTGCGACAGATTTCTGCAGATACTCCACCGGTACATTTGCAAGAAATTGGCGAATTCGCTCCTTCAGTTCATCAAGAGTTTTTGGTTTTGTACAATAAACTTCCCCTTTTCGCCCACCTTCAGAGGAAGAAGTCGAAGGACATTCCTCGCTGGACATTCAAGTGGGCCACGACGTCCCAACCAGTGTCCTGGAAAATGGGTGTCTAGGCACTGCGGGGACCCATCTTGCATAAAGATTAGATCGTTGAAACTGTTCTATATGAACTCAATACTTTGAACATAATCTTCAAGCATTAAAAGGTACTGTTCTGCATTCATTGTGCCTGGAATGACATATGGACTCACAACTTTCGTGGATGTCATGCCGCTCCACACTGTGACCTTTGGGCGATGTTGGCTTTTTTTTCAACCACCCTCTGATCCTCTCCTGACCGCGAATAACAATTGTCCCGGTTAACAACCTTCCAAACATGAAACACGGTAGGGGGCGCGGTAGCTCAGTGGTAGAGCGTTCACCTCCGGTGCTTGGAGTCTCTGGTTCGATCCCAGCTCGCGCCGTGTGGACTTTGTGGTGGACAAACACCATGCTCGTGGGTTTTCTCGGGGTTCTCCCACTTTCTTCATTCCACCATTTCATTCATTTCTCATCATCACCGTTTCCTTTAGCCTAATTGGCATAACCGTGGTGGGCCGTAAAACTTAAAGATTTCACTTCATTTCAGGAAACACTGTTTCATCAAAGGATATTACCGAAAATATCGGACCAGTCTTCACACCAAGCAAGCATCATCTCTCCATACCATAGGTGTCCAAACTCGTGAGCTCGACACTCGCACTCAATAATGGTTGTGGGAGCATTTTGAACTCTACTAGTAATGGTATGGTACCAATAAGCTAACACCGATAAGAAACATGGATTGTAGAAAAAAAATTGGAAAACTAGGGAAAGAAAAGTATTTCATTTCTACGCAATTTGTATGTAGAGGAGAATGAAAAAACAGCTGATTGTAACAATAAACCAATAAGGTGCATATGAATAATATTGGTAAAACGTGAGCTTTGAGCTGCTTTCAATCGTCAAACCCTTCGTAACTACAAGCGGGGTTAATTATACCTATCAGTATACATTTCTAAACTGAATGACTATATTCTGGAAGAGTTTGTAACCTTTACGGACTAACGTAGGGTGAATATTAATTTGCCAATTATCCAAATATATGAATTTGAAATATAGCAAAACAGAATGTGCAAATGTTGAGTTTGAACAAAACAGTGGCAGAAAGAGAATCAGAAATGGTAAATAAGTGGCAAATTTTTTTTAACATGTTGTACCAGAAGCATGCTATAATTTTGAATGATAATTGACACGAGACATCTTAAGAAAGAGGTTCTGTTGAAGCTGAAGAGACCGTTTAGAGAAGAACCTAATCCAACAATGTTCTGTTCAAAGTAAAGAGTTACCCTGAAATACAAAACAAACGACTTTTAACCATAGGTAGTCTTGTCACCTTGTCTTTTTGGCTACATTTCGTTTCCAGTTTTTCATGTGTCTTGTACGTTTTCTGGACAATTTTGGTGTTGTCTAATAACAAAATTATGATCATCGCTGCGTGTTTGCATGAAAACAAATTCATTCTTCATTTCATAGTTTTCCCGACAGTTTTGTAAGATTCCCGTAATCTGGATTCTCCGTAGCTCATAGCAGCCCTGGGAGATAGTTCAAGGAATTCTCCGTAGCTCATAGCAGCCTCAAGAGATGGTTTTAAAGAAATTCTCTATAGGCCATGGCGGCCTCATGAGGAAGTGTTAAGAGTCTTCATCCCGGCGAAATTAAAATACCGCTAATTTTACAGTAATTATGTGATATCTTCAAATAGATAAAAGATAATCGAAATGTGGAACAAGAGCGCCCTAGACAATATTATTTTACATGAGAAACCGTTATCACGACTCACTTATCTGCTTTCGATTTCGAGCCATTTTGAAAATCGGCATTTATTTTCGCGTTTCTAAACAGCTGAAAACGGAAAGCCTCTAGGTGACTTGTGTAACGGTACCTCACGCAAAATAATATTGTCTAGGGCGCTCTTGTTCCATATTTCAATTACCTTTTATCTATTTGAATATATAACATAATTACTGTAAAATTAGCGGTATTTTAATTTCGCCGGGATGAAGACTCTTAATGGTTGAGTGATCAGCGATAAACTAATAGCTTCCTCTTTTCAAGGTCTTCTTTTAATATTTTAATTTCGGCCTCTTCTTGAAGGGAGGACCCATGAGGGGAAGTCGGCTTTCTTCGTAGTTTCTCCGAATCCTCTTCGTGTTTTGCTGGTCTCTCCTTCCGTCGTCTATTATTGTTTATGTTCGAACGTAATAATACATGTTCGAAATAAAAGCATATGTTCGTAGTAAAAACATGTGGTTGTTGTGCATGAGGATATGGAACCCTACAGTATTTACTGCATCACATCCTTTATACAGGTCAGAATTCTTGTTTACATTTATTCTATGATCATGCACATTGAAAAATATGTGCAGAGAAACCTCTGAATGACGGACAACGATAGGACATGATTATTTGTTGGTGAATGAGAGATGTCCATTACAGGGAGGTTACATAAACTTAGATTAGTCACATTTCATGTTGTACTAGTATACAGTATTCGAAAAGCACCGCTGGAGAATATGTTTATGTTGGCGTGTACTACAAAATATATTTCAAGTGTGGTGAGTTTTTTTCTCAAGTGCACGTCATCGCCTCTAAAAAATCTCTTAATTTACACATTGACTTTATGAAACGTTTAAGTAACGCAATAAAAAATATTATTATTAAGTACGTTGGTTAACAGTAATTTGGTTAAATATACAACTTTAGCTATTTCATAGGTACAGGGCGGGCTGGATTTCACTCCCTATTGAAAATCCTTTATAACTTCTGTAATAACTAATTAATTTTCATGTAACAAAAGGCATTTTGTTCCTTACAATGATAGAATTATTATACATTGCTAAAATTCTACGTCATTATCCATTAGTTTTCGTAAGAGGTTGGGAATGTTTGCGACAGATTTCTGCAGATACTCCACCGGTACATTTGCAAGAAATTGGCGAATTCGCTCCTTCAGTTCATCAAGAGTTTTTGGTTTTGTACAATAAACTTCCCCTTTTCGCCCACCTTCAGAGGAAGAAGTCGAAGGACATTCCTCGCTGGACATTCAAGTGGGCCACGACGTCCCAACCAGTGTCCTGGAAAATGGGTGTCTAGGCACTGCGGGGACCCATCTTGCATAAAGATTAGATCGTTGAAACTGTTCCATATGAACTCAATACTTTGAACATAATCTTCAAGCATTAAAAGGTACTGTTCTGCATTCATTGTGCCTGGAATGACATATGGACTCACAACTTTCGTGGATGTCATGCCGCTCCACACTGTGACCTTTGGGCGATGTTGGCTTTTTTTTCAACCACCCTCTGATCCTCTCCTGACCGCGAATAACAATTGTCCCGGTTAACAACCTTCCAAACATGAAACACGGTAGAGGGCGCGGTGGCTCAGTGGTAGAGCGTTCACCTCCGGTGCTTGGAGTCTCTGGTTCGACCCCAGCTCGCGCCGTGTGGACTTTGTGGTGGACAAACACCGTGCTCGTGGGTTTTCTCGGGGTTCTCTTGTTTCCTCACACTTTCTTCATTCCACTATTTCATTCATTTCTCATCATTACCGTCTCCTTTAGCCTAATCGGCATAACCGTGGTGGGACGTAAAACTTAAAGATTTCACTTCATTTCATGAAACACGGTTTCATCAAACAAAGGATATTACCGAAAATATCGGACTAGTCTTCACACCAAGCAAGCATCATCTCTCCATACCATAGGTGTCCAAACTCGTGAGCTCGACACTCGCACTCAATAATGGTTGTGGGGGCATTTTGAACTCTACTAGTAATGGTATGGCACCAATAAGCTAACACCGATAAGAAACATGGATTGTAGAAAAAATTTGGAAAACTAGGGAAAGAAAAGTATGGAAAAAGTTGCAAAGTTGAACTGCAAACACAGAAGAGAAATCGACAAAGGCGGAGAAATATACATTCGTCGTAAAAGTATATAGAGAAATAGAAGAAGGATAGAGAAATTATAATAATATATATGGAGATAAATTCAATGAAAATAGAAATATACCAAAAGGAAGATTACTACAACAATATATAAACTAAGGATGGAAAGTTTTCAGCGAGTAAAATGCACCTTGGAATTATGGAAAGAATATATTGAGTTGTATGACAATAATAAATAAACTATGTATTTTGGGAGTTCCAAACGGAAATGTAGTAAATGAGAATCTCAAAGAAATTGCAATACTAACAGATAAATTCAAAAATATATAGTGAGCTGAAGAATGAAAAGGTAAGTAATACATTTATTGTGATTTTTCTTTCTTTTAAGAATTTAGGAGAAGCAGTACTTCGAAATTTGTAATCAAATGGGAGAGTCTTCATAAGACTTCTTATATAGATTTAAAACTGCATTAGCTAAAAAATATATATATATGAGGACTATAGAACTACGCTGACGCAATTACATTTACGACCACACAGTAGGAATTCATGGATCTGACCCAAATTTTGGATCTGGAACACAAGAAAAAGGTGGTATAATATTCGGCTGCATAGCCGGTCAGATGCCTGTTTGTCTTGGGAAATGTCGTTTTCATAGCTGGTAGTCAGACACCGTCCCATCACAACTCATACGTGCTCAATAAGGATTAAATGAGGAGACCTAGCATGTTAGAATAGAAGATGTATACTGGAGGAGCATGTTGGGTTTGCCTAGCTTTATTGTCACTGCTGGAAGGTGGGGTCCTAGAAAGTGTCTAGATAAGGTCGAAGGACAGGGTTGATATCACGAATGCATGACATACTAATCATAAATCCACTGAATGAAGACCAGAGAGACGAGTGGAACATGTAGCTTACTTCCCCCTCTTTTATCAAATACTTAAAAGTGAAATGTGATTTCTATATGATGAATGAGAACACGCTCGATTTTCACTTTCATATGCGAAGTTTTAAACGCGACAGAACCATCTATGTTGGTAAGATATAAACTACTCTCATTGCTGAATACCACCGAACTCCAAACGCTTTGTTATTGTAGTCTCTCCCAATACCACATAAAACGTTATTGACGATGATCAGGTGTCAGGAGCAATAGTGAGAAAATAACACAGGTTGATATAGCTATCTTCAACAATCGATTGTTTTGTGTTCGTGCTCTCGTTGTGATTAGTGTTTAAGGAACCGTGGTGGCTCTGGTTGCACTGAGGGTCACCGTCCTGCCAGTTAGTGCGGCCTGAACGGTTCCCTTTCAAGGAGCACTTAAATACGTCATGGAGTTACTGAAGAGGACACGTTGGCTACGGGAATCCTTTGACTCTTATCGTGTACGCTAGCGATAAACACTGACACGATATGATGCGCGACAATTCCAGGGAAAGACCATCCGACCTCTTGCTGCCCCATTATATGACTATGGTAGAAGACACTTAACTGTACGTAAAATAGACGTTGACTGACGTCTTCCTAACATTGATCTATACCAGTGGTTCTTAACCTAATTCCTATCACAACCCCCATTTTATCACACCCTCTTGCCAGCTACCCCCTTATAATTTCTGGTTTGTATTAAACTTGTGTGGGAATTTTAATATACCTATTGCGGAGATCTCACGATATACTTCTATTTCTATAATAGTGGAATCCATTTCTTGTATATAGTGCATACGGTAACTTCCCTAATGGTCAGTTCATTCATATTACAAATCTCGAGACTGATCCGTCATACTCTTTCAAAATGGAGGCCGTTTGAAAATTTTAAAACTTCATAACTCCCTTAATTTTGAGTCATATGATAAAAAATTAAGTGATTTCTAATTTTGGTTTAAAAAATCTTAGACTTGTTAAAAAAGTTATTGAGTATTTTAATTTTCGAGAGGCCAGAACTTTAAGTTACCTCATATTGTTGTGAACAAGGTACATTGTTGTGTATGTGTTCAGTATCTCCAAAAGCTGTTGAAAGCAACTTCTTTACATTTAAAATTTAGGAAACAAAAATCCCACACCAAAAATATACCTTCATTGTGGCCAGCTTGCTGAAAAAAAAAAAAACTATTTGCTCACACACATACGTTTACAATTCTGCAAAGAACAACAAAGGATCCTAACGAAAAGCAATCCCTTTCATTGCCGATAGAATTTGTCCATTGTTGATTTACAATAAACGCAATACAGCTATTGCGGATTAGTGTTATGGCTCTGTGATTACCTCAGCATCACAGCGCTGAAAAAATAATAAATTCTCATTTGTTTTACATATATATTTTATTTAATATTTAAAAATATTTTCCAGTATTAGATTCTAAATTTTATTTATCTCTTTCGCTTATCTTCGCGACCCCGACGAAATCCTCTCGCCACCCCCAGGTTGAGAAACCCTGATCTATACTAACTAGACTTGTCTTGTCCAACAGCTTTTATACTACCAGCAGCATGCCCTCTACAGGTACGACAATCAGCCCATCATTTACGGTGGCCCATGTGCTGGGACTTTTAAACTAAAATGAGCATGCTCTCTAAAGACACACAACATGTGGTCCGAATCGAATGATGATATACTGTATACTGATAATTTAAAATGCTTCAATACCAGTGTCGTAGCTCTAAATTGCACGCTGCAAAAATTGGGCTTCAAACATGGAAGAGGTTATATGGACGAAAAAGTAAAGCAGTTTTGATTTGGAAGAGACAGTACAAAGATGCAATTAGTTTGTACCGAATAAAGTAAGTGGAAACAGTTAGGAAAAAAAAGGAATGCATTTAATTGCTTGAACTGGGTAAACTTAAAGATGCTTTGGGATGAAATGAAATATCAGAATCAAAAGAAACTTACAATTCAACCAATCATTAAAAGTTGGAATACAAGAAATGATATAGGGTAGTGAAATTCGAAGACGTGTTCGACAAAAAATTTTTACATTTCAGTGGCATTTATCATCTAAAAGAATAATGAAAAAGATTTTGATTAAGGAATAAGTTTATTTTGCCAGGAACTAAGGGTGTTTATACTGTATTTGCTTTTCGGAAGATATTGCTGTTGTGGAATCTGAATCGAAAATTAATGTAATGTGAGAAAAGATAACCTGGAAAAATAATAATTTGAGATTAGAAAAAATATGAAAAAGACCAAAGCAATGTTGAGAGGATGATTGAGGCTGTGACAAAGTCTGGGCAAAGCCAGTAGAATAGTTTGCTAGTTTCCAAGAGGCATTCATAAAAACAGACACATTTCGTTCCTCACGTTATTAACGAAGGTATGGAATCTAAATGATAATAAAAAGCAGTGTGAGAAATCTTGAAATATGACGATGATGGTTGTGCGGTGATAATGATGAGAAACACATTATATGAGTCACTGAATAAAGAGTTGTAAAGAGGAGTTGAATGCGGAGTATTGCATTGTATGGAACAGGAGCGTGGACATTAAGAAAAGGCTACAAAAATACTGTATTTCATTTCTACGCAATTTGTACGCATGTAGAGAAGAATGGAAAAACAGCTGATAGTAACAATAAACCAATAAGGTGCATATGAATAATATTGGTGAAACAATAAAAAGAATGTTAGTACATTATTAGAGAAAAATATACTTTTGAGTGACGTAGTAGATATTTGCAAGAGAAAAAAGGATGGTATAGAAATATAAAATTATTGGATGGTATTAATGATTTTCTTTTATCAAGACGAATTTCCCCAAGGATCATAATGTAGAGATACTTCTAAAGGGGCGTATGTAGCAAGTGACTTACCAGTGATAGAATACTATATTACGGTTAATTGTAATACATTGTAGAGGCCTGATTCTGCTGGCTCAAGTACCAGTTTCAAGTACCAGGCTTTTGCGTATACAAGCATACTTTAATCTAGTCATCCCTTCAATTTTACTGCGTGGACCTACAGCTTAACATGGGATCCGAACCACGTGAGCCTCGCCAGGAATCGTACACAGGTCCCCTACACTAAAAGCTCATACACTAACAGCTTAGCCACGAGGGAGTTTCCCAATAAAAGAGAGCGAACAGGATTACATTTGAACGATATTGAGAATTCGTCACAATACACATTGGATTTTCTCTGTCACAGTCTTAACTGCATACCAATCATAATCCTCCTCTATTAATGGTATCTGTAACGAAACCACAAAAAAATAAAATTGAAGTATCACTGTAATCAGAGATATCGTTATAGGAACAACCTGTTTATACATATATACACATGTGAATGTATATAAATGGTATATTTAGCATGTCGATGTTGATGAGTGATGCTATTTTGATAACATCAGGGCTGGGAGAACCATTTCAGTTAATGTCATGTGAGCTTTGCGGTTGATCGCTTGCATGGATTTTCTACGAATTTGATCGTCCTAATTAGTTCATCATTCATTCATTGTAATTTCTACTTGTTTCCAGTAAACCTCCAAAAATCGCAATGTAAAACAACATAAAAGGAACACACATACAAATATTTACTTTCTAGATGGTGAAGAAAGAATCATTAATTGTATTTTATATCTAAACGTTGTGAATCTATAATTAGCAGGAGTTGGAAAAATTGTGGGACAGCTGTGTGGAGAACATGGGAAGAAAATACATTTTGAGAAGATGAAAACTATGACTAGGAGTAATAAGAAATGCATAAACTAAAGTTGTAGAGGAGAAAAGAGAAATAGACTACTAGTAGTTTTAGGTATCTAATTAGCATTATTAGTATAGTTCTGGAACATGAAAAATAAATTCTGCAATTTTTAATAGTGTATGACGAAAAAAAAAAAAAACTCCAAACATAAGATATACAGGGTGGACCATTATTTTGGTACTTTGGAACTTTTAAATTAATAGACAAGAAACGTTGAAATTTTGTACTATGCAAATTTCTTGACGGGATATTGTTTGGCATGCTCTGTGATACGATCAAGTTAACAATGTTGCGAACTCAATATAAAATTATATTTTTCAGATGGCACTACGTCAAGTTATTACACATTTCAAATCTATATGTTGAACGCAAACTTAAAATATCACATTTATTATTCAGTGTTGCAAATTAAGGACACTAAAGTATCACAACCATTCAAACTTTCGTGGCGTCTAAAGGCAGTAATAACGCAAGTGAAACACATGGTACAATGTATATAATAAGATTAGACAGCAGACACTAGAATTTGGGGTAGTTTATTGTAAGTTTGAATGATATTATACTTAACACTATTTATATTATAAGTTGCTGAATTAACATTTTATCTACGTATTTCAATTTCACGTATTACGATTATGGACATCTTTCCTCTTTATTACAAGTAAATTACTATGCATATTACGTGTAAGTACATTATGCACATACATACAGCAAATGTTTATTAGTAAATCAAGTGGCAATATATTTGATTCCATAAACTCCTACTTTGATAATATGTAGAAAGACCGTACATAGCTCTTACGGTTTTCTGTTGTCAAATTGAGAGTGATTGCATTTTTGGTTTATTAGTGTCCCCCAAATAATACATAAATATATCAGATGACTTTGTATGTATGCATTGAACATCATTCTTTTTAAAATTTGTTGTTAGAACTGCTCTAAAAGTAATGCAAAATACATATAATAGGAACTATCTTCATTTCTAACTTTTACTTTATAGAGTCAGATGTTGATCAATTACTTTTCGAAATATGTTGTACATTCTACTTTTTATTTTTTACCTCCAAGTATTTAATACTGTTTTATTTGACAAAGTTATCTTTGACAACGGTTTGTGAAAAAATATATAATTTGAGTTTTCTGAAGATAAAGAATTTGTATATTTGTTTCCATGCAAAGTGATCGAGAAAAAAGAAAAATTTCCGCTCGACCTTTTTAAAAAAAATCTAATTTTTTCATGAATGTTTATCCTATATCAGGGTACTTCAAAACCACAATGAATTATTTTCTACAACATCTTATGACGCCACAGCGGCTGCCGTCATTTTGTGTTTTTTCGATTTTAGGCATTTACGTTGTTTCGAATATCTCAGCATTATTTGTTCTACTAAATTGAAAATTGCGACGTCTCCAACTCGTGCAGAGCTAAAGCTTTGATCTCTTAACATTTTTACCTAAAACCACTTGAAGGGGGTGAAATCAGGACCTAAAGTAGCAACATTTTTGGACATTGAAGATACGTTTGGGAAGAAGTTTTACAGCGAGTAAGTGTTCACTGACTTGGGAATGTAGATCAAACGAAAGGACAACAGTATCCTGCATAAATTGACAGCTAAAACAAGAATAAACATGATTGAATATCATTGATATAGCAAGCAGCAAGAGCAATAAGTACTTACGAACTTTTTTTTGTCAAGTGTGCACATTGACTTTCCTCGCCTTCTACTGATGGCGGCATTCTTGATCAGTGCTGCTGTGGGTGTGATAAGACAGTGTTACAACTAGAGAAAAGAAACGAGCTTGAGAGCCTTGACTGAACTAATCATTCATCCTACTTTATTTTACTTCACAACAACGAATTTTCAGTTGAATTTGTGAACAAAACACTTCCTAGAGTATGGCGTCACTCCTTAATACTTTGACCCCCTTCTGCTCAAAAATACAAAACGCACTTTGTTGTGTGTTTTGGTATACTAAAGGACTAACTATTCTCAAAATTTCAGATTTTTGAGCTGAGCGAAGCGAAGCTCTTATACTCGGGTTAGCCGTTTGGTTGTCCGCGAACTCCTCCTAGACCGTTTGGCCGATCTCAACCAAACTTAGCACGCTGATAGAGTATGTCGTGCTGAGTGACAACATAGGTCGAAATCAAAAATCCGATGTACCATCGAGGAATAATCACCGAAAAACGCTTCCTCCTAGACCGTTTGGCCGATCTCAACCAAACTTAGCACGCTGATAGAGTATGTCGTGATGAGTGACAACATAGGTCGAAATCAAAAATCCGATGTACCATCGAGGAATAATCACCGAAAAACGCTTCCTCCTAGACCGTTTGGCCGATCTCAACCAAACTTAGCACGCTGATAGAGTATGTCGTGATGAGTGACAACATAGGTCGAAATCAAAAATCCGATGTACCATCGAGGAATAATCACCGAAAAACGCTTACTCCTAGACCGTTTGGCCGATCTCAACCAAACTTAGCACGCTGATAGAGTATGTCGTGCTGAGTGACAACATAGGTCGAAATCAAAAATCCGATGTACCATCGAGGAATAATCACAGAAAAACGCTTCCTGATTACGTAGTTTAAGCTCGCTCAGCTCATTTCATTGCAATCGGGTATATCCATTGCATTCCTAGTTTAAAAATCCAGGCCCATTGGAGATATTGAACAGTGAAATATGCCAAATTGGCATAATTCCCCAAATTTACGATTTTTTTCAGGTCTTTGGAAGCAGCTACAGGTATGTGAATTTTTGTGTATTAACTTATGACCCCTGACTACATGCACACACAAATTCATACCTCTACGTCTGTTGTTTCTTCCTCGTAAACATGTCTTCATTGTCCAAAAATGTTGCTACTTTAGGCCCTGATTTCACCCCCTTCAAGTGGTTTTAGGCAAAAATGTTAAGAGATCAAAGTTTTAGCTCTGCACGAGTTGGAGACCTCCAGCAATTTTCAATTTAGTGGGACAAATATATGCTGAGATATTCAAAACAACGTAAACGCCTAAAATCAAAAAAGCGCAAAATTGTGGCAGCCGCTGTGTCGCCATGGGATGTTGTAAAAAGTGATTAATTGTGGTTTTGAAGTACCCTGATATAGGATAAAGATTCATGAAAAAAATAGATTGTTTGGAGATGGTCGAGCGGCACATGCTTGATCACTTAGAATGGATTGACTCTATAACCACTGATATAATGGAGATATATCGTCCTTAATATATGGTAACAATTCTTCCATAGTGTCTGTTTTTCAAAATATTGGACTCTCATTAGCAAATAAAGTTATTCTACCTCTTAGTATAATAAGTTGTACATCATTCACATAGATTAAGAAGGGTAACGGTTCCAATATGGATCCTTGTGGTACACTATATTCTACTTTCACATTATTGTTTTCTTTTCCATTTGCTAAGACATATTGTGATATGTTACATAGATAGCCCTTATAGCGATATATTATGCTAGACTGATCTGGGAACACTATAGTTGACCCACCCATTGGAAACTATAAAGGACTTGGATCAAAAATATTAAATTCAGTATCGAAAGTTAGTAATAACTACGTTGAAAGTCGAAGAGCCGACCACCAGACACATATGCAGGAATTTATTTCGAGAGGGGTCCAAAGATTTTGAAGGAAGTCCAAATGTAATATGAGAGTAATTATATTAAAATTTATAAACTAACCCCTTAAAGTAGACTAAATTTACAGAGAAGTCGGGATTTCAGGATGGGGAAGTCCGGACCCATTTTTACGTATGTCCCTGCCGACCACTTTTACAAGAAAGATTCTGTTCTCTTCTTTGTTTTTAGCGTGAATGAGCTTACATTTGGTTTGATAAGTGCGTTTCCATCTTTTGTAGTGTAGTTCAAATAAAGTCCTCATTATGTTGTTGATACGGGCATCGAACCCTACATATCTCTGGCTACTGTACAATACAATCGCGTTATCACGTCCCCGATTTCCATCCTTTCCACCAAATTATAGCACTAATATTCCATTGGGGGGATGAGTAATGTTTTTAGCTTGCTTTAGAGCGGCTTTTACTCGTATCCTGTTCATTTATATTATATAGCGGAATTTGTCTTCTAACTAGAGCATTTGGGCTTAATTGAAATGTCAATATTTAGGCTGTATTATCGCTGCCAGCTCACGTACGTTAGTATAACTATGTAATTTTAACAAGCAGCACAAACAGTGAATGAACAATGGGCAAAGCAATCAATTAACCATCTGCAAAATCACGAAACTAACATTGACATGAAAGCAATGGGCTTCCGGGCATACAACCAAACGACGCCAAATGCATACATGGACTACTGGTTACTGAGTTTGTTTTTTTAAAAAGCATAACAACATACAGCACTGCTATGTTTATCAGGTGACGTTTACGGACATTTACAATTGCACAGCAAATAATATTACCGGTACATGATTTAAAAAACGGTGGGTGTCGTTCTTGAGGTCAATGTTTACTACCCTTGAAGATAAGATTTGACCTTTTACTATCCTTAGAATTCGTTTGAATATCAAACAAGTAACAGTGTACACCACGTAGAGGAATTTGGTTTGTATGATGTAAAATTTTTTCAATTGTGTTGAAACCGGATGTAGTAGTATATTTCTATCACTTCCGGTTTTAGTACGGTGTAGAAGATTAGAACGGAGGTAGAATATAACTTATTCTCTGGATGATTAATTGAGTGCAGAAAATCGCTTGTCGTCATCTATTATCGTTCTCACTCTGTAGAAATCAACCTTAAAACCGGAAGTGGTTGATTTCTGCCACTACAGGTTTGAATACAGTGTTAAGAGAGATGATGATACCTCTTCTTAGGACACTAAATAGATTTTATAAAAATAGCATCTCGCTATCTCTTACCATTTTTGCTTTTGTAGATCAATATTGAAACCGGATGTTTAGTGAATTTCTATCATTTCCGGTTTTAGCAGAGAGATTAGAGTGTAGATATTCTTGGAACGCTTAATCGTTTGCAGGAAACAGCTTCTTGCTATCTTTTATGACTTTTCTCTATTCTGATCAACACGAAAATCGGAAATTGTTCATTTTCACTACTTCCGGTGGTTGTATCACCTTCATCAATGTACTCGTTTCCTAACTATTAATCCTCTACATCCTGGATAAAATTGATAGTGATCCATCAAATTGTTGGTGAGACTTTTTGTTTCCCGGACGGAAAAACATATGGAGGTTGAATAAATGGTGGAGTTTTGATCGGTGAATTGAACTTTGATCGATGACTAATTTAATACCGTTAATCATCTTTCAAATCACTCAATTTTATTTATATACAAATAGAAAATCTTATTTACATTAAATTGAACTACGGAGGAAATTACAATGCCGGTATTGTTGACAAAGAATATCTAGATGATTGCGAGATAAATAATAATCTTTCATTTGCTGTCAAAATCTCAACTACGGGGCCGCGGTGACTCAGTAGTGGGGCGTTCAGCTCTGGTGCATGGGGTCCCTGGTTCGATACCAGCTCGCGCCAAGTGAACTTTGTGATGGACAAACACCGTGTGTGTGGATTTTCTCGGGGTTCTACTGTTTCCTTCCACTTTCTTAATTCCATCATTTCATTCATTTCTCACCATCACCGTCTCCTTTAGTCTATCTGGCATAAATGTGGGACTAAAACTCAAAGATTTCATTTCGTTTCACTTCAAAATTTCAACTGTGGCTGCGGTGACAGTAGCTACACCATGTGTAAAGATTTTTCCTTTCGCCGTAGCTGACGGCGTTATTGTCAGTGCTTAACTAAATATATGCGAGGTTTTATAAAGCGTGGATCTACAGTTTAACGTGAAATCAGTATCACATATGTCCTCTCACCAGAAATCCAAGCCTCATCTCCCACTTCAAAGGTAAAACTGCAAACTGTTCTACCACAATTATGCTCTAGAATGAAGTCAATAAGTTTGTCATTTTCCTGTAACTTTGAGGAACTTAGATCCTTTCTGTCAATAAAGGCTTCTAAACAAAATGAGAGATTGTATTTAAACATACATATGTTACAATAAAACCACACTTTAGACGACTGGGTTCGATTCCCGGCGGGAGTTCATGTGGTTCGGATTCCACGTTAATCAGTAGGTCTACATCTCATCTAGCCTCTATGCTGAACGGGACGTTAAACTCAAAATCGACTCAAGTCAACATTTTAGAAGATAAATTAGGTGAGACACCACCCAAATTCCAATTTTTGGCAATTTTGTACCCATAGAAGGAAACATCACGGACCATCGAAATCTACAGAATTATATATCTTAGTCCTCGAGATTATTTACCAATTTTTAGTTTTGACAATTTGAAGAAAAAAAAAGTGGGCAAATGTCAACCTCCCAAAATTTCAAAGAGGTGTCTTATGGTATCCATGTCCTCTTAACAATAAAACCTCATCTTAGTAGAATCTTGGACACTAAATTCAAAATCTTGCCTCATGCTAATTTAATTAAATTTCCCGCCCAAATCCGAAATTCCCGTCGTGTTGCTTACGTATAGTTCTGGTATTTTTTCTTTACCACAGAATTAAGTATGCTAAATCAACCAAATTCACACAGGTATGTATTTGCGACTTAGAGAACATTTACCAAATTTTCTTTTTGATAATGCACAAATTTAGGGTGGGCCAACACACACCTTCTTCTAGAATTTAAGAAGGAACATAAAGTACCCGCGTCTTATATAACAGAATTCACTCATGTCCTCAATCATATAACCATGTCAGCAATAAACGCTGATCAAAAAGATAAATTAGATCAATAACCTACTATATGATGAGCACATGGCAATACGAATAGGCTATTTTGGCAATTTTTTACTCATAGAAAGGTTAAGCAGAACACCCAAACTTAGAGTTATATAGTCGAGTCTAAGAGAACATTTATCAAATTTTGTTTTTTGACGATTCTCAAATTAAATTGGTCAAGGAGGTCTATATACTCCTCCCAAAATTTAAAAGAGGAGCATCATTCTGCTCATGTTGAGTGAAAGAAAAACGCCTCTATCAGAGAGTAACGTCAAAAAACTCTCAAGTTTGAAATTTTGGCAATTTTTTTTTACCCCTAAAAGGAAATTTTTATACCTCTAATAGGCCAATTTTTACTTACAGAGGTACATTTACACCCCAGTCCTATACTAATACCAATTTTTTAAATTTGGCAATTTTCAAAATTTAAGGGGGTGGTTCTATGTATCCCTCAGAAAATCTGAGGGTGGGCCAACGTACTCATTGCAAAAATTTAGAAAGGGTGGTGTTACGTACTTCTAGGCCATTGGTCCTGAATCAATGACCATGGGTTCTTAGACAGGGTCCCAGGAGCATAAAAGTGTTCTGAAGTGATGCAAATACTATTTGGTGTTTGAGTAATATTGATTCCGTTCAAGTCAGTATTGACTACATATTTAAACTGTAGTATTTGTAGTTTTATATTCTTTCATTCGTTCATTCATTGAAAGATTGGATTTATTTAGAGAACCGGTAACTTCACTGGTAGCACCAGAATTGAAGAAAGGGATTTGTCGGTCGGAGTTTAGCACCGAGGTTATATGAGACACAGATTTACAGTTTAAGGTGGAATACGAACCATTGCAATGCGTTCAAATTTGAAGGGTCTCTCACCGGGAATATACAGTGCAATCCAAACGTTTTAGGGCTCAAGTAATAATGAATTCTGCTAAAGAAAGTAAAAAGAGTCATTCATAGAAGTTTCAATTTCGTCTGGTAGATGTTAACCACTTAGGATGTTTGCTCTCATCTAACGATGCAATGTATAACTTCTAGCATCCTACAATTATACCTCTTTGTTTGAGTAGTAGAAAATGCCACCGTTAAAGTCAATAGTAGAAAATGCCACTGAAAATGAAATGGATATATGATTAGCTTCTATTAAAGTCACTGTTACCCGTGAAGATATATATATAGATAGATATATACGTGGTGCTATCGAGAATTTTCGGGACTGTTGATGCCATCTGAAAAGTGGGTAGTAGTAGAGCTTTGCATCGATAGGTGGCTAGCATATCTGATGAGTGAGAGTGCACGGTTTCATGCAGCTGGGTTGATGTGTTGAGTTTCCACAGTGCTTTTCCTGATACTCTGTGTATGGTGTGTGGCTATTTTACGATGGATCCGAGAATAGAACAGCGCGTTGTATCAAATTCTGTGCCAATCTCGGGAAAAGTGCTACGGAGGCCTTTGCAATGATTCATCAACAAGTGTTTGGAGAACACAACATGAGCCGTACGCGTGTGTTTGAGTGGCATGCTCAGTTCAGGGCCGGTCGTACAGACATCGAAGACGATGTCCACACTGGAAGGTCCGTTAGTCGCACAACGTAAGGCATTGTTGCCAAACTTCAAAAATTGGTTCGTGAGGATCGACGCCGAACCATTCACAACCTTGCTGATGAAGTGGGAATTGGTTACGGGACATGCCAACGAATTTTAACTGTTGAATTGGGCATGCATCGTGTCGCCGCAAAATTTGTGCCAAGGATCTTGACTGCTGATCAGAAGGCACAGCGTGTGGCACTTTGCACGGAGCTTTGTCAGACTACATCTGATGATCCAACCTTTTTGTCACTGAAAAGCAAGTTGAAAGGCCGTCGGTTCGACACACTTTGAGAGGATTCAAGAAGCATCGCTGGTGGTGCTAAACACCCTCAAAGAACAGGACTTCCAGGATACGTTTGGCCAATGGCAGAATCGCTGGGACCGGTGTCTTCGTGCGGAAGGGAACTACTTTGAGGGTGATATCATTAGTCCAAAAGTATATTTTTCACCAGCTGGCAGCACCAGTCCCGAATATTTTGGATAGCACCTCGTATAGATAGATAATGGTTATCTTTCGTTTTTTATCTACTTAACACAGGATCAATTTGACGAAATACTTTACTTGTTGGAGATTCCAACTTTTTCATTAAGTCTATATGGAAAAAGTCTTCGACATGGGTCTCTTTCAAACGATGGGTTGCAGTACTTTATGGATCTCATTAATGTGTCAAATTTTGTCAGTGATGGAAAGATCTAGTGACTTAGAGCAATGAGGCAACTTTCTGAAATAAAAATAAGTAAATAAATAAATACAAATAAAAGAAAGGATGATTTGTTATTTCCTCCGAATTATTAGGATTATATTCGGAATTAGATTTCTGGGCTTTCGGCATCTATGCCATGTTACCCAGTTACGTATGAGGGATGACGTCCCTCGGCGATCACACTATACGGGGAAAGGGGAAGGAAGAAAGCGGCCTGGGACCTGTATATTAGGTATCATCCCGGCATTTGCCTGGTCTGAATAAGAAAAACCCAGGAAAATCTCACTGAGGATGGCTGACCTGAAAAAGCTGATACATCTAGAGCTGGTGGATTATCATGTGGTACTTCAAAGTCATGAATACAAACAGTAATGAGAGAAACCGTCCAGTTTTATACTCAGTTGTGAATACTTCTTTATAACTTTGCAGGGAAAGAGAGGCAACGTTCAAGTATGCGTGTTTCATTGTCAGAAATGGTCTAATAAGACATACGAATGAAAATTTAAATACAAATACGGGCACCCAAGAAAATTTCGGGGAACCCGACCATCTCACTTCACTCTCTTCAAGATCGGTCCCCCATGTTTGTAATAACGTTTAATTTCTTCAAGTTGTGTTTTCTCTTGGATGTCTTTCTCAGATGTCTTAGAAGTGGTTAGAAATATGGATTTGTGAAACGTTCTTGGGGAAGGTGGAATACTAACACCACTCGGCACATTTGTTTTTAGGGGTTTCTATTGCGTTATTCTAGTGTTCTCCGGTAGATGACACTTGTAACAAAGAACTAAATAAGTGAGTATTAATACTATTGGATATGGGTGTGTGAATGATTGATTGCCTTACTCAAGAGTTTGAAATATTATTGCTTGTGATAGAGGTCAGATTTCAGATATTTTATTATAGACAGATTCCCAACATTTAAGCAGGTGTGTTATACGTTATTCAAGAGAAAGCTTTAATATTTGATAATAGAAATCACGGGTAGTATAGTATCGGTAACTGATAATGTTAGCAAACGATTCCTCGTGGCTCTGAGGTTAACGAACGTGCCTTCGGCTTACGTCATGTGGTTCGTATCCCACGTTAAGCTGTAGGTCTGGGTCTGACATACCCTCACTACTGGGAGGGACGCTAAACTAAAATCCAACTCAATAATAAATTGGCAAGTTATCAAACAATGAACTTTAAAAAGTTGTGTACACATTTTCGCCCATAATGTCTCCGAGGTGAAAAAGAAAGGAACAAAAGTGAAAAAAAAAAGCCGGTAGGCAAAATTTTTAACATATCTTTCCCATTTCTTTATGATTCACCCCTCATGCTTTCATCAAAAGATAATACAGAGAATCGTTTCTATTAACTCGATGATTAAATTGGTCGGCATGTCTTTTATTCGGCAGCAACCTATTACGTACTTGCTCCCCTTTCCTCTTCTTCTTCTTCCATTTCATCTCCTCTGCTAACGAAAAGAAATAACAATAAAAAAAAAGAAAAGAAAGGAAAATCATGGCAGAAGAGCAGTCGGCTCTGTTCCACTTTGAGAGCTGCAACCTGTCTTTCTCCTCCACTTCGTATCTCCGTCTCCTATATACGTACCTCTCCAAAGTTCCCACTCTCTCATCTGTGAACGCAGACTTTACTTTTTTATTATCTTTTTTTTCTCTTTCCGTTTCATCCCTCTGAAAAAAAAAACTGCTTCTATTGATTACTTTTCTCATTTTGCCACTTTTAGTCGTCAGGATGGGTGGGTGAGCCTTCCAACTCATCTCTGTCTCGCTCAACGTTTCTCAACCCTCTTACCAGTTGTCACTCAATTTCCCCCTCCCTCTTTCAGTTCTGTTCCATCTACCAGCTTTTTTTTTTTTTTTTTTTGCAGTTGTCATCACAGCAGGGAGCTCTCTGTCTTTTTCTTTATCCACAATCCTTTGTTCTATTCTTTGTCCTCTCAAATTTGTACACACCCATATTCCAATAACAAAGTATACATATAAAACGTATGGATATACGTAGATATTGAATAAATGTACGCAATGCCCAGCTCTTAATGCCATTTAAAGTGTTCTACTGAAATAGGATAGAGAGCTCACACATAATAATTTTTATTGTATATAAATCTATTAATTTTTAAAATATATATTGTAAAATTCTGTCTTTTAGGGTAGAGTTAAGAAGATAGTAAAAGGGAATTTGGACTTTCCCAATCGCCTTTTATTATAAAAGTTTTTTGCTTATATACTTTAATAATGATTATTACAGATAAAGTATAAGTTCCTCTAGATATCTTGCTGCTGGCAGGAGCCCAACGACCAAACGTCGGGCTGCTGGTAGGAGCCCGACAACAAGCAAGGCTCTTCTGGCCAAGATGTAGCTAGGTACCTCTCGGAGATCAGACGTCCTAGAAAGGGGGATAAAACTCAAAGACCAGGCGTCCTACGAGTGGCGAGCACCGTTGCCCGACTCACAGCTCGGAACTATTCCAAAATCTGATCGAAATTATGCTAGATTCGGTCAAATTATGCTAGATCCTCATAATTCAGGAGTTTTAAAAGAAAGAAAAAAACGAAGTTGAGATACGATAATGTAACTTAAAATACGCAGAGCGCAAGAATGCTTAGATAGAACTCAATACTTCAAGCACCAAAGCTTTAACTCAACTAAAGTAGTGCAGTCGTTGCCAGACTCAATGGCGTATATATCGTATAAATGAATGCAAAGTGTTTGTTTACATATTTTGAATGAAAATTACCTCGCAGCATAAGCGGAGTTGGAATTGTCTGCTGGGGGGCGGATTTTTGGTCGGTCTCGGACCTTTCATTTCAGGAATAAAGATGGTCATTAAGTCAGAAATAAAGATGGTGAAGTTGTCAAAAAGTTGGGGGGAGAATGGCCCCCATACTTCCGCCCATGCCTCGCAGTTAAAGAATTAAAAAAACCATGGGTGAAGCCACAAAAAAAAAAAAAAAAAAGCCGTTTCTAACTTACTTCGGAAAATAATACTGCCTGTATGGTTTACCGACTGTATGAATCAATGGAAGAGGATACATTTCAGCCGTTCTTTTTCTTCCACGACCAACTTCTTTCTCATCTCCAGGTTTTGCGGCTTTTTGATAAACTTGCTGAAATTATGCTAGATTTGGGCAGGATGCTAAAAACAAGATGCTAGATGCTAAAGGCATGCAAATTATGCTAGATCTAGCATCATTATGCTAGATCTGGCAACGCTGGTGGTGAGGTGTTTGTAGAAACCAGGCATTCTAGGGAGTGAAGATGATGATCAAAAGGTGAAAATTGATTGATATCTTCTGAGATGTTACGGCTCCTTTTACCCAGATATCTTGCTGACTGCTTGAAACTTCGTCACTTGTCGATCGCTGGCGATGGTTGACGAGGCCTTCTTCTTGATTGTCGTCTAAAATTTTTTTTTACAGCCAGCACGTGCAGATCCTTGCAATATTGTAACGTATACAGGGAAGTTATTCAATTAATGATGCTGCCAATAGACCAAACGCGTTTGCTTTCTTTACGCATACTAAGATTCCGGTGTTAAGCACAGGCAGTTGGGCCAACAGCGGGAAACGTTAGGCCTTTGAACTGTCAAAGTGAGCCCTACGTTGTAATTGGATGCTCTGACGAGCATATTGAAACAATTTTATTGGCCAGCGTAATCGCTACAGAAGAATCAAGATTGAAAGTGCGACATCGCAACTGTTGAACAAAGACGAAAAATCGTTGGTTGGCCAACATACACTTTAAACTACATTGAGCCAATGTATTTTCGTAGTTAACTATTTTCAACCGCAGACCATCAGTCTACTGTTGGATAAATGACGAGAAATCGTTGGTTGGCCAACACACACTTCCAAATACGTTGAGCCAACCTAATTTAATCTTCATTTTTGCAATTACCTATTCTTAATCATTAGGCTATGTACAGCTTACCAAGTGTGCCGCAAGGATATAGACTAGATGCTGAAATGAGAGAAAAATTCTCCTAATAAACAAATTAAATCAACGTTGTAATTTTGTGCCCTAAATGTGAAGTCAGAAATTTTTGTTGGGAGGAGGCCAAAATTTGGGGAGGAGGTTCCAATATTATAAGATACTACATCTATGTAGTATCGAATCCAGGGGCGGATCCAGGGGGGGCAATCGCTCACCCAGAAGACGAAACTTTCTTATTTTATATATAAATAAAACCCATCCCAGAGTTTGGAGCTCTTAAAAGTAGCTCTAAGTAGCAGTATTACAACCCACTTCCCCCCCCCCCAGAAGTCCGTCCTGTATCCGCCCCTGATCGAATCGGTGTTATTCTGAACCCAAAAAGATGATAAAAGATAATTGTTAAGTATTGCCACCTACATTCTTAATCTGTAGATTGTTCTTACAAGAAGTACAGTTTAAGTGTAAGATGAAATCTTTGGGCTACATCAATCAATTTTCTGCTAAAAAACACAGTTTTATTAAGGAAGTGTACAAATGTATAAGAAGTTCCAAAATTTCGGGGGCTCCGAACCCAGTGGATGCGCCCCTGATACCCTATATAGTTTTTTTTTTTTTTTTTTTAAACATTGACCATTATAGTGAATTGCTCTTTAGTGGCAATTTTATCGTCTCGCCTTGCCAGGCAAGAGCGCACGCAGCACTTGGTTCACGGACGGTTGACTTCAAACTACGTATATCAGAGATAAATATTTCTCCAGAGCAGCATGGAGGGTATTAATTTCATGATCAATTGCTGCTTCATGCACTTAAGCAGTATTAATTGTTAGGTCTAACAAGATTGAAACTCTATCGTTTATAATTGATACGTGTATTCGTATTCCAAATAAATCACTACCAATTACTAATAGGCTACCAGAAGAGCACTTGAATACAATTTAGTATTTCCACAAACTGACATAAATATAAAGCGTATATATGAAATTTAGACATCAAGCAAAATACTTAAACAACCCAGCAAAAGACATATAAATTTCATCGTTGACCACATTGTCTAGAGTTCTTTTTCTTTATTTTAAAATGAATTTCTACATTAGCTGGTAGTTATTATTGTAATATCTTCCAAGAAGTGAAAAAAAAAAAAAACCTAAAAACAGAAAGACAAACAGGTACTATCCTACAAATGACGGATGTAAAAGTGAAAGGAAGGGCCTATATAAGTTTTCAAAAGAGGTTTTGAGGAGGTCTTTTGGAGGGAAATTACGGCAGATTCGCATTGACTATACGCTAGGCTGCTCATAGTAATAGTCTCAATCACTAGATTCAGAAGGCACAGGATGGCCAAAATATTTCTATTGTAATTTTACCTTTTTTGTTAACAGCAATATCTATTCTATCAAAAGAGAAGCTCACATATAAAGAAAATGGCAGGTCTCCTGCTAATCAAAATTTTAAAATAATAAAATAAATTTTAATGTAAATAATTTTATGGTAAAAGTCATGTAAAAATTAACATTCAATAACCTAATAAAATTTAATTTTTGGTAATAAAAGTGACACTTTTTCATAAACGGCTCCTCTAAATTTTGTAAAAATTTTAAAAAAAGTAAAAGTAATTGATATAAAATACAGCTTAACATTTTAAAACACTACATTACCTTGGAATTCGTCTCCTCTTTTTACAATAACTTCATTCTTTCTAACTAAAAAAATAATGACCAAATTAATTAAAAAACAATTAAAATGATTTAAGGAAGGACGAAACACTTCGACGCGTGTATTCTTTTTTTGATAGATTATACTTCTCTTTAGTAAATAAACGTTCGATCTCAGAAACAAGTGCAAGTAAGAGCAGTAGATTATGAACTGGTCTCTAGTTGCGAGTGATTAGAAGAATAAGTAACACAACCATAGTGTAACTTGGATTAGATTAGTTAATCTGTGACTTATGAGCAAGAGACCAACTTGATCAACACCCTTCGTGCAGTGACAAGGCATAGGAAGAAAGTGAAGAGTTCGAAAATACGATGGTATCGTTATGTTTAATATTTATATTCTAAGAGTTGTGTAATATGTTCCTTTTATGCTGGTGATAAAACAAATGAACCACAGACATTAACACACACACACATACAACTTTCCTCGAAAAACTCAATTTGTTAGCAATGGTCATTGTAGTTTATGTCTTGACATAATTCAGGCATCATGCTTTTTTTGTATATATATAATCTATTCAGTGTTATAATTTTGTTTACTTTTGTCAAGTCAAGAATCTTCTTATTCACACAAAAAGAAATCAGAGTGCGTACAGGAATTGCACACATACATATGAATATTTGTGCTATGAATGAGGACAACTACCTTGTTCCTGTATTCGCAATCTCTCTATTACAGCTATATAATTTTCAGTTTTCAGTTTTTTTTTCATATAGATTTATACCAATAATACCAAACATTCACTATGATAGACTTATTCGTGGTGCCAGTTCAATTGTGTTGATTTGTGTTCTGGTTTTGAGTTGAGAAGATGGCTGACTACTGGTTCAGAGGGTAATGTGGTGAAACAAAAATAATTGCGGACTAACTAAAAACAAACAACACGAGTTTTATATATAATATGTATTGCCATAATTTGTTACAAAAGTGTTGCTCAAATCTGGCACCTGGTTCCATCAAGACACTACTTTTAGCTAGGCTTCCATGCCAAGTCCAGGCATATCAACAGAAGTTAATAGAGTTGTTAATACAGTGCCCCAATTATCAAAGATGAAGATTCTGATAACTGCATCTTCCTTGCTAAAGAGGACAAACAAATTTCATCTACACTGCCTCTATTCCATCTTCATCCTTGAATGAACAGTAGTCAATCACATCGTATATTTGCACTTGCCATTTCATTGCATCGAATGCTCGTCTGCACATACTCTGTTGCTTTAAACCTGCAAAATGTATTTACAAACCACCTTCTTATTCAAAACATTCTGTTCACAGTAGCAGAATTATGCCGTAAGTAAATGCTAAGTGCGTGACCAAGTCAATATAAATTTCAAACGAAAATGATGATGCAATAGGTCTACTTGCTTGATGTTTTAGAGCTCTCTCTCTACCTTACTCCACTCTATGTAGCTATTACTTATATCGGTTACGGTTGATTGACAAGCGAGCTGCCATCCTGGATATGGTGAAAGCTCTGGTAATAAACTCACTGTGAATTTTTCCAACCAGTGCTTGACTGATAGTAGGAGGACCTACGTATAGATCCGTCGCGTGTCAGCCATCTCCTGATTGTTCACTTTGTCTTCGGATAGGTGGTGGTGGTGGGTCACGTCTTAACTACACAACTGTAGCCAGGAGAACGAAACCTCTTCATTACAATTGACAAATATCATCGTGTAGTAGTTGCACAGGTGAGGTGACCCTGGCGCAATTCCATATAGGACATACTCAACTGACTAATTCATACTTAATGCATAGCATTGTAGCACGTGTTGTGAAGAATGTATTAGCTCTTCAAGTATATAATGGAACGTTTAGAGCTGTGAATGACCTTACTCATGTCTTGAATACTAACGCTGTTTCTACTTGATTTTTCTAAGTTTTACTTGTGTTACCGAACTTATCAATGTTCTCTGACAAGTGTTTTAATCTTTCCTGTTTGTCCTGTTTATTTTTCTTTTTTCATCTATATTCACATAATTATGTTTACACATTTTATTCTTTACTTGTAACTGAGCAGTTCTTGCTTGAACAATACGTCTAAGCTACAGTCTCTATCATAATGTTCTTAACAAACCTACCACTCCATCAATCAACCCAATTTATATGAATACTACAGAAATTTCTCTGCTTTCATTGTGCTGTAAGTTTCCTTTATCAGTGGGTGATTTTTCTTGTACATTTGAATATTTTCAATAGTTTAATATCACAGGTGATTTTGAAAATGAAATCTCCAGTTTAACACCCCACATTTATGCACAATAAGGTAATTAATGTTAAAATATCGAGTCTTGAGAGCACAATGTTATATGTCCAATATTTTTCTCAATATTGACTTTGTCAACTATTTTGTAGCTTGATACCTGCTATGATAGTTTGATATGCTAGCATGCATCAAAAAACCAATAACATGTTTAACTTGGTCCCAAAATTAAATTATTTCAGTAACGATCCTAATTTTTGCCAATAGTTTGAAACTTCGAAACAGTTCCCTGAAAAATTTAGACAACTGGATATTTGACATTTGTGCTCTCAAGACTCGATATATTGGTGAAATACGAAAGTAAGAAAAAGAAAGAAAAATTATTTTTAGTTTAACGCCGCATGGTTACGACCTTTAGACAGAAGGAAGTTGATTAATGAAAACGAATAATTGCGAAATTAAATTTTGTGCTCTCTTACCAGGAATCGAACCCTGGACCACGTGCACCGCTAGCCATTAGACCACTGGAGAAGTGTTCTGATTACGAACACATTGCTGACCATTATAAGTTAGTTCAACCTGAGATTGAATCAGAAACTATTTATGACACAACATATTCAACAATAGAATACCGTGCTTAATGCAAGGTTCGAAGTTTTGAGAGTAAGAAACCCATCAATTGTTTGTATATTGCTATTGTAAGATGAGTGTGTAAACATATGAATTTTGTACTGTTAAAATTAGAAACACTCAAGCACTACAGTAGCTAAAAGGGAGTTTTCACCTAAATGGCTGGTTTATCTTGGTTGGTATGCTATCAGTGCGTTGACTCTCAGCACTGTTATTAACGGTGTTCTAGATGGAGGACCGTTACCTCTTTAATAAGCTAACTCTCTCGTTATCACAAAATTTGAGTCCTATGCCTCAAAGCAACTCATCATCATAGGTATTCAGCAATTATTGCCAGATCACTTACTGCAACTGAGAAGTTTTCATTCTTTACGGTTTTTCGTTAATCTCTTCATCTTCACGTACGATTTTTCTGATTTCATATCATCCATTAATTGTAGTCTCCTTCGCCCCTCTCTCTTTTTTCTGCCACCATACCCTCTAGCACGTCCCAAATATACAGTTCCCAATGTCCCAAAGTTTCTCTTCCTTTTGTTAATAATACCCAAAATTGTCCATTTCTCCCCCACCATTTCATTCGTTTTTCGCTCGACCCAACTAATTCTCTCCATTCTTCTTTACACCCACATTTCGAATGTTTCCAGTCGTTTTTCATCATTTCTGTGTAATCTTCATGTTTCTGACCCATACAGCACAATACTCCGCACAAAGCATTTTATGAATCTTTTTCTCAACTTTTTACCCAAGGTCCCACAAAATAATATTTTCTTCTTCCTCCTAAAGGCTTTTTTCGCCATTCCTATCCTAGACTTGTTTTGTCTGACGTTCGCATTTCATATCATTACTAATAATACTACTCAGAAATTGAAAACTAGTCACGTGTTCTCTTTGATCCCCTCCTACTTCTGACACCGACCGCTTCATTCCGAGCACCATGGTTTTTGTCATTTATTTTCATTCCATATTCCACGATTTCAACATTTATTTTCATTCCATCTTCACAGCCCTTTCTCAAGTTTTCTAACTTCTTATTGATTTTCTTTCAGATTCCGCAACAACCGCCATGTCATCTCCAAATTACATACACATAATCGTTCTATGTCCTACTGAAATCTCTCGCTATCTTCCATTCTAATTTCTACTGCCATCGTAATACCCCCTTGTTTCCTCCGATAAGCTATATAGATTTCACCTCCTTGTAGATTTCCTCACATTTCCCAACTCTTTCTAATTCTTCTACATCCTCGTATTTCTTTTGTAAAACTCTTTCCTTGTTTTTCTGTTTCCTTTCGCAACTCGTTGTTTAACTTCATGTGCATCTTTTTGCCCTCTTCTGTACCAACGCGTTTCCATGTATTCCTTTCCCTTATTTTATTATATTATTATTATTATTATTATTATTATTTTGTTTCATCTTTTCAGTAACCCAAGGTTTCTTAGTCGTTTTGTGTTCGCGGTAACCTATTACTTTTTCTGCACACTGTTGTATGCAAAGTTTCAAATGCTTCCACGGTCTGTTACTACCAGCGCCTATCCTTTCCTCATTTGAGTATTTTTCTACACATTTTTTCAACGAAAAGATTTCTTACTTCCTCTTTTCCAACTTTACAGTATTCAACATCTTTTTGAGTACTTTTTCTTCTGTCTACATTTTTCAGTTGAAAATCCGCTTCGGCCAGTAGAAGGTTATGATCAGAGAAAATGTCGGCTCTGGGAAGGGGTCTTCACGTTCTTCAAGCTATTCATACTTCTTGTGAATCATATCCATTTGATATCTTTGACTGTTTATTTAGCATTTCCATATATATTTTGTTCTTGTGCTGATTGAACCAAATGTTACCAATTTTTTATACAGACCCTATTTTGTTCCCAATTTTTAACCAATATTGTCTAGTTCCTTTCCCCTTTCATTTCTTTCGCCTAAAACAATTTCCCTTCGACACAATCTATCTGTCCTTTTCCCAGAATTATACTGAAGTCTCCTATTACAATTTCTCATACACCTCTTCACCTTGTCTATATTTTCTTCTATTTTCTCATAATTTTCCCACTTCCTCAAGCTGTATTCTAAGTGGTCGTTGCTTACGTCTGTATCCCAATTAGATGTTTTCTTTTTCTATTTAGTCTTAACATCATAACTCGGTTATCAACATATTCTACTTTTATTACTTCATCTTTTAAGCACTTATCAAGAATTTATGTCACATCGTTATGATGCCGTTTTCATTACCTGAGTAAGAACACTCTATACCTTTCACTTATCAACTCTCCATTACTTTGACATTTAAGTTCAGTAACTTGTATCATATCTAGGTTATTTCCTTTCTAGTTTCCTTCCTAGTAATATGGTACGCACGTTTTATTTTCCTATCCCAAACTTTTGCTTTTACTCGTCTTCCTAACTTGAACGATTTTCTTCATACTAATATTCTTTTGTCCAATAGTTCTCATACAAAATTAAAGATAACTTCGAAGCATATTTCAGTAGAGGCCCGCAACCAGCCTCAGAGATTTGGGGGCGGGGACAAGTCATTACAAATTCTCCTACAAATTGTTTTTTGTATTAATACTGTAATAGCATTTTGTATTGAGGTCTGGAGGGGCCACAAAAAGTTTAGGGGGTCCCTCTGGTTGCGGGCCTGTTTCAGTATCAGTTTAATTTAAATATGTGACATGATTATCGTACAGTAAATTTTAGGTTTAGAAAATAAACCGCTTTTCTCAATTTTGTCGTAAACTACGCATGAGGATTTTCACTCGTGCATGTCATTCTATTCAGCACAATGAGATTTATCAATTGGTTTATGTCTAATCTTACGTTATAAGTTAATAATGTAGAATTAACGTTAATTGATCATCCAAAATGTCCTTGATCTATGGATTAAAATCAAACATAATCCCCAAAACGAAGAGGAACAAAGAGAAAGCAAGCAAGAGGGAAACATGCTACTATTAAGAGAAAATAAAATGTAACCAATATTTGTTTTTGTTGTTGAAGGATCTTCTATGGCATTGGATAAAGATACAGAGGAAGAAGCTTAATTGATTGATTGTATTTACTGATTGACGGCATGATTAATCGAGGAAAGGAAACTGAAAATGTTGCAAGGAAGGGAGTCTTGAAAGAAGTAACTAGAAAAACGCTGCCAAAATACAAGAACTTTAATTTTAAAAGAATAAGACAAGAAATAAAGAATTTATACTTATATAATTAAGTAAATTGAATAGTATCTTAACTATTAGACTTCCAATTATGCTATGTGTAAGAATGGAAAGTGTTATAGAAAGGCTATAACTTTCTGGCTGGCTGTCTACCCACATACGAACAAAAACAGTAGGGGACAAACGGTTTCTATGATTTGAAGTTACCGTCCCAAGAATAGGTTCCATCTCCGTCCTTATCCCTCTGTTGTGTTACCTACGAGACGAGACAAGAAGAGAAATATTTCTCGTCTCATTTTGTTAATTTATGTTTAAAAAAAGTCATGATGTTTTCTTCACTTCATATAGAAGTTACCAGAATCATTCTACGCCACAAGAGGTGATTGAAGAATGCGATATAACAATATTTTAGCCTATTGGACTATATTGTGTAATGGCTTTAAGCGTTGATTAATGCTCTTCATAAGATTCGTACAACTACTTTATCAATTTATAATTTTTATACAATGAATCGTAACACTAAAACAGCCTTTCAGGTCTAATATTTGGATGAACTACTGTGTGCGCAAGGAAAGGTGACTTCTGACAGTTGGGTAGAGCATGTGGAGTATTGGATGCGCTGTTGCCAGAGGCTCCGCAACAGAGACAGCAGCTCTGGCGATAAATTTAAGACGTTTAACAAATCGTCTCAACTACCGACAACAGTGCGGTCAATGACCTTCGTTGGCTAGCAAAGGTGTGAAAGAATACTGCTGTGATTGGCGGACAACCTTCCCTCTCGTTTTGTTTACATATGCAGCTATCTGTCACAGGCCACCTTTCAGTAACCCAATGTTGCCCACGAGATTCATGAATTTTCTCATTTGTCTCGAAAAGGAGACGAAAATTGTCATGTGGCAGAAAGCTATTATTATTATTCTTAATTTCAATGTTGATTAAAGTATAAAGAAAACATGGTAAGACAAAACGAGAAACGGTTTTCTGATGCAGGTTCAGCGTTTGAAGAACAGATACAATTCCTACACATACACTGCAAAAAATAAATTAGTGCTTGAACATAGTTTAGACATTTGTTTTTGTAGACACTATTTTTCATCATTGTTTAACATGTCCAAAAATGTCCTGAAACGAACAAAGAAAAATCTAGAATGCCTTTTAACTAGGGTTCCCAATTGTACCGGTTTGGGCGGGAATAACCAGGAATTCTACTCGTTTTCTTCCAAAGGAATTATATTGTTCACTGGGATGATTAAAATCCCGGAATTTAATCTTACGTCTCTCGATTAATGAATATACGGTACGTTGAATTACAATAAATTAAAAAAAGAACAAAATTGCAACTATCGTAATCGCAAATTTAAGGGAAAATACCGAGTTGAGTTGATTTTGAGTTTAACGTCCCTTTGAGCAGCGAGGCTATATGAAACGGGACCTACTGATTAAGGTGGAATCCGAACTATATGAACTCCGCCGGGAATCGAACCTGGGTCTCAGGGAAAATACCGAATTTAAAATTTCACTGAAGTCATCAACACTGATCCTTCCAGCAGTAATGGTTGTAAGAAAAACAATTGATATTCCTGTCATTTCTCTGTAAAATTCATGGAGTATCTTTTTTCTTCGCACTGAAAATTCTTTAAAAGCAAGATATTCTTAAAAAATAATATTTTTTTTTTAAAAAAAACACTTGATTTGATATTTTACAGGAGCAAATTTTTTTTTAGTTTTTTTTTAGTTTTTAGTAAGTACGACCCCCTAAACTTTTCTTGTGTGTGTGTGTGTGTGTGTGGAGTGCAGTATGTTATAACTAAAGTATATGGTTTGTTTGTAATTATGATAATGATACTTTAGCGAAATTTAATTTTGCATAATAGCATGTGTCCCATGCAGTTATGCTGAAGAATGGAAATCGCAGACCTGAAAGTGACAAAATTAGTAATAGTGATAAAACTGATGACGTATGTTTAGAAATCTAGCTTTTAGAATTTAACTTATAATATATACAAGAGATGCAAATTGGATTATTAAGGGCGATCGGTGAAAGATTTATAGAAAAAGGGAAAGAGGTGTATGTTATATTTATTGATCTAGAAAAGGCTTTTGACCGCGTCAATTGGGAATTGTTGTTGGGAGTTCTAACGAAGATAGGGTTGGAGTGGAAAGATAGAAGACTTATAAGAAACTTGTACATGAACCAACAAGTAAGTGTTAGGATAGGGGAAGAACTGACGGAAGATAGTGCAATTGGAAGAGGAGTTCGACAAGGATGCTGCCTTTCGCCAACACTATTTAATGTCTATCTAAAAGAGATATTGAAAAAGAGTTTACATGATGATGATGGCATTTCGGTAGGAGGTAGAATGATTAGATGCATAAGATTTGCAGACGATATGGCGCTTGTTGCAGAATCTGAAAAGAAAATGAATAAAATGTTAGAAAAAATGAGAAAGGGCTTTGAAGAATATGGGATGAAAATAAATGTTAGAAAGACAAAAGCCATGGTGATTGGAACGAAGGGGTCTGTGTCAAATATAAAAGTAGGAGGGAAGAAAATAGAACAAGTAAATAGTTTTCGATATCTGGGTAGTATTCTTAGTAATAACATGAAGTGTGAACGTGAAATGAAAGCAAGGATAGGAATGGCGAAAGAAGCCTTTAGGAGGAAGAAAAGTCTGTTTTGTGGGACCTTGAATAAAGAGTTGAGAAAGAGACTCATAAAATTCTTCATGTGAAGTGTTGTACTGTATGGGGTGGAAACGTGGACATTACGTAAAGGTGATGAAAATCGACTGGAAGACTTCGAAATGTGGGTGTGGAGAAGAATGGAAAGAATTAGTTGGGTCGAGCGCAAAACGAATGAGTGTTAGAAATGGTGGGTGAGAAAAGAACACTTTTATATATTATTAGGAAGAGGAAGAGAAACTGGTTGGGACATTGCCTAAGAAGAGATTGTATCATGAGGGACGTCCTAGAGGGTATGGTGTCGGGAAAGAGAGGGAGGGGGCAAAGGAGACTACAATTAATGGATGATATAAAAACAGAAAGATCATACGCAAAGACGAAGAAGTTAGCGGAGGACCGTGGAGCATGGAAGCTTCTCAGCTACGGCAAGTGACCTGCCAATAAAGGCAGAATACCTATGATGAAATATATATATACGAGGGTTATTTGATAAAACCTTCCTTTGCGCATGTGAGAGAAATGGTCAGGAAGAGCGACGTTAGTCCTGTGGCGCTGTGTGCAGTAGTTCAACAGACAGTGAGCAATGGAAGGAGAAGGTTGCGTTGCAGTTCACTCGTCCGTTATAATAATTGAAAATGAACAACCCAATAGGAAGACCCGCCAAATGTGAAATGCATGCGGTAATGTGATTTCTGAGTCCGAGAAAAAACTTTCGACAGCTGTGATTCATCGCAAACTGTGTGGGGTTTACGGAGCAAAGTGATGAGTAAAGGTGTCGTACGTGAATGGTGTCGCATGTTTAAAGGTGGACGAACTGACGTTCACGATGAGTCAAGAAATTCCATTGGGGTGTTTTTGAACATTTTCCCTATTGTCCAGATTTGGTGCGAGCGAGTACCACCTCTTCAAGCACATGGAACAGTGGCGTGTGTCACACCGCTTCGACAATGATAATGTGCTTCACGACACTGTAGTAAGTGGCTTCATTCCCAGGTGGGAGATGTTTTTGCAAAAGGATTTTCAAATCTTGTAAAAGGTCATGGCAAGTAAATCAAATTGAATGGTGGATATGTTGAAAAGTAATGTAATGCTGTACTTTTCTAATCTGTAGAATAAAAATTTTGTATCTGCGAGTGTGGCCATCAGATAATCAAACGGCGTTTTTTTTTCGAATTGCCCTAGTATATACAGTATACATACATATTACAAATATGCCTGCTAACAGATATGCTCCCAGATTCTTAAGTTACCTCCAGATGAATATTTGTTTTACCCAGGCCTATCAAATATTTGTCCCGGAATGGGTCAACTCATAGTTTGGGACCGTACTCCTAACAATCGTTAGTAGCAACTTCTGTAAGAATGTTCAAAATGTGCCTGAACTTCAGATGTGTCTAACAATTATATAATCACTTCGATTGCACATTGTTTGATTGGGCAATTCTACTATCAATATAAGATGTTCCCTTGTGAGACTCTCACAAGCATGCACTTATCATGAGGGTATATCCTGAGGATATTCTGCATCTGGTCGTAAATCTAGTCACAGTGTAATGGAAAGCTCCACGTATGGTCAAAAATACAATGCACACGAGCTGTATATTTTATTCTTAGACGATAGGGTAACAATTGTTCATGTTATCGAAACGAAACATCATCATCACCTATTCTAAAAGAATGTCAGCCTGCGCTCACGCAATCGAAGTAAACTGCTCCATACCACCTGGGTGTATTCAATGAAGTCTGACAATTATGATGATTTATTTTGTTTACGTATATTGATGAATTCTTATCTTGTATCATTTTGCTAATTACTTTTCAGCATTGCCTCGTGCTTATAGAAGTTAATTACTAAAAGAAATAAGTCAATTTCCTTCAGTATATTACCTTAGATGCTGCTAGACGCAGATGGCAGCACACATTTCATCCAGCATACCAGACCCTGTGGAATAAACTGCGTGCGAATCAACAGTACTGGGAGGACACTTTTCGAAATATCACAGTAAATGATCGCAAAATTTGGACGCTCTCAAAAATCCTTCCAACGTTCTACAAATGCTTCCAGAGCTAGAGTCCTACAAGTACCTCAAGGTTTGCTGTTGTGTAAATATCATTTTGATTACTTTAATCATTTTGAAGTTCTTTTTGTGTCAGTGTATCTTTTGCATTGCTATCTTCACATGATTCTAGATCCTTCTTTCCTCTGTATCTCCTGTGTTTCTGCGTATCGGCTCGTAAAACTTTGGATTTCTCACTTTTTTCACTCCTCTATCGATTGCACATTGTTTGATTTGGCAACACTACTATCAATATAAGATGATGCCTTGTCAGCAGAGACAAATTGAGATGAATATTTTTTTTTTGTTGATACGTATTTGTGCTTTCTTACGAGGATGTTGGCTCCGCCAAGGCTCGAACTTTATTTCATCACACGCCAAGCAGCACATAAGTACCCAAGAGTTCCAACAAGAGTTCGGAACGTTATTAGAACAGCATCCCGATTTTAATGTGGAGTATTCGAACAGTTCTGAAGAAGATAATTATGTCGGCTGGGCCTTTGTCGTGGACAAGGCCAGCTCAGAGTTATACTAATGCCACATTGACTTGATCCCTAGTCTTCCGTTGCGAGCGCTGCTACCGGCTAAAGGAATTCCACTCGCTTTCTGTCGCTTAGCAACAGCTGAACCCATATTGGCTCAACGCGTGGGTGTGAGTTTTAGTTCGCATTTTTGCCACGGCTCAAAACATTTTGGCAGCACAATAGTCTGCATTGCCTGTGTTCAGTATGTTTACTGCTGATCTAAAAGCACTTCGACCATGTACTCAGCTTCCGTTACGTTGCGTAGTAAAAGCTTGCAGAATATCATTAACAAACACATCCTCGTGGAAAGCAGTGTAGCAAGATGTTACCGGCTACAGCAACAGGACTGTGTCATTGTTGTCTGCTGTGACCAGAACACGTCGGGATTTAAGGAAACGAGCGTGCCGACACAGTAACAAAGAAAGCCACATTAAAGAGGTTGCTCTAGAGCACTGCCCCTCATGCATGGATCTCCGTAACTATTCTGTCCAACGGATGCTCTCCACTGGCAAACAGATTGGAACCAAGCAAATGACAATAAGCTTCATTCAGTAAAACCTCTTTTGGACAATTGACAGACTCGTCAGCGTACTTGCTGCCGCTATTAAATGAGTCTGACTCCCTTGCGCATTATTCATCTAACACAATCTTACTTAGTGTATGACGATAACCGTGCGTACTGCGAAGATTGCATCCTGTCATTGAGTATTCGGCACATTTATGTATAATACTTAGAATACCTAGACCTGAGAAAACATTTAAAGATGCCTGTAAATCTTTGTCTGGTTTGGGGGGCAGTGGCGGATCTAGTCTGGCCGGGATGGCCTAGGCCCCCCAGTTTTCTGAGTGACAAAATTATTTAAGCTATTATTTATATATTTTTGAAGGTTTATAGCAAACATAATATACCTATGAAAGTCTGGGCTCTGACTGCCCCCCCAGTTTTTTCCTTCTAGATCCGCTTCTGTTGGGGGGATAATGTGGTGATCATATTTTTTTTATCTTTATTCATGAAATCAGAATAGCTAACGTGCTCTGAGTTTTTTATTTGTATGTTATGAGTTATTAATATTAACTTTATTTAGTTATTTTCTTATTATATATTTTGTATTTCAGTATTTATTCTTTCTATGGGCTCCATTTTAATTTTAGAGATTTGTTTTGTTTGAATGTCTTTTGTAACACCTTTTTAAAGAAGTTTGATCGGCCATTGGCTTTTATCATGATGGAGACATATAGCATCGCTGCTAAAGTCCACATTAAACCATAATCATCCATACGTTGATACGTTCATCCTAAATTTGGGGGTGATTTTAATTTTTGTTAAAAAGAAATCACTTCCTGTTAAAATTCACAACAAATTTCAGCTTCTGAAGATGATTACATAAGTGTTAGCATTGTTAGAAGTTAGCTGAAACATTTTGAAGATGGAAATAGGCGAGTCAGATTTTATACTCGCATCGTTCATCCATGAACCACTTCCACGAAGAGCAACATGGAATGAGACGATATCATTAAATAAGGTAAACAGGTCACTATGGATACAAATGCAGGAAAATTTGCTATAGGGCACAATGCAGCGAAAAAAAAACAAACAAAAAAACAGGGTTAGGTTATCGAAAAATTTGTTGCCGCTCTGTCCCACTTCTGAATACAAAATGCAGAACTTTCACTACTGAAGAACTTCTTCACAGATGTTGAAAGAATTGTTATATTTTATGAATACTGACTATTATGACCGATGAAGAAATTTAGTTTTCCATTATTATGAAGCGGAAGCAGTGCTGCACGGCATGAACTAGCACCACTCCATGTCGCTGAAAAAAAAAAGAAAGAAAAAGAAAACAAATGAAAGCAAAGAGAGTGGCGTCCGTTGCCAAAATTATGTGCATCATCTTTCTGGAATCAAGAGGAGTTCATTCTGATTGAATTTTTTGAACTTGAGGAAATCGTAAATGCTAGCAGTTATATGCAAACACTTCGTACACCTCTGAAGGTGCATTGCTTACACGCCTTGGAAAGTAAATCACCCATTCAACGCGATAATGCATTCCCACACTTTGCTTTAGTTGACCAAGGAGAAAATTGGAAAAATGAGGTGGGAAATTCTGCCTCGTTCTACCTGCAGTCCCAACATATTACAGGTCAACTATTATCTGTCTGGATTTGTGAAGGATCAGTTACTAAGGCAATGTTATCAAACGATGAAGGACATAAAAGCAAACAGCTGGCTCGAAATTCTGCCGGAAGGGTATTTTCAAACTCTTGAAACGTGAAGGATATACGTGCAAAAAAATATCTAGTTTGTTGAAAAGTGAAGAAAAGCCAGTAGATTATGATGTAGCACTCCTTAAAATAAATAAATAAAAATAAAATAAAAATGAAGAATAGCTGCTCATTATTTTCAGCATGACCCTTATACAAGGGACACAAAAATACATTATTATTACACTATTGCTCTAGTGCTTTAACACTCAATGCACATAGATTCTAATTGCAATCAAGAAATTCTGAAATCACACTCCGGGAAGTGTAGTGTATCCTAACGTTTACACTAATATTGACAAAAAGAGTGAAATTTATGCAAGCGATCTAATTATACCTTAACTTATACTTTCCGAGAAGATGGCTATTTTGATCAAAATATTATTACAAATTCTGTATACGTATGGACCGCAGTGGTTCAGTGGTAGAGCGTTCACATTTGGTTCGTGGAACCCTTGGTTCGATCCCAGCTCGCGCCAAGTTAACTTTGTTGTAGGCAAACACCATGTGCATTCTCAGAGTTTTCCCGTTTCCTCCTACTTCCTTCATTTCACCATTTCGTTCATTTCTCATAATCATCGTATCCTTTAGCCTAGCCGACATAACAGTGGGACATAAAACTTAAAAGATTTACGTTGTATACGTAATTTTAATTCAGTAGATCATTGTTTTCAGAATCTCTCTTAATTGGATTGTACTAGGTCAAACACAATGACATCAAGATACCATTTACATATTACATATTTGGATGCTTTGCATTTAATGCGATCGCTGAGTTTATGAATCATGTGTTTTATTCATTTTTTATGATCAAGCTTTACAATGCATTATTATGTTTTTGAAACTGAGAATCGAACTAAAAACTGAGTAAGTAGGGTCATGAAAGAAATTAATTGGTCATAATTTTTCATTCTCATGCCTAGTTAGTTTTATTCATAGGCGTATTTAGTCCCTGATGAAATTTTGTTATCTTTTATTTCAATTTATGTATATATGTATGTGTGCTGCTGACAAAATAATAATAATAATAATAATTTGAAAACACACACTCACACACACATATTCATTTCCATGTATTATTAGTTATGTTTTATTTTCTTTTTTTTTCATCTCAAATTACATTGGAATCAAATGGCTTTTTAAACACAAAACGCGCGCATACACAGAAGTGAAGTGACACATATGTTTGACAAATTTACTTTTATAATTCAGTTCCTCTTCTCATATCAAAAACGATACTTTCTATTTTATTTGTTTCTCTCTCCCTCTCTCTCTCTCTCTCTGATCGTATGCATTTAGCATCTCTGCCGGTGTCACGTCAGCAAGATTGGTTGATTGTAGAAGAGAGTGAGATGCGACGACCGGGCGAGGGAAAGGGAAGAGTATGTGTTGGGATTCTGTTTTGGCGAATGCAGGGGGTGGAAGAAGGGGGGAATGAGTGATCCTATGGAAAGAGAAATAGAGCAAAATGGTAGACAACAGTGAAGTGAGTGGGATAGTATACGAAACAATGGTCATATATATATATATATATATATATATATATATATATAGGGGAAGGTGGGGTAAATTAGAACATTGGGATCATTGGGGACATATTTGATCCGAGCCGCAAAACACGCGTCATTTCACTCAGTTCTCGACCGATCGTTAATGTTTTGGCCTCTCACTTCCGTCACATGATACAATCAATCCCCTAGTTGCCAGGTATAAGCCTCTTGCCGTGTTATATCTGCATGTTCATACAAACACAAACGTACTGATACATGTCGTGTGTTCACAACCATCCGCCCATACAAAATACTCCGTCACACATACATACACATACGCACAAATACTGTAAGGGCATAATAAAATCAATATTTTTTTGTAAAATAAAAAATAGTCAATTTTTTAATGACAGTCAGATGGAACACAACACATTGGCTAACTAATTAGGTCTTTTTTTGCTGTTGTTTACGGCTTCGTATTGATTACTTCAACACTCTTTTTTGGTATTTTTACTCTGATTCATTTCTGGTGATGTTTTGATGATAGGGTATAACAGAAGAATGGGAAGGGGCAAAAAAAAAAAATAACATACTGCCCAAAGGGTATAACAACAGTTAAAAAAAAAAAAACAGTTTGAAGTCTCGGTAGGTTAAATAAATTGGTTGAAAGATCAAATTGTTGTTTTCTTTCTTTTTTTAATCATTTCTATTTTTGCCTACAGGGTTAAATTTGATGAAAGCACAGGGAAACAGAGAAACAAAAAAATTATGAATTGTTCATTTCAATTCTGTTGAAAACACAAAATGTCTGCTTGTTTGTTAATTGATTCTTGAAATATAACTGCACCTAGTGGCACGAAGTTTAGAAAGTCATGTTCATTATTTTAATATAATCACGATTAACACTTTTTAAAATTTAAGATTTACATAAATTTTAGAAGGAAGGCTGTATGCTGAAACAGTTTATAGTTTCAACCAAGTTTTTTAATGGCTTTTAATTCGTTGTATCGCTGTGAAAGATTAAGATTTAACTGGAATGGTTGCAAGTTTATTTAAATTTGATTTATCCTTTTCAGTGACCCTTCTTGCCAAGCAGCCGACTTACATACTTGCTGTACATGTGGTCTAGGATTCAAACTCTGGTAGGGGTGCCTTCCTCTGATCATACGTACGTATCCTTCCATAAATGATGACGCACTCCCCAGTAAATTTTCGTGTTCGTATATCCTAATCCAATCCAAATCTTGACAAGTTTCCACCTAGTGAGTTCCGAGTTCTTGGATGAGTCCTGCCTCGCGTATATTTTAGTGGCATGTAAGATTGTTGTCATCTGTAGTTTCACGGAACTGTCTCAGCCTTTTACAGTGGATGAAATGTGGGTAGTTACGATTTATGTAAGTCCTCCAGGTTCCGTTAAGGAACATCATTGGGCACTGAATCGAGTTAGTGAATCCTGATTGGTTTATGGAACAGCGAATGAAAGGTTGTCTGGAGTGGTACTCATGAGGGTGTCGTCCTATATTTTTCTTCCTTGTCTTGATGAGATATTCTCTAAGTGAGTTCCAATCTGCTTTATGTTAGAAGATCAGAGAAGAGGTCCATAAAGATAGTGAATTTATTGAGAAAACCAGGCGTGGCTTTCAATTCTGGCATTTAGGTACGAAGTGTTTGCATTTCGTAAATTGGACAGTTTAAATTTACTCAATACTTCTGACCTATAAACATCCCATCTGCCTCACTCGTTGCCATTTTCCCATTAAATTGTAGGCACACTTCATGGAGCTAACAGGAGAAATGTACCAGCAATGCGCAGTCTTTTATCAACAATAAGGTATAAGTCTTTCTATTGGAGAGCGAATCATATTTGCCTAACTGATGAAAGGACAGCGAGGCTATTCAGATCATAAAAACCAATATTATACATTATAAAAAGATATGGCTACTCCAAATACCATAGTATGTGACCTAGGTATGGGCCTATATGTCACGTAACTGTCCGCCATTCGGCCACGATTGTGAGATTTTCTTCTTTTGAAGGTTGTGTACAATACTGTAGAAACTGAAGTCCAATAATAATAATAATAATAATAATAATAATAATAATAATAATAATAATAATAATAATAATAATAATAATAATAATAATAATAATAGTTACCAATTTATGTAATAAACTTGAAAGTAGTGATGAGCGCAAGAGTTTTGGTATTGCAGTTTTTGCAAGAGTCTTGCACAAGTACCGGCTCAGTGGTAGAGCGTTTACCTCTGGTGCTGGGGTCATTGGTTTGATCCCAGCTTGCATCATGTGAGTTTTCTTGGTGGATAGAGACCGTGTGCGTAGGTTTTCTCGAGGTTTTCCCGTTTCCTCCTACTTTCTTCATTCCACCATTTCATTCATTTCTCATCATTACCATCTCTCTTAGCCTCGGTGCATAATCGTGGCACGTAAAACTAGATATTATATCATTTTAAAACATATTAGTGGTGTTCTTCTAAAACTAAAGAGAAATGTAGTATTGAACATCGGTAATTCCGTACACCATAGGTGCCGACTATATGGGTATGGCCTTGGCTCCAAGGATCAAGCATCCGTTAGGAATTTTTAATGTGTGCTCAAAAAATTAATATCGAAATAACATTTGCATGATATTGACAAAAACTTGTGTATGTGAGCGCAAGTTTGATTTCATGGGTGGGTGCTTATACGTTGAATAATTGTTTAACAATATAACTTTCAGCCTCTTCAGGTAATTGGCACACGAGGATTGAGAAATATAACATTATACAACAATGAATAATCCATATCCACAAGTAAGAGTGATTTTGTACAGTTATTTCAAATAACTTGCCGTCTGATGCTGTGTTTTTGTATTTTTAATATAGGTCAAAAGTATTTGTATAACTTGAGTTTACACAAAAGACATGGACAGTTGAGTCGTTTTCAGTTTTTACTCAACTTATTCTAAAATATTAAGAAGTTTGATTATAATCGTTATTATTTTAATTTTTCTCACCCTTTTTTGGCCAATATTGCTAACATATCATTAATCATAGCTATTATGCCATTATTGGCTGGTCACTTGTTGCAACTGACAAGCTTCGGCATACGGTGGTCCTCAGCTAGTCTCTTCGTCTTCACGTAGAAATTTTCTGTTTTAATACCTTCCTTCAACTACACTCTCCTTTGCCCTCTCCCTCTCTTTCCTTCCACCGTATTCTCCAGCATATCCCTCATAATAACAATTTTCCTCCTCAGCCAATGTCCTAACCAGTTCCTTTTCCTTCTCTTAATTACATTTGAAATTCTTCTTTTCTCCCCTCCTTCTACTATTGCTAACACTTTCTCATTTGTTTTCCGTTCAACCTACCTAATTCTCTTCTTTTATCGAAAGCCTCTAATATTTTTTTGGGTAATGTCCATGCTTCTGTTCCATACAGTACATATTGGAATCAGTAAAATAAAATCTCAATATTTAATTGGAATTTCGTTCAATACAAAGATTAGCTAATCATAGTTGAAAATAAAAAATATATATATATCTGACACCTTTAGAGTGAAAAATTAATTTAACAATTTATGGTATTATAGTAATCTTTACCGTCTTGATTTTCTTTCATACGTCTCCCCAATTTGGGAACCAGTAGAGTATTGAATCTGTTAAAAATATAAAAAGATTACGAAATGTTGTAATTTCTCTTATAAGTAGTGAAGCCTTGGGACCCATTGAAAAAAAAATGAAGATTATCACCTATGTTGTATACTATCATCATACTTACACGAAGGTAAACTATATTTCATTTGGACCATACATTGTATTTCCGTTACTATTGGCGCAATGTAGAATTTATTCACAGTAAAATTTACGTATGAAAAGCATAAGATTTCTTAAAAGCAAGACTTGCGAGACTCTTGCAGCAAGACCAAGATTGGGTGTGTAAGACCAAGACCAAGACCAAGACCAAAGGTTCCAGTGTAAGACCAAGACCAAGACCAATACCACCCGAGTCATGGTCTTGGTCTTGCATTTGCTCATCACTACTTGAAAGTCGAGATATTTTAAAGTCCCGATAGAACCATTTTGGGACGCGAGACGTTTTTTTCACAATCTGTCGGGACTGTCCCGACAAAACCGGGACAGGTCGTAAACTTACCGGATACAGACTTGTTGATTTAAATATTTCAACCAATGTTTCTCGGTTACTTAAGATTTCAGTAGCGCTCTTGCATCATTACTTCCTTGTAGGCATCCATAACTCAGGTGAAATCCAGAGTAGGAGATAAAACTAGATAAGAGCGCACCAACGCGCCCAGTGAGACCTCTACTGGTTTTTCCACATGTGGTTAGAAATTATATTAAACCATGGGAATAAGGTTGGGAGATGATTTCGAAATAAAAGATGTATCATGAAATAAAAGAATAGAAAAGAATTATAAAGAAAATAACTTTAAGACAGTGGACAATTTTGTTAGAGAAGAACAGATAAGGAATCCTGTCGGAACATACTCAAGATGCTGCTAACGATCCCATCAAAGAAAACATGCTCAAGTTATTGATAACGACTTCTATGGGAGAATGCTTAACATTCTAATAACGATATCTATCGGAGCATGCTGAAGATTCTGGTAACGACCCCTATCGAATCATGCTAAGATGTTGGTAACGACCCTTATCAGAACACCCTCAAGATGTTGGCGTCGTTCCCTATCAGAGTATAGTGAATGTGCTGGTAACGATCCCTATCAAATCATACTGAGATACTGGTAAAGATCCTTTCGGAGCATGCTTAAGATGCTGTAATTACTCTTACCGGAATATATTTAATATTCCAATAACAACTCTTATTGGATCATGCTCTAGACGCTAGCAGTGATAATTATCGGAATATTGTCAAAATACCCGTATTGGCCCCTTTACAACATATTCAAGATGTTGGTAACCACCCCTATCGAAGCATGTTCAAATACTGGTAACGAGCCGTACTGAATATACTCAATATATTGGTAACATTATACTGAAGAAAACGTAGAAAGCCCATCTCTTGGGTGTGGGTTGATGAAGTAGAATAGCATGTTGTTAGCTTTGGGGTAATATATATAGTGAGAGTATATTGTCATGCATTGTGCCATCCTCTTCAGATTCACTCAGGTCCTGTAACGACTGCAGATAATACATTCATTAGATTATAGGCATACATGAAAGGGTCTGAGAACTATATAGTCACCCTTTTTACAATGTTGTCCAGAACCTGGTTTGGTTAATTTTTACAATAGTTGTAGACATTTTGTGAATCATTATAAATAAGTGTATACGTTTATATGTTTCTGTTGAGTGTTCTACCTTCATCATGTGCTACCTAGGTATATTAAAGCGAATATCTTACTTATCTACATTTGTAACAGATTACGTATAACAATAATTCTGGTGTTGGTTCATCATCCTTTTACAAGATGACTCCCTCAAGGTGTGCAGATAAGGTAGAGTTAACGACATGATGAATGAAGATCAGAGATAAGAGCGATTTGTAGCCTATTACTCCAGACAAAAATGTCAATGGGTTATGTATGGTGAGGGTGAACACACACTGAATTCTCCGCTTACCTACGCGCCTATGGGAACATCCAGTGATGATAATTTTCCGATTCATAAAAAAATACTCCACTTATTCCTACATCGTTGTTTAGACGTGATATGAGGTGGAAAGTTTTCTTCTATATTCTTCCGGAAAATTTTCCGTTCTAAAATATCAGTGATCAAGTAACAATTCCTCAGTGATAATAAAATTGATTGAATTCATGTATAGAAATGTTAAAAAGTGAAAGATAGTTTAAAGAATCTGAAAATTTTAATGGCTCAGATAATTTTCAGTGTCATGTAGGAACAACTGAAACAATTTTTCATGAATCGAAAAATTGTCCTGTATGGAAAAATCGAAAAACTTTTTGAGTCGGAAAATTTTCATCACTTTTAAGCAAAAAGTAAAACAACTTTTTGCGAATCGGAAAGTTTTATTGCTCTGTAGAAACAAGTGAAAGGAATTTTCATAGACCGGAAAATTTTCATTGTGATGTAGGAACAAATGGAAACATTTTTTCATAAGCCGGAAAATTTTGAATATTATGTATAGTGATGTTAGGTGGACAATTTTCCACTATATTTATTCCTATAAAATTCAATTCCTGTAGAGGAAAGTTAGACAGCAACAAATTATAATTTTCCAATTAGCTTTCGGGAACCGGAAAATTTTCTAATATTTCACGTTGGGAAGTAAAAATTTACATAGTCTTTCTCTCTCTCTCTCTCTGTGTGTGTGTGTGTGTGTGTGTGTAAAGTGCAGGAAACATACATGTAGTTCGTAGAGAACAGATATCCCATTCCAATATTTAAAATGTAACAAGAAATCGAAAAGAAACTTATCTGAATTTATCAAATATTTCAAAACCAGAAAATTCCACTTTTTCTTCACATATAGGCCTGCCTCTATGAAGATAATTTTTGTAACAGAAAATAAGAAGAAATGCTTTGATTTTATTGTGTTTAATGTCGTAATTCATAATTTCAATATTGGAATTTTGTATAATCAACATCTTAGAGCAGTTATTTGTATTGTAAAACTACCATTATTATGTATAAAAATGTATTAGAAATAATACCAATTCGATAGAAAAAGTACATATCTAGAAATATATATATATTTAGAAAATGGTCATTATTTGTTTTCATGAGTTACTTAAATCCAAGATTTGGGTAGTCAAAAATTGACAGTAGGTATTTTATATTATTTCTACTTATTTACAAATGTTGCAGTATGTAAATCTAGAAAAGTAGTAAAGCTATGAGAAAACTTCGACTTACGCGTATTAAACTGACGAAATATAATTTTGTGAGATCAAAGGTGGTTTCTGAGGGAAGAACGCATTGAAGATTTTGAAACCTTTTTGAAGAAATGAAAAATCGTTAGATTTTCACTTCATGAAACTTTTTAAGACAATATTTATTACCAATAAATTTTACGGCTAAACAACGATGTAGGAATAAGTAGAGAATGTTTTTATGAATCGGAAAATATTCATCACTTTTAATAAATTTAAATTTTAAATTACAGAATGGGATATTTGTACTCTACGAACTCTATGTATGTTCTCTGCACTTTACACAGAGAGAGAGAGAGATAGAGAGAATTTTGAATTGAGTTGATTTTGAGTTCAACGTCCCTTTCAGCAGCGAGGTTATATGAGACGTTACCTACTGATTAACGTGGAATCCGAACCACATGAGCTCCCGCCAGGAATGGAAGCCAGGTCTCATATGCCAAAGGTGCGTATGCTAACCGCTTATCAACGAAGGAACTCGCAGAGAGAGAGAGAGAGAGAGAGAGAGAGAAACACTATTGAAATTTTTAATTCCCAACTTGAAATATTAGAAAATTTCCCGGTTTCCGAAGCTAATTGGAAAATTTTGCTGACTAACTTTCCTTTACAGGAATTCAACTTTGTAGCTCAATGTGCAGTTAAATATAGTGGAAAATTTTTCACCTAATATCACCATACATAATATCCAAACTTGTCCAGCTTACAAAAAGTTTTTTTCTACTTGTTTCTACATCGCAATGAAAATTTTCCGATCTACGAAAATTCCTTTCACTTGTTTCCACGGAGCAGTAAAACTTTCCGATTTATTTTTTGCTTCAAAATGATGAAAGTTTTCCGACACACAAAGTTTTTCAATTTTTCCATACAGGACAGACAATTTTTCGGTTCATGAAAAATTGTTTCGCTTGTTCTACATAGTACTGAAAACTGTCTAAGCCATGAAAATTTTCAGATTCTTTAAACGATCTTTCACTGTTTAACATTTCTAAACATGAATTTAATCAATTTTATGATCACTGAGGGATTGTTACTTGATTGCTGATAATTTTGTTTTAGAACGGAAACTTTTCCGGAAAAATGTAGCGGAAAATTTTCCACCTCACACCAGTAGGAACATCAGGTAGTCATTGTGTCCGACAAAGAAACGTCTCTAATCGTTGAAGAAAGTACCATGCCCTCATTTGCTCGGCAATGAGCATGTATCAGGGCAGGCACGTAGCCAAGGAGGGATCCGGAACCCCCTTCGAGACCAGAAATAAAAAAAAATTAAGGAAGGATAAAACGAAATGAAATGAGAAAAAGAAAAATCCGCGTTACAAATAAAAAAAAACTACAGAAAGCTTTTGGTTACTCTTTCTTATGAGGAGATTTGTATTACTTGCAGTACATGGTGGGGAGGTGAGTGAGATATCCGGTAAGAGTAAGGGAATTTGAAATTTCCAGAAGTTACGCAATTCTGAAAATTTCTGCTACTAGTCAGGAAGATTTCAAGCTTCTGAAAGCATAATGTAAGTTGTGTAACAGCGTGGACGTTTTTTATCATAATTTTTCGTCATCGCATCCTTGCAGTATCAAACATGTTATTTCAAAAACAATTTTCTACTACTCTTTTAACCTGTCATTTTAACCTGTAGTTGAAGGAATAATAAAAACAAAAAAATATGTGAAAAGAAAGTTCTGTTAACATTTGTTTCAACAGACAAAGGAACGCAGATATTGTAAAATATTTTACAAAACATTATTGAGTTTGTACAGTTATGTCCAAAATTATTGTCGCGTGTCTATAAATATGTTGTTGTAGGAGTATAATTTGATAAGAATTCGCCGGGTATTTCTTATAATGTTAGTATGTGTATAATCGGCAAAGACATGTAAGTGGCAAATTTTGTCAAAAGAGCAGTAAATAAGAACAATAAAACAAAAATGAAACTTTCTTGTCCATTTAGCAACATTTCGTTTTACTCATTCTAATTTTCGTATTTATAATTCTTTTCCTATGAAATTTATCACAAATAGGGTCTATACATTTCCCGTTATACACATGGTATCAGTATTAAAAGTACTCTGCAAAATCATTATCAAATTATATTCTTAGAAGAAGACAGTCATAGATAAGCGACAATCATTTTGGACATGAGTGTACTTTTTATAATAGTGAATATATACTTTTGATAATAGTTGAGATCGTAATGAAATGAAAATTGTTATATTTGAATGAACAGAGGAAGAACGTAAATATTGTAAAATCATTTTCAATACTTTTTTTTATTAATTTACTCGAGATTTCTTCGTAGTTTGTTATTAAAATACTTACCAACATATCATCATTTTATTGTCCTAACAAACCAATATATGTTGATAGTAAAGTAGTTTAGATTGATTGGGCCTTCAGTGTTTTATGTCATGTCCCCCCCCCCGCCGTTACGAAATCCTGGCTAAACGAACCAGTATATGTTCCAGTAAAATAATTTAAATGATCGAGCCCCTGGTGTGATGACCATAGTATTTCATGTCACGGACCCTCCCCCCTTTCACGAAATCCTGGCTACGTGCCTGATCAGGGTCACAATGCGAGAGGAACATGGGACTCTAGAACTGCTTCCAACTCTACTACTATTGTTGAGTATTCGTTCACTCAAATATGTTCCTCTATGCTGGCGATGCCCATCAGTTTTGGCGGCCTGAACAATTTTTTTGTCTAGGTACTAACTTGATGAGACTTGATCATTGGATTGGGGGAGTAGAATGTGTTTACTGAGGAAACAATCGATCTCACATTATGTACACCATCGACGGGCCACTGATACGTAACAAGTTTAAACTGTTGTAAAATAAAGTATATCGTTTTCTGAAACTCAAATGATTTTATTTTCAAACTGTACTAAGAAGCAAAAGAATAGGCCTATATGTCGTCGCTCATCTACTACATAACATAATATATGTTTGTGAAGTGCATCGTCACTCAAAAGATACTAGAACTATGTGATTGGAATTATTTTAGTGAGGATAATTTGGAATAACCCTGACTGATATCTTATGCTTGAAAATTCTGTCGGAATTCTACAATTACGACATGTTTTTATTTTGATCAGCTAGGAGTAAAGACTCAATATTTAGTATTTGGTAAGCTTTGATTCGCAGAATAGGAGTACGTTATTTACTTGTACGAATTTAATATGAGTGATATGAAGGGAAGAGGGAGGAAAGCTTTCTTTGAACAACTGTAAGTAAAAGCAGAAAATTCGGTATATATAGGCAAACAAATATCACATCTACTTGAATGAATTTAATATGTATAATGTACGTACTAGGGAAATAGGATAGATAATGCATTTTAGAACTGCATCATCTTTGAAGAAACTGTTTTGTCGTTACGTTAAATTTTGGTATTGTTACAGGTAATCAACTAGATAAGTGCCATTCTTAATAATTATTTAAAAAAAATCCATATGGAAAAAGAGATGTAAGGAGAAAATAGAAAATATTTACTTTTCAAAAGATCTGAACAAAAGGCATGAAATTTGATGTAAGGTACCTTCTGCCTTCAGAACAGATGAACATTTCAGTCACTTCAAGGAGTTCAATATGAAGGACTCAAAGCAAATGGCGCACGAGATGACCGAGAAGTTAATTAAAAAAAAAAAAACTGCTTAGTTATGAAAGAACTATCTTAGGCCTACTATTTCCCCTATTATTAAGAACGCGAAGACATTTCTGCTAAACCTTTTACTTTAAGTAAAATATCCATCAAGTATGCAAACCTCAAGTAACATTTAAACAGTGTTAAAACTTCAGAAAAACAAACAACAAGTAAGGGAATTTCGTTTTGCAGTTGTAAAATTACGGTAGACTTCCAAACTGTGTGAATAACGTGTAAGCGGCTTTTACAACCAGAACCAGGGTAGAGAGAGGCCAGGTTGAGCAGAGAAGGGGAACAAACGAAATAGGTGGAATGGAATGAAACTAATGTTGGTATTGCTCGGTTAGTCACGAATCCACGGGTAGTGTATCTGCAAACCCATCCACTACATTTTGTTTGCCTGTCATGAATCGCGGTCTTCTATCAATACTTGGTTTGCTGGCTTTCTGCTCACTCTCTGTGAGAGTTTGAGAATCCGAACATCTAACTACGACCTCATAGAGCAACCAGTAGGAAATGATTCTCCACACTTCTTGGACTTCAGCACATACCGACTGCACACTTTCTAAACTTCAGCACATACAGACTCCATACTTTCTAGACTTCAGCACATACAGACTCAAAATTTTCTGGACTTCAGCACATACAGATTCCACACTTTCTGGACTTCAGCACATACAAACTCAACATTCTCTGGACTTCAGCACACACAGAATCCGCACTTTCTAGCCTCCCTCCTGCCCGACGAAATTCCCACCTCCACGGAGATCGAGGCTGGCTGCCCAACTAGTAGATAGATGCGATACCGACTACGCTACGGCAGGTCTAGTAAGATTAATTACTGTACGGTAAAATTGACGAAGAAAAGTACAAATAATGACCGTCTGAATGTTCAAAATCTCGCCAATATATTTTAAATTTCTGAGATAAATAATACGAGGAATCCGTTTGATGCTAAAACAATAATGAACTGTACTAATGACAGTAAAAAAGATCACAGTTACTAGTGTCAACTGTTTCAGGATGTTTGATGAAATCTAACGGTGCGATGTGGATCTTTTCTAGCAATCTACAGTTATACGTCTTTTTTGAATAGTAGAGAATTTTCACTATTAAAGTCAATAGTAGAAAATGCCACTAAAATTGTAATAGATATGGATAGGTACCGTTAAAGACACCGTTAGTCAGGAAGGATATTAACAGATCGACTTCATTAACAAACTCGGCTGAGATATTTGATCTTCCTATACCTAGTGCAAACATTGAGATAATACATAGACCTAGAGGTGCCCTTCCCTATGTCGCATTGATTCGAGGTGGTATCGATTGTAGCGTTCGATTCGAGATTTCCATACGTAAGATGGCGTATTCCGCAAGTTTCAGTATATATAAACAAACAAAACGCACACATCAGAGCTCCATTTGTATACAATGTACAAGCATCAGATAACCAAAATGGTGTTAGTGTATCCAATTCGATTATCGGTTTTGTATCCATTAGTGCGTGAATGGGTACAAAAGTAGAATAAAATTAAACTATGTTTGTTATAAAATATGGACATGCACTTTAGCAGACGGTTTTACTAAAATTGAAAATTTATATTGGCATTACTCGAGCAGACGGTTTTACCAAATTTTGACACATTTATTACATTTTCAGGTTAGGTTAGAGCTTTATATTTCTTTTAGCAGAGCATGCACTAAATGAGGAGCTCCATTACTACCTGCAGATTGACTTTAGGAGGGCTCTGTATAAACACATTGTGGACTTATGGCGTAACAATTACAGTGCATAAAACACGAACTTGTGGTAGGTGGCCACTAAAAAGCACGAATGCTATGTAACGAAGTCAATTCAGAAGCTCAGCAGGAGGCCCGAGCGAAAGACAGGGAGTGCGCTAGTAGGGAGCAGGCGCGTCAGCGACGGAGGGTATAGGCATATCGAGGATAGTGGAAGAGCACATTTACGCATACAATACTTAACTAGCCCACCATATGTGTACTATGGAAATTTATAGGTAAAATAAGATGTGGAATACTTTTCGCGAAGGAATGGAAGTGTGAATATAAGTAATTACTGTCAGTGCACAGCGTATTGAAATGAATTTTGAGTGATAGTGAAAGTATTGTATGTGCGTGCTCTTCCACTATCGTTGTTTATGCGTATACCGTCCGCCACTGACGGGCCTGCTCCCTACGCACGCACTACATCGCATAGCACTTGTTCTTTTCAGTGGCCACCTAGAATAAATTTGTTCCTGTTTTATGCACTATAGTGTTTATGCCATACGTCCACTCCGTATTATACGGAGCCGTCCTAAAGTCAATCTGAAAGTAGTAATTAGTAGTAGTAGTAGCTGTTCATTTAATGCATGCTCTGCTAAAAGAAATACAAAACTTTAACCTACTCTGAAAATCTAAGAAATGTGTCAAGATTTGGAAGAACCGTCTGCTTGAGTAATATCAATATAAATTTTTAATTTGGTAGAATCGTCTGCTAAAGTAAACGTGAACCCATATGCAATTATACTTTTTTGTACAGAATATCGATAAATAACGTGCGACTTGTATAAGAGATAGGGCTATTTTTCCTTTAAACAGTGACTGAGGATTGTTTTATGCAGTAATTGACATCATTAGCAATTTTTAACGTAGGCGAAGTAGGCCTTCTCCTTCCACAACCATACAGTTGCCTTGCCAAGGTGTCACAGAACACATGTAAGTTACATAATTTTGGTAAAATTACCAACTCATAAACATACAGTTTAATAAATAAGCAAACTTAATAGTTTGACAATTCTCTAGGTAGTAGTCTTTACGAGCCTTTCGATAGTGTAAATACAATGCATATGCCTATTCAGCCAATATTATTACAAGTACACAAACACGTTTTACTATCGAATTAAAAATTAATGGAAGGAAGAAAATGACTTAAGTTTGAAATATTATTAAATTCCAAAGAAAGCTGATTTCATTCGCCCTAAATTTTCTTCGGAACACACATAATCAACAAATAACACAAAAATGAATTATTATTGAGCTTAACGTGAAAAAGTCTCTTTTTCCATATACAATATGGCGGATCGATTCGATATATGCGAGTTCGATATCATCAAAGATCTTGCATTAGGGCATCTGTAGGTCGTTATATTATATTGATGAGTGCAATAAATACAATCCAAAAATTTTCTTCTGTTCACGAATTACCGTGGGGAGTAGCCACGGACGGAACAGACTAAGATTACAATCTTATAAAGTTTTCTAGCATGATTCTAATAATCAATATTTACCCTCCTGCTATTTACGTAATGAAATTTCAGAGATTTGATATTAAATCAATAACAAGTGAGTTACATTTCACTTTGTGAAATTACAATAGACTTCCAAATTACTTGTATAACTTCAGGTGTTAATAGAGGGAAGGAATCGAAGAAGGAACCTGTTCTTGGGACACTGAATCCAGTAACGTTATTTTAGGTTTTCCCACAGTGAGAGACTCTCCACTGACAACATTATATATTAATATACAATTTATTAAAAAGTGTGTGTTCCTTAAACTCAGGGAGGGCAATTGCTCCTGCCCTACCCAAATGACGCCCCTGGTTGTACTAAAAAAATTGGCTAGGAAGGGTATAATCCTGTAGTCGGGTTCAAATCGGACACTTTCTTTAAGGGGAATGAGCGCTTCTCTCGTAACCTAAATAGATTAACTATGTATTACTACTATCGAAGAAGAAACGGTTATATAGGTAATAGCGAGCGCCTGCGATCAATTTTGTGCTGTGTCAGTGATGACCTCTGTGTTTGTATGCATTTGCATTTTGAGTTTCGCACGTTCAATTTTCAAGTTTTCTTCAATGTCTACTGTAGAGAATAAACAGCTAAATTGTACTAGTATTATTCACACATTTAATAAGGATTGTTTTGACACTAGGCAATAGTATTTAGTGCTTTGTTAGGTTTGGTGACACTATCTTATGTGTAACAAGTAGCCGTGGGGTGAAACTGGATATCTATGGTGGGGCAGTACTTGGCAATACCCGGTTGTATCACTAGTTGTATCAAAAGTGAAAAAATTAGCTACCCAGTTCTAGCCCGTTTTCCTCTACTTTTTCGCTTCCTTTCACTGCTTTTGAGTTTTAGAGGATCACAGTTAAACATTAAACTTATAGGATATTTCTACGGCTTCTTATTTCACTAGAAAGCTAAGGGCGGAAATAGACTATGTTCTCAGGGAATTCGTGTTATTATTAAGTTCAAAATCCTTTGTTGTCGCGAATTCTGTTAGGGAATTCGAAGCTTAAAATATATAAAACGATAATTATGCCTGTTGTGCTGTATGGTTGCGAAACATGGCCACTTACTCTGAGGGGAAAGAACGTAGTCTGAAAGTATTTGAGAACAAGGTCTTAAGACGAATATTCGGACCCAAGAGGAACGTGAATGATGAATAGCGGAAACTTCATAACGAGGAACTGCATAATTTATATAGTTTACCAAACATAGTTAAACCATCAAGTCTAGAGGGCTCAGGTGAGCAGGTCATGTAGCCAGAATGAAAGAAAGTAGGGATGCTTTCAAAGTCTTAACTGGAAATCGAATCGGAAAACGACCAGTAGGAATACCTGGACACAGATGGGAGAACAATATTAAGATGGATCTCGCAGAAATAGGTATAGAAAGTAGAAATTGGATCCATTTGGCTAAGGACATCAGTCAGCGGAGAGCTTTTGTAATCGCGGTATTGGACCTTCGGGTTCCATAGGCCGTAGAGTTGCTTAGATAGTTAAATGACTCCATTCTTGCTACACAAAATCCACATCAAAAGCCATCTCTTGCTTTCTTCTGACGGACATTTGCACTGAGAAAAATCCGTTCTCCGGACAGCGGTATATTGTACAAATATACGGTATCCTCTTGCTTACTATAGAAATCAATACGGAGCATACGTTATCCGTATGATACATAGGCACTGCCGTTTGATGTTACATCATGCCGTTGCAGGATGTATGACATCTAACAGTTTTCCGTATATCACATGTATATACTTATGTTACCTTCGTCAGCTATATGCTATATACGTCCATTTGTATGTGAGATCCTGACCGCCTACATTGTTTCATACAGAAAGTACGTATAGATGGAACACTTATACAGAAAGTATTATAAAACATGCGTTTTCAGTTATACGTCTGGTGTACGTTAAGTCCAAAAACTACAGGAATTACGCATGTAACCTATCTTTTTAAGTATGCCACCTACAATTTTTTTTTCTCAGTGTGTGTTCATGAGACTTCCCATTGCCATTAATGTTAAAATAGTTATCAATAATAACAACAATTAGTCAATGATTACTTTGATATCAATCGTAATCCGCATTGTAAAGATCGCTGTAATTTAACAACAGCATCATAGAAAAATATTTGTAAGCGTTTCATTATAAATTTCGTCAAAACTTTTACGTTCATTTTTGCTGTACTAGACTACTAGTTCCCTTTCAACCAATCATTATTGGAAATTCCGTTAAAATCGCATTTCACAACACTTAATTGATTGAATATGTTTAATATTGCTTGTCTCTCTCTACATAACAAACATACCGTATTTATGTGTATATTGGTAGGTGTGTGCATCTCTGTTTGTGTAATTTTATTTACTTTTATTTTATTTTTTATTTACAAGTGCATTGCTGTAATAACAACACACAATGATTCGGTGCAATGCACATTGCATTTATGAACCATGACGCGTGGAATATTTCGGCTGTTTATTTCAGCAGAACGATCCGATTTATAAATGAATTGTCAGGTGTATTTGATTGAGGGAGAGTGTGTACTGTATTGCTCGCGGGAAAGTGGAGCATTTCCTCGGAAAATATCATTTTTTTAAAAATAATAATATAATTGTACATTGGACTAACAAGTGGAAAGAGTAGGGGAAGAAACTACATGAATACTGTTTAGTGTAATTTCTATACATGGAAAACTGGACATGTGCGATAAAAGCGTTCAGTAGCCGCTATTTTGCTGCCATAAAATGCGATTATCGGTGCAGAATATATATATAATGTGTTCATATGTTTCACACATACATACATACATGGACGAAGTATGGTATGTGTGTGTGTGTATTTGTGCATTTCTATATTTTCGTATTCATTGACTCGTACAGTATGTATATGATGCCGTCACTCGCATAAACATAACATATCAGCTCCACTCGTACGGAATGCCAAAAAACATTATCTTGGTATATTTAATTTATTATTATTAAACTTGATTGGTAATGTTTGTAATCGTATAGTTACCAAGGAAATGTTTATTCTAGTTCAACAGCTTGCAGATTGTTTACAAATACGGTGTAGGAAGATTCTGGAGCATCTCCCCGCTGTCCGAGGGGGCCTATTTTGAGACAAAATTTTCTTACTCCAAATACGATAGGAACATGAAATTAGAAATGAAGCATCAAATAGAGTCGCTACATTACATAAACAAAACAGCACACAAAAGATAAATAGAATAAAAATGAGTCGTGGACTAATATGAGTAATATTTATTCGTATGGCTTTGAGATTTATCAATATTGTCTCCTTAATAATTTTGTCATGTATGGAATGGACCAAGAGAGTAACTAAAGGAACCGCAGAATTTGCCGGGCGGGAGGGCCCACAGGCTCCGGGGGGCCCATAAAGATTAAGAGAAAGTTGGAAAGATGGGACATAAGAATTAGAAAAACAACATTTTCTAGGGGCCCAAATAAGCTTATTAATGCTTGCCCCCCAGAGAAGAATCTAAGTTACAGCGCTGGTCATCGGTTGCAGGGATGGTCCCGATTTACATTACATTTCGTCTTTACCATAACTTCTAGTTTCCAAAGAAGAAAAGACGACAGAAGTTATTTGCACATTCTTTGAATTGTATCAACACGTGTAGAAATAGACAGTTCTATGTTTATTTTCCATAACTACTAGTTTATTTTCTTATATTCATAAGAGGAGTTTGAGGCAAATTGAACCAATAGCACTAGCCGAGTGATCCCGGGCGTTTGGCTTCTGATCATGAGGTGCAATCCACTAAGGGTTCGAATTCCTCTGAAGAGCAAGCTCGGAATTTTAATTGTCCTCAGTATTTCTGTGTTCGTGTTCCTGTAGTGTTTGGAATACGTCGAATGCACATGAGATCCCAGTGGCGAATAATACTCCGGTTGGGGCGATTTGTTTAAAAAAAAATTGTGAAAGCAGGAAACTCCCATTGCAGCTACTTGGGTTCAAATCCCGTCGTGGTAATTAGTAATTTTTCTGAATGGGAAGATAATGTTTATGTAATTGGTATTGTAATTATGCTATTCCTTTAATATTTTTATTATTATTATTTTTATTATTATTATTATTATTATTATTATTATTATTATTATTATTACAACAATGGAAAGAAAAAGTAACATAGTCGAAGGCATTCATAGTAACAGAAAAGATATAGAGTATGTCAGATGTTTCTTAGGTTTACACATGAACGCAATAATATTATTACGTTTATGGATTTACAGATAGAATTATCATTTTATGACAACAAGAAATGTAATATAAAGATTTTTTAGCTGATAAGAATAATGCATTTTGTATCGCTCTTCTTCTAAGTAGAAAGGTGAGGTGACATCTTAAATAGGATCATTCTCGTGACTAGCGATCCCTATTGTAAGTTGGATCACTATTTGCAATTTCTGCACAGCTACGAACAATTCCTTGAAACTCATTTTTGGCCCACACTACAGCAGTTAGGACGTGTTTAGCCATTATGTGTTCAACAATTCTTGTCCAAACACGTTACTTGCCAGACAGTTACGAAGGTTGATAAGGACGACGTAATTTTGTGTTGTTGAAATTTCACCTGTAAAGGAAGTTGTCTCAACTCTTAGACCCAGAGAAATTGAATATTTTTCATGTTAGTATACATCAGAAGTATGTTTTGTAGATTGTAAAAATTCACTGAAATATCACACCCTGAATCAAACTCGCGTCCCAACATTATGAAACTAACGCTTAAGCCACTACTCTAAGACATCACAGTTCTGGGAGAATGAAAAAAAATAATTGAATGAATTGAAGAGATGAAATGAATTCGGTAATTACACACTTTTACGATTCCATTGTAATAATGCTGAAACTTTCTGATTTCAGTCATGATAAAATAGTAAAGTACTATGCAGAAAGAATAATCTAGAAAAGTCAACTTTAAGTTGACAACTCATATGTACGGAGGCGCTGTCGTATGCTCTCGCCTCGGGCATTGATTTTTCAAGGCACGTCATTGGACAGATACTTATATTGATTGGAATCTGGTGTTTCAGGGCACTGGATTATTTTTTTAAGTTAATTCATTTAACGAACCTTCCTCAGTACCTTGTTTCCTATTTTGACGCGTTTTACTCATTTTACAGTTTTTCCACTAACTCTTTAAGAACAGGGACAAAAACACAGAAACATGGTGGACAGCAAAAATCACAAATACTATTCGTGCGTTCTTCCCTTGCCTGAAGTAAAATAATAGAATATGGTGAACATGCAATTTTTGGTCTTCCATTTTCTATGTGTTGTAAAATCCAGAGTTGGAGTGGGTAGGTGGGTCAAATTGATCGAGTTTTCTGTATAGGTCAGTGGGTCAACATCATGTGACCCACTGCGACCCATCATCCACCGTGACCCACTGCGACGCCCCACCCACCGTGACCCAACACTCACTATGACGCACTCTGACCCACCGACCCTCTCTGCTCACTGCATTATAGACAGCATCTTCTGACGCGACAAAACTCCAATGAACCACAAAATTACGCCCCCAAAATATGTTAAATCGCCTATATGTGTGATTTATTTACATTAAGGTGAGTCTAAGAAACACTAAAAATAACAAAAAAGTATCTCGGAGTGGGCTCCAACCACCAACCTTATGATTACTGGGCGGGTGTTCTTCCGACTTCGCCATGGAGGCGATGAAGGAGACGTCGCTTGTAAAGGGATACATCATTGATATCTTTTTAATTTGGTCAATCAGAGTGCTCATTTGACCGTATATATGAGGGGATTACTATTTGGAATAAGATAAAATGCGTTCGCCATGTAAATTTATAACAAAATGACGCGTGTCTATTTACTTTATTTCATAGTTCTCCCATACTCCCTTTCTAATGATCGACGACAGTTGCCATCTAAATTCATACAATTATCGCACTCAAGATTTTTCACTTCACGATGTAAGGCAGAGGCTATTCTTGACCCCCGGATCTCACTTTGGAACAATTCGTCAGGAAAAAATAATATATAATAATATCCGCATACACATGACTGGCGATAGTTCGGGTTGGTCCCTTCGCGATTCTCCACGGCGAATCGAAGGAGCGCGGACCAAAACGAAGTCCTCGCTACTACGCGGTGATAACTTCGATACCCCGACGCGAGATATCTCTTTCGACTCGACGAAACCCTGCTGGCAGTGGGACACTAGCGGCAATCCTTCGACTCGTCTCTATATTGACGATCGCCGTTTACCCGCAAGTAGGCCACTAGGTGTTGGCGACGTTTACGGCATGGGGTAGGTTAATGTTTCATATAGCCGCGCTGCTAAAAGGGACGTTAAACTCAAAATCAACTCAACTCAAAAAAATATAGTACTTCGTATCATATATCCATGTGTGCTTACCATGCGCTTTATAATAATTGCTGAAGCTTGTTTATTATATGGAGCTCTTAGAGCACAGGGCAATGAACCCTTTAAGTTGTGAGAAGAATAGACATAAAATTTGTAATGTAAGCTTCTGTATGTTGGTCTATGTACCTTGATTTGGGACTTTTAAATTTCATTCGTTTTTCCACTGAAAATTATCGATAATTCAACAAGGAAATAATTAGACCATGATAATTTAATTGACATTCATCGTAATTTTGCCCATGACAAATACTTTACCATTTTATATCGTAAAGGTCAGATCCCTTTTTATTGTAATAGAGCGGTGCTTGAGGGATTGGCAGTAGAATTTCAAATTCCGATTAGTTAGAATTTGAAAACCTGGTTTTATTATAAGTATAAACTCTTTAGTCGGTAGAAAAGAGGACGTGGATCATATCAGACTTGATGAGTTGTTTTGGTGGGTCAGCGGTTCATGGTGGGTGGTGGGTCGGAGTGGGTCATGGCGGGTAGTAAGTCGGAGTGGGTCGCGGTGGGTGATAGGTCAAGTTTTCATTGACCCATGCCATCTCTGATCAAATCTGTAAAACCAAACCAAAGAAAGAGCAATATTACTACACACAACGCTCAACATCTTAGCTATTCATGACAAACTATTGCATGATCCGAGTAACTCTAGTATATCCACAAAACATCATTTGTCATATTTTACCGAAATACGTCATGACTTTTCTGACAACCTGATACTTTAAATGTTGTTAATACGCAAAGTTTATTGATCTCATCCTTTATTCACTTATTCTCTTATGATCATCACAATCTTTAGGGTACTTCCCGTAGATATAGAAAGGTGAAATGTAGTATCCAGGCTTGTTATAGCGTGCAAGTAAACAAATGGAAAGCAACAGGATAATATTTCCCTCCTCCAAACCTCTAAAATGGAGTGTGTTGATTATCCAACAAAAAGACTTGAAATCCAATCAGAAAATTCATAAAATATAAAATATGTAGCCAAGTCTCGACTTTGCGATAATAATAATAATAATAATAATAATAATAATAATAATAATAATAATAATAATAATAATAATAATAATAATAATAATAATAATAAAGGAATAACAGGATTACAAAATCAATTTCGTAAACGATACCTTCCAATTAAGAAAAAACTGATCGTCACGACGCAGGGCCGTAACTTGAAACCGCCACTGCTCCCCAGGGAAGCTCTAAGCCGTTCGAAGGGGGCCCATTTTAAGAGAAAATTGTCTTACTCCATATACGATACGAACATGGAATTATAAGTGAAGCATCAAACAGGTTCACTACATTACATAAACAGAGCAGCACACAAAAGGTAAATAAAACAAAAATGAGTCGTGGGCCCATTTCAGTAAATAATGTCTACTATTAGGGGCCCTAGAAATAATATATATTCGTATACTATTGTCAGATTTGTCAATATTGTCCCCTTAATTAATTTGTCGCGTATGGAACGGGTCCAAATGCATAACTAGACCCCACAGACCTCGGAGGACCTATAAAGAGTAAGAGAAGGGTGGAAGGGTGGAGAGCAAGAATTAGGAAAACTACTTTTTCTAGGGGGCGAAAATACGTGCATTAATGCTTGCCCCCTCCCCAGAAAAAATCTAAGTTACGGTGCTGCCACAACGGGATTCGAACCCGTGTCTCTGTCACACGAGTTTCATAACTTGCCAATCCACCACAAATTCCTCATACAAAGAAAAACAACAAACTAGTAGTTACGGATGATAAAAATAGAACTTTCTTTTTTTACACGTGTTGATGAAATTCAAAGAATGCGAAAATAATGTCTGCATCAGGCATGTAGCCAAGGGGTGGGTCCGGGGGTCCGTGCCCCCCTTCGAGACCAGAAATGATAAACCATTAAGGAAAGATGAAACAGAAAGAAACGAGAAAAAAAGAACCAGTGTTAAAAACATAAAGCTACAGCAAGCGTTTGGTTACTCTTTCTTATGAGGAGCTTTGTGTGGGGGAAAGAGGGGGTAATCATGTTGAAAATGAATATTATTGTAACGGAGCATTCTGAATTGCATCTAGCTCCATGCTAATCCTATGGACTACAAATGACGATCAGATAGAGTCTCAGGTAGAACTTAATAAATACCAATAATCTCCAATAATATGAGCCTGGCAACATAGGTTCCAATGACACTTGTTAAAGAAATTTTCAATTTCGCGGCAACACTAATCCATTTCGCGACAGAATGTTTTCATTACCTAAAGATATCTCGTTGCTATCCTTAACTGCATTAAACGAAGACAAGATAAAGAAGAAAAGATAAGAAGAACCGAGTTCGAAAGACCTCGGAAGACTATATCTTTTTCAATTTTTTATATTTTTTTACTCGAGATTTCTTCATAATTTGTTACTAAAATACTTATAACATGACCTCATTTTATTGTCCTAACAAACCAATATGGGTACATTGTCAGTAAAATAGTTTAGATTGATCGAGCCTTTTGTGGGTAACCACAATATTTCGTGTCACGCCCCTCATTACAAAATCCTGGCTACACGATCCAAAATATTTTAGCAGTAAAATAGTTTAGAATGACCCAGCCCCTGGTGTGATAGCCTCAATATTTCATCACGGATCCCCGCTATTACGAAAGCCTGGCTACGTGCCTGTCTGCCGGCTTGCATTTTCGCGGATTCCAAGAATTTCAGATATCCTCTGATCTTATTGGCCGACACAGATAGGACATCAAGAATCATGACCTACATATAGCGGAAATTAAGGCCACCTGCTGTCAGCCTTCGTGGCCGAGCGTACTAGGCCAACATTCTAGTAATGAAAAGAGTTTTTGGCGTAGGTTCGAACGCTGCCCAAGGATTTTTTAAAATTTCATAACACTTTTTTCATTAAAATAAGTTCGCAGTTTTACTATACGGATCCATAGTAAAAGTAATAATAATAATAATAATAATAATAATAATAATAATAATAATAATAATAATAATAATAATAATAATAATAATAATGATAGTTGTAGGAACGGGTTAGAAGCCCCGCAGGGGTTGGTTAGGTTCTATTCTCTTGCTCAAATTTTTCTGTACATTTTACATGACCAACTTCAAACAGCTAGCTAGGGTAGCGCGCGAATACTGAAACTCTTGGGATCGGTGTAAATGCTGCCGGCTTTTCCTCTTTGGAAATTAGAAGTTACGATGAGGAAGAATAGTAGTAATGTAAATCGGGAGCAGTTAAAAACGATGAGGTAGGCTCAACTTGAAGAACATTTCGTGATATTTTGCTCATTGACGAAGGTCTATATAAATTGTTTTTGAGTTAAATAAGGAAATCTCGAGTAAGTCATTGTGACACTGATAAAGAACGTCTTCTTATTATAGTATTTGTATAGTCTTACATGCAACGATTTTAAGTAGCTAAAAGTTTAGATAAAAGGATAAGTAACGCGGTAGGTGAGTGGTTAGAGTATTGAACTTCTGTTCGGTGGACCCGCGTTCGAATCCCGGCCAGGTTGAAACTTTTCCAAATGTTTCAATTTCAATTTCAATACATACTCAGTGTGACAAGAAAGATCTTCTCTTCTCCAGAAAGAAAATGATGTTGGAATGAGGAGAATTGGAGAAGGTCTCTCAATGGAGACAGTCATTTACAAAGTTATTTCCAGCAGTTGTTCTAGATTTGATATTTTCAGCTACTTTCCAGCATTTCCTGATAAATGCATGGTCAGTATTTATATTTCTGTAAACATACAGTATATAAAGAAATAATACAATACATATACAGCAATATTGAGATTAATATATGGTGTTCTTTGGAAAACACGATCCGAACCATACTGATTCAACTTGGAATGGAGAACTGTTTCGTTAGTCACCTACTTTACAATTTTACCTGAATAAACACCTGAATCAGGTCTACCAACTGCTGTCAGTGCCGCGAAAGATTACGTGTAATTTGGATTGCATCTGTCTAGGCGTTCTCACAACTGCAAATAACCTGTACCCCAAGTAATGGAATTAGAGCGCTTAGGGGGAAGATACTTTTGTGGCTGAGTGTACATTAAACTAACGTACTACTGCCCAGTAGATGATTATCATCCATAATAAACACACACACACACACACACACACACACACATATATATATATATATATATATATATATATATATATATATATATATATATATATATATATATATATATATATATATATATATATATATATATATATATATATATATATATATATAGCCGGATTTAGTGGGGGTACACCGGTGCATATTCACCCCTCCTTCATTGTAAATATACACAATTTAAAATGAGAAGCTAGCACTGAAAATAGCAACACTTTCCATACTTTCTGCATCATGTTTCCATTTGGGGCTTGAAAGAAAGATGGGTTTTGCAAAAGCAATAGTTTAAGTCGATTTTCTGAATGGTGAAGGAAAAAAAAAATCACCAAGCAAAGCAATATGACATGTGTCAAGCAAGGAAGAAAACAGAGGCCGGGAAGAGAGAACAATTTTTCCTGTCAACCCTGTATATATATATATATATATATTCATTGAAAAAGCGGCGTGACATTGGCGTTTGGCGCCCCTAGAAAAAATCCCTAGTGACGCCTCTCATCCATCGAATAGGCTCCAAGCATGAACATCTATCTATAACTTATGCGTACGGGCAGAAACGGCCATGAACCGAAAATTATCAGTGGGAGGTTATTGACCGTTTTTTCTTTTTATATTATTATGGTATGTCTTTTAAAAATTAACTGGACAGAGCATCCTATTCATTAAAATTATACTCAAGTAAAATTCGGACTTTTTTTTTGCAGTGGTAGTGTAAATAAACAGTAATGTATTGTAACTGTACCAAAATTTTGCTCAAAATATTTTTCGTATAAACGCAAATTCTGCGTTAGTGCATTATGTGACGTTCATCTGAATTCGTACACTTTGTGTGGTATATGTTTCTCACTGATCATGCTGCCGCCTAGTGGTGCTAAAAGATAGGATAGAAGAAGAAGAAAAGGAAAGAAGAGAGAGGCAATAGTTAGTTTTTCGTTGTAAGTGTTGGTGTGTGTTGATGTTAATGACTCAGCTATTTTTTGCTGATCATGCCTTGATCTTGTTACCAGACGTTATTTAAAAAGGAATATTAGTTACCGTGTGATTTGGAAAATCCATCGTTATCTTCGAATATGCATAAACTATTAGTGAAAATAGTATTGTTAATCTAAATATTCTGGTGATTCTTACGTAAATCATTATTAAAGTAAATCAGCCCCAAGTAATATTTTATAACGACAAGGGGGCGTGATCGAGATTACGAGTGAAACAAAGGACTTCGCAGGTTGCTCTTGAAGGTAATGGACATATAATTACAGACTAAACCAAAAATGTCTGAATAACTTGTTTCATCCAACGGTAGCTGCTACATAATGCTGTTATTAAGTCGACCAGGAACGACTGTCACATAAATACTTGAAATCGGAAGAAAGGACAATTACTATGTGAAGATTACTTCAGATTCAGTGAGTGAACAACAAAATGTGACTAAAGTAACTGGCGCCTCGACGAACTATACTATCATTGTGGACGATTTCAACGCGTTTTTACGAATTGACTACGTAAGCGGGGCTATATATTCAAAATAATCAGTGTATCACAGGTATGTTTATCTATTGAATAAATGGCACTGTAATGTTTAGATTTGTTCGTTTTCTCTTTTTCTAGATCGCATGACGAACTAAGACTATGGTCATTGTGTTGCTTGTAAGTAATCTATGAGAGTAGGTGATGTTATCATCTATTTTTCATAACCCGCCTTAGATCTTCGCCCAGGTGGTTCCGTCCGGATCTGGACCGTAACGGTGAGGTGTGTCGCACCTTCCTTAAACGATAGTCGTGGGGACGAAGTTTCTGAACCCTCAAATAAAATAGTGCAAAACCATATTATTTGAGGGCGAAGAGTAGAGAGAGTTCTCTGCGGAGACCGGTTGAGGATGGTGTGCACCGCGCAGCACTATGCTGCTCGAGCCCAGAACCGTAATAGTATCAAACAGTATTACCAAAAGGATTTCAAATCAATTTATCTATATAGTATGTCACGATTTTACATAATTATAAAATAAAATAAATCTTGTGAAATCACTTATACGCCATTTTTTCTATTTTCAGTTTTTTAATCAAAATCAGAAGTGTTTCTTTCTCACTTTTGCTTTTGCAAATTCTTTTATCAGATCAGAGATGACCAATTCATGAACCGGTGTAAATTTTCTCCCGGTCAAAGTGTCTTTTCGGCGCACCCCCACTTAGTTCTAGCCTATACTTTACATTTTATTACAGTGATATTAGAAGATACGTTCAAAAATTTAATTTGGAGTGCTCGTTTGGGCACCCTCTGATCTTGGCGCCCCGGACAGTTGCCTGGTTTGCCCGACCCTTGGTGCTTGTGCTTGGTTCTGTGTAGTGTTGTAAATAGAAAAAAACCGTTCGTTTTTTTTTTTTCAGAAATGTACGTTTTTTTTAGAAAAAAAAACATTGCCTCTCGTTTTTTTTCTAAATTTCGTTTTTTTTTCAAATAGTCATTTCTAATGCATCTTACGTCTATTTAAGTATTAAATATTTTTATGTAGGTATAATCACCGTAAAATGCAACATAAATTAAACGCTAGATACTGATACGCTACAAATATTTTACAATTTACATGAATACCATACCTATTAACAATTCGGGTTTCAGCAGTTTTCATCAATATCAACTAAGAAATAAAAGTAGAAATGAAATTTTGTTTTTTCGTGAAAGCAGGTCTTTAATAAGTACGAAAATAATGTCACGAACAGTATAAAATTCATATAACTTGTCTAAAGATAAAAACTAATACTAATTTGCCTAATAGTATTTTTCTAAATGTCATATATAAATAATTTGTCGACTAGATACATATGATATGCAGAGCCGGCTCTACCATATATGCAAAACGTGCATTTGCATGGAGTGGCAAGTTTGGATGGTCCGGCAAAATCTGTTATAAGTATATTATTTAAATTAAATATTTCTTGTTGGAAACAGACTTTATGATGATGGTAGTTACATTTACTAAGCTCACCTTCTATTTGAATACTACATTCATAAATTATGTTTAGGATGCATTAGTTTAAGGCCACATGGACAATGCTAAAGCAAATAGTCGAATAAATCCGAGCACAAATTGCTTGATTGTTGCCAAATGCAAGAATTCAATTCTCGAATAGTAGTGAATATCTGTTCCATTTAGTAAGTTATAACAGTTTTGATATGACAACTAGTCTTGTTTTTGTCAGAAACAAGTTCCTTATCATTGAAGATAGAAACAAGTTTTTTTAGAAAATGTTAACAGATATAGAAGAGAAATCAAGAAATAAAGATAAAAGAACTAGTTGCACTGGAATTGCAAACTGATACATTGAGATTGAAGCTCGATAGTGAATTCTATAAAAAGGATTACCATCTATCCTCTGTAGGTGTGTTTGCTTTATGTTTCACTAACATAATAGATTAATATTTAAAAAAAACACACACACACACACACAACGGGATTGCATTTTTAGTGAGTATTTAACCCTTATCCGGGCAACAGGGGCCTCCCAGGCCCAGTAGCTTCATTTTTCTAAAATTTCTCAATAACCATACATATTTAGAAGACATAAAATACTGAATTATTCTATCTTTCGTCGAAGTTAAAATCATGAACATATCGAGTTGGTAAAGCTTTTTTTTTTTTAATTTGAAAATCTTTTCCTGACGTAACCGGGCAACCGGCGCCTAGGAGGCCCCGTATAACTTTAGTGAAATTCCTGTCAAATATTAGATCAAATTGTCACATAATTATATATTGAACACGTGACTATTGTAACCTTTAGTCGGAACAGTATGCGGCAACAGACATTGAATTTTGAGTGTTCTGCACTTAAAATATATACTGGGCCTGACAGGCCCCGGTTGCCCGTTTACGTTACAAAAATGTCTGGACCGGATTTGCTATTCTGCTTGGTCGGCTTACAAAAGCGTGACACGAAGTTTCGCTACTTGACAAAAATATATACTGGTACATTCTAGACTAGTCTGAACAGTAAGTGACAATAGGCATTGATTTTGTGTTTTCTGCACTTAAAATATATACTGGGCCTCACAGACCCCGGTTGCCCGTTTACGTTACAAAAATGTCTTGCCCGGATAAGGGTTAAGCCTTTCTGAGTGCAACTGCACTTACCCTCACCTTTGTTGTTCATGCTGGAGTAGCATACTTAAAATCATGACTTTTAAGATTTGTTCTTTCTGGAGAAAGGGGGAGGCGGCAAATTATGCCATTGCATGGGGCGACAAATTGACTAGGACCGGCCCTGATGATATGTATATAAAAGACACGAATATAGGATGACTCAAATTGAAGCAATGCAGGATGTTTCAAAATTAATATTAGGGTTTTGAAACTTTGTAGTATCTATTACAATCAACTTACAATTATAAATATTATATAAAATGAAAGAGCAACTCAAACAGTTTTGTACGCACGCATGTACATGCATTGTTTCTTCTGTCTGCCGTTAGAAACAGCAAGCAGCAAAGATGTAAACTGAAGAGCAGAAAGTTTTTTGTGTTTTAATAAAGACTGAATCTGTACAGTGCAACGGTCTGTGTGAAGAATATTAAGGAGACGCTTGCAACTACATCCTTATCGTTTGCAGTTGCTACAGGTCTAAAGTCTACAGACTACGGTTTACATGCCAATTTCGCAAGTGAAATATTGCTGCATAATAATGAAGATTTTCTGGATCGTGTCGTCTTCAGTGGTAAATCGACATTTCACCTAAGAGCTAATGTGAACACTCATAATGTTTGTATCTGGCCGTCAGCAAATCCTCAGGAGATGGTACACTTGAAACGAGACTCTCCTAAATTGAATGTGTTTTGTGCCATATGGCGGAAAGTTTATGGGCCTTTCTCGCCTATCGACTAGATGTGTGCCGTGTGACGAATGAATCTCACATCGAACACTTGTAGCAAAGACTGTTTGAGGTGCTCTTTTACTTGATGCATTGTTTATAATTGTACGTAAAATGTAATAAGTACTACGAAGACTTAAAACCCCAAAATTCATTTTGAAACACCCTGCATTTCTCACCAACAGTGTTGGAACTAAGATGTAAAAAGGAGAAAATTTTCCTTATAAAGTTATTGTTTACAACTACGATAGTATTATTAATCGAGACTATAACTACAACAACAACACGAGTTAGTAGTAAAACAAAATGTAATCAAATGTATACTCAGTGGCCCAGGTAGCCAAAGTGGCACACACGGGTGTGTCATTTGTTTAATCCACTTCTGTGTGGACACTAATTAAGATATCGGGATATTATTCTTGCAAAATATGGTTGGACTATAGTTTATTATATTAGTTTTTTTCTTCTGGTGTCGAATTTCCTTCTCAAATTTCACCCCAGTCAAAAATGCGAGAATTTTCTGGTTACAAATTTCCTTTACTACTTTTTTCCCTGTAGCTTCCTTCGTTGTAGAAAGACCTCCTTAAGACTTGCCAAGTAGATACCTCGGATGGATGGATACCTAACTGATGACATCAATTGGACGGGCCTGCGCGCAGTGTTGCCAATTAGGGAAATTAAAATTTTCCTAAATTTGGGCAAAAATTAGAAATTTTTATTTATAAATCCGTACCTATACGTCCGAGTGCAAGTCAACTTACGCCAATCGAACATTTGTCCTTACTTAAGAAACGCAAGTTCAGATCGTTACAATGGAATAATTAGGGAACGCACGAAGAATTCATATTTATGTTCTAACCCTTGATTTTTCTAATTTTTCCCTACTTTTCTGTTTACCGTAATATATTTTTGGTAATTACAAGTTTTGTTCCTTAAATATCGTCATAACACTTGTAGAATATATTAGTGGTGTACCAATGTTTAATTTAAGATAGTTTACGTCTGTCTGGTAGCAGTATTACCAGATACAGAAAATTTTAATTCCAGATTTTAGGGGGAAATTTTGGAAATAAATATCTGTTTTGTCTCTATTATTTCCCTCTTGTTGGCTATATCGGACCAAACGTACCAGTATCTGGAAGTCCCGTCTTTGCTCTACACAACGCACTATAGAAGGTTTCAATAGGATAATTAGGGGAAGTACAGTTGAGGTTTACAGTAGACCTTGTTCTCTAATTGGGAAGATAACTGTGATTTTTTAAAGGTAGAATGAGATATTTTTTATTGACATACTTACTTTATTAGATGTCATACTACTTGTAGCATATATTAGAGGGATACCAAATCTTATTTTAAGATAGTTTGTGTGTGTCTGATAGCCAGATACAGAAAATTTTAATTCCAGATTTTAGGGGCAAATTTTGGAAAAAAATCCCTTTTTTATTTCTATTATTTCCTTCTTGTTGGCTACATTCGAACAAACGTAGCAGTGTCTAGGAGCCTCATTCTTAGCCTAAGCAGTGCACCATAAAAAGTTTCACTAGAATAATTAGGGAAAGTACAGTTGAGGTTTATAATAAACCATGTTCTGTAAGTGGTAAGAAAATGGTGAATTTCTGAGGTAGAATGAGATTTTTTTTTTTTAAATTTCATGCTTACTTTGTTATATATCGCCATGATACTTGTAGGATATATTCTTGGAGTACTAAGGTTTACTTTTAGATAGCTTTCGTCTGTCTGATGGCAATGTTTCCAGCCAAAACAATTAATTCCCGCTTTTAGGTGAAAAATTCGGAAAAAATTCCCTTTTCCCCTCTAATATTACCCTCTTACTGGCTACATTGAAACAAACGTATCACTACCTGAAAGCTTTCTCTTTGCCCTACAGAACGCATCATAAAAAGTTTCAATAGGATAATTAGAGAAGTTGTAGCCCCGGCATATTTGATTTTTGCTTGTGAGGCGTAAAAAGTGTCAAAATTTCATGTGTATGACAGAATTTTTTCTTTCTCTCTTTGGATGGAAGCAAGCGACTACAGGATTTCACTGTACCTTGTCAACACACCAAAGATTCTTTTTGGTGATTTGAACCCATATAGCAGGAGTGGTACTAGATACAAAAAAAATTGAAATTCGGTTAGGGATTTTTTGTAAATTTTCACCCCTACATTTCCCTCAATAATTTCCTACCCATTGGCAACACTGCAATGCAACTTACACCAAAAAATAGTCACATCTATTTTCTAAAAAACAAGGCCTTAACCATATCAATCGAATGAATGGTTTTTGAGCAATAAGTCACTAACTGGAAATGTAGGAAAACGCCAAAAATGACCTGGGGCCGAAAGGAATAATCACACAATTTTACTAGTATATACGTATAAAGAAACAAAAGATTTGTAAGTTACGAGGGCTTCGACTCAAGTTCTGTTGATTATTTCAATAATCTGCAACGTAAATCAATAAATAATAGTTGCCAGAAAAAAAAAACAGATATTTGAAAAAAAACATGAAAAAGAACGATGTTTTTTATTGAAAAAAAACTTCACAGAAAAAAAACCGTTTTTTTACAACACTAGTTCTGTGTAGCCGCGGTACGTGTCAATTGTGCTGTGCCTCTTAATTATGACAACACTTTTTAACTTGTTTTAATTCAGATCTTATAGGTCATACAATTTTTCATTATGCCATTTCTTGCTTTCTTCTGACGGACATTGAAGAGACGGACGGACGCAGAGAAATTTTATGTAAAGTTAATAAGCTCAGTACATGTAATACAGGACTGTTATCGTATTAATACAGGAAGATTCATTTCTTAATAATATTGTGCTATAACCTCGACGAGTTTACATTAATGCCAATAATTTGATACGCAAATTTAATAAATGTGCCCTAGTCGCTAACGCTCTTGCCTTCGGTGCGAGCGGTCCAGGGTTCGCTTCCCGGTTGAGGCACTCGGTAGAAAATGAGTAAAACTCTTTTTTAGGCCAGCCACCCAGAATGATCTTTTCCTGGGTTTTCCTCATTCACACCAGGCAAATGCCGGGGTGGTACCGAACTTATAGGTCCCAGGCCGCTTCCTTCCTTAACCAATCCTTTCTTTCTTCCCTTTCCCCGGAAAGTATGCTCGCCGAGGGACGTTATCCCTCAAACGTGACGGGCTAAATGGCCAGAAATCTAAATCCCTCCCTAAATGTAATAAAGTGCGAGCGAAGTAAGCAGGAATATTTATTCTTACCGTGTTCGGAAATGAGTATTGCGAAAACTTGGGGCTCCATTTATATAATTTGCTCTCTGCGCCCGTAGTCAATGCCTATCACGCTTACTCTATTGCTACGTCACTGCGTTGAGATGTTTCGTAGTCTATGGAAGTAGACTATCACCATATCCTGATGAAATGTATATAGAACCACAGAGGATGTATGATTTTTCATTCAAAAGAAGCATTATCAAACTTGTCACATCTATCTATATCGGAATTATGCGCCAATAACGTTTTCCTCTTTTTGAAGCCGATTAATAAACGGATCTAATTGAGAATCATTTCTTTTCTCTAAAGGTAGGTTAAACAAAATGAAATTAAGTATTTCAGTTTTACTTCCCACAACTATTCCTTTTAGGCTAAGGGAGACGGGTGATTAAAGCAAGTGAATGATCATGGAAGAATCAGTTAACAGTCATAGCTTCGTTACGTTCGCTATCTGCCTGCCTTTATTTGAAAATGAAAAACGATTTTGCTGGATATGAATTTGTTTTGCAGTTTATTATAAATACAATAGCCATATTATGGTAAATGTAAACAATGTTGTTATTATCCTTATATGAAAATCACAAGTATTTACTCCATGTTAAGACAATATAATTTATTAACTAAGCAACATGAACAGGGCCGGCTTTAAGCCGATTGGACCGATTGCTCCCAATCGGGCCCCGCACCTAAGGGGGGCCCGCGCTAATGTCGTCTCTACTCTACTCTTTAGTGCCATGACTAAATATTGTCCCTAATACATGTGATTAATACATGCCATTCTGCTTGCGGGGCCCCCGACCAAGTGGCTATGGTACTGTTAAGATGGCTTTGCTACTCTCGGTTGTCAAGTACACACAACAACATATTGCAATACAGGGACATCCATGGACTCCACAAGGGAGGATATCGACTCTTTCTAACAAGTAAATGAATAGTTTGTATTAAGTTTCCGGGCATAAGCAAATATTTTCTGAATTTAACGCTGCAGTAGTTTCTTTCTTTATTCTTTTCTTTTCTTTCTTTTTTCTTTCTTTTTTTTACAACTTCTCTTGTAAAAATAGATACTATGTCCAGGGAGTATTCTGCATACACCCATCACTCCTAACACTCCCCCAAGTTTCCTTACACACATCGCTGGAAGTAAAAATATTGTTTTCTTTGAGTTTGTGTAAAAATGCGTATCATTATTCTGAGTGCACACAGTTTTATTTTGAACAACCCATTAAATAAAAGTTCCTGCAGTTCTTACTGATTGTCATGTGATACTACCGTGAATACCGAGGTGGTATCAAATAAATCATCTTCTGTGCGACTTCTTTGTATATCCGTTCTCTTATTACAGCTATATTAAAAATACAAAACCAGAGGACAAACCTTGCCCTCTGCTGCGAAAAATCCCATGGATGTATTTTTTTTTTTTAATCAACTCATGAAAATCGAATGTATACTAGTGTGTACTGAATAGGTAGTTGCTTATGAAGGTTTGTCTTCTAACTCGAATAATCCAATGGAAAATATGTCATCCATCTTCCATCAGTTCTTTAAGGTTTGAGATCGTCTCATCACCATTTCATTTTGTTTGCAGTCTATAATGATTTCAAACTGATTATACCTTTTGTAAGTAGCTACGTACTGTATCGGTGCTGTGTCATCACTTGTAGCTCAAAATACGTAATAAATAAATGCAACCAAATGGGGATGGAACTGATGCACAACACGGTACTTAACTGTAAAATTATGGTTGAATTTAATGAAATTCAAATGTTTCTAATTTTGAAAAATGACTAGTTGTGGGAAAGGTAAGAGAAAGAGAAAGGTTTTAACTGAGATAAAGGAATGAGAACTAGCCTCATAATTCCAACGAGGCTGGCGTCGTCCTAGTCATCTGGAACGATGAATGTTTTCCCCTGGAGGAGCCTGGATAAGCTGGAGACAGTCAACATCTGGATCTCTATCCTGTTGATCTGCAAGGGGCATTGATAATGCGTCTTTACGATGATGTTCTCCTACACCTTCATTCCACTAGTCTGCTGACGAACTCAAAAGTGTCTGCGGCGATAAACCAACAGAATGGTACTCTTGACTTATGGAACTGGCTATTCTCCAACGGTGCGATCTGCTTCTCTCGTCGATCCTGCACCTATCCTAATCGTGTGTCGAATACCTCTTGTTGTTGTTGTCCCTCGTGGTTTTGTTCGGCTGAAGAATGATGACCTAAGAGTCCAATGAATCGGGAAGTATCAGGCTATGCTTGAAGGTATGCGGAAAGGTAATGAGGAAGCTAGTAGAGTTTATTAACAAATATGTGTTTACAACAGGTGTCTAAGAATGTACAATCTTGATCAAAGTTTTCTTCCGTTGAATTTTCAAAAGTTCATGATTCTTTCGTTAATAATGTAATTTAATAAAATAATCGAATATAGTGAATTAAGTTAAGAGTTTACACAATTTTCTCATGGTCACTTCACATGTAATACACAGTTACTTCACAGTACAATGTTCTCACTAGCGTACATTAGGCTTTCTTGATTCGAATTAAAGATACAGCTGTTAAGCAATCTTTGAACCGACGAATTCATATCAATGTGCATTTCATTATGTCTTACAAATATGAACTTATGGAAACAATAGATTTCACCATTGTATTTCTCGTAAAATTCTAGCCTAATTTGATATATTACATGACCCCATCCTATTTGAAAAAGTAGAGCAAGATACAAGATATTCGACTTCAAGATGGCTGTCATGCTAAGCATACCCTTAAATAGATGTCTGTTTCCTTCTGGTGTCAGTTAATGTGTTTTTGTTTTTCACCCCTTTACTCATTTTGCAAATAAAATTAAATTTTCTAACTTGAAACACATTGTTATGGCTTTTTCAGATCAATTAAGTTTTTGGCCACTGCAACCGTCTTTATGGACGGAAGCACTTTACATTTTGCTTACGCTCGTTTCTCTATATTCCACACTTCTCTACCAAGTTTGGTCAAGACACTAAATTTCGACAGCGGTATCTTTACTTGTAAGGGAAGGAAAATATGAAATATTGGTACAGAACCTTCTTGCGAGGTACAAGGATGAAATATGTGTTTTAAAATTCATTCACTATCTACATTTCCCTTTGAGTTATTTCTCTGAAAAAATAGCGTCTATAAGCAATGAACTGGGTAGGCGTTTTCACTAGAACATTTTGCAGATGGAAAAACGTTATAAAGGGAAATAGGACCTGTCCATGATGAGAGATTACTTTTGGTTTCTCCTGAAAGAGGACTCCACAACATAGAAACGGAAACTTGTATCGAAACTACCTTTGCCCTTAATCATGTTTCTTAATCAAGCTTATAAGTAAACATGTAGGGTGTTCCTGGGATAAACTGACAAACGTCTCATATGTGTTCAGGATCTTAATACAAGAAAGATGTTTTTCTGTGACTTTGATTTAGTAATATTGCATTGTTTTATCTCTGCACATTTTTGAAAGTTGAAAATTGTAGATACGCCTTATATATATATATATATATATATATATATATATATATATATATATATATATATATATATATAGGTAATACAGACCTTGGGGGGCGGTGGCTCAGTGGTAGAGCGTTCACCTCCGGTGCTTGGGGTCGTTGGTTCGATCACAGCTCGCGCCGTGTGGACTTTGTGGTGGACAAACACCGTGCTTGTGGTTTTCTCGAGGTACTCCCGTTTCCTCCCACTTTCTTCGTTCCACCATTTCATTTATTTCTCATCATGACCGTCTCCTTTAGGCTAACCGGCATAACCGTGGGGCGTAAAACTCAAAGATTTCATTTCATTTCATTTACGGACCTTGGTGCAAGTTAGTTGTAAACCTGGGGCCGCGCACCACCTAAGGCTGGCCCTGAACATGAAGATAGGATATTAGCTCCAGATAGCTGTTACTTTTAGGACAGTGCAATATTTAACAAGCTTTACCCCCAAACTACCGGAAGGACACCGTCTGTCCAAAAAGTTCTAAGACTGATTTTCTTCATGGCACATAAGCGGAGGTAAACGCTATAATTACGGTGGCAGCATGAATTAACAAATGTAAACAACAGTTATGCTTTCTTTCAGTTAGTCGCAAGCAGTCAGTGTTAAATAGTAGACATGCGACAGTCATGGATCAACGTTGTTATGTCCTGAAATCACAATGGAGGAACGAGCAGTTATCGTACTTCATGTTTTAGTCGGGAAAATGGCTATAGAGAGATTCGAATCTATGAAAAATGCTTACGGCGATAATTGTTTAAGTCACGCATGAGTGCTTCAGTGGTTTAAACGTTTTAAAGGAGACCGATTGTCACTTGAGGACGATGACAGAACAGTGCGTCCCACCACAGACGGAAACATTGAGAATAATCTTTATAATCTGAAAACCGTCCGTCATTTCTCACGCAGAGCAGTCGCAGAAACGGCTGAACACCTCTAAATGAAGTGTTCAAAATACTATCAGGAATGTTTTGCTGAAGTGAAAAGTGTGTCCAAAGTTTGTTCCGTACTCTTTAACTCCCGAACAAAAACAAGAGCGCGTAGACGCTAGCTGCAACTAGATTGAAATGAAAAACGTAGACGATACTTTTCTGGAAAAGATCGTCCAGACTTGCTGTTATCAGTACGAACTTACGACAGAACAGTAAAGTGCAGAATTTGTCGGTGATGGTTCGGGATTTTTCTAAACCAGCGGCACCCCTATAAATTCTCAGTACTATCTGGGTGACATGGATCAGTTGTGTAAAAGGATTCAGCAGTTCATCCGGCATGACGGATGGAGAAGGATTTCTTCTTGTTCTACAACAATGTAACCTCCCATATGGCTAGAATTGTAGTGCAGCTTCTAACAAAAAAGTGCAAGTTATCACCCAGACAACACGTACGTGTACGACACATGTGCACTATCCATGCATAAGCCGTACATTTGCACATGTGCATTTGTGTGGATGATGAACACATACATAACCCGTGCATAAGCCGTACACGTGAATTTGCGTGGATGAAGCACACATACATAACCCGTGTATGTGCACATGTGCATTTACGTGGATAATGCACACGTACATAACCAGTGACTAAGTCGTGCATGTGCACATGTGCATTTGCATGGATAAAGTACACATTTACATAATCCGTGCCTAAGCCGTTACATACACATGTGCATTTGCGTGGATGAAGCACAAGTACAGAACCCGTGCTTAAAGCCGCTATGTGCACATGTGCATTTGCATGGATGAAGTACACATTTATATAACCCGTGCTGTAGCCGTTATATACACATGTGCATTTGTGTGGATGCAGCCCACGCACGTAACTCGTGCTTAAGCCGTTATGTACACATGTGCATTTGCGTGGATGCAGCGCACGTACAGAACCCGTACTTTAGCCGTTATGTGCGCATGTGCATTTGCATGGATGAAGCACACATTTATATAACCCGTGCCTAAGCCGTTATGTACACATATGCATTTGCATGGATGCAGCGCACGTACGTAACCCGTGCCTAAGCCGTTATGTGCACATGTGCATTTGCGTGGATGAAGCACATATTTATATAACCCGTGCTTAAGCCGTTATGTACGCATGTGCATTTGCATGGATGCAGCGCACGTACGTAACCCGTGATTAAGCCGTTATGTGCACATGTGCATTTGCATGGATGAAGCACACAATTATATAACCCGTGCTGTAGCCGTTATGTACACATGTGCTTTGCGTGGATGCAGCGCATGTACATATCCCATGCTTGAGCCGTGCATGTACACATGTGCATTTGCGTGGATAAGCACATTTAAATTACCGGTGCTTAAGCCGTTGTGTGCACATGGGTATTTTCACGGCTACTACACGTGTGTATGAGACGTCCATAATACCGTGCAAACGTATAGTTTTACTTTCATTCTTTTACTCTCATTCTCATCAACAGAAAGTAACCTCCATTTTTGGTAGGGGTCGTTTTTTCTCCAGGCGGTGTTATAGATACTTTTCGACGAATAACAGCTGAATGATTGTAAAAACTCCATAACGTCCACTGAACTAGGATACAAGATCAACAGGTGGCAGCATTGTACTGATGTAACTACTGTCAGACAGTTCATAGCTTTACAAAATTATTTTCGTGACCTATTACAGCAGAATATGTTGCGTTATTTGTTACTTGGCAAACATGTCAAAGATACTACCTAAAGCTTTGCTCGTTGCAAAATAAACTCCAAAATTAAAATCTCACTGGCAATTATTAGTTACTTGTTATATACTTTGAAGGTGATGTCTTTTCAGTCATCTCTTACCAGCTAGACGTACCATACGTCACAAGCTGTATTTTGCACCAAGCCTAGCCTAGCTGAGAATCGTTAACGTGCTTTCGAGGACATTGTGTAGCATACGCACAATAGAGACCAGCACGCATACGCTCTCTCTGGGATTGACAGTACTTATCAGTGCTGGAGGGTGAAACTCATCATCATCGTTGTACACTCTTTCATCATATCATCGACATCCTCCTGACTGATCATTGTTGTTCATTTCTCATATTGTACTGGCTTCGGCCATTCCGCAGTCTTCGCGATCCGTGGGTGTGTCCCCTGTGAACTCGATGGAGTGCAAGGGTGCCAAACCCAGAACGGGTCCCAATTCTCAGAAACGATCAGGTGAAACATTACAATCACAAAATCAGAAAAAGCAACCTCGTCCTCGATCAAGATCTCCTGTCAGTCAGGCCTCCGAAAGTGACCTATATGATCTAGCTATGGACATCGCTTCAAACCAACCTCCAGCAACCTTCAATTATCTTCTCACAAATGCTGACAACAAATACTCTAATCCTAAACACATTCTAATTCAACTTATGAAATACTATCCGCGAGCTAATGTATCAGAAATCATCTTCACTAGAAACGGCATAATTATCAAGTCTCCAGACCAAAACTTCCTTACTACAATAAGAAACAAAGCAGGCTTTCACATTTTTGGCGACAAAGCTAACATTCAAGCTCTTTCTCAAACCAGAAAAAAGCAACCACCGCCGCCTCGACGCCAACCCATGTTTTCAGTGGTGATAAAAGGCGTTCCACCAGCATATTCCGATGAAGAAATCCTTGACGAATTAAGACTCGAATGTTATGAAGTTCACAAATGCATTCGCATCAAGTGCCAGTCCGGTCCCACCTATCTCGTTCGAGTTCTTACAGCATCCAAGGAAACAGTAGACGATCTGCTGCAAAATGGTGCTTATATCTATCGCAGACGCCATAGAGTAGAACCATCCCGCACTTCACCACCACTTCCAATCCGCTGCGAAAGATGCCAAACCTATGCTTCACATCTGACTAAAAACTGTCCAAACTCACCCCGCTGTGGACACTGCAATGAGGACCATTCCACTAACAACTGTCCTAACCTGAAAAAACCACCTCAATGCAATACCTGCCATCAACAACACCCAACCTATAGTTATAAATGCCATCAAAAACCTGCTCCGCCAACTGATAAACCTGAACTATCCGTTCCCATCCGCACCACCGATTCCGCTACACCACCTGCTAACTCCTTACGAGAACCCATCACAGCTGAAGACTTGCTCCGTTTCACCACTCTTGTTCTTCAAAATATCCAGCCCTTCTTACGCCCACACATTCTTATGCAGGTCGATCACATAGCCCAACAATTATTTGGCCTACAACTTTCTGCCACTTACACCGGTCCACATGCCCACTTTTCCATCACATCTACTAAAACAGATCCAGAATGGCCATCTCTATAATTTACAACCATCGCCCAGCAACTTCTAAAACAGTTTCAATCTTCATGGCAGTCACTTTCCTCTTCATTAATATCCGATCTCTTCTCACTCACAAAGCAGTTTTTGAACAAGTCCTAAGGGAGAAACAAATACAGGCTTTTGCGTTGAACGAAACCTATCTCAAACCTACACATCATGTCCGTTTTCCACAGTTTCAACTACACCGTCATGATTGCTCTAGACCATACCAACGAGCAAATGGAGGCACTGCAATTGGAACATATCACAATATCCCGGTACGCACTCACTATTTTCCAAAGCCACATAACCTTCCCGAGTATTCCATAGTCACACTATATTTTCGCACCAAAATCATCACTCTATGCACTATCTACATTCGACCAGGCCACCCCATACCATATGAATTTTTTCAATACATTGACAATACTTTTAGGCATTACATCATCATGGCAGACATAAATATTCATTGCCGCCCGCAGGCTGAGAAACAACAGTTTCACAACGACATCTCTAATATCATTGCCGCCGATTTTCATAATCTCCCATCGCCATCTCGCCCCATCAGCAACACTTCCCCAGACATAGTTATCAGCTCTGCGTCTCTGAATATTCAAAATCTTAGGGTTCTCCCACCTTTCGGCAGCGATCATGCTCCGATACTACTCGATATTATTCTCACCCACTCAGCTCAAACACAACCACCGCCCATTCACTACTTTGATTATAATCATGCAAATTGGGCTAATTTCCAAGCGGATCTTACAAATTCGATACATCTTCAAGAGCCTACCTCAGAGCACGAACTCTATGACCTTGTTGACCAACTCACATCATCTCTTGACACAGCCACCCACAATAACATACCCCTACGTATACGTCATCCACACAAACCTCCGATCCCTCCACAATATCATTCCATCCTTGCTGCTTCTCGCCGCTCTTTCCGTGACTTTCAACGTACTCATAATCCTATATCCTTAGCACAGCATCGTCGTTGGACTCGCATGCTTCATAATTACCTTACTGCCTATAAAAGAAAACGTTGGATCTCCACCTGCAACTCCCTCTCGACTACATCACATCCTACCAAATTCTGGCAAAAATTCCATCAGTTAACTGGTCAAACTCGACATACATCATACCCTATCATTTCACATCTTTATCCTCTCCAAACCGATACTGATAAAGCAAATGCTTTTGCCTCCTTCTTCCAAGAAATATTTACCCCTACCGTACAACTACCACATCCAACTATCACCCGACGTGTCGAACGCCTTGCAAATCCGCACTCCCCCCTCCTACAACCCAACATTCACCATCAACTCACCGATTCACCTCTTAATGATCCCATTACTCCTGCAGATATCTCAGCCTCCATCAAATCGAAACGTACCATGGCGCCTGGCTTTGACCATATAACTTATAAACTCATAAAAGCCTCTCCTCCCGTCTTATATACACTTCTTGCAGCCATATACAACTTCATTCTCCGCACCGGCTTTTATCCACCACAATGGAAAATCTCAAAAACTCTGCTTTTCACCAAACCCAATAAATCTCCTACAGAACTCTCATCATACCGTCCTATACAACTGACATCAGTACTCAGCAAAATATTTGAACGCATTCTTGTCAGTCGCCTTCATACCCATCTTTCTGAACGAAACCTCATTCCTCTTCATCAAGCTGGTTTTCGCCCAAACATCAGTATTTCCGATCAACTCTTACGCCTCACGACTGCCATAACTAATCATTACAATACCTCCAAACCTTCCTGCCTGTTATTGTTCGATCTTGAAAAGGCTTTTGACAAAGTTTGGCATGCCGGCCTCATCGCTAAACTTCTCTCTTTTCATCTTCCTTTCTCCTACATCAGATGTATCCATTCTTTCCTTTCAAATCGTATGACTTACATTACCATCAACCAATCACTTTCACATCCGATCTTTCTTCACTGTGGTGTTCCTCAAGGCTCTGTTCTTTCACCCCTTCTTTATGTATTATACGTAGCAGACATGCCCCCTCTACCACAAACTGTCTCATTATATCAATATGCCGACGATACAGCTTTTTTCGCCACAGCCAACACTGTTCAACAGATAAATCGAACACTCCAACAAGCAATTGATGCCTTCACTTCCTGGTGTGACAAGTGGCGCCTAACCATAAATCCCCTCAAAACGCAGGCTATCATTTTTCTTCCACCTCGCTGCCGATCACGAATTTATCGCAATCCTGCTCTTCTTCATATTCACGTCAATGGCACTTTCATACGCCCATCATCAAAAGTAACATACCTCGGAATCATCTTTGACTCCAAACTCAGCTGGAAACCTCACTTACAGAAAATCCGATCACAGGCTACAAATCGATTAAACCTTCTCCGGCGGCTAGTGGGCACCACTTGGGGCTTACATACTGACACTGTTATTAAGACTTATAAGGTTTTCCTTCGACCTGCTCTCACACATGGCCATATATGCTGGATCTCTGCCCCTGACGCACTATATACTAGACTTGCAAAATCCGAACGTCATGCTCTCCGCCTTGCTTATCGCATAAGACTACCAGCACCAACTGCCGATCTCTATCGCCGTATCAACTTTCCCACCATCTTACAACACTTGGAAACACTCCGCACAAAATACATAACAAAAGTCATTGCCGAAGGTAATCCGCTCTTCCTCGACACCTTTCACCAGGACATCATTCATGATACCCCTCCTCAACATCAAGCCACACCTCTTCAACATCTTCTTACTCTTTACCATACGACTTTAGACGATAATGACCCCCACAAGGCCGATTTTGCTATATAACGTCCACCTCACCTTAGTCCATGCATTTATCCATCTCTGCACTAGTGTTTTCATCAATGTTGTTAGCAGCGGGCTTCATCTGTCATCATCAGCCCTGTGACGCCCCAGGGCAGAAGATAACCATTCATTTGTCTACACTAACCATATCCCTGTGTTTTGTTGTGACGTCTATCAGCACTTCACCTCATCTCTCATTTCACAACCATAGCCCGGCCTACTAAATGCAATGGTGAATAATAAATAACCCTACGTATACTGATGCCTTCCCTATGGAAATTGATGCCTCCAAAGCCATTTTAAAGAAAGAAGAAGAAGAAGAAAAAATGATGACCACAAAAGAATAAAATAAATAAATGCTCCTCAAACTCTCAATGCCCAACTATCAATAAAAGTAAAACCCTATACCTAGTTTTTCCTCCTACCGAAGAAAGGGCGTAACCCTTTGATCGGGTTAACCTTAAAAAAAAATCTTTTCAGTTATAGATGGTGTTACTGCGTAAGACACCAAATACATAAAATCCTTTTTTCGTTGCATCTCAAATTTGCTTTTACATCACCTCTGTACTATAAGGAAATCACCTGTGCAGTACATGTAAGTCATTTGGGTACTGCTTCAATTCATCTCTATCGTACATGCAAATCATCTGGGTACTGCGTGTAAATCACCTGTGTGTTACGTGTAAATCATCTCTGTCCTACATGTGAATCACCTGGGTACTGCGTGTAAATCACCTGTGTGTTACGTGTAAATCATCTCTGTCCTACATGTAAATCACCTGGGTACTGCGTGTAAATCACCTCTGTGCTACATGTAAATCACCTGTGTGCTACGTGTAAATCACCGCTGTCCTACATGTAAATCACCTGTGAACTACATGTAAATCGAATACGTGCTACTTGTAAATCACCTGCGCGGTAGGTGTAAAGCACTTGTGCAGGACGTGTACGTGTGCGTTGCACATGTGCTGTGCACGTGAAGATGTTGAATAGGACCTGGCATGTATATGTGCATTACATGTACAGGCGTGCATTTATACAGATGATGTGCATGTTGCATGTACTATACGGATACTGTACGTGCATTGTGCTGTCTGGGCAACCACCCTCCATATTCACCCCATTTGGCGCCAAGTGACTTTTTTATTTCTCAAAATCAAATATGACGTGAAGGGTCAACGCTGTGACGACATAACGGACATTCAAGCAACAGTGACACGCGATTTGAATATCTCAAACAAAAATTATTGACATTTTTATATGGCTGTATGAACGTTCTGTGCGTTGTACTCAAGAGAGGGAGTAAAACTATGTAGAATATTTTGAGCATTAAAAAGAAAACTTTCATCTTAATTTTTCTATAGTTTTCAATAATCCAGTCTCGGAACTTTTTGGACATACGGTGTATACACCATTAACAAGGCGTAACCAAATTTAAATTTGAGCTTTAATATTTGTGTAACCGTAAGTTACTTGGTCAAACTACAGGAAAACAAGTGAAATGTAAACAACTGGAACATTTAATTAAGCAAAATTTTAACCTATAAAATAGATCGAGCCGAAGGCTTTCGGGCAACAACTAGTAATATACATAGCTCACAATCATGATTTTTAAACTTCAGTTTCATGCAGACGGTTGCACCATCTGTTTAGTAGTACAATTCTTGATATTTAAATGAGAAAGTGTCTTAGAGCAACTTAGCGTTTGTATAAAATGAAGTTAATTTTTTTTGAAAATATCTATATTACAGTTATTATTAAAATTATTACTAGTATGGGTGTCACGGTTAGGAGGAGACTAACAACAAACCGCTATTTAAAGCTGTATTTTTAAATACAAGATATATTTTAAAAAAATAAATGAATAGACAATTGTGTTGTAATAGAACAAAATCTAACAATTATTATTGGAAAACGAAAACGACATACTTTACTTTTAGCGCCATAAAAGTTCATTTTTCTCGAAAACTACACATAAGAATTGACATTTAACCATCTCACTTTGTTTAGTTTGTGATCATCTATCAATTGCTTTTATGCCTTATCATTGAACAATTATTTATTATTGTTTTAAACAAAAATTAATACTTTCTAAGTTAATGATAAGTTTATTTACATTAATTATACTTTTTTAAAAAAAAAAACTGTCATCTTGCTAATGTCATAATGAAAATTTTAACAAGGGTATATTTCAGTAGCGTGGTTACCGTATAGCATTTTACTTATCCGCGATGTTTCTGTGTACATGTCCCTGTCGTGTTTGGATTAGAATGTACTTGAGATAACCATGGGAGCTAATAAACCGATTGGGACGAACTTTAAAAGAATCTAGAAGTGGTAGAGTAGTTACTTCTCATGTATGGGGTTCCTTATTCGATCCCCGGCCAAGTAAATTTGTGCCGTGGGCGGCGGGCACCGTGGTCTTTTAATTCAGTTTTCTTGAAAGCGAGATAATGTAGTGGGAAACGACCCCTATTGTGTGTAGGTTTAACTTGCAAGATGATCTGTGTATCCGCCAATTGGACCAGATTAAAGCATGGTCGTAGTTAGGGAGCCCACGTCATAGTGGGTCACGTACCTCATAACCTAGGTGTTGTATATGGATAAAATTCAGTCTATCACTGAATTTTATTATGATTACTCAGGGGAACTTGTAACATTTTACGATTAGTACGTCAGTCAGTCACTTACTCCACACGATTACTCTTGAACGAAAGGGAATTCTTGAACCTTTTTTTGTAACAAGTACCTAGAGCAGTTATTTTAAGGTAGTTCATTTATGGAGTCATTTTCTTGGGCAACATGAACTTTAACTAGTATTTATCTATAATATTTCCTGTAATCTAAAAATTTTCTATAATCCATAATTTTTTATAATCTATTACATTTCCTATAATCTACCTAGGTATAACTTTCCTGTAATATATAACATTTCCCATAATCTATAACATTTTCTGTAATCTAGAACATTTCCTAATCTATAACATTTCCTATAATCTACAACATTTCCTCTAATCTATAACATTTTCTATAATCTATAACATTTCCTATAATCTATAACATTTCCTATAACCTATAAAATTTCCTATAATCTATAACATTTCTTATAATATATAACATTTTCCATAATCTATAACATTTTCTATATTCTATAACATTTCCTAATCTATAACATTTCCTATAATCTATAACATTTCCTGTAATATATAATACTTTCCATAATCTATAACATTTTCTATATTCTATAACATTTCCTATAATCTATACCATTTCCTAATCTATAACATTTCTTATAATCCATAACATTTAACATAATTCATAACATTTCCTAGCTTCGATGCAACCTGCAATAGTAAAGAAGTGGTTGCTTTAATAAAAATGATATGTAGGAAAGTGGCTAACCATATCCCATATAGACACGGTACATAGGATCGCGTGATTCTCTTTTTGTCTTTAGCAGTAGTTTATTTTCTTTACGATGAAAGAAATTTATGACTAATCTAGGATAAAAATGTAGGCGTTTACATTACCTGCTACGCTTTTACTTCGTGCAAAATGGAAGATAATAATAATAAGTGTTGCGTTAACATTTTCTTGATAACATCTGTTATTATCAACTTCTACTAACTAGAAAACCTAAACAATTGTTAATAAAATTGTAGTACACAATACTTCCAACCATATTTGTAATTCTCTAAAAACAAAGGCAGTGCATATCGACTATCTGCTCTCACATTATGCATCCTCCCCATTTCTCATGCATTAAGTTATGCATTAATCTTCATTCCGGTAATGGGCGTTTAATGATTGATAATGGATGGTCATTAGCTATTCATATAATTCATTATTCAACTAATCTCGCCATATATATATACACACACAGCATGTGTGTGCATGTAGTAGTAGTAGTACAGCCTATGTCTGTCCATGATTAATCCACACTTCCTATGCTGTAACATTGATAAGTTTTATTTTTGTAAAATGCTGTGTGGCTTTTTTCTTTTTTTTTTTTTAAAAAAAGTTACTTTATTAGTTTAAAATCAGAAATTCAAATACCGCAGTTCGATAAAACAATCTAAATGAATGTATTAGTTCTTTTAGTTGAGATGCTGAATTTTACCATGAGACAATGCATTTCTCGTCTCGTCTTGCTTTAAAGACGAGACGATAAACAACAAGTTTAATCTCATTTCCGAGACGAGATTACAAATCTCGCGAGTCTCATGGGTAGGGACGTACCCAGAAATTTATTTCGACAGGGGTCTAAAGCGTTTCGGGGGGTTCAAATACAATTTGAGGCTAAATTATATGAAAATTTCTAAAATTGCCCCATAATTAGACCACATTTACAAAAAACTCGGGATTTCGAAGGGGGAGGTCCGGACACCCAGGACCCATCCCCTGCGTACGCCCCTGCTCATGGGCAACACTTAGATCTCAAACAATAAACACCCATTAGATACTCTATTTTTCGCAGAAATTATGAACTCCTACCCCCTTAGGATGCGTTTTATAATCCAAGTGGTATGATTGAATCCCAGCTTAAGGTATGTATGTAGTACTAACTATGTTCAAAAATCCATTTCAAACTGTTCAACTGTTTCCTCGTCATGAGATAACAAACAGGCAACCTCTATTTCCATCTGAAACAAAATATAGAAAATGGCTCCTTCCTCTCCCTTAAAACGAATTCTCACAAACACTGGACACGTATCCCTTTATTTTTAATGAGGAGTTTATGTACCAAATTTAAACTTCTTATCTTAACAGAAATGTGAGACACTCTATTTTTCGGATAAATATTGACCCTCCCCCCGTTCTTTTCCTCAGGATACGCATTTTAATCGAGGTAGTATGATAACCCATTTCGAGGTATAACTAAATCGAAGAATTGATTTCAATTGTTCAATCGTTTTCCTGTGATGCGGTCACAAACAACAGACAACATCGCTTTCATTGTGAAGAAAAGAAACATAGAAAAATGTCAGTCCGTGTGTCCATCTGTCTGTTCACTGATTCCACGATAATTCTCGTAAAGCTTCTCTGATTTTGATAACACTTAGTGTCAGCGGTGATCTAGAAGGTAAAAACTGGAGGGGTACAGCCAGAACCCAGACTATGGTAGGTATATCATGAGTTTACTATAAACTTTCAAAAATATATAAATAATAGTTTAGATTACTTTTGTCACTCGGAAAACTGGGGGAAGGACAAGATTACATCCGCCATTGCTTAGTGTCTGTATTCCTAACAACTTGCAGAAGTAACCCTATTGTATGATTGTATGGGGTTGCAATCAAGTGTAAGGAGGTAAAAAAAAAAGGTGAAATCCACACGCATGTTAATAGCTTACACATGTACATTCATGTCCAAAATTATTGTCGCATATCTATAACTGTCTTCTTGTAAGAATATAATTTAATATGATTTTGAAGGGTACTTTCAATACTGATATTGCGTGTATAATCGGGAAATGTGTATTTGTGGTAAATTTCATAGGAAAAGAATTATAAATAATAAAATTAGAATGAGTAAAATAAAATGTTGCTAAATGGACAAGAAAGTTTTATTTTCGTTTTCTGTTCTTATTTACTGCTCTTTTCACATGAAATTTGCCATATGCATGTCTTTATCGATTATACACATACCAACAGTGTAAGAAATACTGGGCAAATTCATTATCAAATTATTTTCCTACAACAACATATTTATAGACATGCGACAATAATTTTGGATAAGAGTGTACATATATGTATGACAATTTTCCAATATAAACACAGTAAAAAATATTTCGATTTTTGAAAAACTTACTGTATGTATATTTTCTTTATAATATTGTAAATATTCTCACAGGTTTCGGTTAAAATCTGCCACTGTGAATTTAACTGTGAATTTACTGTGAATGAAACTGTGAATTTACTCTCCTCAATCAATTAAAAAAATGTCGACAATAACATTCATTAACTGCCTAGACCAGATTGTATGTAACATTCTGTGAGGCCAAGTAATAAAAATTTGCGAAAATGAATCAACATGGTATGTCCATTTTGACATCATTATTGTAAGCGCCGGTTGTTTTCTAGGGTCAGGCTACGAGTATCGTGTAACATTCTGGAGTCAAAAGATTAATTTTTTTACCATGTTAACAAAAGACAAATGAAAACCATATACCCGTATTATAACGATATTGTGTATTTTAGATGTAATCTTAAATATCATTTCTTGTATTTATGGGCAATATGTGCTATTGAAATATGCACAAGCTAGCTAGAAGAAGAAGAAAAATACGAAAAGAAATAAAATTAATTTCTTTCTGATATTATTATTGACATTTTGTTAACATGGTAATCTGACGATATGTGTTATTGGTCGTCATAGAAACGAAATAACATGATATAACAGAAGACCCATCTTGTATAATCAGCATGTATAACATTTAAAAGGTGTAAATGTTTAATTCATTATAATAAAAGGTAATATCAAGATGGTGTGTCCAAGTGAATTTCAGAAAAAGGTAGTAGACTAGATTATATAAATTCGAACTGTGGGCTAAATTGTAACTCTGAATATACTAAATAAATATATTGCTCGTTACAGTATCACGGCTTGACCCAGCTGGTGAAGTGAGACACAAAAGTGGTTATCATGGCCTCACGAATGACAGTACGTGAAACCCAATATTTTGTGTCATGGCAGTCAACCTGTTAAAAAAAAGTGTTAAGTTTTGGTGTACCATCGGGCATTTTCTTCAAGACTTCCTGATCATTTCCCCTACAGGAAGTTACAATTAGAGAAGAAGAAAGAAGTAGATTTGTCCTGCTCTCCGATTTCTTTTAGAGTTTCATGAATTTTCAAAAATTCATTCGGTTTTGATATAATGTAATGCATATTTTCTTTCGCTCTTTTCCGTTATCGCAAATGCTTGGGATTACAATATGTCAAGAATGAACGTAGAAATCAGATTTCTTGTGTGTACGAATTCCCCTATCCATTTTCTTTTTAAAACTATATGTTCCACGATAATTTTTGTTACTACTGTTCGGCCTTAGTATAATACGCCGTACATTTTCTTTAAGACTTCACAATCATTCACTCAGCATGCAGCTGAAATCGGTAAAGAACAAAGTTGTTAAGTTTATTTGAGTTTAACGTCCCTTTCAGCAACGAGGCTATACGAGACGGAACTTACTGATTAACGTGGAATCCGAACCACATGAGGTCCCCACCGGGAATTGAACCCGGGTCTCCCACGCCAACGGCACGTACGCCAACCGCTTAGCCATGAAGGAGCTCTGGTAAAGAATAAAGTATACTCCCTCCCCACCTGAATTTTTTTTAGAGTTCCACGATAACTTTATAAAACTCATTTTGGTTTGAACAATGTTATGAGCATTTTTTCGACTCTTATCTGTAATCACTCACGAATTAAAATCATTGACGAATTAAATCACTGGATTAAAATCATTCATGCATTAGCGGTGAATTTAGTCTCTTAAAGTGATACGGATTACTTACCGAGCCCCTTAGATTAAAACATATGTTTAATGCATTTTTTGGATTAGGTTTTCATGGAATATGTCGTACTTTTTGAGGCTTCACTATCATTCCCAATACTTGAGTTTAAAATCAACCGAGATGTGGAGAGTGAACCTCCTTCCCCCATCCGAGGTTAAAAAATGTTATGTTATATAATTTGTAAATATTATTCGATTTTAACACAATATGAGGTATGTGTTAAATCCCCTCGTAATCCCCTCTTTTGTAGCTGAAGTCAATCAAATATCAGGACTCACTTAGACCCCCATAATATTTAAACAAAAATTCTTTGATGACTTTCGTAAAATCTATTTTTTTTTAAAAAAAAAAATACGATTATTTTTAAAACAGATTTTATAGAACATTGTGTGTTTGTGTTTGTGTGTTGTTGTTGTTGTTGTTGTTGTTGTTGTTGTTGTTGCAGATTAGAGATTTACTCCTATAGTTTGGGTTTGAAATTAGAAGGAGGATCGCTAGCTTCAACTAATATACAGCATCACTAGTTGTGTAACTGATGCTTATAGAGAATACCAAATGTTATTCGAAATTGAATCAGTACTCTCAACGGGTTACATACCATTTGACCTCAGAGACTTTTAGACACAGAATGTTAGACTTTTCGTATAACGTTTACTTCGGCATATTGGAGATCAATTACTATTTTACTGTGGTATACTACAACTTTCTTTGCAAAATAAATTAGGTGTAAAGGCCACACAGGCAGACTCCAAAGGTTGTGAGGAACGTAGAGGAGGATTGCAACCTGTAATCAATTTATAGTACTAGGTGAAGTGAAAGAATTTATGTACGAAAAGACACGTTTTAAATTTATGGAATATTGACTGGAAAAGCAATTGTGTGAACTTAGAATGAGTTTTGTGTTTCTGAACAATCAATGATATGTGGATAGGTCAGTCACTCTTCCCTATAGTCTATCTTAGGTAGAACATATTACTAGAAAGTGAACTTTTATTCTATCGGTAGGCTGGTAGTCGATCCGTTCTTAGCGAGTTAGTGTGTATCCCCCCCCCCTCCCAGCCTGGTTCTGGTTGAAGAATGAGTTGAACTCAGCTAACGGAAAGAACTGATCGCTTGAAACTGAAGGGTTCTCCTATGAGACCAGAAGTCTGAAAGACTGATAGAAATCGACTTGCACAAAATAATTGAATCCAGTTCCCTCCCCATTTTCCTATTATCTTTGATCTATAGATCTACTCTATAGAGTAGGGCCAATTTATAGGTGATATTTTTCTTGGCGTGGCTACCCCTGCAAATTACGTGGAAGTACAATACATTAAGAAATCGATGTTAGATTGGGACTGATCGACTGTCAGCGTTTCTGTGCGAACACATTTAGTGTTTATCAAGATTTATATCTGAATCCCTAATAGACAAGACTCTACCTATCGAAGGTTATAGAAACACATTGTACTGTATTTCAATATTAAACTTAAGAGAAAATTCTGCTACAAGAGTAATAGGGCGTATACAAAATGCTACACATATGTTTATTTAAAATGGTAGAAAGTTTTACGATTATTTCGAAAAATTAACATTTCTTTAACAAGTGTTTGCCTACTTTTTAGCCCTTCAGCCCAACATTCAGTGTTATGCTCTAGCCTTCTTTGCTTTTCCAGGTTGCCCCAGGTACCCATTTTAAAGTGTCTGAGTGAACTAAGAGATACATTGGAGCAAGGGTATAATGAGAACAATTTGCCACTAGAACAGGTTGCCCCAGGTAGATGTCTTACGGACTACGCTACAGCAGTTCTAAATAATATATAACACAGTATGTTGAAATTATGAAAAATAGAGTAACGTCATTCGATGGATCTGATGGAAATCTTTCGATAGATGCTTTTTGAATAGTACTTTGGGATAGTAACGCAACAACTTTCAAGTCAACTAAGCTTATTGGGACTCGGGAAAAAATGTAACCTGTGAAAGATACTCAGAAAAAATATCCCTGGAGAAAATGCTTGAATTTTGCTAACCAGCGGAAAAAATGGCCCGGAAGAAATAACTCAGCAATATATAGTCTATAGGGAAAATTACATTAAAACAAAATATGAATACTAAATCAAAACAACTCTTATTGGGATTACACTGATATTCCCCTTCCAAGATGTATTCCTTTCCATTTCACGTAAACGTGTTTTTCAGTAGCACAAACTTGTCGAATGAGAAAGACAAGTCTTCAAAAAAATCAGTATGAAGCCTTACCATTCATTTCACATAAAACTCAATACATCAATGGAAGTCTTTCATGGTTATATGGCAAGCGTAAGCGCCTTTGACGCGGGAGACCCTTGTTCGATTCACAGGAGGAGCTCATGTGATTCGAATCACACGTTAAACTGTACGTCCACGTTCTTATATAGCCAACTTCCTACTTAGCCTTGGTGCTGAACGAGAAGCTAAACTCCAAATCAATCAACCAATCAAAACATCAGTGTATAATCAATACTCAAACACTCAGCTTCTCCTTGGTCGTATCTTGAGAGAAATTGAAGCCATTTCTTCTATTATTTCTTAATCTCCGGTGCACCCAGTAACAGAAGTGAAATAGTCCAACTATGAATCAAAATAATCCAGCAAGCCCCATACCTTCTTGGGAAACAATTTCACGTAGATATTGTAGATATCGCTCTGTGGGAAGAAATGCTAGAGAATCAATCTGGCAGCAAGGTTGTTTGAAATCATCATCTGTGAGATAACGTTGTGTAAGTCCAAGAGATTGGATCATAACGCCATCTACTTTGAAATAGGTGGTAGAAACACCCTTGCAGCGTGATATGATCCGCCAAAACAGCCAATCTACAGTGCAGCTAGTTCAAAGTCTAATCCTATTTTGTCAACATTGGGAAAACACAATATATTTTTCACACTTTTTAGACAAAACATTGAAAAAATCCTCATTACTTCTTGATTTTTGTTTCCCAGCAACGCATACACTTCTCCTGATGGAACGCAAATCATATGTATTTCCAAAAATTCACGTGGGGGTAACTGCTCACTGCTAGAAAATCTTTTTAATCGTATATGTCGGGAACATTTTCTTAGGTTCATTTTACATTATGGTAGAGAACTAGGAATTACTATCACTTTTCCCGGGGTAATTTATATATATATATATATATATATATATATATATATATATATATATATATATATATATATATATATATATATATATATATATATATATATATATATATATATATATATATATAGTATATACTTATAATGATAGAATATTACGGGTACCTTTTAGTTCATTTTAAAGTAGGAGAATTCTTATTAACATATTGGTTTTACGTAGTAAAGAATAGTTTACTTATTTTGTCAGTTTCCTTTTACTATTCTACTAAATTTATTTGTAGTTTACAATAAGAAAATGCAATACGGAAACGTTTCCTGAAATTTTCTATACGACTCAGAAAGAGTAACCGATGTGTGGCGTCACACGAAAACAGCTTGTTTTTGTTCTCGTGACGTAAGCAGCGCATTTTGTATTGTTTGAAGCTTTATATCTCCGTAATTAAGAAATATTTTTCTGAGATCTAGGTATGCACTATATTGAAGACTAGTGCTACACGATGGAATCATTAAATTAAACTTTGGTCACAAAGGAAATGTCCATACTAGACCATGAAACACTTTATGGGTGCAGAGATGGAATGGGTCATGGATCACCAGGTCATTTGAGTCACGATTCTTGTCCAGGTCATCCGGGTCTGAGTTTCGCTTCTTACACCAGGTCTGACGCAGTAGCCCGATGACCCACAAGACTTAGTGGGCCAGTCTGAGCCGGTGACTAAATCGTACCCTGTGACTCGGAGACATCTGGAGGCTCAGACAGACCCGGTGAACCAGACAAATTCAGTGAACTAGTCAGAAATGATGACTAAGATGTACCCTGTGACCTGCAGAGATTTGGAGACCGAGACAGATCTGGTGACCCAGGCAGACTCAGTGGCCCAGTCAGAGTCGGTAACTAAGACATACCCTGTGACTTTGGAAGAATTAGAGACCCAGGCAGATCCGGTGACCTGGTAGACTCAGAAGTAGCCGAAGTATTTTCTCTGCAGCGTTACTGCGGAATTTTATAGTGGATTAATGATGTTCGTTGCTTGAGCTGAAACATTCATTTGTTTAATCACAGGTTTGACATTTCTTAATCAAGTTATCATATTTTGAACATTCAAATATAATCTCACGTTTATTCTTCTCTGCATTCTGAAAAATAATACGGTGGTTGGTAAACATAGACTATACAAAAAGATATAACAAATCCCTTTATGGGCTAGGTGGCACCTTTTATATTCTAAGCGATAAGTTTTATATGTTTGTTCGATTAAACTTTGATGATCCTTGATAAGAAAAAATATCTACTTTACTTTTCTGTGATTCTTAGGCATTTACAATGTGATAAAACTTGTAGTTATCTTTCAGTGCAATGCTCTAACACAGACAGATACGAACAACAAGCGAGAAGAAAATTATAGATTTAGTGAGAAGGCAGAAGGAGAAGAGGGAATTGTTTGTTGGAATTCTATTAGCAGTCTCACCTACTTCCCACGTGTGTATGGCAATGTTTCTCCCGGTCGTACAGGTTCTGTTCGGTCAGACCGGATAACTCCAGGTTGTGAGTCTGTCTCGGTTACTAGGTATGGTGGGCATGGGTCTGTCTACCTCTGACGAGTCTTCCGGGTCACAAGTACTATTTCACTACCCATTCAATCGCTGATCGATTTCATATTATAATTGTGTGTATGATTACGTACGATTTCGACAAAGATTTTGTTGATTTGAAGCCAGATAACAGCTTTTGAGAGAGAAAAAAAAAGTTCTTATGGCAGCTAAAATCAGAATGTCATTTCCTCTGATGCAAGTGGTATCGAATTCGATTCCGGGCGAGAGAATAAAGATGATTTGGACTCTATAAAACCTATACATTCCGTCCAATATAGGCCTAGCCAGGAGCGAAAACTCAGTAAACAAACAATAAAACCAAAATAATATTTCTGATAGCTGTAATGATACCATAGTTTCTATGCCGAATAAACTATTGTTAAAAAATCTCTTATGATCATTACTTACGTTCTTTTTTTTTATTCCCGCTCTTCGCCCTCTCTCCTTCTCAAAAAATATTTCAGCAAGTGCATCGTAGGAACACAGTCGAAATTTTTTTTTTTTTTTTTTTTTTTTTTAGAAAAGCCATCCTGAGTGAGGTTTTCGTTATTCTCACCAGGCAAATTCTGGGAGTGTATAAGGGTCCCTTTCTTCCTCATTCCTTTTTTCTCCCCAATTGTCTAGGGACATCAACCCTCATTCGTGACAGGCTAACATGGCCATAGATGCCAATAGCCCAGTAAGAGTAATTCTTAATCCTAAGTTAACAACTGCACTTTTTGTGCATATGGAAAGATTGTCATCTTGCTCCTTTATCTATTTTTATTCTGGTTAAAAACACTCTAAAGTCACTAAAGAGTAGTTATGATCAGATGTTCATTGGTCTGCAGCGAATAGACATGTTTGTTAGTTGTTTGATCCTACCCTTATTTACCGGATGTTATCGAGAGTAATTAACAACTTCGACTAAATCTACGTGTTATTCCGAGTTTGTTATACAAGACAATCTATAATTAATAATTTTTCGGATTACCTGTATTTTCTAACACTATAAGACTACCTGGATTATGAAATTTTGGAAAACACTATTTTGGAATTTTTGTGTTATTTAATATCTTCCAGTAAGCTTTTATGAAATGTTATTTTATTTAATCTGAATTTCCATCAGTCCTCGTAGTTATAATCTTAAATAGCTGTAAAGCTAACCCGGATTTCAAACTATTGTATTTTCTCCAATTAATAATTTTCTCTCAAGCTTATTTTTAAATACTAGGAAAATGAAAGAAAGAAATGACTCAATTCAATTAGTTACGAAATTTCAACAGGAAGATTGGGAGGGAAAAAAAGCTGAACTTCAAAGAGGACGAAAGCGGTTTTTGTTTTAATCACTTCACTTCTCCACGACAAACGCGCCTATTATTGCACGCAGTGCTTTTATATAGCGTCAACCGGGGTAATGAAGCCAGACGGGGCAACTTCTGTGTGTATCTATAGAGTGTAGAGCAAATACATAATATTGATGAAAGAGGAAGGACAGAGAGAGAGAGAGAAGGAGAAAAGAACTCAAAAAAGCTTTTTCTTTTCATACGACCAATCAAGTAATTCATTTGCTGGATGCGTTGCAGAGTACGTGCCGTTTCTACAATTATTGTCATTATGATTATTTTACAAAATCATAAGAACCGAGGACAAGAAGACTTTGATGACGAGAGAGGGTAAAGTGGGGATAATCTAAATGAAAATAACCTTTACTCTGAATGAGTCACACACACACACACACACACACACATATATATATATATATATATATATATATACTAATACGATACAATACAAGCAAGCGATCCTGCAGTGTTTGAATTGCACTGACTCATGGGAGATCGATATCTGTGATTACGTCAATTAACGAGCTTCAGCGAGGACAGTGGCCACAGAGATAATGGGCTTCCATTGTTAATCACGTGATTAAGGTGCAAGGGGGAAGGGGATGATCCCGTCCGTTCCTGTTTTGTCTCTTTCTCTACCCTCTAATATCGCCCCCTATTCCCCTCGCGTTTTAGCTGAAAACCAAAACTAACCAACGCGCTCCAACAACTCTTTCGACCCCCTCCAGAGGCACTATTGCCATTTGTACAGCATGTGTGGGCAAATGCGAATGATGTATTTTCTACTTACTTACTTACATATATGTTCCTGGACCTGATTAGTTTTCCTGCATATTTGACACGAAAATTGAATTAATACATATATATGTATATATTCATAAATACTATCGGTATGATATATTACGAACTAAGAGGCTTCGATTCAAATAATACTTGATGTCACCCTAACTGGAGGGTACTTGGTTCAAAAACCAACTGTATATCAGTGAGTCTCGTGTTGCTTATATGTTGTGATCTAATCAGGAGTGATGTAAACCAAAATATTTAAAAGAATAATGAAGATATTGGTAACATTGTTTTTCTGTTAGGTCAATTTCCTGGCGTTATATATATATATTAAAATTTGAAGCAAACCTCAAGAATATAAATAGAACCTACAGACATTGTACATAAAATAATCTACATGACTGTTCCTTCACAAACAATGGTCACCGCTGCTACCAGATTTCAATCCCTGAAAGTTAAAAACGTTTTAAACATGATTTTGGTATTTGAAGAGAGGCCGTTGTTTATAGATATTTCTAGATGTTTAGCTAGTATTGTATTAATGTAACTCGCATTACTACTATTATTTCTCTATTGTACTTATACTGTATACCTATCTGAAGCTTAGTTGAGGCAGTTTCAGTTTTATGTCTTTACTTTATCTTCACTACAGGGCTAAAGGGAGGAGAAAGGATCTATCTCACGAGACAACACATGTAGTCCAACGTTAATCGAATATTGTACACATCTAACAGACACACCAAACATAATATTATCTGTCAAAATTAAATTAACCAACGGAACTCTACATTATTATGCCAGAACATGCGTGGGAGGAAAAACAATTTAGTGTTTCTGAAAATGAGTTTTATTGGAGACAGTAGCTTCTTGACGTTAAGATGAAACATACTCCACACAAATGCAGGTGACCCAAAGGCCTTTCGCCATGTGTTTGACCCAGTCCATCCCAGAGATTTTTTTTTTTTTTTTTTTTTTTTTGTAGATCCACCCAGGGTTTTCTAATCCTTTGACTGCGAGCTCATTTTCTTCCAAAATATGTAAACAAACAATTTGCATTCATTTATACGACATATTCTTTCTCTTTATTCTTAGAAGCCAAGCTAACAAAAAAAGTAAAAAGTAATTTTTTAAAAAATAGAAAGACTTTTCTACATCCTGAGTTGTTATTTTTAATTTTAGAGTTTTATATAAAAACTCCTGAATTAGTAATTATGAGAATCTAGCATAATTTGACCGAATCTAGCATAATTTCGATCAGGTTTTGGAATAATTCCGAGCTGTGAGTCTGGCAACGCTGATTGGGAATTGTGCTGTACAGTTCTGTGCTACTGTGTGAGTATGATCAGAACACAGTGAGAATATTGTATTCTTTGGAGCAACATGAGTTTATCTTTAAAAGATTTTGGGGAATGGAATCTGTTGTTGCTACGCAAAGGGCATTTAGAAACAAATTTGCCTTATGTTCTGAGGAAGGAACATAATATGGTCGCTGCTGAATAAATTGGAAGAAACAGGTTCGCTTCTGAGTGAGACAGCTAAGCATCGATCTCTCAGGTGAGTGTTATGGAAGATGTCAGTCAGTTATCGACTCCTTAGGTCGCCCAAGAAATCTCTCCGTCGTTTGTCGCAAGAAACCGGCTGTGATTTATGGGTGTTAACACTAACATTTAATTTGTATTCTGCAATCTCACTTCAAAAATTCGAAACCTCATTCCAATTGTAAGGTACACTGGCGAATATTTATTGTCTTTCTTGAGGCGTGGTAGATATTACCACGGATGAATTTAAACGAGCAAACATAGTTCCATAAATTTTTCATCCTTCCTTGATCATTTGCCACAAATCTCATGAAAATCGGACTTGAGTTAGAAATTATAGACCCGAATGGAATCCGTGAGTTTTAAAAAATTCACCGGCTATGTTTCTGATAATACGCAATATTTGTTTTCTTATTGTGAGCAACGTAATGTATCATTAACATTCCCCACACAACATAATGCAGCAACAACTATGAAACCTCGTGGATAGCTTATCATGCACTAACGAGCAAAATTGCTTTTTTTTTTTTTTTTTTTTTTGCATCGACACTTCTGTACGTAATTGCTCGATCCTTTCCTTAATCGGTCAGATATTTATCTATTTACATCTATTTACGCCTTGTCTAAGATTCTACATACTCTCACTGATTTCCTGAAAGACGCCACTCGTACAGATTTCTGCATTTGATTTACGTTGCAAGACATATTTTACGATTCTTTTAGTGCATGAACATTCGTTTTAGATTGATTTATTTTCCCTTTTCTTCTTTAAAAAAGTGGGCGGACTAAGAATAGAGTAAGGACAATCTCTTCTTATTACGCTGTTTTTGCAAACTATACAAACAAAACATCGCTATCCAAAATTCTGCGAGTTAAAATCTCATGTAGTTAAAACCTCACTTGGCCTAAACCTCGGCACCCTCGCCTGGACTAAACCTCGTCATAACAACGTATACTAGAGTTTCTGAGGTCAAAATAATAATAATAATGATAATAATAATAATAATAATAATAATAATAATAATAATAATAATAATAATAATAATAATAATAATAATAATAATAATAATAATAATAATAATAATAAAGAAGTGTGGCCAGAAATGCTTAGTTTCGACGTCAAAAGCGTAAAAGAGAATTGAATTCGAAGTGAATAGTTGTATAATCCTAAAACAAATCCAAATCAGAACAAATGTTATCCATCAAATATATTTTAATTAAATTATTTGTTGAGTGTGAACTGCGAATATCTTAGTATTTGCAAACAAGTACCATCTCAAGGATCTTATAAAATAGAGCATCTGCCCTTACAACAAAATCTTGAAGCCATACGTCACAGTTTCGCCACCCCTACTCTGCCCACTCCACCAATAGGATCGCAATGTTTTGAGCCAACAATCATGGCGGAAACGAAAGTAGCCAATCAGACGATGGTAGAAATGAGAGTAGCCAATCAGACGTGCCGATGCTCGGTTGCTTTTTGGCTTCACCGATTTAATAAAATGAAGATACATATGGGCAGATCCTCTATTTATAAAATCCTTGTAACAACTAAGCTATTTTTCTCTCCCCCACTTTTTAAAGTTAATAAAATCGCATATTGTGTTCTATGACTTGTCCTTTATTTATAATGATTATTATTTTCCAGAGGTGTGCCTTATTTCACTGTAACTACAGTGAAACATCCGAATAACAGACATCAATGAGACATGAATATTTGTCAATGAATGAGAGATGACCTTTACAGAGAGGTTAAACACATTTAGATTACTCATAGCTTATGCGGTAATTATATGGAATACACAGTGAATGCGGAGTGGCGCTCGAAAAAGTAGCCTAAGTACATCAAATCCTAGGAGCTGAAATGTCAACAATTAATTAATTAATTTCAACAATTTTCTAACTCATGTATGATCCGTGTTTTTGTCGTTCTTCTCAGATGCAGTATCTACTAAATATTACATTATACACACACAATGAATTGTAATAGTAGTGATATGTAGCACTCGTCGGAAAACATGCTCCAAACATTACAGATACATCTTAAAATGGAGAAATATCTTCGTGGATCAAATGCACAGCAAGAGTCAGTCTCATGCTCCACAGGCTTATCAACTGTTGTCTCCTGGTTGAAATGTTAAGTGTAAGTTGGGTTGCATCTGTTCAGGCATTTACGAACCCAGCAAAGGTACTAGACCCGACCTAATGGAGTTAGAACAGTCAGGGGCGGAGATATACTTTTGCTCTTGACTGCACCAAAGTGTCTCTACCGGTGCCAGTTTGGTATGGGTCTGGGGCAGGTTGGTACATTGAAATTCGAATACCACAAAGACCAGATTATAACAGAAAAACAAAAAAAATAACAGATGTCATTCAAATATTGTAGAGAACAACTTTGATTTTGTTGTAGATTTGCTTGACAATAGATAATAGCAGCTAATTAGATAGTTCTAACATTGTTATAGTAATATTATTAAAAGTTGTAGACTTCTGTAATCATTCAGTAAACTGAATTAGGTCTGTCACTGAAAATTTATAGTTTCTTTTATTGCCACCTGCCTAAACAGAATAGAGAAACAAAGAAACGAAAATAAATTCAAAATCATATACATATAATAAAATCTTAAAATTCTTGCTATCCCAACTACTAATAGGATAAAGATGATTGCTTTTGTTCAAGCACTGTCTCTTGTCCTCGGATGAGGTAGAATTTTGATTACCGTATTTCCTGCCTGTGCATGCAAGTATTTTTATTTTCAATTTTCGAAAATATGAATTTCCATGAACGACGATGGAAAACAACTTCATATTAGAAATGTTCCATGTTTTCAATTTGATCAACATAATGAATGATGTTTTTGGTAACGAACTGCACCAAAATGAAGTCTGATGAATAATTGATCTACGACATTCATTTCAGGAGATAAAGAAAAGGAATCCATTTTTACTTAGAAATTATCATAGAAAAAGGTGATTCTTTTTCTTTAGTGAGTTCAATGTGTAATATATCTTTGGGCTTGTTTACCTAGTTTAACACATTTTGTGACCTACGTTGTTTTAACAGAAAAATTCTTATTTTAAAGAAGAATCTATATAGATTTGTGATTTTCCGGCAACTTTTATTTGCCTTTTTCTCCTTGGACTAGATTTACGGTACGTGATTATAACTTCAGGTGATATTGGTAGAAAGGTGTATGTTGATATATATGCGCTAGCTGATCCACGAAATGTCAAGTGCTTCTCTGTGAGATATTGAACTGTAAATAGAAATGAACATGCAGGCAAATTTAGAGAAAATTGGGTCACTCACTATACGTGTGTAATACGTTGTTTGCGAAAAAATTATACACGGAGAAATGAAATGGATTGGATTGGACTTGAATTTTGCGTCCCGTTCACCAGCGAGGTTATATGAGACGTGATTAAGTTTAACGTAGGATTCGATTTACATTAGCTCCCACCAGTGATAGTACCTGTGTCACCCACTCCAAAGGCCGCGTGTACGTTATCCACATAGCCGTAAGGGAGCTCAATAGAAATGAAGTTAAATAAAATTGTGTAAATATTTTTTACATCTACATGAGCATTTCTCTATTTATTTTCCTTATGTTAGAAAACTTCATAGCTTACTACGGCAAAGAATATTCAATTACAGTTTCTTCTTCATTTGAAAGCTCACTTTCAAAAATAATTGTTCTGGTTCATTTATCTCAATGTTTTGACTAAAGAAATAGGCCTCTCGCATAAAGATACAAACTAAGATTATTTTCTGTGCTTCAATCTCAACAAAACTTAACAAAAGGGTAATGAAACAAATACGATGTATTTCTATGAAAAAAACATTTACAAGGTAGCTTGGTAGAGAACACTTGGGGAATATTAGTACGCCTGTATCTCCATGCCTTGTGTATTAATCTGCCCCAACTGAACTTAACGTGCAAAAACATACGTTAAATGGAAGTAGGTTCTCGAAGACTTGTTAATTGTAACTTATATTACATACAAAAGAACAAACTTTCATGTAACATATATGTCTTTCAGGGAATAAAATATAGAGTACATAAAAATACCTTACACCCTTTTCAAAAACCACACGGGCAACACACATTAGACCCAGGGGAACACCTTTGGGAATATATCATGCTGATGGCTGCAATCTTGTTTCTGTCATCTTGGATTCCATTTTTTTAAATTACGAACGATAGTCGTGTAGTGTGGTATATGGCTATGGGCTAGAATTTTCTCAGGATTTCAAATATGCAATCAGTAGTTGGTGAAAACAAGTCGGCAACTGAAATTTATGTTTACCTGTTACACAATGTGTTCCACATGTTGTACATGCTGATCAATGCACTTTTCTAGACGCTTGTCTCTACTACTGTATAGACGAAGCAGGGTATCGAGTGAAATTTGCACACAGGCAGCAGCGATATGTTGTCCCAGATGACGAGGATTACGAATTTTCGCAGCATAAAGCATAGCCCCAAAAGTAAAAATCAGGTGGCGTTAGATCTGGTGATCAGCCAGGCCATTCAACTGGTCCACGACGACCAATTCATGTCCCAGGAAATTGTTCATCCAAGTAGTGGCGCACCACGACACAATAAAGTGGAGAGGTCATCGTGTTGAAACAAAAGGAGGAATGTACCATCTTCGGATATTGCAGCTGGCAGTATCTATTCCTGGAACAGTGTGAGATATCGCTTACACAAGCCATAAAGAAATTGGTCCCATGTTCTAAATTGCATAGCTTTGGTTCGGTCGTTTCAATCGCCCTAGCTATATGTTGCAAATTACAAACTAGATAAACTATCTTTTGTTCAAGAGTTATTGTGTATATTATCGACTGTAAAGAAGATGCTTGTTGCGTAGTTTCTAAAATGACAAAGGATAGGTTATTCGTGTTCCCCATATGCAGTAGGATGATAGTATTTTTCAAAATCAGAGAGACCGACAATTGCAGAATCTGTTAGTAGTAATGTTGTTACAAGCTAGAGAAAGCGTTGTCATCTTAAGTGGTACATGGTTGAAAGTGGGTCTTGATTTCTAAAATGTGTGAATGACATTTGGGATCTGAATGACCTTTGACGTCATTAGGAGCATGGTTCATGGCTTGAGATGAGTTCCTGAAGAGTGCTCCTGGGTCCTGTATTGCTTAGAACCCTCAAAATAGCCCCCAGAAGAAACCTGGTTTTAATACCTCATAATAAGAAGTTGTTGTTCCCTGACTTTCCAGGTTTGATTGTAGGTACTGTATAAAAATTAGTTGTAAAAAATATGACCCCTGGGTTCCCAAATGTAAAAAAATGACCCCAGTATCCCTGGGTCTCCAAATGTAAAAATGACCCTTGTAGCTCCTGTTTTATTTCATTCCTATTATTTATTTTAAATTGGATCATTTGCATTTGCAAATTTAGAACACTGCGTGTTAACGTTTTAAAAAACTAGTTTTAAAGTTGTTCCTGTTCTCCTGTAAAGAATGGCCCTAAAGCTCCTGACCCTGTAGAAAAACTTTTTTTTTTATTTTCACATAATAATTTTTAATGGATCGTATCTTTTTTATTTTTTTGTTTTCATTAAAGAAAACTCGCCCTATGTATTATATCCTATATTTCGTTCTCTCATAATTACTCTCTGAACAATCTTTGATTGTGATCTAATAAAAATTGTGGGAAGGAATAAACTTTATAAGTGCGGGACTTATTTTTTTAGGCATCATATGCATAGCATACTCGTTGTTAAGAACTTGTAGAAGCTCGTACTGACCTAGCGTAATGACCTTACTGTTACATGACATCACAGAATACAGACGATGCAATAGAAAAGAAGTTTGGCGTCGCGTAAGGTGAACACATGATTGCCTTGTGGGTATTGAAATACTTTAAATATAGGTTATAAGAGAAAAAATATATAAAGATACATCATGCAGTCCTATGAGAAAAAGGATCATTGCAATACTAATATTGAAGCATCATCATCTGATGCGGAATCAGAAATATACGAATCATCGTCAGATGAAGAATTTGATATTGACCCTAAAGAATCACCAGTGCTAACAGGTTCAAAAACCCCACCAGCATCTCCGCCTGTATTATCAAGAGCATCAAGATTTTGGAATTTAGACTGTTGTTGTAAGAGCCGAAAAGTAGATCGTGAATGTATAAAGAAGGCTATTGAAAAATGCGATTTGAACGTCACATTAATATGCGATGGTTGTTGAGAATTATCATATTATGATTATGTTCATGATTGTATGAATGTACCCCCAAAATCATTGGAGACCCGTGCGTGGAGTATTATAGCATGCGCTAGTGTTTTACCTGGTCTTTTAGATGTGTTTTACCTGTATGCAAACACACACATTATTGAAATATTAACAAGAGAAAAGTTTTATGAAACTATGTTTAATTATTAAATGATACAGGCTATTAGCCGGAATTACTGGACGTTTTATTTAAAAAAGGACAGACGAGAATCGGATATTCCAGATTGAAAAAATGTATTCGAATAGTGCTAGTGTTTCATGTGTGTTTTGTACTGAGGAAAATATTAACGTGAATTGTCTATTAAAAACAATAAAATTATACTTACGTAATAATAATCCAATTGAATGCATGGAATTTAATTAAATATTCTTCATGATTGTACTCATCTTCATAATACTTATCTCTTGATAAAGCTCTTAGTGAAGTTTTTGAAGTGTTTGAACTAGAAGCTAGTGAAATCTCATTTATTTGCTTTATGCGTAAAACTTGTCATCTTTTAAAAAATAGAGAATATATTGGACAAATTATACCGTTCTTCATTCAACGAACAAATGAAATTTCACCATGAGTAAATCAATATATTATTGATATTCAAGATTTTAAATGTCTGATAATGAATTTATTGTTTGTGAGTATTGTGTAACCGCAACCCATGATACAGTAAATTTCCATTGCTTGGTAAAATCACCAATTAAATATAATTTATTGTCATTAGGTTACCAAAAAATTGATTGGTTAACATTAAATTGACATGGTTTGAAGTGGGATACCAAAAATTAATATACTGTATCATCTATAAGGAATCCTGTATATCTTTTAAGTGCAAAGATTTCAACCTTTTATTGTAAAGGTTTAGAGAAATCTCTTTGGATTAAGATAATATTTGCATTAGATAGTGTCATTGATTTAGAAGCAAAACATGACCTTCATTAAATGAATTGTATGGAAAAACATTTAATGAATATTGTTCTCTTAACAGAAATGTACATAAATCAGGATGTGCATATCGTAGTGCACAACAGTTGAATTATTGGTGGGAATACAAAGGATCAACAGCATTAACCAATGCATTAACGAGATTTAATGTTTTTCTTAGGAATTGTAAATAAAATGCAGGAATGTAATTGTAAAAAAATATTGTAAATTTCAAAAAATGTAATTATAAAAATTGTACATATAATAAAAAGTTGTATACATAATAAAAAATAAAAATTGTAAATATGTATAATAAAAATATTTGTTTTCTTTTTAAAATTTTGTTTACATGTTTATAAACGATATCATTATTCTTTTCAATTTTTTCTTGTTAAACATTTTTAAACACATTAGAAATGATTGAGTACGAATAATGTGCTACAAAAAGAATAAAACAAAATATCCACACAACACAGAATCGACGTCCTGATATTGTGATTATTTGTAAAATATATTTTAGTATTAAAGCTTTTTATCTCCTTGGGAATGTCCCTAGCAAGATTATCAAAGTAATATCCTTGTTTTTCTCATCGATGCACACCGCAACCCATTGTGATCCATTTGAATAAGATGTATCGAAATGAATCACAAGTGCAGCAAGTGGTTCTACCATTAGTGGAAGTTTGTCAATAAGGTAAATCCCGGTAACACTTGCACCAGTCACTTTATCAGCTAGTAACACTTTTAACAATTCGTGACTATACATAATGAAGATTATTTTTTAATTGTGGTAGGTATGGAATTATCACTGTTATTCGCATGTAAAACATAATCATACCCTTATATATATTCACTATACAGTAATGTTTCATGAGCACTGCACCTATATTGTCCGAAACGATGTTTATTATGCACACACTTGCAAAAGTGAAAACTTAATGCAGTATACCTTGGACAACCTATTTTTTCTAAATTTGTAAAATTTCTTTGAAGAATTTCTTGAAGAAAACACTTTCTAGTTATTCCGTAAGTGTAAATACCTGTAGTATTTGAACAATATGTTTGAAGTATTTTCATAAGAAGGGAATACTCTACATAGTCTTCGTACCAGGTAATGCCATGCACATTCTCACTTAGGTACCAGTTTGTAGTTATGATCGGATCAGATAACTTATTTAAAGGATATGACGCTTTAAATATCCAATTTTGAAAAAAGGGAACCTCAGGATTTACAATTGCTAATTTCTTTACAATAAATTCATCATTATCGTGGAAAGCAGAGAGGTGTACAACAACCCTCATCATACTCAACTGAATAAGTTAGAAGGTGTTATCACTATAAATGTTTTTATCTTTGTCTACTTGTGCTAAGAAATCAAATTGTGCATACATTATGCATGTAACAGGTTCAGTTAAAGTTTCTGAAAATGATACTTTTAAATTTACAGGAGAATCACGTATTACATCCCATGTATTGTCATGTCAAGTTTCTGTTGGAGAGAGAATAAAAGCATACAGAGCATAACCATTAAAATATTCAAGAGTAACAGTATGTGAATATTTTTTAAATATATACCAGTACCTGATATCAGAGTATAGTAACTTAGAAGGTAGAAATCATTATTAAAATCAGGGGATGTGGGGTTGCGAGGAAATGAATTTGGACCGACATGTAATTGCAGTTTGTTAACCTTAAAGTTTTGAAACTCATAGGGATTAAGATGTGATTTCCCATTGAAGGCTGTGTTGGAGATGAAACCAATAACCAGGCCTTTAGAACATTACCCAGGTAGAGATTATCAAGGTGTAAATATGTACTTGTGCAGGAATAGTATAAGGAATAGTATAAGATCTTGACTCTACTCTTGTGAGAGGTAACTGGAAACCATTCGCGTATTTAATTGCATAGCTAAACCTGCAGCTACATCCATGCGTCGTACATGAAGAATAACTTCCTCAAGTGTAACTTTATAACTTGTATTTTCAGGAGACATGAAGCAAAAGTTATCTTTACTGCGGTGTAATTTTACACGTAAACGTACTTTATTGGGAAGCATATGATTTAAACTTACAATGTCATATGAAGACGTCCATACATTTCAAAAGATTTACTATTTTTACCTAATTAGCACGTTTTTCAAAACCAGCATTTGTATTATTTAATTTATTAAAATGCTTTGCAGTATCTTTATGAAACATGGCACATGCTAAATGTGTTTGAGAAGCATCATAAGAATAATTTAATAACTTTTCAATATATGCACGATAGGGATAAGATCCAGATGTGTAACTAATTAATTTATCGTTTAACGAAATATAAATCTGACTAAATAATAAACGTAGGAAATTATTTACTGGTGCAACAGTATGATCCTCAGTTAAATTTGAACCATCAGCTTTTGTAATTTTAGAACGTACATAAAGATATAGATATGAAGGATGAATGAATTCCCCTGTTTCTCCAGGGATAACAAGTTCAATTGGTCCTTCTGAGGTCAATGTAGAAATAGGACGATATTCAGCATTTGTAGTTGCTTCAATAGTTGTTCGTGTCATAGGTATAGAAAAGAAATCAAATTCATTGGTACAACATTCAGAACTATCTGAATTTAGGAGTCCCATTATGAAAAGATATCGTTTATATGTTTACGTTTTGTTGGTGGTCCAAACTTTACAATTGCAGGAGCTTTCCTTTTGCGTGACCGTCTCCTACCGCTACCAGTTAGCAACTGTCCAACTTTATTAATGGCTTTTGTCTTTAAACTATCACCAGCTTCTCTTACACCTGCGCGAACAGACTCTTTAAATGGATAATTTTCCAATACATCACCTGCAACTTGTATACCCGTTTGTAATGCCTGATGCCCTACAGTTTTTAACCCTGTTTAAGAAATGGTAAAGCAAAACGAAATAGCCCTTTAAAGAAACTACCTATACCATGTCCCCTTTGATATACAGGTCCTGAAAAATATGGTATTCCACGCCCACGGTGATAAGAAACACGTCTCGATCTCAGCTTTATTATTATTATTATTATTATTATTATTATTATTATTATTATTATTATTATTATTTAACAGATGCAGAAGAACGTTTAAAATGTAGTGTTACGGTCAGTGTCCCAGGTCAAAATGACAAATTTCGCCCTGCGTGCTCTTTTAAAAGTATCTCGATTGCGTTAAAACAAAATTTTGCAAGAGGCAAATAATGAATATCTTCAAAGGTAATTGTTTGTATTTTTCCGTATTTAATATCAGAGATTGTTGCTATACGTAGTAATGGTGCTTTTGTATTACCTACAATTGATATTGTATAATATCTGCATAAATAAAAATTTGATGTGGATATACAATATCTACGTATGGTTGTTTGAACCGCGACGTTCTTTCACAAGATTCGATTTTTCAGAAAAACCTAATTGCAATGCTAATGTCGGTGACAATGTTACAGATTCTACACGCTCATCACATTCGACATGAACAATATTTGAAAAACTAAATCTTATAAATCTTGATACTGTGTTTAATTCATCTATTAAACGATGAATAGTTGGATAATATCCAACAATAACTTTACTTTTTATAGGCATTTTTAAATTTGTACCATATAACATTTTCACCTTCGGTAACATTATAACATGATAATGGAATATATACTTCACTTAACCCTACGTAACAATCGGATTCTGATAATCGTATATTCCTTTTAATTGATTAATAAAATGTGTTAGACTATTTGTTGGATATACATTTGTATTAGCTTTTGAAACTAATGTAATGTAAAAACTATCATCAATACTTTCAGAAATCACTTTCGTTTAAAGTGAAGTGTCAAGTTTATGAAGTCTCAAAACGAAATGGTAACTTTAATCCGTGTTCATCTTTTAAGTTTGCTTCTATCGTATCAAACCATTTCTTTTCAACTTTAACATAATGCGATGTGTGAAACACAAAAGATTTTACATGACCGTGTTGTACATTATATAAACTAAGTTTTCGAACTATCGGCCCTATATCAACGCAGACATTAATTGTATTGGAAATATTATAATCTAAATTACATGGAAATTTTCCACGTGTTAATATCAAATCAACGTTTCTAACTTTTGTGTATACAACATTTTTAACATCAAGTGTATTTTCATTAATAAATCCAAAAATAAGTTGTAATCCTGGTGTAATACCAATCATATATTGATCTAATTTTAAAGAATGGTTAATAACAATTTGATTTATAATTTCTAAATATTGTAATATACGAACATTTTCAAGAATGAACTGAAGAATAGATTCAATAGAAGTATAATATCCTGGTGTTATTTGAACATGATGACTTTCAACTTTCTCATCGATAACAGTAGTAATTATAATTTCTTCATTTTCACCAACATTATAAAATCTCCACGGAATATTAATTTGTGTTAATACAACATCCGATTCGCCATCACTTAAATCAATAGATTGTGCTAATTTACCTCGAAATGAAGCTGTAGTATTATTATCAAAAAGCTTACTACTTGCATTTGAGGGAAGAGTAACGTAAATGTGTGTAAAGTTTGAATTTATCGTGCAGAATAAATAGAATTTGATCCACGAATTCATACTTGACGGATATCCCAACTATTTTACATACATTCACCCATTTTTACGTTTTAATACTTTTTCAAATATATGTTTCCTTTGAATTTGTAATATTTTTTGTAATTCTTGTGCATAAAATATTCCTATAATTTCTTCACCATTCGAATATTTTAATCTATAAGTGACAGGATTTTATTTAATATATTTTTCTACAATAAATATCTCTTGTGACCACACTGCTTATTCTGGTAGACTACTTGCTCACCAGAGGAGTTTCCTCGATCAGTAGGTATAACTGGTAGACAATCAGAGGTCCAAGATCCTGTATGGAGGACTAGAGTCGATCGGCCTTGATATCTGAACTTAAAAATTTCTTTGACGCTTTTAAGTATTGAATGGGGAATAAGAAATATCTCAACACAAACTTTAAGTTCTTGCAATCATAAGACTAGCCATAAGGTATACGGCAGGTTATATATACCGAACCCACAACGGAAGAAGCTACAAAGCGCGATAGAGCTTCAGTTACACCCTGTCACACACATCACACTATAACATACACATTCTGACATTGCTTGCCGTTCATTTGCCGCGAACTGAGAACCGTTCCTCAACCAAATTTTTCGTGTTGACGTAGCAATTTTCTGTTTCAACACTCAAGCACACTCGCCTATTTTTTGCCGTAACTACACGCGGTGCGGAGATTCCGTCGCTCTGTAAATAACTGCCCATAAATTTCTACTTCAAGAGTATTTTATTTAGAAATTTTTACTACAGTATAAGCTATGTATCTATTTGTTAAAAACATCAAGAAAGTTTCGTAATTGTTTTTGTCTGAGCACAAAAAGAATCTTTTGCAAATATGTGGATTTCTTTAAAAAAAAAAAAGAAAAAAATTAAAACGTTCTCACACACGGGAACGGGGATTGCCCAAACTTAGAATTTATTCTCCTTGTGACCTCTAATACTGTTTTCCAAAGCTGTCTTCATTCTTACTACATATGCAAAAGTAGTTTATACAAAATGAAAACACATGAAACATTTCCATGTAACACATTTGAAAAACTAATATATTTGTAGGCAGTGACGAAGTGTAAGTAGGGTAGGCCCGATAAACTAATATTCCCATTTAGTTTCACTACAAATGTTTTGAAGTGCAGTTCATATTTTCTTTTGTCTGGGATTTGCAAGAGGGGAATTTTCTCCTTAATTGCTGTTTGCATTTCCTGCATATTTGAAAATAGAAGGAGAAGAAAAGGAAGTACATTCTTACTGTTAGCTGTTAAATTTCTTGGATGGATGTAGGATTTTAGATTTCTGTCTTTCGGCATCTGTAGCCATTTAGCCCGTCACGTTTGAGGAATGACGTCCCTCGGCGAGCATACTATCTGGGGAAAGGGAAAGAAAAATCGTCCTGGGACCTATAAATTAGGTACCACCCCTTCATTTGCCTGGTGTGAATGAGAAAATCCAGGAAAATCTCATTTCACATTTTTTCGACCGAGTGGCCCCCATTGGGAATCAAACCCGGGGCCGCTCGCACGGAAGGCGAGAGCGTTAGCGACTACGCTAAGCGGGGTCACAAATATCTTGCATAGCCGTTTGTTACTTACGTCCCACGATTTAAAATAAGTACAATACTGTAATTAATTAATGCATCACGTGATAATGACTTCACTAGAAATGTTAATGCTCAGAAGGAACTTTGTGGCTTCAGGGCTTAAACACTCACCGAAATGTTATCGCACTCTTTTTTATTGTTTTAAGTAAATATATTGCAGAATTTTCACATTTCCAGGAACAAAGTTAGTAAAGCCCCTCTCGAAACAAGCGAAGTCCCAAAACAAAATCGTAAATGCCTCACTGATTCTATGAAATGGAAAACTCAACTAAAATTAAACACAGATATTATTATTTTATCCTGTAAGGTAGCGTTTCGTAAATTTATACAAATGTTTAATGTATCGTCTCTCAGGAAATTAAATGTACATCTGTTCTTTTTTTAGTCTGGCATTAATGCATTCTAACCATGAAGAATATGAGAATTAAATCAATCAAATATGTAGTAAGAGTAAGGAAAAAAGTCTAATCCAGTTCGAATCCACTCCAAGGAGACATTTTTAAAATTTTTGTTAATAATGCATACAGCTCATGAGAGATGGTATTACCCATTTAATATGTTAAGTGAAAATGAGATAAAAATTTCAGTGACATTTATTAGAGGAGTGAAACCATGAAAACGAGGAAGTAGGTATATCTAATCAGGGGTATGTATCAGAGGGCGGTGATCAGAAAAACGAAATTTTCCCGAATTTCGAACATGTGAATCTCTACAATAGGCAAATTTCTTCAGAAATGTGCCTATTGCAGAGACCTTCATGTCAGAAATGCAGCAAAATTTCTAGGCACTTTTGCCGATCATCACCCTCTGAGACGAAAATCACCTTCAGTTCGAAATTTTCTTTTTCTCTCTGTGTCTATCTATTTATCTGTATATATATATATATATATATATATATATATATATATATATATATATATATATATATGTATATATCACGTTTTTTGTGAATGCCATAACAGCCGTAACATTCAGCGGATTGAGACCAAACTTGGATATTCAGATAAAAATGTTCAAAATGGAGGCCCTTCAAACTTTTAAAAAGTTCCAAAGGAACTAAATTTCGCCCATAAATGGTTATTCACAATGTTTGAGTGACTTTTTCTCTTATACTGAAATATTTGTGTTCAGGGACTTATCCTCTTTTATTGAAATATTGGACCCGACTAATCACCTAAAGAAGGTTCACACCCTTTCGCTACAGTCAGGCTTTTTTTTGCGGGGAGGGGATATTTTACTATCGAAACAAGACGATTGTTAGTGATGATATGAAGTTGCACATTGAAAGTGAAGTAACTTGTGAAACGTTTTACTTGAAAGAATAGTATAATACTTTACTTTCCCCTAACACAAAGACTTTGGCGAGGAGTGTTATTTGAATTCTTTTTTAGTAACACATTGCATTGCAAATAGTGGTAAGTAAAATAATAATAATTATATATATTATTACTAACCCGATAAGCTTTACTAACCCAATCATATAGATACAAATGGGTGTAACTGTGAGCACTACAACTTGTATTTAACGAAAGCCGCTTAGACATTCAGGGGTTTGCAGGATTGTATATTCACTAAAAGATAAGACAAATTACAATTCTTCATACTTCAGCTTCCTGTAGTTAGATACATGCAATTTCTCATTAGAAAATGAAACTGCTGTCGGATTTTAATAGGCCTACATGACGTATTGCAGGATCAAAATGCTTTGCATTACTTCTTTGTTTGTAGACAGCAATTAGTTTAGTGTTCTGAAAGGTTGTGTAAACTAGGCATTGCCAATACCTGAATTCTTACTTTCCGAAAGTAAAACCGGACAAATTCCAGAATTCGCAAAATTCCGGATTTTCGAAAATTCAGTAATTAGGAAAAATCCGATTTTACAAAAAATCCGGAATTCGGAAAAATCCGGAATTTAGCAATTTCTGATTTCGTAAACAACCCGGAATTTTCTGAATTCCGGATTCTTTCCGAATTCCGGAATTTTACCGAAGTCCACAATTTTCCGAAAGTGAAAGTGAAATTTCCGCTTCCGGAGAATGAATTGTTTATGTGCATGGTTCGTGCATCTCATCTCTAGATGGAGATCTTTGACCAAAGGCAATTGATCATTCACCTTCCGTGCAGCCATTATTTTATGCGAAGAAAAATGTTACCTGGTGTGGAATCGAACCGAGGTTTTCTAGTTTGAATCCCAGTATAATACCCATTGGCGGCTTTAGAGGGTAGGCACGGGTGTACCAAAAAATTTAGAATAATTTCTAAACGTTAAAAGAGACGATAAAGAGTAAATATATTTTCCACTATTTATATTAATGGTAGATAATTATTTAACAAATAGCATCAATCACTCCTGTAAAATTTATTTTCTCCTGTCATTAATCAATCAAATGTGCATATGTATCTACAAGTGAGGAAGCAGGCCTACTCAAAATTAAAATCCGCCCCTGATGACACCGATACCCCACAGATTACTCTACCGAAAATGTGTTTTCAACAAATGATTTTTTCTAAGACCAATAACATGAAAATTGGATACTTCAGATTAGTGAAGTTTCGAGCGCCACTGGTAATCCCCGTAGATGGTGTTTGTCCTTTCCCAACCATCATTCATAAATGATCTCCGTGATACAGGTGTGTGATTCCACCCTCTTGAGGATTGCTCGTTTAATATGAGAAGTTACTCTTCGATTCTTCACGACCGCTTTGTCAAAAAAAAAATCTTTGAGTTGAAAAGGACTTAACCTATGTTGATTAGCTGTATTACTCAGAATTCCAGCATGTTACCTCTACACTATCTTCCCACAGGAAATCAGAACACAAATATTACTAAGTTCAGCCATGATGTTTGGAGCGAACCGGTAATGCTCTTCCTGTATTGATATTTCCACCAAAGTGTGCCGAAACTCATTTATTCGATGATCTGGAGAGAAATTATTGCCCACTATTAAACTTAATAACACACCATGCAGGAAAGTTACAGAAATATTAACATATTATACAGTAATTTCGCCGTGCGTATTCAAAAGTACGCTAAGAAGTTGTTTTAACTTCAACAAACTTCTTACGTCGTCGTGCGAGTGGACATTGCTTCGAGTCCGTTGGGGACTATTGAACACAGTGTTTCTTAAGATGGTTTGGCCACAACTGTAAGTTGTGTCGTTAGGAGCTCAACTGTTCGTTTTAGTGTTTTGCAGCAAATATTGTTTATGTTTAGTATTGATAATACTTTTTTGTTTTTGCGTATTGCTTTTATTCCTGTCTTCATCTCGAAAAAGAAGAATATCCGAAAACAAATGCCACCATAATTAATCTTATTTTGAATGTAAACGCCATTCTCAATTAGTAAAGAACAAAAATTGAACCTTCCGACATAGCTACAAAACGTAAACAATGGAAGTGATGGAGTTCAAACCCATACTCATAGCCAATACAATTACCACACGCCTTAAGTCTCTTGACTACGATTTCTACGCTGAGTAAAATATAACTTACTAGCAGCGTTCACCCCGCTTCGCTGCGGTCACCCCGGAACGCAATAAACTTTGTTACTTAGATAATTTTTACTTTTTCGCTTTCAAGTGATATGATAAAAACCATTATAACGCCTGTCATTTATGTTAACCCGCCGAGTGACACGGTCATGCGGGTTGCATATAAATACGTTTATTTTTATACCTATGATGAATACTAACAAAGGATTTGTACGTAATGGACACCTGAATGGTCAATTATCTCAAGACACTGGTAATTAAAAATTAAAGTGATATGATAAAAACCATCTAGGGTCCAAATCCTAATAACCCCCCAAAAATAAAAGAAATTGGTTCAGCCGTATTAGCGTGATGAGCGGACAAAGGATTTGTACGTTCTCTTTTATATATATAGATAGATTCAATTTCTATACTGCTCCCATTATATCAAGTTTATATGGATGTTTTTTCTTTATTACAAAGAAGTTGAAGATGTAGAAATAATTTTGATACTTTGCGATCACTGACCAAAATCCGAGTAAACACTGTGTGCATTCTTTACCATAATGTGAATATAATATGTTGAGTTGAGTTGATTTTGTGTTTAATGTCCCTTTCAGCAGCGAGTCTATATTAGACGGGACGTACTGATTAACCTGGAATTCGAACCACATGAGCTCCCGCCGGGAATCGAAACCGGGTCTCCCACGCCAAAGGCGCGTATGCTAACCGCTTAGCCACGAAGGAGCTCAATGTGAATATAGGATGCATGCCTTCATTCGTCTTGCTCTCTTCATGTCTTTCTTGACATTTCTTTATCATGTCTTTGTGTCTCTTTCTTCTTTCTATTCATCTTTATTTGTTACTGATTACTTCTCTCTTTTACACACCTTCTTCCTTCTCGCACTTGTGCTGCGTCAGAGCTAAACTGGGCCTTTTTGCAAAACGTATTGACCAGCTTAACTTATACACAAGCTTCCCAGTACTCAACGTAGAAATCGTAGTCGAAAGTTTAACGCATGTAGTGATTGTATTTTTAATGACCATGAGTAAGGGTTCGAATCCCTCCACTTCCATTGGTTTACTTTTTGCAGCTACGTCGGAACGTTTAATTTTTATTATTTACTAATTGCAAATGGCGTTTACATTCAAAATAAGATGAATTATGGTGACATGTGTTCGAATATTCTTCTCTTTCGAAATGAAGGCAAGAATAAAAGCAATACGCAAAAACAAAAAGTATTACCAGAAGAAAACATTACCAATAATAATTGCTACGAAAAACTAAATACGATTTATTTTACCATCTCTCATGAGCTGTATGCATTATTAACAAAAAATTTTTAAAAATCTTCTTGCAGGGGATTCGAACTGACGTCCGATGCATTTGTAATCTAGCACCTTAACAACTACACCAAGATCAATGCTTGCTAAAGGTATAGAAGTCAGCGTATTTGTATTTTATAATCCCACTTCGACAATTTTTACTTTTTTTCTCCGTTTAGCAGCTGTTTCTGGTTTTCTCTTTCGGTGTCGTCCTTTATTTACACTATGCACTATTCGTGTTCACAGCTATTGCCCCTGTGCAATGTCATATTCAGATTAAACTTTTCTTCTTGCCCCTTAGTAAACATTTGATTGATTTAATTGTCATATTCTTCATGACTGGAGCGCAGGAATGCGAGACTCGGAAACATATGTACATTTACTTTCCTTACAGACAGAACCAGACTTATATTTTACAAGGTATTATGAATCAAGTACCATGTTGGAAAAAAAATACCTACTCTGAATAACTCCTGAGAGTATATACATAAATTAAAGAAGTTATCACTAATAGAAATACATAATTCAACACAGAATCTTCTTACTCTATGTTAAAGAAATCATTTAATAACATATAACCATTGAAAGAAGCCTTCAACGCTAAAATTAAACTCCCAGAGGCGAGCCTTTGCATGCGTGCAACCCTCAGCAATAATACTGTATCTTCGCTCCCTGAGCAGCATATCCCATAAGCCTGTTCAGCAAGCTGGTGAGGCTCTGACGGAAGGGTTTCCGAGCGTTTCCATTTTTTTTAACCGAAAAACTGAAATGTTGAAGTATTGACTTTATTTTATAAGAAATCAAAGATAAAGAAAATATACGGTAGAAAACAGGGTAGACCCGGCCCCAGAGCCTCATAGTACGCTTTGCTACTGTTTGTAGGTTCATTCACATCACTACACAGCACACGCAATCATCTTCACAATCTGACATAGGAAACGATGGTTGTGGTGCTTCAACTATCTTCAACTTTATCTTCTCTTATTGACTTAAACAATCTAAACATCTTCTCTGTTCTTCTTCATACTCCATACTGATCACAGATATAAAGAGCACAAGTATAGTATGAACATCAAAAAAAGAGAAACGCATGCACACGCGGTGAAGGCTTTTCCCCGCAAAACTTTTTCTTTCCACAACGAAAGTTCACAGAAAACTGAATGTGCTATTTACACGCAGAAGAAAACAAATTAGAAGAAACAAGGTTGAGTTGAATTTCAGTTTAGCGTCCCTTTCAGCAGCAAGGCTATGTGAGACGTGGACCTACTGATTAACGTGGAATCCGAACCACATGAGCTCCCGCTGGGAATCGAACCCGGGTCTCCCGCGCCAAAGGCGCGTACGCTAACCGCTTAGCCACGGAGGAGCTCTAGAAAAAAAAGGCGCTTCAGCTATGAGCATAAAGCTATTGTAAAGCAATAGCTGTTTTCTTCAAATGCGGGGAATCCCCGTTAGCACGTGTGCTTAATTGTTAATACCGTCTATCAATTGTAGCCTCTATCTACCCTTCTCCCCTTTTTTGGGCATCTATTACTTTCGTCATGATACAGTTCCTTCGCAGCCAATGTCACAACCAGTGTCTCTTGTTCTTCTTAATTACATTTAAAATTGTTATTTTCACCTCTAGTTTTCTTAACACTCCTTCATTCATACATTAAACAGTACAACGATTCATTTCAAAAATTAAGATAAGCTTAATTAATTCATGTGAAGAAGCATTAGATAGCACTTCCTTTCTTCCAGAGATTCCTCTAACGATGTTATTCATGTTTATAAGCGAGTACTCAATAATTCTATAGCAGTGGCAATTTCCCTATGTTAACCGCATTTACCGCCGGAACACATCATGGAAATTCCTCAAAATACAACTTTAAAGTATCCTTTATGGTCCACGATATGCTCTGTGCTTCGGTCCAAGACAGAAATCACCACCATCTTCTACCGGTTAAAATAAAATAATTCAAGTATATCGGTACTGCACGGTGAGCAACTATTCTATACGTATCAACGTACGAGTCATGGAAGAACGCTGATGAAATGCAACGCGTCCCAAATAGAAGGCAAGTTGACCACAAGATATCTGCAAGAACCTCAAAGCTTTCTGATCAATCGTACAGAAGGAAGAGCGAAACTTCCTGCAGAGGGGAAAGTAGTATTGGTGGTTGCCTGGCAAATATTTGGGGTTCCATTCTGTAACGATTTGAGTCCACGCAATGGAAAATCTGCACTCTGGTTTGCGATAACAGGCAACACGTTGTCATAGTTGATTTTTTTTTTTTTTTTTGCACGTATTGTGTTGCGTTACGTTCTGCAATTTTTGCGTTGGATGATACGGAGTGGCGCCCTTGAAACTGTGAACAGACGACGGAAAATCTATTGCTTCCGTCAACACACGTTCGCTGCGGCAGTGTAAAACTGAGTTCGGATCTTAGTGCTGCTATATGAGTCACCGTGTGTCTCGTTGAAGGTTTGTTCGACGGTGAGTTACGAGGTTCAAAATCTGTATAAACGAAAATACCACAAACGCACAGAAGATAATAGAATGCATAAAACGGCACAGCACAGAAATGAAATATCGCACGAGCCACTGGTGACTCGTAACGCAGCGAACGTGTTAAATGTATTCGGTATATTCATGATGTTTAGTAGTTGGATTTATTCAGTACCGTTTCAAGAATATAAAGTAACGAATGTAATAATTAAATTGCAATATTTTACGTTTTCCTTGTGTTGTTTCAATTCTACTTCGGTGCCTTTCTGGATATTACGCTCCAAAATAGAATATATAAGGTACAGTGGGGTGGAACGAAACAAATGATGGATTGATTTGTATTTACGTCCTACATCAGCAACGGAGGTATATAGGATGAGACTTACGTGTAAGATGGGATCTGACAACTGTAGTGCGTTCAATCTGCTACCCGATAAAACAACAGCATGCACTCTGGCCACTAGACTAAAGAAAAGAAAGAAAACTTTAGTGGAATTAGTAACTCTAGCCTTGCGTTGATAATGCATTGTGATAATAGAGCTTCCTTTTATTAATATATTCAAGTTTCAATCCTGAATTCTAGTGTTTTTTTGTCTGCGTACCTCGTCAAAATGTAACATTAAGTCTGTTATTTAAAAGATAAAAAAAAAAAAAAAAGATTTAGAATACCCAAGGCCTATGTAGGGAGGACGTCGCGAGAGGAACCATTAAAAAAAAAATCTCAAATTTACACTGTATAAAACTGCCTTTTGAGTCAATTTCAAGTTTTCTCTTTCTTTTTCTTTCTTTTTTTCTTTTTCTTTTTTTCTTTTTTTCTTTTTCTTTTTTTTTTTGAAGAAAATAAGATACATCCTTTCGGAATTCATTTTCTGAGTTCAGGCTTGATAGGTTCAGTTAAAATGTTAATTTACAACTTACAGTAGATATATGACTATTGCGAAGACAATATTTACGTATGCATGTTATAAAATATCAAAATATAGTATGTAGGCTATTGAGAAATGTTGCATTGCAAACATTTTATCCTATATAAACTGCAGTAAACATGCTCAGGATATGCCACTACTCTGTAGTGTGGTCGATGCATTATTCAATTAAGAATGGAGTAGTTTATAATACAAGATTATACTTTAAAAGTGGTTAACCATAATCATTCATGTATTCATTTAAAAATGATTATTAATCTTCAAGGATAAAATTTTATACATGTTACTGTAGCGTTAATTAACAAATCATAGTAGAGCATGACAATTAGAGTGAGGATATGTACCTTTTACTTCAATGTTCTAGATACTTCCTAGATGGTACTCGTGGTTGAAACTTAATAACAATTTACTTTAGTAATACTCTCAGCGTACTGTGTTGATTCACTATTAGATTTTTAGAAAAATTTTACAACGAGATATGTCACAAGCTCTTTTGTGTCTAGTTTGTGTAAGAAATTCACTTGCAGCCATCTTCAGAAAGACTTGCAAACAAAGGTTTAATTTGTTTGCTTTTTATAGTTTTGTGTAACAACTTATCTCGCAGGTATTTGATGTACCAAAAAAGTGTGTATACGTTTCTCTCCATGTAATTACGGTACAATGTGCATGCATGTCAATACAGAAAAGTAACACAAAATGCCACTAGGAAATGAACAGTATACGCCAGGAAGAAATTCACAATAAAGTCATGTAGTATACGACTAAGGTGATGCTTTTGAGATTATATTATGAATCACACGTTTACATGTTCCATTCTATACTTTATTGCATTTTATATTCATATCCTCTTGTTTCAGCAGTAGGTTTTCCGTAAGAGACGAGACGAGAGAGAAATTTCGTGATGAGATGCGCTACGAGAGAGCTCTTTCAATAGAAGCAGATATACTTTCCGAGATGAGACGTTTCCTTCAGGACGTCTTTTTTGAAACTAGATTTTCTCAATTCTTGTCTCGCAATTATCCCTCCGGCAATGGCAACACATGTCATAGTTATTACTCTTTCTCATTGCACAAGACATTCATAAAAGTTGGAGGTTTTTCGAATAAATAAAAATATGTTTATTATGTTGGTACTAAAGAAGTGTCCAGTTTGATATCTGGGACATTCATCTTAACACAACACAGAGATGGACCATGATCACGTGTCTAATATCACCCACTGAGTACATGGTTAATAAAAAAGGCTGGAATACCCAGTCAGGAGACAGTGCGTTGTTGAATAGGGATCTATGGAAGACACATAATTGCGTGTGACCTTTCTTTACAAATTCAAACTAGTACATTCTGCACAACAAGCCGCGAAAAGCATTAGAAGTGCAAATCACCCTTCGCCGTTGATTTGATAAATTTCGTTCCGCGGATACAACATTCCAAACTTATTTCCCTGCGTGTATTGATCAACATCATGTTCGGATGAATTCTTCAGGAACACTGTCTAAGCAGACCCTCGGAAAAGTGATCATGCCATTGTAGACGAGTTAGGCATACCACCATCACACCACTGTAGTACGGCTGCTCCGTATAATTGGTAAGATGGAAAAGTTCGATTTCTCGGTGCCACAAGCCATCGGGATTTTTTTTTTATCGGATTGTCACTTCAGATGGAAAACGGATCTGCTATGATAATCGTAAAGATTAGGATAATGGTTTGATCGTGATCGAAGTCCATGACGGAATCATGAATTATCCCTCCAACAACAGAAGGCGTTGCTGCTGGCATGGTGGTCTATGGAAGAGTCATTCATCATGTATTCCTCAAGTAAGGTAAAATCATCAATGCAGATTATTGCAGTGCTGAACTCCATGAAATGCTTCACAAACCAGTACGCAATTATACATGAATGGTCAACAGACATGATGTTCTCATGTTGCACGACAATGCTGTCACGCAAAGGACAGAGCAGACATTCTATGAGTTACAGGAAACTCTTCCTCACTCTCAGTATTTCCCCGATATGTCACACTGACTACCACCTATCCCGGAATCTTGATCACTTCTTGGAACGTAAGACCTTTCCTTAGATAGAATGAGCAGTGTCACAGAAAAACATTTATGTTATCATATTATTATTATTATATCCAGAGCGGCATCTTATTGAGTTACTTTTCATACTAGAGGTCAATGGATAGGTGACAAAGTATATATCTTTAGAAAACCCGCATCTTCCCAGCACATTCCTTAGTCTAGTAACCAGGGTGCTCGCCTTTTTCACATGAGGTTCTGGATTTGACTCCCGCTCGGAAACAGTGGATCAGGTCTCACTTTCAACAGTAGATATTGTCCAATATAGCCTCACGGCTGACAATGGGTACAAATACAAATTAACCCTCCTAAAGACAGTACAATGGATCTCGTCTAGATGTTTCAATTTCGACCGGTAGATGTCAGGAGGAGGATGTTTGCTGCTATCTAACGGTGCGATGTGTAAGTATTGGGAATATGGACAACAGCCGTTAGTCACCGTTAGCGGGGAAGATGTTAACGATTAACTCCATTAACAAACTCTTCAGAGATAATCGCTCTACCTATCTATGACAAAAAAGAAATTCAGAAATTTGCTTTCGTTCAAAAGTTATCCGTGCAGAGTAACGGACGAACGACTAACATTATAATCTTACAAGGTCGTTAGGTCCTAATAAAACCAATGATAAAATACTAAGAAGTTTGTATTGGAGAAAAGCTGAGACCCTATCGACAAGAAACTTGATAACTAGAGCGTAAATAAATCAACCAGAAACTATTTAAAACAATAATTATTATCATTATAAACAATCATAGAATGTAATTTCATAACTAACAAAACAGAATATTGAAATAAAATTTTTCTAGTTTTCCCGTTTTCTTTTAGAGAGCAAAATTCTATTAAATATTGTGAATTGTATCGGTGGTAGATAGAGCAATGCTAATTGTTTCAGCAATTTATTATCGGTTTTATTGTACTTTATATTAATAATCACTTTTGGCCCGTAGTATTGTGTGTGCACATATATGGAATTTTAACGTTGTGTGAGCACTAACTACGTTGCATGTTTCATTAGAAAAGCAGTATTATTGGAGAAAATATTTAATGGCAGTTACAAACAAACCTGAAATGTGTTTGTGAGCAGAATGCTTGTTGTTCTCTATAGCTATCCGCCATTGTCGTTCAATTTGGTTAATAAAGCACCAATTAATTAGTAAACTGCCTTTCGCCTTTTTAACTCCCTTCCCTTCTGCCCCCTCTGCTTGTTCCATCAGCTATATATAATTGCAAACGATGCGAATAAGATAATTGGACCATATGTGCTGGGCCGACTGATGCGGCAACAAGCTTTCACCGCTTCTCCATTGATTCCATTTACACAGTTTGTAGTCGGATGAAATACTCGGATATATACGTACGTGGAAGGATCGATGAAGGAGAGGAGAGGGGGAACACAAAGATAGAAAGAAGATATAATATAGAATTTTTAAAAGTGTGTAAAAATGATCGGAGGCGTGCTAGAACAACCATTTAATGGTCGGGAATGAGGTACATACAGAAAGGTTAGCGTTCTTTTCTCAGATTATATCGTTAATTTAATTGCAACTAACTCACTTTGTAACAAAGGTTTTTTTTTTAAAAAAAAAAAGAAGAAAAGTACATTTTTATATATATAAAATATTGATTCTCTGGCACTATTGTATTTACTGCCAGGTAATAGTGCAATTACAAAACGATCACTCTTAAGTCACAATAAAGTGAGTACGATTCTAGCCTTCATTTGTAGTTAAACACAGAGGCGTAACTATATGTTGTGGCCTGAACCAAGAGAATACATAAGGCCCCTCGCCACCCATCAACATTTTCCTTGGCAAAATGATAGATAACATAATTGTAACCAAACTTCGCAGTAACGATGGACAATGTGAATCACTAAAAAATCAAAAATGGAAACAATTTTGTCATTTGATTTACTAACAGAATACCCGTTCTTCACACGGGGAGAATATGTTTCGTTTTGGACATAAATGGCTGAATTTGGATTTAAACTGCATCGGAAATGTCACTGTTCGTCTCAGCTTTCTAAGGGCAGAAAACTAGCCATTCTTTTTGAAATACACTACTGTTTGCGAAAATTGCAACTAGTGTTTCTTACGAGACAATAATTTTCTCGTCCCGATTCTCGTGGGAAACACTAGCGCACTCAACACTTAAATCTCAAACATTGTTTTGGTGTTATATGATTCATAGTTTAAAGACTATATATTGATAAACTGATTGGAGGTCCCAGGTTCGATTCCCGGTGGGTCTATTCTGTCGAAAAACTTTAAAACACTTTTTGAGGCAGGCCACCCTCAATGAGGTTTTCCCTGGGTTTTCCTCATTCACACCAGGCAAATTCCGGGGTGGACCTAGTGATGAGTATATTCCCGGGAGGATATTTTTCAAAAATATTCTCTGGGAATATTCCGGGAATTTATGTACAAACACAAAGAAAATTGCATTCTATTACCGTACTATATTATGATTTCAAAATGAAATTAGTTTTTTTTATTAGAGTATATTTATTAATGTTGTCTCCAGAAAATTCTTAAAACATATTTTGAACGGTATTATGTTATTTTATTACATTTAGAGAGTACGCATATCCTAAATGTATATTTATTTACAATAGGGTATATGTCTTATGCGAGTAAATATGTCGGAAAAACATTTGGTATAGAAAGTCCACATACTTTTACACCGCTAAACAGTTTAAATTTACATGTTAGTGAATTTTCTAAACTTGACCCTAATACTGATATTAAAACATATTAACTAATTAAATGTTATAAAGAAATTAGGTTAGGTAACAGCCAGAAAACATACGTAATACGTCGAGAAATTCGTAAGGTTGCCAGTGTAAGGAATGGCATATATGCAGAATGTTGATTGAAGTACACTGTACTTTGTTACTACGTTTTACTGTGTACTATTAAATATCTAATTTAAGAAGGTAGGCTATTTCGAACAATATTTACGGTGTTATAAAAATTCTCCAACAACGGTTGCTACATGTATACACACGTAAAGAAGAAACAAACAAATCATAATTACCACAGGTCCGGAAACACCAGTACTAATGAAACATCCTGAGAAGCAACCCTAATTTTGATAACATTATATTTTAAATGCATATGTATTTACAACTACAGAGATTCCTTTATTAAATATCTGATTCTTCCTCAGAGAGCGAAATTCGAGTCAGAGACAACAAACAGACCAACATCTATTACTAATGTTGGTTCGGGGTTTACTTCACCTTTACGTCTACAGAATTTGTAGATTACTTTACAAACTGGTTCGTTTTCCTCATTTATAAATTAGTATTTTGCTACTTTCTAGTGCAAATGGAATTGGAAATTTTAAAAACCATATTATTAATTAGTTATATAAAATACAGTCAATCGGAATTTATTTTTTTAACCTCCAAATTATTAAAAACCTAAAAGTAAATCATAATAAATGAAAATTAAGTAATTAGTCATTTTTTTCTGATAATATGGAAAACGAATTCCTTCCCGGGAATGTATATGCCACGGAAACAAAACCGGAAATTTTTTTTTTTTTTTTTTTTACGGAATATTCCCACTGCGCATCACCAGGTGGACCTAACTTATAGGTCCCAGGCCGCTTCCTTCCTTCTCCAATCCTTTCTTTCTTCCCTTTCACCGGATGGTGTGCTCGCCGACGAACGTCGTCCCTCAAACGTGACGAGCTTAATGGCCATAGATGCCGAAAGCCCAGAAATCTAAATCCTAAATGAATATACTCTAATATGATTCATAATAAATATGGTCTAAATATTGTTATAACACATCCTACGTGGACCTCTCGCGACACAGAAAGTTTCTAATAACTTTTAGATAAAATTAAGAAAAAAAATCATGGTATAAATTTACAAAACGAAACGGGACGAGACGAGAAAACCTTTAGTGAAGACTAGAATTCTACTAAATTTAAGAGACGAGAAAACTTTGTCGTCATTAAGAAGAAATGAAGGGAATACACGAACCTCGTATGATTTATACGGCAACATATAAAGTTCGAACGCTTACAATTTCAACAAGATGGCGCATATGTAGGTCTATGTCTTGAAGAGCAGTTGACTCGCAAGAGGGCGCTTGATGCAGCGCTCAGATAGTGGAACGTGGACAAATTAACAGAAAACGCATTACCAAAAGACAGTACGATTCTTCGACGCCAAATAAAGAGATTAAAAACTCAACTAAGTTCCAATGGAACCATCTGGTCGACCTGCAGTTAAATAAGTTCTCGTGCATGACATGTCGCCAGAATTGTGAACGGCGTGTGTGTAAGAATTGAACAAAAAAGAACCGGACAGTGAACTCGACAGATCTGACCTCGGCGACAGGCCGTATAGCGCATTTCACAGCATTAGCTATACGCTGAAGCACAATAAGGTTTGTGGACTTGTCTCTGTTTTATTGGACACTGCTACGATTTTCACGTTTAAAATAAGCCAGGTGAACACAATAAGAGCGTACAAAAATATCATTCATTAATTTACTATGCTATAAATGATTGTTATTAACAATCGTTGTGAACGTTTAAAACAATATTTAGGGCTGTCATGTGTTTAACACATAATAAAATTAAGGACAGTATGAAGCCTTTGTATCCAAGTATACGAAAGAGGGTGGGGAAAGATCATTAAGGTTAAATGTGGGACTTTTACCAATCACAAAATGGACTCTGGCATAACCAAGAAAATGTACCATTAATTGATATTGAGTGAAAACTATCTGCAAGATAGATAATGGAAGGTAAAGTAGGGGAAAAGCAGATATACTAACGTAAGCTGCCTGCCCAAGGCTTAGTATGATTAGTAGAAGGAGCTGGAGGGGGATGGGAGACAAATCTCTCCCCGACTCCTCTCTTCCTGCTCTTCTTTAGAAAGAACATATAACCAATTCTCCGTAGAAACCTTTACCTTATTTCTTTTTTCCTCACTCAAGCTCTCGTCTATCTTCTCGACATAGTTTCTTGTCGCATCTGGGAGTGTCAGATGTTTCTGCGACGACAGTGCTTCCCTCTGTCGCCTTCAGCAACGAATGAACAAACTGCATAGAATATGGAAATGAAGTAAGTTAACAGGCGTGGATTTATGATCCATCGTGAACATCCAGCGGGTAGAAGTCAGGCTGAGGGATTTTCGAACGGACTGAGTTTGGGTACATGAGGAGCGAAAGGGGCGGCGAAGGATTTTATCACCAGTTACAAGCTCAATTCTCAACCACATCTCCCTTTTGCCTTATTCTTTCGTTTCTCTCCCCAAGCAGGCATCATGATTATCATCATCCGCAACAGACAGGAAATTATCTTGCAATTATCTAAACCACTCCGTCGCTAGTTTGCCGTTTCTGTATCTATCCATCCTTCAGTTGTTGGCTGAGATTTCTCGTTCTTGATCTCCTCGCTATCTCATTTTCTCTTTCCTCTCTTTCCACCGTTTTGTCGCTTAGCTTTGGTTTACTCAAGTTCTCTCCGTACATTGCCTGATGACAGGATGAACGGAATGTGTACAGAAAGAGAAGGAAGAAAAGATAGTTTAGACCTCGAATTTAAAACGTAATATCCAATAAGCACAGTGGTTTCTCCAAACGGTATTATTCAAGTAATATCAGTTTTCAAGAAGGAAACAAACACTTTTGAATAAATTAGTATCTATACAGAAGTAAAAGTGGATCTGAAAAGGTAGGGGGACGCTAACGTCACGCCGTCCTCCTTGTCTACGTTTGCCCATTGTATTTTTTAGAAAGCGAGCGGACGTCACATATATTTTTTGGAAGCAGGGGGACGCTGTCCCCTCGCGTTCCCCCTCACTTTCACCCCCTGTATCTATATATTAGTAGGCTATATCCAGGAAAGTCCTTGTGACTTTTAAATTAATAAATAGAAAAACACTCAAAATATTTTGTGTGATGCAACTATCGATAAGGGAATGTGTTTGTCACACTCTGCACAATATTACAAGCTAACAACGTTATCAACTCAAAATAAACTTCTATCTTTAAATCGGAGTATTCCAGTGTTCTACTAACTTGAACAATGCACTGTGATTTTTACGTGTTTAAGTATTGTACTTGATTATTATTTATTTCTATATTACTTTGAATTTACTATTGCGCCATCCTTGTACCACTTCCAATTGTGCATAAATGAAATCTACAACTAAAAATAGGGAACATTTCCTTTTACTCAATTTTGACTCTGACATTTTGTTCTCCAGCTATCCCTGTTTTTGCATTTTCTCGGAAAGGAAGCATTTCTACACCAAGGTTGGTCTATACTTCTTTGTTTTAACTTGGTGTCAGAAATCTCCTCCTAAATGTTCTCTGTGTTGTTCAAAAATGCCTTGTATATCGTTCTGTCATTTTCTTAAAAGTAAAGATACCATTTCTACACCATAATTGGTCTATACTTCTTTGTTTTAACTTGGTGTCAGAAATCACCTCCTAAATGTTCTCTGTGTTGTTCAAAAATGCCTTGTATATCGTTCTAACTCATTTTCTTAAAAGCAAAGATACCATTTCTACACCAAGGTTGGTCTATACTTCTTTGTTTTAACTTGGTGTCAGAAATCACCTCCTAAATGTTCTCTGTGTTGTTCAAAAATGCCTTGTATATCGTTCTAACTCATTTTCTTAAAAGTAAAGATACTAGTACCCTAGACTCAGATCCTGATAAAGGAAATATCAAAATAGACTCAGATCCTATAACCCTAGACTCAGATCCTGATAAAGGAAATATCCTAATACAATATTTTTAATATTACACTTCTAATTAATTTATTACAAATCAACCCTACACAGGGGTGTAGCCAAGGGGGGCCCATTTGGGCCAGGCCCCCCAAATGGTTTCCTGGCCCACCCAAATGACCAGCTTTTATAACATCATAGAAAAATTATCTCGCTTCATTCATTTAAAAGTATCAAAGTTTATTGACAATTAATAATTTATGGTAAAATAGTATGGAGAAATATTGTTTTTCCATACAGATCGAAAAATAGTATAGTATCTCTTCCTTATACCGGTCGAAAAACAGGATACTTTTTTGTGACAGCAGATTACACAATTTACTGCGATTTATAGTTGACAGTTTGAAGACAAACGTTTTAACAAGGTACTACAAATACAGCCATAAAACAAAGGTACTAAACTGATTTGTAATTACAGTATATTTTTATATGCTTTAACAAGTGTTTTAAAAGACATGGAGAATGGAAAATTTGGTGAGAAACAATGCTTTTATTCAATTTGGATTTCATTCGCTCTCTCTTTTATTTCTACTCAGTGTAATAAAATAATTATGTTTTTTTTTTTAAGTCACGAATAATAAATAAATATTTTTGTCAGGAAACCGTAAAGAAATTAAGAGAAATTTCAAAGAAAATCAATCTTGTGTAGATAGGTTCTGTATACAAGGTCTTAAATTTAAATATAAAGGTAACCAAGAAAAGTTTTGTTGCTTTTTCACTCACCACCTTCGAACATCGATACGTCATCTAACCTGGAAGATCAAAAATAGTCCCCATCAGCATCGACGACCTTCTGAAAACGTTCTGGAAGGCCATGGAATCCATCGCGATAGAACTTGGTGGGCCGTGAAACGAAGAAAGTATCAGGTGCATTTTGGACTTTTGCTACAGATTTGAACTAGCGTCCTCTAAGATGATTGTCCAAAGAATGGAACAGGTGATAATCGGACGGTGCAATATAGTGGTTGCAATATTGTTTCCCATCCAAGGCAGAAAATGGTGTCCTGAGTCATCCTAGCCACGTGGGACTTAGCGTTGTCCCGTAAACGAGGACCCATTTGCAATTCAGAAGTGATGGCTCCAGAGTTTTGAGTTTTTGTTGAGCACAGCTCAACTGCTGACACTACACAGTCGCATTGATACTCTGACCAGCTGGTAGCAGTTCCCGATGTACGATGCACCAAACACACAGAAGGACCTTCTTCTGGTACAGTGTTCGGCTGTTTTGAAATCGGTTCATGGGATGCTAACCAGTGATGACGGCGCCGTGGACCTTCGTATAGAACACACTTTTTATCACATGTCAACGCCCTGTCCAGAAATGGCTCCGAAACAGTAAAAAAAACACAGGCGACTGCCACGTTGGCTTCTGGCCCGGAGTCAAAATATGTGAGACCTATCGATCCAACTGAGAGTGCTTCACAAGTTGATGGATGTGCTGCCGAAAGGTTTCTTCACACACTGAATTGTAGTCCCAGTTCCTCTTTGTACATGTGTTGGTATTCTGGCACGTGGTGTTTTCGGGTGTTTCGTCATCGTCCTTAGACTCATTAAACCATCGCTGCAATGTCCGCGTCGTCACGACACCCTCACCAAAGGCCTGGCATATCCTCTGTCCCGCTACAGCGGCGTTTGATTTCCATTTGAACTCGTTCAGCATGCATGCTCTTATGACGCTCTGTGGATGTCACATGTTCCCTCTGTCTTTACGCAAGTTCACGGTGTGTCTGAATTGCTACAACCAGGTAGTATGTTGGATATACCCACACCAACAACTGACGTTCGCCTTATCTCCACTCACATTCGACTCACGGTGTGAGGTCCAATTGAACACAGACCTCCACGAAAAGGGACAGAACTTTCTTGGTTACCTTTATAGTTATGCATAAAAGTATAGCGTTTGGTCCCGGGCGGTAGTTCTTGATTAAGCATAAAAAAACTATCTTGAATATAATTTATGGATAATAATAATAATAATAATAATAATAATAATAATAATAATAATAATAATAATAATAATAATAATAATAATAATAATAAGAAGAAGAAGAAGAAGAAGAAGAATAAGCTAAAATAGTGTTTTTAGTTTTCCAGAAGCAAACCAAAATTTTCCTTTCTTTCAGGCCTCAAAAACACTAGCAGCAACATTTTTTGGCTTTGTACATTGTAGCTGGCCCCACCTCAAAAACGACGCCCCCCCCCCGAACACAAACCTGCTGGCTACACCCCTGACCCTACATATTTTTGTAAAAGTTGGCTGAATGAAAGTTACACTTCTAAATTATTTCTATAACAAGGGAGCTTCGTTTCGCAGTGTAAAACTACGGTAGGCTTCCTCTAAACTATGGTAATTCAATATTGAAAATTTAAACAGTACACCTATAACTACTAGTTGCAATAGATTAATAAGATCAAAGACAGAATTTGTTCCTAGGACGTTGAATCCATACCAAAAATGCCATTACACGGTATGCTTTATTGTTTCTGTTCTATAATATTAAAGATTAAAACCAGAAATCGTTAACCACTTCGGATTGTGATGTCTTGCGGGTTGTGATGGTATGTATTCTTGAGACTCTGAATTGACTACAGGAAACAGCTTGTTGCTAACTATTACAATTTTTGTTCTTTCCCAAACAGCACACCAACGTCGAAAAAGATACGTTTTTTTTTTCTTTTTAGTGTAAAACACCGTAAAATACACCGAACATGACGTGATTTACGTCTTTTTCCACATGGAAATGTCCGGGAATATGACCTGATTTTTATGACGTCTTTTTCACGTGATTTTCAATGTGCAAATCACGTCTTTTTTCACGTCATTCAGGCCTTTCATGTGAGCTTGGGGGGAAGGGGGAAGTTCTCGAAATGAGGCAGCGAGAAGCAAAGGGGTGTAAGTGACATTTGCAATAAAGTATCTGTGACTCAAAAATGGATTCTCCACACCTAAATATACAAACTGAATGGTGAGACTCGTCGCAGTCCACCAGAGAGTCTACCAATGAGTACTCCAGGACGAGCTTCATCATCCAGTTTGTGTAGTTTTCGGTGGAGAATCCATTTTAGAGACACATACTGCAAATGCCACTTATACCCTTTTGCTTCTCGCTGCCTCAAATGTCATGGAAATCTGACAGAATTCTTCAGTTCCAAATGTCAAAATGATAAATTTAAAGTCATACATTGGGAAGGAAAACCGGAAACCTTGGATCTACCGTACTTGAAAAATGAAAAAAAAAAAAGAAAAAAAAGCCCTCGAATGTAAGACACACCGTTTGCGAGAATAGAAAGAAGTGCACTGCATAATTGCACTGACTCTTAAGGAATGAAAAAAGACAAATGTAAGAATAAAGAGTGAACTGGGTAAATAAAGAAACATTGAACTTTCCGCACTGAAAAAAAAAATCACTCATTTCCGCTTTGGAATTTATTCACATGCATTTACTTATACTTTCTTCCCAATGAAATTATAGTACAACATTTGCTTCCAAAAGTTTTGTAGTTATCCATTAGCCCAGTATACATATACAACAATGGGTTTTACATATCAAATGAATTTTAATCTTATGTATGAAAGTTTGGAAATATTAAGTAATTATTATAAAATTATAATTGATTATATTCACATTCTTTCTGACTGTTTTTAATGTTTATTGTAAGTTTGAATGTGGCTATGCTTGAACATATAATGAGTAGACATAAATACAGTATTTACGAACTAAAATAAATAATTTTCGGTTGTCTACTAGATAAAGATAATTCTGCGGTACAGATTGATTATACGGTCCCACATATTTGTAAAATTTATAGAAGAAATTTGTAATAACATTTTAATAGAGTATCGTGTTCTTACCTGTGAGATGTTATATGTACTTCAAAATACATTAATGAAAGTCAAACTTAAAATGCATGTATTCGCTCATAATGTAAATAATGACGAATGGACAACTTCTAAAATTTACAGAAGAAATTAGTAATACTATTGTGCACGTTGTGTTCTTACGTCCGACACGATTTGTACTTAGAAAAACAGAAATTGAAACGTAACATGTTACAAACATTCTCCTTGATGTAACTATTGAGTGTGTAAAGTGAAGAAATGTAATTCCGAGTATACGAATGTGAAGATTTAGCAGTTAGATTACTGGGCTTTCGGCATCTATAGTCATTTAGCCCATCACGTTTGAGGGATGCCATCCCTCGGCGAGCACACTATCCGGAGAAAGGAAAGACAGAAATGATAGGGACAGGAAGGAAGCGGCATGGGACCTATAAGTTAGGTATTACCCTCTGCATTTGTCTGGTGTGAATGATGAAAGCCTCATTCAGGTTTATACTTTTTCGACCGAGTGCCCCACAGCCGAACTCGGGACCACTCACACCAATCACGCTACGCGGGACCACACGAAGGTGAAGACTTAAGAAGCGGAACCATTGAAGTGTTGGAGAAGTTCTTACAAATTTCTTGAGTTGTAAGAAATCATCAGAATGAAATAGTAGTAAGATGTGGAGAATAGTGAAAGATTTTTTTTTCAGGTTTGTAAGTGAAAATGTAAATGAAGGGAACAATCACATACCTTCGTATTTCGAAAGCAGTGGCTTTCACAATTCTCGTTTGCGCGTATACCCGCCATCGCTGACGCGTCTGCATACTGCGGACGCATCCGATTGCTACCGTTCGTGCATCCTGCTGCGCTCTTTTCTTGACTCGGTTAGATATAATTCTTCCTCTTTAGTGGCCACCTAGCACAGATTGGTTGGTGATTTTGCACAAAATTTCTTAAAGTGAATCTGCACCACGGAATGCAACTTCAAAAATGGTTGCTAAAGGTGCAAAAATGAATACAGAGAGAAAGAAGTATATATTTCACGAATTTATGTATGGATCCGTGATGGCACAGAAACACTACCCAACCTGAAGCTAGGAGGCCACTAAAAAGCACGAATTATATCTCATAGGTAGGAACACACCATATTTTTATTATTTATGCAATTTTCTATTAAAATATTATTACACATTTCTCTTGTATATTTTACAAACATGCGGATCCTTATAATGAAACTGCACCAATAAAATCGCTACCCTCTATATCAATATGAAATAAGCAATAAATAAATAAATAAAGTCTTAACAGCAACTCTTCATATTAATATGAAATAAGCAAAAATAAATAACTAAATAAGTAAGTCATAACAACAACCTTATCTTAAGTTTTCTCAATGTTGCTCCTAACCAGTAAGTATAATCTCATTCTGCACTGGTAATTGAACGAGGAATGTAACAAAGCACAAGAAACCCTAGAAGATGCTGAATTTTAGTAATATAGTAGCACCAAAACGGATTTCCAACTGACTTTGTTTTCTACATCGAGGAAGCGCATAAACACATCCACAAACCCCTATTTAATTCGTCGCCTCAACACCACTTCTTGACTTGATCTTCACACGAACAAAGACGCATGACTTTGTAATGCAAATGTCAGACGTGCACTCTTCTTGCAGGTACGACTCCCAGCATGCAATGCGCAAACTGCAATTACAGTATGAAAAACGTCAGCGCTTTCAGTACCAAAACATCAGAACATTAATTTTTGATGATGTTCGGAACGTCCTTTCCTTGTACACTACGCATCTAAAAAAAAAAAAAAAAAAAAAACTGCGACAGCTAACGCTGTGCAGCTAGGCAACCCAATATGCACCTTCTCATCCCATAATCGTGTCCGTAAAGAGACTTCTCTCTCTCTCTCTCTCTTCCTTTAATTTCTCCCATTCTAAAATCAGCTAACAATATGAGCGAAATTCTAATTTCAAACTACATATGTATTAGTGTCTATAAAATCAAAAAATAAAACTGAGACGAAACAAGACTCATAACTTAATGTAGGGAATAACTTAAAGACACACAATGAAAAATTGAAACCAATGGATGTCTAGTAAACAGAGGTGAAGAAATGAAGCAGATAGAGAGATAGAGAGAAAGGTGAGAGAAAAAGAAAAAGGGAGAACAGATAAAAATGTGGAATTTAAACGCAATAAGAAAAGAACCTAATATTATAAAGTTCCGTTTCCAGAAATCCAACAGTAATATAGAAGTAACGTTTGTTTTTATATATTTTTTCAGAACTATTCGAATACATAGAGGCTGCTTGAAACATTCATTAAGTCACTTTCAAAAAGAATAGCATACTCAATTTCCAGAACTGTAGATCTCCGAAACACGTCTAAGATAATGTCAAAAGTTTAACACACATGCTTTGTTTCCGCGTGGTTCAGTTGCAAATTCCGTAGTGTTCATTGGACGTACTGGTCCAAAATACATTCTAATAAACCCAGTAGGTAATGTAGGTCATATCTTCCATTCCAGATTACTAATGCAAACTGAACAAAAAAGAAGAACAAAGAAAGAAAAGAAAGAAGAGAAAAGAAAAGAAAGAAGAAATTGAATGAGTGCTAGTACAAATAAAATCTTATTTTCAAATAACCAAGGAGATGGGCCATTTTCGAGTTTCCTCCGAAGATTTATCTGTTCCGAACATCCAGTGTCGATTTCATCTATTGCGGATATAACGTTGTAATTCGCACACATAGAATGAACACGCTAGAGCTCAAACAGGTCATCGCGTCAATCGGGTGAAGTTTGTTAGCTTATGGATCACCACTTGGTCGAGAATTCGAACTCGTAGTGACCGGTGATTCGATTGAGACTGAGTAACCCAGAGGATACAAAAGTGATTTTACTTATTCCCTTACGTTTATACAGTATTAATTTCAGAGATGTCCATGACTGGAGATGTTATCCCCAGAGCACGAAAAACATGACGCCGAAGTTCCCAGTTAATTAGGTTTTCGAGACAGGATCGATTGGGCTTTTGCTCCGTTTTAACTCGGGAACACGCACATGCATATAAAGTGTGTGAGGAAGAGGGGGAAGAGAAAGATGCAAAGACAGGATAGGGAAATGCCAAGAAAGACAGAGAGAGAGAGAGAGAGAGAGAGATTAATATAAATATGAAACATACTTATTATTAGTGTGTATGATGTAGAAAATACGCTTTGTTTACTGGAATTCTCGGCAGTGATGCCTTGCAAGTTCTCCAACAAAATATAAAACTCTGTTAGCAGCCATTATTTTATGCGAAAAAATGATCCTACCTTAGGAGGAATCGAACCGAGGTTTTCCATTTGGAAGTCCATCACGCTACCAGTATTCCACCGATTGCTATACCCAAACTTTCTTTAAAAAATGGTGTAGCGTTTCTTTCTGAGAACGATAACACGAAATTGTACATTGCAGATGAATGAGGTATTTCGAATGCCCTGGTAATTCCCTTACCCTTTCCCAACTAACATTCGTAAATAGTCTCTATATTATGATACAATTGTTTACTTCCACAGTCTTAAGTGTTGGTCGTCTAGAATGAGACATTGATTGTTCACAATCACTTGGTAAAAACACATCTTTGGCGTAAACAGGATTTGAACGTACAGTTGGATAGCTGTACTATTCGTAAGTCCATTACGTTACATCTACACTATTATGCTAGCTGAAACTATAAGCCAAATATTATTTACTTCAGTCCTGATCTTTGGAACGAACCGGCTTCTTGCTGTAAGGCATTTTGTAGCAAATGCAGAACGAAATTCATTTACTCGAGGGCCTAGGGGTACAGTTCAGGAAAAATTACAGAAAGAAAAACATATAATGCAGTAATTTCGCCGTACAACTTCAAAAGGATAATAATGGATAATAATAATAATAATAATAATAATAATAATAATAATAATAATAATAATAATAATAATAATAATAATAATAATAATAATAATAATAATAATAATAATATATTTCATTAGTCATTCACTTTTTACTATTAGTAAAGCGCTCTCTAATATCGGTCATTTTCAATTATTTTTATATTTCTCTCCCCTCCTCCTCCCCAAGTCGCGGGGCTGAATTTGGATTTAAACGGCATCAGAAGCGTCACTCTTCGTCTCAGAGACCCCGAAAACTAAGGATTCGGCACTGATATTGGTCATTTTCAATAAACTTATATATCTCCCCCTTCCCCATGTTGCGAGGCACGGCATTGGAGGTGTCATTGTTCATCTCAATGACCTCGAATCTATGAGTTCGACATTGACAATGGTCATTTTCGATATAATTTTTATATATCTCGTTCCTCCCCCAAGTTCGGGGCTGAATTTACATTTAAACGGGATCGGGCGTATCACTGTTCACTTTAGCGACGCCGAAAACTATGGATTCGACACTAATATTTGGTCATTTTTGATCGTTATTATGTGTCATTTTCGGTCATTTTTATATCTCTTTCCTTCCCTCCGCCAAGCTCCGGGGATTAATTTGGATTTAAACAGCGTCAGAAGTGTCACTGTTTATCTCAGTGACCCCCAAAACTATAGATTCGATTTTAATATGGTCATTTTCGATCATTTTTAAATATATTTCCCCTCCCCCTTCCCTAAACTGCACCGTCAAAGTGATATGGCAGAAACCATCTCAGGTCTGATCCTCATCTATGTTGAAAATGATATCGAGTTTGGTCGGGTGGTTCAAGAGTTATTAAATTTTATTTATTTTTGTGTATTTTCTATCCCCCTCCTCCTCCCTAAGTTCTACCGTCAAAGTGATTTGATAAAAAAGCACCCCAAGTTCGAACCTCATCTATGTTGAAAATTTGATTGAGATCGATCAGCTGGTTGAAGAGTGATGAAGTCACAAAGACTGTCACTTATATTTTTATTTTATACACATATCTCCCTCCTCCCCCTCTCCTACGTTGCACCATCAAAGTAAAATGATAAAAATCGCTCCAGGCCTGAACTTCATTTATGTGGAAAATTTGATCAAGATCGGTCGGGTGTTTCAAATTTATTAAGTTTTATTTACTTTATATATACCTCCCCCTCCCCTCCTCCTACCTTAGGTTCTACCATCAAACTGAAAGAAACTCTACAAAACTTTCCAGCACCGAACCTCATACATGTTAGAAATTTGATTGGGATCGGTTCAAGAGTTATTAAGTTACAAACTTAGTCACTTTTATTTTTATTTATATTGATTTTTGTACATCTACCCATCCCCCTTTTCCCCTACTTGCTCCATCAAGGTGAACTGACAGATAACATTCCAGGCTTGAACCTTATCTATGTTAAAAATTTGATCGAGATTGGTCGTTTGGTTCAGGAGTTATTAAGTTTTATTTATTATTTTATAACTCCCCATATCCTCTCCCCTAAATTTTACCGTCAAAGTGAAATGATAAAAACACTTCCAGGCCGAAACCTCATCCATGTTTAAAATTTGATCGAGATCGGTCGGGTGGTTCAAGAGATTAAGAGTCACAAAAATAGTCACTTTCAATTTTATAATATAGATAGTATAATGTTATATCCAGGCCCGAAACCAGCCACAGAGGTTTGAGGGGTGGGGGGGAGCACGAATATGTTAGAGGACAAGTCATTAAAATTTCCTTAAATTATCTTAATTGTGATTTTTGTAGTGATGACTAGAGGGGTCACTTGCAAAAACTACAAGACCAAGACCCTTGCGCTCATCACTAGCCCAGGGGCGTAACTAACGGCAAAAACCTTGCCGTGCGGAAGGGCCCACAGGCACCGGGGGTCCATAAAGAGTAAGAGAAAGAGGGAAAGAGGGGACCAAAAATTAGAAGAACAACTTTTTGTAGGGGGCTCAAATACACGTATTAATGCTTGCCCCGCAGAAAAAAAATCTAAGTTACATCACTGCCACCTCTTCTCCTGGCGTGTGAGATAGAGGTTAGATTTCTGGCGGAAGCTAATGTCGTGTGTATTCCTTGTTAGGCTGCAGATACGCATTGCATATAGCCTTGCTGCTGAAAGGATGCTAAAGTCGAACCAACTACCTCTTCCGGTACCTCGATTACTTCTTGGTAGGGAAGAATTTCCATGGTGTCCCGTGGCCTATGCAACGTGTGGTTAACGATTTTTTTCATCTCACTAGTGTTGAACGATGTCTGAGGTGTGTTGCTTTAGCCTGAGTCTACTGACTAATCTGGTACTGTAGTTTTCATTTTATTCATTTTTGAAATTAAATTAAATTAAATTAAATACTTCAGTTTAACGTCATATGACTATGCTCTTTAGGCTAAGGGAGATTATGATTAAGGCAAGTGAATTATGATTATGGAAAAATTAGTAGAATGAGGTTGTGGGAGGAAACGGAGTCTCTAGAAAACCTACGGACACGATGTTGTCCGTCATAAATTTACTTGTTTCGGGATCGAACCAGGGACCACACACATCAAAGGTAAGCCCATTACCATTGAACCACTGTGTATCCCTTTTCTCACCTTTGAAAGTGACACATTTCAATTAGACATTCAGTCGTACCAACTTTAATAACTTATCTTCGATACCTTGGTAACATTGTACTTTTAATTTGACTGATTAGTTTGATTGAGTTCATTTAGCACCTTTTTTCTGCGACGTAATACCTACACCTTAATGTTGGATCAAAATGCATTAGCTCCCATCAGGAATTGGATTCCCAATCACACACTTTAGCCGCTTGGGCACAAAGAAATGAAATGAAATCTTTAAGTTTTACGTCTCACGGTTATGCCGGTTAGGCTAAAGGAGACGGTGGTGATGAGAAGTGAATGAAGAAAGTGGAACGAAACGGGAGAACCCCGAGAAAACCCACGGTGAGCACGGTGTTTGTCCACCACCAAGTCCACACGTCGCGAGCTGGGATCGAACGAGGAACCCCAAGCACCGGAGGTGAACGCTCTGCCACTGAGCCACCGCGCCCCCTTGGCCACAAAGAGACACATGAGATTTTAAGTTTCAATTGTCTTAGGAATATATTAAATAGGCGTAACATTTAAAAATATATTTAAAAAAGAATACACACCGACAATGTTTGTAATACGTGACCCAAGAAATTTTATGAATTATTGTTAATGTGTTCTCACACTAAAAAAGAAAAAGAAAGAGAGAAAGAAATAAAGAAAAAAGTTGATCACGTCATTTTGTTGTAGCCGCATTTGATATCAATATTTCACTCTACTAGATACAATAGTATATTTCAGGTTTCATACTTCTGTTACCTTTTTCAAAGTGCTTGTGTTTCACGCACCTAAACCTGTAGAATTTATGTATTTGAAATATAATCCTATTCTACGTAGCCAAAATTGTGGTTGTGCTCACATTCCTTGATTACTATGCTTTCCCAAAGAAAGAAAGAAAGAAAAACATGCTGAAAAGTTGGAAAGTTTAACTATAGTAATCTCCCATCGGTTAATTTTAAAATGATGATCTTTTCTATTTTGTTGATTGTATAATACTTCTGGTAGCCGCCTTCTTCTTCTTGTTCACCTCAACCATAGGTTGGTGGGAAACATGGAAACTTTAAAACTTTTCTCTCGCTTGGGAGAGCTGTTTTATACATTGATAAGGCCTCTTTTTTATAACTGCGTCTATATATTCTATCCTTAGTCTTCCTCTTCCTGGTTTTTCTTCTGCCTTTCCTTCTATCAGCACAGTGATCCAATCGGAGTGCCGAATAAGATGGCCAAGCATGCTGTTTCTTCTTTCTCCTATTATCTTCATGATCTGTCGTCCTTCATTAGCTTTCTTTAGTACGTCTTCATTCCATTTCCTTTCGGTTCATGATATGCGCAGCATTCTGCGCCAATACCACATTTCAACTGCTTCCAGCTTGTATATTCCAGCTTTTCTCAATGTCCACGTCTGTGATCCGTAAAGCGCCACGCTCCATATCAGTGTCTTAAATCTTAATAAATCGTTTTTGAACGTCCAACGACACATTTCTGGACATTAGCAATCCTCTTTTCCTATTGAATGCTTGTTTAGACTGTACATTACTTCGCGAGCGGAAATTTTCCACCTTAATCAATGAATCGGCAGATAAAAGCTGCACAAAACACTTATGTATTGTAACTCTGGTAAATAGTACGGAGGACGTTATCACTGATGTTTTTTCTGATCTAATTCCAGTCAGTGAGGGAACTGCTGGATCTTTATATAGACATGTTGTTACTTCATTTACTTCATGTAACATACACACAAGCAAAATTTAATCGGTTAACTGCTGATGGAGCAAGCATTATGATGGGGAGAAGAATTCTGTGAGTAGGGGAAGCGGTGGTACAGTGAGACAAAGAAAAATGTAAATGCTATATGTTCGTTAAGAAAGTTTATTATTGGAAAGAAATTACTGACAACGATAAAACATTGGACGATAATCATTAAACATCTTTTTTTAATACATGAAGGTTTAGTAGGGATTTTACAAAATAAATAAATAAAATATATAATTTTCAAAACTGTCTCACTGTTCCTAAGGAGGTTCGAACAGTGAGACATTGCTGTTCTTGGAGGGAAATAAAGATCAGCTTTTCAGATACAGATATTTAAAATTATTTGTGTGGTATGTACTACAGACTGGTGACTTAAACGTAAGAATATTAGTGGTTCAACTTATATATATATATATATATATATATATATATATATATATATATATATATATATATATATGAGACATAAGTCGGTACAGAGAGACATAAACATCGAAAAGAGAAAGCATTTGTTATTATAAAGTAGACATGAATTGAAAATATCATAATTATTGATTACCAATTAACAATATTTCAACATAACGTTCATTAACGGACATTCAAATAATGAAGGTTTACAGAAAATGAGAAAAATGACTGCTGCCTGTTTGTCGACCTATGGATTAGGCAATACAAGTTTTATATCACTTTTCTGTATAATAGAAATGTCAGGAATTGTAGGAAATACAAACTCTCTGGAACACTTAATGCTTTTCCGTAGAAATGTTACTTCAAATTCAGATTCGTTTACTTTCCGCACAACTTTACCACAATAGCAAATTTTTCTTTTCCCTTTCGCATCCATGAACTCTACTAATATGTAATCATTTACTTCTATAGTTTCTTCAAAGTCTTCAGAAAGCTCTGGTTCAGGATCAGATAAACTTAAGTCATCATCTGACGAGAAACTTGAAGAAGGAGCTCGAAATCACTTTCCTCTTTTTTCTACTCAAATATTTCTTATTTCCTTTGTTCAGTTTTTTTTTGTCATATTCTTATTACATTTACGTTTTGAAAGTTCCTCCTATACGATTGTGTCAGTCGCAATCATGCATCTTTCCACTTCTAGCTTTCTTCATCAAATTCACTTCTTCCTTTTTCCGTGGAAAGGCCTTTATTTCTTCTGGACTGACATAACATGCGGCTGATTTAGATACTTTCGTAGTTGACTCATTACTTTTCGAACATAATTTAACATTCGGTTAAATCAGTGGAGAGAACTGTATTTGTAATATCACTGATGTATCAGTCTGTGATGTTACAGGTTCAACCACAGGAAATGGTACAGATGTTGACTCTTGCAGTACGGAAGTATAATCATCTGATAAACGTGGGGCACCAGTATACATTTGGCCACCGGAAGTATAATCATCTGATAAACGTGGGGCACCAGTATACATTTGGCCAACAGTTGAATCTGACACTGACGATTAATTTGGCCCAAGACACGGAGGTGAAGTAGGCCTAAGTTCTGTGTCCTTTCCTTGGTCACATTCCATAGATGTGACTGTGGTTCGCAAGATATCACTATCATTGAAAACATGTTGTCGTACGGAAAACTTCCTGTTTTTATTCTGAAGGCAGACGTTATGTTCACTGGACTATCGCTCGTGGATATGTTATTTCCACACAAGATGCGACATTGTGTATTGTGAACTTTTTCCAGGATGAGACATCATCCAAGAATTAACAGCAGCATCGTAATGTATGTGGAAAGGTTTCGGAAGTCCACCATTCAGAAGTTGAAGTTTGTTTGTGCAATGAGGTGGAAATGTGGACACTGTGATACCATTCTCCTTACACAGACCTAATACGTGAACTGATAAATGACTTTCGTCATTATCCGTCAAGAGAAGAGCAGGATTTTCCTTCGAATACATTGCATGTTTAATGAAATGCTTAATAACTTCAACAAAACATTCGGAGTTCTTCCAGCCGTTTCGCAGCAAGTCCTTTACTGCCTGGTGGAGCACCAATAATTATAAATGGTTTAAACTCGATTCTCGGGAAAATCATAACAGGTGGTATGCTGTTCCCTGTGGCACATACAATGCAACTAGTGTTCTCCACTCTCCACTAGTTGCCTCAGAAACTTGCTCCTCACCTTTCTTAGCCAACACTTTCAAACTCTTTTGTACAGTCGAAGTACTAGTTTCATCGAGATTAAACACATTTTCGAAGCTTGCAGCACGGATCCTGATCTCGTGAAGATTATTTAAAAAATAACTCTGCAGCAGCTTATTAAAACTAGCAGCTCTACCTAACCTACATCCTTCCGGTGTCCTTAAGGATTGCTCAGGAAACGAACTACGAAACATTTTCATCGTGCTGTCTGATGTTGATTTTTCTTTTCTTCATGATTGTGGGACTTTCAAATTGTTTCTCAACGCCAGTTGAAATACTAAGTGTCTATATTCTTTCAATGAAAATCCATAGAATAGTTTTGAGCACTTCATAGTGTACCAACAAAGTTGTTTTTCTAGGTCCGGTAGGAGAATTTGATTAACTCGATAGTTTTGGCTCATTCTTGTATCCTGATTTCTCATGAAAGCTTCAACGTATCTCCTCAATGTTTGGAGCTTTACAACTTTAATACTAGCAGCTTCTCCAAGAGATTTGCCGTCATTGACAAAGAAGTAGCACCGCCTCTTTCATTGTTCCTGCTGGTGTTCTTCCTATTATCTTCTCAGTTTTTTATTATCTGCAACTATTATCGAGGCACTATTATCTGCAACGACAAGAAACACAGTTACTGTTATAATACTTTTTTTAAAAAATAATAGTTTCTTCATAATCTATGACAGAACATAGTATTGTAAGTTTCATTGTGGCTTGCAGGCAGGGTCACACATATATTACAAGGGGCATTATATCGCATGATGCATTGAGGTCTGGGGAGCATGTTCCATATTTAAGCCTTTGCTACGTAACTAGATGTGGACCAGCAATTCTTCTCCCAAAAATTTTTCGTAATCCATAGGTTTGGTTACTTAAGTTAAAATAGAGCTAAATATTGTTGGCCTACATCTGCGAAACAAAATCCATAATATTCAGATCGTGAGCTCAAGACTCTAACATTCTCTTTCCGCGATGTTTGTAGCTATTATTAAACTGGAATATGTGGTTTGTTTAGTTATGTTATTCTTTCGTTCATGAAATAATAATAATAATAATAATAATAATAATAATAATAATAATAATAATAATAATAATAATAATAATAATAATAATAATTATTATTATTATTATTATTATTATTATTATTATTATTATTATTATTATTATTATTATTATTATTATTATTACTTTGGAATTGCTCCTCCATTTTGCCGACTCTAGAAAATTCCAATAGAGCTGATTGCGCTAGAATATCCTCATCTGATTACTGACAACATATATGCAGGAAATTTTAACGTATTTTAACATTGTTCCAAAAACCATAAATATAATAGGAACAGTGAGACGTCTCACTGTTCCTAAAATGCTTCAGCCTCACTGTTATTTTTATGAACCACTCTGACCTCAAACCGGAAAAATGGAAACTACTCAAAGAACATGAATTGGATATCTTAAAACCTTTACTAACTAATCATAATAACTGAAACTCTTTAAAACACAAGATAGTAACTTCAGATGAACTTGTACTAAGCGTGAATTCTCATTTCCTGGTCGGAAGCACTAGTAAATTTACATTTTTCCTTTCTTTTTACTTCCACTGAGGAGCTGCTACCTTAACCTCACTCGGCCATCTGCAAACACACTTTGATCAATGTTACTAACCAACAGCGTTGTAAATTCACTAAACATTGTCATTGTCTTACTGTTCTGTCTGTCTCACTGTACCACCGCTTCCTCTACCATGTTAAATAAAGATGTTCTAAATCTATTTGTAATAAAATGTATTTGTTACTTTTTTCATCTTTACGCTTCCTATGTTGTGCAAAATTACCACGTGCTCCTGAAGATTTAGCAGTGGATGCATTTAACTATTTCCATGCAAGGGTAAAAAGAATAATTGAATTCAAAGAATTTCAAGCCTTTTTTTGAAGTAAAACCTTTCAAACTTTTACATCCTAGTCAGACAAAATAGTTGTTCTTACTTACGGTGGTTGTTCGTTCTGGAGCAACATGATGCGCTAATGCAGTTGTTTCGGATAGATTACTAGCCGTTGAAACCATCCTTCAAAGACAGAATGATCCGTTTAATAAACTTTATCTTGAATTCGTTTCGCCTATCTCCAACACCTTAAACAAACAAAAGCAGAGTGAGAAACCACAACTTGATAAGCTGCGAACAATTGTATTTACGTATATGAAGGCCATCTTCCGGAATGTTTCATGAAATCAAAATACCTTCAGTCGACAGCAATGGAAAATGTAGACTTCAGAAACCCCCGGGGAGTTCTAATCTATAGATGAAATATATTTGTAGCAAAAGTTTTCCTATCCATGTCATCAAAAATTTCCCAAATAATGGACTGCGAGATTTCAAACTCAGGTGTCATGGATTCTATATTGAAGCAGAACACCAAATTCGGTAGAGATATATGCTCCATGATCCCTTCATGAAACATTTAGAGATAATTAGCCCATCAAATGTGGTAAACAAATCTTCACAATCAATTGCTCCTATCGTAGTTGACTTTTCTAGCATTATAGAACAGAGTAAATTCTAGGAAGTAGACACAGAGTGGTGGTTATTGCGAAACACAGATTTGCAAACTGAAAATGATGTTTCTGTTCAATATTTTCGGATGCTCGTCAGTTAAAAAAAAAAAAAAAAAAAAAAAGTATGCAGCTAACTAGTTAATGTTTCCGAATTTGTTCGCATTTGTTGTCTGTGCTCTACCTTTCTCACTCAAGTGCCGCTGTAGAAAAATTGTTTTCTATCATAAATTAGATGAAGACAAACCAAAAGAACAAACTGAGTACTCAAACTTTGCAAGGATTGCTGCACACAAAAAGGTTCACTTCCAACACCTCATGCTGAAGATTTCCTGTAAATCACTCTCCTACCAGCAGAGTCAATGTTAATATGTATGGAGATGAAGAAGATTAGCTTTTGTATCTAAGTATAATCATTGATGATTCACTGTTTGCTTCGTAAAAAAAAAATCTTTCTAATTAACATCTTTAGATAGTAAGTTGTCTCTCCTGGATTTTGGATTAAAAAAAAATCCTGATTTTTCGAAAAATTGGTTGGCAACATTGCTACTGAGATTCTGAATAGATACATAGCCAAACAAAAGCTAGTTTTTATTATATTGTTTCAGTTCTTATTAATATGAAAATCTTACAAGAATTCTACTATTCTAAGAAATACAAAAAGGAAAGGAAAAAGAGAAGAAAATGGGATTGGATTCGGTGTCAAAATGATATACGAGTTTGCAGTCCTTCATTCTACTCATTCATCCATAATGCTTCCGTCGGACGAGCTTCCTATTTTTTACCATAAGTTCAGATTTTTAAGATTTTTCTAACTGTAGTGCGTTGCTTTAAGCCTCAAAAGAAGAGTTTTCGTTTGTTTCTATATTTGTGTACGAAATCTTGAAGTCAGAAGTTAATGTATGTTTGACAGACATTCTAGACACCAGGTTTGAACCAACATATTTAACATTTTAGGCCCTTCACTCCTCCCTTCCGTCCCTTACCTATCTCCTTTAACGGAAATTCTGAATTTCCCTTCACTTCTACAATAATCCCTCGAAGTTACGATTACCATGGTTCTCTCAATCGAGCTTAATTTTGTTTTCTCGCTTATACTTTTATAATATTTTAATATTTTGGGGGGATGGGAGGCACATTTTCTTACAATGAATGCTTTCTATCATCTTCACCTACTAATCACTCAACTTTAGCCAAAGACGAAAAAATTGTAACAAACGCGAAAAATTGTGTATTACAATATACGCGCAAGATTTAGTGTGCATGAGTGTATATCTTTCAATGGGTGTATAAAGATTCTCCAATGAGCATATACGAGCCAATCACTTGAGGGAGCCCCTGAAAATGTCCTCCTCTCCATCCTCGCCCCACGTTGGGTCTGCGGATCAATTATCGCCGCCCTTGACCTACCTTCTATTAGATTTATGTGTATGGCAAGAAAACTGCATTATTTTAGTGTGCAGTTTTCCAGGCAACTTCCGTAATAAGCTTTCTCGGATTGAGCGCCTCGTTTCTACAGATAACCCTACTAACGCTTAAGTTGTTTAAAAATTTTTTATAAAAATATCCTCTCATAACCAGAGATGGAGTGGATCAGTGGATCGTAGGTCAAAATTTGTGAGTGGATCATGGGTTAACAGAACGTGACCCACTGCGATCCACCGTGACTCACTGACCAACTCTAACCTACTACGGCACACCGACCCACTCTGCTCGGTGCATTGTAGACAGCATCTTCTGAAACTGGTCAATTTGTTTACGTTTTACTTTCAAGGCCTCCATTTTTCTTCCCTCTTCATTTATTTCTATTTACTTATCTGAGAAGATATATATCTAAGTGAAGAGGCATTTTTGGATATTGATATTTGTAATTGTGATAATAGACCTAGCAATAGAACTTACTACTTGGCTTTCCAGAAGCAGCCTATGCGTTTTTAGAGGAGCTGGCTGCTGGAAAAAATATATTTTTGAATCACCTGCAATATATGAATTATTATATAGAAAACTGAATGTTACTATGTGTGCGTGATCATCACGGCCAAATGCCAAAGCCAAATGAAACGACTTTTGGTATGTAGGTACACCCTAATCCCAACTGGGATGTTATCATATCGCTTTCATTATAATACATATCCTAAGACAGCGGGATGTAAGAAAAATATTTATTTAATAATATTTATATGTAAGTGTTCCTGTCTACTGTTGTTCTCAGATGTTCGCTTTCTCGGGACCAAGGTGCGTTTGAGTATATCACCAGTTTAACAAGCTACAAGTCTATGTGGCCATCACAGAAGAATAGCTCGCAACCAGGGATGCACTCACTCGCTCCATAGTCATGGGAGAAAGAATCGGAACTCAGAAGACCTGCCCTACAAGTGTAATCTAAATGAAGTTTTGCACAACGGAAAAAAAATATAAATAAAGAAACTCGAAAATTTTGAAAAAGTAAATAAAAAAAAATCTCAGGATTCGTGACATTCACTGATGGGTTCCCCGTGGATGGATATCATTTCCCTTCGATGATTCGTTTATCAGATTGATAGGAAGACGCACTATTTTGATCTTGACCGAAATCATGTTTTACTATCAAAAAAAAAAAAATCTACTCTACTGTATCCTTTCTATATGAAATAAAACATAATTGTCAACCAGAAGCTTTTACTTGTTTCACCGAAGCTCTTCGTTATACAAACTTGTTACATTCATTTTAGGGGCACAACGATACATCGCATTATGCTTTAAAGAACTATATTACCGTGCATGTCACAATTCGTGACCAGATATATTGAAATATTACACGCACACAAACTCTCATAAACATTCAATTTATTACATATTCCCAATATTCAATATTTTCTTATTAATATTCACTCATTCTCAACTATATCAAGGAATGTGCCTCTTATTCTGGCATTCACATCTTCCATTAAAAAAAAAATCATAAATCATATGTTTTAGCTGTTCACAGCAGCTACTATTACCAGGCACCCTTTTCACATATTTATTTATTTCTTGCCTACACATACTATTACAAAAATACACATGAAATTACTAAATCCTTAACCTACACTAACCTAAAACACATTCACACTACACACTCACACCAACAAATTTGTTTATATACCGTAAAAACGTTTTGGTTGGCAGTCCAGGCCAAATTTCTTTTAATGGGAATCGAATTTGTTACTTTTAAAAATGAATATTCTCACGGTGTAGAAAACCAATTGCCCCTATCGAAAAACTTGTGACAAAACGACCTATCGTGCTTCTTTTATCAAAGTACAGCTTCGGTTTATTTTCTAATACTTTACGGATACGTTAGAGGTTTAAAAAAAAACTTTAAAATATATATTGTATATATGTTCTATACCGGAGAACGTCATTCCTATCTTATTTGTCTAGCTTGGTTACAATAGACAGCCAAACGATGCATAGCCAAATAAAAAAAAATCACAATAATAAAGAATACTGCATATAACCTTACACAAGATTTAGGCTTTCTTTGAATTACAGGAATTTAGATGGTCACTCTAAACGAAAATTTTACACTCGCATGTATATATTCCGTCAGTAGTTCGTTCTACCTTTTATCCCCCCCCCCCCCGTTTCGAGATAAGCTTAAGCCGTCACATATTGTCTCAGTAATTGTATAGATCCTACGGGAAAGGAATTTACGAAGACATGGTTATATTATTATAATTCACTGAATACCATATTCCAACTGTATAACTTGGTGAATTTCGAGGTTGAAAAAAAAAATTCCAAATCCAGACTACCAAGTTACTTCGATTGAAACCACTTCAGAAATAAAGTAAAACATTACTTACAGTTTGGTGAGTTTATGCGAACAAACAATCCAATGGCTGTCGTTACGAGTACCAATTCCTATTAACTATTTTTATTAATTTTCGTGGTGAATTTCATGGTTCCAGGAGAAAACAACTATCACTCACACCCTTTATAATATGCAGTCCAACCTGAAACAGTTAATATCCATTAACCATCACGGTTCTTCAAAAAAATCAGAGTTCTACTATGTAGAAATCAGCTTTCGTTCATAGTTCATGGAGACGACAATTCACATTGGGCTGCTTCACTAATTCTCCTCGCTACTCGCTCCGTTCCGTCCAAACAAATAACACAAAAAATATCGCAAATTTTGCAATTGAACTCTTTTAGATCTTTTAGTAGAAAAATCCGGGATATAGTATACGTAAAGCCGCGTCAGTTCCCGAAGGAGCTGGACGCTCATACTTTTAGGGATTATTCATTGAGTATCTACGAACTTACCAAGGGGGTAACAAAGCGACTTTGATTTACTTATCGACTGATACGAAAATAAAAAAGAACGTACCTGTACTTTATATCTGCATGTGTAGTGCCCTTGTACTTTATCTATGACTATGTGTGTGTGGGGGAGGGAATTTAACGCATATCGCATGTCTTGTGCACATGGATACTTCTTTCTATTGCACTACGTAGAAAATTTATGGTATTTCATGTAGAAGTGGTAATAGAACACAGAATAAAAGCAGATCACGGCGTTCTCATGTATACTATTACCAAAATCCGTTCTGTAGCGGCTTTCTTTACCACTTTATTCTGATAATATCTGACGGGCAGTAACTGGGGAGTGCTCTCTTGAGGCTGACGCCATTAAAGTACAACAATGTGACGAAATTGTACGAGGATTGAAGATGAGCTAATTATCAGAGACTTCAAAGGAAAGCGACCAATTATAGATAATTCTGTAAATCTTGTGCTACTGACGTCACACAAGACAAGATTGAAGATGATGCACCAAAACCGAGTGAATTTTGACGATTTTCTATCAAGATGGCTGAAAATCTAAAGAATTTTATGAAGGATAATTTTAGAATAAAATTTTAAAGAAATTTCTGGGAGAGTTTTCAGAATGTTTGGAGATAGGAAAAGCGTTCTACAGATGAAAAATAAAAGAAATAAGCAGAATTTTTAAAGAAATATAGGAAATTAAGATAGAAATGAACAAAACATAGACATTAAATACGAAATAAAATCCTAAACCTATTTTAATGCACTTCCTAACTTAATTCTACCTTCTAATATTACAAGAAAAATTAAATGACAACATTACATCCTTACATATCCTACATCATATATTATTCTACACTATTATAAAGCGCGTTCGAAAATTTTTCAACATGATAACTCCATGTTGGGAGGTATCAGGGAGCCCGAATTTTTTTCGAAAAATTGAGCATCTCAGGAGCCGTTCAACTTAAGGAGCTGCAGTTCAGTATATTTCGCAGCCTTGTTTTATTGTAAGTGTGAACTCCTTAATCAGTGGACAGAAGGGTGTGGATCATGGACCAAAGTTGATGATAATGAGTTTTGGTGGGTGGTCAGAGAGAGTGGGTCATGTTGCGTCGTGGATTACGGTGGGTGGTGGGTCAGTAGGATAAGTTTTATTTAACTCACGCCATTTCTGATCACAATAGACGCGAATGATGAGCCAGTTAAAAAAATGTTGCATGAATAATACAAGGCTTTACTCTTTTAATTAATAATATAAAGATTATTAATACCTTAGTTCTAGCAAGTAATTATACTTTGCCCTAGAATTAGGAGTGGTTTAAGCAGTTGCTAAATGTCTAAAAATGCCTAGACTGAAGAATACTTAAGTTTCTTCATTTCATATGCAGACTCTTGTTGGTTGTCATCAATACTTTCGTGACTTATATTGTTTTTATACTGACTTGAGCGTTTGGCTTCTTGCTACAAGACTCCGTCTGTCGCAGGAATAGGAATTAATATGATCAAATGAACGGCCAGTTAAATGATCTTGTAATCCAGCTGCCTTAGAGGAAATATAGTGCAATGGGGAATGGTCCTTCTACAAAGCGTTGATCTTAGATGATGAACCGGATTCAATCCCAAGTCGTTGATCTGAATTCATGGCAATAGTGGGTTCTGTCCTTCATAATCCCTGTGTTGCATAACGATGCATACACAGAAACTCGAATGGAGTTAAATGAGCATTCCAGTTTCGTATCCCACGTTCATGCCTTTTAAGCTAAAGGAGATGGGTGATTAAGGGAAGTGAATAAAGGTATAACTGATGGAATTCCAATGTTGGGGAAACGGGAGAACCCGCAGATCTCGTGTCACCAAGGATCGAATCAGGGAACCCCTGCACTAGATATTAGCCCTCTACCACTGTACCAACATGGTTCCCTCTCCTCCACACACATATTTTATTTATTTATAAAAAGGTAAAATACTCATTTCTCAGTTTCCATATACGTGGAATCCCTGATCCTAATTTCTAAGCTATCCCTTGACTTCGAAGTCACTAACTTCTACTTTCTTGTAGAATCAAATTACTGAGGAACAAACTGACAACTTTAGCCATTCTGTATTTCTCTAATACTCCGCCTGATCCCGCTCGGAAATAGTTATAAAATTTTCCCTCGAGCAGAACACTCATACACAAATGTTGTATTGATCTGGCTTTAATATGTAAATATTGTTAGTTTATTCTTTATGTTATGCCTAATATAGGATATTGTAAAGCATTGTTGATAGAATTAGAGTTTCAATTCTTGTGCTCAGTGTTATCGTTACTAAGAGCCTGAAAATTCAGTGCAGTGATATTGATCTTTGTTAGCAGACGTACGTTGACACGTTCTCCAAAAAGAAAGCGATGACTGATTGGAAGAAAACTTCTTTTCTTGCAAAATTCGAGCAATCATTTCCTTATATTGACGACGCACCCTTAACAATCAGCTGCGAGCGAAGATGTAGAGAATACCAAAGCTACGACAGCAACGGCAACTTAATATATACGTATCGCTTTGATGAAGAAGTTGTAAGACCATCGTTCATATATACTGTAACTGGTTTCGCTGTTTTCTGGTTCTCGCTTGAAGAGATGAAGTTTAAGGGAATCCTTCCATACGTTAGTGTGAGAACTGATCTACGTACATTTCGTGAACTACATAAGGATCCTTCAATGCAAAGAATAGATTCCGATCTGTCTTCCACCTCATTGAGTGACACACAGAGTGGCTCCACTTGGTATTTAAAAATAGAAAACGATGAAGGAGAAGAACAGAAATTTGACATTTTTCAGTTTTCGAAGCTTGTATTTGCAGGGATTCATACACACAATTCCCTTACTACCATTGGATCAGATGATGATATTAACCAACTATCAGGAGATGATTTGAGCGAGATCCCGGAATCTGAATTCGATGGAATAATCTTCAACTCCAGTACAGAAAGCTTAAGTTCATGCCAGAAGAAAAGACAGAAGAAACCATGGTGGAAAAGACTGTTGTGTTGCTGTAGTGGTGGTTGTCGTTAAGGAAACGCTTGTTATACGATGAGAACCGTCCAGAAGAACTAGAGACGCCTCCAATAGGGGAGAATATTTGGCAAATGTTAACTACGCCGACAGCAGTAATAATAGAACCCCTATACCAAAGATCAGATTGCACTGTTAATCATTTTGGAAGATAAAAAAAAAAGAAGAAAATTATGAATATAGCTGCCGTGCCTTGGCTCACATAATGGACTTTAGGAGAAATGGAAAATATTTGCAAAACTTTTCGGCTACTTGTACAACAATAATGCAGCTCAGTATGTATAAGAATTTGACTGGGAAGTTAACTTGATGAGAATGGATTCAACAGTTCTGTTAGAAATTATTGAACCAACCGAATATCCGGTGCTTAATATGAAATACTTTCTTTACTAATGAGGCTACCACAAGTGGACCATAACATGTGTTGTGTTAAGTTTTAATTGTATAGCAGCTTTCTTGTATAATATTGTTGTGTAAAGAAGTGTTACAACTTCTGTCATTGTTTGATGTATTTAAGGAAGACTTTGTAAATCCATATCCAGATGATTCAAATGAATTGTAAACACATGTGGATGCCCAGGAAATGAAGAAAGTAATTTAATTTTGGAAAAGAAAACGGAATTTCGAAGAAGAATCTGAAAGAGGGTCAAGAATAGGATGAGAACTGGTTGAAAGTATGAGAATCGTAAAAGCGTTGAAAAGAATGAAGCTGGAAAAGCATGCTGAGAAACAGTTTAAAAGATTTATTGAAATAACATATTTTCTTTCGCATGTTTAGATAAATACTCAAACGAAAAACGAAGACAACAAATTAATAATTGTTTTCCGTAACTGCAACCATATTAGATGGAATAATCTGCGATAAATTTGTCATTTTTATTTTGGATTTTAAAAAGTATTTAAAAAAACATACGTTGCATTAACCTGACTTATTATTCATAATGCTTTTGAAATTATGAAATACTTTACCAATTCACTGTATAACAGTGGTTCCCAACGGAGGATTCTCAATCTTTGTTTAGGGGCCGCGGTGGCTCAGTGGTATAGCGTTCACATCTGGTTCATGGGGTCCTTCGTTCGATCCTAGTTCACGCCAAGTGGACTTTGAGGTGCACGTACACCGTGTGCGTGGTTTTCCTCGGGATTCTCCCGTTTCCTCCCACTTTCTTCATTCCACCATTTCATTCATTTCTCACCATCACCGTCTCCTTTAGACTAGCCGGCATACCAGTGGAACGTAATATTCAAAGATTTCATTTCAATCTGTGTTTACAATGTTAACAAGATGTCAGTAAAATTTGATAAAATTTTTAATGACGAATGGCGGACAAAGGTTTTGATATGCAGCCAGCCCTCACTTAAATAGATCGTTCAAGGGTTTTGCGCAATTTGAAATTTACGTAAATCTAATTTCTTTTATCATAACCATTTTCGTAAACAAGTATAAAAATCAACAAATTACGCCAAATTAGCAGTTGTTCCAGTCTCACTCACTAGATTGCTCACAAGATAGAATTTAGAAATTTAATTATATTTCTTATTTCAGATGTAAGTGCCATTCGTAAGCTTTACTTATATTGGCAACTTCCTACGTAACTCAATTTGCATATATCGAATTGATAACTCGTGGACTGACTGTACAATCCGCATCTCAGGAGATTGCAAGGCTACGGAGTTCGGTCTTAGTGACCCTTCAAGCTGAGTTTCTCCACCCACTACCGGCTGTGAAGAATTTTTACAGGGTGGCCAGTCTTATATCTAAATTTACTTCTAGAAATCACAATTCAAGGAAACAAAAAAGATGCAAGTGATGGAATGAATATTAAATGGTTAGAATGTAATGACGTAATTACATAATTTAATAAAGGTAAAAAGTACTTTCAATTACACCAGAAACTGAATCCATTATATGAACTAGCTAATCCTTAATAGCCTATGGTTTTCTCTCTTCAGTTTCTATTTACATGTTTAACCTCGATAAGCTGATTTCGTTAAAATAGTGGAAATCTATGTGTAAAGTAATTTTTGTCTAAAGATAGAGATAACCCTTTTCGAAATTATCTTTGTCGTTAGCTGAATTCACTTTCTTAGGCAAAGTTTGTTGATGTAATTAATCCTTATTACGTATAAAAGGGAAACGGCTCAGCCTGTGAGTAACGCTAATTCTTAATAATTCATAATCATGCTTAGACACCAATATTGCTAAACGGAATGTAACACGATGATTTATTCTTTAGAAAAATAAATAAACAAAATGTAGCAAAGGCAACTGACTTGGCGGATATCAGTAAACACTTCAAAAACTGCACTGAACTGATCAAATCCTATTCACTAACTGTAAGACGAACACACGACTAACGCTATTTCTTGAAATACAAGGGTCTTGAAGAAAACGAAGCAAGGGATGTGGTGTTAGGTGTGTGCATTGTCCATTCTCAGCATGGCACTTGACACAATCTGTTTCACATTTATCACATGGCTACGTGTTCACATTTGTGAAGAATACTCTTATTTTACGATAATTTAGAACTTGTTTTAAGTTCTCCCACTGAACTTTTTTTTTTTTTTTTTTTTTTTTTTTTTTTTTTTTTAAGTGTGTATCCATTCGTGCTTCAAGATCTTTAGTCACTTATTGACGAGTCATCCATATAAAGTATCCTACGATAGAGAAAAATTAAGAGGTCTAACTGCAACGTTATCGTTTTACTTGACCGAGATCTCGCTTCTATGTTGGATGCCAAATACCCAGGCCCGAATTTATATATTGTTCGCCCCCGTGCTCTAAATAATAACCCCCCCCCTTCCGAAAACGAGCAATATTAAAATTGAATTCACAGTTTTTGGGAGTCGCTGAGATTAATAAGTGACAGTTTTAATCCAATTGAACTTCAAGGTCATACTTCACTCCCCAGGAAGGGGGCGAGATTTTAAAAGTAATCCAAAACGACAGATATTAGTGTTGAATTCATAGTTTTCGAGATTGCTGAGTTTAACGATATCAGTTTTCATGATGTTCACGTTCATCCTTACCCCTTGGGGTTGGGGGTGGGGGAGAAGAGGATGTTTTTTTTTTATAATGATCAGATAAGTTAGCTAATTAGTACCTACTGTAATTAAACACATTAATATATTTCTCGCGCTTGCGCTGGACTCTGCGGGTTGCAAGTCTTAAATATTACTTTATTGTGAATCTTTTTTTTTAATCAAAATTTCGCCGCCCCCTAAATTCTGCCGTCCTGTGCTTGAGCACAGAATAGCACTTACCTGAATACGGGTCTGCAAATACCCAAACTCTTATTGTTTTCCATTTTCATATCAGACAAATGTTGAGACCGGCACTTACAAAAGCTCCGAGCCACTTTCTTCCTCATTTTATGTCATAAAATGTAAGCCGGTATTAGGACTTGAGATAAAAGTGTACTTGCAAGATGCCATCGCGTACTTTTGAACTTGCACAGCGAAATTACTGTATAATATGTTTTTATTTCTGTAATTTTTTTTTTGTATTATATGTTACTTCCTTTATTAGTGGGCACTAATTTGTTTCTATGTCGTCGAATAAATTATTTTCGTTGTGCACTTTGCTGCAAATACCCTTACAGCAAGAAGCCGGTTCGTTCTTAAGATATGGACAGAGGTAAGTAGTATTTTGCTTGTAATTTCAGGTGGCATGATAGTGTGGGGGTAACGTAATGGAATTATGAATAGTACAGCTATCCAACATAGGTTTAAATCCTGTTCACACAAAAGTTGATTTTTTTTTTTTACCAAGTGATTGTGAACAATCGACTTCTTATTCTAGACGACCAATACTTGAGAATGTGATAGTAAACACCTTTAGGAATGTCAGTTGGGAAAAGGCAATGGAATTACCAGAACATTCTAAATACCTCAGGGTCAATCCATGCAAAGTGATTGAGAAAGAAGAAAAATTGCCACTCGACCTTTTCAAAAAAATCTAATTTTTTCATGAATGTTTAACCTATATCAGGATATTTCAAAATCACAATTAATTATTTTTTTTTACAACATCGAACGGCGACGCAGGGGCTGCCGGCATTTTGCTTTTTTTTCTTTCTTCGATTTTAGGTATTTACGTTCTTTTGAATATCTCAGCATGTATTTGTCCTACCGAATTGAAAATTACTGGACGTCTCCAATTCATGCAGAGCCACAACTTTAATCTCTTAACATTTTTGCTTAAAACCCTTGAAGGAGGTGAAACCAGGGCCTACAGTAGCAACATTTTTGGACATTGAAAACATGTTTGGGAAGAGGAAACAACCGACATAGAGGTCTGAATTTGTGAGTGCATGTAGTCTGGGGTCTGGGGTCTGGGGCATGTAGTCTGGGTGTAGTTTGAAATTAGAATTTCGCTCATGCTCTTAGCTTTTTTGGTGGGAGAGAGGAAAGGAGGAGAGAGGAAAGGAGGAGAGAGAGGGGGTCTCTTCAGCAGACACGATTATGGGATAAGAAGATGTATATTGGATGGCCTAGCTGCACAGCGTTAGCTGTCGCAGTTTTTTTAGATGCGGAGTGTACTATTCTGGCACGTGATAAATAACGTACAATCTAGGTCATGTTTGACACGTCCGTTTTGGCAAAATTTTGTTACGTGATAAATACGTTCCATATTTTCAAAAAACGTCATTCATTTTGCATTCGAACTCCTCAAGAACACTTGTTTATGACGTGTGCTGCTTGGGATGGCGATATTTGTTGGAACGGAAAGTGGTTAATTACAACCACTTCTAGTTTCAACAGAAAGTTAGGGGAGTAAATAGAATCTACTTTTGGAAAGATGAACCGATTGCAAAATAAATAAATAAATAAATAAAAATAAAATAAAAAATAAAGATATCTGACTGTTTTTGCTCTACGAAAATCAGTATTGGAACAGGAAGAAGTAGTAAATTTCAAGCACTCCCTAGTTTGGTAGATTGTTTGGAGTTTTAAAGGCATGTTCTTTTGACACCCTAAATCATTTGCAGATAACCGCTTGTAGCTATACATTAACAAGTTTTGTTCTATGACGATAGATGTTAAAACCGGAAATGGTTAATTTGAACCACTTCCGATTTAAACAGAGGGTTAATGGAAACCTATTCATGATAATCTGAATCAATTGCAAAAAGCTGGATTTTGATATCACTAACCATTTTTGCTCTATGAAAATCAATATTTATACCTTAAGTAGTAGTAAATTTCGACCTTTTCGGTTTTGGTAGAGTGTTGCAGGTTGTGGTGGTACCTTGCCTTATAACAGAGAATCGTCTTAAATAAAACAGCTTTTTGTTATCTGTTACCGTTTTCGTTCTGTGACGATAAAGGTTGAAACTGGAAGTTGCTAATTTGAACTACTTCTGGCTTGAGAAGAAAGGTGATGGATAAGATAGAACCTATTTCTGGAACGCTGATCCCATACATAAAACGGCATCTCCATATCTCTTGCCGCTTTTGGTCTATGGAAATGTATATTGAAATCGAAAGTAATATTAAATTTGAACCACTTCCGGTTTCGGTAGAGTATTCAGGATAGTCATGATAAGTTGCGTTGAGATCTGTTAACCCATTTTTGTTTTATGGCGATTAACGTTGAAACTGTAAATGGCTAATTTGAACCACTTCCAGTTTGAATAGAAAGTTAACAGAGGAGATGCATGCTGTTCTTCCGACGCTGAAACGATTGCAAGAAACCGTATCTCGATATCTCTAACCGTTTTTGCTCTGATATTTGACGACAAACGGCCAACCGGACGAAGGTGTTCTAAAAATGACTTCCGGTACTTATGCATAGCATAGTTTGGAAGTCTAATAATTTACTGAGTAGAATATATGTCAATATACAGGGAGTAGGAGATGTAAAGAACTATATACAGGCTACACGTAGTCGCCTTGCCAGTTTAAGTAAGTGTCTCAGTGCGTTAATAGATTATTATGAATACTGTGATCGAAGTACATACGTTGTTGTTCTTTTCGGAATCAGTCTTTACGGACATCAGCATAAGTCTAATTACCGAATCGGTGGCTCTTTAGAGCTTTTTTCAGCTGCTCGAAGAAATGATAGTTGCAAGACGATAATTTGGTGCTGTACGGTAGATGATTGAGGATCTCCCGGAGGGAACACCTCATCATATCTTTATGTGCATAGTTATAGTATAGGCACTACAGCGTCTGAATACTGTAATGAGTGACAAGGACACTTCGGACGCAGAATAAAACCATTTAATGAACTATCCAAGAAAACCCACTGATACTATGCTGTTCATGGGATCAAAATAGTAATATTTTGCATCAAAGGTAAGCGCTCTACCACTGTTTTAAAGGTTTTTCAACTTCAGTGGCGGATTTAGCCTGGGAGGCTTAGGCCCCCAAAGAGAATTCGTTTCCTGAGGGATACATGTCATACAACTGATCGATAAATTATATTCTCTTATTATTACAACGTAATCCTTGGTATTGTTGTTAATATTAATTGACTTCTACTTATTCTTGCCGTAAATACACCCTCAGAAATGAATATGTTAATTATTGTCCAATTTCGTAACTATTTATATAAGTTGTTGTAACGACAAACCACAAAGAAAATATTTCGAGTTTCTAATATCATATATTTTCATCTTTATAGACTACGCATGCGCAATGCGCATGTCTAGATTTCCGAAATTGCTACATTTATTTTTCTCTCACCCGATGTATTGGGGTGATATTAGTTAATCATACCCAAATCAACTTATTAGTTGAACTCCAAGCAGACTCTGAACATCAAAAATTCACCCTCCTTAGTACAGAACTAATACAACACTAACTAATCTCGTGACTAACGTTTGATTAACGAATTCTCTCTGAATATCGACCAAGGAAACTATTTCTATAGGTTAGAAATTGTAAAGTGTAAGTTTGCTATTACATCACATTATTTAGGAAAATGTGATACTATAGATTGACGAAAACAGCTGCACTTTAATATGAAACTTGAGTGCAGAAGGAAGACTGCATTTCCCAAGACACTTTGTATGATATTATTATGGTTGAAAATATACCGTGCCGTTCACGCGTATAGTCTCTTAATATTACCCATAAAAATGGCTATTTGAGAACTTAAAAAAAGCAGTAAAGGGTGATTAAAGTTTATTCTTGCTTGAAAATTGTTTTACAAACATCTCTAGTGTAAATCAGCTCCCTCAACATGTTATTGTATTGACAAATGAGGTGGAAGAAAAAGGCAGCGAAGTGGAATTTAACTGACAAAAAAAAAAAAAAAAAAAAAAAAAAGAAAATCCTCATATACCTAGTAACTATTATGACAGAAGAACGACGTTCTTTCTCGGTCATCTTTTTCCGATAGGAAGCAGAATAACGTAAACAGAGAGTGTGTAGCCAGAGCCACTGTCAAAGCTGATCAAAAAAATAAGAAGGAAAAAGACCTTTTGACTGAGTACTAAACAGCAATATTAGGGTGATTAAGGGAAAGAGTGAACAATTTGTAATCGCTTTTGATACCGACAACCAAAGAACATCATAGGTTGTAGCGTTTCAGGTAGGTATACATTTCATTCTCTCTCTTTCTTACTTTTTTTTTCTATTTTTTTAACGTTGCAGCGTGTACGTATTTTGTTGACATGATTAAGTAAAAAGGAAACTGGCGTAACGCTATTAGTAACAGACCAAATGAGAAAGATACAAAAGAAAAAAGCGTGGGAGGTGCTAGAAAAAGGATTATTGTATCATGCATGATAGCGAAGAACTTCGTTAGAAGTATATGCGTAACATAAGATAAAAGAAAAAGAAAAATCACGTCATGAATGCGCGCGCACATCCATTTGGATAGCGTATATATATGTATAAACAGAAAATGTGGCGGGTTAGAGAAGGTGTGGGGGCGAAAGCGAAGAAGTAGCGGGTAGAAGGGGAGACGAGGGTGTTTCAAGAAGCGTAACAAATTTCACAAAGCAAATTGGAGCTTAATGACATAGGCGGTGTTTTCACACACACCAATGTTATATAATGTAGTGTACAATATTTTAAAGACAGAAGAACGAAAGAGGACAGCCTAGCTGACAGGAAAAGGAGGGGGAGGGACAAGTGGGTTACACCTAACTGACACAATCAATGGTTCTTTGTTTTTTTTAAATGCATCTTCTAAAAAAGGTTATTATATGTATAGATAATCTACAAAATCGTCGAGCAACGTACTTGTCGGCGACCTTACTAATACTAACCAAAGATCCATTAATCTATAAATTCTTCTCTATCTCTTCTTCGAAATATTTCGTTTCGTATGTTCATTTTCTTTTCTTTGTTTTACCTGTGCTGTCTAAAAGGTTCTTTTACTTTATTTTTCCTCCTTCCTTCCCCTCTTTCTTGAAGCTAATTTGTTTTTGGAGAATGTCACGAAACGCCAATGATGGATCATTAATTCCTGAGAGGTAATTTCTAAGCTGTTAAAAAATTTAAAGAAGAAGAAGAAGAAATCATTTGCCCCTTTTCTCTTAAGATTAACACAGTAGATGAGTGTATGTTTTTAAGTCTGTGACCTATGTGCGTATATTTCAACAAACATAACTACAGTAAGATAAAACTAATACGTTATTCTCATTTAGATTATTTATAAGTTTATGCATAAACTACCATATATAATATTAATATGAGTTATAAGACCTAATTTTGCGGCCTATATTGATATCTGAATTTCATCAACACAGAATTTCACCAAGGGGGGCTGGGTTTAAGGTTGGTGTAAATGGACAAGTTTTGCCGACAGATGTCACTATAGTCTTCGTATCTCTCTCATGTATTTTTTAAACCTTTCATGAAAATTTGCAATTTCTCTTACAAATTTCAACCTACAGACTTCAAATTTTTAGACAAGGAACTTCATAACCTATCGAAGGCAACAATCCGTGACCGTGCCGATTTTTTAAATTTAGAATTTTTTCATTGTTGAAACAGTTACACTGTTAAAGCTTTGGATATCCATGTCAACAATGAAGAAAATCGGCACGGATTCTTGCTTTTGATAGGTTATGAAGTTCCTTCTCTAAAAATTTCAAATTTGTAGGTTGAAGTTTGTAAGGGAAATTGTAAATTTTCTTGAAAGGTAATATATATATATATGAAAGAGATACGAAGACTGTAGTGACATCTATCAACAAAATTTCCCACTTTAAATCAACCTTAACACTTTTAGAATTTTTGGCTTTTAAGGAAAGTTTCAGACTTTCAGTTAAACAGCTACTGCATCATCACTATTTATCCTAGGATCATGGTTCGTACCTCATTCTCTTCAAAATAAAGCAATCTTGCAAACGGTACCATTTGCAGGTCCCCCCTTATCACATACCTGAAAAGGGAAATTTGAGAAAGATGGGGATTTTTTTCTGAAAAAATCTCTTTTTCAAAAGTTTAGGTCTCTCTGGATCGGTTCTGTGTTCACGTACGGATCTCAAAATCACCTGAAAAATACTAAGTAGTGCGCGCAATGAGTGTGCAAAACTTCAATCTGATATCTTGAAAGCTGAGGGGAAGGAAAATATTTCCCTTAAGCATAACAAAAAAGACACATTAGATAATGCAGAAAACTAAACAGGGAAAAATTTCCCCACATAAATAAAACAGATAAAGAAGAAACTTTTACTTACTTTATGATGATGGTGTGTATGCAGCTTCTGCCAGCAGACCCCGTCATCTGACATACATACAAAGGTTTGGTATTCGTTGCATATGAATATTGTCCTTTTGATATTTTTTGTTGTGTTATAGCGGGACTTGGAATTCCTTTGCTTCCCAGTTCTCACAATTGCATCCCAAGCAACATCAAGGATATGACTTCCTGACGTGCTGGGGACATACGAATGTGACGGATTAGCACTCCTAGCCTTCTCAGAATCTAAAAGCTGTTCCACTAGAGGTGTTATTGAATCCCATAAAACGTTTTAGACATTATTTGCGAGAGAACAAAATAAACCTTATGCCTTCTACTCTTGAAGGCCAAACAGATGGTACATATCTTACTACGGTAAATGTTTATTTTTTAATATCTTGTTGTAGAGGAGGTTAATATCTCTTCACGAATACCACCGCTGGATCCATGATAACGTTGTACGTAATTAACTGAGGGATTTTTAAAACTTTAGATAATATTATTAATAATAATAATAATAATAATAATAATAATAATAATAATAATAATATGGACCTACATATTGACAATACAGTAGTTGACAATACGTCGATCTATAGAAAGAAATCACACTGAGTTATGTCGGAGAAACGAGCTGACTGTGATGTCGGACCACTACGACGGATCTAGCTTGAGTTGATTTTAGTTTAGCGTCCCTTTCAGCAGCGAGGCTATATGAGACGTGGACCTACTGATTAACGTGGAATCCGAACCACATGAGCTCCCGCCGGGAATCGAACCCGGGTCTCCCACGCCAAAGGCGCGTACGCTAACCGCTTAGCCACGGAGGAGCTCACGACGGATCTAGCGTCCTGCGGGAAATGTTGGTGTAAACTATCTCGAATATGTCGCATCCTGTGAGGAAGCGTATCATTTAGCTGATGAATAATATTGAAAATGTCTTTTTTTTTCTATGATTACATAAGAATTCTTCTAGCTCCATATTCTGCAGCTGTATGTATGAATTTTCTCACAAAATAAAGCATTGGTTTATCACTGAAGCAGATCCGAGAAAGAAATTCGAGATGTGACTCAATACCAGTAACCGAGTCTGAAGTAACTGCTTATATATTCTGCAACCGCTCAACATTAGCTTTTCTACGTGGATTATAGGAGAAAAGAGAAAGAGAGAACACGAAAGGACGAAAAGCGAAAGGAGAGAAGAAAGTACGGTAATCATGAAAAAAAAAATCGAATTCAAGTTTTCAACTGATTTACACATTTAATGGCCTATAGATACCGAAAAAGTTAATTTTTTCGACATCTATCCATCTGTTTGTCCTGATGTACACTCGTCTAGGGGCCATACTGTTCAACGTATCTGAGCCAAATTTTAAACTTAAACTTTTCACGTGATGACTTCGGGCCTTTTTAAAATTTTCTTTCTACCCTAAAATAAAGTTTTTTTTTTGTCTCAATGCTGGCAATCAGCCAGCAACCGTTAGAAGGTTGCGCCTTCTGTCCGGTAATAGATTTAAACGTATTATTGGAGGTCTATAATTTTCGATGGGCTAAGGGATGTTCGTAGAGCTGGAGTAGAAGTTTCTATTTTGATTTCATTAAAAGGGATTTAGGCTTTATATTATTGGTTGACTGGTTCATTTGTATCCTTTATCTGAAACAGGAGAAAAGAGAAGGAAGAATGAAAATGAGAATTATTAAGTGCATTGTAACAACAAAACACATAGGTAATGGTTAGTGTGACAAGTGTGATCTATCTTCTGTCCAGAGACGACTCTCGACGTAATGAAGACAAAATGGGTTTCCTGTTAAGACATGAGGTGCGTCCAAATCCGGATGATCAGGAGGGAGTGTATATCGGTAAAGTGCAAACAGAAGTGATAAAGGCGTTTCCAATAGCTTGCGAGGTGGATTGTATGGAATGTCTGCTTGCATGGTAGCGAGGAGTAATGGATGTCGGGACTCAAATCTGCTAGTAATATACTTCGATCGTAAAGCTTCAATATGAAATAGAAGGTGTGGAAAAGGCAGGACTTCATAAAGCTCTTGAGTAGGACTCGGGAGCTTTATTCTATAGGATAGTCGTATGGAATGGCGTTCAAGTATTTTCAGTTTTTCATAATGGGGTTGGAGGGCGGATATCCATGCTGTGAAGCCATATGTCAGGACTGGTCGTAGGAATACTTTGTAGGTATTAAGAACAGTATTAGCTCGTAGTCCCCATGTAGTACCTGCGAGACGTTTGAGAAGATTAAGCCTATTATATGCTTTCTGTATTACATTCTGAAGGTGAGGGCGCCAAGTGAGGTGTTGATCAAAAATAATTCCCAGATATGTGACACGTTTAGTTGGATGAACCCGCGTGTTATGTACTTGGATGTTAAGTAGCAAAGGATTTCGATGTACACGAGATCTGCGTTTTGGCGGGAGAAAGACTATAGCTTGGGTTTTATCTGGGTTGAGTTTCAAACGCCATTTCGTACACCAGGTGAGAAAGCTTTGAATTGCTGTATTAATTTCAGTACTGATGCGATGGATTGTTCGGCCCAATGTAAGAAATGCAGTATCATCTGCATATTGAAAAATGTGTGTTAGGTGGCAACGGTGGCATATCTGCTACATATAGAAGATAAAGCAAAGGTGATAAGGCAGACCCTTGTGGTACTCCAGAGAAAATAAATATGGGGTGTGAGAGAGTGTCATTAAGAGCGACATATGCAATACGGTTGTGAAGAAAATTATATATAAACCTGATGTATGATATGGGAAGTCTCAGGCGGATAAGTTTATATATGAGAGCTGCATGCCATGCCATCCTTATTGAATGCCTTTTCCAGGTCGAAGAGCACTAGACAAGATGGAAATTGTGTATTAAACTGATTGGTAATAATATTAGACAGACGGAGTAACTGATCATTGATACTAAAACCGGGGCTGAAGCCAGCTTGATGTAAAGGGATGATGTTACGTTCTGATAGATAAGAATGGAGGCGTCGGACAATAATTCTTTCAAGAATTTTGCAATACAAGGAAGTAAGTTGAATAGGTCTATAAGAGGAAACAGTATTTGGTGGTTTGAGGAACATGAGAGTTTTTGAGGTCATCCACTCACAAGGAATAAAGCCTGTACGAAGGATAAACGTATAAAGGATAGCAAGAAGGTAAAACAACTGATAGAAAATAAAGGTAGTTTACTCAGGGATGAAAATTAAAAATTGCTATCTTCTCCCTGTGAGAAATAGTCCTAACGACTTTGTTTCTTTCATAAATCAAATTTTCAATAAGAACTCCATACTGTTGTAGTGGGCGCGGTGGCTTAGTGGTAGAGCATTCACTTCCGGTGCTTGGGGTCCCTGGTCCATGGTCCCTCGCGCCATGTGGACTTTGTGGTGGACAAACACCGTGCTCGTGGGTTTTCTCGCGGTTTTCCCGTTTTCTCCCACTTTCTTCATTCCACCATTTCACTCATTTCTCATTATCACCGTCTCCTTTAGCCTAACCGGCATAACCGTGGGACGTTAAATTTAAAGATTTCATTTAATTTTTCCATACTGTTGTATAAGTCATTCCTTTGGAAAAAGCCGAGAAAGGCTAGTTTACTCTTGGGGGGTAAGGTTTTTTGAACGATTCTCTCGATTGTTTAGCTATATTTCATTAATAACCATTGCAGTATGGTCTGAAGAAATCTAGTAGGGGTAGATTATTAATGGTAGTGGGTACTTTTCGAACGATTTTCACAAAAACGACTTTGGCAATTTTGTTCATATTTCACAAAAAATATTTAATCAATAACCTAACAGTATGGCATAACTTGTTTGTTCTGAATAAATCTAATAGAGGGTAGTTCATTCTTAGGGTATTTTCCCGGTCAATTTCCTGAAAATTGACACAGACGATTTTGTTCGGTCATTATTAACCTTATAATATGGCCTGCAGGAATCTGTGAGGGATAGTCTATTAATGATAATGCTTTTTTATATTAAAAAAACTATTTTTATAAAAGCGATTCTCGATTTTGTTCATATTTCACAATTAAATAAATATTTTAGTAATAACCCAACAATGGGGTAGTTCATTTGTCCTGGAAAGAAGTCTACAAAGGGCGAACATTTTATTAATAGTTGTATATTGTTACGTAAATTACTTCTGATGTAAAAATTCACAAAGGGTAGTTCACTCTTGAGAATGCTTTTTTTTTTATTACTTTTCAAAAGCGGCGCAGGTGCTTTTGTCCATATTTCATAAATAAATGTTTCAGGTTATTCCTATAATATTGCGTAAATCACTTCGGTGATAATATCCACAAGAGCTAGTTTATTCTTTGGGGATGATTTTTTATTTTTTATTTATTTTTTTTTTTTTACAGTTTTGTGAAATATGACGCATTCAATTTTGTTGATATTTTATAAACAAATATTTTATTAATATATTTGACATATGACATTTGAATTTTCAGTAGAAAATATACAAGGAATAGTTTACTTTTAGAGATTAGTTTTGTTTGGGTGAAGTTTCCCGAAAAATCGAATAATTTTGTTTGCATTTCACAAGAAAATGTTTCATTAGTAACTACAGCACAACATAATTTAGGTAAGGAATTGGAGTGAGAAAGTTTAGTGCAGTGGCTCATATTTATTACTATTATTATTTATTTTTTGATGTAACTACAGTTTACACGAGTAAAGGTGGAGCCATTTATGATGAACTCCCTCAGGCAACATTTGATCGTGGCATATTGAGTTGAAGACTAGCAACATGAATCAGGGGCGGATCCGGGGGAGGGGCAATCAGGGCGATTGTTCCCTACCAGAAGAGAAAACTTTCTTATTTTATATGTAAATAAAATCCGTCCTAGAGTATGGAGCTCCTCAAAGTAGCTGTAAGTAGCAGTATTACAACCCACTGCCCATTTAGAAGTCCGTCCTCAATCCGCCCCTAGCATGAATCGACTTACAGTACGTAGTCTCCTTGCAAACGTAGTCTCATTGATGAACCTCTTTAAAACGTTCACGCAGTACTTTACTTGTACAGTTTGCTTTAAGACGTTCAGTTCTTGTATTTATGATTTTCTTAAGACTATTAGCGATAGGGTATTGTTAATCCATTTAGAATTGCTGTCACTCATATATAGAGAGGAAACATTTTCGCTACAATTTTGATATTTTGTAGCATTAATTATCACAATTTTCGCATTTATGTTACATTTATTTTTTAAAAAATATAGCACTTTTTTTTTTAAAATATGAAACTTGTAAACAGTATATTTTTGGTAGTAAGGTGTATATTCAATACAAAAATGAGGATATACCTTGATTAGGTGCACATTCTGGCTAATGTATTCGCTGAAATAGGCTATAGAAATCAATGCAAAAATTTAAACACTTCCTCTAATCTCATCCTTAGCTAAAGGATAACATGCTGCGAGACTTTACCAATTCTTCTTTCTAGTTTGTTCTCGTGTTAGTAACATTATATTATACTTGGAAAAGAATCTCTCGGCATCAACACTTGAGACTGGCAACCATATTGAACATAAGGAGCCGACAGCTAAAGACCTGTGGTTAACTTTTAAACTGTTTAACAATGATACAATATCAACTTCCTTATCCTCACTGTTGAGATCTTCAATAACCTTACTTTTAAATTGCCGTCTCCTTTAGCCTAACCAGCATAACCGTGGGACGTAAAACTCAAAGATTTCATTTCATTTTTACTTTTAAATTCACGGTAAATTAACCAACAGATCATGAACATTTTCACCAAACACAATCAAAGATTTAAACAACAGTTGAGTTTTGATGATATCGACATCTTTATGAAATGAAACAGTTTCTTGATCAAATAACTCGCAGAGCTTTGCCGAAAATGCAACGTTTTTTTTTTTTTAAGTAAAATAATATTGGAAATACGCTTTTTAGTTGTTATTAGTAATAATTAACAAGATTTCCACTTTTTCGTTTTCATTAGCATTTATCGCAAGTAATGCCGAATTTCGCAAAAATTCGCGATAATATAAACGTGATTTCTGGCTCTGAAACGAAAAAGTTTGAGGTTTCCTGAAACATATATGCATTTTTTTTTAACATTTAGCATATATCGCATAAACGAAAAAAGTTTCGTCTCTATTCATATAATATCCAAGTCCCCAGCAGTTGAACCTTTCGCTAAGTAAGAAAAGATGTATGAGTGAGTTCAAGGAACAAGAACTTGATATAGAAATATATACTCTCCCTCACTTTAAAAAGGAAGTAAATAATTAAAATAGAGAACTCTTTAACGTTTAGGTCTATAAGATTAGTGTATGCTCGTTCTTCGTGGGAAACCGGGAGTCGATTCTCGGTGGGTGCTCATGTAGTTCGGATTCTACATTAACTTGAAGGTCCACATCTTATATAGCCTTGGTGCTTAAAAGGCAGCTGAACTCCAAAGAGCTAAAACAATCAAGACACTTAAATAGATAATTTGATGACGTAAACTATCTTACATTTTCTCCTTATATATATATACCGAGCTTATACGAGCACCGAGGTTATATGAGTCGTAGATCTACAGTTTAAGATATAATCCAAACCACAGCAACACTTTCAATGCTCTTCCATCGGAAATCGAACCCGAAATCCTGTACACTAAAAGGAACTAGCCACTGGATTACCTGGGCGAGCATATTGCTATTTATATGGGTAAAGCTATAGTCACAGACTTTACTAACTTGTAATATCAAGTCTTTTTATTTACGTGCACGTAATTTAAGATACAGTCTTGCATTTTTTTTCTGTTAAACTGAAGATGGGAACAGAGTAGCAATTACTGACTCCACGTTAGTATGAAAACAAGTTCGTTGATAACAGATGAGGACTATTTATTTCAAAGGAGTTTCATTTTTTTAAAAAAAAAAGAAAAAAAGGTCAAAATATGTCTGAGTAAACTGAGCAAGATCAACTTTTCTTTTTCCTACTACGTCGAATGGAAGGAAATTTGACTCCGTGGATGCTTTTGTGAAGAAATGAGTAAAAAAAAAAAAAAAAAGTAAAGAAGTAAAAGTTTCGGCTCTTAAACTCATTCCCCTCCCTTCTCTATCTATCTATCTCCTTTCCTTTACTAAAAAGTTTTGCCAGTAGTACATGATGATGATGAGATGTTATAGTCCCCCCTCCCCTTTCTTCCTTTCTCCTCCCCCTTTACATCGTTTTCGATTAATTACATTTTGTGCCATAACGAAGGACGCTGCACAAGAGGACAGACAGACACAGAAGGAGGAAAAGATGGATCTAACCCAATGCAACGTCGTCGTTTGGTGTATGAAGTGGTTTGCAAACAACTTCCGGCATATATTTAACTTTTAAGTACTTAGCCAACTTCCTTGTCTTTCTTTTTCCACTTTTATATACGTCGTGTATACGTTAGTTCTCTGTATTAAAAGCACCCTCATCTTCTTATCTCACTCATAACAAAACTCCGTCTTGCTTTCTGTCTCTTTTACTTCTAAAATTTCTGTCAAACGTTCTTTCTTCTTTTTACTCCCTTATGTACTGCAGTTTAAATAAATTTAAATCTTTTCTTTAAAAAATGGTTTTCTCAAACAAGATACTAAAATTGTTTACACTATGTTTGTTTGTTTGTGTCAAGGGATGCTAACTAAGAAATTTCTTCAAAGGAAGTACTTTATGCAATAATTCTATGTAATATGCGTACTCGTAACAAAAAAAAAAAAAAAATCAATTTTCTTAATTGACATTATTAATGTTCTTTTTGCTAACATCTTAACTTTCTGTATATTAACTATGGGAGTGAGATTTCTGTACAGTAAAAATCTTCACACATTACATTTGATATAATTGTTCTCATCTGTCATATTTCAACGGATGATTGAAGCATTCCACCGAATAACACATTTCAGTGCATTCGAGAAAAATGAACATTCCAGCACGCATGCATATACAGCAGTGCTCCACTCAGAGTTTGCCAGTATACTAAAACCTTATCTTGGACAATGGAGGAATGGAACCTGTGAGTATATGTCAGTCACGTTCTGTACAGTATGATTAAATTGGTAACTAACTCAGTACATTCCAAAATGTGTTTTACTGCTTCAATTACAGTTTAGGACACACACAATTCAATGTTCTAATTCAGTGCTCCGATTACTAGTGATTTGTGTACGCGAAGAATTACGTAAACAAATCATAGTGATCGTAGCAGTGAATCTTAAACCTAAAACAACAGAAAATGTGACAGTACAAGCACAGCATATGCATATTCTCCAGAAAATATATGCATTTTAAAAAAAAAAATGTTTAAATAGAAAGGATAAGTAAAATAATCCTTACTCAGTCGTAAGTGTAAAAGAAAGAGAATTTTAACAAATCAATATATTGTTCACAGGATACGCCTGATGTTCTAATCTACTCTAGTAACAATTACCATCAAATAAACTAATCTACAGCCGTGTGCACAAACGAAATTTAAACGAGCGCTCACTTAAACGAGTTCAACATTAAACTTTCAAGTTTAAACGTGGTTCCAGGACTTTTGTTGCAACATTGAAAGTCGAAGTTTAGTACATCTCGTTTACTAAACTTCGGTGAATTTGTAAAATCGACTCTGATTGGTTGTCTTTTGTCTAAAATCTTCGTTTAACGAAGTAACAAATGAAGAAAGCATACCGCGTAGCGGTCTTTTCGACTTTCGAGATTGTGTGCATAGAGTTGTGAGTAGTCTAATTTCAGTGACCGTAATAGTGATGGAAAAAATAATGAAACCACGAGCAAAAAATTTCTCCGAACCCGAGAAATATATTGTAATTTCATTAGTGGAAAAATACAAAGACATTATTGAATGTAAACGGACTGATGGGGATGGAAGGTTCCAGTTGCATAAAAACGCAATGTAATTAGCAAGCAATTTAAAGGTGAAACACAATTGTTTCTTTTTGTTGGGAAACTTAACACGACCTGCTCGAGAGAGTAATATTCCTGGAAGTACGTTTTTTTCGCGCGCTACCCTAGCCAGTTGTTTTAAGCAGGTCACAAAATGTATATCATGGGGGTCAAAGTGGAACAAAACGAGTTCTGCGGGGCTTCTAACCCATTCCTACTACCACTACTACTACTACTACTACTAATATTCCTACTACTATTACTTACCTGCACAAAAGTAAATAAATAACTTTTTCGAGTATTATTGTCATCTTATTTTAACGAAAATAGTGTTGTGAAAATTTTATAAAATTAGAAACATTCCTTGGCCCGGGTTTGAACCCAACCCAACCCAACACTTTTCTTCGTTACCAGGCAATAGCGCTTAGCACGCTCGGCCACGAGGACCGACATCAGAAAACTTTTGGTTTCTGCTATATATATACTGTATATGCAACGTGGCAAGAAGCGGATAACGCCAACCAATATGAACCGCTTATTTAGTTTCTCCTTCCGAAAATATTACTCTCCAGAGCTAGTCCTAAATTTAACTGCTTTCCAATATTCCCCAACAACTTTAAAATCTTTTTCGAAAATCTTTCTCGCTGAGCATTTCAAATGGATTACAGCGATCTTTCATTACTCTATGAGGCCAAATCTCCTCTAAATCCTAAATACTGTATATCCTAAAGATTACTTTCGGACATTGTGTGCACCTCGGACAATCTTGAACGTTGTTGGTGCAACAGACATTTTCAAGGAGCTTGGTTATGACTCTCGTTTAACAGTGGCTATTTTTTAGACTCAGTCAAGCAGCTACTGCATCGTCACTATTTATCCTAGGATCATGGTTCATACCTCATTCTCTTCAGAATGGAGCTGGCTTTCAAATGATACCACTTGCATGCTCATACCATATACCAGGAGCGGGAAAAATGATGTCAAAGGGAAAATTTCGGAGGAAATTTTTTTTCTCGCACTTTGGGCTTCCCTGGAGCGACCCTGTTTGAACGTAGCCATCTAAAAAAACATCTGATAAATAGTACTTGGTATACTGAATGTGTGTGTCAAATTTCAAGTTTCTATCTTGAATACCAAGGGCGGGAGAAATTTTATCAGGAATTCCCACCATGCCCCAAATTACCGTAAAACACCATGATCTCAGGTAAAAATTTCCTGAGACATCCCTAATTACCCTAGGGTCACGTTTCTCCCATCATTCTCTTCAGAATAGAACTGCCTTTCAGGCGGTATGACTCACGTGTCTCCATCATGTATCTAAGGCGGGAAAATGAGGAAAAACGGGATTTTTTGGGTCTAAATATCCTTTTTTCAACTTTTAGCTCCCCTGGACCCCCCTGTTTTAACGCAGAGACCTGAAAAAAATCTGGTAAATACTACTCGGTGGGCTGAATGTTTATGCACAATTCCAATTTTCCAGGTGCAAAACTAAGCCCGCCAAAAAAAAATACCGACAATGTCCCATATTCCCGTATACAGAGGGAAATTTTTAAACATTCCCTGAGACATCCCTAATTACCCTAGGGCCATGTTTCGCCCATCATTCTCTCCAAAATAGAACTGCCTTTCAGGCGGTACCATTCACTTGTCCTCATTGTGTATCTAAGGCGGGAAAATCCCGTGAAAGGGATTTTTTGGTAAAAATTTCCCTTTTTCAAAGTTTAGCCCCTTTGTACCCCTGTTTTAACGCAGAAATCTGAAAAAAATCTGGTAAATACTACTCGGTGGACTGAATGTTTGTGCACAATTTCAATCTTCTAGGTGCAAAAATGAGCCAGCACAAAAATAGTACCGAAAATGTCCAAAATTCCCTTATACAGAAGTATATTTTGATAAAAATTCCCTGACACTTTCCTAATTACCCTAGGGCCATGTGTCGCACATCATTCTCTTCAGAATAGAACTGCCTTTCAGAGGTACCATTCACTTGTCTCCATCATGTATCTAAGGCGGGAAAATGAGGAAAAACGGGATTTTTGGGTAAAATTATCCCTTTTTTCAACTTTTTGACCCTCTGGATCCCCCCTGTTTTAACGCAGAACTCTGAAGAAAAAATCTGGTAAATACTACTCGGTGGACTGCATGTTTGTGCAAAATTTCAATCTTCTACATGCAAAAATAAGCCCGCCAAAAATGCTTTACATAACCCCCTCCAAAAAGTATTACACGAAAATATAAATTTTAGACTTATGACGTCATCACCTCCTATGTCTCGACACAGGAAGGTGTGAAACCATCCGTAATGTCTTCTGCAATGCCTCTGGACTTGAAAAACAAAGAAACCCGGACGAAAAAGCTCAAATAGGAGAGTTATAACGCAATGAACCATGAAACACCCCGTATGGTACAAATTGTACCATGAGATTCCCAAAGGGATATATATATATATATATATATATATATATATATATATATATATATATATATATATATATATATAATCAAAAACTCAGGGGGAGATCAGTTGCACCTGAAGACTCAAATTACACCTGTGGTAATGAACAATGTCTATTTGTTGCTAACCTAAAAGAATTAAATTCTGAGATTACCACATTTTTTCTAAACAATAGCAATATGTTATATACTTTTCATCGAATCCAAAATAACTTATTTAATGTTTCTATACCATCTTTATATATACTTAAATTTTTCAGTAAAATTAGCTCACAACGTAAATACACTTTAAACAAACAAATCCCGTAAACTATTATTTATTTCAATGTTGTCACACAAACATTAATAAAAACTTGCCTTTAAATATTAGGGTAAACCGGGGTAGTCGCAAACATTGAGGTAATGCCGAACACCAAAGATTAGACCCAAGGAAGCTTATTAGAAAACAGACGATTTTGTTGCACGCTAGCGGAGAGACCTGGAAAAGTGTAGCATAAATTTGGTGACAGTCGAGTGGAGTATTACCTCCCAGTTAGTATATTCCGAGATGCGTACATGTCAAAATCCTTCCCAGATGCGGAAAAGTGCCATGGGCGATGACATGACATATTTTGATGTTGATAAGAGTTTTTTCACTCCCGTACATGTTTAATAACTGACACTGTTTCTGTGGATTTTTAATAAAGTTTGACCAGAGGAGGATATGGAATTGCATGCTCAAGGAAATACGAAACGATGCATACATGTTTTCCATACTGTTGTAAGTTTTTTTGCGACTAAACTCTTCACGTTGAATTCAAATTTGACCAATGTATCCCCGAAATATGTGTGATATGAATTCACAAATCACATCAAAGGGATATAGAAGTCGGCTTTTATAAAAAGTCTTCGTCGAACTAATATCTGTATCTTCAATGATCTTGGTACAGAAAGTACCTCAGCTTGCAAGGTAAAAGAAGAAAGTATATATGCAGCTTGACAAAAAAAAAAAAAAAAAAAGTTTGGGTAGTTTTGATATTTCAAAAGATGTTAGATGATATTTGGTTGCACTTTCATATATTCATAAGTTGTCATAAACTATATATACGATTTATAGTTTATGACAACTTATGAATATATAAAAGTGTAACCAAATATCATCTAACATCTTTTGAAACATCAAAACTACCCAAACTTTTTTTTTTTTTTGTCAAGCTGCATATATACTTTCTTCTTTTACCTTGCAAGCTGAGATACTTTCTGTCGTAAGCATAGTCACTTGTCCTGGCTTCTAACTTGAGAAAACGGACTAATTCTATGACAAGAGGATTTTGCTTGTTTAACAGAGTATTTAATCTGTTATCCCAATCCTCTGCGGTATTATAGTATCTTGGGTAAAGATGCCCCACTGAGTGAAGACGAGCCTGCCCGAATTGCTCAAGGTTTGTGACTCGTGGTCACAGCACTTGCCATGCGCGTGAAAGGGTACACTGTTTTGAATAGAATTTGCGTCGGAGAAAGAAGCTGCTTTTGTTTAGGCCTGTTCACAAAGCTATAATAAGTTACTCTTTTTTCTGTGTCTATAATTTTAGAGAGTGAAACGCAGTAATGCTCTTGACGGTAGTTAAATAGAAGTACATGAATAAACCATATGTCACGTACCCACCAGGAAGAACGAACAGTTTTTTTTTTTTTTTTTTTAAATCTTTAAGTGTTAAAAATATTTTAAGATAATAAAATGACTGACAACGAACGAAAACTGGTAGGCAACTGAATAAAACCTGACCTCGTGTGCTAACACTCAACCTTTGGATAAATGACTATTAAAGTGTTTTTTAATAACTAGACAAAAGGTAAAAACAAAGATAAACTTCCAAATAAAAAGGTGGGTGGGAGCAGCGGGGTCATCTCTCTCTCTCTCTCTCTCATTGCGCCTCTTCTCATCTCGTCACTTCACTCCAAAGCCATCAGGGATCAGACCTTTTCTGGAGCATGGAACTGGAGACAATAGTGTAAGTCATTTTCGCTTTTCTCCAATCTCTGAGCTGTAGATTGGGTAGCTAATTCCGGTATCCCATGAGGGGATAATGTATTCACTTGTATCTACTATACTATTTTTTAATTTTGTAACTCTTTTACAAACGCTAATATGCTTTGTTGTGCTCCGAGGTCCATGAGTATGTCACGTGATCGACTGGGGCGTCTTCGCTTCAAAACTGGGAAAGTTGCCCAAGTGAAATCGAAGCAAAGATGTCCCACTTTATAATACTAAAGTTTTAAGATTTCTGTTCGGGACAACCAGTTTATGACGTGTTGTAAGCAGTGTTTCTTCCAGACACGTTTTTGGGGAGGCACTGCCCCCTGGAGCTCTGAGAGTGCCACCCCGGACGAGACCAAAATAATACGTCTATAATATAAAATAAATAAAATAGTACCATAGTACCAGCAGTGTCCCCGGAATACTACGTGTGCCCCTCCCCCTCGGAACATTTTTTTTCTGAAAGAACGACTGGTTGTAAGGATTTGTACGTTCGTAAGGTTTTAAACAATGTTTGGTTTGAATATGAAACACTAATTGCTCTGTAATAACCTGTAATTAATTATTCACTCAGAAGCAAACGGTAAATTTCCGTTTGGAGCAAGGGCTTTGTTTCCTGGCTGGGTTGCTGCTTTCAATGATGTAATATTCCATTTATAAACTTTTTTTTCTTTTCGCTTCTTACGTGATCAACATTGGACTGAATGAACTTTACATAATGAATATGGCATTAGTTGGCTAGCAAGCTGAATCAAAATAATGTGCATAGATTGAGTTTTAAGCCATTTGTGCGAGCTGAATATATATGAGGGTTGTTCAAAATACTAAAAAAATATTATTGGGAGAGGGGTCCTGCGACACACTTGATTTGTCTCAACTTCCTTTATCCGGTTGAATTATTTTGTGAAGGTAAATCTCTGGGTGAATCAAATATCCCTTTATTGCAAAATAAAGAGCATTTCCACTAATCCATCAGATATCATCATATGTACCAGTGTTGTAGTCAGCAAGTTGTTGTAAGGGGATTCATTACTTTTTCAGAAAGCAGGTTTTTATATATTAAAAGAAAGCCGTCCTTACCTCTGGCCTAGTGGCTAGTACGTGTCCCTTTGGTGCACGAAGTATCGGGTTCGATTCCCGGTGTGAACGCCTTGAAAAATTTGAACAATTGCGGTGGTTTGGACTTAAACTGTAGATTCACTACATGTCTCTGAATTCATTGTAGTTGCAAGAATCCAAGTTTGAAAACAACGAACAAATAATAATAATATGAAGGTCCACAATTCCTTTTTCTCTTTTATTTTTATCCATTGTTTACAAACGGATTTAGAAAATATATATGGAGAATATTTGTCATTTTGTTGAAAATTTTCTTTATAATTAGATAGATAGTTAGTAGAAATGAAAGTTAGTAATATTAGTGGTACAAAGGCATAATTGCCTGTTTCTGTGATGTTTATAAACATATTTTGAAAAATTGAGAAACTGGGGCATCTCTCCCCCACATGTATGCCGAAGATGCCCCATTTAAAGATATTTGTAAATGGTTTATTTTAAGTTTTTAAATTTACTGAAATAAGATTGTCTTTCGAGATATTACAAACAAGACATCAATCTTCTAATTGATCATAAAATCAACAACCTCACCTAAATTGCAGGAGTGGAAAATGGGCAATAATGAAAAAGTGGGGCATCTTAACCCAAGTTGCTCTATTTGTTCTACGGCGTTTTTCATGATAGTTCCAGATGCTTATTGAGACAGTAGAATTTTCTAGCTACTGGTCAATGAAATATCCATAGAACTGCTCAAGCTTAGGGGATGTCTTCTTGAATAAACAGTCAACCACTGTCGACCATTTCTAACGGAAGAAAAGCTAATGACGCAAACATTCGAACCTGAAGTCTTTTATCATCATTGTTTTTGTAGTCCGTAACCAAGACCAAATCCTGTATGTTACGCCAAAAACACAGCTTAAAGTGAAAATTGCACCCACTCATGGAAGCTGAAGGGACAATTGTCCTAAAAGAATTTATTACTGCTTCCTTGAAATCTACCATTACAACTTCAGTATTCCAATTCAGGACTTCAACCTTTCATATATATGCTTTCTCTTGTTCGGGAGAAGGCTAAAAACCACTGGAATCACATTATTTTCCTCTATTAAACTTCCAATATTTGCATGAATTACAATCATTTGGGAGAAAAGTTTGTTTTAGCTCTTAAACGTACCGTCAATAAAGAAGGTCGTGCTGGCCTGCTAAGCAGTCTACAAAACGAAACTATTCAAGGATTCTTATTATCTGTGGCTGCTACTCGACAGGGGCTGCTAAATATGAGATTCGAACTGGCATTGGTCGCTGGAAGTGTGACGTCACGCGGAAGAGAGGAAATCGCGTCTTCTGCTTTTAGCATATAGAATACTTTTTGTATACCCCGAGCATATTCTAACTTCATTTGATTGTTGAAACTACATAGAGACAAAAATATTACTGATTCTAACTACAAATACGCAGGGTAAATTGCTATATTATAATACATTTATAATAATGTTATCATCCACTCTTTGTTATTGTTTTATGAATATTGATAGGAAATGTTAGTGATAATTCTAATTGCAGCCCTCAGAAGTCACAGAAGCCGGAACGCATTAATTGTTTTTCCTTGCACTGTGTTTCTTCATTGTTTGAGTTTTATTTTATTAGGTTGAGATTGCTCAAATAAATCTTCTTGTTTTTACATGTGTTTCTACTATATTTTGGGTTTAGTTCGCGAAAAATGTGCCCGAATAAAATTCGTAAGCGCGAGTGCCAGGAGGCTACTAACTACAAGTTTTATTAAAGGATCTGAGCCAGAACCTGACTAAGCACGAGCCTGAATGAAGGATGTGAGCCGAAACAAAAATGAGTACAAGCCCTACTAACGCCAGTGAGCTCGAGTCCCACTGAATGTTGAAGTCCGAGCCAAAGTAAGCGCTTGCCCGAAAGAGATCAGAGAGCACGAGCTCCAAGAATCTAGTTAGTGCAAGCCTCATTGAAAGATATAAGCCCTGGCCCAAATAAGCATGAGCTTCAACGAGTATAATGAGCACGAGCCCACTAAAGGTAATGAACCACATTAGTGAAAACCGCGCTGGTATCAGTGAGCTCGAGTTATATTGATGGTAGTGAGATCGAGCCCAACTGACGGAAGTGAGCCAACACAAGTGAGCACGAGTTCAATCCAGATTAGTGTGCCCGAATCCAAGCACCTGCCTGACTAAAGGAGACGAGAGCGCGAGTTCCAAGGAGCCTAGTGAGTTCGAACCTCATTAAAGAATGTGAGTCCTAGACCAAGAAAGCGCAAGTCTCAACGAGAATAAATAGCGCGAACCCTACTGAAAATATGGAACCCGAGCCCACATTAATACACACTGGTGTCAGTGAGTTTGAGCTCCATTGATGAGTGAGCTCGAGCCCAGTTGACGGTAGATAGCACGCGCGAGTGAGCAAGAGTCTAATTTAAAGATTAGTGACCCTTAACCTAACTAATCGCGTGCTCGCTCGAAATAGATTAGGGTGCGCGATCTCCAAGGAGCTTAGTGAGAGTGAGCCTCACTGAAGGATGTGAGACCGAGCCCGAGTAAACGCGAGCCTCATTGAAGGATATGAGCCCAAGCTTGAAATGAAATCTTTGAGTTTTACGTCCCACGGTTATGCCGGTTAGGCTAAAGGAGACGGTGATGATGAGTGATGAATGAAATGGTGGAATGAATAAAGTGGGAGGAAACGGGAGATCTCCGAGAAAACCCACGCACACGGTGTTTGTCCACCACAAAGTTCACTTGGCGGGGGCTGGGATCGTACCCGGGACCCCAAGCACCAGAGGTGAACGCTCTACCACTGAGCCACCGCGGCCCCCAAGCCCAAGCTTGAGTAAGAGCGAGCCTTAACGAGAATAGTGAACGCATTCCCCAGTGAAAGTAATAAACTCATTGCAAGCCCCACTGACGTCATTGAGCACGAGGTCATTAATGGTAGTGACCCTTACTCTAGTTCAGATTAGTAAGCCCGAACTCTATTGAGTGTAGTGAGCCCAAACCCAATAAACGTGTACCCCAATGAAATGAAAATGAAAATAATGAAATCTTTAAGTTTTACGTCCCACGATTATGCCGGTTAGACTAAAGGAGACGCTGTTTATGAGAAATGAATGAAATGGTGAAATGGAGAAAGTGGGAGGAACCGGGAGAATCCCGAGAAAGCGAGCACGGTGTTTGTCCACCATAAGGTCCACACGGCGCGAATTGGGATCGAACCAGGGACCCCAAGCACCGGAGGTAAACACTACCACTGAGCAACTGCGCCTCCACCTCCAATGAAATTAGTAAGCACGAGCTCCCAGCAGTCTAGTGAGTGTGATCAGGGCCGGATTTAGGGGGTGCACCGGTGCACGTGCATCCCTTCGTTGTAAATATAACTACAGTAGAGCGTCGATTATCCGAAGTAATTGGGGGACATGGGTGTTCGGAAAACTGGTTTGTTCGGATAATCGAACTGTACATGTTTATTTGCCATGCGCGGAGCGGCACGCCTCAACTCTAAGCTGGCGCAGCTGTTGCTGTGAACAGCTTTGATACTGCCGCTACTTCTACAGCCAGTGCCAAACCGACAGAAGTGTGCTGATTGTTGAAACACAGCGACTGGCGGCTTGGCCGGTCAGCAGCGCCTTATGAAGGCCCCATTAGAAGCAATGTTCCGCCAGCGGTGGCTCAGTACGGCGACTACTGTGGGAAACTTGGTTTGGGAGTGAGGGGGATGATGGACGGTAGGATGGGAGAGTAACAGGTGCGAGCGAGTACACAGTTCGGTTAAGCGGTCGTTCGGTTGACCGACGTTCGGATAATCGACGCTCTACTGTATCTAAAATGAGAAGCTAGCAATGAAAATGGCAACACTTTCCGAAACTTTCTGCCATTATTTTTCCGTTTGGGGCTTAAGAGAAAGCAGAGCTTTGCAAAAGCAATACATTAAGTCGATTTTCTGAAGGTTGAAGGAAAAGGATTCACCAAGCAAAACAATATAACATTTGTCAAATAGGACAGAAAACATGCGACCTTCTTTAAAATACTCCCCCCCCCCCTTCGTTCTATGTATCAGCGTTGTCAAGAGTTAAGAATATTGTCACATGTCACTTTGAAGAGTTTCAGAGTGTGATTGGTTAGTTTGGTAATTATTGGTGCACCCCCGCTCAGAAAGGTGGGGTGCTGACTGCCACAGAAAATTATTGGTGCTGATTGCCACGACTGGCGCTGATTGCCAATATCAAGGTGTTGACTGCCACGATGGCGTGCTGACTGCCACGAGCCTGAGAGAAAGTTGCTAGGCGTAACATTACCGGACGCCAAGAAGCATGAAAGAAACTAGATGATCCTTAGGATCGTGTTGTTCAGACCAACACCTAACAAAGGTAAACAGGTCTCTGTATGTACACTCATGTCCAAAATTATTGTCACATGATTATAAATATGCTGTTCTAGTAATATAATTTGATAACGAATTCGCCCGATATTTCTTATAATGTTAGTATGTGTATAATCGGCAAAGACAAGTATGTGGTAAATTTCATGTCAAAAGAGCAGTAAATAAGAACAATAAAACGAAAATAAAATTCTCTTGTCCATTTAGTTACATTTTATTTTACTCATTATGATTTTTGTATTTATAATTCTTTTCCTATGAAATTTATCACAAATATAAATTTCCTGATTATACACATAATATAAGTATCAAAAGTATTCTGCAAAATTATCAAATTACATTCTTACAAGAAGAGAGTTATAGATATGCGACAATAATTTTGGACATGAGTGTACTTTCAGTTTTGTCAGGGAGCGGTGCGTACAAAATTGGTACGATTTATGTATTCTCACTTGAACTCCCTATGTCAGCATGAGCTGTGTATAGCTCTGCAAATTGTTTCGAGCAGCTCTTGAAAGTTCCATCAAAACAGCACTGCTGGCTGTACTTCACAAGGGAAGTTCAGGAGAAAGCACTCGCCTGCAGAGAAACTAAGCATGCCATTTGAAGTCCCAATTCATGCTGATTATAACAAGCTAATAACATTCCTGTACGGTTGAGAACGGTTCGAGATATTCAACCTGGAAGTTTATATGAGAAAATGAGGATATGCGCATTTATACGCGTTAAGTACAACATAATTAGTAACGAATATTGACATACGAATTAAAAGTTATCGGAAGTAACAGAAAAAAAAGTGTTTCGCAATAACTAACTGGTTTGTTAGATACAATTAGTCATTACATTGTTCACAATAATCATAGGTTAGAGATGAAAATTGACCACTGTTGTTCTTCTGTTTTATGAAGAAATGACGCAAGCAAAATACTCCCTTGCACCATGAACATTTTATATGTGCAATTGTGTTGCATCCGTCAAGAGAACAGTTCGCAGAACCAAAGCAAAAAGCAAATTCGACAAGTGATTCAAAAGTTATAGGCCTATAATTTGTTCGTAACCTGCCTTGCAGAATTCAAACTGAAACAATCCAATGTATCGCGGTGATCTGAAGTGTAAATGTTTCGTATGGACACGAACTTTATTTGATTGTTTCGTTGGTACATTATAATGTCCAGATGAAGAAGATTCATACTATGTACAAATCTCCTGCCATAATCTTTGATTGATCGGAATCAAAACACATCAAATGGTTGCACAAATCGTGTGCAATTCTTTGGTATCTTCTCAACCACTTGGTCTTTGCCACCCGTCATGCAACTTGTAATGGACAATTTGTCTGTGAATGGCCCCAGTGATCAAGCAATAGCAAGTTCAAACCATCAGGCTTTGCCATGGGTGGGAATACTTAACGCATTGAAACGTGCATCCACTCATTTTCTCATATAAATTTCCAAGCCGAATATCTCGAACAGTTCTCAACGTACAGGAGTTTTATTACCTGTTGTAATCAGCATGAATTGGTCCTTCAAATGACATGCTTATTTCTCTGCAGGCGAGTGCTTCTCCCAAACTTCCCTTGTCAGCTGCCTTCAGACCATCATATCCATTAAATAATACAATAAAACAATGAAATGTGCAAATTGTACATATAACAGAAAAGAAAACCCCTTTATAAACATCCAAGTGTATGTCGTTCCACTTTGGGAGCAACTTTGTAACTTATAGGATGCCACATAGATTTGCTGTGATGATTACTAAATTAATCCCTACTAAATTAATTAATAATCATAAATTTAGTATGAGGGATTAATTCCTCTCTTTCCCAATACAGTTTTTCCCAGGCTCGTGGCAGTCAGCACGCCGTCGTGGCAGTCAGCACCTTCATATTTGCAATCAGCGACAGTCACAGTCGTGGCAGTCAGCACCAATAATTGGCTGTGGCAGTCAGCATCCGTGGCAATCAGCACCTATCCCTCAGAAAATCCTGGATCCCACCCTGAGTGTGATCCTTATTGGAGGATGAGTCCTAGCCCAAGTGAGCACGAGCCTCAACGGAAATAAGAGCACAAGCTCCATTGAAGGTAACGAACACGAACCCATAAGCTGCACAATAACCATTTTAAACGTTAAAGTGAATATTTAAATAAGAATAAACGCAATGAACACTACATAATGGCATACGGAAAACCTCATTTTGAGCGAGCATTGCTGGCGGAAAAGAGAGCAGCCAATCAGGTTTGTCTCAATTATTTTTTTGGCTTCACCAAATTATGGGGACAAAATGGGCAAATCCTCTTTTCTAACATTTTTGCTCGTCCTACAGGATCTGCATCCTTACACTAGTTATTTAAATTTCTTTCAAGTCCTTCAACTTCATATGTTTGAAAAATAAATAATTTTCTCAACCTTTTACTTCTGTTCGCAGGAGAGTCATTTCAGACTTCGCTTGAGGGGGCAAGAGCACCAGCAACATAAGATTTTCACGTGTTGTACTAGTATATTAGTAGACAATCGATTAAAGTATATGTATTACTCAAACACTTGGGGGGCATTTGTCTCCTCCTGCTACCCCGAAATGACGCCCCTGTCCGTTCTTAACAATTCCATGCCATTTCCATATATGCAGAGAAGAAATTGCATAAAGGCGGAACTTTTTTTTCTCACAGGTAGCTTATGAAGTTCGTGTTGTAAGTCTGTCTCATAATCTTGTAAGTCTGTCTCATAAGAAATGAATAGAATATATATTAGCATTGTTTACACCGAGAAACTCACTGTCGTTGTATCAACAACATTTTAAGAAAGGGGTGCTATGTTATACATGGAGTCTTTCTTTCTCTATTCGGACATGGAGCAACAACAAAGTTATTTTTATTCGTTTTTGTCTCAATAATTACCCATTCTTTAAAAATTTCACGCATCGACACCGCTTACTGTATTTCCTACAATGTGTTTGTTTCGTGCTCTTCCACGTGACGTCACGGCGCGCAAGAATTCTGGGTAATTTTTTCTCTCGATAGCAGAAAATGTGCTACCTGTAATACTCTATATACATTGGCTACTCGAAACGAAACATTTAGATTCCATATTCCCCTCTACTCAAAAACTAACATAAATTTACAGAAATAGTGCCAGCTATTGAACCTGTACGGAAATAGGAATTCTTGTCTCGCTTTTAAATCATGACATTTCTCTGCATCTGGCACTTGTACGCAACTGGGAAGGACTTTGACATGTACGCAAATGAGAATGTACGCAAGTGGGAGGACACCGAGTGGATTGCTAGGAAGAAAGCACTTTTTTGGTTTCGTCGATTCATTTATAACGTTGATTCAACAATCTGGGCAAAGTAAGTTGGCTCTTATTGATATTTTTACAGATAAGGCTAACGTAATATTTGAGCATTAGTTCTTTGTAAACTTACTACCATGTACGGAGTCAACAATCAGTTTCAGCTTTAACAATAAAGTGACGTCTCATGGGGAAATGCCACACAGAATGTTTGCCATTTCCCTGGAATGTTCAGGATTGCCCCATGGTGTGAAATAAATTATAAGAAAATAATTAATTAATTAAATACTTGTTTTAATTGAAAAGTAAGTAATAAGTTAATGAAATTAGTTTGGGAAAAAAGATTATGTCTTGGTAATAAGCGTTATTAGTTTTATTAATTAGAATAGTTTGTTATATTTATTATTTTAGGTCATTAGTAGAATACTTCATTATTCTGTAACCAGTAACTCTATTTTAGATATCCGATCCTTCATCATAGGCTACGATCTTTTCCTGTGTGTGATTCACAGTGTTTTACAAATTTATTTATCCTAGTAACATCCATTAGCAGTTAGCCAATTTTGTTCAACCTATTAACCGCATTTGAACATTGGATTGATAAAGATTACTGTCTTTGGGAGCAAAACATTAATGTGCATATCTGTGATTTCTACAAATCCAAATAATGTTTTCATTTTAATGAATATTTTATTTAATGCACCGTTATTTCTGAATTTGTTTCATAAGAGTACATCTTGTTTAGCCTATTACCTATTAGCTTTCATTTGCAATAGTTTCAAAGACGATGAAGTCTGGTCATGTTTCTCATTAACTTGAGTTATGCTTGTAATTATAATTCTTATTAAAAAATTAAATACTAAATTATGGTTGTAATTTTAATGTATTTTAATGCATTTCGCTGCTTTTGTAAAGGAAAGTTTAAAATAACAGTATGTTCGGGATTACCGCGACCACTGAGGTAATCTCGAACATATGGACATTTTAAAATTATTTCACTGATTTGTTGAAAAATGTTACTTTTGACTTTCCTTTGCACTTTAATAACCAGAAAAAATCTCCAAGCTTTCTATACACAAGAAACCTTAATTTTATTTCTAAAAACAAAAGTTGTTTATAATCAAAGCTTAAGTATTCATGAATATGCCGGTCTTCCCTACTCTAATACAATATAGACAAATCATTTTGCAACATTCATAGAAATTCGTAGCAAATGAGCTGGTTTACGAGTTACAAAGAAACATATAAGATTACTGAAACTATTAGAATATCAAAAGAACTGTGAAATTAGAGAAAGGAACCGTGTGTACCGTAAATTATAATAGAACCTATTTTAGATTTTACATAATTTGCTTCCTTCAATTCTACAATACGCCGAATATTTTAACTCGAATAAGTGATTCCGTCTAACTAATAACATTGCCAACCTATGATCCAACAGTTTGGTAGAAACTGAGCACACACATGAACAAGCGGGACACAGTTGGTGAACCAAACTCAAAAGCTCCCGGTAATGCAAAGCTGTGGAACGTAGATAATGTCGCCGAGCCGAGCCTTTCCCTGGCCGAGCGAAGCCTTTCTCTGGCCAAGCTCGACCACGAGCGAGCGAGCAATTTTTATCCCTTAGACGAAGAATTATTTGTCCACCAAATTTGATTCAAATCCGGCCAGTAGTTACCGAGAAATAAAGTACCGCACACCTGGAATGAAACTATAAGCTTCAGTATGCTTATGGCGGGAGTCAAAAAGCTTTCCACATCTACCATTAAGTCTGGATTTGGTTTGCACTTTTAATTCCTGTAACATCCATACAGAATCCTATCACAAATTATACTTAATCATTAGATCTCTACATTCAAATAAACTAAATCTCAATCACTAATCAGTTACAGTAAACTTCAATACATCTTAGCTCTCTTCGCTGATCTACTGGATAGTGCGCGAGTCTTTGTTGCACGGAGTCCCGGATTCGACCCTAGATGGGAGAACATTCATTCATTGCATCCGTTAGGATTGCTACTCCTAGTGTAAATAAGCAATCTCCACATCTATCATATATACTTATATAAAATTATTCATACTCTTGTGAAACAATTGGCTAGTGTCCCGAAGTTTGATAATAGTGTTTCTTCCCTACCCTGTATAATTTAGAAAATACATACCGTAGAAAGAAAACATGTGTGTATGTGTGTTCTAAAATATAATAAATAACATTGTTTCATTTGAAGTTTCTAAAACTAAAAGGCATCCGTATGTACAATCATGGAAACATTACGTAAAACATATTTAAAAGTAAAGGTTAAGACGAGATAATTTTAGGTCATAATCTCTCACTAACCATAATGTGGTCTTCTTGGTAGTGTTATAGTGAAAGGTTATTGGATGTATAATTTCGTGTCAGTTTTTGAGCCTGTTAATGACTGGTTATTGAGGTTTAGCGGCCCGAGGCTATATGAAACGTGGACCTATAATTTAAGGGTAGTATGCAGGATCACAGTGACCCTTGCAAATGTCAATGTTGTCCTGACGGGAGTTAATCTAGTGACCTCATGGATTTGAGCCTGTTATTGTTGGCCATAAATAACAAATATACACGTATATTAGCACCAAAAAATCGTTTTTGTTGTTCAGTATCTCGTAAACTGTACCTTATGACTTACCTTTTTTAACTCGATGAAATTTATCGATTGATCGATATGCCTTATTTTTTATTTTTCTTCTCGTTGATGTTCATGATATTGTAGAATTTATTGGTCCTCTCATGTTTATTATTTGGTTATATGATATGAGTATTTCAGACATAAACCACTTTACCTAATGATAACCTAACGCGCCTTTTGATGGAGTTGCACATTGGAAGTATTCATTTCTAAAAAGTAAACCAATGGCTCTGTAAAATTAATTACATTCATACATTGATATGAAATCCAATTAACCACTACCTAAAGGGAAAAAAATCTTCATTATCATTTAATATTTAATAAGTGAAAACTTTTCATCAATACCTTATATGCTGCACAGTACCATGGAATACATTTCTTTCTCTCTTTTTTGTATTTATTAATGTATTATTGCAATTACATATATGTGTGTGTACACATATGAAATGTGTTTGTGTGTGTGTGTGTGTGTGTGTGTAAAAGTGCGTTAAAAAAACTAGTATAATTTTCTAAAGTAACTACATTAGATTTCCAATAATGATTAAAATTTTTATTCGCTTCAATATCCTTTATCTCTCTTTTAAAAACATAAAAAAATATCAAAGACTCATGATTGCTAGGTGCAGAAGGGAAATAGAGGAAAGGGACGTATAAAGAGGCAGTGAGCCTTGAAAAAATAAACCCTATCCATTATGAGTGAGTTTCACTTTGTAAACGATGTGTGTCTATGTATATATATATATATATATATATATATATATATATATATATATATATGTGTGTGTGTGTGTGTGTGTATTCGGTATTCCAGCTGCAACGGCCGTGCTCTCTTTCTATCTCTCTCTCTCTCACACACACACACACATATCCAAAACAACTCCCGCACTGTTTGCCAATCCAGTTAATGCGCCTGTGATGTCCAACAGTTCGCGCTTAAGTGGTCACTAAATGAACCAATTAATTAAGTGAGATTTAGGAAGATGAGTTTGGCAATTTTCATTACCTTCATTTTACATTCTCCCCCGAGATTGACTAAAACTTCAGTAAATAGCCTGCGACGCCCATATACACTGCTCTCTCTCTCTCTCTCTGTTTCATTTCATCAATTTTTGGAATCCTCCCCACCCCTTTTCTCTTCTCTTCACCTACTCATTTTGTCTCCCTTTGAACTTTTCCTGGCAGTTTCGAACAGTTTGTTTTCATTTCACCGATTTTCAATATACTTCTAAACTATATATATACATACAGTATATATCTATTTATATTGTTTTGCAACGGAGCAGTCATAGGAAGTGAGTTTACTTTATTTTGCATGGTATAATTACGAGTTCACGCTGCAATTACATAAATAGACCTATAAGTATTATTTTGAATTCCACTTACAACGAAGTCATTGTAGGCTTTACACTTTTTTTTTAAAAAAAAAAAGAAATAACTATGATATAAAGGACATCACTGTTTAATAAATTACACACTTAATGTACTATAAAAGATTGTGAACACTATGTAAAAGATTGTAGGTTAATTTGAAATTGGTACGTTGCACAGTGGGTTTCCATACTACTCGAGGATGATTTCATACGTCTTGTTTCATCCCCGTAGTAACTCGATTACACTTCTCAACTCGAAGGCTTTCACTCCTTCAATATATTATGTAACGTATCTCTGATCATCTTCACTCAGTTACGAGACTCTACAATATTTGTATCCGGAGTATTGTTTTCTTTTTCTTTCTTTCTCTCTTTCTTAAAGGATAGAAAAGTAAAATAATAATAATAATAATACTAATAATGTTTTCTAAATTTCTGTTACCTTGTTGCAGAAGTTTGCTATATGGATGAGACACGTAACTTAATCATTTCTGCTTTCAACGAAAGTGCAGTGTTACAAAAGTTATAACTACGTATAATAAGAATTTCGAACATGAATAGGAGATAATAATAATAATAAAAAAGACAGATTTTATCTTTCGCAGTTATTTTCAGACATTTGCTTAAATCATGAACTTTAATCAATTTATACTTTCGTTTTTCTTAATGTTTCAACTGTCGATGCTTCGGTTGTTAAAGTTTTGGCCACCGATGTTTTGACTGTCGATGGCTTGGTTGTCAACAAATGTGCTGTCGACGTTTTGACTACCAACGATCTGTTGTCGAAGTTTGTGCCGTTGATGTTTTGCATGTCGATGTTATGTGCTGTCTCTATTTCGGCTGTAAAGGCTTCGATTTTCAATGAAATTTGATGTCGATTTTGATTGTCGATGATTTGGTAGCCGGTGTTTTGCGTCGTCAATGTTTTGAGTGTCGATGTTATGTACGATCGATTATATCTGTCATGAATCAAATATACGTTGATGCTTCAGTTTGGCATGAAAGCTTAATTATTATAAATTAGGTATAGTATATTATTCATTTTTTTGAAATCCATTGGGAAGAACTTGTGGAAATATGTAACACTGGTCAGGGAGGAGTTAGTCTCTCTTATGCACTCTGCTTCTTAGACTATTGAGCCCTGATAATGATGAACATTTATTTTAATTACATTAAACCAAACGTATCAGCATTTTGAAAACTGATATGACATATTTTATTACACAGAATCATAGAAAGAGATCAAAGAGAAGAAGTAAACAATGGAATCCTATGCATCTACGATGATCATAGTTCGATACCGAAATGAGTCATATCTGTGACAACAAATATTATGTCATTGTCATTCCCTAGTTACAGAGAGTTTCTCTTTCGACCTCACATATAGTTCAAGTTCAATGATAGATGCCATTTTGAAAACCCTACGTTTCCGTTTAGATCCTTTTAGGTTCTTAACAACAGAATTTATTCTACTATGGACTACACACCATATTACTGGAAACCGCATAGTTGAAGACAGAGATACCATATGCACGTTGGACATCTTATTGCATCTAGAAAAATAAAGCGCCTTAAATGGGATTCATTTACCACACATTCCAATTTATGCAATATCACAGCTTACTTTCCGAAAACTAGATCGGTAATAAAATGATGGTGCTTTAGGAGTACCACCTCTTTTATATCTATCTTGCCATAGTTGTTTCAAGTTCTGCTAAAATGTCCATGAATAACATTTCATGAATAGTTGCTTCATAACATCAACTCAGAAATAGTTTCTAAGAAGTTTGGTTTGCCAAAATTCATTTATATATTTGTACTAGCAGCGTTCACCCCGCTTCGCTGCGGTCACCCCGGAACGCAATAAACTTTGTTACTTAGATAATTTTTACTTTTTCGCTTTCAAATTGCAGTAAATGTTAAAATTATAGCGCCTGTCATTTATGTTAACCCGCCGAGTCACATGGTCAAGCGGGTTGCATATAAATACGTTTATTTTTACCTATGATGAACTAATAACAAAGGATTTGTACGTATGGACACTTGAATGGTCAATTATCTCAAGACACTGGTAATTAAAAATTAAAGTGATATGATAAAAACCATCTAGGGTCCAAATCCTAATAACCCCCCAAAAATGAAAGAAATTGGTTCAGCCGTATTAGCGTGATGAGGTAACAAAGGATTTGTGCGTTCTCTTTTATATATATAGATTATCTGTCTGAGTGTCCACCTGCTCGACAAATAATAATAATAATAATAATAATAATAATAATAATAATAATAATAATAATAATAATAATAATAATAATAATAATAATAATAATAATAATAATAATAATAAACTCAAAAACTTCTTAATAGATCACTATCAATTTTATCCAGAATTAAGAGGATCAAAAATTAGGAATTGAGCTCGTTGATAGAAGTGATCCTTTCACTGGAAGAAACTAAAAATCAACCATTTACAATTTTAATGTCGATCATTATAGAGGTAAAACGGTAATAGATAGCGAGAAGCGGTTTGCTTGCAATCGATTAAAAGCGTCCCAAGAATACTTTTCGTATCCATCCTTAAATATCCAATATCACTAGAAGTAATATAATTCTACTACCAATTCCGGTTTCCATATTCATCTACATAGAGCAACAAATGCAAGAGTTAGCGAGAAGCCGTTATTTCTGAATCGGTTTAATGTTTTAGGAATTGCTGCTATCTTCTTTCTTAACTCTCTATTCAAACCGAAAGTGGTGGAATAAAACCACTTCTGGTTTCAACGTTGATCTGTAAAGAATAGAAATGATAATAGATAGAGAGAACATGTTTGCTGTATTCAATTACAATTCTACATATAGAGCCTACTGGTACATATAATGATTATCTAGTATCCGTAAATGTTTTTAAAGTGGTAAGATGTTTTTTAAAAAATAAAATTTGATTTTCATTTCTCAGTCCAGGCTTGGTTAACAAAAGTAGAAAGAAAATTGTTAATTCAATACTCTGGATTGTAAAATGGATTCGGTTACATTAGATCAGTTTAGGTAAAATTGGTGATTAACATCATTACATTTTTGGGCAATACCTGTACTTAATCCGTTTACCTTAGCAAACTTAGACTTACACACACACACACACACACACACACACACACACACATATATATATATATATATATATATATATATATATATATATATATATATATATATATATATATATATATATATATATTCCCATTCAAGCCTCCCATTGACCGTTGTGAATGCTGGAGAAGTTGCTAGACGTAGAGAGGCAGAAAAGGAAAGGAAATACAATAATCTCTTCGATAAATTTATATTTGCTCCAATAGCTATCGAGACCAGTGGAGCATGGGGTTCTAGAAGCCTTGATTTTATCAGAGAGGTAGGCAGACGCATATCTATCGTTTCTGGAGATGTTCGTTCAGCATCCATCTTATTCCAACGTATATCCATTGCGGTCCAACGTGGCAACGTTTCGTCAGTTCTTGGTACGTTGCCGCCTGGAAGGGAACTGGAGGAGGTGTTTCATCTCTATTACAACAGAAACAAGCGAACAATAGAATAATAAAAATTTTTATATATATAAATATATATAAATGTTTAACAATGAGCATAGACTTCCTACGTTTGCTCATAACGGACAGACTACATAAAAAGGAGAAAATATGAATATAATAACAATATCATATAACAATATGGATATATAACAATATCATTGGATATATAACAATGGAAAGGATTTGGGAAGGTAGGCCTACCGGCCAGGACCTGTTTTAGTAGGTACCATCCCGGCATTTGCCTGGTAGGATTGAGGGAAATCCTGGAAAACCCCAATCAGAATGGTCGGCAGCGGGAATCGAACAGGCGACCTCCCGAATGCAAAGCCAACGCTCTACCACTTGAGCTACTTCGCTATCATGTGTACATTATCAGTTATTCTAGATTCGATCATTTCTTATCTTCTATGTTTTCGGCTGTTAGAATTGCACAAACTATGGACAATCAGCATTATGAGAATTTGTATGCGCAAAACTAAGGATGTAGGTGTTCTGTTTACGAGAGTGACTAAGGGAATATAGATTGACCGCATGTATCCTCAAGTAATTTGAATATAAATTGCTTTGGTACTCAATTATATTGTTTCTGAGGATAACAGTCGAGGAATTAGTTTCCTTCGCTGTTTCGTGTTAAGGGAGAGTGTGGAATATTAGAAATTCATCTTTATATTCTCCACAAGAGGTAAACATGTTTTCTTTCGTTTTTTAAACAAAATTTCTTATGGGGATTCGATAGTAATGAGTTATAGATAGCTGAAGCATACGTTATTATACGCTGTGTCTTGTTATCTCAATACATCGTACTGTTATACATTTATTCATTGTGGGGATAGACCTATATATCACTTTGCTAATTAGTTTGGCGGCCAATGATATTACGCAGTATTAAAACTACGTAATATAATCGTAGATCTTTGGTTTAAATTTTTATATTTAATTCTAGCATTGTAGAAAATAAGTACCACTAACGTCCCAGGTCGACCTGAATGTCGTGGGTCATATTTGTTTTGCAGACTCTGTTAGCTTGTCCTAAAGATTACCCAAATTTATTCGATAACACGACGATGGATGGCGGTTTCTTCTGATTAGATTTCTTCGTCTTTCGATCCAAAAATAATGAAAGCACGCTCATATCAAAAGTCGAAATGCTTCTGGGAGTACATCGATTGACATACAAACTCGGGTAAAGACTAGGATAGACCGTACTACTCCTGTAGGAGATATTGTCCTAATCCTTCATTTCTATGGTTGTGACCAGGGGAAGGGACACAAGATCGTTCCAATATTATTTATTATACTATAAAACTCCATTTCAATAATATACAATTTGTGTTATATATCTATCAAATTTACGTGTATGGTGTAGAAAAAATAGTTTTAAACCACTTTTGACTGAAAACAAGTGAAATACACACAGGCGTAAAATTAATCGCCCTTCATTTTAGTTCTATATTTATTCCGTTCAAGACTGACATTTAGTTGCTACTTTGGTATGCTCAAAGATTTAGAAATTTGATTGTGTTTAACTTAGATACCAGAAGCCTGAACACCATAGTATTTGACACACTTATATGGCAGATCGAAGTTTACCATCAAGCAAAATTTGATGTGTATCGGTTGCATTTGGTTGGTGTTTCCTGATTTTCGATAATATTACCCAAAGGGTTAGACCAGGGCAGAAATCCTCTATTCCGAAGCAACGAAACCCCTATCCTAAAGTGGGTGGCACTACATTTTCAATCAAGCCTAATATAGGTTAATAGTATTTTCTTGGTACTATAGTGCGTTTGAAAAGTAACCATTCATCATACAAACAAAATGATTCATATCTGGAGCGATTGTATTTCGTGCCCCGCCACTAATGTTTTCTGCAATGGTATTGTTGAGCAGTTTGCTTCTGCAAGCCAGTCAGGTTGGTGATCTTCATACAAGAAGGTACAGTATGTCTAGTTCTTTGTCGCTGATTGTTTCCTCATCCCTTTTTAAGCGATTGAGACCATGTCTTTCTGTGTGCGATAAGAACGATGTTAGCTTTAGAATAGCAAATATTTCTCGATACATAAGTCGTCCGTGAGCATGGTGACTACACATAAATAGTTTTCCCTTAGATTTTCGGGTACACCATTTCATAATCAGGATAGTGTAAGCGCGCTAATCAACAAATTTACGAACACTGGATAGGTGAAGGACATGAGTAAAGTAATAGATCATTAGTACCCTATGAAGAAAAAATGTAAGTCATATTAGCCGCTATGCAAAGTAATAAGTACAAATTATACCAACTTCTCATACCAGGACAAAAACTGTCAAAAGAGCATTAGGGGCACATGAGAACAATCAATGAGCATAATGCTGTCATCAGTTACAAAAATACTCTTGGTGGGGCATAACGGAGAGTGATCTGCTCTTACCCTGAAAAATATTACTCTTAGATCTTGACCTTCGAGGGAAAAAATTGTTTTGCTTGTATGCCTACTATAAATCGATGTTATTTATTATCTATTATTACATGACAAGCGTAGAGTTACCTTTCACGCACACTGTATTTTAACCGTCTGTATATTGAAAGTCCCTTCTGGAGGAAATCTTGGTTTATTGGAAGTTTGGCGTCCCTTTCAGCAGAGAAGCGATATGAGACGTAGATCTATAGCTTAACGTGGGATCCGAACAACATGAGCTGCCACCGAGAATCGAACCCAAGTTTATCGCTCCTAACCACATAGCCACGAGGGACCTCAGGGAGGAAACCTGAAATCATAGGTGACCGCACAGTGAATATCGTTGAATTCGCATTAGCTCCGCGGTCTTCATTTATCCTTACAACAATTCATTCAGTTTTGAAATCTTTTCTTTCAGTTTAACGACCCACAATTATGTCCTTTAGGTTAAGGAAGACGGATGATAAATCTAGTGAATGATGATGGAAGAATTGATGGAATGATGATGTGGGAGAAAATTGGAGTACTCCTGAAAACCCACGTACACGATGTTGTTCATCACAAACTTACTTGGTCAGGATCGAACTGGAGACCCCACGTACTAGAGACATTCAGTTTTGAAAATCTAATCCTTTCTGTCTTTGACTTATGTTGCTTCCTGTTGAAAAGTCGATTTATATTAACATAAATTTTAAGATGTCATTGAAGAATATAAGGCCACAGTTCAACAGAAGAATGTCGTTATGAATAGGGTCGTCGCTGGGTTTTAAGCACCCGGGGCGAGAATTCCCAGGTCCCCTTTTTCTCCCAGTGTGTTATGAGAAACAACCAGAGTTTATTCTATACTCTTAGATTTAAATATGGAATGTAAGATCATAATGTAAGATAAAAGAAAAGGTATTATATCAATTTTTAAATGTGAATGGCTTTCGTAGTTAAAACATAAAAGTTTATGAAAAAAGGTTTTGAAATAGATACACATAACATAACAATAGCATAGAATATACAAATAACAATACTATATTTTTTAAAAATTCCAAGATTTTAGAAAATAACTTCTCATAAAGGGCTGGAGAGAGTTCCAATTGAATAATCCTAGACGATGTTTCAGTTACGGGTAATTTTCAAGTTCAATACTCTATCGGGAGTCCCTCAAGGATCTGATCTAGGTCCTCCTGTTGTTTCTTCTTGTTATTAATGATATTTCTCTCTGCATTAAAACTTCTCAAGTTTTTCATTTTGCCGACAATCTCAAATTATACTCCAAAGTAAGTGTAATATACCATTACAGTATAATGTGATGATGTTGTTAATAGGAGGGTGCCCGAAATTTTTTGCACCGACTGTACTTGACGTTTAACAAAAAATTTCTGGCTGTCCATATTATTAGTAATTTTGTTTGTTATTCTATTTCAAATTAACATGGAAAGCTGTAAAAATTCATTAGGAATTATAGTTTTGGGAATCAATATCTTTATTTATATATTAAATTAGTTATAAGTCTTGTATATGGATATGTAAATGGATTATTACAATTCTTACGGTGTCAGTGCGATCTGAAAATATAGATCCACCATTGGACGGAACTTTTCGAATAAATAACCAATCTAAAATTCGGCAGAATTTTCTGGACCACCCTTCACCTCTCTTTTAGATACCTAGGTCCTTCTGAAATCTAGTTTAATCCAGATTTTACCAAATTTTATTCGTTTCAAAGCCCCACCGCCAAAAATGCTTTGTTTTGATTGGAGGATTCACCCACGCTATGATGTTAGAGCGCGATTATTCTCATTCCCTGCCTGAAATTTTGGTCGACGACATCAGTTTGGTTGCTTCGTAAATGGACTGACTCCTGCAGTGGTAAACATCAAAATTCAGGTAATATTTGGATTTTATTAACGTGTAAAATCGCTGGAAGTCTCAAGGAGCCATAAACTATTAAATTTTCAGGACAAAACTGGACTAAAAAGGCTGAAATAGGAAGTGCAATTTAGTGACGCCATGATTTCATCTACTGATCGCTATGGACAGCATTCAGAAGTAGTGTGATTTCCGTTTTCCTTGTCCTAAAACCGGTTCTGAAGAGTAGTGTTTCCCCTGATATTTTCACCTTCCAATTTTCCTGCTAATTGAGTGTTATAATACCTGTCCATATATAGATTTGTTTATGTAGGTAGCGAGTGATTCTTTATTTTTTTTTTAACATATATGGCGGTATTCAATTTTGGCGTTGTTAAGATAGGTAGAATAAGGAACGTGTAAATTTGCAGTAAGGGCTCCTATCTGACTCCTGACTTGGGAGTACGGCTTCCAGCGGGATGAGTTGAACATGTAGTTTGTTCCGGGTTCCTGCCCCTTCAGGGCAGGGGTCCTATTGTTAGTCAACACTTTGATATGTCCCCTCGGGGGCATTGATTAAACAGGTTGAATTAAGAATGTGATTTAGTGAATACAAGGGCCAGTTGGCCCTGTTCCTTTCTTTCCCTTTCCTTTCGTAAACCGATAGAGCCGATTTTTAAAGAAAATAGTAAAATTTGAATGTTGTTTATGTGAGTAAATAGTAATGATTCATATGCATTATAACATGTATTAATGTAGTAATGGATGTGGCATGTATGTGTTTGTAATGTAGTATTATTAGTAGCAATTGTAGTTAAGTGTTGGAAGAGTGTGTGAAATAATGAAGAATGGACAGTGTATCATTCGTATTTGATCAATATCTAAACGCAACATATCGATCTATAGTAATATCAGAAAATGAGAGTGTCATAGTATCAAAATTCCGTGTACAAGGTCACATTCAGTGGTTCAAGGGTTGATCATATCGTCGCTAGCCCTCTAGTGTCAAAAGTCAGTACTAACCGTCATTCTTATGTCGATGCTCTTAGTGATTTAGTTTCCATGGAATTGACCCTTCTTTTCGAAATAAAACCTAGTAAGTATAATTCCCAGCCCATATGGATGTACAGTTAGGTTAAGTGACCCAAAACTAATGTTTTCTGAAAATTACAACATTCTACTTAGTCTAGAAATCGAAATATTTAAGTAAATAAACAATACGTAATTTCTTAACAGAAGTCGGGCGATATGATGCTAGTTCTTCGCTTTGAAATTATATTAAATGTTCATTTTTTGTGGCTGCAGAATAATTTCATTGTTGTCAAAATTTCATAAACATTAAATATTATCGCAGATAATTCTATTTTTCAGTGAACATACGTATGATTTTTTTTCTTTCTTAATAAAGCTACCAGGTATTACATAGTATTGTGTGTGTGGTGAAAGAGTCTTGAGTTCGAGTGAGGTTGTCGTGCAGTGATCGGAATGGGAAATGTTTGTAGTGACTATAGATTTTAAAGTATTATGATGAAATGTGTATGTAGGCTGGGCGTAGATAGAGGAGACAGGGTGTTTGTAAAATATAGCGTCGTAGTAAATGGATAAAGATGATGATATGAATATATGAATATTTATTTGAATATGAATATGAATTATGTGAATATTGTAGTAGATGAATATAGTTGATAGGACACCCATATAGTTATATATATAGTAGCTCAGTGCATACTTCGCCACGTGTTGATATATATTCGTATACGTATTGAGTAGATACGTGTAGCTAAAAACATCTCAGGTTCTGACCCCTGCACCGGAATATCACGCGGACAGGAGGGCGATATATAGTCGGACTATGGCAATACTTTGTAGTTTAATGTGTTATAGTAATAATCAACTATAATATCATCTGATAGCATGGGTAGCATCGAACAATCGCTGACTAGACATATTGAATAATAAATTATGGAAAGACAATAGTTATACAACAGGGCTGTAGTGAATTATATTTTTCGGTCGGTTTTAAAATAGAATATCCTGCTCCGTGAGATTTTTTTTTCTTCACGTTACCTACTCGGGCTAGCTCATAATATTCATGGAGGCGACAGCGCTGACAGGGTTACAGAATCAAAACAATTAGTTATTGAAATTTATTTTCGCGTACCCGGATGTCGACCCCTAGTCCCCTTAAGTATTTTCATTTCTTTTCTTAGTTTAATTAGATGAGGGAAATTAACGACATCCCAGACTGTGGCATGTCTGCGCAGGGGAGCTATCGGTGATGTTTTGGTAATTGAAATCACCGATCCAAAATTCAGTTTATTTAATTTTTTTATTATTTTGGCAAATCATTAGTCAGGGATATTTTAGCTATTACTTTTACTCTAGTTTCACTACTGTCCTTGAACCTTGTTAGTTCTTCTGAGGGGTTGAATATTTTTCCTTAGAGATTTCAAAATTGGGGACGCAGTTACCTGGTCCCTTCCCCCTCTCCTTTTATCCTGCTGGTCTGGGCCGGATACGGGGCTCGGATTTCAATCTTACAAGCAAACTCTTGTGGGATTGGGAACTGATGGACACAGAACTTGCATTCTTGGCAGCAGGACCTCCCTCCTAGTTTACGTATTTAAGTAAACCACCCTCTTTCGTCATATGTGAATATTTTTTTCTATGAGTTGTTATATATTTAAATTCGATCACTCTTCTGTGTAGTGAGTAGTACTTTAATCTTTCTCCTTTCGTTGGCGCCGCTTTCTCTCCCTTGTCTCTTCCTTCTTACTTCGAGATTTTTTTTTAAATTTTCAACCTTCCCCCCCCCGATTTTGAACTTGTCGCTTACAATTTATTTAACGTACAATTCTGATCTGAAATTACCAGCTGAGATGTTGCAAGACACAACTCATGGATAGAGTAGATAATGATTGGGTCCTCCATCACATTTTGACCTATTGCCAAAATGAATAACGACTTTATATTTGACGACACTTCAATTACGTTCTTTCACCGTCGTTCCTCTAAGTTTTTTTTGATCCATTGGTCACTTTCCTTCCGTTTTGGTTTTCGTTTATCTTGTAGTTAACCTGGGCCCAGAAATTGTATTTTGGTTTATCTATTTATATCTTTAGGAATGTTCTGTGTTATGTGCCCGCCTCACAAAGTTTTTTTTTACTATTCATGCACGAATTGACTATATGAAAGTTAAAATTTATAGACGCGCGGTATCAGGTAAAAAGATTAATTTTTTTAATGTAATGTCGGAAGTCATTTGTTTTTCTTGTACAATGTTTGCAACCTTTTCTGAAATTATTGTTGGGGTTATTACTTTAAATGTGTGCGCATTTATTAAATATAAATATATATATATAGAGAGAGATAAATGAATACGTCGAAATGTACATGTGCTTAGTATGTGAATATGATGTTAAAGTAAAAGTATGATATTAAATGTTTTATATGGATATATGTAAGAGCGCTCGTGTCTGTCCCCCCAAACGTGTATTGGTTGCTATAGTTTACAAGTAAGTTTTCCGACGAATATAAGAATATAGATTTTTGTCAAGAATACCGCCGTGCACTGAAATAATTTTCCTTTCTCCTGAATAGATGTAAATCATAATCTATGTAATCATTATTTAATGGCATGTATTAAGAAGTAACGGCAGGTCTAAATGTAACCCACATCGTAATGAATATTATTCCTGAGCTACCAACCTAAAACCATTGTGGAAAGTGTACCTTTAATCCCTCTCACCTGCATATGTATCCTATGACTTGACCAGTGTTTTTCTTTAATTTAAATCATTATACTTCTTACACCTGTGGAAGACCATCTCAAATCCAAAACATATATATATACACATACACAAAAGTGATTCTGGATAAATGAAAGGTCTCATGACGTGTCCCAGTGATGAACAAGTAACTTAAAATTATCTGATTAATAAATTTGTAAATAGACTGACTAAGAGGAGAAGCATCCTCTGGCGGAAAGTGAATTTTAAAATCCCTAGATGGGTATAAATGTCGCAGTATGCGAGTGCAGATATAAACTGCTAATAGTCACAAACTAAATATAGTTGATGAATGGTTTTTATAAACCAATAGTTATATATATATATATATATATATATATATATATAAACACAAACTAAGTTAAATGGAGTGAAATATTTTGGACGCTACGAGTAGTGCGCGATTTGTGATTTGAACGCTCGGAATTATTAATATTTTATTGCTCAATGTGAAGTAAAGACTCATAAGTTCTATTACACCCAAGAGTTTTTTTCTTTTCTTTTTCTTTGTCCATTTTTTTAAGTAATATATGTGTCTTCTTTGCGTATGTCGCAAATCATAATTTCGCTTTAGCATGCCTAAGATATAATATATGTAATAATTCTTTTTCTTTCCATTTGTCAATATGATCAAATGTATAAAGACTTACTAAAGTATAATTCTATGTATTCTATTGATATATAACCAAGAACTTGTGCTTCTAATACTTTTTTATATAATTATTTTTTTCTTTTCACTATGAATGTAATAAACTATTCGTACCTTTGTAGTTAGTTGGTTTCCTTTAAACATATATACACTGTCCTGAGTGAGTGAGCGAGTGAATGCATGATAGATTTAATTTAAGTAATGTTAGTAATATCATTTGTCATATTAACATTTATAATATATGTGTCATGTTTAATATATGTGTTAAGGTAAATAACCTAGGTCATGAAGGACCGCTACTAACGGTTTAAATCGGCTCTAGGAGTGAAACGAAAATAGCAGGATGAGCCTAAATACGACATCTTTCTTCCAGGAAGTTGAAACTCTCATTGATACGATACATAAATTTATATTGAGTTTATAACTTTGATTTTTTTTCCTTGGCTAATTCATATGTGTGGTCGATCCTAGAGATACTGGATGGTTATTAATCATCATTTGGAATAACTTTACAAAGAATAATTTCGATTTTCTCCTTTCCTGGTCTAGGTCTGGGCAACCCCACGAACGTGGTGCCTGGAGCTAGGTCGGGGTGGTATGGAGGGATATGTGTCTATTCCGAAGCATTCTAAAATTGATTAATCGTTAATAATATTTAAAATGATTCATCTTTCAACGACTTTCCCGACTTCTTACTATATTCCCGGAATTATCCAGTAATCTATTTCGTATTAAAATACTCTATTAGTTTTTCTTTCTTTTTCCTCCCTTTTCCTACCTCCTTCTTTTACCCTTCTACTTTCTTCTCTTTCTTTTTCTATTTCTAAATGAAAGAAAACGGTGTCATGACAGAGTAGTCGCTATTGGCGCGGTCAATAAGTTGTTTCGATGAGATTCTTCGGAAGTCCGATATGGGATAATTAACCATGAGATGAGTATGCATTGAGGGACGAGCAATAACAAGAAAGTTTATTGAATTTTACTTTATTGGAAAATAATCATGATTTCAATTAGTAGGTGATGTTTAGTAATCGCCCTCGTTAAGAGAATTAATTTTAGCGACTCCTCTACTCTACATGCAGTCCACTTCTTCGTTTACTACTACTTATTATTTTTTTTTCCGTTTTCTTTCAATTGGCGACCGTTGACTTAGGACAGTTACCATGGAAACAATTGTTTTCCCTGGTAACGGATCTGAAATTATTTATTAAACACTGTTTAGGATCGAGCACATATTGACTTGGCTACAAAAGGGTGAATAATTAAAAATGGTCACAGTGAGATTAAATAATTATAGTCGTTGGCTGTTCTGCTATCTTTGTCTCTCTACATAGAAAGGGGGAAATGAAGGAATCTGTCAAAGTTTGAATTCTAAAATTTGAAAATGCTGGAAGTTGACCCAAGGAGGGAATCAGATAGGAGTCCTTTAATGTATGAACAGTATCTGGATAGTAAGTTTTGTTAGTCTGTAAGTATATAGTTGCATGTGTGTTTATATTGTGTCCTTTTTGTACGGAAGGTATGGCAACCAGTCGAGAAGTTGTCGTATCACAAGAGAACGCGGAAGTCTCATGTACACAATGTACGTTAGATAGTAATGCGAAAAGAGCTCGCGTCTCCCGTAGGCTAGTGAGGTGTCACGATTGTGGGCTGAAATGGATTCATTTCAGTTGTACCAATTTAGAGGATACTGCTGAAAATGCAGAAAAGGTCCGGGCTGGTGAGATAATTAAATACTGTAAAGAATGTGAGGGAAAGCTCCACCAGTCGCGAGAACCCATGAGTCTATTCTCTGAGAAGGAAATTGAACATCCCGATTCAGAAGGGGAGCGAGGGTATAGTACTCCGAAGAACCGAGGCCAAATATCTCCAGTGGAAATATCTGACCTCGATGATGATGAAAGAAATGGGGATTCAATTGGTGATAAAACCAAAGAAGAGCAAAGGAAGACTGTGTCATCCAATAATGACACTCTCCTCCTTTCATTACAACAGATGTTACAAGAAATAAATGAGAAAATAGATAAGAATAGCCTGGAAATAAATGAAAAAATAGATAAGAATAGCCGGGAAATGAGACGCGAAATAAATGAGAAATTTGACACCTCGAATCGAGAAACCGAATCTCGATTCGAGGTACTAACCCAGAAAATAGACAACATATGTTCGGACTTTGCTTCCTCAATAACCACATTGAGGGAGCAAATGCCTACTGAAATTGATTTGGTCAGATGCGAGGCTCAGCAATCTATAAAGCAACTTCAACAGGAGACTGAGGGTAAATTCGATCATGTAAATTCAGAATTTGAACGAATAGATACCAAATTACATAAGGTCAACAATACATTAAAAACACAGCAGGCTGAAATTGATAATTTAAAGTCAACTTTGTCAAATTTATCACTGGAAACCAAACGGGAAGCAACTGACCAAAAAATTTTGAAAATTCAGGACGAAATAGTAAATATTCAAAAAGAAATAACGAAACCCAGTCGCGAAAAATCAGAGGTAACCTATCCTTTCCCCGGTAGCGAGTCTTCAGAAATATTACCTGCTATAACCACTACCGGTAGCGCAGGAAAAGAGAATCCGATGTCAGGTGATGCACGGGATATTGCGACGCACTACCCCATGCATCGGTCAGAACTAAAGTCGTGGTTTAATTGCAATAGTGTGCCGAATCAGTCGAGTGTTGTGACGACTACGGTCACTAGCGTGAGTGCTCCCTCCTTACATGGAGGTATACAATCATATAGCGTGTTGCCGGGAAGAGGAGATGGGTACCATTCTGAGTCGTTGTTCACGGTGCGGTTGGTCCGGGGATGGAGCCCAACATAGTCAATACGACCAACAGAATCCCTTTTAATTACATGGGTAATTATAACACCGCTACGACGTCGTCGGTGGTAAATCCGGTGACTACTCCGATTGTGCAGGATAATATGTTAATTCCCACTAACTATTCACCTGCTTATGTTAGTATGGGTTCCAAGGTTTCGCTGAGGGACATCGAACGCTTTCCCACGTTTGATGGGAATATCACCAATGGACAGCCTCGTGTTTTCCTGCGTAGATTGCAGCAGTGCTTGGAAATGTATCGGCTGACTGATAGAGAACGCTTGCAAATAGTTGAGAAACTTTTAATTGCAGCATCAGGCGCATGGTTTGCCTCTATTAAATACAGAATCCATACATTTGACGACTTCCTGATCCTTTTGAAGGAAGAATACTGTAATGAGCATATAGGAAGGCTTCAAAAACGCAACCTCCAATCTTTAAGGTATGATCGAGCCAAGTATGGGTCCCTTTTGGACTATGCTTGGAAGATCATAGAATTGTATTACCAGATCGCTGAAAATCCATCGCAAGCCGAACTAGTAGACATTATAGTGAACGCTCTTCCACCAGATGAGTCGCGGGCCATTGCTTCCCATTTGTGCCAAACGGTACGAGAAGTTACGTCACGCCTAGCTGCCCTGTGTGGGAAAGAAACTGGAGGCCCACCAAAGAGGTATTTCGCCCGGCAAGCAAAAATTGTGAAACCCGTGAAAAGCAAGGCAACGGCTAGTTGCCAAACAGACTTTCTGAGTTACACCCAAGCTGGATCTCGTTATCCGAGTGGGTGTGGCTCGGAAAGCAATCAATATAATGGTCGACGTCTGTACCGTAACCGGCCGATGTTCAACAATCGCCGGGGTTATCGCCCCTATGACCGCACAATGGGGGAATCGAATCCGAATAGAGACGATAATAGAAGGAACTTTAACGGGGCGTACCGGAGAAGAGAAAACGGTAATGGTCAAGGCAGTAATGTTAATAATAATAGTGCAAGCAGATCTCAGAGTTCTGCCCCTTCGCAAATACAGAATAATGGCGGAAATAGAATTTTAACGAATCAAGGGAGTGATAGTCGAGAAACTAGATCCTAATGTCATCAGATACGCCAGTCGACGGGTGAAACCCTATGAGTTGTCTCTTTCAATATCTCAGCTGGAACTCCTGTCCGTCCTGTTCCTTTGTGAACATTTTGAGCAGTAAAATTATTGAAAAATTGCACTGTATTACACAATCTAAAAGGTGAAAGTATCGGAACTCATAATTTCCAAAATCTTAAGCTTTTCAACTGTACCGAGGACAAAAAACGGGAACTTCTATCTCAATACCCAAAGTGAATGTTACACTGTCTCATTTGAGTGTATGAGAGTATGAGTGAGTAGTTAGTTTATTAGTATTAATACATGTTAATTCTATTCAACAAAATTTTGTTATTCAAACAAAATTTTTTTTAACGACGCCGGGGAACTGTAATATACCATTAAAGTCTAATGTGATGATGTTTTTAATAGGAGGGTGCCCGAAATTTTTTGCACCGACTGTACTTGACGTTTAACAAAAATTTCTGGCTGTCCATATTATTAGTAATTTTGTTTGTTATTCTATTTCAAATTAACATGGAAAGCTGTAAAAATTCATTAGGAATTATAGTTTTGGGAATCAACATCTTTATTTATATATTAAATTAGTTATAAGTCTTGTATATGGATATGTAAATGGATTATTACAATTCTTACGGTGTCAGTGCGATCTGAAAATATAGATCCACCATTGGACGGAACTTTTCGAATAAATAACCAATCTAAAATTCGGCAGAATTTTCTGGACCACCCTTCACCTCTCTTTTAGATACCTAGGTCCTTCTGAAATCTAGTTTAATCCAGATTTTACCAAATTTTATTCGTTTCAAAGCCCCACCGCCAAAAATGCTTTGTTTTGATTGGAGGATTCACCCACGCTATGATGTTAGAGCGCTATTATTCTCATTCCCTGCCTGAAATTTTGGTCGACGACATCAGTTTGGTTGCTTCGTAAATGGACTGACTCCTGCAGTGGTAAATATCAAAATTCAGGTAATATTTGGATTTTATTAACGTGTAAAATCGCTGGAAGTCTCAAGGAGCCATAAACTATTAAATTTTCAGGACAAAACTGGACTAAAAAGGCTGAAATAGGAAGTGCAATTTAGTGACGCCATGATTTCATCTACTGATCGCTATGGACAGCATTCAGAAGTAGTGTGATTTCCGTTTTCCTTGTCCTAAAACCGGTTCTGAAGAGTAGTGTTTCCCCTGATATTTTCACCTTCCAATTTTCCTGCTAATTGAGTGTTATAATACCTGTCCATATATAGATTTGTTTATGTAGGTAGCGAGTGATTCTTTATTTTTTTTTTAACATATATGGCGGTATTCAATTTTGGCGTTGTTAAGATAGGTAGAATAAGGAACGTGTAAATTTGCAGTAAGGGCTCCTATCTGACTCCTGACTTGGGAGTACGGCTTCCAGCGGGATGAGTTGAACATGTAGTTTGTTCCGGGTTCCTGCCCCTTCAGGGCAGGGGTCCTATTGTTAGTCAACACTTTGATATGTCCCCTCGGGGGCATTGATTAAACAGGTTGAATTAAGAATGTGATTTAGTGAATACAAGGGCCAGTTGGCCCTGTTCCTTTCTTTCCCTTTCCTTTCGTAAACCGATAGAGCCGATTTTTAAAGAAAATAGTAAAATTTGAATGTTGTTTATGTGAGTAAATAGTAATGATTCATATGCATTATAACATGTATTAATGTAGTAATGGATGTGGCATGTATGTGTTTGTAATGTAGTATTATTAGTAGCAATTGTAGTTAAGTGTTGGAAGAGTGTGTGAAATAATGAAGAATGGACAGTGTATCATTCGTATTTGATCAATATCTAAACGCAACATATCGATCTATAGTAATATCAGAAAATGAGAGTGTCATAGTATCAAAATTCCGTGTACAAGGTCACATTCAGTGGTTCAAGAGTTGATCATATCGTCGCTAGCCCTCTAGTGTCAAAAGTCAGTACTAACCGTCATTCTTATGTCGATGCTCTTAGTGATTTAGTTTCCATGGAATTGACCCTTCTTTTCGAAATAAAACCTAGTAAGTATAATTCCCAGCCCATATGGATGTACAGTTAGGTTAAGTGACCCAAAACTAATGTTTTCTGAAAATTACAACATTCTACTTAGTCTAGAAATCGAAATATTTAAGTAAATAAACAATACGTAATTTCTTAACAGAAGTCGGGCGATATGATGCTAGTTCTTCGCTTTGAAATTATATTAAATGTTCATTTTTTTGTGGCTGCAGAATAATTTCATTGTTGTCAGAATTTCATAAACATTAAATATTATCGCAGATAATTCTATTTTTCAGTGAACATACGTATGATTTTTTTTCTTTCTTAATAAAGCTACCAGGTATTACATAGTATTGTGTGTGTGGTGAAAGAGTCTTGAGTTCGAGTGAGGTTGTCGTGGAGTGATCGGAATGGGAAATGTTTGTAGTGACTATAGATTTTAAAGTATTATGATGAAATGTGTATGTAGGCTGGGCGTAGATAGAGGAGACAGGGTGTTTGTAAAATATAGCGTCGTAGTAAATGGATAAAGATGATGATATGAATATATGAATATTTATTTGAATATGAATATGAATTATATGAATATTGTAGTAGATGAATATAGTTGATAGGACACCCATATAGTTATATATATAGTAGCTCAGTGCATACTTCGCCACGTGTTGATATATATTCGTATACGTATTGAGTAGATACGTGTAGCTACAAACATCTCAGGTTCTGACCCCTGCACCGGAATATCACGCGGACAGGAGGGCGATATATAGTCGGACTATGGCAATACTTTGTAGTTAATGTGTTATAGTAATAATCAACTATAATATCATCTGATAGCATGGGTAGCATCGTACAATCGCTGACTAGACATATTGAATAATAAATTATGGAAAGACAATAGTTATACAACAGGGCTGTAGTGAATTATATTTTTCGGTCGGTTTTAAAATAGAATATCCTGCTCCGTGAGATTTTTTTCTTCACGTTACCTACTCGGGCTAGCTCATAATATTCATGGAGGCGACAGCGCTGACAGGGTTACAGAATCAAAACAATTAGTTATTGAAATTTATTTTCGCGTACCCGGATGTCGACCCCTAGTCCCCTTAAGTATTTTCATTTCTTTTCTTAGTTTAATTAGATGAGGGGATTTGGATCGGTGATGTTTTGGTAATTGAAATCACCGATCCAAAATTCAGTTTATTTAATTTTTTTATTATTTTGGCAAATCATTAGTCAGGGATATTTTAGCTATTACTTTTACTCTAGTTTCATTACTGTCCTTGAACCTTCTTAGTTCTTCTGAGGGGTCGAATATTTTTCCTTAGAGATTTCAAAATTGGGGACGCAGTTACCTGGTCCCTTCCCCCTCTCCTTTTATCCTGCTGGTCTGGGCCGGATACGGGGCTCGGATTTCAATCTTTCAAGCAAACTCTTGTGGGATTGGGAACTGATGGACACAGAACTTGCATTCTTGGCAGCAGGACCTCCCTCCTAGTTTACGTATTTAAGTAAACCACCCTCTTTCGTCATATGTGAATATTTTTTTCTATGAGTTGTTATATATTTAAATTCGATCACTCTTCTGTGTAGTGAGTAGTACTTTAATCTTTCTCCTTTCGTTGGCGCCGCTTTCTCTCCCTTGTCTCTTCCTTCTTACTTCGAGATTTTTTTTTTAAATTTTCAAGCTTCCCCCCCCCACCGATTTTGAACTTGTCGCTTACAATTTACTTAACGTACAACTCTGATCTGAAATTACCAGCTGAGATGTTGCAAGACACAACTCATGGATAGAGTAGATAATGATTGGGTTCTCCATCACATTTTAACCTATTGCCAAAATGAATAACGACTTTATATTTGACGACACTTCAATTACGTTCTTTCACCGTCGTTCCTCTAAGTTTTTTTTTGATCCATTGGTCACTTTCCTTCCGTTTTGGTTTTCGTTTATCTTGTAGTTAACCTGGGCCCAGAAATTGTATTTTGGTTTATCTATTTATATCTTTAGGAATGTTCTGTGTTACGTGCCTGCCTCACAAAGTTTTTTTTTACTATTCATTCACGAATTGACTATATGAAAGTTAAAATTTATAGACGCGCGGTATCAGGTAAAAAGATTAATTTTTTTAATGTAATGTCGGAAGTCATTTGTTTTTCTTGTACAATGTTTGCAACCTTTTCTGAAATTATTGTTGGGGTTATTACTTTAAATGTGTGCGCATTTATTAAATATAAATATATATATATAGAGAGAGATAAATGAATACGTCGAAATGTACATGTGCTTAGTATGTGAATATGATGTTAAAGTAAAAGTATGATATTAAATGTTTTATATGGATATATGTAAGAGCGCTCGTGTCTGTCCCCCCAAACGTGTATTGGTTGCTATAGTTTACAAGTAAGTTTTCCGACGAATATAAGAATATAGATTTTTGTCAAGAATACCGCCGTGCACTGAAATAATTTTCCTTTCTCCTGAATAGATGTAAATCATAATCTATGTAATCATTATTTAATGGCATGTATTAAGAAGTAACGGCAGGTCTAAATGTAACCCACATCGTAATGAATATTATTCCTGAGCTACCAACCTAAAACCATTGTGGAAAGTGTACCTTTAATCCCTCTCACCTGCATATGTATCCTATGACTTGACCAGTGTTTTTCCTTAATTTAAATCATTATACTTCTTACACCTGTGGAAGACCATCTCAAATCCAAAAAATATATATATACACATACACAAAAGTGATTCTGGATAAATGAAAGGTCTCATGACGTGTCCCAGTGATGAACAAGTAACTTAAAATTATCTGATTAATAAATTTGTAAATGGACTGACTAAGAGGAGAAGCATCCTCTGGCGGAAAGTGAATTTTAAAATCCCTAGATGGGTATAAACGTCGCAGTATGCGAGTGCAGATATAAACTGCTAATAGTCACAAACTAAATATAGTTGATGAATGGTTTTTATACGCTACGAGTAGTGCGCGATTTGTGATTTGAACGCTCGGAATTATTAATATTTTATTGCTCAATCTGAAGTAAAGACTCATAAGTTCTATTACACCCAAGAGTTTTTTTTCTTTGTCCATTTTTTTAAAGTAATATAAGTGTCTTCTTTGCGTATGTCGCAAATCATAATTTCGCTTTAGCATGCCTAAGATATAATATATGTAATAATTCTTTTTCTTTCCATTTGTCAATGATCAAATGTATAAAGACTTACTAAAGTATAATTCTATGTATTCTATTGATATATAACCAAGAACTTGTGCTTCTAATATTTTTTTTATATAATTATTTTTTTCTTTTCACTATGCATGTAATAAACTATTCGTACCTTTGTAGTTAGTTGGTTTCCTTTAAACATATATACACTGTCCTGAGTGAGTGAGCGAGTGAATGCATGATAGATTTAATTTAGGTAATGTTAGTAATATCATTTGTCATATTAACATTTATAATATATGTGTCATGTTTAATATATGTGTTAAGGTAAATAACCTAGGTCATGAAGGACCGCTACTAACGGTTTAAATCGGCTCTAGGAGTGAAACGAAAATAGCAGGATGAGCCTAAATACGATATCTTTCTTCCAGGAAGTTGAAACTCTCATTGATACGATACATAAATTTATATTGAGTTTATAACTTTGATTTTTTTCCTTGGCTAATTCATATGTGTGGTCGATCCTAGAGATACTGGATGGTTATCAATCATCATTTGGAATAACTTTACAAAGAATAATTTCGATTTTCTCCTTTCCTGGTCTAGGTCTGGGTAACCCCACGAACGTGGTGCCTGGAGCTAGGTCGGGGTGGTATGGAGGAACATGTGTCTATTCCGAAGCATTCTAAAATTGATTAACCGTTAATAACATTTAAAATGATTCATCTTTCAACGACTTTCCCGACCTCTTACTATATTCCCGGAATTATCCAGTAATCTATTTCGTATTAAAATACTCTATTTGTTTTTCTTTCTTTTTCCTCCCTTTTCCTACCTCCTTCTTTTACCCTTCTACTTTCTTCTCTTTCTTTTTCTATTTCTAAATGAAAGAAAACGGTGTCATGACAGAGTAGTCGCTATTGGCGCGGTCAATAAGTTGTTTCGATGAGTTTCTTCGGAAGTCCGATATGGGATAATTAACCATGAGATGAGTATGCATTGAGGGACGAGCAATAACAAGAAAGTTTATTGAATTTTACTTTATTGGAAAATAATCATGATTTCAATTAGTAGGTGATGTTTAGTAATCGCCCTCGTTAAGAGAATTAATTTTAGCGACTCCTCTACTCTACATGCAGTTCACTTCTTCGTTTACTACTACTTATTATTTTTTTCCGTTTTCTTTCATAAGTTCAATTGAGACTGCGTGAAACTTCAATAGGATCTAATACAAAGAGTTCAAATATAGCGTGAATCTTGAATGTGTCCAAATGTAAATCTGTATCTTTCACGAGGAAAGAAAATCCAATTCACTTTTTCTATTAGTGGCACTTTCTTGTCTACTACAAATGCTATCAAAGATGTAGGACTTATATTTGATAGCAAATTAATCTTTCCTCAACACGTTGACGGAATAACGAGTAGTGCATATAGACATCTAGGTTTAATTTGTAGGATACGTAGTGCAGGATTTCTACAAAGAATCGACATTTATAAGGTTATATTTTTCGTATGTGAACTCAAAATTAGAATACTGTTGTACTGTTTGGACACCAAATGTCACTAAATACTCTGATGCAATAGAAAATATATAGTTTAAATTTTAAAAAAATGCTTGCACATAAGAAAACCGGTTTCTATTCAAAGTATGTCCCCTATGAAGACTTAGTAACGAATTTTAGTTTTCAAACGTTAGAAAAACGATCTGGATGTTTGATCTGTTGTTATTAAACGGTAAAATTGATTGTCCAGAATTAGTTTCAGAAGTGTTATTACATGTCCCAAGAGGTAAGACAAGAACAGCAAATACTGGGACATTCTATTGTAGAAATGCAAGAACTAACATATTACATAAGTCTCCTCTGTGGAGAATAGTGTTGCCACGAGACGAGACGAGACGAGACTTCAGGCTGTCTCGTCTCGTCTCGCCCAAAGCATGTCCCGTCTCGTGTCTCGTCTCGAAAAAATGTGCTCGTCCCGTCTCGTGTCTCGTCTCGAGAGGTTCTGTCCCGTCCCGTCTCGTCTCGTCTCGTTTGTCTCGTTTTGTCTCGTCTTGTCTCGTTTTGTCTCGTCTTGTCTCGTAAAAAATATAGCAACATACCATGGGAACGAAAGTAAAATGTAGCAGACTGCACTATGCTAATAAACATACACCTAAGTTACAAGTATTACCCAGACCACACAAGACAAGAAATGTCACGGTAGCTACACCGTGAAGCCTTCATCTCTGGTGTATGTGGTAGTCGGTTCGATCTCGGTTAGTGCCATGTCAGCTTTGTGATGAACAAACATTGAATGTGTGTGGGGACCGCGGGGGCTCAGTGGTAGAGCGTTCACCTCTGGTGCTTGGGGTCTCGGGTTCGATCCCAGCCCCGCCAAGTCAACTTTGTGGTGGACAAACACCGTGTGCGTGAGTTTTCTCGGGGTTCTCCCGTTTCCTCCCACTTTCTTCATTCCACCATTTCATTCATTTCTCATCATCACTGTCTCCTTTAGCCTAACCGGCATAACCATGGGACGTAAAACTCAACGATTTCCTTTCATTTCATTTCATTTTTGGAATGTGTGTGTTTTCTCGAAGTTGCCTAGTATCCTACCACTTTCTTCATTCCACTCATTTTCCCATCATCATCCATTCGGCCAAAGTTGCCTTAAGGCCTTAAAAATAAATTCAAATAAGCTCACAAGGCAAGGACAAATAGTTTACAAGATAATACATCTCTGCTGTTAGTTGTTGAGGCTTCTCTATCCTGGCTTTTTTTTTTACCATTCTGAAACATTGAAATTTTTTTCACCAGTTTCAATACACGAATATACAGCAAATTGCTCATAAATACGTCGAAGGTGAAGACACTAATGTCAAATAATCTTTATACGACAAGGAAAGTTCGATGTAAAAGTGTCACTATCCCCGATACTATCGTATACTATCAGCCCACTTGCTTTATAGTGTATATATATATATATATATATATATATATATATATATATATATATATATATATAGAGAGAGAGAGAGAGAGAGAGAGAGAGAGAGAGAGAGATGGAAATATGTGTGTACACTTTGATTTCATATATTCCAGCCTTTAGGTTTCACAGTGTTAACCCATAACAATCCAAAAACTACTTTCCATTTTAGCATGTTTAGATTTGTTGCAATTATTTTTTTTAAGAAAAGCTCGGAACCAAATAATTTTATTGAGTAATGGAAAGTATTTGATTGAAATTTTATATGTTACTGCACAGTAACCTCTACTTAAAGTGCAATAGTAATGGGAGCTGAACGACACATCGGACGAAACAATGCTTGGGGCCAGTCTTCACCTCCATGGTTTAAATCTGTTCCGATAACCGCGGGGTGTGTGCTACTATGTGGTGGTTGCCCCGTTTGTGTAACAAACTCATGACAGTACACCCAGATTAGCTAGTGGCTAAAAAAAAAGTTGATTTTTGGTTAGCCATTTTGGATTAAAGTTTCTTATATTGTCGTGATCTATTCGCAATCATACAACGTACCTCTTCATACCAAGCCGAGCGGTCTGCGGTGATAGACCATGGCTTGAAGGCCCCGGGTTGATTTCTGGAAGGGTCATGTGTATGGATTTTAATAGCATTTGTTTTTTCGTATTGTGTCAGGGGGCGAAATCGTACGGGATAAAAGGATTTCAGTCTGAAAAAATTGGAGAGAATATTCTCCCCAGGATACTTTCATGGGAGTAAGGAATTAGTAAAAATGTAGGATATACATTTTATAGCAGGTTTAAAAATATGGTTTGGGTATCCTATTTCTTTTCTGTTAATAATATTCTCCAATGTTCGAATTTTGATCATTCTCATGATATTTTCTGCTTTCAACGGAGTTTCATGAATATTATACCAAATGTTCTTTAAACTTATCAAGTTCGAGAGGTTTTATATGCCTGTAAGAAACAATTTCTGAAGATAATTCAGGTCCTAATGATTATTATTCACTAGGAAAGGGAAGTATTCCCCTCCTCTCAACATGGAAGCAGTGGACAATTTCTCACTCTGGTCAGATCAAACATTTTCGCGTAACAAAACGAAGGTCCCCCTGTAAAACCTCTTCACCTAAAGTGTTATTGTTAGTATCATAAATTTGCTGAAAGCAAACGATTTGAAGGGTTCGTCGATAATATCTTTGCTTTCTTTGTCCTTCGCCTGCAAACGAAGAGGTGAATTTTACAACATGACTGCTGTATAATAAGTGAGCGATTGGTAAAATGGTAAAAGTATGTTTTATGTGTGTGTGTGTGTGTGTGTGAGAGAGAGAGAGAGAGAGAGAGAGAGAGAGAGAAGACAAAATTTTAGTTGCAAGATGACATACTTCAATTGCCGTTTTCGGTTCATATAGCAAAAAGAATACCGCCACCAGAGAATAAAGACAAGTGTGGTCTGTTCTGTTATCTTCCACCATCTCAGCCAGAACTTTCAACTACAGCCTGTAATGAGTGGAGACCTTACCGAGTTTTCAAATTGAATAGATGATGGTGGTAGTTCGGTTTCTTGACCTTGTAAAAATCTTCCCTGTCTTTGATTTTGTTTGTCATCATTCCAGCCAGAAATATATATATATAAAAAGAGAATTCCTCAGTTTACAGCAAGGGGAATTGGGGACAAGACATTAAGGATGATATTCCTGGAAGCTCATGTATCACGATTGTTTCATTCAATAGACAGAGGACACTTTTCTATGAAGGCTTTCCAACATGTTTTCTCACAAAGGGGATTTTCTTTTTGCAATCTATATGACCACTGGCAATTTTAATCTTGGCCATTCCCGCCAGCGTTTCCATTTTCGAGACACGAGACGAGACGAGACATTTCACGAGACGTCCCGTCTCGTCTCGTGTCTCGTCTCGTTTTCGAGACGGGACAAGTAGTCTGTCTCGTCTCGTGTCTCGTCTAAAATTGTTCTGTCCCGTCTCGTGTCTCGTCTCGTTTACGAGACGAGACGAGACGAGACACGAGAAATGTCTCGTCTCGTGGCAACACTAGTGGAGAATGTGTGCTTCATATAAGGAAATGATTATATTTCATGTAGTAGATGTATTTAGTATGTCCGAAAATGATTTCAAAACAATTGTCAGGCAATAACTTTATAACTAAAAGACTTATATTTGTGTATGTATAATAATATATTTTAGATAATTATGTATATGACACTATCTTTGGGCATTAAGTCTGTTGTGTTGTCCTTATGAAATAAATACATTTTACTTAGCCGTGGCCTGATCATTATTAAAATATCTGAATTAACATTAATTTTTACGAAAAATTTCATTTATCATCTTAATCTGAATTCCTTGAATTTTGATGATTTGTCGTTCCGGCGCTCCCCCTGGTCTCGGCACCCGGGGCAATTACCCCGGTCGCTCCGCCCACGCGATGACCCTGGTTATGAAATATCTTGTTTTTGTATCTGCACACAACTATCAAAATTCTGCGTTCCTTACTACCTGAAATCACAACTGATTACATGTGAAAACAATACATATGTAATCAATTTTAAACAAAATCAACACATTTCTTTCCATAATTGTTTCGGTATGTGCGATTTGGTCCGGAAAGCTTTACATGATAATAACAAGGAAGTACGGTAAATCAAAATTTCAGAAAAAGAGAGAGAAAAAAGTCACAAACCACGTAAATGTAACGTTTCCCCCTTATTATCCAGATAATTTACCATGGCTGTAAGCAAATTCCCTGCAATTGTGAAAAATAATTTGTTAGGAAAAGAGAAAATTAAAAAGGGCGAAAAAAGTTGAGAAAAATATCATAAATTAAGGAATGAACAAAAACATAACAGAACAATTATTGCAATTACTAGGCTATTAAGTTACAATTAAATAATTATTTCCCATAAAGCATAAATATAGTTAATAAATGACATTTTCTGTCATCATAATTTTCGTTTCCTAACAAATGTTTTTTTTATTATTAAAAAAACTTTTCGTTGTATATTGTGGCCTCAATTAGTTCATGGTCTATGAGCACAAGGTATATAAACTTTGGATACCTATACAAAAACTCAACACCTTTAACATTCTGATAAAAGTGTGCACAATGTCTCAAATGTCTCAGTAGTGGAGTACTTATCTCTTGTGCGTGGGATCCCTGGTTCGATCCCCATCCAATGTAAGTTTGTAGTGGATAACGACGTGTTTGTGTGTTTTCTCAAGGTACTCCGTTTCCTCCCACTTTATCATTCCACCAATTCTTTCATCATCATTCAGTTGCCTTAATCATCGTCTTCCTAAGCCTAAAGGGCATAATCGTGGGACGTTAAACTGAAATATTTCATTTCATTTCATTTAAAATTCTGATCAAATTAATGCCTCTACAACAAAATAAGAAATTAGTATTAAAAGGCTCGCCTTTAAGAAACTTAACCTGATATTTTTTATTGATGAGAGTAGCCCAGCGTAGCGTAGTCGCTAACGCCCTCGTCTTTGGTGCGAGCTGTCCCGATGGGGATACTCCACCAGAAAAAGGAAAAAGCTCTTTCAATTCTGAGTGAGATTTTCCTGGGGTTTGCCCCATTCACACCAGACAAATGCTGTGATAGTACCTAACATACAGGTCCCAGGCCGCTTCCTTCATTCCCCAATCCCTTCTTCCTTCCCTTTCCTCGTATAGTGTGATTGCCGAGGGACGTCATCCCTCATACGTAACAGGCTAACGTGGTCATAGATGCTGAAAACCCAGAATCTAAAACCCAAGTCCTTCATTTATGAGGATCACGCTATTGTCCTTATAAGATTGTGATGTTAGCACACTCGTTACCAGTCGTTCTTGAACTAAAAATGTTCCGGGGGGCACCCTTAACATTCTTATTATTACATTATAGACGTATTATTTTGGTCTTCTCCGGGGGGCACTCTCAGAGCTCCGGGGGGCAGTGCCCCCCAAAATCATGTCTGGAAGAAACACTGCTCGTTACTCCGAAAGTAACCCTTGAACGAAAGTCAATATTTGAATTTTCTGTTTGTTGCAACAGAAAGCTAGACCAACTACCACGACAGAATTCGTTAATGAGTCAATCCTTTAACATTTTCATTTAAGACTTTTACGGAAACAATCTTTTACGCATTTTCTGTTATTGAAACAAGGATGTAAATATAATTGTAGAATACTAGAAGTTCTACTTTGCGCCGTTAGATGGCAGTAAGAAGTCCCTTCAGAGGTTGACATCTACAAGACGAAATTGAAACTTCTACGCCGGATCCTTTTACTGTCTTGATCAAGTTTATTTAAATACTTAATTTATGAACATCAGCAGCCTCTCTTCAGGTTTTGCTTGGAAGGAGGAGGGAGGAAGGATTCTGAAAGCATATAATTGTAAGTAAAGTCTCATGTTTTCATTACAACACTTCTTCTTAACACTATACTATTGGTTAATATACGGGGAGACAAGTCTAAAAAATGGTTCTCCAGGATAAAGCGAACACCCTACTGATCTTCCAACTAGTGCTGCCCACTGGTAATATCGTAGTAAAATCTTAAACACCGGGCAGTTGTAACAGTTTCAGTGATTGGACGATAACAGCGACTGAGATATTTCAAAAAAATCTCATTTTGAAGGATTTTCATCTTAAGAAAGCCTTTACTATATGTGAACATGCTCGAATAGTATAGGTGGTATATGATTAACACAATTTTTATTTTTACGGTGATGAATCGAACATCAGATATGTGTAAAAATCGTGAGAGTGACAAATGGCTATAACGTAACTCCTTATACACAACTCCTCAGTCATAATTATAGCTAGATTATATTAGTGCAAGTGACCTGCCAATAAAGGCAGAATACCTATGATGATGATGATATTAGTAAAATCACTTAAAACAGTTTATGTTGCGTTTAGCTTTCCTGGCTTTTATTGTGGCACGCGTACATCCCTTCTTTTGGTGGTTTCTGAATTATATCGTTTATTTTACAAAACGTTGTTATGACAACGTAAAGACAAAAACTCATCACAAATCATCATTTTAGAATCAATTTTGATTCTCTTTCATTTTCGTATTTTCTTCTTCTTCTTCTTCAAACTGGTTAGTGCATATTTTAAAATCATACATTACCCGGAAATATAAGAAAAGATATTTAAAATTACACTGAAAATACAAGATGGCGAAATACAAGATGTCGTTGCATGGCAACATGCTTTGCTGCAATGTTTTGCTACAGAAAGTGTAAATGGGGTAAAACGGACCTAATCTTCATCCCAAGATACCATTACTTCAGCTTTTCGTCACTTGTTATACCTAATTTTCCTATCCAATATGATCCAACACAATGTCAGGTTTTACTCGTGAAGAAACACTTTGTATCTATGTTTTGGACGCTTGCGTACCTATGCTTTGGATGTTTGCAACACATGAATAAAAAATAAGAAGCATTTACAGTATGTCATTGCAAAAGGAGGCGTTATTTTTTCTTTTTCGTTGTCGGTCTTGCTTTTTCTTTTTCGATGTCTTGCTTCTCCGTTTTCCTCAATTATATAACCATTTTTACTTGCACTTACCCGCCCCATCCTCTGCCGTTATGTGCTACGCCTCTGTCCTCACTTGTCAGAGCACTGTCGAATACAATGTCACATTATAGTATATGTTGTGCTTCTACGCATATTTTCATTGGACTCGCTGCATATTTCGTCTCGTTATCCACAACGTGTTGTGTTGCCAGTGCCCCTACTCCGTCCCCCATAAGTACGAAACGGTTGCGATAGAGGGTTTTTCCAGCCTATGGATTTTCGCATTCACTAACACAAATCGATTGACCATAGTCTCGTTCCACATTTCGTGTGACACCAGAAAAAGTTCCCTAGTAAGTTACGAAAAAAGTGCCAAACAAGCTCGCGAAATGTCAAAATTAGTGTATGGCGATGACGCAGTGGCATTGAAGACTGTTACAAGTGGTATGAGCGATTCAAAAGCAGCAAAGAGTAGGTTGAAAACGAACAATGATCGAGACGTCCTTCGACGTCAAAAACAGATGAAAACGTGCAAAAAGTGGAACAAATGATTTGCTCAAACAGGTGAATGACTTCGAGAGCTTTCCCAAGAACTGAACATTTCTCATGGGTCCGTAAAAAGCATTTTAAAAGCCGATTAAATGGGCAAATGGCTTCTTTCGTCACCACGAAAACGCGCCGTACCACACCTTGCTTTTGATGCGCGAGTTTTTGGCCGAAAAATTATTCCTGTCTGTCCACAATTCGCTGTGCTCTTCAGATATAGCACCATGCCACTTCTGGTTCTTCACAAAAATTGAAACCGCGAAAAAGGGAAACGTTTTAACACCATTCATGAAACTGAGAGGGTTACGACAGAACAGCTGAACGCCCTTACAAAAGAAGCCTTCCAGAAATGCTTCCAGTCATGAATTCAACGTTGGGATAAGTGCATTCCTAGCCAAAGACAATACTTTAAAAGAGATTAAATCAAATTTCATGCAAGCTTATTACTTTGTTTCTAATAAAATTATTAACCGTATTTTTTGATTATATCTCGTATGTAATTTACGTATATCCATGCAAATTGGGCTTTTTTGTGTGAGTTGTCTGTTCAATAGATTCTTTCGAAAAATTCAAATGTAGAACTGTATTGCTAAGTCATAATGAACACTTGTTTATATCTTTTCCTTTTTCCATGTTATTACTACTAGGGCAGATGTAATTAGCTTGTTGCACTGTGTGTGTGGCTACTATATTAATAGTATGATCATTGTATTCACTAATTTTAGAGTATAATTGATATAATTGCAGATATATATATATATATATATAATGGCGTTGCTATGGGACCACTTTACCCATGTGTCCGGGATAAAGTGTTCATTTTGTACCTAGTTACAAAAGGTATAATTTAGAAATCATCAAATGTTGTTTTACCCTCAATTTCACATAAAAGAAGTTATAATATCTACATAACATGCCGACAAAATTTTAACCCAGAAAACAAAAATTGTACGATATATATCCAAACAGTCCTTACGGTGACCATTTTACCCCAGTCTTCCCTATATATATATATATATATATATATATATATATATATATATATATATATATATATATATATATATATATATATATATATATATATATATATATATATATATATATATATATATATAGGGTGTTTCAAAACAATACCGATAACATTTGAGAAGTGATTCCTGACACCAAGATAAGACAAAAAGTATAGACCAACCTAGGTACACAAATGCTTCCTTTCGGAGTTATAGGCTGCCGAAACCATGAGAAAATGAACTTTAAATGTCCATAGCTCCAAAACTATGGCACCTACCGTAGTCAGGTCAAGAATTCACTTAGAGATTAATATGTGCGCTATCAAAAACTACATGTTTCTGACTCACAAGGTACTCGCGCAAGAATTTTTATTTGGCTACGGGCATATAATTTGAAGTGCTCACTAACTACCTCTATAAAAATTGTTGCGGAAGTACCGCAGGATTCTGAAACTTGGGTAGGGCACAACTAGTTCCTAAGTGAAGTCTTGACCCGACTACGGTAGGTCCCATAGTCTTGGAGCTATGGACCTTGAAAGTTCATTGTTTCATGTTTTCAGCAGCCTATAACTCCGAAAGGAAGCGTTTGTACACCTAGGTTGGTCTATACTTTTTATCTTATCTTGGTATCAGGAATTACCTCTCAAAAGCTGTCGGCGTTGTTTTTTACATACCCTATATATATATATATATATACACAGTGACGGATCCAAGGGGGGCTATGGGGGCTATAGCCCCCCTTGACGGTGAGGTATACACTGGATAAATTGGACTTCAATCCTGCTTTACACTGGATAAAACGGCAAAATATGGTTTAGCCCCTCCCTTGATCATTTTCTGGATCCGCCCCTATATATATATATATATATATATATATATATATATATATATATATATATATATATATATATATATATATATATAATTTACTAAAAACGTTTTCCCCATACTTAGATTGGAATGTTTGTAATTGCACTTTTTCTCTTCGCACCTATCAGTTAGTTCAATATTCTGCAAAACAATGCATCCATTGTAACAATCTGCGCCGCCTTGCGACTGAATTATGAACTTCGTGCATAGAATTTAATTTCATCGGATTTATCATGATGTTGATTATATTTAGCCGGTTAATATAGAGATATGGCCCCGTTTATTCTGGTTTCACCAAGTTTCTAACAGTTTTAAATGTAATTTTCCCAGAAATCGTATTCAAGTAAATTTTTCCTTTTAGGTATGTCGCATAGGCTTCGTAACGTATAATGAATGCACCTGTAAGTTTCGCTGTACATTGTTCAATTGTTACTAGTCTTGCCTGTTAATTCTGTATGTAAAAATATAAAGCATCTCTTTAACAGAAAATGAAGGGATATGGAATAATGGTACTTCCATTTTTGAATATTTGGCACTGCAGTAATATAATTACAGTTCGTTTCTTTTAACTTGCGATGTATCATGAAATTGCTCATTATATACACTATATTCACAATCTGCATATTCTTTAAACTATTCTAGAAGTCATACAACAAATATTTTTTTCTAATTCTTTATGTGATAATTTTATGTAGCATTTACGCAATTCCTACTTACAATATGGAGAAAATGCAAGATTATCAATGAATAATTTTAAACAAAAGTAAATCAATAAAAATACTATAAAATAGTAAAAGTGAAAATTATCTTAAACTTATCGTGAACACTATAAATGAATCAGAGATGGTGCTAAGAATTTTCAGTTTTTATGGAACTCATTTTTGACAGTTCTAGAAGATTTGAGTGCATCTGAGACACCCATTAATTGCTATTATATTTGTTAAGGGATAATAGATTGCTTTTAAATGCTACAGCGAGAAAAAAAATGAAATTTAGTGTTTATCCATAACTGAACTCCAAGGAAATTCACCATTGACATACAATCATTTGTCACGGATAGGAAGAGCATGTTCATTGGTATGTTGAAATAAATTTGTATTTTATCGGATATAAAGCGTTATATAACAGAATTAAAGCAAACAATGTATTGGGTTTCTCTGATCAACATGTCAGATTGTACATCTAGTGGGAAACAACACTCTGTAGTGCAAAATGAATGGACCGAGGTCACGGAAACGTTACAAACGCCGTAAATGTCCAGAAAAATAGGCTGGGATGTCAAGTCAGTCAATAGGCAATATGTTGTTCAACAGTCTTGGGAATGGGAATCCACAGCGGGGAACAAGGAGGGGCAATTATCCTGTCTGGATTCTCGAATGGTGCTTTTGTTCTTCGAAAGACGTCAAAAAATATGAAATTTGCTTAGTAATCTACTACATTATTAAATATATTTATTATGATTAATAACATTATGCAATGTGTATCAGTAATAATAGTTTCACATGGAGTATTATGTGCATCAAAGTGTGTATATTCGTGTCTTTGCTTATATGTCGGTCTTTTGTCTCCTTGAAAAATATCCTGCGGGCGTTTCTTGTCGTGAAAAGTTCTCAATGTAGAAATCACAATTGAAAGTCATTTTCCTTTATGAGTCCAAACTAGAATGTACTGCACATCTAGTCTCGAGAAATGTCAACAGTGCGTTTGGGCTAGTGGTACTGAAAGAACCCATCATACGTCTTTGATTTATGATATTTCATTCCACTGACACAACATTAAAAATGAGTCACACGACACCCGATCAAAACCTTCTCAGGAACATTGTGGAAGTGAACCCTCGGAAAAAGTTATCATGATATTGCGAGAAGACTTAGGCATGCACAATAATACCACTGTTTTAACTCATGAGTTCCGCCTGAGTTGAAAACGGCCAATCAGGATAGTTATCTGAAGGTGGCCAATTCTCCGAGTGATGGAACAAGCAGGAGAGGTTTCCTGCGTCGCATTGTCACCTCTAACAAAAACTGAATCTGCTACAACAATGAAAAACGGTGAGAACACTTGTAGGATCGTGATCAACATCCAGTACCCTTTCCAAAATCACTCTCTCCAGAAGGTATTGCAGGTATACGTAGTTGGGGAATCCAATATGTCCTTCTCCGTCGAAACGTCCTGCGAAACCATTACTGTGGATCGTTACAGTGATCATTTTGATCGTTACTCAATGAAGATCACCGGAAACTTGACGGCAAACATCAAGGAAAGGAGAGCAGATATGTTGTCCTTAATCTTGCACAACAATGTATGAGACTCATACAGTACGTCACATGTCATTTAAAGATGGAGCAGGCTTTCCATAAATTACAGAATGAAACTCTTTTTCAATCTCCGTATTTTCCTGGCGTGTTCCTAACCCGAATCTCGGTTGCTTCGTGACAGGAAATAATAACTTCCGATGACCGGGTAGTGTAAGTTTACTCTTTATTCTTTACGCCCTCCCGAATAAATGTCCTTATCTTGCAAAATGCGTACGTTTTGACCATACCACTGTATTGGGCACCCTCTAACACCAAAACTGAAGCGTGTATCTAAAAAAAACTAATTACCTCAAACTTTTTACAAAATCTGTTCAATTTTGAAATTTTAACGCTCGTAATTCGAACATGCTTGCAATCGAGGATTTCTCCGGTTGCCTAATTGTTTCATGTGTATAAAAGAGTCGAATGAGCATAGTATCGATATGAAGTAACACCTCGCGACTCTCCCTAGTAAGTCCAAGGAGTATCCTTCTACAACATAAGTAGAATATAATCCCCTATCAAGTTCGTCCAACTGTTTATCCAGAACTCTAAAAAAATCGTGAAGTTGTTCAAGAATGGGGTCATCATCAAGAAAATAAAACTCTCTGTTCGAGAATCTAGAAACAAACTTAAGTCCCTTTCAAGTTGAAGCTGCTGCCAATATGGACATCTTATTCAAGATTTTAGAAGCAAATCTCTTTGATGCGGATACTCTAAATCCTACAACAAAGAATGCAACAAGTACTTCTGCGCAACTTGTGAACCAAACGCTCTCCTAACCGGGGGGAACAATTGCCCGTACACGAATGGCTCTTCCAAAACCACAATCACATGGTATCTAGATTCATGACCAGTATACAAAGATTTCGAACTCAAACTTCAGAATCATTGTGGTCCTTCAAAGACAATTCCCTCATGAATAAATTTATAAACGAAGACATCAGGACCCCCATCTAAAAAAAATGTTAGTTATTCAAAACATGTAACTCAAGAACAGAATAAAACAGCAAGCATCCAAACAGTCGTCACAGCACCATCTTCGTACACTAAGTTCAAGAATTCAGTAGAGTATTCACCAAAACACAATTCCTCCTGATTCAACTCCTGATTCCTGGCCGAAAGCCTCCTGATGAGATTGCCTTTCACAAAAATAATTCTTAACTTCAGGAAAAATAACGTGCGTAGCTAAACGTCCTTCTCTTCCTGGTTTTTGTTCGTTCATTTCTTACCTTCTAATTAAGAACTCGTCGATCATCTATTACGAAAGATGTGAAAAGTAATGGTCCTAAAAATCAACATTATAGATGCTTGAACACAACTAAATGTGCGTGTTGTAGATAAGAATATCAAGCTAAGGATTACCCTAATAGAAATATCCCACCCAGATTCCCGAACCACTCAGGAAAAATGCAAAACCAAGCCAGATGCTAACGGGAAACACAGTTGGTAGTTTAAGTTGATAATATTCTAAATCTTCAAATTCGCTTTGCTTCCCAGTTACATATACCAGTGGTCGAAGTGAGACGGTATGCGCTGGTATGCCATACCGCCTCAGGTTTTTCAGTGATGAAGGTATACCGTCTCTGGTTTTTCAATGATTAAGACATACCGTCACTGGAAAGTAGATGCTAAATACCTTTAATAAATTCATTTTTATACACAGTATTGACGAATAGCTTTACACGTAAAAGGTTTTATTTCTTATATAGAAATAATTTCTAAGTTGACAACACCGTCATTTTTCTTACGTTTTTTGGTACCTTTTGTTCTTAAAATGAGGTGTCTGCAAGGAAGTTCACCTAGTTCATATTTTGATGTGTCATATTGAATTGTTTCTTTGTTGTGTATGTATGTGTGTCTTCTTGCCTTAATGCATATAAATGCCGTGTTTTGAGCATGGGCGGGTTTAGGGGTTGTCTGCTATCACAGCGGACCTTCCGGGTGTTTGGAGTACTCCACAGTCGAATGGGGGACCAGGAGTTTTCCCGCAGGAAATTATTAATATCCTCATTCGGTTTTTGAGCATTTTCATGTGTAATTCTCTATAATACAACTTAAGGGGATATTTTTTTCAGAAAGTTCGAATCGAAGACTCTCCACCCCCTCCCGCGTTACTACATACAAGATCTCAATGATTTTCAATCATTATGTAAATAGAAATACAATCTTTTAGGCAACATACCATCACTGCATTTCAACATTTAGGTAACCGGTATATCGAGTCAAAATCGTAATAAAACATATTACCGCCTCTGGTTTTCCCCCCACTTCGAACACTGACATATATCGAAACTATCAAACTATCGGATTCAAATATGAGATAGAACAAACTCTTTCTATAGAATCTAAACCAAATCTCTCGTCTTTTCTATCATGTATTGCAACAATTCCAATACTTCAAATACTTGTCAGTTTCGTCATGTGACAGTCACTGGTCAAATGAAGCGAACAAAAAGTTGAGTGGTAAGTTTTAAAAGCCATATGTTACTGTGTTTTTGAATGTTTGTCTGTCCGTCCGACGTTAGAGGTCTGCACGGGCCGGAATTTTTAGTCCGGGCCCAGCCCAGCCCATGAAATTATAATGTGAGGCCCGACCCGATTCCGAAATATGTTTTAGCATTTAAGCCATAGCCCGGCCCGAGCTCGTGTGATAAAGAAATGAGCCCGAAATAAGCTCGACTTACAGAAACTTAATAATTAACGCAAAATTGTCTTTTTATTTACAGCAATTAGGGGTTTAATTTTGCAGTTGTGCTTTTAAAAGTTCTCCAGAAAGATCGGTGCAATATATATCGTTGTACAGTATATTTACAAAGTTAGGTACGAAAAGTCCCGAGAAATATGGAAGTATATTTAAAAATTTACAGCCCAAGCCAGGCCAGACTCCGAAGTGATATATGTTTTGTACGCCCGAGTCCGGCCCACGGGCTCGGCCCAAACCCGTGCAGACGTCTACCCGACGTATACACACTCACCTATAGGCCATATTTTAAACGTATCCGCACTAAATGATAATCTTATGGCTTTTATAAGATTTTTCGGGTTTCCGTTCTGTTCCCAAAAATAGGGGTAGTTTATAGAAGGATCAAAAAATAAATTGCTATATTCTCGAAAATGCTCAAACGATATTTCCTAAATCAATATTTCATTAACAACCTTATTCTATGGTTCAAATGATTTCTCTGGGGAAAAAATCCAGAAGGGGTGTTTTTCTTGGAGGTGTTCTCAAACGATTTTCTCAGAAACAACCCAGGCAATTTTATTCATATTAAATAGTGTGGTGAAAAATATATATATCGTAATAAATACTATACTTCATAAATATAATATTTCATATATAAATGTTTCATTAATAACTCTACAACACAGGACTCGCCATTTTTCATGAAGGAAAGGAGTAATTTTATCTTAGGAATTAATTTATTGGGACGATTTTCATATAAACCAATCAGGCGAATTTATTCATATTTTATAAATAACCCTATAATGTTTCTAAAACATTTTTCTTGAAAATTTCCACAATAAGTAGTTTATTGTTGGGGTTATTATTATTATTTTATATAAGAACAACTTCCTCAAATACGGCTCATTCGATTTTGTTGATATTTCATAAATAATTTTTAATAGTCATAATATATGGTACAAGAAAATTTCTGATGGAAAAATCCTAAGGGTAGTTTTCTTTTGGTAATTAGTTTTCGGGACAAAATTTTCTGAAAACATTTTTTTTTAATAAATGTTTCAATATTAACTAGAACCTAACATAATTAAGGAATTTGAGCGGGAATGTTTAGTACAGTGGCCCTGTTCACCCATAGGCGATGATGTAAAAAAATCTAAAATCTCTTGATATGAACCATTCAAAAAAAAAAAATGCCCGTTTTTAAACTTATCGGAAGGTTTTGACTGTCAATATCTTCCCCTCGTACGAACACTGATTAAAATTCGTTATTCTTGTGTCTTCCTTAGCCTAAAGGGCATGATCATGGGACATTAAACCAAAAAATTTCATTTGATTTTCGTTATACATCTATTACAGTTTATATTTCTACTTTACTTAAAATTTCAGCGACACCCTATAGAGCCGGTGATACACTTAAGCCAAACGCTTCTCCTATGAGCATCCATCATACCAAATTCAGTTTTTAGCAATTTTTTGATGCTACTATTGTTACTGTAACGTCATAGCTTATGTGTCACCCGCTCCAATACAACAGAATACACTTAACCTACTACTACACACATAATTTGAGTTATTTTCGCATAGTATGTAATACAGTACAGTTTATTATGTCTATTATTATGAGAGTCATATTACAAATTACATAATGTGAAAAGGAAACAAGATATTATAAGCCTACACAGTTAAATTTGCTAGATACTTAAGCGCGCGCCTATCAAAGCCCCAAGATAGTAGTTGGAGAAGTATGACAATGAAATGAAATTTTTAATTTCATATCCTGCGGTAATGCCTTTTAGACTGAAGGGGAAAGATGAATTATGAAAGTGAATGATTATGAACGAACTCTGCAGTGGTAAGGTAGGTGGAAACTTATGAGCATATTTTTTTCCATCACTAACTCATATTACCTGTGATCGGGACCGGAACCCTTCACAGCGGAGTCACTGTGGCTCCAGTTAGAGAAGGATCATTCTAGCGACTATTAACGTATGTATCCTGCGTCTAAGAACGAAAAACTCATAACTAGCTATATAATACAATGTTAAATTAATAAAAATTGTCGACTCATAGAACTTACGAAGTAGTATAACTCTATTACATTATTTTTATAGCAACACATCTGAATCGGTTCTTTAGGATTATCTAACTTATATTTTCTACATTTGGTAAACCTCTGTTTTTTTTTTTTTTTTTTTTTTTTAAGAAAGAGAGAGAGAGAGAGAGAGAGAGAGAGAGAAGAGAGAATCAAATAAATACTGTTCTCGGTTTCTAGGTCGGACAGATATGTTTTCTGAGTGAATAATGATTTTGAAACAACTTAGTCTGAATCTTTCGAGACATTCGATACGAGACGAGATGTCTCTCGGAATGGATCTTTATTCGTCTCTTCTCGAATTCCACAAAACGTGTCTAGTGTTGATTTCGAGCAGTGTTTCTTCCAGATCTGTTTTTGGGGGGCACTGCCCCCCGGAGCTCTGAGAGTGCTCCCCGGGAGGAGACCAAAATAATACCTCTTTCATATAATAATAAATAGAATAGTACCAGTAGTGCCCCACGGAATACTAAATGTGTCCCCCCGGAACATTGTTTCTGAAAGAAACACTGATTTCGAAGCAAGGCGAAAAATGACCTCATTTCGTCTCGCGCTCAACTCTACTATTGAACATTATTATATCCCTTAATATTCTCAGGTTCTTTCAGTTTCTTCCATTCTTTCCTAGAAAAGAAATCTTTTGTAAAACTTCGACCGAAGTTTTCCCATGTTAATAATAATATGAACAGCAAAGCTGGAAATTTACTCCAGGGTTAAATAATAATGTTAAAAGAAATCATTGCATAGGAAGAAAATGAAATGAAATTTTTGAGTTTTACGTCCCACGGTTATGTCGGTTAGGCTAAAGGAGACGGTGATGATGAGAGATGAATGAAGAAAGTGGAAGGAAACTGGAGAACCACGAGAAAACCCACGCACACGGTGTTTGTCCACGACAAAGTTCACTTGGCGGGAGCAGGGTTTGAATCCGAGACCCCAAGCACCAGAGGTAAACGCTCTAGCACTGAGCCGCCGCGGTCCTTGCATAGGAAGAGTAAAACATTCTGTTAACCAGTTGAAAATCAATGTATAAAACATGAATGTAATACAAATAATTTGAATGATAGAAGAATGTAAATAGCTGGGTTTGTACGGTGTATGTTTTCTCGTGCAGAAAATGGTTGACGCAATTAAGTTAATCACTCTAGCTCATTATTAGATATAATTATTTTATTTTTTTATTTATCTTTCTTTTACATGAGTTTTCTTTCATATTTGCTTTAAAATTTGTTGTTAGCGAATAAATTATAAGGGAAATATAAAACATAAATAGATATTTAGTGTTTTTAACGAAAGTCCTTAATTAACAGGATATGAAGTTCATTATTTTTCTCCCCATCATCAAAATTACATTATTAGTAATTAATTCTTAGAATTTCATGGAATACCAGTGAATGCTTTGTTTTAGCGTTTCTGTTTAAATGTCTTTTAAAGTGTTATGCATGAAATGGAATGCAAATTATCATACTGAATTATAGTTTTCCAGTAAGATTACTTCTTATTTCAGAAAAAAAAAAAAACTTTGCTTCCTAGTGTCGACGCATGAAGCTGTTGTCAGGGAAGTATGTCAAATATAGGGCTGATTTTAAAAAGAGAACAGCGAAATAAAAAATTTCAGGAGAGTGTTGACACAAATTACCGGTAATCACCTCATTCTCTTTCAACCCTCGGAGTCCCAAGCTCCCTTTGTTTCACGAAAGCCCAGTGGGACAAGGGTGCCGATTTTTCTGTAAATTTGGGGGGTGGGGCATTCAGATGCAGAAGGCATTCAAATTATGCGAAATGTTGTATATTGATAAATACAATGCGGGGTCCACATGAGCTTTGGGGGTCCCGGGCCCCCTCGGCTCCCCCAGGATCGGCGCCCTTGCAGTGGGGTACATTTTGTACGCCAATTTATATTTTACATTAATATTGGGGCAAAAACATTAAGGTTATTATTTTGTTTGCGTGGACATTTTTTATTGATAATAAATTCACATAATATGATACAATATTTTGAAAAGCAAAAAGAGAATTAAGATTATAATGATAACAAGAGATTTTGTTGAGTAAATAAATGCATGAACCTAGAAAAACAAACTCTGAGAAACAAAAATGCAAAAGATTGAAGAAAATATCCATTTAAATTAAATTTTGTAAAGTTCTCAAATGTTTGCATTACTGGTAAACAACATCTTACTACTATCACAAAGAGCAGAGCCATCTGTTGTAAAAAAAAAAAGTAATAATACTTTTACATGGAAGCTCATAGGGGTACATTTTGGACCCCAGTAGAACAAAATTCCAATTATTTCAACAATTAATTACACTTACCGAAGTTTTCATGTAGAAAATGTAGAAGGATCAAAAATATTCAGCTAAAAAAAAAAAAAAAGAACTGCCAAAATTGCAGAAAAAAATAGCATGAAATAGAAGCAAATTTAAAAATGTTGGGTACAAAATGTACTCCATTGGATTTTTGAGACAAACATTATTCTTTTTGACATTGACTCACAAAATGGTGAGAAGAAGTGTCTGGCTGTACTTCCATGACTTCGACTTCGGCACAACCGCTTCGCAAAACCAATTCTCAAATATATGCCAAGGGATTATTTTTTACAGTGATCATCACTATACAGACTTAGGTGTACGATTTTTTAAAAAGTTTAAAGTCTAGTGTTCACCGAGGCTAAGGGAGACGGTGATGATAGAGATGGGTGATAATGGCGGAATTAGGGATGGGCACGAGACGAGTCGAGACAGGATTTTCCTGACAAAATTCGAGTCGAGACACGACTCTTCCAATAGAGAAATATACATTTTTCGAGTCGAGACACCATTTTTACAGCACATTTTGGAGACGAGACAGCCACAAGTCTTGTCTCGTGCGCATCCCTAGGCGGAATGAAAGAAGTGAAAGGAAACGGAAGAACTCGGAGAAAACCCATGCACATGGCGTTTGTCCACAATTTACTTAGAAACTTTCTGTGACTCTAAAGATGTGATCATCCGCAAACTAGTTATTTTTAAAAACCGTGGCGTATACTTCTTACTTAATTTCCCATTAAGATTTTTTTCAAGTTCTTTACTCACTCTCTGACAGATGGATACCTGTTATTTCTCTAGGATTTTAAAGAGCTACACTACATTGTATGAGTTTCCGCCAGTGCTAGATTAACACATCTGAAGGGCCGGGGTAGAAAAATATGTAGCCCCTCCTAACTTCACCTAACACATTTCTATGAAAGTACAGTAAGAAAATTAAGGGAATATATTTCATATTTTTTCTCATATTTTATTTTATGATGATGATTGTATCTTCATGATTCTTTTTTAGAAAACCAGTTGAGATTTTGATCAGAGTGGAAGTCCCTGACCACCTGAAGTCCCATGGCTATAGGACCCCTCTTAATCCGGCCCTGGTTCCCGCACATCATTTTGTTCAGAAAGGAATGTGCTACAATTTACATATGAAAACATACTCTCTCTCTCACACACACACGCACAAGTAATTATGTTTCTAGGTACAAAAAATTGTCCTCGGTTTGAAAGTCTTATACTGTATCTTTATAACTACTAACCATACAGCAACAACACTAGGCAAATTTGTATCCTAAAACATGTTATATTTTTTAAGTTTCTTTCGTACAAGTACCTCAACATGGGGTTCCATTAAGGGCATTCAAAATTTTTAGGAAAGTAACTTTTTCAAGAGAATTTCGGGAAAATACCCCGAATATAAAGATCATGACACATGCGTATGATATCATTAGTAAGTTCGCTTCACTATAAAGACAATTATTCACGAACCATGACCCTAAGATAGGGAAAGAGCAGAAATGCTAACATCAACTTCTAGGCGCAAGTTAACACGACAACACATATTGGAGACCACTTTGTGTGGTGTTGTGACCGGGATGTTGCTCATTGTTCAGTTATATTCTCTTGCAGGTGATGGATTGTTCTTTGATTGTTTTCGTACATTATATTCTTAATTAAGACAGCCCCATAAATAAAAGTCTAGAAAGCTTGAGTCTGGCGATCGAGGCGGCCACAAGTTTTTCCATATCAGTCGATCCCCGAAGAAATGTCTGAGAATACCCATTGACAATTTGATGTATGGCTCGTTGCCCATCCTGTCGGATCTAACAGTAACGTTCGTCTTCCTCAAGCAAAGCTACAAATTGTGTGATGATGTCACTATACACTTCTGAATCAACAATCGCATTGAAATAAAAAAAAGAGAGACCCACAATTCTTCTTAAAATTTCGCAATATAATCCCACTTTCTTAGAATGAAGTGGAATTTCATGTACTGTATGATGACTTTCCATAGCTCATATCCGAGTATTCTGACTATTCACGTATCCACTTAAATGAAACCAGGCCTCATCAATGAAAAATTTGTTTAGCTTGTTGATCACATTATTATGCGTAAGTCTGTTGATCCACTGTCAATAATTTATGAGTTTCTAGAAATCCAACAGGCGCAAATCTTACACTACTAGTACCCTGTATACACTGAACTTCAAACGTTTTGCAACCCTATGACAAGATAACAAAGAAGAAAGATAGTGACGACGTGAATTTTACCAGGGGACTTAATTGTAATAAGTTTTCTCGGGCTATCAATTTTAACCTGGTTGATTAGTCCGAGAAAATTTCTAGAAAATAAAAATTTTCCTACTCCTTGCTAAAAACATGTCAGAGACCTGCTAGAAGAGTTATGCAATTTTTGACCAACATCAACAAGAAAGTCTTGTGTGGAAATTGATAGTCGTCCGCTTTTTGGCTTAACTGCAACGTTTCCTGTTTCGTGGAAACCTTTTTCCTATATCATACAGTGTTGTTTCTCCAGATAATGGACCGTTTGAATATTTCCTAGGAAGGATCTCTATACAGCTTTCGTATGATTTAACTTCAAAGTAAGCTTCTAAAACAGCAACGTACTGTTCTGGTGTGAGGCTCATGGCAAACTGAATTCGTGTGCGTTTTTAACTTGGGATCTGGCTTTCTTGGTGCTTACTGCGCATGCACCGTGGTTCAATTCATTGTCGTGTAGTGTTGATTTGCATGTTGCAATAAAATCAGCAAAAAGTTACAAGCAACCATTGCATTGTTGCTGAACAATGAATTTTTCAAATCTGACATGAGTTCGGAGACTTTAGAAACACTTTGTAGACACTTTAGAAACTTTAGAAACATGTAGTTAGTACATGTTGGGAGACTTTACAAACGTTCACTTATGTTTTTAATTTGTCTTGAATTTATGATGTAGTGGAAAGACAACAAATTCTTTCATGATGAAGAATTCCTAACAAATCATCTAGTTTTTCTACAAATCCCTACCTTAGAAACAGTGTAACTTCCTGTGTAAAACATTTATTAGAAGTTAAAAGTAACAGCTACCAAGTCAATCTCAATCATGACCAGTTGTGGCACTTGAGTCAAACCACATAGCATTGCTCACGACACGAGACGAGATAAGAAATAAGAATGTCTCGTCCCCATTGGCGAAGAACTATCTTTTAGTCTCGTCTCGATTTTTGGAAACCCATCTCGTTTCGTTTTGTAAATTTAAGTACAAAATTTACGCCATGATATTTTAAAATTTTATTTGAAGTTATCAGGATCCTTCTGCGTCAGCAGAGGTCCACGAACGGTACAACATTCAAACAATATTTATTATTGGAGTCTATTGTGTACTTAGGTAATGATTTGCTTATCTTTAAATGTTGATACATGTTCTTCATTATGTTTTTAGAATCACTGTATCAATTTATGTTTTTATACTGTGAATTATGTATATGTTTACTAAAGCAATGTTTCAGATTTTAGACTTGGCTGATCTAGTGTTGCTCACGAGACTTTCTCCTTTTTAAAACATTTTTTTTTATCTCCTTTCGAAAAGGGGACAAGAATTACAATATTTCTTGTTTTGTTTCGAATTTGAAAATGTACTTCTCGTCTCGTTTCCCAGACAAGAATCAAGACGAGATGAGAATTTTTTTGTCTCATGGCGAACAATACACAGCGGTTTCGCTACGAGCTAAGACAAGAAATTTTCTTAATGTGTTAATTGTTGTATACGAGAAAGAGCTAAGCGTTCTTTCCTTAGCTGGATGCGATAAAACTTCAATTTTTCACCGTGCTGACTTCCCTCAAGATCATCCACTGATTTATGAGTAACAACTACTGTAACTTTTTGTATTGAGTAAATTTAAAAGATGTAAAAATTGTAAAACACAAGTATTTCTGACTATAGCACTGTCTTGAACAACGGTAAAGTGGTGCTAGTGAATATAGTTTCAACCCTTAAACTCCACGTTTCACCTAATAATCCTTTCTCGAGAGTCTTCACACACACACACACACACGCACGCACACACACAATTCTTCTCTTTGTTAGTTCTTTTTCTCTCTATTTTATTATTTTCTTCTTCCTCTTTACACCTCCAATATTTTCATTCAAGGCTTCATCATCTAACTTTTGATAGTCGCTTCTGCACAATCTGTTATATGGAGTGTTTCAGCTGGTTGCGCCAGCGATAGAGAAAGGACTTAGAAAAGAAAGAAGAGGGAGTCTCTATCATAACCCGAACTTTTACGATTCCCTTGGCTTAGTATATACGCTCGGAAGACAACTTTTACTCCAGAGCAGATTCAACGACCATTGCAGATTTTTTTCTTACTTCAGCTCTTCGCCTTTTTATCCACCCTACGCTAATATTTTTTTCTTCTCCTTTCACTTCACCACTTTATCCTTCTGCCCTTAAGGTCCTCTTGAACTTCCGCACACCACCAATAGCACCATAACTTCCAAAATTTACAGTCTCTGTACTCAATAGCAACATGGTTATACATCATTAACTGCCTCATATACTCGCAATATAAGTACTGTATTTTGTGGTGGGAAAACGTCTGAGTGTCATGGAGGTAGTGGTGTACATATATATATATATGCCGAAGGTATAAATAATATGGTCATAGGAGGCTTCTTAGGTCGAAGTTTAAAGTAGTAGGAAATAATGTATGGTGCGTTGGGGGGAAGAAGAAGAACGAAGAAGGATGTATTTGAAGACATAATGAACGAAAGAAAAAAGGGAGATAAATATATTGGTTATGGAAGATAAAAGCAGATTTAGTTTTTTTTTCTTTAATGTATTTATCTTTAAAGCAGAGGTTACCTCATCCCCTTTATATTATATGGTACCGTTATGAAACGATTATGTGTTGTTCACTTTTTAAAAGTCTGTAAATTGCTGCTGTATCTTTTCTTGTATAGAAATTTATTAGCTCAGTTACTGATTTTTTCTTTCTTTTCTTTTCTTCCCCCCTTTCTTTCTTTCTTTCTTTCTTTTTTTATTTATTAAGAAAGCTGTTTTGAGTTACGGGCTTGCAGTTTATTTTCCAGCTATTAATATCGAATCTCAATCATATATAATTAGTGGACAGTAGAAATTTAAAATGATCTTATAAGAATAGTATAGGAAAGGTGCCGAATATGGGATACTGTTTGAAAAATAGGAATTAAAACTCTACCAACAGATATTTATTTCATTGATATAGCCTCTTGTAAATGTTCTGTTATCTTTGTAGATTATAATTTGAAACTTTCGAAGCAATAAGGAAATATTAAAAGAAAGCTATATATATATATATATATATATATATATATATATATATATATATATATATATATATATATATATATATATATATATATATATATATATATATATACACTTTGGTACGAAGTGGCATGTTTCTCAGTTCGGAAAAAGGTTGCCCCAATATCGGATAATAAGGGGTCTTAATATCGGACGGAAATTAAATGCGAAAGATTTAAGGGAAAACCACAATTGGAGAAGAGTGTACATATACAAAACGTAAAGTTGCAAAACATGTAGATTTAAATAAACGTTGTTCTATAAAATAGACTACTTTCTAAATATCCACATAAGTAAATCTATCTTAACTAAACATTATTCTACAAAGTTGGAAACGTTTTCAACATGTAAATTTATTTTTAAATAAACATTGTTTGTTCAAACAGACAATTTACTAAATATGCAGATTTTTTGGTATACCTAAACATTGTTCAACCAAAAAGGCTACTTGCTAATAATGTAGATGTATTGGTAAGTAAACGTTGTTCTACTCATCTGTAGTAGGATTTACAAAAAAGTTAAATTACTGGCAAACATCACAAACAAAGGATTTCCACGTTTTTGGATTAGTGCCTGCACATAGCTCGTGTGCCCATTTAAGACATTGGATACATCATATTTATCGTTCAGCACCCTTGTCAAGTTTATACGGTTGTGAACAAAACACACATTCGTCATTCGCACTATCTTCTGCATCGGATGAAAGAACGTAATGAATCGTCTGAAGAAGACGTCTCATCTATGATTCTATTTTTGGAAGAACGCTTGCTCATAGGATCTGCGTTGTGCTTTCGTTTTGTGGAAGGAAAAGTGTCTTGGTGCAAGATGGTAGGATGTTTGTTGTGTGTATCTCGCACTCATGACATGAAACAGTTGTCATCAATGAGCCTCTTTTGTGTGATAAAAAAGTTCCGACCTGACTTTTCCCTTTCATAGAAATTATTTCAGTGCGTCGCGACTGCACCACGGTAACACCCGTTTCATCTACATTGAACACTTTAGCCGGATTTATACCCACTTTTTGGAGTTCAGGTTCTAGTACATCATAAAAGGCTTTCACTTTTCTATTGTAAATCCTCTAGCTCTGGCTAGTGACATAGATTGTGGTATCCGTAGTGAAATTTACGGATGTCTTTTACGAAAATTGCAAAGACATTTTTTACCAGCAAAGCCTTTTTCAAGAGAAAATGCATGTTCAATATTGTTTCTCACCGCTAACTGGAATGATAGCTGTCTGATGTCACTAGCGGTGAGATCATAAAACCGTTCATCTATAGCTTTACAGTATTCTACAAGTTGTTCATCAAGTTTATTACCTAACGCACTCTTTCTTCCCAATCTGGTGATATTATAACTTTTACCTCTTTGCACTTATTATTCACATAATTTTCTAATGTAGATCGAGGGAAATGGAAGATTTTGGATGCCTTGAGGAACCCCATTTTCTTTCCCTTGTCGGCAGCAACAGCCTAGAGCATAGGCTCCCACTTCTTCCTTCGAGCGATTTCTGTCATCTGTAACAATCCAAGAATGACATCAGCAATACCGTTCCATAATATCTGATATCCGATATTTTGAAACTCTGTACTATCCGATATTTGACAACGTAGGTCGTGTTGCAACTTTCAACTACAGCCACCAAAACATCAAGTAATTTAAAAATACTCCTCTTAGCCTATATTATAATTATAGTATGAATATGATTAGGCTATCTTTACGGACAACATATTGCAATAAATTGCAGTATTAGAAATATTTCACAAGGTCAAAATCATAAAACACTACACCACAGAAATAAACATGTTGCGAGAGATATCGTAACTCAGGCGTCTAATGGCCCACCGATAGGTGTGCAGTTACGATAACGGCCGCTAGGCTGCAACACCTTACTCGGCAAATTTCTCAGTATCTGATATTGATCTTGACCCTACTATCTGGCACTTAACTGTATAGGGGGCACGGTGGCACAGTGGTAGAGCGTTTACCTCTGGTGCGTAGAGTCCTTGGTTTGAGCCTTGGCCAAGTAAGTTTGTGGTGGACAACATCATGTTCGTGAGTTTTCTCGGGGTACTTCCGTTTCTTCTGACATTCTTATTCCACCGATTTTTTCATCATAATTCACTTGTCTTAAACATCTGTCTCACTTAACCTAAAGGGCATAATTGAGAAATCTTCGTTGAACAAAAGATTTTTACTTAGTAGTGTATATTTTCATACACCGTGAATAAATAAATTTAATTTATTTTAGCAGAATGAATAAAATACTATCAACTGCATCACATTGGGGGGGGGGGGCGGGATATAATACATTTTAGCAGCATGAAAACTAGTCCTATTAGACTTTTTTCAAAACTATGTGTTATCAAAATGTACACTCAAATATGTGACTTTTTAAACCTTGATATGGTCTGTTGATTGATATATGCTTTATCTGTTGACAAAATATTATAGTTAAGCCAACATGTGAAGTTTAAGACTTAATCATAATTTTCGGGCTGTATCTCTATTAAGCTTACAACTGTATATCCTATCATCTTACTAATTACAAAAAGCTTTATTAAACTATACTTCAGCATCAGTTTCATCCTAAAAGATAGTGTGGTAGAATATTTTTTTCTAAGAGTTACTAAAATAAATATTTTCTTTCTCGATTTTTTTTTTTTTTTTGAAAACTGCGTATGAGGGATTTGCCACATCCTTTTGTTCAATTCAATAATGTCTTTTTTTTTTCGTTGAACGCTGAAATAATATTTTGTAGAATTTAATTTGTGTGTTTCGTTTCAGTATGCTTGGTTCCCGAAAATACCTAGTTTAAGAGGGAGCGATATACCTCCTTTTTTACTTATTTTTTCGGTGTTTAAGATGATCCTTTGTATAAAGACCCATAAGCCCAAAATATTTTAATACTTTTTTTAAAAAAATACACAATATTAAAACTAAAAGAATGACAATATTTTAAAAATTCTACATTATTAGCGTTTAATAATAATAATAATAATAATAATAATAATAATAATAATTTTAAAAAACGTTTAAAGATGGTAAACATAGTAATCGATACATAATACTCAGTTGAAAACAATGATAAAAACAGAATGTAAATCAAGAAAATGAAGTTTTCAAGAAAATCGAAAAAAAAACTTTCTGTAAACCCAAAAAATGATGCTATAAGATAACCACACCACTAAAGTATACACTTATCAAGATTTTTTTACTGTGACTAGTGCTCTCAACGGGTCGGGTCGGGTTGGGTTGAAGACCGACCCGACCCGACCCGTGACCCGAATTGACTGACCCGACCCGACCCGACTGACCCGAACGGTGATCCGATCTGATTGACCTGACCCGATAACCCGACCCGAGCTGACCCGGTTGACCCGATCCGATAACCCGACCCGAATAACCCGATCCGACAACCCGACCCGAGCTGACCCAATTGACCCGACCCGACAACCCGACCCGAATAACCCGATCCGAGCTGACCCGACTGACCCGACCCGACAACCCGACCCGACTAGCCTGACCCGACAACCCGACCCGAACTGACCCGACTGACCTGACCCGATAACCCGACCCGAGTTGACCCGATCCGTTTGAGAGCACTATGGTCACGACACTGGGTGAACGCCAAAATGCACTCACATTGGGAAACTAGTTTTAAAAGCATAATTCTAGAAAATAAAGCATTAAGCATAATTTAAAATATATAGCACAATTCTTGGAAAATTCTCTTTAACTGAAAGTTTAACATACTGTGTTAATATTTTTTAAAGCCAATATTTACAATGCAAAATCATTGAGAACATAACAATGCAACAATGAAAAGCTTATTTTCATTTCTGTAAACTTTTCGGTGTAATCCTTTGATGTGGAGAAAAGAAAGTAAAAGAAGAAATTTTTCCGCCAACAATGAATAGTATGCAAGAACTCCATACTATATTGTTACAGTGACGACGCCAGCTTTAAGTTCTTAGGGGGGCAAAGGAGGGGCAGATACATTTTCGGGGAGCGGCTATTTGCCATACCAAAAATGACATATTTATTACGTTTGACTTATTTTACATTACATTGTGTATTTCGTTGCTGTTTTTATGTTAGATCTATATGATTATAAATTAAACTTATTTCAAATAAAATTTGTAACTAACAAATAAGTAACGTCTGCACATGAAATATTTTTCAATGAAACTTTTGAAGCCTAAACATAAATTGAATTTACTTTCGCGTATGCTACAAGTAACACATTCGTCTATATGCTACGTATCTCTCGCTCTCTCCCTCCCTATCTCTCTCTCTCTCTCTCTCTCTCTCTCTCTATATATATATATATATATATATATATATAGAGAGAGAGAGAGAGAGAGAGAGAGAATTTACGAGGAGCTGCTGAAAATGTCGTAGTCCAATCCAGAAGGAGTGTAGGTACTAGGTAGAAAAATGAAACCGTAGTTTAGAAAAACATATCTCTGTATGTACAAATATAAATTTTCATATTAATAATGAAATTCTTATTGTTTCTCAGGCCTCTGAAGTGATTATGTGTGCCCAAACAGATAATTTCACGAACATCCAGATCCTTACTGTTATAACATTTTTGTTCCACCAAGGAAAGTCACCGAAGTAAATTAATTAGGAAATCAGTGAAACACCACGGGACTCTCCTCCGTTACATATAGTGGTGAAGAAGTAAGTGGCTTAGTATAAACGTGACAATTTCTCAACAATTATGCTTTACATCCAGGATGATTAAAAGCAATGACTCTTCCTGGAATCATGGATGCAATTTGTGACATTATTCTTGAAAATTGCAGCATTTCAGCCAGTGGTGGATATAGCCCGGGGCCGGAGGGCCTAGGCCACCCCAGTTTATGTGTGACAAAAATAATTTAAGCTATTTATATTTATTATAGTCTGAGGTCTGCACCCCGCTTTCTCAGTTTTTACCTTCTCAGCAAAACTTGTGTCAGGGATTCTGGGCATTTCTTTGGAACTCGTCGGTAGCATAATTCAGAATGGCTTGGGTATGCGCAAGTTCTCCGCATAATGGGTTCCCAAAATATATGTCAGGAGAATAAAAGGGTAACGGCATTAAGAGAAGTATTCTTCCAATTTGACCGTAATGCTGATCAATTTCGCTGACGAATAGTAACCATAGATGAAATATGGTTGTACCACTATGATCCTGAATCGGAACAACAGTCAATGGAGTAGTAGCACTTATTTCTCCATCGCCCCAAGAAGTTCAAGACACAGAAGTAGGTTGAGAAACTGTTTGGAACATTCTTCTGGTATAAGTATGGAGTGGTAGACTACCTCCTCAATGGTCAGATATTTAATCCAGAATCTCTACATTACTTACAAAACTGAAAGAAAAATTCAAAGTTCAACGCTGCTGAAAATGAAAAGAAAGGAATTCTGTTCCTTCAGGAGAATACACCTGTTTATCAAGTCCCTGCGAACATAACTGACATTGCATAATCTAGGATTTCAATGTCTAGATCATCATTCTTATTCCGCAGATTTAGCTCCGTCTAACTATTATGTGTACTTATTTCCCAAACTTAAATAACACTTGAAAGACGCCATTTTAGATCTGATAGGGGTAGTGCTACGAACAGTGGTGCGAGGAAATCTAGATTTTTTTAACTTTTCTGCAAAAGCTGGAGCACTGTACAAGGTAGTATATTGACTCTCGGGGGAAGAGAAGAAGAAGTAAAACTTCACCAATCCACGTGCACTCCTTCTGGGTTGGGCTACGAATTTTTCAGCAGTTCCTAGTCAATATGGTAGACGTCACGTCAGTACTTTGAAACAAAATAAGTAAAGGGGCACTAGTATAAACCAATTACTAACTAAAGATCAGCACTCTGACAATACATTTTATTGGGAATCAATTTCATTCCGTAATTTTATTATTATCATTTGCAGGAAGGAAAAACACAACTCTTTTTATCTCCTTCAAAAAATTAAGCCCTGGTAGATGCAAACTAAGCTGTTATAAGCACATCCTCTGAATATTGGAAGCCGAGAATAATGTTTCAGAAAAAAGAAGTTTTAAATAAAACAAAATATGAAACAAACCTGGACTAATACAAACAAGTTACGTAACTGGTTTTACCTTTCTTTTGTTTCCAATCGAAGTTGATCCAATGAGAAGAAAACAAGTCAACCAAATCTACTATTGTTCGCTAGGCACAATTATTAAAAATCATAAGAAAGAAGTATAACTAAAATTTACCTCAAAAGGGGCTAAATTAGAAAACAGAAATATGCGTGCATACCCAGACGCTCAAAGAAGAAAGCTTGAGGATTAATCTGCCACATAGTAAATTCATGGAAAGTAGACTACAATTTGTCAATGAGATTGGTTATGATACTGATATATAATACTACATGAAGAATGTTTAAAGTTTGTACGAGTCTGGGGGGGCAGTCTAGGTGGCAGTCAGGGGGGGCAGAAGTAGCTACTAGGGGGGTGCTCGCCCCCCTTGCCCCCCTCTGGCGTCATCACTGTATTGTTATGTTTACTTTTTGAACTTAAGCACTTTCTGTACTTTTTGGTGGCATCTTTTACTTTACCTTTCTGTATATATGTACCTGTAAGGCGCACGCAAATGATAGAAAAAATTTATTCGAGCAAAGCACATCTCTTTACAATGAATTAAGTAGAAAGTTCATTAAATATGACAGAAAATAGTTGCAAAAAATATCAATAAATAGATCAAGATATTTAGAATATTTGATGTATAATAAATATACATTATACACGATTAATGTAAAATAATCATTGAAATTAACAATAAAGCATAATTTAAAAAATAATTAAACAAGAAATAAAGCATAATGTGGGTTGCTCTAACAATAAAGTTGTATGAAGACGAGAAGAAAACGAAAGCTGATTCCTTAACGAATTTCGTTGATCTTTGTGTCTACAAAAACGCATTCCTAGAAACCTACAAGCTAGGTATCATCTCTGTGATTATATTAGTTTCTAGTGCTACATGTGAAAGGTCATTCTCTTCTTTGAAAAGATTAAAGACTTGTATACGCAAGTCAATGACTCATGATAGGTTGAAAAACTTAGTGTTACTTTATATTGAGAAGAAAATTGCTAAATCGTTAGATCTTTAACAAGTTCTGAATATGTTTGCTGCTGCCCACACGAATAGAAATATCCTCTTCAAGTAGAGGCATGAACCTATAAGTTATTTTCTTTACCTGTAAAAGTGTATTTGCTTCCACTTAAGTCAACCAGCTACACATATTTTAAACGCCATGATTAAATAACTATTTACTTATATTAGAAATCAATTGCATTAATGAATCCTAGTTGTTTGTGGTACTAAATTCTTATATTTTCACTGTTTTCCAAAGAGTAAAATCATGAACAATAAAGATGGAAACATTCACCTTGAATACACACACACACACACACACACACACACACACACATATATATATATATATATATATATATATATATATATATATATATATATATATATATATATATATATATATATATTGGAGATGTCCCCTCAAAATCCTCTTGGGCCCTTCATTGCCCCCCCCCTGAAAAAACTCTAGCTACGCTACTGGGCACCATGCACCAGAGATGAATTCTCTACCACTGAGCCACCGCGGCCCTGCTTGGGCTTGGTCGTCCATATCCAATCTCTCTTTTGGCGTTGCTTAAACAACTTCTAGTTTTGTTCTAAATCCAGACTCCATATTGGGGTAGATATTAGAGGAACTGTACCAAAAGTGGGCCCTCATTTTGTTTTTTCCATATATCTAAGAAAATATCGATCAGAAAAAAATGATATTCAAGCTGAAAATAATACGATATGTAATTGCTTTGCTTGTTTCTTCCCATAACAATCAAGAAAAAAATAGGTTGAGAAAAAATGGATTTTCATATGGACTGCATTTTCGGCATTCGAAAAAACTGTTCCAAAACCGGGCCCCTTTAAATTTAGATAAATTACACAAAACGAAAACCTGTATTACTTAATGAGTTACGCATTTAAGCTAAAAACAACATCCTAAACACTGGGGATTAAAATAAAATGAAATATGAATGTTTAAAAGACTTTATTAGAAGAAATTGAAACAAATTCCGAAAAGTAAAGAACACACTAAAATTGAACTTAAAACTTAAATATTCTACATTCTAGTGGCCGAAATGCAATCTGAGAGTCTTTTTCTGCACAACCTCCACTCTAGATTAAACTTGTAAACTGAAAATGTCTAAACTTAAATATTCCACATTTTACTGGCGGAAATAGCAGATCAAAAAGTCTTTTTTTTTCTTTTTTAAGCTCTAGAACAATCTTTCAAATAGACTAAACTTGACTGAAACTTTCAAAACTGAAATATTCAATATTCTACTGGTAGAAATAAAAAATCTAAACATCTCTCTTTCTGCAACCTACTTATTTGGCATTAAAAAAAAAAATCCTCAAACTTCAGAACCAAAACTTCCAAATTAAACGTGATAAATGAAATGTTTCACAAAGTTAAGATTTCTACTGGCGAAAGTCACAAATATAAACGACTTTGGCAGTCTCCTCACAATCTACATGGGCCCACTAAAAGCACATGATACAATGGACCCAGAGTTAAACTCTCGTATCACTCAAAAAAGTTTCAGTGCAGAAGGTGCAGGTGGCATCGTCATCCGTGGACGATGTTTTCCCCGGTGGAACGTTTAAAGTTGAGAATATTGTTGATGCTTCCTTATATCAGAGATTGAGCCACAATTAGAATCGTCTTCCTTGGCTCTTCCTTTCACCTTCAGCGGTATCTTTTACTTTTCTGGATCATAGGATATTGATAATGACTTGACACTACCATGTCCTCGACCACGATATTGAGTAATTAGTTTCGGCTTTGTTTTGGGCATTTTGGACCTCTTGAAGATTGTAAATAAATTGCACGAATCATGAGAATTTGGTATGAAATATATCTTTTAATTTTGCACAACATAGTAGGGGCTCGCTTTAGGATTGACAAGGGGGCCCACTTTACGACCATACATGTTTCTACTTTCGCTGCAAATAATTTGTCACTCCTACGTCTAAATTACTAGCTAATTACATAGAACATCCCTCTTACCATTAAGATTAAATAAATAAATAGTTGGTTCAATTATCTCTTTACTAACTATGGAAAACAATGCTTGCTCGTCGGAGCTTCAAAACTTTCCACTGCATGAAAACTCATCAGATGTTCATTGCAGAACAAAGGATTAACTGATCAACACAGGAACTAGCGCTGCATGCAACAGTAACGGTAAACTACAATTCAGCTTATTTCTAGCATTCTACGCCAATACCCGGAGCAGCAATTGAGGGGGCCCGCTTTATGGACCCGGGCCCGGGTTTGGTACAGTTCCTCTAATATTACAGTCGATTGGTAAAATCAATCTTCCACATTTAAAAATTAAAGTACACACAAGTAGAAAAATAAGCATTTATCATAAAAACACTAGCTGCAAGTGTTCAAAATAGATTTATGGTTTCTATAAAATCAATTGAAAATTGCTATTTTTAATTAGGCAGCTAGTGAAAAACAGCAGCTTTCGACTCCAGCCGACTTTAAACTCAACCTAAACTCAGTTGACCAAAATGAACTGATCCGACCCGACAACCCGACCCGAGCTGACCCGACTGACCCGACCCGACAACCCGACCCGATAACCCGACCCGAGTGACCCGATCCGAGCTGACCCGATTGAACCGACCCGACAATCCGACCCGAGCTGACCCGATTGACCCGACCCGACAACCCGACCCGAGTTGACCCGATTGACCCGACCCGACAACCCGGCCCGAGCTGACCCGACCCGTAACCCGACCCGTTTGAGAGCACTAACTGTGACACATAGGAATATGATAGCATATAGTATGATTAGTGAGATATATTTTAAGATGATAATTAACCCCTTGCGTACGAGATTCATTTTCCTATGTGTGTTCATGAATACAGGTTTTCATTTACTGTTAAAAGATTGTCTAGACCGTTATATAGAGCATAGTTATTGTGCACGCGGTAGAAGAGCATTCATATTGCTAATAAAAATATTTGCATTGTTGAACATTTGTACTGAAAAAGGGAAATCTTGATGTTCTGAAGTGATTTTATGCTGTTTCAGGTTCACTGACCGGAGATTAAACACAAGTTTTTCTCTTTTATCCGATCTCGAATTTCCTAATTCTTTATCGTCAAAACAAACACATGTGTATTGTGATTGAATGCTCCCTTACGCCTGCCATCTACTGAGATGAAACGGTTTTTTTTTCCTATCAATAAGGCGTTGTTACCTAAAGGGAAATAGTACAGTGTGTCCGTAAAGTTGTGCAACCCAAAGTTTGATTGCGTCTATCTTTTGATCTAAGAATGATAAAGACCTGAGACTTGAAATAAATGTAAGGATGTTCTATGTAGATATTTTCGAGATTATGACCAACGTTGGAATTTGTAACTTTTTTGTGTAGTAACGAAAGAAATTACCGTTAGTGTAAAATAAAAAAATGTGCAAAATGAAGAAAATCAATATTTAATTGCAGAAAACAGACTTCTTGCGGGTAATTTCCTGTGTATATGTACAGTATGTATCAACATTTATCCATTGATGCGAAAATGTGACAAGGTTGATGCAGTATTGCCATCTAAAAGGGCTATTTAGTGCAAGTCCGTAAAATGGGTGTTTTATGACAGAAACGCGGCCCCTGGCAACACTGTTGTCATAAAATTACTGCAACAGATGTGTTTTAGGTTAGTTAATGATAAGCAATGAGAATTTTCACATAATTGATAAAATTAATTTTTATTCAAAAATTTGCGATATCGCAAATTTATCTCAATTGTGCTTGTAACACTAACCAAAGCTAACGTAGCACTTACGATTACTGTAAGTTTTATTATGATTTTCAGATGTGGCGACTTGTCCTATCCTATTATATGAAGTAAGAAAATTTATCTTGAAGTAGGTACCCCTTCGAACAGTGGTGAGCTTAAATAGGAGCACAGCTACCTCCCTATATTCCCTAAGTTACAGCACTGCTGAGTCAGGGGGGGGGGTGATTGGGCATTGTCCCCCCAGAAGAGGAAACTTTCTTATTTTATATACAAATAAAACCCATCGCAGAGTTTGGAGCTCTTAAATGTAACTCTAAGTAGCAGTATTACAACTCACCGCCCCCCCCCCCCCAGAATTCCGTCCTGGATCCGCCTCTGTTCTGAGTATGTACCATTTTAAAACTGGTCTTTGCCAGTAGTTTTGAAATTCGTTTAAAATCTAATTTGTAACATCTCAAGCAACAACCTGCACTCTATGCTCTCAAGAAATAAAGAACATGCGTTTTACAAGTTTTTACTCGTTTAAATGCGTGAAATTCAACATAATTTAAGAACAAAATTAAATAGATAAATTTCAAAATTAAATTAATTTTATGGTTAAAATTTCGTTCATTATTTGTCAAAATACATAAACTAGTAAAATGTTAATTATATCCTAAGTTTGTAACACTATAACACTGTAACACTATAAACAACTAGGGTAAAAAAACAAACTTATTTCATTTTGCAAATAGCTTTAGTTCTTTAGAGAAAAGAAAGGTGTCAGTAAATTAGCTTATATAAAGCGAATATGTGTTGCTTATTTTTATTAAAAAAAAAAAAACAGATTATATTTACAGATAATTCGTTATTCAATGTGCACTCACAGATAGATTACAATACGTTTTGTTTTTTTCTTCGGAAATGCTGACAGCAGTTCAATTTCTAAGAACAACAACTGAAAGAACGAAAGTGACTAACATATAAAGATGAACTCGTTTTGTAAACATGCGAAATGAGAATCCTAAACATCATCATCATCTATCAGACTTTAAATATATTATCGGACTCCTCAGCAACGGGTGTAATATATATTGTTTATGGTGTTCAGCTATACTTGAATGTTGGCAAAATTGTTGACGATTCACGTTAATGAACAATAAATTGAGACGGAGTTTCAATGTTGAATCTTTTATCAACATCAATCAACTGTAAATTACGAAGGGAAGAATCTTTGCTCATTTTCGCCCTTGAAATTGAAAATACTATTTAACGTTTCTGAACAAATTATGAATCCGGCACTTAAACAAGTGAGTTTTGTTTCACTACGGTAGACTTCTAAACTATACACACATTCAATATTCAAACTTGAAGTAGTACATCTATGTCTGAGAAATAAGATCAAAGATATAAACCTGTTCCTTGGACTGTGAACCCTTGAATTGAAAAGCCATTACTCGCTATATACCGGTATAGTACTGGTAATATTAATCTATGTAGATTAATATTAAAAACGAAAGTGTTAATTGATGTATATCATTTCTGGTTGCAATAGAGGAATAAAATTAGAGGTGGAACTCTTGTGGTACTAAATTCGTATCACAAAACTGCTTGCCCCTCTTTATTTCTTTCATCCATTATGAGTTCAGTGTTGAAACCGGAAATTCTAAATTTTCATCACTTTCCGTTCACACATAGATAAAAGTCGAGATAAAACTCATTCTTCGAACGTTGAATCCGTGTAATAAGTAAGTTTTCGGTATCTCTTATCGTTATTCTTGTATGAAAATAAGTGTTGAAACCGGAAGTACTAGTAAGTTTCAACCTCTTCCAGTTTTGGTAGACTGTACTCGTGGTGATATGTTCTCTGGACGTGCTGAATCGATTGCAAGAAAGAAAAAAGTTTTCCCGTATTCATTACTGTTTGCATTCTGCGGTTAAAAAAAAAAAAAAAAAAAAAAAAAAAAAAAAAAAAAAAAAAAAAAAAAACTTTCAAACTGGAATTGACTGACTTCAACCACTTGCAGTTTGAGTTTAACGTCCCGTTCAGCAGGGAGGCTATATGAGACGTGGACCTACTGATTAACGTGGAATCCGAACCACATGAGCTCCCTCCGGGAATCGAAACCGGGTCTCCCACACCAAAGGCGCGTACGCTAACCGCTTAGCCACGGATGAGCTCACTTGCAGTTTGAATATAGAGTTTATAGTCCGCGTCACCCGAATTGGCGTGTGGCATCAGCCAATAAACTCGCAGTGCGCTGTTACTAAATATTCAGTGAGCAATCTAATCATTCATAATTGCTCATGAATATGAATAAAATCAATTACGAATGATTATATTCCTCCCTGAATATTTAGTAACAGCACTCTGCGAGCTTATTGGCTGATGCCACACACCAATTCGGGTGATGTGGACTGTAACAAATGAGATGGAACCTATTCTTAGAACACTGATTCGACTTCAAAAAGCCGCTTCTCGATATCTCTTACCGTTCTTGCTATGATACCTGTCAACATATGGAAGAACAAACCGTTCCATAAGACTTCCGGCACTGATGCGTAACATAGTTTGGAAGTCTACAAATCAGTCTACAAGGACATTATACATTTACACAATCTGCAGAACTCATCGAAACGTGGCTAAACTTGGCATGAAGGCAGATCTTGATTTGTTTAGTAAGTATGTCAAATATTTTCCTGTGTAAACTTTTGATTCCCTAGTTACTATCCATCATATTTAGTGTTTCAACTGAGCCAACATTTCACATTAAAGAATTACCAATTATCAGGTTGTCTAAAATGTATTGATTCTTTTGCGCAAGAGATGGCGCTAGCGTTCCAAATCTCATGATATTCTCGCAATAGTATCTCAGCAGTATTAATACACTTAACACTTTTGAAAGAAGTGAATCTATTTTGTATTCGAAAGAGTATAATTCTCCGATGTATGATGTATACGTATATTTACCAATGCACGAAAATTAAAAAGAGTCACTAATGACAAGAAATAATGGAAACCAAACTTTTCCTAATGGGAGTCCCTGATACCAATTGGTGACGGAACACTCAATCTGATAACTCTTCCTAACGATCACTTGATGGTAAATAATTAAAAACAAAAACAAAAAAGAAAAGAAGAAAGAAAAATTTACTTTAATTGTCTATATCACCCTTTAGCTTGTCTATTTAGTTACAGTCACCCTAATTTTGTCTTGCTTTTCTTGCTTCTTGCTTGAAAGAAAGAAGAGAGAAGAAAGAAAAGAAAAGTTTGATATGTTGGACCTCCCACAAAGGTGAACTAATGAATAGGGAGGTCCTTTGTTTCTGTGGTGCTAAAGGGTTGATTTTGAATTCAGTATCGTAGAGTTTCCGTAAGCTAATTTTTGTGTACGATATTCAGGTGCATTTGCTTATCTATATCTTTTTTTTTTTTTTTTTAATTTTTAACCTTATCGCATTTTCCCTTCGTTCTTCAGAGTGCTGAATTAAAAACGAAGAAAGGGCGCGGAGTCATTGTGTGTATATATATATTCATCTCTCAATGGGACAGACGTTTACGTCAGTTAGGCGTTTTCTACACTATCGGTATGTGATATGAATAACAAGCAAGACCAGAGCAATTTTTTCTCTGTCACTAAGCATCAGAAATTACATTCAGTGGCGTATGCAGGGGATGTTCAGGGCTTTAGTCCACTTCTTTGAGGAAGATATTATGGAAAAACAAATTTGCTATATTAAGATGTAAATTAAAAAATCACAGGTGTAGTGAAATGATATGAGATTGAACGTTTGATACCCCCTTTCTCCTCCCTAGATGAAATTCTGCATTTGCCACTGACAAAATCAATGTATCTAATGGATGAACAATGCCTTATATCTATTGAATAGTACTATGATATATACGCAACAGTCGAAGGACGTTTAATGTCGGTTAAAAGAACTTGAGCAATCCCATCGTCTGTATAAGCCCAGACATGCGCATGTTGGAGCAGGGTGTGGGCCAATCACAGAGGATTTACTGGCCTCGAGGGCCATGCAAGACAATATATAACATTTTCGCAAGAATTGGATAGCCACATTCAATTGAGAAACTCGTTCGTAGACCACTAAAACACATAGAAACACAAAAATGGTATAACGGGAACCAAAATATTCACTTCTAAAGGAAAGAAAAAATTTTCTGTTGTTTAGGCTCAATAAGACAATGAAATTAACGATATAAATACAAATACAGAAATACAGGGAATGGACAAAAATATGGAAACACCTGAAAAATTGCACATAATAACAAGTAGAACCGCTTTTGGCACACAGAACGGCCTGCAGTTGACCGGGAATGGAGAAATACAGGTCACGTATTGTTGTCAAAGGGATGTTGTACAATTCGTCGGCCAAAGCTGCAAATTGTTGTAAGACGACAGTGGTGGGTAGCGGGCTCGCAATGTGGTCTCCAAAACTGATCACAAGGACTCAATGATACTGAGGTCTGCGATTGTGGAGGCCATGGCAGATGTGACACTTCATCTTCGTGCTCATCAAACCAATGTTGGACGATGTGAGCTATATGAGCAAGGGCTCTGCCATCTTGAAACACGGCATTACATTCTAGGAACAAAGTTTGCACCATGGGATACAGCTGGTCACTCAAAATGGTTACGTAGACGTTGGCAGTGACATGTCCCTGCAGGGTGATGATGAGTCCGGCAGCTTACCAGGATATGGCTGCACAAATAATCACTGAACCACCACAATGCTTCACTCTTGGCAACAGAATGTATGCTTCTGCTGGCGTCCTTCACATGTATACTCGGGCAGCAATTAGAAACAATGTAGAGGAAGACACATCCGACCAGATGGCAGTCTTCTACTGCTCCATTGTCCAGTTTTTATGGGCGTTGCACCATGTCTTAGTATACCAGCATGGTCAACAGTCACGAGTAGTCTTTGGGAATTGCAAATTTGCCATAAATACCCTACTTGTAGAGTTCTCTTTTGATTGTTTTGACGTTAACAGAGTTTGTAAGCAGTGTATTCAGCTCAACTGTGACTTTTGGCGCCGTGGTGATCTGCATAGTCACAATCGTACTCAATGTGCATCTGTCTCTGTCACGCAATACACTTGCGTACATGCTGGTTCTTCGCTGATGTGGTTTTTCCGGAATTCTAGTAGGCCGCCATGATCGTCTAGACTATGCCTTTTGATACACCAAACATTTCTGCTACTTTCATCACGGAAGCCCCACCATACGCTCACCCACAATTTGCCTCGTTGAAACTTTTCAGCTAAGACATGATTCACGATAACCTGCACGGACCGGTCGCTGAACTGTAACTGGCCCATCTGTTCGATTAGCCAGGTTGTATACCTCACAGGATGTGCTAGTGACCACAGCGACACCTACCATTCAGACGAAAATCGTGTTTGAAATGGCTACCTCTTTCATACCAGGCGTTTCCATATTTTTGTCCATCTCCTGTACATATCACTCATATCTTGAGCTAGATTCGAACCCGCATCAGACATTTCGCTAATCACAAGGCTAATACTTGAAATCAGTAATTTCTCACTAGCCGCTGTATGACGTAGACGCAGGTATTTACCACCAAACAAATGTCAAAGGAGAACAACACAGGAAATGAGGGAAAGAAATGAGGTAGAATGGAATTAACATCTTGACAATGTAATCTCATAGTCATGAATCTACGTTAAATCCACGTATATGCTTGTAAGACCATCGACAGCGTTGTCAATGTTGTTGTTTATCTTCCAGCACTACTCTCAGGGAATGTTCACCACTCGACAAGACGAAAAGAGACTAGAAATAAGGTTTTATCTCTCGCCTCGTAAACTTTTCTAGAAGTCTTGTCTTTTCCTAACTGTCGTAGAATTCTTTCTCAATTCTATGTGTATATATATATATATATATATATATATATATATATATATATATATATTGTCTAAACTTGAAATGTATCTCGTCTCGTTTTGTATATACAAATATACCTCTGTCCGGATAACGGATTTTTCTCAATATAGTCCTACCAGAAATGCGTAATAATTATGGGGAGTACAAGCAAGTAGAAATCATTCTCGGCCTAGTTCGTTAACGGAGTCAATGCGTTAAGATCTTCACGCGCAACGCATCTATTTTCTATTATTGAAACCTGCCCGCAAAGGGGGGCTATGACGCAAACTGCGTCATTGAAATATTTGGGGGTTAAAAATTTATATAAATATGTTTGAGGGGTGCAAAAATTAATCGGAAAGATTTTTTTTTTTCATGGAAGAACCAGCGGCGTAGCGTAAGAGAACGCCGGTATGCCCGGCATCCCCTGTTAATAAGAAAAAGTACGTATTTCATTATATATAAATTGTTTGCTTGTAATTATCACAATTATTTCCACTGCAATCTTCTGGCGCGCTCTCTCGACTTACTTTACAAGAGGAACCTACGCATGCGCGTCGCTCAGATGCACATTTTCTGTCTTTCCTCCTGTCGTATGCTATTTTCCTCGGGCTTCCAGGCCTACTGAAAGCATCGGGGTTTTCGTCTGCTTTCTGTTGAATGCGCATGCGCAATACTTCCCTTCTCACTCCTCCTCATTCCTTGCAACCCTACATTTGCTTTAGATATACGCTGGCATATTCAAGTATTTCCAACTGTATATATTTTGAACTAAGCTATAGTTTCTGCACAGAACGTACGAGCCCTAATATAAAGGAAATAGAACAAAACGGAAATGGTTTGTTCAACGCATTTTTGAAGCATGCCGGTTATGTAAATAATAGTATTAAAATAGTTATGCCTTAATCACAACTAAATGCATCGTATTGTAATCCTCATCGTAAAGGAGCTCAAAGACACAGGCATAAATTTAAAGCATTCTGTAGAATTACGGTCACCGATCTGGTAGGACAAGAGAGCCACCACTCCCCGTCATTCGCAAAGATTGTGCCAGGGCCCTTCAGTCACTGGCACAAATCTCGGGGACATAAGGGGAACATGTTCCCTACAATCTTGTCCACCCGTCCAATAATCCGATTTGAGATTGTGGTGATGATTTCTATCCGCCTGCCACAAAGGAAACTGATGTCCTTTGACTTGTTTCATTTTTTAAAAAGAATCGTATTCTTTAATATTTCATTGTATTAATTATTAGTAGTCTATTTTCAACTATTTGTTTAATTCCTGTAACAATTCCTATAATGCTATTGTGGTAATCATAATTTTGCTCAGATAACAGTATTGTTGCGCCAAATATAGGCCTGATTGATTTTCTTTCATAGTTTTGAGGAAGTCATTATTTGTATTGTTATAAAACAAATGTCCTAAAAAATTTTAATGTGGATCATTATGGATGCGTAAGTAGAAACATGTCAATTATTATTATGCATATATTCAAATTTCAGAATGTGCTCACGGCACTGAGTTGTAATAATGATATGTACCACTATTTCATCTACATCATTTGGTATATATAAATAATATACGAGTACAACAGGTTTACCTCAGAAATCTGATTCATCTACTGTAATATGAGTCTCTTCTCCCCTCCCCCCACAATAAGCCTTAAAATGTACCCTCCTGCCGATGTTATAGACAACTCTGCTTCCCTAATCCTCCACAGCATTTTTTTCAACTTCATAAATATTTTGAACATCGTTAAAAAAAGGAAAGGATTATGGGAACAGTCTTACCCATCCCACGAACGTTGAAGACAGATTTGCGCCCTTGACTTCAGTGTCTGGATACAGAAACAGGCCCCCGGAGTTGGTTTAAGTGCTTTGTATTTACATCTTCAAATGATACATACAATCAGGCCCATATTCACGAACGGGCGTCTGAGTTCCGGACCCAAGATGACAAAATTCTACGGGCGAATTTTTTTTTTTGAAAGAACGAGATTGACGTGTGGTATGTGGAGAAAAAAACCGCCCACGAGAAAGAAATGAAGGGAACGATACTGGAAACAATGTTCATACAAAAGTGGGGCCTAGTTTTCTCGTCACAACGGTAGTAGCAAGAAGGAGCTGAGACATTTGGTTTTTAAATTCTAACATAATCCACGCATTCGCTTCTCTATGCCCCACTAGACCTTCAATTAGGGGGGCTTCCTCCTAAATTTTGTATAACCCTATATTTCTATTCGGAATAGCTATGTATTGCTGCTTGCAGTAGTACTATATCGCACAAATGACTAACTTTGGCATCCCCCTTTCGGAATATCACGCTACGCTACTGGGAAGAACCCCTACGGATAGACAATTGAGGGGGGGGTGCGTCATGGAGATGAGGGGGTGGGCACCACTGATTGAAACAAAGTTGTATAATTATAGACTGCTAGGACTTACACACAACGCCGTTAGATGAAAGCAAACATCCTTCAGCAGTTCACATCTACTGGACGAAATTGATACTTTTAGGCAGGGACGTACGCGGGGGGGGGGGGTGTCAAAGATTTTCGGGGAAGTCCAAATCCAATAAGAGGATAATTTACATTAAAATTTGTTTCTCTTTACTGACTATTTTCCTCATGTAAAATAGCACTAACGATTGGTATAATTTATGTTCTATTTGTCACACCTGGTTCTTTTGACTTGCCAAATGTGTTACTTATTGGTAATTTAACAATTTTAAGGGTGTTGAGTGGCCAGTGTTGAATCTAGAAGGTAAAAAGGGAAGGGGACAGCCAGAACACAGACTACACAATAGATATCGGCCATTCCATCGTAACGGGTGTTACATTTGGACGAATAGAAATTGTTATAGAAATGTCCTTACTGGGTCAAGATATATCAAACCAGTGACGACGCCAGAGGGGAAGCAAGGGGGGCGAGCGCCCCCCTGGTGGCTACTCCTGCCCCCCTGACTGCCATCCAGACTGCCTCCCCAGACTCCTACAATCATAAAATATTCTACATATAGTATTTTATATCAGTATCATAACCAATCTCATTGTCAGATCGTACTATCTATACATTTACTATGTGGCAGATTAGTTCTCAAGCTTTCTTTTTTGAGCGTCTGGGTATGCACACATATTTATGTTTTCTAATTTAGCGCCTTTTCCGGTAAATTTTAGTTACAGTTCTTTCTTATGAATCTTAATTACTGTGCCTAGCGAACAATAGTAGATTTGGTAGACTTGTTTTCTTCTCATTGGATCAACTTCGATTAGAAACAAAAGAAAGGTAAAACCAATTACATAACTTGTTTGAATTTATCCAGTTTTGAAGTTTTCAGTTTCATATTTTGTTTTATTTAAAGGTTCTATACTTCTATTTCCTAAAACATTATTCTCGGCTTTCAATATTCGGAGGATGGGCTTATAACAGCTTAATTTGAGACTACCAGGGCTTAATGTTTTGAAGGAAAAAAAAATTGTGTTTTCCCTTCCTGCAAATGATAATAATAATAAATATATTTAATTAAATCGATTATTTATTTAGCTCCCAATAAAACGTATTGTCAGAGTGTTGATTTTTAATTAGTAGTTGGTATGCACTAGTGCTCCCTTACTTATTTTGTTTCAAAGTACTGACATGACGTCTACCATATTGACTAGAAATGTACGTCGAGCTGCTGAAAAATTCGTAGCCCAACCCAGGAGTGTACGTAGAATGATGAAGTTTTACTTCTTCTACACTTCCATCGAGAGTCAATATACTACCTTGTACAGTGCTCCAGTTTTGCAGAAGTTAAAAAAATCTGGAGACTTCCTCGCACCACTGTTCGTAATACTACCCTTATCAGATCTAAAGTTCAATCAGATCTAAGTTTGAGAAATAAATACAAGCAATAGTTAGACGGTGCTAAATCTGGGGAATAAGGATGATGATCTAGACACTGAAATCCTAGATTATGCAATGCTAATTGTGTTCGCAGGGGTTCGATGGACAGGTGTATTCTCTTAAAGGAACACATTTCCTTTCTTTTCATTTTCTGCAGTGTTGAACTTTGAATTTTTCTTTTAGTTTTGTGAGTAATGTAGAGATTCTGAATTAAATATCTGACCGTTGCGGAGGTAGTCTATGAGTACGACTCCATATTTATCCCAGAAGAATGTTGTAAACAGTTTTTCAACCAACTTCTGTGTCTTGAACTTCGTGGGGCGAGGGAGAAATGAGTGCTACTACTCCATTGACTGTTGTTTCGTTTCAGGATCATAGTGGTACAACCATATTTCGTTCATGGTTACTATTCGTGAGCGAAATGATCAGCATTACATTCAAACTGGAAGAAGACTTCTCTTAATGCCGTCACTATTTTATTCTCCTGACAGATTTTTGGGAACCCATTGTGTCAAGAACTTGCGCACACCCAAGCCATTCTGAATTATACTACCGACACGTTCCAAAGAAATGCCTACAATCTCTGACACAAGTTTTACTGAGACGGTAAAAACTGATGGAAGGGGGTTGCAGCCAGACCTCAGACTATAATAAGTATATTGTGAGTTTACTATACACTTTAAAATCTATATAAATAATAGCTTAAATTCTTTTTGTCAGTCAAAAACTGGGGTGGCGTAGGAACCCCGGCCCCAGGTTACATCTACCACTGGCTGAAATGCTGCAATGTTCAAGAGTAATGTCACAAATTGCATCCATGATTTCGGGAACAGTCACTGGATGTAGTCATCCTGGATGTAAAGCATAATTTGTTGAGAAACAGCCACGTTTGAACTAAGCCATCACTTCTTCACCACTGTATATAATGGAGAAGAGTTCCGTAGTGTTTCACTGATTTTCTCATTAATTTACTTTGGTGAGTATCCTTGGTGGAACAAAAATGTTATAAATGTTGTGATCTGGATGTTCGTGAAATTCGCTGTTTGGGCACACATAATCACTTCAGAGGCCTGAGAAAGCAATAAGAATTTCATTATTAATATGAAAATTTGTTGAAAACATGTTTTTCAAAACTACAGTTTCATCTTTCTACTTAGTACCTACACTCCTTCTGGGTTGGATTACGAGATTTTCAGCAGCCCCTCGTAAATTTATATATATATACGTAGCATATAATACTAGACGAATTTGTTACTTGTAGCAAACGCGAAAGTAATTCAATTTAGGTTTCAAAAGTTGCATTGAAAAATATTTCATGTGCAGACGTTACTTATTTGTTAGTTACAAATTTTTACTTGAAATAAGTTTACCATATAGGCCTAATATAAAAACAACAACGAAATACACAATGTAAAGTAAGTCAAACGTAATAAATGTCATTTTTGGTGTGGAAAATAGCCGCCCCCCCGAAAATGTATCTGCCCCTCCCTTGCCCCCCTAGGAACTTACAGCTGGCGTCGTCACTGTATCAAACTGCCTCGAAACATCACCGTTTGTCTGTGTATTATAGTAAACACTTAATTCGTTACATATGCATGATACCACAGCTCAGTAGGAATGAAAAATGTGGCGTAACGGGCGTTACAGCAATTGGACATGCACCTTCAGATACATGTAAAGTTAAGCCAAACTCTGCGAAGGTCCAGCTCAAAATTTGTTTCCAATTATGTGTGCACTTTTCTGAAAGTATGATGTTATGAATATTACAATCAGAAATTCCATATGTGTAATGGCTTTTATTTTAAAAAATGTTCAATACCGTAACGGGTGTTACACAAATTGTAACGGGTGTTACACAGTGCAAATGAACTTAAACCAACTTCACTTTTAATGAACATATTATGTAAGGAACAAAATATTACAATGTTAATAGATAAAAAATTACACATGTAGTACAGTGTAGGAAATAAAAACACAAAATAAGCATATAAATCAGAAGAATGTAGGAAATTTCAGTATTAAATATGTAGGTCTGTTGATACACTGATCATCAACAAAAGTCAATTCTTCTTATGTTTCAGTAACATTAACTCTGGAACTTAAACTGCTACACAACTTTACGTTATTCTTTAATTTTCATAATCGGATTTGGCAGTTTACCAATCACGTCATGAAAATGAATTATACTGTGCCGTGCTGGGAAAATCAGCGCCCGGGGCGAAAGTATATGACGGCGCCCCCGTACATATTAGTGAGGTCGACAGACCAGCCGCGAAGCGACACTGTGGTTGGGGCGACCGTAAGAAAATTTTCAAAAATAAACCCTGCTTTTCTTTGATTTCGAGGATTTTTTATTACTTTTTTCCTTCCATTTTACCGTATATGTGCACATGCATTTTCCTAACATGAGTAACATTATAGGACCAATTCCTAAAACAGGAAGAGGATTTAAGAGTCTTCATCCCGGCGAAATTAAAATACCGCTAATTTTACAGTAATTATGTGATATCTTCAAATAGATAAAAGATAATTGAAATATGGAACAAGAGCGCCCTAGACAATATTATTTTGCGTGAGGTACCGCCAGTCACCTAGTGGCTTTCCATTTTCAGTTGTTTAGAAACGCGAAAATAAATGCCGCTTTTCAAAATGGCTCGAAATCGAAAGAAGATAAGTGAGTCGTGATAACGGTTTCTCATGTAAAATAATGTAGTCTAGGGCGCTCTTGTTCCACATTTCGATTATCTTTTATCTATTTGAAGATATCACATAATTACTGTAAAATTAGCGGTATTTTAATTTCGCCGGGATGAAGACTCTTAAGTGCATACTAATTTGTACTGATATGTGAAGTATTTTTTCTTTTTTTCTTTTCTTTTCCTCCCGAATTTTTTGCCCCCTTACTTCGGCGCCCGGGGCCGTTGCCCCAACCCCCCTTACGGCATGGTCACTAGTATATTTTTTAAACTTCGACGTAGTTCGAATTCCTTTTCGCCACAAGATTTCAAGGACAACTCTAATATCACCATTTTCGTCCGCAAGTCCTTGACAGATTCCAACTTGACGATAGTCTTTGTTACTTATTTCATCTTTCATTGCCAGCAAGACAACATTCCAACACAAACATTTTCTTTCTGCAAAGGGCTGATCACAACTTCATTCGGAGTCTATGTATGTATCCTTGTAGTGTAGGGTTTTTCTGGTTTCTCGACGAAAATCTGTCGCGCTGCAGCCTCTAATGATTTGCTAAACGAAGACTTTCAATAGCAGTGTATTGGGCTTCCGATAAAGAAATAGACTTCTAGTATGTTATGAATACTCAATTGAAATATGGCGCTTTTATGACATTTAATCACTACCCTGAGTTTGCGATTAACGAGGGCATGAGAGGGAGTCAGCCATTCCACGATATCTCCTAGATGTTATTTTCTCTGGAGTGCACTTCATCACCTCCGGTTCAATGTTCCTTAATTCGTACACTGTTCACCCTTACCATAATTCATGTCTTCAGAAGAGGACCCTCTATAACTTGACTAACTTCAAATTCCCTCATTAGAGTCATAGAGCTAGCATAATGTACAAAATATCACTGTCAAACCAAGCTAACAATTCACGTGTAACACCCGTTACATTGTCAATGTAACACCCGTTACGCAGTTTTTGCCTATTAAATTATAAATATAATGATATTCATTTTCCTGTTGTATTGCCCATGTGCTCATTTTTACTTTTGCAAGAGATAGACTTAGTGTTGTAAAAAAACGGTTTTTTTTCTGTGAAGTTTTTTTTCAATAAAAAACATCGTTCTTTTTCATGTTTTTTTTCAAAAGTCTGTTTTTTTTCTGGCAACTATTATTTATTGATTTATGTTGCAGATTATTGAAATAATCAACAGAACTTGAGTCGAAGCCCTCGTAACTTACAAATCGTTTGTTTCTTTGAACCTATACGAGCAAAATTGTGTGATTATTCCTTTCGGCTCCAGGTTATTTTTGGCGTTTTCCTACATTTCCAGTTAGTGACTTATTGCTCAAAAACTATTCATTCGATTGATATGGTTAAGGCCTTGTTTTTAAGAAAATGGATGTGGCTATTATTTGGTGTAAGTTGTATTACTGTGTTGCCAACGGGTGGGAAATTATTGAGGGAAATGTAGGGGTGAAAATTTACAAAAAAATCCCTAACCGAATTTAAAAAAAAAAATTGTATCTAGCACCACTGCTGCTATATGGGCTCAAGTCACCTAAACAAATCTTTGGTGTGTTGACAAGGTACAGTGAAATCCTGAAGTCGCTGGCTTCCATTCAAAGAGAGGAAGAAAAAATTCTGTCATACACATGAAATTTTGACACTTTTTACGCCTCAGAAGCAAAAATCAAATATGCCGGGGTACAGCTTCTCTAATTATCCTATTGAAACTTTTTATGGTGCGTTCTATAGGGCAAAGAGGAAGCTTTCAGGTAGTGGTACGTTTGTTTCAATGTAGCCAGTAAGAGGGTAATAATAGAGGGGAAAAGGGAAATTTTCCGAATTTTTCACCTAATAGCGGGAATTAATTGTTTTGGCTAGAAACGCTGCCATCAGACAAACGAAAACTATCTGAAAATAAACCGTAGTGCTCCAAGAATATATCCTACAAGTATCATGGCGATATATAACAAAGTAAGCATGGAATTTAAAAAAAAATCTCATTCTACCTCAGAAATTCACCATTTTCTTACCATTTCCAGAACATGGTTTATTATAAACCTCAACTGTACTTCCCCTAATTATTCTAGTAAAACTTTTTATGGTGCGCTGTGTAGGCTAAGGATGAGGCTGTTACACACTGGTACATTTGTTCGAATGTAGCCAACAAGAAGGAAATAATAGAAATAAAAAAGGGAATTTTTCCCAAAATTTGCCCCTAAAATCTGGAATTAAAATTTTTTGTAGCTAGCAACACTACTATCAGACACACACAAACTATCTTAAAATAAGATTTGGCATCCCTGTAATATATCCTTCAAGTATTGTGACGATATCTAATAAAGTAAGCATGTCAATTAAAAATATCTCATTCTACCTTTAAAAAATCACAGTTATCTTTCCAATTAGAGAACAAGGTCCACTGTAAACCTCAACTGTACTTCCCCTAATTATTCTATTGAAACATTCTATAGTACATTGTGTAGAGCAAAGACTTCCAGATACTGGTACGTTTGTTCCGATATAGCCAACAAGAGGGAAATAATAGAGACAAAACATACATTTTTTCCAAAATTTCCCCCTAAAATCTGGAATTAAAATATTCTGTAGCTGGCAACACTGCTACCAAACAGACGCAAATTATCTTAAATCAAACATTGGTACACCACTAATATATCCTACAAGTATTATGGCTATATTTAAGGAACAAAGCTTCTAATTACCAAAAATATATTACGGTAAACAGAAAAGTAAGGGAAAACTAGAAAAATCAAGGGCTAGAACCTAAATACGAATCTTACGTGCGCCTCCTAATTACCCCATTGTAACGATCTGTACTTCCGTTTGTTAAGTAAGGACAAATGTTTGATTGGCGTAAGTTGACTTGCACTCGGACGTATAGGTACGGATTTATAAACAAAAATTTCTAATTTTTTGCTCAAATATAGGAGAATTTTAATTTCCCTAAATGGCAACACTGCGCGCAGGCCCGTTCAATTGATGTCAACAGTTAGGTATCCATCCGAGGTATCTACCTGGTAAGTCTTAAGGATGTCTTTCTACAACGAAGGAAGCTACAGGGGAAAAAAGTAAAGGAAATTCGAAATTAGAAAATTCTTGAATTTTTGACTGGGGTGAAATTTGAGAAGGAAATTCGACACCAGAAGAAAAAGAAATTAATATGATAAACTTTAGTCCAACCACATTTTGCAAGAATAATATCCCGATATCTTAATTAGTGTCCACACTGGAGCGGATTAAAAAAGTGACACACCTGTGTGTGCCACTTTGGCCACCTGGGCCACCGAGTATACATTTGATTACATTTTTTGACTACTAACTTGTGTTGTTCTTGTATTTAGTCTCGACTAATAATAATATCGTTGTAAACAATAACTTTATAAGGAAAATTTTCTCTCCTTTTTACATCTTAGTTCCAACACTGTTGGTGAGAAATGTAGGGTGTTTCAAAATAAATTTTGGGGTTTTAAGTCTTCGAAGTACTTATTACATTTTACGTACAATTATAAGCAATGCATCAAATAAAAGAGCACCTCAAACAATCTTTGCTACAAGTGTTAAATGTGAGATTCATTCGTCACACGGTATACATCTAGTCGATAGGCGAGAAAGGCCCATAAACCTTCCGCCATATGGCACAAAATACATTCAATTTAGGGGAGTTTCGTTTCAATTGTACAATCTCCTGAGGCTTTGCTGACGGTCAGATGCAAACATTATGAGTGTTCACATTAGCTCTTAGGTGAAAAGTCGATTTATCACTGAAGAGGACACGATCCAGAAAATCTTCATTGTTATGCAGGAATACACGTGTATTTCACTTGCAACATTGGCACGTAAACCGTAGTCTGTAGGCTTTAGACCTGTAGCAACTGCAAACAATAAAGACGTAGTTGCAAGCGTCTCCTTAATATTCTTCACACAGACGGTTGCACTATACAGGTTCTGTCTTTATTAAAACATAAAAAGCTTTCTGCTCTCTAGTCTCAATCTTTGCTACTTGCTCTTTCTAACGGCAGACAGAAGAAACAATACATGTACATGCGTGCGTACAAAACTGTTTGAGTTGCTCTTTCATTTGATATAATATTTATAATTGTAAGTTAATTGTAATAGATACTACAAAGTTTCAAAACCCTAATATTTTTTGAAACACCCTGCATTACTTCAAATTGAGTAATAATATATTCAGGTCCTAGTCAATTTGTCACCTCGTGCAATGGCATAATTTGCCGCCTCCCCCTTTCTCCAGAAAGAACAAATCTTAGAAGTTATGATTTTAAGTATGCTACTACAGCATGAACAACAAAGGTGAGGGTAAGTGCAGTTGCACTCAGAAAGGCTTAAATACTTACTAAAAATGCAATTCCGTTGTGTTTATTTTTTTCTTTAAATGTTAATCTATTATGATAGTGAAAGATAAAACAAACACCCTGCAGAGGAAAGATGGTAATCCTTTTTATAGAATTCACTATCGAGCTTCAACCTCAATGTATCAGTTTGCAATTCCAGTGCAACTAGCTCTTTTATCTTTATTTCTTGATTTTTCTTCTACATCTTCTAATATTTTTTTTAAAAAAAACTTGTTTCTGTCTTCAATGATAAGGAACTTGCTTCTGACAAAAACAAGACTACTTTCATATCAAAACTGTGATAACTTACTAAATGGAACAGATATTCACTAATATTCCAGAATTGAATTCTTGCATTTGACAACAATCAAGCAATTTGTGCTAGGATTTATTCGACCATTTGCTTTAGCATTGTCCATGTGGCCTTAAACTAATACAACCTAAACATAATTAATGAATGTTGTATTCAAATAGGTCAGCTTAGTAAATGTAACTACCATCATCATGAAGTCTGTTTCCAACAAGAAAAATTTAATTTAAATAATATACTTATGGCAGATTTTGCCGGACCATCCAAGCTTGCCGTTCCACGCAAATGCACGTGTTGCATATATACAGTGGCGTATTTAGGGGGGCTTCCGGGCTTAAGCCCCCCCCCTAAATCTTACTTACTATATCTTGCAGAATTTTGACGTTTTCAGGCAAATGCCCCCGAAAGTTAGCAAAGCCTCTCCCGAAACAAAATCGTAAATACGCCACTGCATATATGGTAGAGCCGGCTCTGCATATCATATATATCTAGTCGACAAATTATTTATATATGACATTTAGAAAAATACTATTAGGCAAATTAGTATTAGTTTTTACCTTTAGACAAGTTATTGGAATTTTATACTGTTCGTGACATTATTTTCGTACTTATTAAAGGCCTGCATTCACGAAAAAACAAAATTCCATTTCTACTTTTATTTCTTAGTTGATATTGATGAAAACTGCTGAAACCCGAATTGTTAATAGGTATTATATTCATGTAAATTGTAAAATATTTGTACCGTATCAGTATCTAGCGTTTAATTTATGTTGCATTTTAAGGTGATTACACCTACATAAAAATATGTCATACTTAAATAGACGTAAGATGCATTACAAATGACTATTTGAAAAAAAACGAAATTTAGAAAAAAAACGAGAGGCAATGTTTTTTTTCTAAAAAAAACGTACATTTCTGAAAAAATACGAACCGTTTTTTTTCTATTTACAACACTAGATAGACTACTTCTGACTTTTAGTACAAGTTGTATAGAAAAAAATATATCTTTTTTGTAACGGGCGTTACATAATTACATTGGTACCAAAAGTAATCAAATAGTAGACTACTTAATATACTAACAGCCTTAAAACTCCTGAGCTTCAGTTCCTAAGGTGTACGTGCTTGTCTATACTGCAGTGCAACTGAATCAAATGCTTATCATGTGTTGTTTAGAAGTGTCCAATATTGTTGGTAAATTCTCCCTTCGACTGACTTCGTACAGCATGAAATTTATATTGCTCAAAAAGACAAAAACTAAAACTTTTTAACAAGAAATCGATCTGCATAGTAAATTTTGAACTTTTGTGGTCATTTTTATATAAATTACGAGCAAAATATATTTAAAATAATTTTCTGTCCTTAGGCTCATATTTACGTGGAATGGCCGATATACAGAGTCGTATGAGTTTATTCTTTCCCGATAGGTTGCACGTTGACATTGTGGACATCAAATATTGTTTTACATACTACATAATATACAAAACTGCAACTAAAACTATATCTAATTTTTCCAATAAAGAAAACTATGTTATACTTATGCTTACTATATTTACTATGCAACGCTTACTACAGACTTTCAAATATATATATATATATATATATACAGACTTTCAAATGTATAAACAAATAGTTTTAATTATTTTTTTGGCTCAAAAAACTGGGAGGCCTTGTCCCCCGGCCTATATATATACGGATAAATTGGAAACAGACTGAAGTCATTGGAAATATGTGTTTTTCAATATTAAATGGCAGAATTTCTCCCTATCTCACCAATCGTTTGGGCACCAAACTGGTAAGACGTCCTATGCTAAACAAACAAACAAAAAAGGTGTTCATTTCAGCAGGCAATCCCTTGGACTCTCACCATATCAACAATACAGCATTGTTGCGAAAAGGATTCCAAGTGTTTTCGGTCCAAGAATGCGCACTTTCGCGTATCATTTTTGTGTTGCCCCTTAAGTTACGTTCAAACAGTTTTTTTTAAATTTTTTTTTCTTTACTATTATTAAACTTAGAGCGCCTTGCCAGTGTGGAGCCCAGACAGCCCATGCAATAGGAAACATTTTACCATTTTAGATTTTGAAAGCCACTTATTTCTAACAAGTTTCTTTTCTCTCAACACAATTCATATTCTATAGCGGTAGAAAGCTAGTATGAGTTGAAATAAACCCAGATAAAGACAATAGAAAGATCATTCCTAGAAGTTTTAATTTCGTCCAATAGATGTCAGCCGATGGGGGAAGTTTGCTGCCATCTAAAGGCGCGATGCGTCACTTTTGACATTATAAAATTATATAACTTTATTTCAGTAGTAGAGGAATAGGATATCGATAGTGACCACCAGTGGCGTAATTAAGGTGGTTTCTGGGCTTAAGCCCCCACCCTGAAATTTTAGTTACTATTTTAAAGTAAATGAAATATCTTGCAGAATTTTCAAATTTCCAGGAACAAAGTTACCAAAGCCCCCTGAAACAAAATCGTAAATACGCCATTGGTCACCATCGTTAAAGCTGTCGTTACGCTTGAACATGTTAATGGCTTACATACTGAAAAAAATAGCTTTTGTTCAAGAGCTATCGTGCGGCCTAACTTACGTAACAACATTACAGTCTTGCAATGCCCACTAGCGTGAATCTAGTAAATAAATAAATAGATAAATAAATAATGTAATGCAGTAACTCGCAAATCTTCCTTTAAGTCAGTTGCACCTCTTAAGCGATCATACTATTAAGAGTGTTTATATTGTATTTTCAACATGATAAGTATTACATAGCGGTAAAGAAAAACTGTAGAAGGACAAAATATAAACAAGAATTTGAAATAAACCTCAAAGAACTTTTGATTGACTATGCCTACTTATTGCAGGCCACAGAGTGTAGAGATAAGTGACAAAATTCTTTAAGACGATCCTGTGCACAAAAATATAAGGAAACTCAAATGTAAAGCAACTATAATGTATTCTTTCGCTGAAGAAAACGTGTACTGCTAATCTAAAAACTTACAAACTACTAATAATTTGCGCGCCACTTTTTTCTAGTCTACTGCCTAGAATGTGTGCCTCTGGTGCACTAAATCCCGGGATCTATTTCCTGAGGGAGAACACCGAACGCACTAGAGTGATTCAGTTTCCTTTTTAAACCGTGTGACACCTTAGCCCTACATAGTAGAGTTACAGCTGAAAAGATGTACAAGTACATACAGAATAATTCAAAAATCAATAGTTATCTCCTGACCTATATTGATTTATTCCTACCATCTATATATCAGGAGTCTATTACAGGAGGCTTTCAACTGTCTGCCCTTCTTTCTATTCGGTCAAGTTGAAAAGAAGAAAAAAAAAACATTCTCCTAATAAAATTTGGGTTTTAAAAAATCCTACTGAACTTTTAATGCTTCCGTGAAAAATGTGACTTTGACAGTGAGAGGCAGTCATCTATCATGCACTTTTCAAACGATAAAAACGTAAGCTTTCACTTCTTTTACTTTCTTCTTAGGCCTACATTTTCCTATTTTATGTAATTATTTACCAATGAGTAGTGAGACAAGTATAAATCATTTACTTAAGAATTAGGCCTGCGCAGTGGCGGAATAACGCACAGGCACAGTAGGCACGTGCCTTAGGGCGCCCAAGAAAGATATATTTTTAAAAAATCAGCTATCTAGAAATCAGTCTTTGTTTATAGAAATCACTTAATAGGCTTATTTTATAATCTTAGAATAAACAGGGTGTCCCGAAAGTCACGAATGTCAGGAAAAAGTCACGAAATCAGAAAACGGTCATGAAAGTCACGAAAAAGTCACGAAATTTAGCTTTTGGGTCACGATTTTTTTTAACTGTACAAATGTAAGTACAGATTGGAAAATTTTGTTCTATAAAACGTCAAAATTCACCATCAAAAATTTCTATGGTCGGCTTTATACGTTACCAAATCGCTAGCAAAGTACGTTTCTATCGCATGGATGAAAATTCGGCCTAATTCGCACCCAAATTTGCTGTTGAAAATGTTAGGAAATTTTATGATTTGGTGAAGAAAAGGTCACGAGAAAGTCACGAAATTTCATTTTGGAATTTTAATAGACACTCTGATAAAGCACTAATCTAATGTTGCACTTGTACTTTATTTTCAAAAGCGCTGTGCAGCTTTGGTGGCAATAAAACACCGATTTCATTTGCTGAAGCTCCCACCTGTGTACGCATAACGTATTCGCTTCCTTTCTGTTCTCTAGCCACTGGCGGATCCACGTGGGGGGCGGAGGGGGCGACCGCGCCCTCCAAAGGTATTTTAATTCCAGCTTTTATCGTTCGGAAATACAAATACTGTATTGTCTTTTCCCAGCCGATGCAATCAGTGTGCCAAGCCTAGCAGAGTCAAATCAAAATGTATGGTAGTTAATACAGAGATATTTGAATTGTGAATACTTCTGTCCCGAGTTCCTTGAAACGGCCACCAGAAGCCGCAAATGAGCAAGAATGATTCATTCGTTGAACGAACAGCTGTAGGAAGAAGGAAAGGCGGCTCACTCTGTGAACTAAAAATGTATATTTTAAAATTCTGTTCTTTAAAAAAAAAAAAAAAAAAAAATTCAAAACCTGAAACTTCAATTACCTTTACCTTGAAAGAAAAATATAGAATATTCAGCGCTCCTTACCGTAAATCTCTCTGAATCTGAGAAGAGACTTTTCGCTTGGTTGAATGATTGATATGTATTTACATCGTTTGTCAAAAGATGTGCTGTACAGAACGAGAACTAGAGTTTAAAGTTGGATCTGAACCACTGTAGTGCGTTCGATGTTCACTCACAGGGTATCAAACCACAGAACTTCATGCATCAAAGATCTTAGGTACGTTCGCTAGCTACTAGACCAACAAAGAACTGTGACTTTTGGGGTTCAACACGGAAACATTCATTGTGACTTTTAATGGCATTTCATCTTTTCTTGGGAAATAATACAAGCTACAAGCTGTTATTGTAATCATATATAAAAGATTCGTCTTGATCTTCGCACAGGCCAAACCGCTTAAGCTACAAACTTGATATTCGGGCAGTAGATAAGATTTGTGATCTAAAGTATCACCAAGGAACGATTTTTTTTTGGGGGGGGGGGGTAGAAATTCCCAGAAATCGAATTCCTTACACATTTGTCTTTAAATGCATCAACTGAGCACAGCTGGGAGCTTTTCTTGAGAAATAAACTATTCCATGGACACATAACGTCAAGTTTTATCAGCGATTTCCCAACTCCTCGTGAATCCTGGGTTCTATACCAATCATAAAAATGTTTTCTTCACCTTTGATATATCAGAAGATTTTGGTACGATTTATGTAGCTGCAATTTTAACGCGCACTTAAGAAAAGGTCAACAATGTTGAGAAACTGAAATCATGGTGAAATATTGAGTTTCGCAAAACGAAACGTAACGGAAATCCAACATCTTGCCTTCAGGAAATGTTCTTTGCATAGCGCTAGAGATCAAAGATAATGACCCTCTCAGAGAGACACTAAAAAAAAAAAAAAAAAAAAAAATGTCATGGATAGGGGTCGACGACCGGAATATTCGCTCGCATTCTATTGGATAATGAAATTGATAGATTTATGTGAAGATTCATGTTTTCTTGCGATCACTTTAGTGAAATAAAGGGAAACTACATTTGTATATACAGAGAAGAAATGGAAGAGACTTCGTGGTAGATAATACTCGTAGATGATAAATAAATACCATCGTCAGTATAGTTTTTTTTTTTTTTTTTTTTTTTTTTTAGTACTGTGCAAGACAGCGCATCTTATATAAAATCGCGGTGACAAGTGTGAAATGAATCATGACATCACTACGCCTCCGAAACGGAAGTGCGTATATAATTTAAATCTAGAGAAAGAACATAGTTTCATTAAAAAAAAAAATCGGGTCACAAAATAAATCTGGAAATCAGGTTTACAACCCCCCCTCCTCCAGCCCAGGATTTATATGTGTCCTATTTCTGTAAAGTAAATTTTGGTAACCTTGAGGCTATGTTTATCTTCCAGGAAGCGAACCGCCCCCTCCAAACGATACTTCTGGATCCGCTAGTGTCTCTAGCAGATTAAAAAACTAAACAGAGGATGCTGTCGACTTGGATTTTTGAAAGGATTGCAGATGGAGCACTGCACTGCAATGTTTGTTTCAAGTACATCCACATAACAAAGAACGAGAAAGTTTGTCTAGTTCTATGTTTACGTAGTTAATATGCAGACGTCGTGTCGAAAATTGAATCAATTTAAGTGGTTTAAGAAAGAAATTATCAGGTGCAGATAGACACAAGTTAAACAGAGAGAAGGAGGAAAATGAAAGAGAGCAACTGAAGAAAATTCCTAAACTAGAAACGTTTTTTGGTAGCAGAGAAAATGATAAGACAACAAACACGTCAGCATATGATACACTTGTGGATGGTATCCAGCAAGAATCAAACGTGAATATCAATGACAGTGACACAGATGGGGTTAATGCTTCCAATTCTGCAGTTAACTCCAGTGATTTTCAAAAATTCTGAAAGTTCGACTGAGACGGCTGCTAAAAGAAACGACAGTTTGGACACTCAGGAAAAAGTTACAAACGAAATAGTGATCACAGACTTTGAGAGTAGGCATACCGATATCAATGCTGCAGCTCACTCTACTACTACAGAGAGGAAGGTAATCAAATTACTGATAATCTGATCCACTTATGACTTGTTCGTACAATAGACCTGCACATCAAAATTTTGCAAACTTTATTTGTGTGTCTTCGCATCTTCCATATTTAGATTCAGTTATCCGGTGCCTTATAGGCAACTTATAATTTTATAGGTCCTATTATTTTTAAGAAAGAAATAAAACTATTTATAGTAGGGTATAAGTAAGGTCAAATACAAACTCTACTTCAGCCTCTACTGGCAGGCACGGTGCCAAGGGTGAGTGCAGATGAGCGACTGCCCAGTCGGTAGATACCCTTGCCTACCCATCCGCCACTCTAACAGAATTAGAATAATGTAGGGCAGTATACAATACTTCAAAATAGATAATTCTGAAGAATTAAAGATGTTAGTCCTTTGGCAGAATACATACCCTGTTTTGCGCCTTCCCTAAAGCTTGTAGGAACTTGTATCGCTGAGTCTTGTCGTGATGCTATTTCGTTTTTTGGTTTACTGCAGAACCTACGTATATAACTTCTTCTCAGCCTTAGACAGAAGGTAGCAATTCTACTCAAACATTTGAAGCCAGGATCAACTGTTCTGAAAAGGTTATCAGCAACTCTATCAGCAAAGGCAGATGCGCGTAAAGCACTTTTCACGAGCTACAGTGAAATTTGTGTAGCTCTGGAGCAAATTTCAAGTGACAACAAATTCATAGTGATGCTGATGATTACTGGCGAAAACTACAACAGTTAGAGTCGACAGTGATATGTACTATTTGGGCAAAGATCATGGAGCGATTCTATGCAGCCAATAAAAAACTACAAGCAATAGAGATATTTGTTTGAGTGAAGCGACAGAAGTAATTGCAGGATTGGAAACATATTTGCAATAATTTCCTCGCAAAACTGAATAGTCTGGACTGTGAAACCATCCGAGCAAAAGGGAATGCATTGGCTCTCCATCACAAAGATTACTTTTTTTTTTAATGAATGTATTCATTTCAAAGCCCACTCGAAAACGTGTGGTGTAGCCATCAAAACTGGATCTGAAATGTTGGAAGTATATTCGGATAAAGAAATTCGAAACCATCTTTCCCAAGTAGATATTTGCCTATGAATGTTTGTATCTGCGCCAACTTCGAACTGTTGAGGAAAAAGATCTTTTTCTGTGTTGAAAAGCGTTAAGAATCATTTACGTTCTAGAATGCACAACAAAAAACTTTGAGCTCTTAGTAAAATGTGTATTGAAAGCAAACTGTTGAGAAAGATAGTTTTTGAACCCGTTGTTAGTTAATTTGCAGATGCTAAAGCCAGGAAGAAGTATTTTACTCTGTAACAAATATAATACTATTTCCAGTAACTGCTGATGTTTAAAGGTAAAAAAGATAGTGTTACCGTCCAAATTATGACATGTAGCCTATATCTAACCACTGTAAGATTCAAAACGTAATAAATGTTCGTTTTATGTAATGTGATGAACAGAGGTTTTATATACTGCTATGTATATATTTTAGACGAGTGGTGATAGTGTTTTATGAGAAGTGCGTAGGTGTATCTTGGGGAGGGGGCGCCTTACATCAGAGTACCTAGGAGTGCCAGAAATCTTAATCCGCCTCTGGGCCTACATTTAACGTTAATGTTTTCTTTATTTTAAAATTGTATAATTTTATGCATAATTTTATAATATGCATAATTTTAAAATTATTATATGCATTTTATAATAATTTTATGCAAATTGTGCATAATTTTATGTTTCTTGCAATTAAGTTAGACATTATAAAATTTACAATAAAATGTGCACAATACTTTTGTTCTTAGACTCCTTTTATCTGTAATACAGTACACCTCACAACGTACAAATATTTATAAAGTACTGACCAACACTTAGAGGTAAGAAAATATGAATAAGAGCGAGTTTGCGTATAAAATGTACTTTTATTGACGTGGGTGGGGCAGTAAGTTGTAATTATAGAATTGCGACCTATCCGGTTCTTTTTTTATTACTGTTATCTAGCCTACTCTTTCGCCACATTATTCCGGATAATCGAGAGTAGGCAATACTGTATTTAAATTTTGTCGCTTACGTTTGAAACGCCCGTATTCAAGTTCGATTTGTATACATTTCGTAAAATATAGATATTTCTAGGAAATATTCTACTAATATTCTTTTAAGATGACTTTGGAATATTACACAAGGTGAATATGTACAGACAGGCAGGTAGGTGTGCAGGAATTTATTTCGGGAGGGGTTCAAAGTTTTTGGAGTGGGTTCAAATTTTCACATCAGAATAGATTATATTAAAATTTGTAAAATCGCCGCTAAAATTAGACTAAATTTACAGAAAACTCAGGATTTTGGTGGGGAGGAGTCTGGACTACTGGGATCCACTTCTTGCGTGCAGATCTCTATAATAGTCAACTTACGTAACAGGAAATGTTAGAATATTACTCAAGTATATTAGTTATACCCGCACATTGAAACGAATTCTTGCGTTATTATTATTATTATTATTATTATTATTATTATTATTATTATTATTATTATTATTATTATTATTATTATTATTACTCAGAGAAGATTAATAATTATTTCAGCGTTAACCATGAACTTTATTGTCTGGTATTATTTTTTAAACTAGGTTTTCCGCAAACGAATATACCGTTTCTTTGATAGAGATTTGTAAAAACTAAAGGTATTATTGGATCATTGGGTGATACCATGTGCATGGTTCACAACCAGCACTACACAAGCCTAGCAGAGACATATCCGAGAAAGTTCATGGTTTCAGATCTCCTGAAAATTCGTTCCTTTGATATTGTGAAAAAAGTACCATCTACGGAAAGATTAAATTAATTTTCATATTAAATTTTAACAGCGGCAAAAGCCAGACACTCTTTGCCTACAAACGAAATTTTCGGTGACGGCCTTGAGGCCTGGAGTCCAATCCCACTTAGTGGGTGGTTGTTAGTTGTATATTGTTCTTTCACCATTCAGTTCGTTACTTTGTCCATGACACAAGAAATTCTCGTTTGGAAAAGAACACGAGAAATGACTTTCTCAATCGAAGACCAGACGAAATATTTCTCTATTCTCGTGGGAACACTATTCACCCCAATAACTACTTTAGTATTAAATGATTCGTTGTATTAAAAACTATAAATAGAAGAAAATGATTGTATACGAAGCCAAGATACCCAAGCCATTACACACAAAATATACTCCAATAATAAGTATGGTTTAAATGTTATATCACACCCTTCGTGGACCTCCCATGACACAAAACGATTCTGATAACTTCTAGATGAAATTTAGAAAAATATTAGGGGATAAATTTTGTACATAAATTTACACAAAACGAGATGAGAAAAGCGTTTTCGAAAATAATCGAGATGAGATGATTTACAAAATTTACGTTAGGAGACGAGACGAGACGAGAAAGAAATGTTCGATAATATAAACAATACATCTACAAAATTTACGAGGCGAGACGAGAAATTCTTATTTATTGTCTCGTGAGCTGTATCATCATTCGTTTCTCATCTATTCTTTAGCGTAAAACACATGCAAGTAAAACTCAATAATTTTCTTTTTGATACAAAGCGAGGTTAGTGGTATGGTCCTGTAATCCAGCTCAGACCCATAGCCAGCCCAAAATGTAGGCAGGGTCTGGTAGAAGTTAGGGAAATGGACAATCCAACGATATTATAGTTCATTTGAAGCCTACAGGAAAAATTTTAGGGGAGCCAGTAAAAATTTAGGGGGCAGCCTCCCCTAGCCCTAGTGGGCTGATCCAGCTGTCTTGGAGACGAGATTGTGTGGTGGGGAACGGATTATAATATAAACGTTCATCTTGTACAATGGTTAGCGCGCCCGCCAAGTTCACCGCATTCAAGTCTCTATCGTTGCTCGAGTCCACGTTAAGAGAAGGTCCCCTTCCTTTATGACCGCAGTGTTTTATAAGAACACAAAACACAAAAACTCAAAACTAAGTAACAACAACAACAACAAAAAGTACAAAATGAAGCTGTTCCAATCACTTTAGAGCAAAATTTGTCGGAATTAGTTTGTCCCTACAGAGCCGTAGCTGCAGCTCTAGTAGGGGAGACAACTTGCAAATTGCTTGCTGTAAGCTTGAATTGCAAGTTGGCCAAACTTGCATCCAGCTTGATTGGAAAATGTGCAAACATGCCGCAAGCTGGAATTCAGTAACGAAGTTACATGGGAGCAAGCTTGCATTCAGTGTTCCATTCAAGCTTGACACAAGCATTTTACAAATCAAGTCAATATCCGATGAACGGCCAGTGATGCTATGACGCTCTGCGAAGGGTTCTAAAGTATCGCTTGCAAGTTCAACAAAAGGTAGGTTGTATGAAAGCATGCGTTTCAAGTTTCTAGTGCAAGCTTAGAAAGCCAAAACCAAGCACGCGCCAACTGGCCGAAAGCTTTCTTGCTATTAGGGGGGGGATAGGGCGAGCGGGGCTGTTAGGGGATGACTGCAGGAGAATATCGAACAAGCAAGAAGAAATAGAAATTGTTGGAAAAGAGTAAACGACTTGGCGCTCATTGCTGATATTGGCCACATCGTAACATGCTGGAAAAAGATTGTCAGAAGATAGACTATCGGCTTGATCTGTGCCGTGTTAACGAGGTGCTCACATAGAACATTTGTGAATGTTCCAAGAAAATTTTGACAGCTTTCTTAGCTTTCTTAGCACGTTTCATAATAGCTTATGTTTATTAAATTTCACACAATAAATTTTTGAAATCGGGTCCAATACGACATTATGTTATATTAATAGCATACACACAATACATTTATAATTAATAGAATGCATTTACATAATATCAATATGGCCATAGTAGTCCACACTATTCATTTAGACAGCAGACCTTTGTAACCTGTTACACTTACTTAGTTGGTGTAAAACACGGCATTTCTAGTAATACGTATGTCATATTCACATAAAATATCAATAAAAACTACTTAATGTGACTAATTATATTACTATCTTCCCAACATTCATTCAACTGTATAATTTTATTATGATTCGTTATATACTGGGTATGCATAGATTGAACAAACATTATCTACATTAAAACACATTCCTTCTTGTCTTTGCCAAAACAATGTCATTGATTATATCACCCGACTTTTCACTTTCTGTGCACATGAGGCTTAGGTTACATGACTTTGTCATAAAACATTGCTGTTCTAAATTTATTTTTTACCCTCTTTGGCTGAGAAAAGATCTTTCTTCACGGCAATTTAAAATCATCTCACAAAGGAAATTATCATTCTTAGAATTGCTTCTACATTAGGAAATGATGATTGGACATAGTCATTAAATATTACTTGATACGGATCATGATGTGTCAAATTTTCATATGCATGACTTTGACTATGTTTAACACATTGATAAAAATGTTTGACTTTTCCAACAACGTTCATGTCCACATCTTCAGGATATGTTTGGCTTAAAACATTGACTTCTTAACGAATTTCGTCTTCTATTGTATCTAGTTTTGTTAGGATGATGCTCTTTGTGCCAAAATTAGATTCTAGTGCATCTATCACAGGTACAAATGCTTCGATTCTGAACTTGTTTCTTAGCTCAAGGTTCTCTAAAGCATCATCTTCATCGTCATTTATACGCCTCCTTCTAGATCTTCTCCTTTCCTTGTCAACATCAGGTAATCTGTGTTTTTCCTGTTCTTCAAAATGGTCAGAAAGATCTCTGGAATCTAACAAAATCCGAAAGTGACGCATACTTTTTACTGCATGCATCAAGGCTAATTATGGAGTCTTGCAGTGATTGACTAACTTTGTGAAATTCATTCAGCAAATAACTCCAAACATATAATTTTCCATAAATTCGAACACCTCTATTTTATTAAAAAGGTTTATGGCTTAATATCTTGTTTCATCATTCTCTGTGGTATAAATATAAAGCTGATGATGCAGAAATTATTTCATCGTAACAGTCAAGTATTGCACTTGTGGGCCTTGAATAAGTTTCCCATCTAATCTCTGACAAAGGCTTTGGAACTTTTGAATCATCTTTGAAGAATGACAACAGCACCGCCGATCTATGTGTAGATGATGAAAAGAATTTACATATACTTTTTGAATAATCCCACCAAAAAAGCTTACTGTATCTAAACAACAGTTAATTGCTGCTACCAACAAGATTTAAGGAATGACCTGCACATGGAATATATATAACACATTTATTAATCTTAAATATTATTTCTTGCATACCCTTGTATTTTCATTATATATTGGCGGTTTTATCGAATGACTGGCCTTGAAACATATTAAAATCAATTTTACACTCATTTGTAAGATTATCACCACCATCTTTCACAGCATGTACTTGAATCTGAACCCACAAAGTGGGGGTGATGTATATATTTCCTGAAAGCTTAGGCCAAGGTAAGATCAAAACCAGTTACCAAAATTGGAGAGGTATTAAGCATTCCCCTTGAGAGCAACACGTTACTAATTTTTATTAACATCTTTAAGCGAGTCTATAAAGTCCGTTGCAACCCCGAAAATCTGAAACAGTGAAACAGACATGAAAACAGAAAAACACGTCTTTCATCATGTTAAAAATACAACGTATGAAAGTAAAATAAATTATCCCTGGGTCCCCCGCAGGGTCCCAAACGGGGTCCAACTCAAAATTTTTAAGGGGGCGCGGTGGCTCAGTGGTAGAGCGTTCATCTCCGGTGCTTGGGGTCCCTGGTTCGATCCCAGTTCGCGCCGTGTGGACTTTGTGGTGGTCAAACACCGTGATCGTGGGTTTTCTCGGGGTTCTCCCGTTTCCTCCCACTTTCTTCATTCCACCATTTCACTCATCTCTCATCATCACTGTCTCCTTTAGCCTAACCGGCATAATCGTGGGACGGAAAACATAAAGATTTCATTTCATTTTTTCAAAATTTTTAAATGGAAAGGGGGGAATCAACTTGCATATCGTATGAAAGTTGGTGTTAAATGAAAGAAGATAAATCAAGTCTTGACTCTCTACGATAAGTCTGTGCAAAATAGCGGTGGGACAAAATATCAACACAATCTTGATTGCAAAGTTTATGTCTACTCCTGTTAATCTGAAACGGTGAGACAGGTGTAAAACAAAACAAAACAAAAAACTAAAATGTTTTAACAATTTTGTGTTGACATTTTGACCACCGCCATTTTGCACAGGCTTATCATCAAGAGTCGAGACTTGTTTCGCTTAACCTCAGCTTTCATACGATACTCAACTTGAATCCCTTTCCTATTTCAACATTTTTAGTTGGAACCCGTCTGGGACCCTGCGAGAGATCCTGGAACATTTTTTTTTTTACTTTGAATCATTATACTTTTGAAATAATGACATATGCATGTTTTTGTTCCACCCCAGTTTCAGATTCATACGTGTGGCCATAAACTTTGCAATGAAGATTATGTTGATATTTTGACTCATCGCTATTTTGCACAAGCTTATCGTAGAGAGTCGAGATTTGATTTATTTTCTTTCATATAACACACTTTCATACAATATGCAAGTTGACCCCCCTTTCCGTTTAAAAATTTTGAGTTGGAGCCCGTCTGGAACCCTGCGGAGGACCCTGGGACAACTTATTTTACTTTGATACATTGAACTTTTGAAATGATGAAAGACATGTTTTACTATTTTCATATCTGTCTCATTATTTAAAATTTTTAGGTGTTGGAACGGACCTTATATACACGCTTAGATTTTGATAAAAATGAGTGAAGTGCTGCCCCACGCGGAATGCATGAGACTTCCCCAATTTTGGTAACCGGTTTTGATCTTACCTTGACCCAAGCTTTCAGGAAATATATACATCACCCCCACTTTGTGGGTTTAGGTTCAAGTACATCCCTATTAGTCGTACTTTGTCCTGTGTGGCTACCCCTGTCTGGGAAAGTTAGAAAATGTTTAATAGGAGTCCACCTGGTGAGACACACCTTACAATAGCAGTAAGCTTAGTGGAATCCACAGATAAACTGAAGTATTCTGTAAGTTTAAATAATTAAAAATTGATTCTCTTACTTTCAATGCTATCATTTGGATAAATTCATTACATATTACTTTAAAAAGATAAGATGGGACACCTGATTCTTTATTTCCAATTTTGATTCCAAACAGGGGACCCATTAAAGCTGGACTGGAAAACAGAGGTCCCATCACAAGCAGGGTTGGGAACGGAGACCCAATTATAAGCAGGGTCGAGAAATAAGGCCCCATTACAAGTAAGGCCTCATTACTTGCTTCCTAAGGGCCTAATACATAACAGTACAAAATACCGTTGTTGTATATGCGTTTTAAATTATTTGCCTTTGCTCATTATTTGGAAATTACATTACAGCCAGTTTCTTTCTTTAAATTTTTGGGGGATCCCAAGATAGTGGAACCCTAAACTATAGCTTGTTTAGCTTATACGTAAATCCGACACTGATTGGCGCCCTATTAAATCAATATTGTTGTCGGTTTGCAAAGAAATAGATTTAAAAAGTTCACTCTCCGCTCACAACCCAAACGTTTCAATAAGAATCACAGCAAGTTTTTACTTATTACTTAAAGAAAATTATTATATAATGACTACATTATATAATATTAATTATATATTATTATTATTATATAATGGACATTATTATATAAGAAAATTATTATTATATAATGTTAATGACGATGTGATATACAAGGTGCTAAGTAATGACTTATAGTGTACCTATGAGCGTTTTCAAAATCACAAACGATCAGAGTCTGAAATACGTTTTCGGCGTGGAAATTGATACTGTCACCTATTTTGAACATTTTAAAAACACATAGTTTCTAACGTATTGAAATTTCATTTCTTATCGATAACACTAGTTAACAAATTTAAACTTTTTGTTTGTTACATGAGAAAAATCACCTGATCTTAAAGGAACTTTTTGCGCTGAATTCGAATATGCACTCCGTTTCTCTCCATCACGTACAGTTTTCCCGTAACAGAGGGATTTTCGGGAAATTCCCTCAAAAATTTCCCTTTTTCAGATATTTTATTCCCCTAACTCCTGTCCCCTTACATATAGTAACATAGAAATTATACCTAAGTATACCTTGATTTATATTTAATAAACCCTAAAAGTTTCGTAAAAATCGCTTTGTTCTTTCTAGAGAAATAAATATATTTGTATGTATACTGTGTGCACTGTTTATTGCACCTGATAGTAATGCTTTGAGATCTCCTGAGTTGGGGTAAAAACGATTTGCTTTATTACTACAAACACAGACATAAAAATGAATATTTACAATAGTCAACAACACACTTGTATTGCTCTCTGTGAATTAGAAACGTGTATAAAAATAGAATGTACTTCTAAGGTATATTTTTTTAAAACGTACAGTATATATATATCTTAATACATATATATACAATTCTCCAAGTTTTTTCGTTTTGTTCATGAAATGGTTATCAATATTTGTTATCAAATGTAACAGAATGCAAAAGAACTTCCACTTCCCGAGCCCCCTACCAACTGGGAAGAGATATGGCCAAAAGACTCTGATGATGATCATGACCTTGATGAACCATCGACATCAACATGTACATCCAAGGATCCAATGTTCATCCCTGACTGTGTTCGCGAGCCACATTTCATCCGGCAATGTGAACTTAATGACCTAGTCCGTGATTTGCACCTGACAAAACAAGAGGCGGAACTTCTGGGATCAAGGCTCCAGCAGTGGAACTTATTGGATGCAGAAACGAACATATCAGTGTACAGGAAAAGGCATGTTCAATTTTCAAGCTATTTCTCAATGCAAGACAATGTGTGCGTATGTACGGATATAAATGGGTTGATGGCGGAGCTAGGAATTCCTTACGTTCCAGAAGAATGGAGGTTATTTATCGACGCGTCAAAGGTCAGCCTTAAAGCTGTCCTTTTACATAATGGAAATAAAAAACCTTCTATACCACTTGCGCACTCAGTGAAGATTAAGGAATCCTATGACACCATGTCAACTTTGCTAAATCTTATAAATTACAAGGACCATTGTTGGCAAATATGTTGTGATCTCAAGGTAGTTAGTATTTTATTAGGACTGCAGTGCGGTTACACGAAGTACCAATGTTTTTTATGTTTATGGGATAGCCGAGCTGATGACAAACATTATGAAGTGAAGGAATGGGAACCTAGAGTGAATTACGTACCTGGAGAATGCAACGTCAAATACGCTCCTTTGGTAGATCCTAATAAGATATTACTACCGCCACTTCATATCAAGTTAGGACTTATGAAAAACTTTGTCAAAACCATGGACACATCTGGTGAAGGTTTCAAGTATTTGCGACATAAGTTCCCTAACCTGAGTGATGCTAAGATTTCAGCGGGAGTGTTTATTGGTCCCCAAATTAGGAAATTAATGCTTGATGATAGCTTTGACAGCAAGTTAAACAGTGCTGAGCTAGCTGCCTGGACAGCATTTAAGTGTGTTGTGCGCAACTTTCTGGGCAATAACAAAGCTGAGAGTTACACAGAAATCGTACAGGACATGATACAGAAATACAAAGAGTTGGGTTGTAGGATGTCTTTAAAAATCCACTTTTTGCACTCCCACCTCAGCTTCTTTCCTGCTAACCTAGGTGCTCTCAGCGACGAACAGGGGGAAAGATTCCACCAATATATAATGACAATGGAGAAAAGGTACCAGGGACGATGGGATCCTTCAATGATGGGGGACTATTGTTGGGGTCTTGTTACAGAATGCAACATTTCTTACAAAAGAAGGAAGTAGTGTACGTTTTTGTAACCCAATGGAAGTTTCATATATTGTGATAGTTTTGATTGTCTTTTCATGACCTTTTGGTACATTTGTATTATTGTTTATTGTAAATTGTCATACTTGTAAATTATATTGTATTATATTTTATATATGTGTTTGTGGTAATAAAGCAAAACGTTTTACCTCAACTTAAGAGATCTGAAAGCATTACTATAAGGTGCAATAAACAGTACACACAGTATACATACAAACATATTTATTTCTCTAGAAAGAATAAAGCGATTATTACGAAACTTGGAGGGTTTGTTAAATATGAATCAAAATATACTTAGGTATAATTTCTATGTTAGTATATGCAAGGGGACAAGATCTTGGGGTGTAAAATAAACTAAAAGGGAAATTTTTGAGGGATTATCCCGAAAATCCCTCTGTTACGGGAAAATCGTACGTGATGGAGAAAAACCGAGTGCATATTCGAATTCAGCGCAAAAAGTTCCTTTAAGAACAGGTATTTCCTTTTATGTAACAAAACCTTTGTTAACTATTGTAATATGAAACCTTGTAAATGTCCATTACTATTCTCCAAATGGATCTGTATACTAACCAAAGGTAGTTTTGTCAAGTTTAACAAAACGTTCAAAATAATCCTCTTGAAAGCAGCTCTTATTAGTATAAGAAAACAAAATAATCAGTTTTGGCTGTTGCAATGGTCTGTCCAAGCAGCTTGATAAAAATTCAGTCTGATAGCATAACCACAAAATCTGCTTCTTTTATATGTACAGTATATAAAAAGGGAAGGAAAAGCATGTTAAGATGAGTATAGGGGCGCCGAGATCTCTAGCTACAGGTCTATGTCCCTGTCTCGTTTTAAAAGAAAAATACAGAAGCTTTTGGGTTGGAATATCTGACTTCAACTTTAAAAGAAAAGAAATCTTCGCCATTATGTTATATTGTTCTTCCAGTCATAACTTAGCAGCTTTGCAAACGCCTGAAACTCAGCAAATTCGTATCTCTCTTAATTTTTCGATGTCTTCCTACTTAAAAACGCAATATCACAACCCAAATAAAGGGATCTGTCAATGAATGAATATGTTTACAAACAATAGGCTACTCCCTGTAGAGCGACGAAAAAAAGAGCGTACACATACATACACATATATTCCCATATACACAACACAAGACAAATATGCAATACCAACACCCACTTTTCAAACTGACAGCACAATCATATTTGTAACCACACCCAACTTTTATGAATCACACACGAATACAATATAGATGACACCAGCGTCGACTGGAGTTCACAGCCTACGTGGATGAGTATGCGAGAACAACTTTTATAAAAGGTTTAGCTCACACTTTGATTTGGAACATTCAAACTAACAGCTATGAATTTCTAGTGTCATAAAGGAAGGCAATGAAAATGTAGTAGCATGCACAACCTCTACTCCTGCACTTAAACTCATGCCAGAATGAATTTTATTACGAATCTGTGAGATCTGATTTATGATAAAATAGTATTTTAAGTCTAATAAGACTATGTAGAAAGTGCACTCAATGTTCATATATTACAGTGGTTACGGGCGGCAAGGTGGGGCGCTGCACCCCTAGGGGAAATTGTAGTTCAGAATATAGAAAATCCAATAGAATTTTTACATTAGTTACAGCAAAATTTGAAACTATTTTTGAAACGTCACTTATACATGCCCCCCTTGGAAACCATAACATGGGCGCCCTTGCTAGTGGGTCCTTCTTTCCTAATTCTGCAAACACTCCCTCTTTCTTTTGCCGAAGGCATGATGTAGTGTCTATGAAGTTTGCTACAGCTGAGTTGTAATTGTTTAGCTTCTCTTTCAGCTCCGAGGCTGTATGATACGTAGAATCCGAACCACATGAGCTCCGACCGGGAATCGAACCCTGGTCTTTCGCGCCGAATGCACGTACGTGGTTATATATATATATATATATATATATATATATATATATATATATATATATATATATATATATATATATATATATATCAGAAAGAAAACGCCAGCCGCTGTCGGCCCTCGTAGCCGAGCGTGGCCCTTCCCGCTAGTCTAGTGGCTAGCACGTACGCCGGATCCCGAGTTCAGTTCCCGGTGGGAGAGCCTTTGGAATTTTAACTGTCCTCGATGTTTCTGTGTTAGTGTTCCTGTCGTTCTATTTTAATAGAAAAACAAGTTAAGCAAGTAAAACAAGTAAAAATGTAGTAATAAATAGTTAAGGAAGTTACTGAGGCACGTTCGGTGAGTCAGTTAACTTTTTTATTGTTTAAAGCGTGTTAGTGAGCGGCCTAGTAATGAAAATCACTTTTGGCGTGGGTTCAAACTCGGCTCAAGGAATGTTTTTTTCATTTTTTAAAAATTTTCATAACACCTTTTTCATTAAAAAAAGATTGAAAATAATATTTAAAAAGTTGTACTGCTCCACTAAAGTGAACCTGTACAGTTGTTATGTTAGCACCATTGTAAATCTGCACAGTTGTTATGTCAGTACCATTTCGTATAGTAGGTTGATATTTATTTTATTTATTTAGTTTCATGTTTTGTTTCAGTATTAATCCAGTTTATAGCAACGAACTTGTAATTTGTTTTCTAGTTATAACAGTGTTTTCAAGCATTAGGTGACATGTGTAGATGTTCTGCACTTGAATACGAAAAAGAGAAAACAAGTTAAAATTAAATAATATACACAAAAATGGTTTTAAAATTGTAAAGGTTTGAGTCTTCGTAGTAAGACGTCAATTCCATAGAAACTCTATATATCCTGCAGTTTTATTATACGGAACCGGGATATAGTATATGTAAGACCGCATCAGTTCCAGAAGGAGCTGGACGCTCATACTTTTAGGGATTATTCATTGAGTATCTACGAACTTAAATAGGGGGTAACAAACCCACTTTCATTTACTTACCGACTTATACGAAAATAAAAAATAACGTAGTTGTCTGACACTTTGTTGTTCTTCCTCAGTCGTGTTTACCTTCACGACTGCTGATGTGCAAATGTCTGAGGTGTATCTAGTAGTACCAAGTCATGCATGATTGCTTAGCGGTGTTTGCAGTCAGAAAGGAAGTTTGGGAGTCATTGCGTACAGGTTTTCGTGAAAAGAACGTAACGCGAAGTTTGCTTTTTTTTTATGTTTACTTTTAGTTTCTGGTCATTTCAATGCGAATTATGATGCTTAGAATTACGTGTATAAATTGAGGAAAATTCCTCGGTGATCGTATTACATCTTGGAACTCTAAGCACAGATGCCATTTTTAGTGATGGGTTTGCACACACTGACATAAGCAGCGGTAGGTGGCAGCATGGTATGAAAAAGAAGTCATTAACAAGGTGGAAGTAGGATTGTAATGGTTATTTCGTTTCACGTGAACTGCTTCTTGTATAAGTGTGGGATCGTCGAAATAAGGGTTATAGTTAAGGAGCCGTACTTCTCATTTAGGGAAGGACGAGAAACGCCATACTTTCAGGAAGTATTCATTGACTATCTAGGATGTTAAAAAGTAGGTAATAGACTGAGTTCTTGCCCTTGTACTTAGGGTGTTTACGTAGTGCAACAGTAAGATGTATTCTCGTGCACGGGAGATGAGAAGTAGCTGTTCTTAACTATTACCGAAATAAGTATAAAATAAAAAAGTGCTGTGCTGTTGGTGTGATGCAGGAGCACGTGTTGCTCCGCATCGGTAAGTTGTCTTATGGATTGGTAGGGATGCGGTTCTATTTTAGGGAAAGGAACATGTTTCGCTGTTGGAAAACACGTTTCATTGGAAATTCGAGGAGGAAAACGAGGTGCAGTTTTTCCTCCTCGCTTTTCAATGGAACGTTCTTTTGTAGAGTTAAACTCGATTTTTTAATGCTTTCTGTTCTTTATTCTCTTTTTACTTTAACACATTATGCCCTTGTACTCTATATCTGCATGTGTAGTGCCCTTGTACTTTATCTATGAGCGTGTGTGTGGGGGGGAAGGGGGATTTAACGCATATCGCATGTCTTGCGCTCCTTCTGCTCCTTATTGTCTTTTTACTTTTATTCCTCACATTTGCCCTTGTACTTTCTATGTGCATGTGTAGTGCCCTTGTACTTTATATGTGACTGTGTGTGTGTGGGGGGGGGGGGTTTAACGCATATCGCATGTCTTGTGCTGCAGGATACTTCTTACTCTTGCATTACGTAGGGAAATGGTATTTCATGTGGAAGTGGTAATAGAACACAGAAGAAACTCAGATCAGGGTGTATTCACACTTTATATTGGAGTGTGAATACAAGATGATCTGGGTTTCCTATGTGTTCTGTTACCACTTGCACATGATATAACATCATTTCCCTACGTAATGCAAGAGTAAGAAGTATCCTGGAGCACCGGAAACAAGGGCGGTCTCATGTATACTATTACCCGGAACCGCACTGACAAGGAATTTTAACTTAAATTTTGGACTATTAAAACAGAATACATAATTTATATAAAACAAACCAACAAAGTGTAATAGGGAATACAGTTCGAAGCTGCCTAAATAAAACCTAAACCCTACTTCTGGGTTAAAGAAAGAAAAGAAAAAGAAATTTGGAAGTGGAAATAGAATCCGAAGAAAATTATAAATACAAGTTATCAAGAAATTGATTGGGTTTGAGTACCGCAACTGGAATTATAACTACGTAGCAACACTAACAGTATCTTGCATTTTCATATATGATTCATTATTATTTGAAGGAGGATGCACTACAAATGGTGTCCAGCTAAGAAATTTAATCTTGTCCAGGAAGTGAAGCCTCCTGAATACAAAACATTTCCTCCCAAAATGAATCTGCACTAAAAGTTAATGGAATAATAAGACTAATTCGAATCCTCAGCTTTAGGTCTAACAGCTAAATCAACGGTGTTAACAATCAATCAACAGCTAAATCAATTCGACATAGAACATGTTTTCATTTAATATCATATCCAGCATTCCAGGATAAAACAGCAATTTAGGTAGATATAAACAATCCATTACTAATATGATATATTTTACTGTATTTTGAATGCTATGGAACGAAATACAATTGCCGTATTTTAAAGTAAGAGAAACAGCAGTAAATAACTATATGGAGTTTATAATATGTATCGTTATCTTATCATCTATAATATACATGAAGTTATTTCTATTTAAAAATGAAATAAAATACTACAAAATGAATAAATAAAACAATAAGGAATTTATGAGATGGTGTGGAACAGGCACGTAGCCAAGGGGTGGGTCCGGGGGGTCCGGGCCCCCTCCTTCAGACCAGAAACGAAAAAATATTAAGGAAGGATGAAACAAAAAGAAAAAGAACCAGCATTTAAAATAAAAAGCCACAGCAAGCGTTTGGTTATTCTTTCTTATGAGGAGCTATGTGTGGAGGAAACGGGGGGATTCAAGTTAAAAATGTATATTATTGTAATGGAGCATTTCGAATTCCATCTAGTTCCACGCTAATCCTATGGACTACAAATGACGATCGATAAACTGGTTCGAACAGACACTCTCAGGTAGAACTTAAAAAATGCTCCCAATCGCCAATAATATGAGCATGGCAACATAGATTCCAGTTACACTTGTTGAAGAAATTTTCAGTTTCTCGGCAACACTAATCTATTTTATAGGATGTGTTTACTGTCGAAAGAGATCTCATTGTCATCCTTGATGGCATTAAATGAAGATGAGGAAAAGAAAAAGAAAGAAGACAAGAACTGAGTTCGAATGACCTCGGAAGATGATATCTTTTACAAAACGTTTTACATATTTTTTTTTACTTGAGATTTCTTTATAGTTTGTTATTAAAATACTTACCGACATATCCTCATTTTAGTGTCCTAACAAACCAATATGGGTATGTTGCCAGTAAAATAGTTTAGATGGATTGTGCCCCTGGTGTGTAACCACAGTACTTCATGTCACGCCGCCCCTATTACCAAATACAGACTAAACGGACCAACATATGTTGCCAGTAAAATAGTTTAGTATGATCGAGCCCGTGGTCTGCTAACCACAGTATTTTGTCACGGACCCCTCCTATTACGAAATCCTGGCTACGTGCCTGTGTGGAATAATAAGTAAAATATGTTATACATAAATGAGTAATTGCAGAAGAAGTATACAAAGAAATATATATATATATATATATATATATATATATATATATATATATATATATATATATATATATATATATATATATATATATAAAGTTTTAAAAAATGAAAGTTAGCTACGCATTTAATAATAAATAAATAGCAATTAAATAATTTGAAGAGACGATGAAGATTGAATTTCGATCATAAGCTATGAGAACACTTACGGTTATGATATTTTAGTTCCATTGTTTATTACACTTCTATCTAACGAATTATTAGCTTAAGTTGCTTAAGGGCAAGTCCATCGTTACGGGTGAGACAGTTCAATATCACATCGAATAAACAATTCCATGTAAGTTACTTTGGTGTGGTTTTTATGGTGCATGTAGAAGTAACTTAAAAGTATTGATATCAATTGTCAGAAGTTTACGAACAAAACTGAGAGCGGAAATATTTAAAATAAAAGGACCTGTTACGGGTGAGACATAAAAGAGAACATTATAATGCAGCAACAGGAATAGTGACCAAACTCTGCGAACTTAAAATTGGTAACGACATTTTGGTTTTGTTTTCGAGTCCAGTAAGAAGTGGCATGCTTTATGCTATAAAAATAGTTATCGAGAAATCATTCTATGATCAAATAAAACGGTCATTTTTACTGTAACGGGTGGGACAACATTTTGTTACGGGTTGGACACAGTTCGAATTCCCCGCAGAAATTTCTATTGTAGACAAGAAAAATAAAAAATCATTCTCTTTGTTTTCTTTATCATCACATATACTGCCTCCTAGTAGTACATAATGTATATAGACGTTGTTCCAATTTTAGAAATACAAATACTTCTCAATTGTAATTTACAAGCAACAAAACAATCCTGTAACTAGTAACATAAATCATCCCTGCCTCTATCTGTACATGTTATTAGAATTGTATATACGAATAGAAATAACTCTGAACTTAACTCCACAAACACAAATACAAACAGCTCAATAAGAAATATCTTTAAATATCTTTCCACTCGTAGGCTGAAATGAATAACCATAGAATATCTATGGAAGTTCAAGAACATCTACAGAAGATGGAAATTCGTACAATACCATTTCCTTTCTAACATCTTAGATGAAAGGTGTCGGTCGAATGCAAAGGACTTGCTCCAGTCTAATGAAACTTAAGTCACTTCTGTCTGTTTTGAATAGTTTATGACCTTTATCAAAACTTTTTAAACACATTACATGGATATCTTTGTTAATATCTGCTTCGCCTTGAGCAATGGTCACATATTTATAGGAGATTGTTTTCTTCCTGAATATTTTCATGAACTCCACTAGTAGAAATGACCCTGCTTGTATGTGAATAGAACTGTCATCCTTTTTGCAAAAATTTCAAGAATAGGCGCACCATCTTCAAATACTATTTTTACGTTAGTAATAGTACACAGAACAAAGATTTCATAACTGTTTGTCAACGAGCCGATAGCACCTGTAAAATCCTTGAATCGTTAGATTTGTTATTTGATAAAAGTGCCAGAAAGTTGTAAAAGGGCCAAAATGTTACTAAATACCACTCATCGCTTCAGAAATAGGTCTAAGTTTGTTTTACGATTAACTAAACCAAACTCTACTTACCTGAACTGAAACATATAAGATGTCCAAAAAAAAAAAAAAAAGGATCTTTCGAAACAATCAAATATATTTATAAAATAAAAAAATATAAAGTTAAATTATTTTGCTTTAAAAGTTGCAAGATAAACAAACTTATGATTCATTAAAAGGTGTTTAGTAGTCACATAAAATACTAGAATATATCATTCAAGATGTAGACACGGACGCCTCGTAATTGTTATGGGTGAGACAGTTTAAAATAATTAAATATTTCCTAAAATGTTTTTGCTTTCTCTATTAAAATGTTCACAATGGAAACCTAATATAATATTGTTACTAGATGTTTTCCGTTACGGATGAAACACAAAAGCAGGCAATACATAAACTTGGAGAAAAAGTGCACGAAACTTATCTTTTCATAAATATTTCAGCTGGAGTTAGGCTATAAGTCTTGCAGCTTCTTTCAGTCACATCTATGGTATCCTAACAAAATAACATCGCCAAATCTAGTGTTGCCAAGTTAGGTACGAATTAATCTTCTGAACGAATCACGTCGTGAGCTATGTTATAGATACTGTAAAATTCATTTTTTGTTTTTTAAAAAAAGAATCCTTCTTCCAGGTTCAAATGATTTAAAGTTTTTTTCTATCGTTCACGTAAGGTAATATTCTACTTTGACAGGTTTCAAAAAATAATGTCAAAGTTTATCCTGTTGTGGAATTGCCCTTAATGGGACGGTTACAGGTATGTGTTTATCTGTAATTATTAAGGATACATAAATTTTCTTACTCTGCGCTTTCTTATATAATCTATTATGACATGTTTTTGCATTTGTGTGTTAGAGATTATGTATACCTGTCAAATTTAATTCTTGTTTTTGTATCATGCCTGCTAATATGCTTTGTTTCAGCAATAATTTCGTAATCCAGATTACATTGTGATGTAATTATTACATCGATAACATAATTTCGATAAAGTAATCTTACAAATTCATATTGTGAAATTCTGAATATTCCTAATTTGTTAATACATGCCTTTGATAATTTTTTTTGTAAAGTTTCTATCATTTGATAAGTTCTTTAAATTCTGATGAGTCGTACATGACTTCCAAAGCTCATATCCCGGTCGTTCACCATCTGACGGACTCAAGATTCACTTTTTTCCGAAGAGCAGTCCGGTGGTGATCTATGGGCCGTGTTTGACGTTCCTAGTTCCAGCAATTTTCGAACAGGGGGCGTCGAACAGAAAATCATCGTTGCACAACAACTGCCACCTCCAGTGAGATGTAATGTCACACATCTGTCAACGGTAAGAATGTTTTCGCGGCTGCAGACCTGGATATCGGAGCCAGCGTTTGGATGACCGGCATTACGGGCAGTGGGGTAGGACAAAGTGATTATCAAGTAGTAGTAGTAGTAGTAGGAACAGGTTAGAAGCCCCACAGGGATTGGTTGGGTTCTGTTCTCGACATGAAATGGACAAATTAAAGACGTCCAAATTTTTCTGTACATTTTACATGACCAACTTATAACACCTGGCTAGGGTAGCGCGCGAATCGGCTCACTGTTACATCCACTTCAAGACCTGAGCCTACAGTATCACGCATTGTCACAGATTCAACACCGAAGACGTCTCCTGATGATAACTTATCCACTAAAGACATAATCCAAACTACACATGCTACACATCTACATATCAACCTGAAAGCCGCCCCGGATCTGCTCAGCAAACACCACCCTCACGCATTTCTTCTCTGAATTATTACCGTAGAGTCAAGAAGTCTTTTCAGCACTTCAGAGCTTCATTGCTTGTTGTAGGAAGCATATTTCTTTTTTGGTTTTATTTGCATTGTTCTGTATTTTTCTATTTTGTAACTTTGTATTGTAAACAGCCAAAATCAATCAATAAATAACTCCTGTTACCCATCTCCCAATGAAAACTAAAAATAAATAAAAACTCATGGCTCAAGAGAAGGCGTTACTTTCTGCAGCCCATCCATCTTCAGATGGGAATAAAATTCCACTTTTTAAGAAAAGTAATTTTCTTGAAAACAGAATTAATTTTCATTTTTTAGTACTACTTGTTAATTTTTAAAAAATAAATAAAAGAAGGGTGTTCTTTAAATTTTTTATGTAACTTTATTCTGTGTAAGATACGAACTTTAATAGTGTTCTTGATAAAATTTAACAATTAAATATGTAAGATCTTAAACGTAGTTTGAATAATTACTATTGCATAATGATTTATTGCTCCTATAATTGTGTATCCCAAACCTCCCAAACGAAGAAAATTAGTTAGGGCCGTGCCAACGTTAGGCAAGCATGTAGGTAAACTCAGTCACACACATGTATGCATATTTACTCGAGAGAATGAGAGTGTGATATTGAATAGGGACGGGAGCATTCTTATTTTCTCGGGGTAAGCACCAGAAACGCCCCACCCAGTATGAGTCAGACTCATAGCCCTCAAAGAATGCTTGGCAGACAAACAAATCCTGAGTTTAATAGACGAAGATTCCGTTAAAGAAAGAAAGAAAGAAAGAAAGTGAACCAAACGAAGAAAGAAAACTACACATACAAGAAGATGACACGTAAATTGTGTTTTGTAAAGTACGCAAGCTATCAATACAACGAAATGTCACGAATAAAATCACTTTAGTTTAAAAGAGACTAGACAATAACCATTCTCTCTAAAATTACGCAATGATGGATCTTTAGGTTACAACCTTGAATACTTTCTGGAGAAATTAGTAGTAAATCACGCACGTGGTATACACTCGCTTATTTTCTTTCTTTCAAGTATTTCGCAAATTAATTACTTGTTTGTTGTGGACAATGATTTGAAAATTAATGTATACATAAACACGTTCAGACTTTACATTAGATACAATCAGACGATTTTCCCCCTTCTATAACACTTTAGATTAGTGGTTCTCAACCGATATATCGCGGCAGACTGTACCAGTCAATACCTCCAGCGGCAGTAACAATGCTCAGTGTTGCATAGTCATTATAAAAACTAATAGGTTTCACTATAATAATAATAATAATAATAATAATAATAATAATAATAATAATAATAATAATAATAATAATAATAATAATAATTTCAAATAAGTATGTCGCGATGTCTTGACGTTTAGTCAAGTGTGTTGTCAGTCCAAAAAAAAAAAAGAAAAGGTTGAGCGCCACTGCTTTAGAATGGAGGACTATTCTTAATTCCAGTTTCCACATGTAAAATAAAAATAAGTAATTTATTTAAGACAGAAGGAAGAAATCAATGGGTAAAAATAAAATGGAAAAGTTTAATAACAAATTTCGAAATGTTGAAATCAGAGTGCAAATTTTGGTTTAGATTCTATACCATAGCAGAATAATCTCCTACAAAGATTTAAGATCTATGAAGGACATACGGAGAACTCCCTACATATGCGCCTGTGAATTCATTGGAGTCATTCAGGTTGATAAGTTTGAAATACAGTGAAGTCCCGCTAATCCGAACTAATTGGGATTACGTTATTGTTCGGATTAGCCGGAATAACAGTGAAATCGCGGTTTGAAGCGGGTGAACTGGTCTATTGTATTCATAGTATTAATTCATAGTATAGCATATAGTATTTCAAAACACGTTTTCTGACTACAGTATATGTACTGTACTGGAAAAACATGAATAATGTTGGAAAACCTCAATGTCTTTATTACGTATAGTACGTATAGTAGTTACTAGTATTAGGTAGATACTAGTACAATACTAGTACAATCATAGTACTGTACACTACCAGTATTACACGTTCAGTTTTATGTTACAGTACAGTACTCATTCTACTACGTGACTGTATTTTACTCATACTAAACCTATATTTTTCAATATTGTACAGTACATATTGTATTCTATTTCACACTTTGTGTTATTGTCGTAATGTGGTTTAAGGCCTAAATACAGGCAATAAAGAAAAAAACTGTATTTAACGAAAATTTACTTTGTTTTTTTTTTTTTTTTTTTTTTTTTTACGAAAACAGGCACCCATTTTCATCCTTTTAGTTATTAATTTCCTAAAACTGCGTATTTTCGCCATAAATGATATTTTCTTCACGGACCTGTTCGAATTAACCGGATGTTCGGATTATGGGGACTCCACTGTATGTTATTTAGTTAATTCCCGAGCAATATGATAATACGACAGAATAAAAAAAAGAGCAAATTGCATTTTATTGAGAACCGAAACACATACACGTCTACAAAGAATGCTATTTTTCTACGCAGTGTCTAAGGGTTTTATCGTTCGACGAACTACTGTATTCTAGAAGATAAAAAGAAAAGATGGAGCTGAAGTTGCTTCTACTCTGACTCTAAACAAGTAAACATTTTAAAAGTAGTTATAACTAATTAATTGATAAATATTATGTGTCGCCGTATGTGTTATATTTTAAACTCCAACAGAAGAAAAACAAGAAAAAAAGAAAAAAAATACGTTTGAAGTATATTAGTACAATGGTTCCCAACCGGTGTGTCGCAGTCCCATTGATTGTATCGCGAATTTTTATAAATTAGAAGTTTTAATGAAGCATTTCATAGTCAATTAAAAACAATTTTGAGAAAGACTGTAGCTACTAGTGAATGCCTCTAGCGGAAATAATTATGCTCAATAGTACATAGTCACTGTCTTTATAGACATTTATAGCCTCACGCTACCATAATCTACTATAGTATATTATAAAGGGAGCTCCTTCGTGGCTAAGTGATTAGGGTTCGCACCTTTGGCGTAAGAAACCCAGGTTCGATTTTCGGCGGAAGTTCATATGGTTCGGATCCCACGTTAAGCTGTAGCTACACGTCTCACATAGCCTCATTGCTGGACAGGGACGCTAAACTCAAAAGGCCTTATGCAGAGTCGTTTTGACGTACACTATGTAATCAAAAGTATCCGGACACCCCCAGAAACATACGTTTTTCATATTAGGTGCATTGTGCTGCCACCTAATGTCAGATACTCATTATCAGCAACCTCAGTAGTCATTAGACATCGTGAGAAAGCAGAATGGGGCGCTCTGCGGAACTGACTTCAAATGTGGTCAGTGATTGGATGTCACTTGTGTTAGAAGTCTGTACGCGAGATTTCCACACTCCTAACCATATCTAGGTCCACTGTGTCCGATGTGATAGTGAAGTGGAAACGTGAAGGGGAAACGTACAGCACAAAAGCGTACAGGCCGACCTCGTCTATTGACTGACAGAGACCTCCGACAGTTGAAGAGGATCGTAAAGTGTAATAGGCAGACATCTATCCAGACCTTCACACAGGAATTCCAAACTGCATCAGGATCCACTCCAAGTACTATGACAGTTAGACGTGAATTGAGAAAACTTGGATTTCATGATCGAGCGGCTGCTCATAAGCCACACTTCACTCAGGGAAATGCTAAACGAGGAGCGTAAGGAGCGTAAACATTGGACGATTGGACAGTGGAAAAACGTTGTGTGGAGTGACGAATCATGGTACACAATATGGCGATCCGATGGCAGGGTGTGTATATCTATGGCGAATGCCCGCTGAAGGTCATCTGTCAGCGTGTGTAGTGCCAACAGTAAAATCCGGAGGTGGTGGTGTTATGGTGTGGTCGTGTTTTTATTGGAGGAGGCTTGCACCGCTTGTTGTTTTGCGTGGCACTCTCACAGCGCAGGCCTACATTGATGTTTTAAGCACCTTCTTGCTTCCCACTGTTGAAGAGCAATTCGGGAATGGCGATTGGATCTTTCAACACGATCGAGCACCTGTTTATCTGCACGGTCTGTGGCGGAGAGGTTACACGACCATAACATCCCTGTAATGGACTGGCCTGCACAGAGTCCTGATTTGAATCCTATAGAACACCTTTGGGATGTTTTGGAACGCCAACTTCGTGCCAGGCCCCACCGACCTACATCGATACCTCTCCTCAGTTCAACACTCCGTGCAGAATGGGCTGCCATTCCCCAAGAATCCTTCCAGCACCTGATTGAAAGTATGTCTGCGAAAGTGGAAGCTGTCATCAAGGCTAAGGATGGCCCAACACCATATTGAATTCCAGCAGTACCGATGGAGGGCGCCACGAACTTGTAAGTCATTTTCAGCCAGGTGTCCGGATACTTTTGATCACATAGTATATTATCAGTTTTATACTAAATACCTGATTACTGCAGGAAACATATGTTAGTCGAAGTCTTTAGTATGGCACTAATCACGCGTCAGAACGACTCTGCATAAGGCCCAAAATCACTTAAATTATAATTAATGAAAAAATCAAGTTGGTAAGTGTATCGCAATGTTGTAGGCGTTCAGTATAGTGTGCTGAAAGTTGTTATTCTTCTGAAATAGATTAATATGTATACTTTATATGTAAGAAATACACTGTTAAGTGATAGGTTGTATCAGGAGTGCACCCAGAAATTTTTGTTGGGAGGGTTCCAAGCTTTGTTTGGGGGTTGGGAGTGTCCAATACTATAAGCCACTACGTGTTTGTAGTAATGAACAGGTATTATTCTGCATCCGAAAAGACGAAAAGGGTTTGTAAAATACTTCCACCTATATTTTCAGGGGAAAATGATAGAACTATATAGTTTTTTATAAGAGAAAGAGTACAGATGAAATGTAAGATCAAATTTTTATACTACATCAAACATTTCTCTGGCAAACAAGTAGGTCCATGCAAGGGCGCCGATCCTGAGGGGTCAAGGGAGCCCGGGCCCCCCAAAGCTCATGTGGGTTCCCTATTGTATTTCTGAATATACAATATTTGGCATAATTTGACTGCAATTTGTCTTAAAATCTTCATATATATATATATATATATATATATATATATATATATATATATATATATATATATATATATATATATATATATATATATATACACCTTCTGCATCTGAATGCCCCCCCCCCCAAATTTACAAAGAAATCGGAGCCCTTGGGTCCATGATTTTATTCCGAAAATGTACAAATGTATGTTGAGTTAGGAAGTTTTGCTGGAGTCGGAACCAGGTGGACTTCCCCCGTGGGTTCTCCTCTGATACTGTATATGTAAGAAATACACTGTTAAGTGGCAAGCTATATCTATTTGTTGTTTCTCTTCCCCTAATGACACCAAGTACTACTTTGGAAGCAACTCGATTTCTGCGGAAAGCATTACTTTGAGACTGACATCTGGATGAGTTTAAAAGAGACGTTAGTTCGTTATTTTTCTTTTATTACCGCCTAGCTCCCAATAAAACACGTTAATATGTCATGTGAGGAAAAGAAACTATTGGTAATAAACAATAACATTATGTCCACGGATGAGTCATAGAAACGTGTAGATACGGTAGTACAGCTTCCGGTTTCTTCTAAAGTTACCATTTTGGGAAAGAGCGTCTTCTTTATACAAGTTTGAGGATACGCCCCGCTATCTTCTATATAGTCAGTCAGTTCTCGCCTTCTACCAATAACCTACCTCACTCTTGTTCTTAAGAAAAGCTTTCGTTATTATGCATTTGTTAGCGTGTTCGCCCACCAATATCAGAGCAAGAATATAGTTTTAAGTGTTTCAACCAGATGTTGCAAGGAGAAGGTTAGAATGCAAAAGAAAAGCAGTCATGATTGTAAACAAGTACGAATTATCCGATTATGCTCTGATAACATTTATTATCTCCAGCCTACCATAAGCTTTGAAAGAGATTCGTACACCCAAAGAATGTTAACCGATACGAATGTATACCAACAGACGTTAACACAACATTATGCAAAATACTATACAATTTATCCTTAAGTAAATTGACGGTTTCACCAAATAGTTTTTAATGCTGATCACCATGAGAACGATTAACGACTCTTAACGAATTTTTAAAACTCTTTTAGTTTAATAAATCTTAATGAGTCCATTTAGTTTAACGAGTTTTAATAAGTTCTTATACCCTCTGTACCTTAACGAGTTATTAACTCTTTTCGTCTACCATTTCTTAACGAATCGTTAATCCATTTGGTTTAACGGGTTTTGAGCCCCTCTGTTTTGCTTTCTTACTCAACACCGAGGTTATGATGGACAGAACCTAAAATGTGGGCTCTGATCACGACTAGGACTTGAATCTGGTGCAGGATTAGGATTAGGATTTAGATTTCTGGGCTTTCGGCATCTGTGGCCATGTTAGCCCGTTACGTATGAAAGATGATGTCCGTCGGCGATCATTCTATGTGAGGAAAGAGAAGGAAGAAAGGATTGGGGAAGGAAGGAAGCGGCCTGAAAACTGTATGGTAGGTACCATCCCGGCATTTGTCTGGTGTGAATGAGGAAAACAAAGGAAAAACCTCTCTCAATACTGCTGGCCTGAAAAAGCTGTTACACTTTCTCGACCGAGTGTCTGCATTAAATCCGATGCATTTCACGAGTGCATAGAGAACCATCCGAGACCAATCCTTACAGTATAGGATGTTCTCCATCTCATCTTCAATTGAGCTCCATTGTAGTACTACGGCCCTGGCATCAGCCACTTAGTTTAACAAGTAATTTTAACTCACTTAGAGTAAAGGATCCTAACGAGTTTTAACTCATTTAATTTATATAGAGTGTTACTAACAAAAGCTCTTGACTCATTTTTTTTTTAAAGCTTAAGCTGTCTTTTGAACCCCTTAGGGATGGTTTTCCAGCTTTCCTCAAAGGTGCTAAAAATTGGACATCCAAATCAATGATTGGGTACTGAAAGACTTATTTGATAAATTAAAACCTCGAATGAGATTTATACATCACATTCAGCATTTACGGAAAACGATTGCTTATTTTTTTTTTTATGCCAAGTACGTCTCGAAAGGGTTAAATATATTATGGTCAGTATAGTGACGAGTACAAAATGGCCACGATCCTCACGTCTTTCATTCTCCTCTAATTACTTTTAAAATTTTATGGAACTGCTATTTAAATAATCGTCGAATTATTTATTTGAAAGTTGATGAAAGATTGTGTTGCCTACAAGATAAGAAAATGAAATCTTTTATCTTTTAAGTTTAACGTCCCGCGCTTATGCCGGTTAGGCTAAACGAGACGGTGATAATGAGAAATGAGTGAAATGAAGAAAGTGGGAGGAAACGGGAGAACCCCGAGAAAACCCACGAGCACGATGTTTGTCCACCACAAAGACCAAACGGCGCGAGCTGGGATCGAACCAGGGACCCCAAGCACCGGAGGTGAACGCTCTACCACTGAGACACCGCGCCCCCCTCAACAAGAAAATGAGACGAGAGTCGAGATCAGAAGTACTTTTTTTAAAAAAAGAAAAAAAATTAAATTGACACTAGAAATTTTGCAAGTCTCGTGGACAACACTAGTTCATCCAAGTTTTAGATCTCAAACACTGTTTTAGTGTGACATGATTCATACTATAAAATCTATTAACTGATAAACTACGAACACAATGAAGGACATTTATCAACGTGTAAATATACGCTAGTCTGTACACAATGTACTCCAATAATAAATATGGTTTAAATGTTGTTGTGTCGCACTCGTTGTGTACCTCTTGTGAAGCACAAGTATTTTCATAACTTCTAGATGAAATTAAGAAACAAATCAGGGCATAAATTTTACACAAAATTTTTACAAATTTGTGACAAGAAAATTTGGAAACGAGACAAGAAAGAATTCTTCTGTAATCTACAAAATTTCATGAGGAGACAAGAAAACTTTAGTTCTTGTCTCGATTCGTCTGGTGTGCAATACTAGTGAAATGGGGCTGATAGAAATATCTGGTCATAAATATAAAGGACTAGCAGCGTTCACCCCGCTTCGCTGCGGTCACCCCGGAACGCAATAAACTTTGTTACTTAGATAATTTTTACTTTTTCGCTTTCAAGTGATATGATAAAAACCATAGAAGATTGCAGTAAATCTTAACATTATATCGCCTGTCATTTATGTTAACCCGCCCCGCTTCGCTGCGGTCATCCCGGTGCTGGCATATTGTAAAAGTGTCTGTAAAAATAAGCAAATCAATTAAAAAATTTTAAACAGAAGATTCAAGCTATTTTCCGCTGTATATCGCCTGTCATTTATGTTAACCCGCCGAGTGACACGGTCATGCGGGTTGCATATAAATACGTTTATTTTTACCTATGATGAACTAATAACAAAGGATTTGTACGTTATGGACACTTGAATGGTCAATTATCTCAAGACACTGGTAATTAAAAATTAAAGTGATATGATAAAAACCATCTAGGGTCCAAATCCTAATAACCCCCCAAAAATGAAAGAAATTGGTTCAGCCGTATTAGCGTGATGAGCGGACAAAGGATTTTGTACGTTCTCTTTTATATATATAGATGTTTATTATTATTATTATTATTATTATTATTATTATTATTATTATTATTATTATTATTATTATTATTATTATTATTATTATTATTATTATTATTATTATTATTTTAGTGTAAGTCACGTACGTTAATACTGTAAAATTCTGCTTGTGTAGGTATAAGTAGAACAAATTAAAGTTTGGAATCGCTTCCCACTATCGACTTTTATTACAAAATCCTCTATAAACAATATATTACTATATTGCTCTAATGTAGTTTCTTTATTAGTGAGTTAAGAGAGGTGACCATAGAGTAAGATCTCCACAGTTCTCCTAGCAAGATAATGGAGTATATTTTAGGATCCCCAATGCTTCACGCAAGCAGAGGGGGGTTAAGAATCACAGAGCCCCGAAGCAAGGTAGGTGAGTGATTTTTAGAAGTCATAACAAAGCTCTGAACAAACTGAGTGGGAAGAGAGGAAGCATAGAGTTTCGAGTAAACTAGAGGTTTTGGATTAGGTATCTCCTAGAACACCGAAGCAAGCTAAAGGAGGGATGTGACCAGTCGTAGACTGATACTTATTACTAAAATCCTCCAGGTGAAGCGGTAGCGCTAGTGTTCCTTCGTCGGAACATGACCACTGGTGTCGCTTGGTGTCCCTGTAGTCTGCAGCTATAGTAATCCGAAGTATGACGTACATGGTTGATGTTTGTCAATATAAGCATATATCGATTGTTTTTAATCAAAACCATGTGGGACATTACAATACGTGTTTTAAACATTTGTACTTAAGGAAATACAAATAATGTACAAATACAAAGAACTCATCGCTTCGTGATAAATAACTAAAATACAGAATGATCAACGATGCTGGGTTTAAGAACTTGATAGAGTTTTTTTTTTTTTTATGTAGATTGTATTAACGCAAAAATAAGAGGAGTAATGAGTAGTGATACGTTAGCCATTTTGAGGACGATTTCATTAAATATAAATACCTTTATTTTTTTAACCGAATTTCAAGGTTCCTTTCTAAAATTGTTACTCTGATTTCCTTCGTATCTTTTCAAATTACAGGATATTACATTGTAAAAAAAAAAAAAAAAAAAAAAATATTATTCGCGTTTAACGGAAAGAATTTTGTCCAAGGGCGAGACATATGTGTACCACATGTGCGCAACCACGGAGGGAGATCCATTTACGATCCTTTTTATAGATCTTCCCTTCCCCCAAGGGGTGGCGTTAAAGTGAAATGATAAAAACCATCCCAGGCCCAAACCTCCCCTATGTTGAAAATTTGATCTAGATCGGTCGGGTGATTCAGGAGTTATTAAGTCACAAACATAATTTCTTTCATTTTTATACATATAAAATAACTGACAACAACACTGTTTTACACCGAAATTTCATAGATTTTGATTTTTCTCCCATTTTAGTTCTTCGCTGATCATTCCGCCACTGTCTCTTTGGTCCTAGATGTTGTTTCTTCATAATGTTTATCAAAAATTAAATGGGAGATATTCGTACAGCTCTGAAATAGTATTAAAACTACAATTTTGGATTTAATAAATACACACAGATTTCTAAAAATATAAGGAACAATTAAGTTTTTGAAAGAATAAACTGATTTTCATCCATAAATATGGCTGATTGCGAATAGTTGTTTTTTTTTTCTTCAATTGAAGACTTTTTTCATACTTACACTTTGCTGAATAACAAATGTCACTAAGTATGAAAAAAAAAATCTGATTTCCAAGTTCATATTCCCAACAGATATTCAGTTTTTATCGAGTTTCTCAATATCCTTTCAGCTGGACTTGTGTGTTTATGGAAGTCACGGCTTCAATTGTCAATGGAATCTATGCGTGAATTCTGTGAAAAACCTCTGTGTCTAATGGATATCTTGTTTTCTGTGCACCAGCACCACTTTAGTTTAACACCTACAGCAGACGTGTGAAACTTGCGACCCGTGACCTGCATGACGCCCTTGATTCATTATTCTGCATCCATCGGTTTTCTCTGAGAAAAATAACATAAAATATGTAATTTACTTATTTACAAAATTGTACATACGTTAAGAAAGTTCCAGCCCATTTACACAGATGAAATTAATAGAATTTCAATTCTAAGGCAAATATTCAGTGATGTGGGAATGCCTGAAATAATACTTGTCTATGCTGTATTCCCAAAAACCTGTAAATTTTCATCTTACGTGATTTCCATGTTGGATGCTCAGTATAAACATTTTTTTTTATTATTATTTAGGGAAATTAATATATCTCCAGCAGTAAGATTCTGGTTATTGCCGCCATTATGATTTATAGTGTGAACAACTTTTCTTACTTTTCAAGCAATAAGTCCCCAGCGAGTTTCAGGTTAACAGACATTGATGTGACCCGAAAATGTTCTGAAAATAACTACTACAAATAACATTTCTCCAGACATCTCAAGACTGGTTGCATAAGAAAAGATGTCAAATGTCGGAAAAGAAACAATAAGTGTCCATCTAGTACCTAGGTTTCCTTACGTTCCTTTTTTTTAAAAGTACTACTATACTAAGGAAGATTTTATGCATTTATTCACTTTTTAAATACATAATTAAGTAGAAGGGTGATTCAAAAAGTAATACTTCCAAGGTGATAGCTTTATTTGTGTTTCACAGATAGCATCGATATAGGTTTCAGTGGAAAACTTGCAATGTCAGTTACAAATGGTGGCAGGGCTGGATCCAGGATTGTCTGAGGGGGGTGCATCAATAACTACCGAAATAACCCATCATACTGACTCTTCAAAGTGACATGTAATAATATTCTTTGCCCCTAACATTGATGCATAGAACGGAGGAAAGTATTTTAAAGAGGGTCGCAAGTGGAATGCAGGACAAAAATGTCCTTCTCTCCCCCTGCCTTCTGTTTTCTTCCCTACTTGACAAATGTTATATTATTTTGCTTGGTGAATCTTTTTCCTTCAACCTTCAGAAAATCAACTTAAACTATTCCTTTTTACAAAACTTCGCTTTCTTTTAAGCCCCAAACGGAAACATGATGGCAGAAAGTTTCGGAATGTATTTCTATTTTCACTGCTAGCTTCTCATTTTAGATAATGTATATTTACAACGAAAGGGTATACACGTGCACATTTTCACCCCCTTATTCCGGCCCTGAATGGTGGCATCATTTTTCAACATTGTTCTAATTACGGGCAACACACTTGCGCCTATGCGAAACAAGGTTTTTCATGCCGTCGCCGAAGCATTGTGGTGGCTGCTGGCCGCCCCATTGCCAACCTGCTGCTTCCACCTCCGCGTCACAACTCGAGTGTTGGCCCTTAAGGTGATCCTTAAATTTGAGGAAGATCCAAAAGTCCCAGGGTACAAGATTCGGACTATAGGCAGGATGAGGCAGAATGTCAACAACACTTTGCCACCAGATGAGTCAACTTTGAATGTTTTGGCGGAAGAGAGGACGTATGGCGGTTCTCCATCGACTGACGCTTCGTTTCCGAGTCATACTGGTGTATCCAAGACTCGTCACCGGCGAAGAATGTTCCTGGGCACGAAACTTGCGCAGCCAGAAATTCAATGTCAGCTCACTGTTTCAACCAGACGTCACCACTAGATGCCATGGATTGCTCCATTACTCTTGAACGAGAAGAGATAGGAAGGTGAAACAAGTGACATTCTGTAGCTTAAACAATAGTGCATTAATGATAAACAAGTTCAGAACATTTGCAGTAGTACTGGCCAAATAGTGGGTTTGGAGGCATTATTTTTTGAATCAGCCTCGTATGAAAATTGATTTTTTTTTTTTTTTTTTTTTTTGCGGTGCACACTGTTGTATTCTGATAACTATTTGACCCATTTGACATATTGAGTTTGACATATCCGCTGTAGGACACATATCTTAAACATACTTGATCCTAAAGAAGGCGCATAATACATAGACAAACAATACAAACCAACAATTAATCTAACTTTCACAGTGTGAAAGAAGAAAGAGTTTCCAAAGTTAACATGAAGAACATTTTGATTTAAATAATTCAGTAATTCTCTTCTACAGCTTGCAACGCCAACTATACTTATAGAAGTTAAAAACACATAAAAAATAAAGGTACGCTCTTTGGAGAGAACCGTTGAACGAAAAGAGTCGTCACGCGGTGACTGATGATGGCGTCATTACCATCAGCTTGATGGCCGAGAAATCGATTTAAAAAAATAAAATAAAATAAAAATGAAGGGAAGAAAGAACGAAAACAAAGCAAAGAGTAAAGGAGAGAATGTGAAACGGATAGAGCACTAAAAAATCTTTTAAAAAAATAGATATAAAAGAGGTTGGAAGAAGAAAGTTTTTTTTTTTTTTTTTTTTTAAAAAAAAAACGACGTATACTAAAAGGAGCCATCAAATGTGATAGGAACTCCAGTGCCTTCCAATGTCTACGATTCCAATACTTTTCTCAAGTCATGTTGACTGATTTTATTTCTTCTCTCGTCCAGTTTTTCAGACCAGTTTCCAATTGAATAAATTGCTTGATAATTTTATTGGCTGCTTTAAATGTGCATTTAATATCGTAGTTAAATTGGATACAATTAATTAAGATCTGAAGTCTGACTATACATAGAGTGGCCAATTGTGGCAACGTTTTTTGATTGCAATTGAGCTGTGACATCGAGAAGAAACGACTAAACTGAAGCACTGTCGGAACGGACGACGAAAGTAAATTTGAATTTCCTCTACGGATGATAGTAAATGAAAGTAATAGTCAATTTCAATAGGAAACATCAGGAGAGAGAGTCTATAAACCGTATACGAAGAATACTTGAGAAGTTCTCAGCCTGATCCTTTCGTTGTCTTTCAGTTAGCTTCAACTGAGTCAAATACAGTATTATCGTTTCCCTATTTCATAGCTGGAGTAATAGTCCTGAGTAGTAGGTTGTGGAGTTAAACGTTTTCTTTGAAATGTACTCCTTTACACAATTCAGGAAGTAGGTTGTGAAGATACAAACTCCTTCCGCAGCTGAGAAAATGAAATGAAATCTTTAAGTTTTACGTCCCACGGTTATGGCGGTGAGGCTAAAGGAGACGGTGATAATGAAAGATGATTGAAATGGTGGAATGAAGAAAGTGGGAGGAAACGGGAGAACCCCGAGAAAACCCACGAGCACGTTTGTCCACCACAAAGTCCACACGGCGCGAGCTGGGATCGAACCAGGGACCCCAAGCATTCCGCAGCTGAGACGAAAGCTGTTGGTAGTAGTCTGTGAACTCTCTCTTTTTTAATAACTCCTCTCTGTAACTCTACACCAATTAGCATTCAATTCTAATTTTTTCTTTCTTCTAGGCATTTCTACCCTGGTAGAGACTATGGAATCACTATGTTACAGACGTTACAAAGGCACTCTATAGCTATTCTGTGCAGCCAGACAAGAATTTTTCGTGAGGCATAATTTACACTACTGTATCACTATATGATAACCATTGCACAGGAAATCCGCTATTAATCGACGTTGCCAGAAGTGAAGAGTTTTAGATTTTCAGCAGAGGCAGGAGTTATCGAAATTGTATCACTTTGTGTCGAAGAAAGGTATCTTATTTCCTCTTTCTATGTTTAAGTATTTCATTCTCTTCTTTTGTATGGGATTTAAGTTCCCAAGGTACCACCATGTTAAAAAAAATGGCGCGTACATTGTAACTTACATTTTACCGCAATAACTTTGTTTTCGTAACGTATTACTTTTTCTCTGTGTGTTCATGAGAGAAAGAAGTTAGTAACTAATGTTTGTTTAAAATTATATGCAAAAATAGTGGGAAATAAACATGATATAAGCGAAAAATAGAAATCAATAGCAACTTTCGGCTCCTACAAACATTGGCTGAATAAAGAAATGATAGCACAGGTGTTTGGAATCAAGGTAGACGTAAAGTTTAAAACCGAGATTTCACAATATTTCTGTTTTAATTTTAATGCACATAGTATTTCAAAGTCCTTAAATACTAATTGTCAGGATTTTACATTCAAATTAAATTGCAACATAATAATTCTCGTTAGAAAACCCAAATCGGTAATGCGCTTTTAATATTAGCCTATTTTAGATAGAACGAAAAAAAATGTGAACAGTGTAACCTAAGTGTTTGGCCGAGTTGATTGCGAGGCGAGTTAGTAAATTACATGTCTTCTGCGCGGCAGTTCGAGTCCTCCTCACTCCTTATTTCTTTTAAGACTTTAAATCACGAATTACATTAGCACACACTACATGGATGAAAATTCCCATGCCAGAAGCCTGAAGTTCACACGCGATAAAATAGCATTTCTGCATTACGCAACTTTTTCAACTACTTTCAATAGGTATATTTGTATTGAGACAAACCTTCGTCGTTGGTTTGTTCTATTGGAAACTGTATTTCTGACGATGCATCCATTATCAAATATGTAGTTTTATTTAACGTAGAATTGCATACGCCAAAACACTTGAAAACTTTCTCATTCTTTTATTTTATTTGAATCAATAACTTTACTTGAGTTGATTTTGAGTTTAACGTCCCTTTCAGTAGGGAGGCTATGTGAGACGTGTACCAGCTGATTAACGTAAAATCCGAACCATATGGGATCCCACCGGGATTCGAATCCAGGTCTCCCACGCATTTACTTGAGTTTGGACTCGAATGCTCTCAAACGGATTTAACATGATGCTTTGCAACTAGTGGCGTAACTAGTTTTATTACGCCATGGATCGATCAATCATCAATTTATTCATACCAACCCCCTACCCCAAGCATTGCATCTGATGCGTTATACGGGTGTTTCAAAACAACACAGACAACGTTTGGGAGGTGATTCCTGACACCAAGATAAGACAAAAAGTATAGACCAACATGGGTGCACAAATACTTCTATTCGGAGTTATAGGCTGCCGAAAACATGATAAAATGAGATTTAAAGGCCCATAGCTCCAAAACTGTGGGACCTACTTAGCTTGGTCAAGACTTCATTTAGGAACTATAGTATGTGCCCTATCGAAAAATACATGTTTCAGAATCCTCAGATACTCACGCAACAATTTTTGTAGAGGGAGTTTAGCTACGGTCACTTAATTTGAAGTACTCACCTAACGCCGCTGTAAAAATTGTTGCGGAAGTATCACTTTCCCTGTAGCGGATGAATACAGTTGGGTTTCGTTAACATTAGGATCACTCTAACAGTGAACAAGATTTTTGTTGGAAAATGAAATGAAATCTTTAAGTTTTACGTCCCACGGATATGCCGGTTAGGCTAAAGGAGACGGTGATGATGAGAGATGAGTGAAATGGTGGAATGAAGAAAGTGGGAGGAAACGGGAGAACCCCGAGAAAACCCACGAGCACGGTGTTTGTCCACCACAAAGTCCACACGGCGCGAGCGGGGATCGAACCAGGGACCCCAAGCACCGGAGGTGAACGCTCTACCACTGAGCCACCGCGCCCCCGTTTTTGTTGGAAAAGTGAAATATAAAAACAGAAAAAAAAACTAAAACGTTATTTTCTAACTATAAGTTTTCATGTAGTAAAAGGATTTCATTCGAAAATAATTGAAACAATTTCAGAAAAGTATGCCTTCTTTTCACTAAGCGATCTGTAGGTGTCAATAGAATCGAAAAAGTGAAATTAAGAAAACAGTAAAAGCTAAAACATTATTTTCTAACTGCAAGTATTCACTTAGTTAAAGGATTTCTGAAAGGTATGCCTTCTTTTCACTCAGCGATTTGTAGATTGCAATAGATCTTTAAACAAACGTTAAAGGATTGAATGTAATTAGTACTTACCCAAAATGAAATAATATTCACTATTCACTAACTAATTTCCTACGTTATATCCAGATATAATAAGGAAATAAGCTTTACACATATGCATATGGATAATAACAATCATTCAATTTTAATTCAAGGTAATTAGGAGAATTAGAAGTAAAATTCACGCTGTTCTATTGGCTAGAATGTTTGATTTGATTTAGCCTTTAGTTTGTTTGAAACGCAGTGCCATCTCTGTTTCTGAATTGGTAACAGTTTGTTGTCGTTTTTGCTTCTATTTCCTTTACGAGAGGTGGAAAATACGATAGTACAGTAGACGAAGAAAGCTACACTGAAGGGATTTATTTTGTCAGAATAGAAGTTTGAAGATCTTGTGCTATGCTATTTACCGTCCATACCATCTGAGCAAGAACATTTTCCCGCCTCAGCGCGCGGTTGTCGTCTGTGTTTTGTCATCATTTGGACCTGCTTTTGCCTGGCGGGTGATCCATTATGCATGCTTGGGTGCCCTGGTGGAAGACAGGCGTTCTGACATAGTAATCCGGCACCAGGCGGGTTCTCTGACAGTAGCAGCGATCCCGACGAATCCCTTTGGACACAACTTTTCGAAAAAGAACAGAAGGGGCCAAGGCGGGGAAATACGATGGGTGGCTTTCCGAAATGCGGCTGAAGGAAGGGTGGAATTTCGCCCATTTTACTCTGTCTGTTTCTCTTTCTCTAAGCATCCAGCATTTCTTTTCTCTTTTGTTTTTGGAGCTACGAGAGAAGAAAGGAGAGGTAAAAGGGAGATACGAAGAAGATTCGCTCAGTGCATAACATCATTTCGAAAACGTTTTCCCGAAGAATGCTCCAAGGTGAATCTCCCATTTTCTAATACTTTGCCACACGTCTAGAGAAAGAACATAAAATTTATTTGGACTTCAGTGTTGCTATCTTATCGTAGATCAAAGTCAGCTTTAAAAATAACCTTAAATAACTTCTTTAAATAAACAACGCTTTAATAAAACGCACTAAAAAAAAGAAAGCATCTTTTGGGGGATAAAATTAAGAAACAGAGCTAAGACTAAAAACATTGGACGCTCTTCGTAAGATTGAGGGAAAAAGGTTTTATGAATAATGTTTTATAATAGAAACACCAACTAAACGTTAACTCAAACTCAATACATTTAGTGTTAGTCCTATTTCTTAATTTTACTCCCACTAAGGAAATTATTTTCTTCTTTCAGTGCATTTTATAAAAGCATTATTCTACTTCCACTGAAGAAATTATTTTCTCCTTTCTAGTGCATTTTATAAAATCATTATTTTAAACTCAATACTTTTAGTGTTAGTTATATTTCTTAATTTTACTCCTATTAAAGAAATTATTTTCTCCTCTTAGTGCAGTTTATATAAGCATTATTTTACTTTCATTGAAGAAATTATTTTCTCCTTTTTAGTGCATTTTATAAAAGCATTATTTTAAACTCAATGCGTTTAGTATTAATTGTATTTCTTAATTTTACTCCCACTAAAGAAATTCTGGACTGAGCGGGAGAAACAGTATAAGTCAAGAAACACAAGTTTTCGGGAGACGAATTTTAATTTTGCCAATCATAAGTATGAATCATCACAGTACCAATATGCGATTATTCAACTCACGTTTAGAATTAACTCATATCAAGTTAAAAGGAGATGGAGCATGATACATAGATCTCCAATTTTGACTTATGTCATTTCGGCTAATTTCTGACTTATACTGTTTGTCCTACGCAGTATAGAATTATTTTCTCCTATTTAGTGCATTTTATAAAAGCATTATTTTAAACTCAATACGTTTAGTGTTAGTTCTATTTCTTAATTTTACTCCTACTGAAGAAATTATTTTTTCCTTTTTAGTGCATTTTACAAAAAGCATTATTTGCAGAAGTTTTTTAAACGGATACTGTATTATTTTTCTTTTTAGTGCATTTTATAAAAGCATTATTTATGGAAGATTTTTTAAAAATCGATACCATATTATTTACTTTCTTTTTTTCTTTTCTTTTTTTTTTGGTGAATTTTCTAAAAGCATTATTTACAGAAGTTTTTAAAACAGATATCGTATTATTTATTTTCTCTTTAGTGAATTTCAGACAAGCATTGTTTTCAGAAGTTCTTTTAGAGGGATATTTTCTTCTTCAATAGCCTGCATCAAATCTTTACTCCTAAATTTCCTTAAGTTGAAAATGCTACAGAATCTCAAACTATATGATCTATATACCGTATTTTTTATTTTATAAGAACATTTTCCAAGACCTATAACTCAGTTCATCCAAAAAGGTAATTGTTCTTAACTTTTCTGCCAAAGATTCCCGATAAAAATCTCAAACCAGCACTGAACCACTTTGCCATTAACCGACACTGTGCCTTCGCCTATGATGATGATGATGTTGTTTTTAGTTAAGCGTCCCGTTCCGCAGCGAGGCTATATGAGAGGTGGAGCTACTGATTAACGTGGAATCCAAATCACATGAGCTCCCGCCGGGAACCGAACCCTGGTTTCCCACGCCAGAGGTGAGTACGCTAACCACTTAGCCACGAGGGAGCTCATTACTTCCGCATATACGCGGTCTAAATGCATTTATTATAAATCAATAACAATAAGTAATAAAAAATTACAATTGTACATAAATTATAACAATAAATTACAATGATAAATAAATTATAATAATTATATTAATTTGACAGTAAAATGGTTAGCTAGAACTAAAGTTATTTGGAAGTATTGTGTCATCATTGGATTTCCATATTTGCACAAACCTGACAGAGCTCTAAAGTTCATATGATAGGGCATGACATTTAAGTTGTAAGCTTTGACTGTAACAAATAAACAAAGAGAAAAGCAACTTCGTAAAGGTATTGTTTCCTTTCTTTAAAATACAGTGGCATATGACATGTTATCTCTATAATACAGTTACAAGGCTTTCTCCTGTGTCGTAAAAAGAGTAGCTCTAAATATAAATTCAATTAATTGAATTATTGAGATTAATAGGCTAAGCTTTCTTGATGTGGACTTTGAATCACTTGATTTGCCAAAATAAAAATGGATCAGAGTGTTGAACTACCGCAATGCTAAAAATTAATTATATAACGTCTACTAAATACAGCATTTCACTTTTTACTATGTATTTAAATATTAATCAGTGTCACAAAAAACATATCAGTATAAAACTAATTTCAAGATCACATCTTCTATTACAAACTATGTTCCACAAAGTTCTACAATGTTTTTATCATTCTACTTCTTTCTCTTGTTCCCTAAAAGAAGGCATTGCACCAAAACTATAGCAGATTCTGCCCTAACATCATCCTCCCCTCTAAGAAATGTTTAATAATATCTCCAAAATAAGTATATAATTTCGTATTAGTAGATCTCTTCCAGAAATGTATGCCAATATAGAATAAATTACTAAGTACAAATATGATTTTATATGCATAGATAATAACTTGTTAATAAGCGATTTTTGCGTATAAACATATCAAATGTATCTTCATAGAAACACACGTATACATTAATAAAAAATTCCAAACCCACAGTATACAAAACATACTCTCAAAACTAGATTGTGTTTTAAAAGCAGTTTCTATCAACAGCTCATGATACTCCCTTCAATTAAAAAGTTACCAAAAAATTTTCAAAATCAAATTTTTAGTCGCAAACCTAACCTAACCTAACCGGTAATAATATATTCATACGTAATCTAACCTAACAACAAATCAGTAAAAGGACGCCTAAATCCCCCTAACAATGTCAAGAAACTTCATCCTCATCCCCAGCGATACAGGATAGTTTCTACTAAAAGGGAGCAAAAGTTCTCCACAATGCCTCAAGCGATACAGGACTCTCCACCATGCCTCAAGCGATACAGGACTCTATTCACCACGCCAGGCAATACAGGACTCTCCACCATGCCTCAAGCGGAACAGGACTCTATCCACCACGCCAGGCTATACAGTACACTCCACCATGCCTCAAGCAGTACAGGACTCTATCCACCACGCCAGGCAATACAGTACTCTTATTCAATCACTTCTTCTTCCTAATTGAAATAAGACACATATGTACTTTTCATTTCCTTTCCCTACCGTCTGCCAGGAAGTAAATTCTTGTATGCGACTGCGCCAAATGTTAAACTACCGCAATGCTAAAAATTAATTATATAACGTCTACTAAATACAGCATTTCACTTTTTACTATGTATTTAAATATTAATCAGTGTCACAAAAAACATATCAGTATAAAACTAATTTCAAGATCACATCTTCTATTACAAACTATGTTCCACAAAGTTCTACAATGTTTTTATCATTCTACTTCTTTCTCTTGTTCCCTAAAAGAAGGCATTGCACCAAAACTATAGCAGATTCTGCCCTAACACAGAGTAGTATACATTACTACCAAAACCTGTTTTGTAAGAATTATACATGTATATGAAAAGGTACTATTACGTAATAGTCAGTAGAATATTGTTAATTCCACACGCTATTATTGTACATTAAATAAATAAATTAATAAATATAAAATAAAATAAAATAAAATAAAATAAAATAAAATAAGTTAGTTACTAAAAAAAATGAATACATGATGCGCTCAGTGTCTAAGGAAATCATATCCACCTTTGGTCATTTTAAATCTAATTTCATCTTTTAAGGCTTTTATCTGAAGCTCATTAAAAGACTCCTGTCCATAGGGATGCGCACGAGACGAGTCGAGACAGGATTTTCCTGACAAAATTCGAGTCGAGACACGGCTCTTCCAATAGAGAAATATACATTTTTCGAGTCGAGACATCACTTTTACAACACATTTTTGAGTCGAGACAGCCACAAATCTTGTCTCGTGCGCATCCCTACCTGTCCAGATATTGTAAATAACTCATAATGTGGAAAAATAAATTGTTAAGTTTTCCATCACTTAAGGATACAGTTCAAACTTAATGGCTCGTTTTCTCACAATTTTAGTTAAATTGGACTTGATTCCCTTGTGCTCTGAACGTCTCATTATTGATGAGTTTTATGCAATAAGGGCGTAAGTTTGAAATAAGCATTTGGAGAAAAACGATGTTCAAAATAAGTAATGTTTTTTTCTTACATAAAACAATGTAATATGCAGCATTTTAGTCTGATATTGAGTTGAAATTTTGGTAGCAGGCTAAACAAGCATGGTAAAAGTAATTTAGGCGTTTGACTCAAAAAGGATGTAAACTCGCTTACGCCTATATTGCATCAAACTCTTCAATTACGCATGGCATTGCAAGAGGTAGAATCAGACCGTAGGAATTCAGCAGTAATGTTTGATGCTCGTAAGTAACAAAATGCGTAAGGCATTCAATAGAATAAGAAACTGTATAATACTTAGCTGTACGTATACATAGATCTCTAACCTATGCTATGCTTAAGACTATCCAAGCCCATCCGTCTGTCCATAGGCCGTTACAACAAAAAGGGAAATAGATAACGGAAAACTGGTTTCCGATATGGATTCAGCCTCCCAAGAGTAGATTCCACAGCCGACCTTATCCTTCTATCGTAACCGGAAGTAGTAGGAATTTATGATTTCCGGTTTCTAGGTTGATAAGAAAATGGAACCTAAAAGAGTTCAAAGATAGCAAGAAATTTTAAAACCACTGAAACTTTTGGTTTCATTATTGATCCTCATAGAGCAGAAAACAGTAGCAAGGAGCAAGAAACGGTCATTTTGAAATAAATAGTGCCCGAAGAATACTTTCAACTTCTACTCTAATCCCTCTATTCAAACCGATAGTTGTAGAAATTTGTCACTTCCCGCTTTGTTATTGTGTCTTTGTAGACCAAGAACGGTAAGATATAGCGAGTAATGATTCACGTATAATCAGTTTTTCAAGAGCTGATTCCATGCCTCTCCCACTTCATAACATTAGTCGTTTGAAACCAGATCTGATCAATCTTTATCACTTTTGGTTAGAAAATTGAAGATTTCATGCCTCCTTTATCTGCCTGTTGAAAGTGGATTTGATAAACCTATCACTTGTGATTAAAAAACTGAAGGTTTCATCTCTCCTTTATCCCCCTGTTGAAACTGGATCTGATAAATCTATCACTTGTGATTAAAAAACTGAAGGTTTCATCTCTCCTTCATCCGCCTGTTGAAACCGGATCTGATAAATTTATCACTTTTGGTTAGAAAATAGAAGGTTTCATCCCTCCTTTATCCGCCCGTTGAAACCGGATCTGATAAATCTACCACTAAACTGAAAATATGAACCCAGAAGTTCAATACCGCGTTCACAAAAGCTCTCCACTGACTTCTATCCTTAGCCAACTGGATCCAGTTTCTATTTTGTATTTCTATTTCTGCGAAATCCATCTTAATATTGTCCTCCCATCTACGCCTAGGTCTTCCTAATGCTCGTTTTCTGGTTGGTCTTCCAGTTAAGATTTTGAAAGCGTTCGTACTTTCTTCCATCGTGGCTACATGACCTGCCCATCTGAGCCTTCTAGACTTGATGACCCTAACAATGTTTTGTAAACCGTATAAATTATGTGGTTCCTCGTTATGAAGTTTCCGCATTCCTCAGTCCCGTTTCACCTAGGTCCGAATATTCGTCTCAGGATCTTGTTCTCAAATACTTTCAGTCTATGTTCTTCCTTCCGGGTAAACGACCATCTTTCTCAGCCATACAACACAGCAGGCATGATTATGGTTTTATAAATTTTAAGCTTCAAATTCCTCGACAGAATTCGCGACGACAAGAGATTTTGAACTGAGTAATAACACGAATGTCCTGCTTTTAGTGGACATTTAATTTCTTCGTGATTAGTTAGAATATTGGACTAATTTGGAAGTCTGCCATTGCTAGTGTTTCCACGAGAAGAGGGTCGAGAAAAGAAACATGACAATATTTGTCTCGTTTCCGATACAGAACGGGAAATTTCTCGGATCTCCTAGGCAACACTAGTTCACCCAAGTCTTAAATATGAAACACTATTCAAGTGTTAGTCATTTATAGTATAAAAACTATAAAATGATAAACTAATTATACGAACACAGTGAAGACCATTTATCAACGTTTAAATGTACGCAAATCATTACAAATATACTTCTTCAATAATACTTCAATAATATACTGTATATCGTTTAAATGTTGTTATATAACATCCTTCGTGGACCTTTCCTGCCGCGAAAGAATTCTGATCACTTCTAAATGCAATTAAGTAAAACAATTGAGGACACATAAATTTGAATCATCAGACGAGAAAAGCTTTTCGAAAGTCAAGAGGAACGATAAACAATTCTTCGGGACTAGTGATGAGACGAGACTTTTACACTGAGAAAAAAAATTGTAGGTGGCGTACTTAAAAAGATAGGTTACATGCGTAATTCCTGTAGTTTTTGGACTTAACGTACAACAGACGTATAACTGAAAACGCATGTTTTATAATACTTTCTGTATAAGTGTTTCATCTATATGTACTTTCCGTATGAAACAATGTAAGCGGTCAGGATCTCACATACAAATGGACGTATATAGCATATAGCTGACGAAGGTAACATAAGTATATGCATGTGATATAAGGAAAACTGTTAGATGTCAGACATCCTACAACGGTATGATGTAACATCTAAGGGCAGTGCCTATGTAGCATACGGATAACGTATGATCCGTACTGATTTCTATACTAAGCAAGAGGATACAGTATATTTGTACAATATACCGCTGTCCGGAGAACGGATTTTTCTCTGTGTACAGAATTTACGAAGCTACACGAGAAAATCCGTATTGTGAGCAATACTAAGCGTAGTTTCACAGTGTAAAGAGAAAATAACTAATTTTGTGCAAAAAAAAAAAAAAGTCATAATATTACGAACCATGAATAACTTTAAACTAATGTGGCAGTGGCAGAAACGCTACTAATATTGCCATAGCAACTCGGTCTGCTACCTAATGGAAAAACGTTTTCTTTGAAATTAACTTTAACATAATCTTAACTCATCCGTAGTTAAATTGGTGGCATTCTACATTATTTTTACACAATATTTGTAAAGCAAAGAAGAAAAAATTAAAATTTGGAGACATTTAGAAGATAGAATACTACAAAAGGCCTTAGTTTAATGTTTTCTCAGCTCTAAATATAGTATGTCAAAACCAATTACTGCTCTGTTTTTCATGTATTCACGAAATTTTATCGTCATATTTTATTTAACAGTCTTCTCTTATTTTTAAATAAAAGAAGATGAAGGAAAGAAGAATGACAAAAAAAACGACGAAAAATGCACATAGAAAGCAAATATTTGCAAAATATATCGCAATGGAGTGTTAAGGGATTTTACTCTAATAGATATCATATTACTAGCACATTTCCTGGTACCTTCTCTAATTTTGATATAATATTTTAGAAAATTTAGATTTTAGCTTCTGTTTTAAGATACTCTAAAAGAAAAGGACACTCATTTTGCAGAAAATGACACTTAAAAGTATGGTGAAATGGAAAAGTTACGAGTGATGGAGATATTGTTATTTTTTGTTCTTTTAAATATAATTGAAATTAATGCAGCTTTCTATTCTGTTTAGCTGTACTAGATGCTTGGTTCTTAATTGTTTAATTATAGGCTTTAAGTTACTCCACTTTTTAGAAATTTAGTGATAAACGTAAATACAATGTAAAATATACATTAAAAAATATAGAAAGAGAGCCAAGTACGAGGCATATTCAGAAAGTAACTTTCCCATGAATCACATATCTAAGAAACCGTATGTTGCGCGAAGCGACTGCATGCACTCACGTGCACACAGTCGCTTCGCGCAACATATGGTTTTCTAGCAATGGGATGCATGGGAAAGTTACTTTTTGAGTGCGCTTCGTAGTACGTGCAAAATGTCATCATACGTAACAAGTACAAGACCTTTCGTGTAATGTATAAATTTCAATGTCAAGTTTGAGGATATTACCCTAATATGTCATCTTTACACTTTGAAACTTACGAGACTCATCACAGTCTAAGTTCAAAGTGTGAAATTATTATTATTTTAAATCAATCGGATTCCATAATCACTTATCAGGTTCCAAGTCTGTACACTAGTGATTTTAGATTATGAATTGTCTCTAAGCTTCGAAGTGTAAGATGATATATTAGGTTCATATATTGATTTGAATTTTGGCATAATTTTTTTATTCATGTAAGGATACAAGTAGGATCTTCAGATTTTACCCGAATCCTAGAGGACAATTGAACTTTTTTTTACAACTCAAAACGTTAAAGATGGGTCAAATGTACTCCTCAAGGTCTGAAGGTATTCATGTTCAATGAAAGAAATGGAACCTTGTAATCAACCATATGTTTATATGTTAAAATCTATTTCTGTGAATGGGCCGCGGTGGCTTAGTGGTAGGGCGTTCACCTCTCGTGCTTGGGGTCCCGGGTTCAAACCCTGCTCCCGCCAAGTGAACTTTGTGGTGGACAAACACTGTGCGTGGGTTTTCTCGGGATTCTCCCGTTTCCTCCCACTTTCTTCATTCCACCATTTCATTCATCTCTCATCATCACCGTCCCCTTTAGCTTAACCAGCATATGCATGGAACGTAAAACTCAAAAATTTCATTTTCATTTCTATTTTTGTGAACATTAAGCACAACATTTAAAATTCAGGCCTAATTTTGCTAATTTATTTTATTTATTTTTACCAAAATTTAGAATTCTTGCCAAATATCAAATGTTACTTTTCACAATATATAATTAATAATTTTATACCAACAAAAGGGTTTAACATGACCAACGTTGAACGCTATAGAGTAGAAACTGTGATAAATAGCGAGAATTATGATCAATTAAGCATCCCCAGAATGTATTCCGTCTACACTCTATTCTCACAGCACTAAAACTGGAAATGGTAGAAATCACTTCCCTGGCTTCAGTATTAACTAAGAAAATATTACACTACACAAACCAAACTCCTTCACGTGTAGTACACGTGGCACTACTATCAATCTTATTTCGTTCCATTCCTGATTCCTGTCACCAACTGATCACGATCTTAAAGTACGTTTTTAGTTGATATTTCTTTAATTTTTTAACACTTCTCAGTTGATATTCTTTTCTTATAATAGGTCTTCTTATATTGTGAATTGTTTCAATACAAAATTGGCAAATTGTTGCATCTAGAACTGTACAAACAAATAAATAATACATACATTTACACACACACTCACACACACATGCACACACACATATAGAAGCATGCACGCACGAGCACTTTTTTCTCTGTCTACACCTGTACTTGTAATATCATTTACCCCTTCTGGATATTACTACTAGCTACGCTCATGAATTCACAAATTATGGTTTTGTTTGTTTCTTAACAAAACATTTATGTAACACAGCTCTATATTTTGTCCGACATTATCCATACATATCTTCGGTTTATCTGTTTATTTAGTACTATTTATCCTCTTCGTGAACAACGCGAAAGGCATATTTCTCTATATTTCATCTTTTATTTTTTCCATTTGCTGAAATTTCTAATACGTACTGTTATGTGGAATAATGTACGAGTTAACTACATATTAATTAATCCGATTATTCTCATTAGTAAGTTATTATTGTATATGTCCTAGGGTAAATTGTTCTTCCGTGAATTTTACTTCAGGGATGAAAACAAATTAATTATAATCACACTGTAATTTTGTTTTGATGTTTTGCGTAGATAAACATTATACAATTGTTGAATAATACAAACAATAAATGGAATAACAAAATTTAAAAAAAAAGAAACAACAGAATACGGTGATTAGAAATTTTGAGGCCATTTGTAAAGCTTATTAATGACACATACTTTTCAAAACCCTCTTATACCACAAATGGATTATTTTCATCTAATCTTCAGTCGCTCTGGTTTTAATACTACTCCCTAGTCTTCATGCTAGAAGTAAGAGGTTTTATCATTGTTACCAGTAAGTAACTCGGGAGTACAGGCAGAGGTGGATTTAGAAGGTGAAAACTGGGAGAGCCAGCCAGGATCCAGACTATGGTAGATATATCATGACATTACTATAAACCTTCAAAAAGTATGAATGATAGCTTAAATTATTTTTGGCACTAAAAAAAAACCGCGAGACCTAGGCCCCCAGTCCCGGGGTAGATCTGCTACTGAGCAGAGGGCTAGATCAAACCGTTACTGAATTGGAGTTTGAGTTTAGCGTATCCCGTTCAGCAGCGAGGCTATATGAGACATAAATCTACAACTGAACATGGGATCCGAATCACATGACCTCACACAAGGAATCTAACCAGGGTCTCCAACATCAAGGCGCGTACGCCATCCACAAAGTCATTGGGTTCTACAAACCGTTACTAATAATAATAATAATAATAATAATAATAATAATAATAATAATAATAATAATAATAATAATAATAATAATAATAATAACAATAATATACACAGTTTCACACACAAAAGTACAGTATACAACCCTGCATAGATTATCTTAATAAACTGTCATACTTAATAAGGTTATAGAAATATGCTTCGGTCTATTCCGACTTTAGCGTATAACTGAAAAGAAATTAAAATGAAATAATAAACTAGCCTAAGTTAAACCTGTATGGATAACAATAAGTAAATTATATAAAACGCCGTAAGTCGATCAGTACGAGACTGTATACCTACTTTTGGGCCACCCTATATTTTATTACAGCGATTTTCGATCTTTCAAATTCTAGTATTGATATACTTTTATGTTCTGCATGCAATAATGATGGGCAAAATCTGTTTTGAGAGTGATTCGATCCTGGTTCTATTGGGACTCTCAGAGTTGAAAGATAAGTATTAATAAATTCCTTGTAATGCAGTACAATCAAATCGAAAGCAATTTCGACCTTCTCTTTCTCACGTTTCTATTTCCCTATTTAGTGCATAATAGTGGTATTGCCCATGAGACAAAAAGTCGAATCACAGATTCGAGACGAGCGAGAGATACTTCACGAATTTCGTAGTCAACGTGGTTCAATCCAGTCTTAGATTTCAGGGTTACGTAACTCATAGTATTCAAAGCTATAAATTGATAATCGTAAATACAATTAAAGATCATTTATCAACGTTTCAAAATACACAACTTATTACACAATATACTAAAATTATAAATATTGGTTAAATGTAAATCTTACTATTTAATACATAATAATCGTACTGAATATACTACATAATTTAATATAATCTGAAAACATAATGCATTCTGAATATTTGATTTCTTACTTAAATTGATTAGTTGAGAAGTAATGGAGGTCAGAAGTAGGCTTAAACTTTTATACAGTACTATTTAACTGTTACATTGTTTAAACTATTTATGTGCTATTTAGTAACTTTTTATTAAGGAAAATCTTTCCGCGTCAAAACTTGAGGCAGAGTACTTTTTACATGGATAAATTTGTAATGAAACATTTTGGTTTAATAATTTATTAATTGCATACTATTATTTCTGTTAATTTATTAATTGCGTACTATTATAGGCCCTACTTGCAAAATGTCAGAAGATTAGTTAGTATTCTTTGGATTTCATATGTATTCAGAAAAATTGCTTCCTACGATATTAATAATAGTTTTGATGTAGTTTAAACGTCGATTATGTTCGCTTGTGTAAGAACATTGATAAAGGAACCTGTGTAATATATGTATATAGTTTTTTCTTTACTAATTCTAAATACCCAACAGTTATGTCTATATAGCCTTTGAATTTCCTATTACTGAAAGTGAAAATTCTATCAAGATTACAATAGTAGAAGAAACGATAGAGGAGATTCCAGTTGAAAGGAAATTTGACAGGAATGTTGTTTCTCATCGACTTATTTAGTATCTATCTGAAAGACCTGCATAATGAAGACGACATTTCGGTAGAGGGTAGAATGATTCGTTCTATTTTGTTTGCAGATGTCATGGCGCTTGTTGCGGACTCTGAAAAGAAAATTATTAAGGTGTTAGGAGACTTGATAAAATGCTGCAAAAAAAAAAAAAAAAGAGGAAAATGAACTTTAGAAAAACAAAAGCCATGGTGATTGGAACGAAGAGGTGATATCAAATAAAGAAATCGAAGGAAAAGAATTAGAACAGATTAGTAGTTTTCGATACCTAGATTGTATTACTAATGAGGGCACGAAGAGTGAATGTTAAATACAAACAAGGATAGGAATAGCGAAAGAATCATTTAGGAGAAAGAAAAGTCTCTTTTGTGGGTTCTTGAGTAAGACTTAGGAAATAGACTCATACAATATTTCGTATTGAGTATTGTCTCTATATGTGGCAGATACATGGATGTTACAAAAAAAAAAAAAAAAGATTTGAAAACATTGCAGGCTTTTGAAATATGGGCATGGGAAAGAACGGAGGGAATTAGCTGGAACGGAAAATGAATGAAGTGTTAGAAATGGTGGAAGAGCAAAGAAAAATTTTAAGTGTAATTACAAAGAGGAAGAGAAATTGGTTGAAACATTGACTGGGTAACCATAAGGGACGTGTTAGGAGGTGCGGTAGAAGGAATAAGAAGATGGGGTGTAAGACATTGCAGTTGATAAACTATATTAAAACTGACAATCCATGCGTGAAGACGAAGATATTAGCTGAAGACCGTATAGCATGGAAATCTCTCAGTGACGTGCCAATAATGATAGAATACCTATGATAATGACGACGAATTCCTATTAATATAATGCTTTAGCGTAGATTGAACTTTTGTCTTCCGCATGATCAAGAATATTAGGCGTCTGACTATTAAGTTCGGTGACTTAATGAATTCATTTATTAAACTGTTAATATTTTGTCCGTGTTTACAGAGATGGCACATTTATGCTTGACATCTATAGTAAATTTATAATAAAATATTACTTGATTATTGCTCTGACAATTCCATTTTTTAATCGAATTTATTTTAATCTATTATATAAAAGAGAACGCACAAATCCTTTGTTACCTCATCACGCTAATACGGCTGAACCAATTTCTTTTATTTTTGGGGGGTTATTAGGATTTGGACCCTAAATGTTTTTTATCATATCACTTTAATTTTTAATTACCAGTGTCTTGAGATAATTGACCATTCAAGTGTCCATAACGTACAAATCCTTTGTTAGTTCATCATAGGTAAAAATAAACGTATTTATATGCAACCCGCATGACCGTGTCACTCGGCGGGTTAACATAAATGACAGGCGATATAATGTTAACATTTACTGCAATCTACTATGGTTTTTATCATATCACTTGAAAGCGAAAACTTCCGGGGTGACCGCAGCGAAGCGGGGCGGGTTAACATAAATGACAGGCGATATAATGTTAAGATTTACTGCAATCTTCTATGGTTTTTATCATATCACTTGAAAGCGAAAAAGTAAAAATTATCTAAGTAACAAAGTTTATTGCGTTCCGGGGTGACCGCAGCGAAGCGGGGTGAACGCTGCTAGTTCATTAATAAAGTAGTAGGACCAGTATCAGAGTTATATTCACAACGTCAATAGATGAACCAATATCAGAAATTACTTGTCAGAATGAGTGAAAAATAGAAGAGTGCAATTGGACAATTAACAGTATATGGATGTTGCTGTTAGTTAACATAATGAAGTAATGATGGCACAAGAACTGTGAAAAAACGAATTCCGCTGTAAATCCGCAAAAATGACCTTAAAAGCGACACAAATTAACAAGAAAGTGTCTTTGAACAATTTATAATTACGAGGGGGTGCTGGGAAGTCCTTAGCTTTGCCCCCTTCCCCCTTCCGATATTTATGATGTTTGTATTTATTTGAAAGCTACATGTGTCTACATGTTTGTGACGAAATATTAAAACATTGGTACTAAGGAAAGTTATTATTATTATTATTATTACTATTATTATTATTTAGGTGAGTGCTTGAGATGGCAAGGCAGCCCAACAAGTTCAACGATGTTGAGAGTCGAGCGGTGATGAAGTTCCTCTTCCTCCAGGGGAAATCTGCAAAGACGATCCATGGCAAAATGCAACAAACATTGGGGGTCCATGCACCTTGTTATACCACAGTAAAGAACTGGGGTGTGAAATTTAAGACAGGCCATTTTGGCACTGAAGATGACCCCCGCCCTGGGAGACCATCCATAGTGATTGTGCCAGAAATCATTGAACAGGTTCATGAAATGATTCTCACAGACAGACGAATTTCTGCTAAAAGTATAGCAGAGGACCTAGGTATATTCCGTGAACGCGTTGGTGTCATTATTCGCGATGATTTGCACATGAACAAACTTTCTGCCAAATGGGTGCCGAAATGTTTGCAAGCCGATCAAAAGCGTGCAAGATTGCTTGCTTCCAAAGAGGTTTTGAGCCGTTTTGAGCAGGAAGGGACTAATTTTATGGAACGTTTGGTCACGGAGGATGAAACATGGATCTATTTATATGATCCAGGGACAAAGGAACAATCAAAAGAGTGGCATCACAGTGGTTCACCGAGGCCAAAAAAATTTCGTGTGCAAAAATCAAGTTCAAAGGTTCTTGCCAGTGTTTTTTGGGATAAGGATGGGGTAATCTTTGTTGATTATCTAGAACAAAGTAACACCATAACCGGAGCTTATTATGCATCATTACTGGAAAGGCTTCACTCAGAGCTGAAGCAAAAACGCCGAGGAAAGTTGTCCCGAAAAGTTGTTTACCTTCAAGACAACGCATCTCCTGACAAGAGCAATGTTGCGATGCAAAAATTGGCTAGCTTAGGGTTTGAAAACTTGCACCACCCACCATATTCACCTGACCTGGCCCCATCAGACTACCACCTATTCCCAAATTTAAAGAAACACTTGAAGGGGCAAAAATTCGCCATCATTTCTGAAGCAATTACAGCAGTAAACTCACGGTTTGACACCCAACCAAAAGAGTTTTATTTAGAGGGCCTAAATAAATTGCAGGCCCGAAGCAAAAAATGCATTGAATTGAAGAGAGAGTATGTTGAATAAATCCATCAAAAAATTTAATTTTGTCTTATTTTTTCTTAGTAAAGCTAAGAACTTATCAGCACCCCCTTGTACTGTACAGTAGGGGATCTACACACAGAATTATGCCTTAAATAAACAGGAATTTTCTGAAGTCAGCTTTTTTGGTTTACTTTTTAAAACATGACCAAACAAGTCTGTGGTGAACAACATCGTATCCATGGATTTCCTCAGGCACTCCCGTTTTCTCCCAGATTCCTATTTCACCAATTCTTTCATCTATCATCATTCACTTGTTTTAATAATCTGTTTCCCTTATCCTGAAGGTCATAATCGAAAGACGTTAAACTGAAATATTTAAATTTTTATTTAAAAAAAATACACCAAAAATCGATCAACTAGCTTTTTTTTATGTTAAAACACTTTTTCTTTATTTGTAATTGAAGTTCTATAGTAACATTTGGAAGGCTATGGATAAGCAACAAAGTGGTTAATCCAGGGCTTACTCTAGCAATAAAAAGTATATCTGGAAGAAATAGTGAAGAAGAGTTTACCTACGGAAGACGATATTTCGGTAGGAGTGGGAGGAATTAACTAAGGTGTATACGGTTTGAAGATGAAATGGCATTTGTTCTCGATAGTTGAAAAGAATGGCTATTGGAATCCATAAGTAAAAACTGGGTATAATACGTATAAAAAAATAAACGTTTGAAAAATAAGAATAATTGTGATTGGAATGAATCACTTTGTATCAAGTATAAAGCTAGAGGGGAGAAAATAAAAACAGGTGGCTAGTTTTCGGTACCTGGATAGTAGCAGTATTATTTCAGAGTTTGTTTTGGGGAGGAAGGGATCGGAAAACTTCTCTACCGACATACGAGTTTCAAATTTATTATTAATATACAATTGGTGTAGAAAATATGTATTTCTCAAACTCCCCAAATGATGCTACTGCGGAGCAGGGCTAAAAAATTACCTGAAAATGTAGAAGGGCGCATAACGACACGCATTCTCTTTGCCTATATTTGCCCATTGTATTTTTAGGAAGTGCAGGGACGCCATAGATATTTTTCGGAGGTGAGGGAACGGCTTCCCACCGCATTTATCCTCACTCTTACTCCTGCTGCGAATGTAGTATTATTAGTAATTAATTGAAATACCTGTTCTTCGCATGGGAGGAATAGGATTTCATGGTAAGTACTTTAACTCTTTCCCTCCTCCTTTTGGATATGCACTTCAATGAAATTGTAATTCTAGAAACTCGTGAGATATTCAATTTTTTTTAGATAAATGTTGTACTTCTCTATTCCCTTAGTATAACCCCTTTAACCAAAGTGGCATAGTAAAATTCCAGCCTTTGAGGGAGGCATTCATTCATTTCAAACGTTTAAGTTATTTTCCTGCGATACGATCACAAAGACAACATCAATTTCAGTGTAGCAAAAGTAATTTCGAGAATTTCACCTCCCGGTATACAACCTGCAAAACATTGAAGCAGTGCGGAATGCCTACCCTACTATCCGTACACGTACTGCATAAAATTTGACCTCATAATCCACCTTCCAGAATCTGAAAACAAAATCAATAAGATGTTAGAAAACTTGAAGATGGGTTGTGAAGAATATGGGATGAAAATAAATGTTAGAAAGGCAAAAACCATGGTGATTGGAACGAAGGGGTCGATGTCAAATATAGAAGTAGGAGAGGAGAAAATAGAACAGGACTAGTTTTCGATAACTGGGTAGTTATTAGTGATTATATGAAGTGTGAACGTGAAATGAAAGCAAGAATAGGAATAACGAAAGAAGCCTTTAGGAGAGACCTTGAATAAAGAATTGAGAAAATTATAAAATGCTTCATATGGAGTATTGTCCTGTATAAGTCAGAAACATGGACACTACGTGAAAATGATGAAAAATGACCGGAAGTTTTCGAAATGTGAATGTGGAGAAGAATGGAGAGAATTAGCTGGGTTGAGCAGGAAACGAACAAGAGGGTGTTTGAAATGGTGGAGAAGAAAAGAACAATTTTAGATATTATGAAGAGGAAGAGAAAGTAGTTGGACATTGGGAGATTATCATGAGAGACATGCTAGAGGGTATGGTGGCAGAAAAGACAAAAGGGACGAAAGAGACTACAATTAATGAACGATATCAAAACAGAGAAATCGCACATGAGGACGAAGAGGTTAGCGGAAGAACGTGGAGCATGGAAGTTTCTCAGTTGCAGCAAGTGACCTGCCAATAAGAACAGAATACCTCTGATGATGATGAATCCTCCTTCCATTTGAAAATAATAATAATAAAAAGAAACGGCTGCGTATACGATTAGATATGTTTCCAAAATTTTGTAACTCTAGCTGCTTCCTCTCTGTGCGAAAATCTGATAGCACAAACATATTATTATTATTATTATTATTATTATTATTATTATTATTATTATTATTATTATTATTATTATTATTATTATTATTATAAAAAGTATGAAATGTGAATGTGAAGTACAAGAAAGGATACGAATGTGAAAGGGTCACTTTCATTGAAGAAGAAATGCATATTTTGTGCTCTTTGAATAAAGAGTAAACAAATAGATTCATGAAATGTTTCGTATCTAGTATTGTATTCTATTTGAGATACCAATTTGTTTTAGAGTGAAGGACTCCAAGATACTTCCATCACTACACTCCTTTTTCTATCATTGTCACACTAACAAGTATAACGGAAATACATTATTGTGTGGACTGATCCTACTATTGCCTAGAAACGCATTAGTTCTAACTCCAAATAGTATAATAAAAGAGATTTGTCATTCTAATCAGTAAACATATAATAAAAAATTCTATAGTTATTTAAATCAATAAGTAGGCCTACTCAAATGTTTTTCATTTGATTTGATTTGATTTGATTTTGAGTTTAACGTCCCGTTCAACAGCGAGGCTATATGAGACGTGGACTTACTGATTAACGTGTAATCCGAACCACATGAGCTCCCGCCGGATATCGAACCCGGGTCTCCCACGACACAGGCGCGTACGCTAATAAATATTTTTCGTGTATATATATACACATTGGGTCGGTTCAAAAGGTCATGTCATTCTTTATTGGTTTCACAACATTGCATTGTGAAGCCTTCATTTCTCGTTTTTCAATTGTTTTTCTCCAGTTTGGAGTTTCTTGAGAACAAGAGTTTGAATGTTGTTATCAGCTCGGTTTGGTCATTTCCGAGACTAATCAGAATGGAATGTCAAGTGGAGAAAAATGAACACTCCCAACTAGTGTCATAAGGGCCTGAAAAAAAAACCGAAAATTTTGGGTAAAAAACAGTTTTTTCCCGAGCTTGGAAAAAAAACGGGAAAATTGGTAAAAAAATGAAATTTTCGATTATTTTACTACATTATGCTTTTAAAATGAAAACTATTTTATATTTACTAGTTTACAGTTAGGATCATTGAGTAGTTATGTTTCTTGTACTAGAATAGGGAAGTTTTGTGGCAACAAATATATTTGCACCACTCCTTTAAAGTTAGCACGGTGATAGAATGGAGTTATGGCTACAAAAGTTCCTAAAATATAATCCTAGTTAGATTAATTAATATAGACGCATTTAAATTATCTTAAGTGAACTTTTAAAGTTACTGTTTTATGGTAGGGAAATGTTAAAATAACATGCCCAGAATCATTTTAGTTAATATACCAGTATGTTAAAACCAAATATATATTTTATGGAGATACGTATCTTCCTCGTGCTGTGTAAAATTTCCGGAAATTTTGAACCCATTAGAAAAAATCTTTTGGTCGGAAATATTGTCAAAATCCGGAAAATATAATTTAAAAACTATTTCTTTGCCTGATACTAAACTTACGCGTATTTGCTGTAACGTGTCTGCAGCATATGTACAATGTATTTCGCTACCAGGAAAAGTATTAAAGCAACGGCTTTTAATTTTATTTTTTAGCTTTCTGATTTCTGATAAAAATCCCTCTTTATTATTTGTAATTATGTTTTTCGAACAATTCAAAAAGAGAGATGATCTTATTTAGATATACACACATACACCGCACAAGTGTGTAAATTTGAACAATGACAAATATATTTAAAGAATTTAACATGTGAAATTTCCGTTTGCTATTATTAAAGACTAGTAGAATACCTGTTCTTTGCACGAAGAGAATACGTTTCATTTTGGGTATAAAGGACACCAAAACTGTCACCAATGAACTTAGGGACCCCAAAAACTGTGAATTCGACACTAGTATCAGTAATTTTCAATTACTTTTACATGTCACTCTCCCCTTTAGGAGTAACTAATGGGGGCTGAATTTGGATTTAAATGGCATCGGAAGTGTCACTGTTCATCTCAGACACCCCGAAAACTATGGATTCGACACTAATATCGGCCATTTTCGATTATTTTTATATATCCACCCCTTCTCTCTCTCCCCCAAGTTGTGGCACTGAATTTGTATTTAAACAGCATCCGAAGTTTTAATGTTCATCTGAGGACCCCCAAAACCATGGATTCGACACTAATATTGCTCATTTTCGATCATTTATACATATATATATATATATATCCCTCTCCCCGTCTCCAAGTTACGAGGATGAATTTTAATATAAACGGTATCGGAAGTATTACTATTCACTTCAGTGACCCAAAACCTATGGATTCGACACTAATATTGGTCATTTTCGATCATATTTATATATCTCTCCGTCTCCAAGTTGTGTGGATGAATTTGGATTTAAACAGCATCGGAAATGTCACTGCTCATCTCAGTGACCCCGAAAACTATGAATTTAGCACTTATATCGGCCTTTTAAAGTCATTTATATATATTTATTCCTACCCAAGTTGCGGGCCTGAATTTGAATTTAAATGGCATCGGAAGTGTTACTATTCATCACAGCAACCCCAAAGACTATGGATTCGACACTAATATTGGACATTTTCGATCAATTGTATATCTACCCTCTCCCTCGCCCCCAGGTCTCGGCACTGAATTTGGATTTAAACGGCATTAGAAGTGTCACTGTTCAATTCAGCGTCCCGACAACTTTGGATTCGACACTAATATCAGTCATTTTCCATCATTTTTATGTATCATCCCCTTCCACCCTAAAGTTTCGCCGTTGAATTTGCGAAATGTCAGTGTTCATCTCAGCGTCCCTGGAAACTACGGATTCACACGAATATCGATTATTTTGCTCCATATATATATATATATATATATATATATATATATATATTCCCCCAGTTTGCGGGGATAAATTTGGATTTAAACTCTGACGAAAGTGTCACAGTTCACCTCAGCGACCCCGAAAACTATGGACTCGACTCTGATATCGGCTATTTTCAACCATTTTTATATATCTCCCTTCCCTCTCCCCTCCCCTGATTTTTTTTTATTTAAACAGCATCGGAAGAGATACTTTTCATCTCAGCAACCACGAAAACTATGGATTTGACACTAATATCGGTCTTTTTTGTTCATTTTATGCATCTTCCCTCCCCTTCTCCCAAGTTGCAGTGCTGAATTTGAATTTAAGCTTCATCGGAAATGTCACTCAGCAACTCCGAAAACTATGAGTTCGACACTAAAATCGGTAATTTTCAATATATATCCGCACTTCCTTCCTCCAAGTTGCACTTTCAAAGTGAAATGGTAAAATCCATCCTAGGCCCGAACCTCATCTATGTTGAATTTTTTTTATCGATATCAGTCTGGTGGTTCAAGAGTAGTTAAGTTACAAATATAATCACTTTCGTTTTTATAATATATATGTAGATAATTTGTCGCACTAGAAAACAGGTATTTATTTACATACAAAATTTTGTATGTATATTAGAATATTAGATATTGATTATGTCTTAATGCAAGAGTATTAGTGAAATTTGCCTACTGCTCTTTCTTTTAAGAAGTAATTTGGTTAACATTAACAAAATTTTACCAGATCAAAGAGCACATTAAGAACTCAGTTTCATTCAAGAGTCCTATTTGTTTCAACAGAAACGCTTCATGGTGGTAGATGTGTATACAATTGTAACAGTTCTGTAAATAATGCACAACAAGGAGTAAACGATTAAAAGGCACGTAAAGGAATTGAGTTCCGACTATTAATTTTCAAGAATAATTACAACAGTTTTATTTTCGAATGCTTATTTTTTAAATATTCACAATATTGAAATTTCTCAATTTATATTTTTCACGTGTTCGAAAAAAAAACAGTTCTATTACTAGTAAAACTAACCTCATACAAATATTATTGTTATTTTCCTAATATTTCCGTTTTTCCGGAAAGAAACCGGAAAAAACGGTTTTTTACTAGCCTGTTCAAAATTTCCGGAAATTTTACAACACTACTCCCAACATATTTTACTCTTTGAGTTTAATCCAGGATCTAGTGCTGCAGAAATCACTAGAAGGATTTATGGTGTGTACGGGAATGAAGCACTTGCTGAGAGGACTGCACGTAAATAGTTTTTTCGTTTTCGAGAAGGAAAATTCGACTTGTGTGATGAACCACATTCTGGAAGACCTCATTTTGACGAAAACCGTCTAAATCAGTTGGTTCACGATCATTCTCGCCAAATAATTCTCGCGGAAATGGGCACAAATTATGGAATTCGACTACACAACCATTATGTGCCATTTGTATTCATTGGACAGCGTGCAGAAACTGGGTACATGGGCACTACATGAGTTAAGTGACAGCAACAAAAATCAGTGAATAACCATGTTTGCCTTTGCTGACCATTTACCGTTGTTATAAACAAAATCCATTCCTTGGGATCATTGTTACAGGTGACGAGAAGTGGTGCCTGTGTATGAACTTAGACAAGAGAAAAGAATGGCTCAGCCCATCGTAAAAAAGCAAGACCTGTGCGAAGAATGGTACAGTAAAAAGAAATCATGTCGTGTGTCTGGTGGAACCGAACTGGCACCAAAGGGCACGTACCTATGTACCGACCCAATACAATGAATAAACTCCTGGTGTAGCAGCCCTTAGGAGCTTAGGGCTCACTAACTGAGTAGTACTCATGCCTTTCGGGTGATATATTGACAACATATTGGCTCCCCTCACAGTTAATGCTAGGCTTATGTAATACAGATCATTGCTTCTTTCTTTCATGTAATTTCTCATTTGTCCTCACGACACTTGGTGGATGCAAACATCACTCTGGTGACTATGAACGGTCACCCATCTCTCCTCTGACAGAGATCCGACACTGCTTGACATCGCTGGTCTCTTGAGAAGCGGTATTCCTGGGCGGTTAAGGCGTTGGCCGCGTACAGGGGTTAACCGAAATTAGGTGTGTAGTAAATGATAACACTTATTTGTTATTATCGATTCCCTGAACTATATGAAAACAAAAGAGATTAAATTTTAATAGTTTGGTTATAAAATATAATATAGTGTAACACAAATACCATATTTATAATGAACTGTAAATATAATATGGTGATAGCATATAACCTTATTACACCTACATTCTAACCAACTTTTGGTACATATTTTATACATTGTAATATGAAAATTGTACATTAAAGTCTCACCAGTGATTTAAACATTAAGGAATACCTTGACATATGATTGAAAATAGCCGCTCTAGCTATTGAAATTAACTTAACAGCAATCTTTAAGTTCTGTTTTCTTTCTTTCTTTCTTTTTTTAAGGAAAATAATTTCGCATTTCGCAAACGAACATCGTAATGACTCAAAACAAAGCCAGTAGTAGTAGCAAAGTCTCTAGGAGAGAACTTTTCCGGATGTCAGTGAGGAAAATATGGAATTGTTTATGAGTATGTCAAACCTTTTGATGAATAACGTTCTGAACTGAATCTTGCTTTATTACCCGCTATTCATAAACGATGACCAGTTTCATCACAGGTGGCCGAATATTGTAGTTCTCTTTTGCGTTGCTTCCTGCAATTCGAATCGACTATAACCAAACAGTGAATTTTCTTTTTTCTATATTCTCACCCATGTTCACTTTTATAGCCTACATATGGTGGTCTTTCCTTCCACTGGATGTACAGGAGCAGAAAAAAACGTAATTAGATTTCAAAAGTTACTGTCAGATGTTCGCGTTTTTGTGGTGTAAACTGCCAGCGGAGCAAATGAAATTTTGCGGTCTCTGAAGATTATTACCAGATATTTTATCTTCTTTTGCACAATAAATGTTTCCTTCTATGTTAGCAAATCGGAATTAGCAGAAATGTGCGAACGAATGTCTGTCAGTTTGGGTTTTCATCAGGCTGAAAAGTAGACTTTTTTCTCTATGTTAAGTATAAGACCAGTTAAGGCAAAGGTAAGACAGATATCCAAAGATAATTTTAAAGAAGAGTGACTTTCTGACTGAAACTGATTCAGGTATCTGAGGTTGTAGAATGAAGGAAAACTTGGTGTCTAAGGTTGATAGTGAGACAATTTATGTACGAATTAGGATAGAAAAATATCTAAATATCTATATTTTATAAAGAATAATGTAGAAATGATCATTGAAGGACAAAGGAATATGAAGTTACCTCTCCAATGAAATATGGAATCTCACAATCAGCTTATAGCTTATCGACTGTATATTTGTGGTCTTTATACTTCCTCCGTTGATACTCCAAGCCTGGCACAACTCACTTGTTTACCCCCGCTGACCTGGAAGTATGTAATGTTATTGCTGTGTTGCCATTTAGCACCCCCCTACAATGGCGGATCTAGCCTGGGGCCGGGAGACCTAGGATCCAGTTTTTTGAGTGACTAAAATAATTTAAGCTATGATTGAAAAATATTTATATATTTTTGAAAGTTTTAGTTAACTCGTATATACTTACAGTATATATATCATAGTCTGGGTCCTGGCTGCCCTTAGTTTTTATCTTCTAGATCCGCCACTGCCCTCCCAAACTTCCCCAATCAATTTTGTTTATCGGCGTGACATGGCAACAGCCGAGTGCTTTCAAAAACACGAAGTCATCAGTAGCCAACGACAAGCGCGCTGTCTCCTGGTTTAGAGGGTAGTGCTCCGTGATTGGAGAGCGGTTCATACAGCGGTGTGACTATAGTATCTGAATGCTATTCATTCTAGCTCTGAAGTTGTGTATAGCTTAATAACCCTTTATTTGCTGCATTTTGAAACAATGAAGTTAAACATGAAGTTTCATGTGAATAGGACTATAATAAAATGTTTTTGTGCATCAAATAAAAACGATTATTCCTGAATTTTTGTGCTGTCTCTTTGAGTCAAAAGTAACGACGAGCTCCCTCCTAACTATGTGAATAGAGTATGCTCTTTTGGAGTGGGAGACCCTGTTTCGATTCCCGCCAAGAGCTCATGTGCATCGGATCCACGTGTAAGTCATCGAGCTGTATAGCCTCGCTGCTGAACGGGACCCTAAACTCAAATGAAATCAAAATAAAAAAAAAAAATGTACAGACATGTTAGAAACGTTAATGTTTCCAAATGTTTAACATATGAGGAAATTGTTATAATTCTTTGATATTTCCGATTTCTATAAATTTATTGCTTCTATTGATGCTCAGGTAGTAATTTGTAGACTTTGTAGACTCACTTTGTAGACTCAGATAGTAACTCAACACAACTTAGAAATTATAAAACATGGTAACACACATATAATTTCTGGATCTTGGGTTTTTGGGGTACTTTTTTAGACTTTCAGTCAAGCAGCTACTACGTCGTCGCTATTTATCCTAGGACCATGGTTCATACCTCATTCTCTTCAGAATAGAGCAGGCTTTCAAATGGTACCACTTACATACCCATACCGTATACTAAGAGAGGGAAAAGTGAGGTCAAATGGAAAATTTCGGGGGAAAACATTTTTTTAACACTTTGGGCCTCTCTGGAACTGCTCTGAGTGAACGTAGAGATCTCAAAAAAATCTGACAAATACTACTTGGTAGACTGAATGTGTGTGCCAAATTTCAAGTTTCTATCTTGAATAGTAAGGGTGGGAGAAATTTTATCAAGAATCCCCACAATGCCCCAAATTACAGCAAAGGACCCTGATTTCAGGTAAGAAATTTCCTGAGACATCTCTATTTACCCTAGGATTATAATCCGCCAATCATTCTCTTCAGAATAGAACTGCCTTTCAGGCGGTAAGTTACCATTCACATGTCCTCATCATGTATCTAAGGCGGAAAAATCCCCCAAGAAAGGGATTTTTGGGTTAAAATATCCCTTTTCTCAACTTTTTGCCCCTCTGGACCCCCCTGTTTTAACGCAAAGATCTGAAAAAATCTGTTAAATACTACTCGATGGACTGAATGTTTGTGCACAATTTCAATCTTCTAGGTGCAAAAGTAAGCCCGCCTATATATATATATATATATATATATATATATATATATATATATATATATATATATATATATATATATATATATATATATATCGACAATACCCCATATTCCCCTATACAGAAGGATATTTTGATAAAAATTCGCTGAGACATCCCTAATTACCCTAGGATCATAGTTCGCCCATCATTCTCGTCAGAATAGAACTGCCTTTCAGACGGTACGACTCACGTGTCTCCATCATGTATGTGAGGCCTAAAAATATTGAAAAAGGGATTTTTTTTTTAAGAAAAAAACCTTTTTTAAAACCTTTTTGCCCCCTGGACCCCTCTTCTGCTAACGCAGAAATCTGAAAAAAAAAATCTGGTAAATACTACTCGGTGGACTGAATGTTTGTGCAAAATTTCAATCTTCTACGTGCAAAAATAAGCCCGCCAAAAAATAATGAACATAGGCTTAAGAAAAGAAAATATATTGTTTAAAGTTATGACGTAATCACCTCCTATGTCTCGACGCATGAAGGTGTGAAACCATACGTAACGTCTTCTACAATGCCTCTGGACTTGAAAAACAAACAAACAAACAAAATGGACGAAAAAGCTCAAATAGGAGAGTTATAACGCAATGTACATAAAACACCCGTATGGTACAAATTGTACCATAAGATCCCGAAAATGTTAAACTTATTATACTGTTTTTAGATTTGAAGTTGGCCTTTCGTTAGAACGCATTATTTCTGGCGATACTTATAGAAACATTTCTTTTTGCTATTAACACAAAGAGAAACACCACACATTGTACACTGGAAATGTTATCGTGATTATATATTACAAAATGTGCATAACTCTCATCTGCCGCTTGACTTTACAAACAAACAAACAAACAAAAAACCTGCCAGAGTGAGATCCAGCGTTCTGGAATCTCATATTATTAGGGACGGCAAATTTGCTTTTTCCTCTCCTTGTCTCACGTAGTGTTGGGAGATGGTTGATCCTGTTGGGTTAGCAGTCTTCTATTTTTGCGTATGATGTTCTGTCCTTTTGTAAATAGCGTTTGTGTCACCAGATACTTGTAATCAAGCAGAGGAAAAATTTCAACTTGCATTTCACTATAATTTGTATAAGAGTTTACAAGAGACATTTCTACCAGCGCGAAGAAAAAATCTCAACCGATCGAACGGAACTTTCTTCATTTTGATTAACTAGTGCACATCGTGGTTCCCCATATCCAGATAATGACGGTTCTGTTGAACAAGGTAGAGGTCTGCCCGGACTCGGGCCTACAAAGCATATATCACTTTGGATCCAGACCTGGTTCAGGCCGTAAAATTTTTAAATATACAACCATAGTTCTCGGGCCTTTTCGGACCTAACTTTGTAAATATACTGTGCAAGGATATATATTGCACCGTTCTTTCTGGAGAACTTTTAAAGCACAACTGCAAAATTAAACCTCTAATTGTTGTAAATAAAAGTACAAAGTGCGTTAATTATTAAGTTTCTGTAATTCTGGCTTATTTCGAGCTCATTTGATTATCACACAAGCTCGGGCCGGGTTCGGGCCTAAATGCTAAAGCATATTGCGATCTCGGGTCGGGCCCGTGCAGACCTCTAGAAAAAGGACTTGTTTATAGACAAGAAACAGAAATCAGGTCTTCATGTTCATTATCATCACTCGAACCTTCCTGAGGCGTGAGAATATCATCATCATCATCATCATCAATGTCTTTAAGGCAGAGAATATTTATTATGAAGAGACGTTTCTTTTAAGCTCAGCCATCTAAAATGTAAAGCAAGAAAGAAAGAAAGAAAACGTATTTTAGTATCGCCCATTGCTATATGCTTGCAGACAAATTTTTGGAATTCAGCACTGATGGTTCCGTCTCGACGGACAAGATGCGCTAAGCTTCGACTGTATATTTTTCTCCAACATTTCTGCTCATTTTCGTGCTACTGTATTGAAAATTGGGGAACAAAGCATTTCAGAATTTGAAGTATCATCTCCAATTGATAGCCTTCTGAAGAAGTACTGAGACAGAAGCAGAAACAAATATATTTTTAATGAGGTGAAGATCCGGATTCGCCATATAGAGCATAAGGGTTTCGTGAAAAAGGCAAATGTGATGAATATATTACCAACTTTTATAACAATTATGTCGAATATCTACAGAAAAGACGAGCAAATTTAAATTACTTCATTTGGTAGACGTTGAAGCAATCACTGTCCTGCACTGAGAAACAAAATTGTCGGTGGCGTACTTAAAAAGGTAGGTTACATGCGTAATTCCTGTAGTTTTTGGATTTGACGTACAGCAGACGTATTATAACTGAAACCGCATGTTTTATAATACTTTCTGTATAAGTGTTCCATCTATACGTACTTTCCGTATGAAACAATATAAGCGGTCAGGATGTCACATACAAATGGACGTCACTGTTCAACAACGAAAATGTAAATTGAACAAAATCAGCTAATTCTTATTGATTTTGTGGTGCTGATCACGAATTTGAAAGTTATTTTCGAATATTAGCTCTACTTTTCGTTTTACAGGCATGTCTAATAATAACGCTTTAAAAATAAATATATTCGCTTCGTTTGGGGTAAAATGTTACACTTATCCGGCAACACTGGAGAAACTATATGAACGCTTGGTTTCATTGTGTTCCTTATCTCAGTAGTATTCTGCTATTGTTAGAAAAGACAAGTTTAGTGCAGTTATCAGCGTTTTGGGTGTGACGTTTGTGTAGTGCAGGACATACAAATACAACTACAAGTACCAAAAATACTGGTATTTCGAATGTATATTTTTAAATAGTTGTCGGAACTATTTCAAGTGACATTTTGAGGATTTCAATAAACAAAAATGCCGCGAAATTGTGTAAACAGTGCGGATAGCTTCTGCTACGTGTTTGGGGAAGTGACATTTTCCTCACAAAAGCAGACTATAACACCACTAATAAGAAAAGTCTGTCAATATTACTTTAGTTGTAAAATTGGAGACCAAGATAAATCTTGGGCACCCCACATTGTGTGTAACACTTGTGCCAGCAATCTAAGAAATTGGATTAATAGGAAGGGGCGCTCAATGCCTTTTGCAGTGCCCATGATTTGGAGGGAGCCAAGCGACCACATCAGAGACTGTTATTTTTGTATGGTTCCTTTCGTCAAGAAGGGAATTTCCACGAAGAAGAAGCGGGCCTTGATCTATCCTAACATTCCTTCTGCAATGCGCCCTGTTCCACATGGAGAAGGACTACCTGTTCCTGACCCACCTAAAGAATACGATCTTTTTTCTGATGATGATCAAGAAGTTGAAGCTCCTGAATCAAGTACTTCGAAGGACCCTACGTTTGTTGTAGAAGAACCTCCATGTGAACCACACAAACTTACTCAAGAGGAACTAAGTGATCTAATCAGAGACTTGGACCTCTCGAAAAGCAAAGCCGAAATTTTACTGTCACGCTTAAAGCAATGGAATTTATTACAGGAAAAAGTAAATATTTCAGTGTATCGGAATAGGGAGATGATGTTCACTTCATTTTTTACTATGGAAGACACACTTGTGGCATGTACAGATGTAAATGGTCTCATGAGGGCACTTAAAATTAATTACGAACCTACGGAGTGGAGGCTCTTTAGAGATTCGTCCAAGGTGAGTTTAAAGGCAGTGCTTTTACATATTGGAAATGAACTTCCTTCAATTCCTGTAGATTACGCAGTTCATATGAAGGAATCTTATGAAAACTTGAAATGTTTACTTCAAGCCATTAAATATTACGATTTTCAGTGGCTCATTTGTGGTGACCTTAAAGTAATAGCACTGTTGCTAGGTATGCAGTTAGGGTATACAAAGTATTGTTGCTTTATATGTGAATGGGACAGTAGAGATCGTGGATCTCCTTACCGCAAAAGTGATTGGAGTACCAGAGAAACTCTTCAGCCGGGAGTGAAAAATGTGCAGCATGAATCACTGGTAGATCGTAACCGAATTTTGCTTCCCCCTCTACATATTAAATTAGGTCTTATGAAAAGTTTTGTTAAGAGCATGAACCAAGAGGATGAGGCCTATAAGTACCTAAGAGGATAATTCCTTCGATTAAGTGATGCCAAAGTTAAAGAGGGTGTTTTCATAGGGCCACAGATTAGGCAACTATTCAAACATCACAAGTTCGACGAAATTATCCAAGGTGAGGAGAAAGCTGCGTGGGAAAGCTTGAAGAGTATTTGTTCACAGTTCTTGGGAAGATACCAAGCAACAAATTACAAACAACTGGTAGCAAAGTTGTTATTGTGCTACGAAAATCTTGGTTGCAATATGTCTCTGAAACTCCACTTTCTTCATTCACATCTAGACTTCTTTCCCGAAGATTGTGGAGCAGTAAGTGACGAACATGGTGAGCGTTTCCATCAAGATATTGTAGCCATGGAGAAGAGATATGAGGGAAAGTGGAGTTCTAACATATTGGCCGACTATTGTTGGACTATTGCAAGGGATGCTCCAGATGTAACCTACAAAAGGCAAGCCAAGCGAAGACGCTCAAAATAAAATAGACATAATCCTGTACAAGGGATCACTTGAAACTTTTGTCTACATTGCAGTGTAGTTCTTGCACAAAAAGGTATTTGTACATATTTTTCATGTTTTGATGTTAATACTGATTTTTATTACGGAATTGTTAATGTTTAACTTGATCATGGTTACTTTATTTTCTGTATCGCTGTGAAACTGGTATTTGCGCAATTTTGAAAAAGGAAGTACAAGGGTATAGAAAGTTATAGGTTAGGGTACTTCTTAACTCCCCAGCTTATCACATCACAGTAAAATAGATAAAAAAAAAGTGAAATTAGGTTTTTACAAGGATTTTGCTTAAATGTTTTATAAATATTAATACATTTGTATATATACAGCTACTGTTGTTCAAGAGCGTTTTTTTTCACAACCTGAGCTAAGAATATTCTTCTATCATCATTTCCTTTCATATTATGCTTAAATGAATGTAAAAATCGCAATTTCAAAGAATTTACATACTTTCGATCAAAATTTGTTGAACAGTGTAACATATAGCTGAGAAATGTAACATAAGTATATGCATGTGATATACGGAAAACTGTTCGATGTCAGATATCCTGCAACGGCATGATGTAACATCTAAGGGCAGTGCGTATGTAGCATACGGATAACGTATGCTCCATACTGATTTCTGTAGCAAGCGAGAGGATTCCGTATATTTATACAATATGCCGCTGTCCGGAGAACGGATTTTTCTCAGTGTCCGTCCCCCCCTTCCGGGAAATAGTTGAAGCGAGCATACCTGTAACTCTCTTTCGATCAAAGCTCCTATACCAGGAAATCAATGACAATGAGCTGTTTGATGAAGTGAATGACTTCTGTAGGTTTGCATCCCCTGACAAAATTTCCAATTGGAACTTTAAAAAAGTTAATATTCGATGGTTGGAAGTGTTTCTCAGTCTTCAAATTAATTTTGTTCTATGTACTGAAATACAAAAAGATCGTGGACTAATGTGTGAAAGATTTTTCTTACACATGAACACTATATGGACAACAGAGAAAATACACAGGAACACTATATGGACAACGGAGAAAATACACATGAACCCTAAATGGACAACAGAGAAAATACACATGAACACTATATGGACAACGGAGAAAATACACATGAACCCTAAATGGACAACAGAGAAAATACACACGAACACTATATGGACAACAGAGAAAATACACATGAACACTATATGGACAACAGAGAAAATACGCATGAACACTATACGGACAACAGAGAAAATACATATGAACACTATATGAACAACAGAGAAAATACAGTATTGAATCATTGGAAACAATGGTTATTGTGAAATGCAACTTCGAGACTACCAGCGCCGAGAATCTGTGTGAAAAACTTTACAACACTACTCTCGTGCAGCGCCCAGATCTACTGAAGAAAATACATTCGTCTCAAAGTATTTCTGGTCAACTGTGGTTGCAGAGGAGGGGCCTTCATGTGCATGACAATCTGCAGCGAAGCAATTGTAAAACCTAAAAGTTATCATGAATTAAGGTCAGATTTGGAACGAGTGGAAGAGGCATTTTAATATAACATCTTTTTAACTAATCACACTGGTCCACATGAATATAATTACAATAATGTTTACATACTCGAAACTGGAGATTATGAAAACTGTTCGTTTTAGCTCAGGAGAAATATGGCCACTTTAGCAAAGGGACATCTCTCAGGGATGTAATATTAATACGTATAATATACCTCAGGTTCAAATATGGGGCCACGGTGGCTCAGTGGTAGAGTGTTTATTTCTGGTTCTTGGCTCGATCCCAGCTCGTGCCAAGTGAACTTTGTGGTGGACAAACACCGCGAGCGTGTGTTTTCTCGGGGTTCTCTCGTTTCCTCCCACATTCTTCATTCCACCATTTCGTTCATTTCTCATCATCACCGTCTCATTTAGCGTAGCCGACATAATTGTGGGACGTAAAACTCAAAGATTTTCTTCAAATAAATAAATAAATAAAATTCAAATAGCGGGAAACCATACCGACCGTATACAATCTACTTTATTAATACTAGAACTCTTCATTTTATTATACAACTCCAATGTTGGAAAATTAAGTATTGTTTTACAATTTTTTAAAATTCAGTTCTTTCTTTCTAAACCTCCACATACCACTATCACACACACACACACAGAGCCATTTGTTAGATTTCCGACAGATTCAGTTTTAACGTAATGTAATGTTAGAAATTGAGTGGAAGGGAGAAGAGTGAGGGGAGGAGGAGAATAAACAATTAGTGTGTATATATATATTGACTCTTTAAAATTAATGTTTAACAATCACCTGTGTTGAATAAACCATGTAGATAGCTGTTAATTAAATGGGAGTGAAATTGATAGACACACTCTGGCTTGAAATGAATTACCCATGGGAAAAGTATGGCGTTCCTTCCCTCTCTCCTTCCTCTCAGACTATCAAAAAAATGAAAACGTTAAAAAAATTATATATATATTCTCCTGTTTAGGAGAAAATCTAAAAGAGAACGAATTTACCAATTTGCAGAACAATTACGTGCTTGTTAGAAGAGAGAGCCAGACAAGGAGGTAGGTGGGTAGGATGGGAGGAGAAAGAAGCCTCGTTAAATATTATATATCACAGAAAAAAGATATTAGTTTCTGAAATTAGATACCTCTTTTGTTTGATTTTAATTTGTGAGTTGTGAGTACCTTACATCTATTTTGTTCTATCATACTTTTTCCCAACGACTAACGTTTGTACAGATTCACACTTGTTTTTTAGTGATATTGCTATTATTATTATAATCATTATTTTAATAACTCTGCGTGTGTAATAGCTTCGCTGTTGTTGAAGTTGGTTAGTTGAGGGTGGGATAAAAGATTTCCTTTTTCTCTCTTTCTCCCTCACCCTTCTCGTACCAGAACCATGCTTACAAAATTGTCTGTCTTTCTGACTACTAGAGACATTTTAATAATCAAGTTCTTCTTCTCTCGTTCTAACTTAATTAAAATTCCTGTTTGGAAAAGCGCTGACAACTTGAATGAATGTATTTGTGTCTGTGTGAGTGTGTATTACGTACTAAACGTGTCATCACATACCGCCACTGAAACGGGACAGAGAAAAAAGAAGGAAAAAGAAAAAAAGAGGAAAAAATGTTATTTATGAAGGCAAATATTGATGTATTTTTTTTTATTTTCTTCTACTTAGCTATTCATACAAAGATATGTTAATAGGCGAAACAAGGAAACATATGCAGCTCCTACAATTAAGACAAGTTTTTTTACCAGGTTAAATGTGTAAAACATCGTATCACCAAGAGGTTAGATCTAATGTACTTGAGAACAGATAGAAAATATTTTCATTTTTTATTGGAAGCGGGCATAGTAGCTCAGTGATAGTGCTGCCACGATACTCGTGAAATTTCTCGTCTCGTCTCCAAAATGAGACAAAATGTACCTTTGGAGACGGGACGAGAAACATGACAATTCTAGTCTCGTTTTGGAGATGCGACAAGAAATTTCACAAGTATCGTGAACAACAGTATTTCACTAAATCTTCCGTCTAAGTCTTTGATTTCCACTAAATCTTAGATCTCTACCTAAGTCTTAGATTGCCACCTAAACCTTAGATTCCCACCTAAGTCTTAGATCTTAACCTAAACCTTAGATTCCCACCTAAGTGTTAGATCTCCACCTGTCTTAGATTTTCACCTAAATCTTAGATCTCCACCTAAGTCTTAGATTACCACCTAAACCTTAGATTCCCACCTAAGTCTTAGATCTCGACCTAAACCTTAGATTCCCACCTAAGTGTTAGATCTCCACCTAAGTCTTAAATTTTCACCTAAATCTTAGGTCTCCACCTAAGTCTTAGATTTCCACGTAAATCTGAGATCTCCAAATAAATCTTAGATATTTACGTAAGTCTTAGATTTCCACCAAAATTTGATGTTATCTCCACCTAAGTCTTAGACCTCCACCCAAATCTTAGATCTCCACCTAAATCTTGGATCTCAAACACTGTTTTAGTGTTACATAATTTATAGTGCAACAACTATTAACAGATATAAAAATAATTGTACGAACATAATAAGAAGCATTTGTCAATATATTTATCAATTTCATAACTATCAATGACTTGTCATAATTTAGAACGATTTCCGGTAAAAGCCTCAGCAATGACTTGAATTGCCTGAGTAAGATTACAATATTCTGGTGATGAAGAGTTACCTTGAACTTCTATCATTTTGCACAAATTAAATTACCTGTACTTTTCCTAAATGGAAACGACATAAAAAATGGAATCTCTTAGCGGTAAAACTCATAAGGTAGAACAGCTAAATTTCTTAGAGGAATCTTTCAAAAATATTAACCTTACGACGCCAACCTTTCAAAGATTACGTTAATGCCAACCTGAGGTCCGCACGGACCCCAACCAATGCCGTTGTTAGTAGGCACTTTTTAAATTAGGTTTTGTTTTTTATTATTTGTTAAATACAGTTCCTTAATTTTATTTACCATAATATAGTAAAAATAAACACTATATATATACATACATAGAAGAATATACTAAACACAAACCGTATTTTATTTTACTGCTTAGAGATATTTTGTTTCCGCATATTGTGGAACATTCGTGTACTACGATACATTCTACAGAAATTTTCTATATACTACATTTTGTTTATTTCTACGTATATTCTGATCGCTCACGGCTTTCAACCATTTACCTATGGATATCCCTTTTGCACCTTCTCATTGTATATACCAACAACTGTTGTTATGTGAAAACGCAACTCTCGGCGAGCCCGGTGCTTCTGAAATGTATCTCCATTTTTATATTTCCTTCCTTATTTAACCATGACTTTACAAGTCACTTCACCAGGTCTTTTACATTGCCTCGTTCATGCCCTACGTGCTGACAAATATGTATATTTTTTTTCTGAATGAATATGATATTTCAGTATTGCACTCTCAGTAAATTTTTATAGCGTATTTTCCGGGCATATTTAGAATGTAAACACACAAAATTTTTTCACATGTAGGTACCAGTTACTGATCCATAATTTAAAAATTTCCAGATCTGTAGAAGTCATGGAAATTCAGAATGAATATTTCCAGAGTTCACGGAATGCTGATATCTTGTCTGTTTCCAGTTTCTCTTGACTAGTTTGAATGTTATGAAATCAACAGAAGGTAAGGAGACAGTTGAAACAATTCAGCGACGTCGTTGTTTGGATTATTGGACATCCATTTTCACTTGACCATAATTCATTCAAGCCTTCTCCTTCCGATTTTAGCAATAGGGCCAAAATAATGAAGTCTATGAACGCATGTATTTCAGTTTCGTCGTTTTCTGAGTTTTATTCCTTTACATTCTGAACACAGATTCGAGCTTTTTGTTTCCTGCACAATAAGATTTTCTGATTCTGGAGTTTGAAAACTTGGAAGAGACGTTGTTCATTCGGAATACTTAATTCCGCTGGTTTGAAGCTACTTGATTCCTTGGCGACATTTCCTGCCAACGTCTGGTGTTCTGGCGCGTCCTGTGCACTTGATTTTCTTCCACGTGGGCTGTAAATTCTGTGGTCTTTGTTCCGTGCTCTGTTGACATGTCTAAAATTCGGCTAGAACGCTGCGGGAGGTCATAATCAGAAACAGGTCCACGTCACGTTCATTGGAGCTACCGGTAGTTTGATCTCCTTTCCCTTCCCCAGACAATTCACGTTCATACTCGTAATGGCTGTCGTCCGATTCAACCTCAGTTGTCTCGTTATCAGTTACTATTAATTCTAACATCCGATCCACAGAACGCTTTCTTTAGGCAATCCTACACGAGACACTGCAACCAAATAACCTAACTTTCTCATTGATGTAATTTTGACCTGAAACGCATCGTTTTCTGTATATTTGAGTAGTAATATACTCCGGCAACTTTGAAATACTGAAGAATATTCTCACAAATATTATAAAAGAAGTACACTTTTTGTTAAAGAGAATTTGTTTGTTTCAACAATATGTGAATAGTAACATACAGTAAGGTATTCAAATTGTAATAGAATAATTACACAAAAATCGTGCTGCATTCTTCCGACAATTTAAAAAAAACACACACAACTCACTTGTTAGAAGAATAAATATTTACTTTTATTTAGATTGTCACTGTTAGGAACTACCAATTAGCAAGCTTTATTCATCTGTCTGCGCATATGGAAGCATGGAAAACCATGGGGTCCAAACGGACCCCAGGTGTACTAAATACGTTTTGGTTCTTAAATATTCTTATAATTTCTAAATACAAAACGTATAACAAGTAAATTGTTATAAGTGAATTGAAGACATCCTAAAAAGAGATGTCCTAAGTCACAGACAAGAACGTGAAACAGAGAAAATGTATGAAGCCTGGGATCCACACGGACCCCAGGTTGGCGTCATAAGGTTAAAATCTCTAAATTAACTGTGGGGTTTTTCACTCCTGCGTAGTATATCTAGGTAACTTCATGATTTTTAAAAAATTCTATACGTACAACATTAGTATTCACTGGACATAACACAAATTATGCTTCACTGTAGTGTGCATGTGGCAGCATACAGTAAGCAGGGCACTTTCTGCTAAGTAATGGCCAATCAAGAAACAAAATTCCCTTTTCTCTTATTCCCTTTCGCCAAAGGGGATGAAATTAAAATTTCAAAAATTAATGACAGAACTATCAACCCACAACAAATGCACAATCTTCGTAATTGACATGTATATACAATAACATAGTTCGCAGTTCTTCACCACAATTTCAGTTCAGAGAAAGTCTTTTATTGTTCCCAACATTTCTGTTACGCAATTACTGGATGGCAGACTGGCCCGAAAGTAGGTATACAGTACCGTACTGATCAGCTCATCTCATTTTATATAATTTCTTATTGTTATTCATCAGGTAGACTTAGTTCCTTTATTATTTGTTCTTAATGTGTTTTTCTCGGAAGAGCCGAAGCAGATAAACCCATAAACTAGAATGTTATACTTGATCAATTCAGGGATGTATATGATGTATATCTACTTTTGGGCCACCCTATATTATATGTTTATGTGTGTGTATGTGGAATGTGTGAGTGCAATTTTCGTTTATTGCATTATTCACTACAATGTTTACTTTATACTTTATACGTATTGGATTATATACAATAATTTTATATCTGTATCTGTAGATGTGTTTCATTTCAATTATTGTTTCGTAAATACTTGTAATACATCCTATCCTGATCATTACATGGTAAAGTGGGAGATAAGGAATGGTTAGCTCTAACTTCGTCATGTAAAATAAGACTAAATAAATAAAATGTACCACAGGGTCGTACCAGAAATTCTTTTTGATGCCATTAAATTTTATGTGATGTGCAGTAGAACAGTTTATTTCACCGCTAGTCACCAATTTTCACGTGGCGGGCCGGCGGAATGGCTTTTACTTTGCCCGTCATTCACATATACAAGTTTAGTAGCGAACCAAAGTTCTCCTTAACAAATTACTAAGAATTTCTGCAAACTCTAAATTACAACTCAAGCGGTAAAATCACAATAAGGAGCAGGCACTCAACTACATACCAATCTGGAAGATATTCGCTTTACACAATAACGTTAGCTTTGCCCAAGACTTAGCTTCAGACAGTTAAGATATCCAACCTCCAACCTAGTATTCATCGTCGTATTAATTTGTTGCGTAGTTTACGAGGCACTAACTGAGGCCTTAATACAAGACTCATCTTTATACTTGCAAGGTTTTTATACGCCCTACTCTAACTTATGGACATGTCGCCTGGTTGTCAGCTTCACCAAAGTTTTATGACAGATTATAAGTCCTGGAACGTCATGCTTTACGCCTTGCATATTCTCTATCACCTCGAACTCCGACGTAAGAAATCTATCGCCGCACCGATATTCCGACACTTCTATCACATCTCTACCGCCTCTCTCTCGTTGTATCACCACCGTATTACAGACGCTCATCCAATTCTACATGAACTTCTCAATCAGACTTCAGCCGTACCACATTACGCTTATTTGTCAGCTAACTATCTTCTTGCTGTTCTTCATGCTGACCATCTTCAGAATTAAGCTCTATATAACCCCCATAGTCGTATAGTCATCATCCATACCTCTATAGCGCATTATTTCATTTGCTGCACTCGTTTGTTTTCATTAATAGGGCTAAGTATCTGCACCCGCTCTGAGTAAACCCAGAACAGATCAATACCTTTGTTCAAGCTAACATAGACTCCTATCTCCTAGTGTTTTCTTCACTGCACTTCACTTCATCATTTCCATCACATGCTCAATCATAACATTATGCCTGAGTAACAAGAATGAATAAATAAATATAATAAATCCTGGACCCATTTCCAATTATTTATCTACTCTTAATTTAATGCCACTGGCCCAAGAGAAGGTATTACCTCAGTGGCGTAACTGAGGGGCCCGCAGGGCCTGCAGAGTTTTGGGGCTCACCGCGAAGAAAATGTAAAAAATTATAAGCTACAAAAAAGTGAGCTGAATACAGAATATTCATTTCCCTGAATAACATAATTTACTCTAGAAAATGAAAAACATGCTGTTAGTGAATATTCATCCATTCTAGTAATAGGCCTATCAGTTTAAAAATTATCTTAGCACATGAGGGATAAAGAAAAATAATTTTGCTGCCGACAGTACAATGTGCTGAAAATTTCTTCTTTATGGTGCAAGAATTTATGCAGATAGAATACGTATCCCTATTATTAACTTCAGTTCAGAACCTTTATAATTTACATTCTTGCGTTTCGTTAAGTAAACATGTCAATCAATGCGCCAACAGCAGTTTTTTTTTTTTTTTTCGATTATTGAATATGTTCGAACGAATCACCAACACTCTTGTTGGTCAGTTTACTTTCTAGTGTTGTTGTAATGTGATGTTTTGTTTCATTATCCTTACAGAGGATGTTTTTCGTTGAGCAGTGTTCGTAGTTTGAGGGAAATTTTCCTAATCTAGAGAAATTACATAGGTAAATTTAACAAGAAGGGAAAAAGGGAATTTTTGCTATAAAACGTCAAAATTCAGGGAAATTCGTGTGAGTGTGTGTATGTCTGTGTTTGTTTAAAGTAGCGTAATTTGCATTGTTGGCTGGGTAATATATGTGTGTATTTTTTTGTTAAAAAAGTGAAGAAAAATAGAAGCAAAAAGCAAATGAATAAAACAAATGCGATTGGTACTTCCTTTAATATAGTCACATTAATGTTATCACATAACTTCTCTCATAGGAATTGGACACTCAACAAACTAGGGAAAATTTGATAAGAAAAGGGAAAATTTTGTGTCAGTCGAGGGAAATTTTCTTAAGGAAACCTACCAACACTGCGAATGAGTTTGTCACTGTGTATATAGGAAACGTTGGGGTGGTATTTAGTTAAATTTTCCGTGAATGCTGTAGAACGATTCCAGTACATCAATGCTCTTCCTTACATTTTTATTTAATATTTATATACAGACATTTGTTGGTTTTGTTATTCCCTTTGCTTTTAGTGAACTGACTTGAGTATTTCGTATTTACAAAACATGAAACCATTCAAGCCAAAATATGAACATTGAGTGGTGCTCAAAATAGAAAGAAAGAAAAAAACCGAAAAGAAGTTGAAAAGTTCATATTAAAACTAGTCAAAATTGATTTATTTTTTAAACAGAAATGTGAACATCACCCCACCAAAACTGATTCTTAAAATGTTGGAGGAAAATGGAGTTTCATTATCAAAATATCGTTGCTAGGGGTATGACGGGGTGGCAAATATGTCTGGTATTTATACAAGTTGTCCTTCATACTAAAATACTTGAAACTATGAACTTCATTTCAAAATTTTTTGATACCAATGATGTTGATCTTTATCAGGCACAGTGCCGGATTTACGTATAACCTAAACAAGCTATAGCTGAGGGCCCCACTCTATTGGAGCCCCACTGGATATACATTCCTAGAAATAGGATTTTAAACATTCAAATCTACATACAGCAACAGTGTGTTTTTATGATTTAAGTAATGGGGCCACACCCGCTAATCTGCTCCCTAAAATATCACTTGACAAAGGATAGTTGGACATCTGTTCCGATTACCTTCAATGACTCAGGGCCCCATCAAACCTAAATCCGGCTCCGATCTTCATCAGCCCTTCTTTAGAATGCTACTGATACATTATATAATTACATAAATAATTTCCAAGATGCAATGTTGTCAGCTACTAAATTTGCAAAACAATGGGGTTTCGGTATAACATTTGAGAACAAGAGGGTTCGAAGAGTCAAGAAACATTTCGATGAATTAGTTCAGGACGAGCATTTGACAAACCCGAAAAGACATTATCAAATAGCTGTATTTAATAATATCCTACACATCATTACATCAAATCCAAATTAGGTTTGAAGCAATGAAAGACCTGAGTGAGCTATTTATTGTGCTAAGCCCCCAATTTTTGTCTTCTGCTTCAGATGAAGAGTTACAGAGGAAAGCAATTTGCTTGTTTAGTATGTATGAAGAGAACCTGGCAGAAGATTTTGCATATCAAATTCAAAGTTTTAAATTGAGAATACACAATGAGGTAAAATTGCCGGGAACTAGCATATCTCCTATTAATAGATAACTATACTTCGACTCCTAGCATTCCAGACGTATGCACAGCTATTTTGTTAGTTTTGACCTTACCAATTGATAAAGAACTATTTACGCAGTTCCATGTCTCAAGAACGATTGAGCAGTCTCACTATGTTAAGTGTTGAATATGAGAGAGTAAGAGCAATAGATGTAATTAATATAATAGAAATATTTGCAGAAAAATGCTAGAAGATTACGCCGCTTCAAATGAATTTTAACATGCAGAAGTTTATTTGGCTTTTTCGGTGAGCATCATATACACCGAATTATAATTGTAATTTAATTATATTCCATGGTCAATATGTTAATTATGATAAGGGTCATAATTGAGTGGGAACTGAATGTTCACGGGAAGGACCCAAAAATGATCCTGGAGGAGGGGGGACGAGATTTTTGAATTTACGCTACTGCATTACCTTCTGCAGGTGACCCATTGTAGGATAGGAATGAAACTGCTCTTAAAAAACATATTCTTGGTTGCAGTTAGTAAAATGGATAGGAAACGCGTGTTATCTGATGACGAGGCCGTCAAGTATTTCTGTTCCATTTGGGACGATGATGATGTTACTGATGTCGAAGGTGACAGTCTAAGTTGGATTGAGAGCTGCAAACGAAAACCGCCGTTGGAAAGAAATAATGACGAAGTGCTGAAGCAGAAAACGTTCCTGTTGATAACAATGAAACTTTGAGAAAGGATGTATATTGCTGGAAAAGTAAACCCAAAATGACGAGAAGAACACCACAAAGTAACATGATTCCTACCAAACCTGAGTCAAAAGGAACAAATAGAGAAGCAGACAGTCCGAAGAAAACCTTATCATTGTTTTTTGATGACTCCATGTTTCAAAGTGATAGATCAATTGACTAATCAGAAGATTTATCTTGCTCGAAGCAATTACAAATCCAGAGCAGGCTTTACATATGATAAATATTTCCGAACTGAAATCTCTTTTTGGTGTGCTTTTGTTGCTAGGGTTAAAGAACAGTTCAAAAGTTATCACGAAAGAGATTACCTACTGGTAGTTCAGCCACAAGCCGTCGGAGGTTTTCATTTCCCTTGTATTGCCTCAGATTTGATGGTAGAGCAACTAGAATTCTCCGCATAGCAGAAAACAAGTTGGCTTCAATCGAATAATTTTAAACATGTTTCATCACACTTGCATAACAGATTACGAACCTAGACCTGGCTGCATTGTAGACGAATCATTATTGTATTTCAGAGGCCTCCGATGTAGTTTCAAGCAATACATCCCCAACAAGTCAAGTAAGTACGGAATAAAGATATATATGTGCTTGCAGACAGCAAAACATATTATTCAATTTGTTCTAATTGGTTGGTGCTGGAACACATGATGTGTCAAGAAATTTGCCAGTACCAACACTTGCTGTGCTGGATCTGATAGAATCAATAGCAGGCAGTAATACAAATATCAGAACAGACAATTATTATGCATCCATTTTCTTGACTGAAGAACTGAAGCAGACACAGTTGACTTTGGTTGACATAATGAAAAAGAACAGCAGATGCATTTCCACCACAATTTTTGGCAAAGTCGAACAGTAACCAAGTGCAATATGGTTTTGATCATGAGTATGACTTTACACTGTAATCCATTACTTCTAAACGAAATTTAAAAAATGTATTTTTATTTCTATTTGTTACACATCAAATAAAGATCCAGATACGCAAAAAGAAGAAATCAATTTGTTCTACAATACCAAGAAAGGTGGCGTCGACTGTCATAACGAGAGATGTGCTAAGTATCGTACACTACTGTCAGAAGAACCCGACGTGGCTGTAATATGCCATTACAGTCTAATGAGATTATGTTTTTAATAGGAGGGTGCCCGAAATTTTTTGCACCGACTGTACTTGACGTTCAACAAAAAATTTCTGGCTGTTCATATAATTCATAATATTGTTCGTTATTCTATTTCAAATTAACATGGAAAACTGTAAAAAATTCATTACGGATTATAGTTTTGGGAATCAATATCTTTATTTATATATTAAATTAGTTATAAGTCTTGTATATGGATATGTAAATGGATTATTACAATTCTTACGGTGTCAGTGCTATCTGAAAATATAGATCCACTATTGGACGGAACTCTTCAGATTAAATAACCAATCTAAAATTCGACAGAATTTTCAGGACCACCCTTCACCTCTCTTTAGATACCTAGGTCCCTCTAAAAACTAGTTTAATCCAGATTTTACCAAATTTTATTTGTTTCAAAGCCCCACCGCCAAAAATGCTTTGTTTTGATTGGATGATAAACCCACGCTATGATATTAGGGCGCAATTATTTCCATTCCATGCCGGGAAGTGTTACTGAAGACACTAGATTCTGATCGTCTAGCTTAAAAAGTCGAAAAGGAGCTAGAAAAGCTGCAAACAAGGTAATATTTGGGATTTTATTAACATGTACAATCACTGGAAGTCTTGAGGAGCCATGAACTATTAAATTTCATAGTAAAACTGGACTAAAAAGCTGAAATAGTAAGTGCAATATAGTGACGCCATGATTGCATCCACCGATCGCTATGGACAGGATTCCGAAGTAGTGTGATTTCCGTTTTCCTTTTCCTAAAACCGGTTCTGAAGATCAGTGTTTTCCCCTGATATTTTCACCTTCCAATTTTCCTGCTAATTGAGGGTTACAAGACCTGTCCATATATAGATTTGTTTATGTAGGTAGCGAGTGATTTTTTTTTAACATACATGGCGGTATTTAATTTCGTTGTAGTTAAGATAGGTAGAATAATGCACGTGTAAATTTACAGTAAGGGCTCCTATCTGACTCCCAAATTGGGAGTACGGCTTCCAGCAGGATGAGTTGAACATGTAGTTTGTTCCGGGTTCCTGCCCCTTCAGGGCAGGGGTCCTATTGTTAGTCAACACTTTGATATGTCCCCTCGGGGCATTGATTAAACAGGTTGATTTTAAGAATGTGATTCAGTGAATACAAGGGCCAGTTGGCCCTGTTCCTTTCTTTCCTTTCCTTTCGAGCCGATTTAAAATGGTAAAATATGAATGTTTTCTGTGTATATTTATTAGTATAACATGTATTAATGATAGTGATGATTGGTGTGTATTGGCATGATGTGTCTTGTAGTTTAAGTAGTATGTGTATATTTGTAATGTAGTATCAGTGGTAGTGGTAGTTAAGTGATGAAAGAGTGTGTGAGATAATTAAATATGGACAGTGTAGTATTTACTATGCGATACTTTTTATTATTCCGTCATTAAGTGAACTCATACATAATATTTAAAAGTGAACGTAATATAGTACAATAATTCCGTGTACAAGGTCACATTCAGTTGTTCAAGGGTTGATTATATCGTCGCTAGCCCCTAGTGTCAAAAGTCAGTACTAATTGCCATTCGCATGTCGATGTTCTTAGTGATTTAGTTTCCGTGAAATTGACCTTTCTTTTCGAAATAAAACCTAGAAGATATAATTCACAGCCCATATGGATGTACAGTTAAGTCAAGTGACCCAAAATTAATATATCCTGAAAATTACAACATTCTGCTTAGTCTAGAAATCGAAATATTTAAGTAAATAAACAATACGTAATTTTTTAACAGAAGTCGGGCGATATGATGCTAGTTTTTCGCTTTGAAATTATATTAAATGTTCATTTCTTTCTTTGTGGCTGCAGAATAATTTCATTGTTGCCGCAGAATTTCATAAACATTAAATATTATCGGAGATAATTCTATTTTCAGTGAACATACGTAGGATTTTTTTTTCGTTCTTAATAAAGCTACCAGGTATTACATAGTATTGTGTGTGTGGTGAAAGAGTCTTGAGTTCGAGTGAGGTTGTCGTGCGGTGATCGGAATGGGAAATGTTTGTAGTGATTATAGATTTTAAAGTGTTATGATGAAATGTGTATATAGGCTGGGCGTAGATAGAGGAGACAGGATGTTTGTAAAATATAGCGTCGTAGTAAATGAAAAAGATGATGATATGAATATGATATGAATATTAATGTGAATATGAATATGAAGTATATGAATATTGTAGTAAATGAATATAGAAGATAGGACACCCATATAGTTAAATATATAGTAGCCCAGCGAATACTTCGCCACGTGTTGATACATATATATATTGAATAGATGCGTGTAGCTACAAACATCTCAGGTTCTGACCCCTGCACCGGAATATCACGCGGACAGGAGGGCGATATATAGTCGGACTATGGTAATACTTTGTAGTTTAATGTGTTATAGTAATGATCAACCATAGTAATACCATCTGATAGCATGGGTAGCATCATACAATCGCTGACTAGACATATTGAATAATAAATTATGAAAAGACAATAGTAGTTATACAACAGGGCTGTAGTGAATTATATTTTCTGGTCGGTTTTAAAATAGAATATCCTGCTCCGTGAGATTTTTTTTCTTCACGTCACCTACTCGGGCTAGCTTACAATGTTCATGGAGGCGACAGCTCTGACAGGGTTACAGAATCAAAACAATTAGTTATTGAAATTTATTGTCCCATACCCGGGCATCGACCTCTCCCCCCTCGAATATTTTCGTTTTCTTTTCTTAGTTTTCAAACTAGATAGTGATGGAAATTAATCGATGCCTCAGAATTTAGCGCATTCTGCGAAGGGGAGCTATCGGTGAGGTTTGGCCATAGAAATCACCGATCCAAAATTCAGTTTATTTAATTTTTTTTTATTTTGGCAAATCATTAGTTAGGGATATCTTAGCTAATACTTCTATTCTAGTTTCATTACTGTCCTTGAACCTTCTTAGTTCTTCTGAGGGGTCGAATATTTTTTTTCTTTTTCCTTACTTAGAGATTTCAAAATTGGGGACGCAGTTACCTGGTCCCTTCCCCCTCTCCCTTTATCCTGCTGGTCTGGGCCGGATACGGGGATCGGATTTCAATCTTACAAGCAAATTCTTGTGGGATTGGGATCTGATGGACACAGAACTTGCATCCTTGGCAGCAGGACCTCCCTCCTAGTTTACGTATTTAAGTAAACCACCCTCTTTCGGCATATGTGAATATTTTGGCTATGAGTTGTTATATATTTAAATTCGATCATTCTTCTGTGTAGTGAGTAGTACGTTAATCTTTCTCCTTCCGTTGGCGCCGCTTTCTCTCCCTTGTCTCTTCCTTCTTACTTCGAGATTTTTTTTAAATTTTCAACCTTCCCCCCCCCCAGATTTTGAACTTGTTGCTTACGATTTATTTAACGTACAACTCTGATCTGAAATTACCAGCTGAGACGTTGCAAGACACGATTCATGGATAGAGTAGATAGTGATTGGGTCCTCCATCACATTTTGACCTATCGCCGAAATGAACAAAGACTTCATAGTTGACGACACTTCAATTACGTTCTTTCACCGTCGTCCCTCTTAAGTTTTTTTTTTGAATCCATTGGTCACTTTCCTTTCTGTTTTGGTTTTCGATTACCTTGTAGTTGATCTGGGCCCAGAAATTGTATTTTGATTTATCTATTTATATCTTTAGGAATGTTCTGTGTTACGTGCCTGCCTCACAAAGTTTTTTTTTCATTATTTAAGCACGAATTGATTATATAAAAGCTAAAATTTATAGACGCGCGGTATCAGATAAAAAATTCAATTCTTTTCAAATGTAATGTTGGAAGTCATTTGTTTTCTTGGACAATGTTGCAACCTTTTCAAAAAATTTATTGTTGGGGTGATTAATTTAAATGTGTGCGCATTTATTATAAATATATATATATATAGAGAGAGAAATGAATACGTCGAAATGTATATGTAATTAGTATGTGAATATGATTTTAAAGTAAAAGTATGATATTAAATGTATTATGAATATATGTAAGAGCGCTCGTGTCTGTCCCCCTAAACGTGTATTGGTTGCTATAGTTTACCAGTGAGTTTCCGACGAATTTAAGAATGTAGATATTGTCAAGAATACCGCCGTGCACTCAAGTAATTTTCCTTTTCTTCTGAATCAATGTAAATGATAACCTCTGTAATTATGTAATGGCATGTATTGAAAAGTAACGGCAGGTCTAAACGTAACCCACATCATAACGAATATTATCCCTGAACAACTAACCTAAAATCATTGTGGAAAGTGCACCTTGAATCCTTCTCACCTGCATATGTATCCTGTGACTTGACCAGTTTTTTTTCTATCCTCAATTTGAACCATCATACTCCGTACACCTGTGGAAGATCGTTTTTTTTTCTAAATCCGAACCATGTATACAGATATATAAAAGTGATCTAAAGGAAAGGTCTCGTGACGTGTCCCAGTGTTGGATAAATAACTTGAAATTATTCAATTAATAAGTTTGGAAATAGACCGTCTAAGAGGAGAAACATCCTCTGGTGTAAGTGATTTTCTCGAAATCCCTAGATGGGTATAAACGTAGCAGTGTGCGATTGCAGATATAAACTGTTAAGAGTTACAAACCAAATATAGTCGATGAATGGTTTTTGTAAACCACTAGATATATATTTATATATATATATATATATATATATATATATATATATATATATATATATAAACACAAACTAAGTTAAATGGAGCGAAATGTTTTGGACACTACGACTAGTGCGTGATTTGTGATTTGAACGCTCAGAATTATTAATATTTTATTGATCAATGTGAGGTAGAGACTCATATAAGTTCTAATACATCTAAAAGTTTTTTTTTCTCTTTTCTTTCCTCTTTGTCCAATTTTTTTTAAAAGTGAAATAAGTGTCTTTTTTGCATATGTCGCAAATCATAATTTTGCTTTAGCATGCCTAAGATATGATACATGTAATTATATTTTTTCTTTTTCTTTTCTTTCCATTTGTCAATATGATTGAATATACAAAAATTTACTAAAATATAACACTATGTACTCTATTAATATATAACCAAGAACTTGTGCTTTTAATATTTTCTTCATAATTACTTGTTTTGTCTTTTCTTTTCACTATGAATGTAATAAACTATTTGTACCCTTGTAGCTAGTTGATTTTCCTTTAAACATATATACACTGTCCTGAGTGAGTGAGCGTGTGAATGCATGATAGATTTAATTTAGGTAATTTTAGTGATATCCTTTGTCATATTAACATCTGTAATATATGTGACATGTTTTAATAGATGTGTTAAGGTAAATAACCTAGGTCATGAAGGACCGCTACTAATGGTTTAAATCGGCTCTAGGAGTGAAACAAAAATAGCAGGATGAGCCTAAATACGACATCTTTCTTCCAAGAAGTTGAAATTCTTATTGATACGATACATAAATTTATATTGAGTTTATAAGTCTGATTTTTTTTTCCCTTGGCTAATTCATATGTGTGGTCGATCCTAGAGAACAGAGTTCAGATGCTGGATGGTTATCAATCACCGGTTGGAATAACAGTACAAAGAATGATTTCAGCTTTCTCGTTTCCAGGTCTAGGTCTGGGCAATCCCACGGTCGTGGTGCCTGGAGCTAGGTCTGGGTGGTATGAGGGAACATGTGTCCATTCCGAAGCATTCCAAAATTGATTAATCGTTAATAACATTTAGAATGATTCATCTTTCAACGACTTTCCCGACCTTTTACTATATTTCCGGAATTATCCAGTAATCTGTTTCTTATTAAAATACCCTATTTCTTTTCTTTCTTCTTTTCCTACCTCCTTCTTTTACCCTTCTACTTTCTTCTCTTTCTTTTCTATTTCTAAATGAAAGAAAACGGAGTCATGATTGAGAGTAGTCGCTATTGGCACGGTCAATAAGTTGTTTAGATGAGTTTTCTTCGGGAGTCCGATATGGAATAATCAACAATAACAAGAAAGTTTATTGGAATTTACTTTATTGGAAAATAATCCGGATTTCAATCAGTAGGTGATGTTTCGTAATCGTCCTCGTTAAAGAGAATTAATTTTAGCGACTTCTCTCCTCTACATTGCTCTTTTCTTCGTTTACTACTACTTTGTTTTTTTCGTTTTCTTTCAATTGGCGACCGTTGACATCGGACAGTTACCATGGAAACAATTGTTTTCCCTGGTAACGGATCTGAAATTATTTATTAAACACTGTTTAGGATCGAGCACGTATTGACTTGGCCACAAAAGGTGAATAATTAAAAAGGTCACAGTGAGATTAAATAATCATAGTCATTGGCTGTTCTGCTATCTTTGTCTCTCTCTGTAGAAAGGGGGAAATGAAGGAATTTGTCAAAGTGAATTCTAAAATTTGAAAATGCTGGAAGTTGACCCAAGGAGGGAATTAGATAGGAGTCCCTTAATTTATGAACAGTGCCTGAATAATAAGTCTTGTTAGTCTATAAGTATATAATTGCATGTGTTTATATTGTGTCTTTTTGTATGGAAGCTATGGCAACCAATAGAGAAGTAGTATCACACGAGAACGCGGAAGTCTCATGTACACAATGTACATTAGAAAGTAAGGAGAAAAGAGCTCGCGTCTCCCGCAGGCTAGTGAGGTGTCACGAGTGTGGGCTGAAATGGATTCATTTCAGTTGTATCAATTTAGAAGATACTGCTGAAAATGCAGAAAAGGTCCGGGCTGGTGAGATAGTTAAATATTGTAAAGAATGTGAGGGGAAGCTCCACCAGTCGCGTGAACCCATGAGTTTATCCTCTGAGAAAGAAAATGAACATCCCGATTCAGACGGTGAGCGAGGGTATAGTACCCCGAAGAACCAAGGCCAAATATCTCCAGTGGAGATATCTGACCTCGATGATGATGAAAAAGATGGGGATTCAAGTGGTGGTAAAACCAAAGAAGAGCAGAGGAAGACTGTGTCATCTAATAATGACGCTCTCCTCCTTTCATTGCAACAAATGCTACAAGAAATGAATGAAAATAGCCGGGAAATGAGACGCGAAATAAATGAGAAATTTGACACCTCGAAACGAGAAACCGAATCTCGATTCGAGGTACTAACCCAGAAAATCGACAACATATGTTCGGACTTTGCTTCCTCAATAACCACATTGAGGGAGCAAACGTCTACTGAAATTGATTTGGTCAGATGCGAGGCTCAGCAATCCCTAAAGCAACTTCAGCAGGAGACTGAGAGTAAATTAGATCATGTAAATTCTGAAATCAAACAAATAGATACCAAATTGCATAAGATCAACAATAAATTAGAAACACAGCAGGCCGAAATTGATAGTTTAAAGTCAACCTTGTCAGATTTATCACTGGAAACCAAACCGGAAGTGACTGACCAAAAAATTTCGAAAATTCAGAACGAAATAGTAACTATTCAAAAAGAAATAACGAAACCTAGTCGCGGAAAACCAGAGGTAACCTATCCTTTCCCCGGTAGTGATTCCTCAGAAATATTACCTGCTATAACGACTACCTGTAGCGCAGGAAAAGAAAATTTAATGTCAGTTGATGCAGGGGATATTGCGACGCACTACCCCATGCATCGGTCAGAACCAAAGTCATGGTTTAATTCCAATAGTGTGCCGAATCAGTCGAGTGTTGTGACGACTACGGTCACTAGCGTGAGTGCTCCCTCCTTACATGGAGGTATACAATCACATAGCGTGTTGCCGGGAAGAGGAGATGGGTACCATTCTGAGTCGTTGTTCACGGGTGCGATTGGTCCGGGGATGGAGCCCAACATATTTAATACGACCAATAGAATCCCTTTTAATTATATGGGTAATTATAACACCGCTACGACGTCGTCGGTGGCAAATCCGGTGACTACTCCGATTGTGCAGGATAATATGTTAATTCCCAGTAACTATTCCCCTGCTTATGTTAGCATGAGTTCCAAGGTTTCACTGAGGGACATCGAACGTTTTCCCACGTTTGATGGGAATATCACTAATGGACAGCCTCGTGTTTTCCTGCGTAGATTGCAGCAGTGCTTAGAAATGTATCGGCTGACTGATAGAGAACGTTTGCAAATAGTTGAGAAACTTTTAATTGCAGCATCAGGCGCGTGGTTTGCTTCAATTAAATATAGAATCCATACGTTTGACGATTTCCTGATCCTTTTTAAGGAAGAATACTGCAATGAACATATAGAGAGGCTTCAGAAACGCAACCTCCAATCTTTAAGATATGATCGAGCCAAGTATGGGTCCCTTTTGGACTATGCTTGGAAGATCATAGAATTGTATTACCAGATCGCAGAAAATCCATCGCAAGCCGAACTAGTAGACATCATAGTGAACGCTCTTCCACCAGATGAGTCGCGGGCTTTTGCTTCCCACTTGTGCCAAACGGTGCGAGAAGTTACGTCACGCCTAGCTGCCCTGTGTGGGAAAGAAACTGGAGGCCCACCAAAGAGGTATTTCGCCCGACAAGCGAAAGTTGCGAAACCCGTGAAAAGCAAGGCAACGGTTAGTTGCCAAACGGACTTTCTGAGTTACACCCAAGCTGGATCTCGTTATCCGAGTGGGAGTGGCTCAGAAAGCAATCAATATAATGGTCGACGGCTGTACCGTAACCGACCGATGTTTAACAATCGCCGGGGTTATCGCCCCTATGACCGCACAATAGGGGAATCGAACCCGAATAGGGACGATAATAGAAGGAACTTCAACGAGGCGTACCGGAGAAGAGAAAACGGTAATGGTCAAGGCGGTAATGTTACTAATAACTGTGCAAGTAGATCTCAGAATTCTGCCCCTTCGCAAATACAAACTAATAGCGGAAATGGAATTCTAACAAATGAAGGGAGTGATAGTCGAGAAACTAGATCTTAATGTCATTGGATATGCCAGTTTGCGAGTGAAACCCTATGAGTTGTCTCTTTCAATATCTCAGCTGGAACTCCTGTCCGTCCTGTTCCTTTGTGAACGTTTTTAGCAGTTAAATTATTGAAAAATTGCGCCGTATTACCCAATTTAAAGGTTAAAGTATCGGAACTCACAATTTCCAGAATCTTAAGCTTTTCAACTGTACCGAGGACAAAAAACGGGAACTTCTATCTCAATACCCAAAGTGAATGTTACACTGTCTCATTTGAGTGCATGAGAGTATGAGTGGGTAGTTAGTTTATTAGTATTAATACATGTTAATTCTATTCAACAAAATTTTGTTATTCAAACAAAATTTTTTTTAACGACGCCGGAGAACTGTAATATGCCATTACAGTCTAATGAGATTATGTTTTTAATAGGAGGGTGCCCGAAATTTTTTGCACCGACTGTACTTGACGTTCAACAAAAAATTTCTGGCTGTTCATATAATTCATAATATTGTTCGTTATTCTATTTCAAATTAACATGGAAAACTGTAAAAAATTCATTACGGATTATAGTTTTGGGAATCAATATCTTTATTTATATATTAAATTAGTTATAAGTCTTGTATATGGATATGTAAATGGATTATTACAATTCTTACGGTGTCAGTGCTATCTGAAAATATAGATCCACTATTGGACGGAACTCTTCAGATTAAATAACCAATCTAAAATTCGACAGAATTTTCAGGACCACCCTTCACCTCTCTTTAGATACCTAGGTCCCTCTAAAAACTAGTTTAATCCAGATTTTACCAAATTTTATTTGTTTCAAAGCCCCACCGCCAAAAATGCTTTGTTTTGATTGGATGATAAACCCACGCTATGATATTAGGGCGCAATTATTTCCATTCCATGCCGGGAAGTGTTACTGAAGACACTAGATTCTGATCGTCTAGCTTAAAAAGTCGAAAAGGAGCTAGAAAAGCTGCAAACAAGGTAATATTTGGGATTTTATTAACATGTACAATCACTGGAAGTCTTGAGGAGCCATGAACTATTAAATTTCATAGTAAAACTGGACTAAAAAGCTGAAATAGTAAGTGCAATATAGTGACGCCATGATTGCATCCACCGATCGCTATGGACAGGATTCCGAAGTAGTGTGATTTCCGTTTTCCTTTTCCTAAAACCGGTTCTGAAGATCAGTGTTTTCCCCTGATATTTTTACCTTCCAATTTTCCTGCTAATTGAGGGTTACAAGACCTGTCCATATATAGATTTGTTTATGTAGGTAGCGAGTGATTTTTTTTAACATACATGGCGGTATTTAATTTCGTTGTAGTTAAGATAGGTAGAATAATGCACGTGTAAATTTACAGTAAGGGCTCCTATCTGACTCCCAAATTGGGAGTACGGCTTCCAGCAGGATGAGTTGAACATGTAGTTTGTTCCGGGTTCCTGCCCCTTCAGGGCAGGGGTCCTATTGTTAGTCAACACTTTGATATGTCCCCTCGGGGCATTGATTAAACAGGTTGATTTTAAGAATGTGATTCAGTGAATACAAGGGCCAGTTGGCCCTGTTCCTTTCTTTCCTTTCCTTTCGAGTCGATTTAAAATGGTAAAATATGAATGTTTTCTGTGTATATTTATTAGTATAACATGTATTAATGATAGTGATGATTGGTGTGTATTGGCATGATGTGTCTTGTAGTTTAAGTAGTATGTGTATATTTGTAATGTAGTATCAGTGGTAGTGGTAGTTAAGTGATGAAAGAGTGTGTGAGATAATTAAATATGGACAGTGTAGTATTTACTATGCGATACTTTTTATTATTCCGTCATTAAGTGAACTCATACACAATATTTAAAAGTGAACGTAATATAGTACAATAATTCCGTGTACAAGGTCACATTCAGTTGTTCAAGGGTTGATTATATCGTCGCTAGCCCCTAGTGTCAAAAGTCAGTACTAATCGCCATTCGCATGTCGATGTTCTTAGTGATTTAGTTTCCGTGAAATTGACCTTTCTTTTCGAAATAAAACCTAGAAGGTATAATTGACAGCCCATATGGATGTACAGTTAAGTCAAGTGACCCAAAATTAATATATCCTGAAAATTACAACATTCTGCTTAGTCTAGAAATCGAAATATTTAAGTAAATAAACAATACGTAATTTTTTAACAGAAGTCGGGCGATATGATGCTAGTTTTTCGCTTTGAAATTATATTAAATGTTCATTTCTTTCTTTGTGGCTGCAGAATAATTTCATTGTTGCCGCAGAATTTCATAAACATTAAATATTATCGGAGATAATTCTATTTTCAGTGAACATACGTAGGATTTTTTTTTCGTTCTTAATAAAGCTACCAGGTATTACATAGTATTGTGTGTGTGGTGAAAGAGTCTTGAGTTCGAGTGAGGTTGTCGTGCGGTGATCGGAATGGGAAATGTTTGTAGTGATTATAGATTTTAAAGTGTTATGATGAAATGTGTATATAGGCTGGGCGTAGATAGAGGAGACAGGATGTTTGTAAAATATAGCGTCGTAGTAAATGAAAAAGATGATGATATGAATATGATATGAATATTAATGTGAATATGAATATGAAGTATATGAATATTGTAGTAAATGAATATAGAAGATAGGACACCCATATAGTTAAATATATAGTAGCCCAGCGAATACTTCGCCACGTGTTGATACATATATATATTGAATAGATGCGTGTAGCTACAAACATCTCAGGTTCTGACCCCTGCACCGGAATATCACGCGGACAGGAGGGCGATATATAGTCGGACTATGGTAATACTTTGTAGTTTAATGTGTTATAGTAATGATCAACCATAGTAATACCATCTGATAGCATGGGTAGCATCATACAATCGCTGACTAGACATATTGAATAATAAATTATGAAAAGACAATAGTAGTTATACAACAGGGCTGTAGTGAATTATATTTTCTGGTCGGTTTTAAAATAGAATATCCTGCTCCGTGAGATTTTTTTTTCTTCACGTCACCTACTCGGGCTAGCTTACAATGTTCATGCAGGCGACAGCTCTGACAGGGTTACAGAATCAAAACAATTAGTTATTGAAATTTATTGTCCCGTACCCGGGCATCGACCTCTCCCCCCTCGAATATTTTCGTTTTCTTTTCTTAGTTTTCAAACTAGATAGTGATGGAAATTAATCGATGCCTCAGAATTTAGCGCATTCTGCGAAGGGGAGCTATCGGTGAGGTTTGGCCATAGAAATCACCGATCCAAAATTCAGTTTATTTAATTTTTTTTTATTTTGGCAAATCATTAGTTAGGGATATCTTAGCTAATACTTCTATTCTAGTTTCATTACTGTCCTTGAACCTTCTTAGTTCTTCTGAGGGGTCGAATATTTTTTTCTTTTTCCTTACTTAGAGATTTCAAAATTGGGGACGCAGTTACCTGGTCCCTTCCCCCTCTCCCTTTATCCTGCTGGTCTGGGCCGGATACGGGGATCGGATTTCAATCTTACAAGCAAATTCTTGTGGGATTGGGATCTGATGGACACAGAACTTGCATCCTTGGCAGCAGGACCTCCCTCCTAGTTTACGTATTTAAGTAAACCACCCTCTTTCGGCATATGTGAATATTTTGGCTATGAGTTGTTATATATTTAAATTCGATCATTCTTCTGTGTAGTGAGTAGTACTTTAATCTTTCTCCTTTCGTTGGCGCCGCTTTCTCTCCCTTGTCTCTTCCTTCTTACTTCGAGGTTTTTTTTTTAATTTTCAACCTTCCCCCCCCCCAGATTTTGTACTTGTTGCTTACGATTTATTTAACGTACAACTCTGATCTGAAATTACCAGCTGAGACGTTGCAAGACACGATTCATGGATAGAGTAGATAGTGATTGAGTCCTCCATCACATTTTGACCTATCGCCGAAATGAGCAAAGACTTCGTAGTTGACGACACTTCAATTACGTTCTTTCACCGTCGTCCCTCTTAAGTTTTTTTTTGAATCCATTGGTCACTTTCCTTTCTGTTTTGGTTTTCGATTACCTTGTAGTTGATCTGGGCCCAGAAATTGTATTTTGATTTATCTATTTATATCTTTAGGAATGTTCTGTGTTACGTGCCTGCCTCACAAAGTTTTTTTTTCATTATTTAAGCACGAATTGATTATATAAAAGCTAAAATTTATAGACGCGCGGTATCAGATAAAAAATTCAATTCTTTTCAAATGTAATGTTGGAAGTCATTTGTTTTCTTGGACAATGTTGCAACCTTTTCAAAAAATTTATTGTTGGGGTGATTAATTTAAATGTGTGCGCATTTATTATAAATATATATATATATAGAGAGAGAAATGAATACGTCGAAATGTATATGTAATTAGTATGTGAATATGATTTTAAAGTAAAAGTATGATATTAAATGTATTATGAATATATGTAAGAGCGCTCGTGTCTGTACCCCTAAACGTGTATTGGTTGCTATAGTTTACCAGTGAGTTTCCGACGAATTTAAGAATGTAGATATTGTCAAGAATACCGCCGTGCACTCAAGTAATTTTCCTTTTCTTCTGAATCAATGTAAATGATAACCTCTGTAATTATGTAATGGCATGTATTGAAAAGTAACGGCAGGTCTAAACGTAACCCACATCATAACGAATATTATCCCTGAACAACTAACCTAAAATCATTGTGGAAAGTGCACCTTGAATCCTTCTCACCTGCATATGTATCCTGTGACTTGACCAGTTTTTTTTTCTATCCTCAATTTGAACCATCATACTCCGTACACCTGTGGAAGATCGTTTTTTTTTTAATCCGAACCATGTATACAGATATATAAAAGTGATCTAAAGGAAAGGTCTCGTGACGTTTCCCAGTGTTGGATAAATAACTTGAAATTATTCAATTAATAAGTTTGGAAATAGACCGTCTAAGAGGAGAAACATCCTCTGGTGTAAGTGATTTTCTCGAAATCCCTAGATGGGTATAAACGTAGCAGTTTGCGATTGCAGATATAAACTGTTAAGAGTTACAAACCAAATATAGTCGATGAATGGTTTTTGTAAACCACTATATATATATATATATATATATATATATATATAAACACAAACTAAGTTAAATGGAGCGAAATGTTTTGGACACTACGACTAGTGCGTGATTTGTGATTTGAACGCTCAGAATTATTAATATTTTATTGATCAATGTGAGGTAGAGACTCATATAAGTTCTAATACATCTAAAAGTTTTTTTTTCTCTTTTCTTTCCTCTTTGTCCAATTTTTTTTAAAAGTGAAATAAGTGTCTTTTTTGCGTATGTCGCAAATCATAATTTTGTTTTAGCATGCCTAAGGTATAATACATGTAATTATTTTTTTTCCCCATTTGTCAATATGATTGAATATACAAAAATTTACTAAAATATAACACTATGTACTCTATTAATATATAACCAAGAACTTGTGCTTTTAATATTTTCTTCATAATTACTTGTTTTGTCTTTTCTTTTCACTATGAATGTAATAAACTATTTGTACCCTTGTAGCTAGTTGATTTTCCTTTAAACATATATACACTGTCCTGAGTGAGTGAGTGTGTGAATGCATGATAGATTTAATTTAGGTAATTTTAGTGATATCCTTTGTCATATTAACATCTGTAATATATGTGACATGTTTTAATAGATGTGTTAAGGTAAATAACCTAGGTCATGAAGGACCGCTACTAATGGTTTAAATCGGCTCTAGGAGTGAAACAAAAATAGCAGGATGAGCCTAAATACGACATCTTTCTTCCAAGAAGTTGAAATTCTTATTGATACGATACATAAATTTATATTGAGTTTATAAGTCTGATTTTTTTTTCCCTTGGCTAATTCATATGTGTGGTCGATCCTAGAGAACAGAGTTCAGATGCTGGATGGTTATCAATCACCGGTTGGAATAACAGTACAAAGAATGATTTCAGCTTTCTCGTTTCCAGGTCTAGGTCTGGGCAATCCCACGGTCGTGGTGCCTGGAGCTAGGTCTGGGTGGTATGAGGGAACATGTGTCCATTCCGAAGCATTCCAAAATTGATTAATCGTTAATAACATTTAGAATGATTCATCTTTCAACAACTTTCCCGACCTTTTACTATATTTCCGGAATTATCCAGTAATCTGTTTCTTATTAAAATACCCTATTTCTTTTCTTTCTTCTTTTCCTACCTCCTTCTTTTACCCTTCTACTTTCTTCTCTTTCTTTTCTATTTCTAAATGAAAGAAAACGGAGTCATGATTGAGAGTAGTCGCTATTGGCACGGTCAATAAGTTGTTTAGATGAGTTTTCTTCGGGAGTCCGATATGGAATAATCAACAATAACAAGAAAGTTTATTGGAATTTACTTTATTGGAAAATAATCCGGATTTCAATCAGTAGGTGATGTTTCGTAATCGTCCTCGTTAAAGAGAATTAATTTTAGCGACTTCTCTCCTCTACATTGCTCTTTTCTTCTTTTACTACTACTTTTTTTTTCGTTTTCTTTCATGGCCAATGCGTACGTTTTTACGGAATACGGAATGTTCAGTTTACAATGCCTACTGTATGTGAGTTTTAATGCCAACGTTAATAACCAGTTTACAAAAGCACCAACAGATGGTAGATCCCAATTCCTGAAGGAGTTACAGCGTGACTTACATAATCCCCTATGCAAGACAAAAATTTGCTGAACAAGAAACACCTCCATCTGTGAAAATGATTATCCAAAGTTGTGGAATAATAACGGATTGCCATTTGTGCTCAAGTGAAAAAGATGTCGAAGTGAACATTCACTGCAACATATGCAATCAATTTGTTTGAAAGAAACATCATGCGAAAATGATGGCATGTAATATGGGCAAGAAAAAGTATTGAACAATGTTATATTCGGCAGATGAAAGACGTGCCGAATATGAGTAGTTGCTCAAGATGTTTTTTTGCATATTTGATGTATTTTTGTCATCACAATGGTATATATCAAGCAGTGGTGGCTTTAGGCCCGTGCCTACCCCAAAATTTTGAAAATATATAAACGCTAAAAGATACAATAAAGAGTAAATATATTTTCCACTATTTATATTAATATTAGATAATTATTTTACAAGTAGTACCAACCATTACTGTAAAAGTAATTTCCTGCTGCCATTAATCAATCAAATGTGTATACGTATCCATAAGCGAGGGAGCGGGCCTACCCAAAATTAAAATCCTAAAACCGTCCCTGATATCTAGACTGCACAAGAGAAACAGTATAAGTCAGAAATTGGCCAAAATGAGATTAAGTCAAAATTTGAGATCTGTGTGTAATGCTCCAGCTCTGGTTAACTTGGTATAAGTCAATTCTAAAAGTGAGTTGAATAATCGCGTCTTGATACTGTTAGTATAAGAAGTGATTCATGCATGGTAAAATAAAAAAAAATGCCTTCTGAATACCTGTGTTTTTTTTTGACTTGTACTGTTTCCCCGTCGCAATCTAGATATATTGGTTACAATTAAAACAAGGCAGTAAGTTATTGTTTTGAAACGTATCTGTATAAAATTTCTGTACGAAACATCAATAATTACTTATTTTTAATTGGAGTCTCATAGGGATCCCCCAGCTACCTCCTGTCCTATAGCTTTCACGGCAATACACAAGGGTTAAGATGGGAAGAAAATAGTAGTAGAAAACAAGAATGTTGAAAATGGAAGTAAATATTTGATTTAACGTCTTACGATTCTGACCCATAGACTGAAAGTGCTAAAATAATGTTAAGTGTCGAAAATGTCACCCAATTTTTCATGCTGAGTGCTGAAGAAAACGTTTTGTCAATATAAAAGATAATTTTACTCGATATCTTCTGTTGGCAGGGCAATGAAAAAAAAGAGAAGAAAGAAAAAAAAAGATTAGAGTTGGAAATGAGATAGAAATGAGAAACTAGAAAACAGACAGAAATATCTGAAAACGAATCTATTTTGAAAGTCTGCAGGTGGGCTCTCTTTTTCCCTTCCTCTGTCTATGTATATATACGTATATATCAAACTGATCAAGCCAACGTAAACTTCCTGTTTTCTCGCTAGCTCTCTTCTTTTTTTACTTATAGGAGGAAAAAAAAAATGTCAAGAGGACGGACGCTGCGATTGCGATGAAAATGTTTGAGAAAACAGGGGGAAATCATTTGAAGAAAGAAAGGGTGGGTAGGAGAAATCGAAAATGTTTGTGACGACTGAATAGATCAGACATATGAGACGCGGTGGTCGTGATAGAGAAAGCGATAAAAGAAGAAAAAAAATTAAAATCAATTGGAAAAACATCGGGGAAAAAATAAAGTAAAGAGAAAGATAGAGAGAGCAAATGCTGTAATTGGAAGGGAAAACGATTAGAGCCTCAATCATTCCTCCATGAGAGAAAGAAGCAAAAAAAAAAAGCTACCCCACCATATTCATCCGATATAGCTCCCTTCCTCCGTCACTCGAGTGGATACTTCAATTACTTTTCGTGCAGCAAACAACTATCAAAGGTTTAGTTGATTGAGGTAAATGCTCCAGTTAGAGTTTGAACCAATCCCCCCTTTCCCCCCTCCTTTTCGTCCGCATGTCTCAATTAAAATTCGTAATTACCCTCATACACGAGGACAGAATTCAGGGCAGTAGTAAATGACGACTGAATTGGAAACGCTAGGAGAGGAGGAGGAGAAGGAGGAAAACTGAACGGGGTTGTTCACAATCGTTCTATTTTTAACTGCTTTTCCTCTTTTAAGTTCCATCTATTCCTGTGTTCAACTATCTCTACTATCATTATCACACATTACGAACTTTTAAACGTTAGTTTTTGTTTATAATTGTATGATATATTTTGATTTGCGTTGTATGTCATAATTAATTTTCGATTATTATAAAGCCACTGAGCCATTCGAAGGAAAAACTACTCTCTGTTCCCTCTTACTTCTAAACGACAATAAACAAAACTATTTATATCCTTCCGTTATTGGAAAAATAAACTACTCTCTGTTCCCTCTTACCTCTAAACGACAATAAACAAAACTATTTATATCCTTCCGCTTTTCGAAAAATAAACTACTCTCTGTTCCCTCTAAGTCTCGGTCTCGTCTCGAATTATCCAGACGAGACCGAGACCGAGATGTGCTTTTATATGTCGAGACCAAGACCGATTTTTATATACCGAAACGAGACTTGGGGGCGCGGTGGCTCAGTGGTAGAGCGTTCACCTCCGGTGCTTGGAGTCCCTGGTTCGATCCCAGCTCGCGCCGTGTGGACTTTGTGGTGGACAAACACCGTGCTCGTGGGTTTTCTCGGGGTTCTCCCGTTTCCTTCCACTTTCTTCATTCCACCATTTCACTCATCTCTCATCATCACCGTCTCCTTTAGCCTAACCGGCATAACCATGGGACGTAAAACCTACAGATTTCATTTCATTTCACCGAGACGAGACCGAGAACGAGACAGAGCTTTATAAATCTAGACGAGACCGAGACGAGACTGACATCAGTCTCGAAAATCTAGGTCTCGTCTCGAATATTGATATTGATAGTTATTAAAATTGCCTTTAATCAAAATTTGTTTCGTTGCTGTGCGAAATAATATGGGAACAGTTGACTGACGTACAATGGCGTATTTAGGAGGCGGCTGTCGGGCTCAAGCCCCTCCCGAAATAATTTTGTGATCATTGTTTTGCATTGCACGTATAACACAAATGTTTCTCACTCGTTCCTCAAGCCTCTCCCGAAACAAATTCCATTGCTCATGTATATAACCTTTTTTCTCTCTCTCTCTCTCTCACTATATATATATATACAGCCGTGGATCCAGAATATGATCAAGGGAGAGGCTAAGCCGTAGTTTGCCTCTTTATCCAGTGTAAAGAAACTAGGATTGAAGCCCATTCGCGATATATATATATATATATATATATATATATATATATATATATATATATATATATATATATATATATATTAAAAATCCTGAAATTTTGTACCAAGTTGTGTGAGTTGTGTGAAATATTGAAGGGGAATTTTTTTTAGATACTCTGCAATACCACTATATAAACAAGCAGTGTTGCTAGCGCAACTTAAAATTGTATTTTCTCAAATTGTACTATGTAAGGTATTACATATTTCTAATTTAGATATTAAATAAAACCACAATACCACATTCATTATTCAGTGTAACAAAGGACAATACAGTATTACTAACATTAACGTTATGGAGATCTCTAATAACTCAAATGGACAGAGCAATGTGCATCAATTGTATCTTAGCGTCAAACACTATGATCATGGTATAATGTATTTCAAATGAAGGATGGAACGGAGTTACAAGAAATTTAAAATTTAATTTTTTCTAAAGATTTTGCTTCGAAAACATGCTGACATATCACGTCTCATGCCTCCAAAAGACTTAAATGACCATAACGCCATTTACAACAGTTGTTATTTCAAACCGTTTCAGAGATACCAAACATATGGGTAGTGATTGTTGTACTGCTTAAAATGACGTATTTGTGTTAAATTTTTATAATGATTGTTGCTTTCCTTTCCTTCTATAACATTCCAACAATAGTTTCTGGTGGTTTTAATTACAACAAGTCGCAGTTACATTATTTTAAGCAATGTTGTCCACTTGAATAAATTAGTAAATAATATTCTAAATACAGTACAAATAATGTAGTTAAACTACAAAATATTTTAAAATTACTCGTAATTTGTTGTATGGTGCAATAATGTTTCCAAAAGGTGACGTTTTTCGTAGTCTTTGGACTACTTATAATGTTAATGTCTAAGTTTTCGTTCCAGCAATACCTATTTATATAAATGCAAATTGTAACTGAAATGAAATGTAACTGATAACTTTTCACACTATTAAAAATGGTTCCTTAAATTCTAGAAACAATCCTCGTATTTGAGAACATCCGTTTCTTGCCTGTGTATCGAGTAATAATACATTCTTAAAAGTGAGCTTTCGATTTTCTCAAATCATTTTGAGAAAGAATGACTCAAATGCGATGAATTATGTCTCATTCCTGAGGGGGTAAATGCTTTCTCAAATGTGAGAAAAATGTATTTTTTTTTCTTAAAGTGAGAAAGTAATATTTGAGGAAACGAGACATACATATAACCTCAATTTTGAGAAACACATTTCTCAAAAAAAAAAAAAAATAAATAAATAAATAAATAAATAAAATAAGATAAAAAATAAAAGTCCTTCGCAAAAGCAAGAAACGGTACACAGAAACGGGGTTCCCAAATACGAGAAAGAGAAGAGAAAGGGCATAAAAATATAAACATGCAAATAAATAAAACTCTTAATACATACAGAATTTATATTAAATAAACATGCAGAGTTATATTGTTTAAATTATAACACATTTAAACCTTCGTTTCAACGCAAGAAAATTCCACGAAGACTTGTAGTTTAAGGGTCCTCACTACAGCAAATTTAAACTACCGTTAATTTTAGAGTTTTTCTGTAATATCTTCAAAACAAATAAAAATATTCGAAAAACCGAAACGTAGTGAACTAGACAATACGATTTTGCATGTGGTACCTTTACCACAATTCACCTATCTGCTTTTGGTATGCCGCTATTTAAAGAACCCACAAAAAATGCTTAATCTATTTACAGTTTCAAATCGAAAGCAGATAGATGAGTTGTGATAACGGTGTCACATACAAAATCGTATTGTCTAGTTCACTACGTCCCTGTTTTTCGAATATTTTTATTTGTTTTAAAGATATTACTGAAAAACTCTAAAATTAGCGGTAGTTTAATTTTGGTGTAATGAAGACCCTTAAGTGTGTTACTTCTTCCTACTGCATCAGGCAGTTGAACATTTTCCTTTCTCTCACTGTCCATTTTCTCGAGATTTTCCGTTTTCATCGATGTGAGTTTATTCAAGATTCTCCCGTTTCCTCCAACATTATACCAACTACTAGATAATTCAGATTCAAGAATTATCCATCTACTTCAGCCTAACGGCAACAATTTCTGATGGAGTGTAACGTCTCACGATTGGTCTACGAAGCTTAGGGAGACGTTATGATGATAATGAGCGAAAATGGTGTAATTAATAAAAAAGTGAGGCAATCCCGAGAAAACACACATACTATGTTTGCTCACACAGCTCACTTGGCGGAGCTGGAATCAAACCAAGGACCCCATACATCGGAGGCTAGTTCTACCACTGAGTCATCGCTGTCTAATATGCCTACTTATCTGTCATAAACAAGTTGCCTACATGAGTAAATACCGTATGCGTGGGCTTTTCTAGGATTCTCCAGTTTTCTCCTACAAGGGACGTACGCAGGAATTTATTTCGGAGGGATGAATTCGAGGACAAATTGTATTAAAATTTTTATAATTGACCCTAAAATTTTTTAAAAAATACATAAAAGTAGCGATTTCGGGGAAGGTCCGTAGATCCAGGACTCACCACCTACATTGCACCTTTCTCTTTATGCGATAGTTTCTGCCCCTCATAAATATGCTGAAACTCCACTGCTAAGGATACAATTCAGATCGGAAACAAGAACACAAACCCGTATTCATGCAAAACTGCCAAGAAACGTATGTCCACATTTTCATTACACCATTATTATCTATCTCTATCACTGTCTCCCTTAGCCTTGGAGTACAATCTTGGAACGTTAAATTAAAAAAAAAAAAAATGAAATGAAATCTTCGAGTTTTACGTCCCACACTTGTGTCCGGAGGCTAAAGCAGACGGCGATGATGAGAAATGAATGAAATGGTGGAATGGAAAAAGTGGGAAGAAACAGAAGCACCCCGAGGAAACTCACGCACGCTATGTTGATACACCAAAAAGCCCACTTGCCACGAGCTGAGATTTAACCATGGGCCTCACGCACCAGAGGTGAACACTCTACCACTGAGCTACCACGGCCCCTACTTTAAATTAAAAACAAATGCGTACAGTTTACTATGCCACAAATAACCTGCAAACGTTTGTCATTGAAACAATTACTGGTGATAAAAAAAAGATGTGCCAATCTATGCTAGGTGATCAGTACAAAGTACCTGTTTTACAATTCCATAATAATAAATAACTTCTTAACTATTTCTAACTACACAGATGACATGTGTTCTTTGTTTTCGTACATAAGCTATTTTGCACCTTACAACGAATGGTAAAGGATGTAAAACATTGACATGCCTACCCATTTTATTGTAATATAGAAAACATAGTACCCTACGGGGCTTTAACCCACGTTCAGTTGTTATTGCTGCACTCGTTATCATGTGCATTGAGTATTGAGCTTTGGTACACAAAGGACCCAACCTGACTACTGTAGCCTATATATATATATAACCTACATGAGGAGGGATGTCAGCATTCTACACCCTAACGAATGTATTACAGTAACTGGTAGTATGTTCACAATTCACCCAAACTTACGTTCGAAAGCTATAGGGGAGACCGGGGCACGTTTTCCAACTGGCTTTAGTTCTGAAAGGATCTGGTAGATCGCTTCTGCTGGTGGACTAGCTGAAGCAGCAATGCTTGGCACGTCATCTACGCAAGTTTCAGTTGGGTAGCTGTGTTGATGTAGGCAGGAGATCTTGTGAAATCATTTTTTTCGAAAATGAGTAAAGTAGCAGGTCTGCATTAAAACTAAAAATAAATGTACTAGTGTTAAACGTACTGCTTTGACATTGCATGTACTAAAGATGGTGTTCTTCCTTTACGAAATGATGTGTTTGTTTTGCAAATAATATACACCACTACTCGTCAAGGTTATGTTGAAGTTCAAAAATGGCGATGGGGCAGGTTTTCCAACAACATACGGGGCACGTATTCCAATATTTTTCCGGTCTCAGTCAGTTTCTCTAATTTTAGTAGGACTATAGGACTATAACAAATGCATATAGGGCCTACTGTGTAAAAAAATCTCCGAAATAACAATGTATGGTACACAACACGTAGCCCGTGACCAGGCACGCAGTCAGGGGGAACGTAAAAAAAAAGTTAATGTTATTTTATGCTGACATTTTTTTTTTTTTTTTTGCAAAAATGACGTCCGAACAACCCCCTCGAAATATCGAAGCGTCTATGGCTCTATCCCTCCCCCAAAAATAGTACTAAATACGTGCTTGCCATTGACTATATAGTAAACAACTTTAATTCGAGTGATGAAGATGATGAAGATTATTTATGCATTTATTGCTTTGAAACTTTCTCCAACTCTCAGGCAAAAAAGAAGCGGTCAGGTACACAAAATGCAACAACTGGGCACACGAAAACTGTACAAAGAGAGATGTATTTTTTGTTCGCGTTCAGACAATGATGACTTTTGTTAACTTGTTGATTAGTCCTACCATAATCTCACTTCTCTATACTGTACAAGCAATAAACAAAGGTACATTTTCAGTAAAAGCAACGATTTATTACTTGTTTTAGCTAACTAACTAACTAACTCTATGGCCTATGGAACCCGGAGGTTCAATTCCGCGTTCACAAAAGCTCTCCATTGACTTCTATCCTTAGCTAACTGCATCCAGTTTCTACTTTGTATTCCAATCTCTGGGAGATCCATCTTAATATTGTCCTCCCATCTGCGCCTAGGTCTTCCTAATGGTCGTTTTCCGATTGGTCTTCCAGTCAAGACTTTGAAAGCGTTTCTACCTTCTTCCATTCTAGCTACATGACCCGCCCACCTAAGCCTTCTAGACTTGATGACCCTAACAATGTTGGGTAAACCGTATAAATTATGTAGTTCCTCGTTATGAAGTTTCCGCCATTCCCCATTTCCGTTCTTCTTGGGTCCGAATATTCGTCTCAGGATCTTGTTCTCAAATACTTTCAGTCTATGTTCTTCCCTCACAGTAAGTGACCATGTTTCGCAGCCATACAAAAAAACAGGCATGATTATCGTTTTGTATATTTTAAGCTTCAAATTCCTCGACAGAATTCGCGACGACAAGAGATTTTGAACCGAATAGTAACACGAATTACCTGCTTTTAGTCGACATTTAATTTCTTCGTGGATATGATTTTCCTCTGTTAATATTGATCCTAGATATTTGAAACTATCCATTTTATCAAAAATATTATTTAATATTTTAACACATCCATAATTTGCTGTATTACGGTCCCGACGCACTTCCATGTATTTAGTTTTCTCTGCATTTACTTCTAAACCCATTTCCCTGCAAGCGTTTAATAAGATCTCTGCATTTCTTTCTATTGTTCTCCTATCATCCCTTATTAAATTTACATCACCAGCATATGCCATAAGCTGGTGAATACCGTTCAACTCTAGGCTCTGGTTGCTATCTTTGATTTTCCTTATAGCGTATTCCAGAACAAAGTTAAATAATAATGGCGACAACGCATCTCCTTGCTTCAGGCCATTTTCGACGTGAAAGCTCGTGGACAAAAATTTTCCTACCCGGACTTTACTTTGGGATTCATTTAAACATATCTTAATTAATCTAATTCGCTTTCTCGGTATTCCAAGTTCTGTAAGAACGTTGTATAATGTATCTCTCCTAACCGAGTCGTACGCCTTTCTAAAATCAATAAATAGTTGATGCACCGGGGTATTGTATTCCCACTTTTTTCGAGTATTTCGAGTGTCGCCTTTCTTGTGAATTGGAACAATGATTGATTCTTTCCACTCTTGTGGCAATTCTTCCTTGTTCCAGATTAGGAGAATGAGTTTGTGTATCTTGTTCCACAATTTTTCGCCTCCAGCTAAAATTAACTCAGCCGGAATTTCATCTACACCCGGAGATCTGTGTTTCTTTAATTTCTTTATATCGGTTTCTACTTCTATTCGGTTGGGTTCTGGAATATACGGTTCTGCGGTGTGGATCTCCTTCTCTCCACGCACATTAGTTTTTGGTTGCGTGTTAAGCAAATCGTCAAAGGAATCTTTCCATCTATTTAAGATGCTATCCGTGTCAGTGAGAACTGTACCGTCAGATTTCTTTAATATATAAGCACGAGGTTGATAGCCTTCCTTAAATTCGTTGATTCCCTTATACATGTCCCGAGTGATTTTATTTTTACTATTATCTTCAAGTTCCTTAATTTTAGCTTTCAGAAAATCGCGTTTCTATGTTCTAAAAGTTTTGGAAGTTTTCCGCCTGATATCTGCGAAATTTTGTGTAGTTATTTCATTCGGATTTTGTAGCCAGCGTAATTTTGCCTGTTTTCTCTTCTCTGCTAGTTTTATGCATTCCTGGTCGAACCATGGTTTGTTCCTACGTATTTCCGTGTGTCCCAATTTTTATTTTGCTGAAATTTTAATGCTATCTCTAATTTCAATCCAGGTATCCTCAACACTAGTGCACTCAGAATCTTCTAAAGCCGAGAATCTATTCGAAACTTCAATCTGGTATTTCTCTCTTACCTGGCTCTCTTCTAATTTCTTTAAATTGAATCTCTCCGTTTTTGAACAATGAAAACTACCTTTATTCAACGATAACCTCTCTCGTATTATCGCTGCTACCAGGTAGTGGTCAGTGTCACAATCAGCCAATCTAAACGACCGGACATCAATTATGCTAGATTCCCTTCTTCTATCTACTAAAACGTGATCAATTTGTTTATGTGTTTTCCCGTATGGTGATGTCCAAGTGTATTTATGAATGTCGCGATGTGGGAATTTTGTACTCTTCACGATTAGGTTTTTGGATGTTGCAAAGTTCACGAGTCTAACACCGTTATCATTACTTTCCTTATGCAGACTTTCGTTCCCTATAATCGGTTTGAAAATACCCTCTCGTCCTATCTTCGCATTGAAATCCCCTAATAGAATTTTTATATGGTATCGCGGGAGTTGGTCAAATATCCGTTCCACTTCTTCGTAAAAACTGTCTTTTATATTGTCATCCTTATCTTCAGTTGGGGCATGTACATTTGAAACAATAATATCACACCACCGTCCCTTAAGAGTAATAGAAGAAAGTCTGTCAGTAACAAATTCAACCCGTTTAATTGCTGGTAATATACGTTTATGAACGAAAAACCCTGTTCCTAACTGGTGATTTTTATTTCCTTCCCCGTAAAAGAACGTAAAATTTCCGGAATTCACAGATCCATTTTCATCCCACCTAACTTCCTGAACTCCTACTACGTCCATCCTGTAATTCTCTAACTCACTCGTTACGGATTTTAACGCGTCTGCCCTATAAAGACTCCTAATATTTCATGTTCCAAATCTCATGTCCATTTTCTTTTGCTGAGGTCGTGCCAAGTTATCAGCCCTTGTCCAAGGTTTTTGTAAATATTTCTGAACAAGTGCTTTTTTTTTTTTTTACAGGATGAGGTTGTTAGCCCTACCCAAACCCCCAAGCTGGAGGACCACTCCTAGTCGGCTGTCCGCGACTGCTTATTCAGTATATTCGCAGCTAACCTCTATATCTAGAGGTCTCCTCCTCGATCCGCAACCTGAGGACGCGCCATGCCGTTAATTGGAACATTTGTCCCTGTATAGTTTTAGTAGGTTGGCCAACTTGCCCCGCATACGGGGCACATTTTCCAACGTCACATGATAACACTTAACCATTGGTAGTGAAACTCAATATTCATTTTGTGAAAAGATACCTGTTCCACTTCGTTCATAAAGGCATAAGGAAGAAAATTATATCATGTTTAACTCTAAATAAGTTTCAGATAAAATACCACATATGCAATTAAAAAAAATTGGCAAAATATGGATTGCTAGGCTCTTAGCAATTCATATTATGGTACATCTCAATGATATTCCACAAGCACATCTTGCCTTTTATATTTATTTACTGCACAAAAGAATATGATTTTCAATATTTTATGGCAGTTCGATTAAACAACACTTAAAATTGCTTTAAACGTCAAATTAATTCGGTTCACTATTTACATAGGCATTTTTTATATTCATTAATCAATCAATAATAAGAAAAATATAAAAATGCATGTATACAGAATTTAAAGCACTTTCCGCCCAGTGATTCAGTTAGTATTCCTGAAAACTATAATTCATCGACTCGTTTTAATAAAATTTGAGTTGAATATTGATAATAACATTTTAAAATTAGTAACAGCAAGCTTAAAATTAAATAAACAAGTATTTACAATAAAATAAAACAATCAATAATGAAAATGTGGACCAAACAAATCAGATTTGTAGCGATCGGTTTTCAGATCGTTACAAATTCCTCGGCTTGACCGGAAAAATTTTGTGATCTTGATAGAGCAACATACAATTTTCACCTTTCACTATTCATAGTTATCTTACATTTATCTCTTTTGGTCTCTCAAGACTGAATAAACTAATAGATGTTACAAACTAAGCAACAATGTTAAGAACAGTAACCTTAATAACATAGAATTCGCTTCTTAAAAGCTCTTTTATTTTTCGATATTTTTCGTCACCTTTCAATTTATTTCGTTTCTTCCCCATACATTGTCTCCCTTTTAATTGCTTAGACTTCTTTCTGTTATATTTCCGCATACTGTTTTCTTGTGACTTCTTTACTTTCCTCTTCCGATGTTTCCACTGCCTTCTTTCATCTGGATTTTTTCCTTTTATCCACTTATACTTCCTTGTCTCTTCTTTGAACTTATTTTGACTTATGAGTTTTCTCCTTTTCCTTTTTCTACTCTTTCGTTTTCTGATGATGAGTTCTGTCAGTGTCTTTCTTCTTTTTCTGTTTCTGCTCTCGTTTTCCCTTATTTTATCCTTTCTTTTCCTCCAGCTCCTATTTTTACATATCATCACTTGTTTGCTTGTGTGCTTTGTTGTTTGTATTGCTTTATCTCCTTACAAGGTCTTTCCAATAGTCCATCTGATGTTTTCGTACTTTTACATGATAAAGTTTTAACATCCGTACTTTCATCATATACTCTCATATCTTCAATTACATTTGTTGTCCATTGGGCAGTGTTTGTCAGAATAGCTTCTATTGATCCGTCACAAGATTGATCCTTTTGACCACTCACTTCTTCATTCAGTTGGCTCAAACGGATATCGACAATTGGTATCTCAGTTCTCAAATCATCATTCAACTCTTGTCTGCAGTTAGTAAGTTCCTGTTCAGTCTCAATCATTCTTCCGCTCTTCATCCGCTCTTTCTACTTCTGCCAATGAAGTTCAAAATTCTTATTCTGATCCTCGAATTTCTTGTTCAAATTTTTATTCATACAAGTCATCTCACCCTCAAGATTTTTATTCATACGCTTCATCTCCTGCCACAGTTTTGTCAAAATTGATTCAGTTCCTACATTACTACTTTCAGCAACTTCTTCTTCTGCAGAAACCTCATCATCCATTACTATTGACTGACTACCTTTACTGGTACATCTACTACAAAACCAAGTGCTTAATAATTCTTTTAATTTGGTTGATTCCACTTTTTCAGAGTACACGTGAAAATAATTACAAGTATTACACACTATACTATTATCAGTATCCTGTCCAGTTACTTCCACACTTTCACAACACAGATACGTTAAATTGTCTCTGCTTTCAGCAGTTTTATCAACTTTATTTTTCTTTACCATATTATGCATATAAATTTCCGCCTACTTCCGAAGTCCCAAAAATCTTCTCAAAAGTTTTTTTTTTTTCTGCTATCCACTATCCTGAACGCTGATATCTTTTCAGATCATTGTCGTTATATTCTGACTTTGGATCTGCGACCAGTAACGACATCTGTCCTGTAACACGGTCGCCATTTTTATATCGGTTTAAATTTTCTAAAACACTCAATAGTATTACCCATTTTCTTTCTATAGTAACAACCATTCTTTGCCCTAAGAAAGCCTTAACTTTTATAAATTGTATTTCGGACTTCCATTCAAATTATCACCAGTCGAGCAGGTCCCGATATCATGTGGGGAAGCAGATTCACAGCATTTAACAAACATTACAATAGTCATGCAGATTCCAAATCTCAGTTCCAAAAATTAATATTTATTTCAAATACCAGGATACAAGAGCTATGTTACAGCTGTCTATTTTCAAACGATCCGAATTATAGGATACATCACTTATCTTAGCACCATTTTACTTCCTACAGCAAGTACCTAAATTATTTAATTTACTATCAAGAATTCGACGTATATACTTCAATTAACTCATTCATCACTTTAAGATAGCGACATATTAGTACATGACTGCGGAGCTTTATATAACAATGGCTAAGAATACGTATCTGATAACATCCGAAAACATCCATCTCGTAGTTTGAACATAAGTTGTAATATTAGCCTTCTAGATTCAGAAAAGTCATATTATTTGTTAAATAGTTATTTCATACAAATGTAAAGTAATAAATTTAAAATTTTCCTTTTTTTTAACATTGGGAATCATCTGGGATACGAAAGTAGGCAGGGCTAGGCTCTTAGCAACGATATTCCACAAGCACATCTTACCGTTTATATTTATTTACTGCACAGATGAATATGATTTTCAATATTTTATGACAATTCGATTAAATAACGCTTAAAATTGCTTTAAACGTCAAATTAGGATTGAGTATAGCCCGCTCCCCCCAGTGATTTTTAACGAATAATAGTGATTCTAACGGTTCATATTAGTTCATAATGAATCGGAATCACATGTTATAATGATTAAGATGTAAATCTTGTGGTAAGGAGGCTTTAGTATAAGTGGTAGTAGCGGCAGTAGTAGTAGTAGTAGCAGTAGTAGTGGTAGTATTAGTAGTAGTAGAAGTAGTAGTGGTGGTAGTTAATAGCAATACTACTAGTAGTAGTAGTAGGAACGGGTTAGAAGACCCGCAGGGGTTGGTTGGGTTCTGTTCTCGATATAAGTGGTAGTAGTAGTCGGAGTAGTAGTAATAGTAGTAGTAGTAGTAGTAGTAGTAGTAGTAGTAGTAGTAATAGTAGTAGTAGTAGTAGTAGTGACTCTTCCAGTTCCGGTGACAAAGAACTGGGGGGAGCGGGCCTCAAATTAATTCGGTTTGACGTTTATCAACTTTCACTGTTTACGTAGACATCTTTGTATATTCATCAATTGATCAATAATAAGAAAAAGATTTTTAAAAATGCATGTATACAGAATTTAAAGCACTTTCCGCCCAGTGATTCAGTTAGTATTCCTGAAAACTATAATTCATACACTCGTTTTAATAAATTTTGAGTTGAAAATTGATAATAACATCTTAAAATTAGTAACATCAAGCTTAAAATTAAATAAACAAGTATTTACCATAAAATAAAACAATCAATAATGACAATGTGGTCCAAAAAAACAGATTTGTAGCGATTCGGTTTTCAGATCGTTAAAGGTTGATTATGATGATGGAGATGATTTTATTATATCTGGACCTCAGAAGTAAACTAAACTAAGTCATAATTTCGTAATTTTACAGGAGAAGCGAAAAACCCATTCCTTAATAGTAAGACTTACAGTACTGCTTTTAGACTTACATTGTTACACCACTAGAAAGTGCATAGTCTATTAAGAAGTATTCTTAACTATATATATATATATATATATATATATATATATATATATATATATATATATATATATCCAAAATTTAATGAAAGTCGTACAGGAAAAAAATTTTAACTATTCAATTCTAATGTTGCAGGAAAACTATGAAAATTAATACCAAAGAAAACTAGAAAGTTAAGAATCACTTGTTTTGGCGGGAGAGAGAGAGAGAGAGAGAAAATAGATACTCATAGCTCGAATTACCTATATACTTATATAGATAGGTTCATGTCCATATTTCGAAAGTAATTTTCAATCAATATAAAGTTTCAACGTGAGGTACGCACGATTAGTTTTCTCGAATAAAGATCGCGTGCACCGCTGAGAGCTCAGAAATAAGCTTAATCTATGTAACGGCACTGGATATATGCTTATGTACTGCATTACGACCTTGTAAACTTGTATAAGAAACAAAATGTTCTTAAGATGGAACGCGAACTATGCGAAAGATCGGACTTCGAATCTAACTTGTTCGGTGATCCAACCCGAGACCACACATAGCAAAGATGAATGTCTAGCTCCCATCCCATGGAAGGTGGTGTTATAAAGTTTCAATTAAATACGGAGACGTGAAACGGTAATGAAGTATTTGATCAATTAAAAAATATATATTGTAGTAATAATTTACCCTATTTGTTAAGATAATGAACGCTATATTCTGTTTTTAAGATGAAGTCAAAGCAGAATGTATTGGATAATAAATGAGAAACTGTAAAATGTAAATTTCAGTCCGATTAAATACATTCGTGCTGCTTTGTGTTGCGTTATCCGTTAGGATGTATTGAACGGGTGCACCTCGTTTGCGCACAGTTTTCTCCCAAAGATCTACGATAATCTGTAGTTGATTGACAGCTGATCGAAAAGTATAAAATCGTGGATTTTCGCACAGTTTTTGAATGCGACGTTGCCAAATCTCAATATAATCATGCTTAAGCAAATCATGCAGTTGCGCACAGTTTCAATACTTTAGAGAATAAGAGTAAATATGACAGATACGATAAATATTCAATTCTGCTGTTCAATGTTTATTATATTCAATTCTGCTGTATGGTACAGTTTTTACAACTTCAGTCCTTGAAATTTGTGTCCTACAACTTTAAGATATTTCATTCTCGAAACTTCGCTGTGTGTGGAGTTTTGAAAGTACCTGTATAATTTCATGATTTGTTCCCTCCTTTGAATTTCTTCTTTCCTTTGTGGTTTCGAATCACCTTTCCGTACCGAAGCGATCTTCAAACGTGTTTCATGCTGTATTTCAAGTAACACTGATACTACCTTATGGACATCAGGTGCACTAGAATAGAACTGGCTGTTGTAGTGACGGTGGAAAGATTCTGGTCCATTTGTTGTCCTAGGTGCTGGAGATGGTTCACAAGACCACATCACTGAAGGGTACCTGAAAAGAAAAGGTAATCATGAATACCATATTCTATCACCGTTTAATTTTTTTATTTTGAAATAATATTTTGATTTCCAGAACTGCTATAAAGTAGAAACTAATTTTTGGATCTAATTTCATATAATACTTTACTATTTCTGTGCGCTATTTCTATATTCACGCCTTTAATTTCTCAAACGAGAATGCTTCTAGCCTATATACTAGACAGTTTTTAATTACTTTGGCTGGAGACCCTCTACCTCTTTAATTTTGATATTTATCATTCTTTAATAGTTAAAACTAAGTTAAGTGGTTTTTCCCAGATCGGGACGGGTGTAAGCCACAGGGTTGTTATTGCCCTCAAAATTCATTATATCTTTTACATTTATCAAACCAGAATGATATTTCTGATTTGCAATATTACCTGCAATTATCTTCGATGTAGTTGTTCAGCACATAATCTGAAAATCTAAATCCTTTGGTGTCAGGTGCCACCGAAATCAGATCAGCAAAGGCATCTGGTACTTGCTCTGGAGATAAATACGGGAGTCCAAAAAATGTCTTTAGCCAAGAACCTAAAAAGCATAGAAAGTAAACTGAGTTCAACATTGTTGACTTTTTATGGATAGTTCACAACTTAAATTGCCTAGAGTAGTCTTGCCTAGAGTAGTCTTGCCTAGAGTAGTAGCCACAAATTCATATTTAGAAGACATAATCTAATGTCATGATAGTAGAGTTATTTCAAAAGCCCACAGCTTACAGAAGTAACTATTAAACCGAAAAAAAAGTAACTAAGGCACAAATCATAATGGTACATACCTAACTGTGACTTTGAATCTAAATATGCACTACGGAGATCTCTATCACTTTATATCTTTCGCCACCATGCTTGACCTAGGTGGAACCTGCAACAACGAATATCACAGTCTGGGAACATCACTCTGATAGATTCTATGGCAGAATTTTCAAAGTCTGTGTAAATATATCTGAGTGTCACTCTTGCGTCTAAACTGATAACCATCTTCCACATATCTTCGTAAGTCTGTTTATCTTTTTTTGGCAATAACGCGACGCATAGAGGAACATAATATCCATTCTTATAACCGTGAATGGTATATAGCTGGGCAAAATGTCGTGGAGAATATGCAAATGTCCCGTCAGCAAACCATTCCATGTCCTGGAAATCACACCAACCTGAAATGAAAAAAGAATAAAGGAATAATAATATGTAACAGTCCCCTCTTCACCACTTCTTTAAGGGTAATGTTATGTAGGTTTGTGAACACACTGTACTTGCCCAAGATAAATCGTGACGATAGTACAGCGTTGATGTTCTAGTTGTAAACGAATTAATGAATTCGTTGGCCCAGCTGGAAGATCTCACCAGGGAACTGTACGAATGGGGCACTCGAGTTGCCGGACGAGATGCATCACATGTGAAAGAGGATGTAAAAAGATGTCAATATGCAAAATTGTAGCGGCTGAGGGCAACTCAGCATGGACAAGCGTGAGAGGCGGAAGAAGTGGGGCCTACAGTGGGACTTAACACAGAAATATGCAGAATCACACTTTCGCTCCCGAATGGTGAAAGAAATGCATTACAAATGTATAGGAAGTGGAACATGAGAAGAGGTGCTATATTGTGGGGGATATGGACTACATGGTCGCCATCTTGAAAGTAGCCATCTTGAATTTGAATTCAAAATGTTAAATGAAAAGTGGGGCATATGGTATATCAATTAAGACTGAAGTTTTACCAGAAATGCATTGGTGTAAATAACTTTATAGTTTCTTTATTGTGAGTTGAGAAATACGAACATGCAACAACGTCTGGAGGGGATATATGGACATTTGATCATAACTAATGTTTTATTTGAGTCCTGTTAAGGTACAAGTCAATTGTCCAGCAAAGAATACATGACAAAAATATATACTGTACGCATATGACAGTGATCGTGTGGAAAAACATATTATCTAAACCATATTTGAGGTTGCGTTCAAAAGTACGAAAGGGCTTCAGACTCCCCTGTAGAAATTTGTACCGTGAAAATACAGAGGATGATTTTCTTCTTTTACTAGATGTTTTTTTCTGTCTCAATCCAGTAATTATAGGCTTTCTCTAACTGTTCCTTCGTACATTTCGTAGGTTGTTTTGGTGGAGAAGGGGAATATGACGAACTACTACTCTGCTCACAACTGCTATCTTTTGGAGAATGAGTTGACGCATTCGCTACACAAGATTCTTCGCGATGGTCACTGTCACTACTCTCACTGTCAATCTTATTCTCATCTGCTAGACACTCGTCTATAACTAACGTTTGATATTCTTCCAGCACCGTATCGTTATTTATAATTAAGCGTCTGATGCGTTCAAAAGATTACGATCTTCTCGACTGGGATTATCATCGGACGTCCCAAACTCACGAACTAATAACGCTACCACTACTTGGGGATTCATGTTCACGAACAGGACCCCAATACCTTCTACATTTCAAGCATTACAACACAAAACATCAATTTATAACACTTATTTACCAGAAAGTGAACGACCTAGGTCACATTAAACTTCGCACTAGTCACTCTCTTGTCTCTATATTTTCGTCTTCTTGCTGCTAACGCACGTCAGTATTCATATCGCTCGCGCAGTCTCTCTCTATTAGCACAGAATGTTGTCGATGGCTCTGTACTACCTGGTCCGGCCTCTATCGTTTGTAACTTCTTTTTCTTACGCACAACTAGTTTCCATCTAGCCACAGAGTTATTAATGATCTACATTGAAATTGCAATTGAAATGTAATGTAACAAAAAGCCACATTTACAATATTTTATATTACAATATGTTATAATATTAACCAATTAAGTCTATAAGTCACAGCATTATAATATCTGTCACTTATTCCGACATTCTTTGTGTTGTCCAGTGTTCAAACCCCTACGTGCCAAAATTCCATCATTGTAGTCTTGTAATACAACAAACAATACATACAAATCAGAAACTGTCGTCAGCCTCAACCTAATTACCTTTGGATTTTTTATTCTTAAGGTTTATTTCATGGGTATGTGACATTTGTTTACCCATCTATGTGCTCTTTCTTACCTGCTCGTTTTTCTAATTCACAAGACAGTTACAATAGAATTTTTCACACCAATGAATTTCTGGTAAAATTTCAGTCTTAATTCATATACCACATCCCCCACTTTTCTTTAACATTTTGAATTCAAATTCAAGATGGCTACTTTCAAGATGGCACCCATGATGTCCATATCCCCCACAATATAGCACCTCTTCTCATGTTCCACTTCCTATACATTTGTAATGCATTTCTTTCACCATTCGGGAGCGAAACGTGTGATTTTGCATATTTCTGTGTTAAGTCCCACTGTAGGCCCCACTTCTTCCGCCTCTCACGCTCGTCCATGCTGAGTTGCCCTCAGCCGCTACAATTTCGCATATTGACTTCTTTTTACATCCTCTTTCACATGTGATGCACCTCGTCCGGCAACTCGAGTGCCCCCATCGTACAGTTCCCTGGTCAGGACTCGTGTCAGAACGACAGGACCCCTCCTTGGAAGTTAAACATCAGATTAAGCTTCGATCAATACTCGGAGAAGTAATGAAGATTTCCAACAAGATAATATTATTATTTCTAAATAACAAATTACACCAAATATTCCATATGAATTGCCTTTATTCAATTTAAGTTTATTGAATTGTTATGAATAGGCAGCCTAAATTTAGTATAAGCTGCTTATATATAGTTTAATAGTTAAATCCATGCACTCACTATAAACATGATAAGTAGTAACCTGGTTCTACAGTCATAGGCTACAGGACATGCAAAACAAAAACACGGAACATTGACAGGGTAATTATATGCAATCGCAACTATAGAAAATCAGGAGCAAGATTCAATCAGTCAGAACACATACCAGGATTCGTAGTGACCAAATTGTAAACATCAACATTAATTAATTAACCATTCATTATCCATATCGTACGTAGAATTCAACATTATTCATTTCACAATTATATTATTTTATTTATCGTAAATTCATTGATTATCACAATGTCGTAAATCTAATAATTATCTTTGTTTTCACAAATTGATATTTTGTCACTCGAATCAGGTGATTATTTATATTATGTTATTACGCTGAGTACCCCCGTCTTGCTTATGGTTAAAAGTAATTACCTCTTAAGAGTAAGTGCAGAACCATAAAAGTGCATAAACAAATACGAACAAAACAGCTTAGGCATGTAGGAAGCAAACAATTCTCATAAACATATTTTCATGTATAAAGTTTTAAATTAATTTAATCATATTGAATTTATGACAGTCGTCACCTCCCACAATTGTATCTATATTATTAAATAAAAATTTGTATTTTTGTTTTCTTATTTTTGTTTCAATTTGGATGTATTTTTTTGTGTCCACGTTTTCTTTCACGAAACTGGGCAGTGGTCATCGCGTTCAGCATCCAACAGGACACCCTCGCTTGTCACTAGGGTAATTTATTGTTCTCGGGTAGCGAAGAAACCCCAGCCATCTTAACGAACTACACACGCACACACACACAAATTTTAAAATTAACAGAAGAGAGAGAAAGACAAAATTTTAAAAACTAAGGCAGTTGTACGGAAGCCTTCGAAAAGACACCACGGTAGACAGTGCCTTCTTTGTTCGTAGTGCATTTTTTGTATATTCTCAACATCATAATCATGCATCGATAAAAAACCACCAGTGTCGTCTTCGTGACTGTGCCGAACGTCTTGCATTGTCTAGACTTACTCTCTCCTGATGATGTGTGTATGGGACAGTGTATTTGTGTGTAGAAGCATGTTTTGGCTAGTAAGCTTCAAAGAAATGTCAGTACCAGAGCTTACGACTTGCTTGTCGCAGAGGGAAGGAGAGGACTCAGCCCCCAGCCTCCAATCTCGAGTGTATACGAGTAATAGCGAAGTAAGGGATCAAGAGTTTTCACACATTAAAACTGAGGTAGGCTGTTTAAATATTTTGTCATTAATCAGACTGTTGGATGTGCGATGGATCACGGTTTCATGGCCACGGTGGTTATCATCCATTTCAGTGCATTTTGCCGCACCTATTCATGACTTCTGTTATCATTTTACATTACTCCTATTCTTGGCACACTTATTCAGATGTTGACTGCTACTGACTCAACAGTCCTTTGACCACGATTGAAGTGACGAAAGCGGACGAATCCCCGCATCTGTAGCGTTTTCAGCTGAACCGAGGTTCGACTCCAGTCGGACTCAAACCCCGGGAAAGCTCACCGTGAAAAACAGCGCATCGAAAAGGCACACGAACAATGTACACCGTGAAAAATGGCGCAACGAACAGGGACCCGTGTATTTTGTAAAAAAAAAAGTCTTCGGGAATATTAGGTTAATTTGCATTAAATAAAAATATTTTCCCTCCTAAGTACGATCTCGACAAATGTCATAACACTCATTACATTACTCTTTTATTTTCGGTAATCTAAAGTTTTCTATTTATTTTGGATACAACAGTTTCAGCGGAACAGCCCAGAAAGACTTATGTGTTTAAAAAAAAATCACATTCTGTCGACCATTCAATTTTTTTTTTTTGTTACTCTTCTGAGTATTTGAACCATAGAAGGGAGGAAAGCTCAGGTCAAGAAGACTTCGTTAGCGACAGGGGGTGAACCTTCTGACCCTTGTAAAAAAAAAAAAAAGAAAAGATAAAGAGTACTGTATTGGCTAAGCTTAAAATGGTCCATTGTGTTTCTGTCCTTTGCCTGGACTTGACTGGATTTAAAAAAAAAGGAAGAAAAAGAAAGAAAAGTAGAAGACAAAAATGAACGGGACACCGAAAAAAACAGGTAAAAAAAAAAGTAAGTACAATTAACTCTAAGTTGATTTATTCTTTTTATCTTTTGTTATATGTATCTACTTCGAACCCAGTTAATCAGTTATTAGTATTATTCTATTCGTGAGGTATTTGTATACTCGTAAGTTTAGTAACGTTTTAGGTTTAAGTATTCATTTTTATGCTCCACATTATAGTAATAAAACACAAATATCTTTATTTTCTTTTGTTAAGTATTGCATATTTATTGGTCTTATATTTTCTATTTATGACTGTTAGTATGTTAAATGTACAGTATTTACTGCTAGGATATCTTGATTTATTTGTATATGATGTAAGAAATATCTAATATTAGTGAGTATTTACACGAAAGAGAGAGAGAGATTAGATAATTTATGATGTTCAAATGGCACTGGAGTGAAGGCGACACTATCTGTTTCATGAAACAATTTTTACTTTATTTATGTAAACGTTATTTACAGAATAAAATAAGATAATGACCATGCAGAGTCAGACATCAAGGGAGCACAACAGACTCAATACGAGTGCTGATGACTTGTCGGCCACACGAGTAAAAACACTCTTGCAACAGTTAATGAAGAATATGACACAGGAGTTTCAAAAGATGAGGGAAGAGCAACAAATGCAATCCCAGAAATTGGAAAAGGGTCTTACGCAAAAGATCAGTGAACTTTTCAATCAGCAGGTCCAAAACTTGCAGAGATCAAATGAAAAACTAATGCAAGAGTGTGAGAAGGTAAGGGAAGAACGAGAAGAAACTTCTGGAATGCATTAAAAAATGTTCAAGATGTTATTGAGTGCGAGCAGGAAATGCCAAGTGAAATTATTGTGGCCAGCGAAAGTCTCCAAAAACAGGAAGACAGAGAACGCACTGAAGAAATTCGTGAAAAGGAGCAACAGATTGAAAAGGAGGAGCATATAGCTACAGGGCTACATAATGCAGATCTAAAACAACTGATAGCAACACATCAGCCGTTGAATTCACCTTCAGTAAATCCGATGAGTGTAAATATGCATAGAAAACAGTCTCAACGTAAGATGACTAAAAGGCAGCGATTGAAGAAGAGGAAAAGAACTCATGAGAGGCTAAATGGCAATCATAGAAAAAGAGTGCGAAAGAAACGCACACGATTCAAGTTTCTGGAAAAAGAGGACAACATGTTCGTGAGACCAACTTCCACCGATGAATCAGTGTACACGCTAAGAGGGAGACAAGTACACGTCAGAGAGATTTCAAGACAGGAAGCACCACCTGACAGAGGCGAAGGCGGCCGGATCTCCGATGACGACCAAAGCCATGTAAATTATTAGATGCCGGTGACTCCAGGGTTCGAGTTTACGATCAAATAGAGTGCCAAAGGAATGACCCGCTACTTGTCATGTGAGAAACTTGCGCCAGGAAGAGTAAATTCATAGTAATGTAGAACGATTTTTTTAAATAGAAGAAACTATAAAAAAATTTTAAAAAGTCTATCTGGTCGAGGTGAGCAGCGCTCTTGTGATAACAGAAACAGCGCGCCCTCCCAAAGTTAAAATACATATCACGGCAACATTCCTCTCACGAGGAAGAGAAAGAAGAAAAAGAAGAAAACACGTAATTCAGGCTTAAAAACTGAGATTGAGAATAATTGCAGAAAGCAATCTGGAAACGGAGAGATGCGATACTGACGACGGAGGAGAATTTAAAAAGAAGGTTTTTACGCGTGTGAATGACCACGCATTGTGGCTGGCGATGAATATGACACTTGTTGACTCGAGAAAAATGAAAGTTAGAGCACTCGGTTGTACTACGGTCCCGAATGAGCTCCGAAGTAGAACTTGCGTTAGAAGCACTTGTTAAGAAGCTCAACGCAACCTTCCTTCGTATTTGAGGTGTAGACTTCCTGCAGGACTTAACGCGCCGAGCTAGAGTTCAAACTCGCTTGCAGCAGCGAACTTCCTCAGAGTCCACCAATATTTTAAGTTTGTTCCTACCCAGTATGGTAGAAGATAGAAGACGTCCTCTTATTTTATTAATTGATTGTATAGACGAAGTCCAAGTGGATCATGTAAGATTAGAAGAGCATAACAAGAGTTCCAAGCTTAAGTACAAATAAAGAAATAACCTAGCAAAGAGAAGAACAAAAAGCTCCAAAAGCACCCTCCGGACATACCAGGACGCATCTCCAAAGAACCAAAACAATATATGATACAGCACCACATCAATGAGTAAATATCAAAGAGCCAATTACGTTGCATTCAAAATATGTTAAAGTTGCGTTAAAAAAAATTAATAATAATTTATTGCAATATATTTATATGTCATAAATGGCGCCAAAAATACGCAAAATGAAGCGACCATAAATAGCACTCTGGCGGCTCGTCCAACTTTGACCGGACTCGGAACCCTACAATATGTTATGGTATGACAACAAGAATTTCTCAGTCAACCCTCAACTGTAGAATAGCGAGAATAATACTAGGGTCAGGATTTTCATGTAAAACATCTCTGCATAATTGTTGTCGGTGACTCATTGTCACTTACAAAGACTTCGTTGAGATGAAGCAGATCTTCAGTTTCACTTTATCTCGTGCTTCATCTTAGGAGGGGGGTAATTATGACAGTCGTCACCTCCCACAATTGTATCTATATTATTAAATAAAAATTTGTATTTTTGTTTTCTTATTTTTGTTTCAATTTGGATGTATTTTTTTGTGTCCACGTTTTCTTTCACGAAACTGGGCAGTGGTCATCGCGTTCAGCATCCAACAGGACACCCTCGCTTGTCACTAGGGTAATTTATTGTTCTCGGGTAGCGAAGAAACCCCAGCCATCTTAACGAACTACACACGCACACACACACAAATTTTAAAATTAACAGAAGAGAGAGAAAGACAAAATTTTAAAAACTAAGGCAGTTGTACGGAAGCCTTCGAAAAGACACCACGGTAGACAGTGCCTTCTTTGTTCGTAGTGCATTTTTTGTATATTCTCAACATCATAATCATGCATCGATAAAAAACCACCAGTGTCGTCTTCGTGACTGTGCCGAACGTCTTGCATTGTCTAGACTTACTCTCTCCTGATGATGTGTGTATGGGACAGTGTATTTGTGTGTAGAAGCATGTTTTGGCTAGTAAGCTTCAAAGAAATGTCAGTACCAGAGCTTACGACTTGCTTGTCGCAGAGGGAAGGAGAGGACTCAGCCCCCAGCCTCCAATCTCGAGTGTATACGAGTAATAGCGAAGTAAGGGATCAAGAGTTTTCACACATTAAAACTGAGGTAGGCTGTTTAAATATTTTGTCATTAATCAGACTGTTGGATGTGCGATGGATCACGGTTTCATGGCCACGGTGGTTATCATCCATTTCAGTGCATTTTGCCGCACCTATTCATGACTTCTGTTATCATTTTACATTACTCCTATTCTTGGCACACTTATTCAGATGTTGACTGCTACTGACTCAACAGTCCTTTGACCACGATTGAAGTGACGAAAGCGGACGAATCCCCGCATCTGTAGCGTTTTCAGCTGAACCGAGGTTCGACTCCAGTCGGACTCAAACCCCGGGAAAGCTCACCGTGAAAAACAGCGCATCGAAAAGGCACACGAACAATGTACACCGTGAAAAATTTGCTGAAGTTTGGATATCACGCGGCCGGTTGTATCGAATTTGGTTCTAGAGGGCGAAATTAACTATTAAGTACCACATTATTTTCAGCATCAATTGATCTTCAACCAAATTACAACTTTCAACGGATAGTAAAATGTTATTACTAGTCTTTTACCTGGATTACACTTTAATTACAGATATTTATTTTGTTTCTTGTTATATTTAATATTAAATGTCCACATTTAGTAAGAATCACACTTAGCTTCATTAGCAAACTTTTTTTTTCACAATCAAATTTGTTCTTCTTCTTCACGCAACGTTAGCTTTTCAGGCGCAGAATTTTAAGTATTTATTTGCCACTAAACTGAATGATACATTTAATAATTACGAATGAGATTAAATAAATTATAATAATGTAATAACAAATAAATGACTATTTAGACATTAATAACACAAAGAAATTTTATATTTGTAATGCCATCAAGTAAGTTGACGGGGCATTACAAATACCGAATAAGAATAAAGAACACATAGAAGCGAAACATTTTCTTCACTAGACCTATATAGAAACAACTATATAAAAACAACATCAAAATCAACAACAACTAAAAAGGAACACATACCTGATGTTTTCATTGCATGTAAGAAGGACTATTTGCGCTGCTTCATTGACGTACAGAAACCTTTCTCCAGCCATAGTTATATCGTTCGTTCTTTCTTTCAATTGTTGAATAGCTTCGGTGATATCTTTTGGTTTACTGGGCATTTTCTTCCTCCGAGATCGATACATTGCTTCTCTGCATGTTTTCATAACCTTATGATCAAGCTTGTTCAAGCTTGTCATTTTTGAAATCTCCTTTCTTATGACTTTATTTGGCCGTTCGTCAAGGCATTCTACAGCACGACTTTTACAGTTTTCCCTCAACAAATGCCTGTTAACATTTTCAATACTCCCTTGATGATTATGTTCCATTCCCTTCTGTAATACCCTGCTTTCAGTACCATCAACTTCAATTGTAGCCGAGAATGTTTTCGAGGTACACCTGCAAAATTAATGGTTTGGTGTAAGTAATCAATCATTAGTAGATGGAGCAATAGTGAGCAGGTGCCTCACCAAAAGGTCTATAGATTAACTCTGCTACTTTTCTATGAAAATGTATTCAAAACCGAAAATGTTCGAAATCTTAGAGTATTAAGTTAGTTTACATCCACTGCTTCATTACCTTACTTTAGCCAGTGGAGAGACACAGTAAGCTACGTTTAAACTCAAGGATTATAAACGTCAACATAGTCTGTAGAAATTAAAATTGTTCACAAAGCAATCTGAGAAGAACAAAAGTTTCTGCTCTCACCAATTTAGTAAGTCTATTTTAACTTACCTCCATATTTATCCTTCTCTTTCTTCACGGAAACGACGATATTTATAACCTCCCATTATTATGCATGGTGCGCCTTTCTTCGTAGTTGATATCTCGAAGTCCATACTGTCGTCTCAGTTTCAACAGATTACAATTATTCTCAGTATCCTTCAGTATATATATTCATATCTGGTAGTTAACAAGTTCCAGAGACACAGCAAGTAGTTCCTGATTGGTTACCGCCAGCCAATCCCGTGACAGCTACCCAAAGAGAACTACAAAAACGAACTTTTAATTAACGAGCTACTGCCAAGTGAAAGTCGTTAATTAAAAGTTCATTTTTGTAGTTCTCTTTTGGAAGCTGTCACGGGATTGGCTGCTGCCAGCTGGCGGTAACCAATCAGGAACCACTTGCTGTCTCGCTATGTATTCTGTTAGATAAGTGAGTTACTGTATTTGAAGAAGCCAAGAAAGTAAGGTAGTTGGAGTTACTTAGGTAATTTAATAAATTAGTTTATTTTATTTAATCAAATGAGTCCTGTCTTGTTTTGCAAAAAAAAAAAAAACTACAAAATATATTGTATATTAAGATCAAAGAATGAATTGGCAACGTTGCATACCATTTTGTGCGCAAAAGCATTAAAATGATTATAATGATAATTATTTGTTTTGCTTCTTATCTGCATGGAATAATAAACTGGAAGAAAGTGTGCGCAAAAGTATTGCACCCGTATTGAACAATTCATCCCTGTAAAGGATAAGAATTTTGTATACCAAGTTTTGTTTTGATAGATAGAATAGGTATAAGGGAAAAACGTGTATTGGTATATAAACTCTTCCCTCATATTAATCCATCTATCATTACAAAACATAGTACACACATTTCTTATCCCCTATAGTATTTTTCGGGATACATTTGAATTGTGAGTTTTTACCTGCAGCCACTCCAGAGGGGTCTGAATTTGATGGGAGGGATGTCTGGAGGAAATTTTCCCGACATTCTCCCAATTTTTCCTGTTCAAGTACGTTATGGAACTTCAATACATAGCGCCTCTGGAAAGTTTGTTTCTTGCTGAAGAGAATGAACTATAAACCATGACTTCCCAATGAACAGTGTTCATGCAATAGCTATTTCACTACGAGCCTACGATTTTCTTTATAAAATACTAACAGGGTTAATGGGTCCCAGGTATTTACTCCTTTGTCCATAGCACGTAATTTTTTGTGCATGAACATATATATATATATATATATATATATATATATATATATATATATATATATATATATATATATATATATATAATGTTTATCTAATGGACTAGGTTTGATTCGGATGTCCGGATGACAGGTTCATGTCAGTAGTAGGAATTAGCGAGACGCGTTGACATTTTTCTTTACTTTTTCTTTTTCTTTTTTTGCTTTTTTTTGTAAATGGAATTATTCCCTTATTTAGAAACCTGAGTGATAGTGATGCTGCTGGAACAATTGGTGCAGTTTTTTTTAGGTAAGATAGTGTTTTAGGTGACGACCTATATACTCTAAGAGTTCATCTTGCATAATAATCTGCATATCCGTCAACTGCACCGGTTTCAATTCCCCATTGTAATTTGGAGCACACTTTAACGGTAGCTCCTTTTCTTCATAACTTTGGTGTTGCATTGAGCATTGAAACACAAGTAGTGACTTCACTCTCGTGTTTTCAGAGAGAGAGAGAGCAGGGGCAACTATACAGTTCGAATCTTGCTCATATAATGAAAATGTAACATGGACCACATTATTTTGTAAAATCTAACATGGAGCACGTTATTTTGTTAGATCCGGAGTTACCTTGGAGTCAGAATATATTGTATTACATTGTTAAGTACCAGATGGTATCTCATTATTGTTTGATTTCTCCTGACTGTGACATACGCATACTATTTGTAACGAATTTTGGTCCTTAGTTATTTCCGTTTAGAAAAAGAGCATAATGATTTTTTCTTTAAATCTGGAACCGAGAATATTGGTAACATTTTTATCATGTATTCTATACAAATAAGTTAAGAGAGCAAAAATGCTTCTATGAGATGAAAGGAAACAAGAAAAGGAAAAGAGATTTCATTGGAGCTCTGGAGAAGTTTCTCTAGAGGGTTGGCTGCTAAGTTTTCCGGAGACTTTCTCTGTCTCTCTCGCTGTCTCAAGATTTTCCTTGGGTACAGACTTTCTTCGTCTCGCGTTTCCAAAGTAACAGACTCTCGGGAAAACAGAAACACACACATACACACAGACCAAGAGTGAGAGAGGGAACGGATAAGAGGGGGGGACAAAAGACCGGTTGACAGTCGTGGTTTAATAACTCAGAGGAAAACTGCCCTGGAGGTTTCACAACTCATATGTACATCCGACCTTAAGCCACAAGTAGAAAGTGTTACTTGTCTTGCAACAAGATTATGCCCCTCCTCACATCTTTTCCTTGTCTTGGCGGGATTTTCCTTCCATACCTTTCATTGTATGAGTATATATAGCTGCGTACGTATATATGTATCTATGTGTGAAAGTAAAGTAAGTAAGTGTGTGTGTGTGTGAGAGAAAGAGCTACTTGGGGAAAGTTAAGTTTAAAGTTTGTGACTTGTAGAATAAGAAGTTTTAGTAGCTAAGAGAACGGTTATTATACGTGCGGTTTAAAATTCCTACTTTCTAGCATCTTGAGATGTTGCGGTGTGGCTCCTTTTACGTTCATTACTGCTACTTCCACAATGATCCTCTATTACAATCTTAGACAACAAGCGTTTATTTTCTTTCTTTCTTTCTCCTCTACATCTTTTGAAAACGTACAAGTGTTGGGAGAGCTATTTGTGAAAGCCCTTAGTACAATTATTAAGTTTTAATTATAAATTACTATGTTCACTAGAGATATAGGACTGTTACAACACAAAGGCCACGCCAAGTATAAAAGAAACTATTTAAAGTTGGTTTAGTCACGTAGTATTAAGAAATTATTATTATTATTATTATTATTATTATTATTATTATTATTATTATTATTATTATTATTATTATTATTATTATTATTATTATTATTATTATTATTATTACCTGTTTCGTAAGCTATTTGAGGACATACTAGTGATATTGATAGTAAGAAAGACAACCATATTTACTGGATAACGAAACATATCAACCTAAAATTTGATATTCTTGGTGCAGTAGTGGTTGAAATACAGGTTTATTCAATGTAACAATGATTTAGAGAAAGTTCTCAAGGGAAAATTTAAAACTAAAGCTGTTTCACTGTATCTAACTGCTGCTTTCGACAGCGTATAGCATGATGGCCTCATTACTAAGCTCCATGGCTTAGGATTACCAATTACCATCATACGATTAATTCAAAATTTCATACCTTATACGCCAACCTCAAAGTTTCTTACATTAACTCAAAACGGAGGATGGATGGTGAAGGATGGTGTTTTTCCGTTTTAATCATTAGATTATTTTCTTTAAGGATATAAATTCTTTCTTCAAAGTTCGATGAAACTAAGTCAAGAGTTCTATAGTTACAATTTCTAATAACATTAATTAAACACAAACCAGAAATATTAAAAAAAAAATCTGATAGTGCCCCTGTAACAAGGCTTTTTTGTAGTAATATCATAGTTATATCGAGTGATTAAAGGAAGATTAAAATCTCCTATTATAAAATTACATTTTCATTAAACTATTTATAATTTATTTCAAATAAATTATAAAAGATATATAACTTTCAATTTTAGATGCTGGACAAAAACAAATTCCAAAATGTAATATCCTTGGTGGTTTAAAATTATTCTAACACAGAGAACTTCATTTTCATTACCCAGATCAATTCTAAAAAAGATGATATTCTCTTTTAATGCAAATAGTACCCCACCACCTCTTTTACCTAATCTGTCAGCATGATATACTTGGTAAGAATCAGTTAATAATTCATTATTCGTAAGTCCATTATGTAACCATGTTTCTGTTGAATAATAATGCCATACTTACAACACAATTTATTTAGATAAAACTCATTAACTTTAGTGTTCAAACCATTTACATTTTGATAATAAATATTCATGCTATTATAATAAACAATCTACTATAAATTTAAACATGTTCATGTTTTTTTTTTTTTTTTAATCAATAGTTGCTATCCTCCACCTTTTTAAGTTTTGTTGTACCTGCAACATTCACCCAGAGATAAGCATAACTCTTTTCCCGTTTAATTTTCCTAGCATGTCTCATAATATCCTTTTATCGCTAGTTAGACTTTCATTGATATATAGAAGTTGGTCTTTACTGAAACCAACTTAAATTGTTTCAGATTTTTATTAAGCTTCCGTTTTCGCAAGAATTCGTCTTTATCAACTATCTACCTTACTTAACAATAATACCACTTTCAGGCTGATTTGGAGTCTGTCTCAACCTATAACATATATAAATTGCTTCTCTTTTTACATTTAAATCTCTTTTTTATATCTAATGACCAACATATTTTACAATGTCGTATGTATTTTCATTTGGTAACTGTGGAATTCCATAAATTTTAATAGTATTTTATCCCATTATATTGATCTACATCATCAAGCAATAAGCACGTTTCGTTTAATTCTTGCTTTTAAAAGTGAATTCTCTTGTTTTAATTGATCAATCTTAACATCAGACTCATTGATTCTCCCAGTCTGTTTTAATTAGGGCTGTACTTTCATCTAGTTTCTGGTGAGCAAGTTCTAATGAATTTCCCAATTC